>NC_138913.1:15033033-16387860 GCF_965231255.1 Vanellus vanellus
AAGGCAGAGAAGCAGTTTTGAAACTTTCTATTTCTCTTCTTTTAAAGCCATCTTCAGTGTTCAACTATTTCCACGTGCTTATTCCTAGTCTAGGATAGAATATAACGCACTGGATGAAATGTCAAAAAGCAGCCACTGTATTCAGTGTGCTCAACGCTAATTTATTTTATAGCGTGTGTAACAGCATCTTATTTTGTGCTTGATTTAGCAAATGTTACTAGTGTCCAGCCAGCACCTTACTAACTTTTTAAAAAGATAGATGAAGCAAGGAGTACTGCAAGCTGCTTTTATGTTTTCTATAGGATGCCCTCAGTGCTTTGCAAATGCCTGGGAGTCCCAAGTAGCGGGCAGGAATTGGCATCCCCTCTTTACACATAGGAAAATAGAATTAAAAGGGTTTATGGCTCCTGTTTCCAAAAGCAGTCACTAGCTTTGGGTCTCTGTCCTTTTGGTGCCAAACTGTGAGAGTTTTTAATGCTCTGGCATGTGTGCAGAACAAAGAGCAAGTGTTTGCTGGTTTAACTGGTTTGACTTGTACACAGCTCCGTTGAAAAGGTGCCTCAGTGCGAAGTCTGTGTAGCGCAGTGAAGAAGCAGATGTTCTCTCCATCCCTGTTGCCCATCAGGTCTGGATTTTAGAAGTGCCCCAATCGAAGCCAACAGTGTTTGCAGTGTCCAGCGCTGCTGAGAGCTGGGCCAGGTGTTAGATCAAATGTCTGGAGCTGAGCGTGTAACGTTTTTTCAGATGTGCTTCTCGGTGATTTTTTTCCAGACAGATGCGGGAAGTCTGTGGTAGAGCTGGGAACAGAGCCTGTTCCTGTGCTGTGAGAGGCTGTGTGTCTGACAAGACACAGGCGCAGCCCTACAAAGTAAATGTTGTGATTTCATGGCTGGAGCTGAATGGCACCCGGCAGTTGCACCAGGGGAATTTCCCCCCCATCCCAGTCTCCAGATTCACAGGCGTTCATGCTGCGGCTAAAGCCTCAGAACCTCTGAAATGCAACAGGAGTAATTTGATGCTTAATTTGGGGTCAGTGCATCTTTGTAGTCGTGCTTCCGTGTGCAGCTCAGGTACAGGACAGCCTTAATGGAGGACAACCAGGCAGGAAGGCTGAGGGAGCTGGGGAGATACGGGTGAAAAGCACATCATAAGGCTGAGCTCAATATCAGCTTGCCCAGAAGAGTATTCTACACCAAGAGCAGTCTGTTGACTCCACTAGCATGTAATAAGCTGCTTCCAGAGCTGGACAATGGAGTGAGGACTGGACTTATGGGTGGATGATATAAGCTGTGGCTTTGCGTGCTTGGTTGAGTTGTCCGGAAGAATCACACATTTCTTTCTTTTTTCACTCATCCAATTGATCTTATCCATGGTGGGAGAGCTTGTCATATTCTGTGTAGGAACGTCACGTCCTCTGCCGGTGCTGGCTGCATGGCAAACCCTGAGCGCGCTGCTGGGACTGCCAAGCCCGGGCAATGCCCCGCTGGCCCATCCGCAGCTGGGCAACCCTTGTCAGGGGTGGGCACACCGCTGCGCGTGCACTGCACGGGCAGCTCCCTGCTGGTCTGTCTTTTCAACATTTGGATGAGTGCAACCCCACAGAGCAGATTTTTCTGGCCTTCTGTTTGCATGAGTTCACGCCGAAAGCTCGCTTTCTCAAGACACCCTCTTATTTGTTTAAAACGTGCCGTTTCCATAGGTTGCATCTGCTCCCGAGGATACTACCCAAGGGTAAGCGCGGAAGAAGGCACAAAGCCAGCACTGCGAGCGCAGTTTCCATGGGAAAAGCAGGCAGGTAGGTCAGTACCTGTAATAAAACGCTAGGCTCTGGGTGTCTGCTCTGGCACGTGGCGAGGAGCACCCAGCCTCTGACCGCAGAGAGGGCCCTGGGCTCCACAGCGGTGAGATGCCTCGGGTGGCTGGGCTCCCGAAAAGAGCAGTTGAAACCACACCAAACACCCCTTTGCCAGAACAGGTCAGGAGTTGGGGCTTTTCTTGAGTAAAATTTCGGTCAGGCTTAATTTTCTTTTCGTTTCTGTTTTAGAAAATGCTAAATATGGGGCTGTCATTTGGCGAAACACAGCGAGAGGAATTTCAGACTGAAAAGCAGGACTTTTACTTTTCATTTAGAAAGGAACCTGGGAAAATTTTTCAGCAAAACTTCTTCCATGGTAAAAGGTTGTTGAAGAACATTCTGGTTGAAAGTGTTTCAGCCTTCAGCCTTCTGCTATAAGAAGGTGAAAACCCCTCAGACCCTTCCCATCGGGAATATGCAGGTTTTCTGCAGCAAAAGGCTGAATCTTTCACCTGTGGTTGAAACCTCCATTATTATTTTCTTTTTAATTGATATCATCATCACTGAAACATGTAAACGCAAGGAGTTTGGGTGAAATTCTAACCGATACAGGGCAGGGAGCGATCATGGACTGGCAACAGGCTGGAATCAGTGACCTAATCAGCCATTTCCCTCTCTAATTGCTATGATTCTACAGCTTAAAGAGTTACACAGTGTGTATTTTAGTTGGAACAAGACACTATTATTGAGTAAAGTGCATAATAATTGTGTTTCAGGAGGTGAAATAAACGTCTATCACCAGGCACTTTAATCCATCATTGTACTTTGCTAAATTACTGAAATTGCACTACATTCAATACTAAAATTACTTGTAATAAAGTGATTGCTGAACTGACACTCACAAAAAGATGTCTAGTAACTACATTTGTTTTCCTAATTGACAAGTTTAGGCTTCAATCTGGGGAGGGAGGAGCACCCACAGCCCTCGTTTGGGTTGATAGGAATGGAGGGCACGTAGCCCCTGGCAGAGGCAGAGGCTTTTAGCACTGAAGGATCCTGTCTGCATGAAGTACCTCTGATTTCCCATGACTTTCAAGTCCTTGCTTAGGTCACTGGATAGATCCATTTTGCCTACTTTTACAGAAATGGTACATTTTGATACAAGCCTTTCTTGTAATGATATACCACTTGCTTATATTGCTCTGCAATTTCTTCACTGACCTTTCACTAATTAATGCCACATTTTGTCGACTGGGCTAAGTGACTTAGCCAAGGATGCATAGCACGTAAGAAAAAGGCACATTCCTTGTCCCGGATCTCCAATGGCACTTCAGAGATGCCCATGGCTTGTGTTGCTTCACCATCCTGCAGTTCCTCCCCCCTGCAGGATTTTAGTGAGCAAAAAGCAAAACTAAAATCAGAGCTTTTGGTTTCAGCTCCTGGATATGACATTTAGATCAGGCCCACCTAGAACAGCATTACTTTTTTGGTTTAGATAGTACTCCAAAGTTGTTAACAAACTGTATAATTAACTAATGCTGAGCTAAACTTGGTTGGTTTTTTAAAGTTTAGCTAATGTATGTGGTCACATGCTTGGGTGAATACGTAGAAATATTTTCCACAGGCTAAGTGATATCCTTTAGCAAAGGTGTATAACTCGTTTCTCATGAGATTGAGTGAAAAGCTGAGGAAACATCTGTTTTATACAGAGAAAAACATTTTGTGGTAATATGGAAACGATCATTCGATTATAGTTTAGAAGAATTTTATTACTGACTCCTGTCCTTGGAAATTTGACCAAAACCGTCTTTTCTTTCTCAGGGGTTTTCCCAGCCTGGCTCAGACCAGATCTTTAAGAAATTTAATTGCAACATGTTAGAATGTCTCTTTGGAAGAGAAACCCAGGCTTCGTCCAGGAAACACTGAATGCAAGTCCTCTCTTGGTGTTTCCATGGCCTCAGCCAGAGGGATGAAACCTTTCTTCATGGCAGGTGACATAATCTGTAGGGTTTATAGACTCTCTTAACAAAGTATCAAACACTCTTATAGATATTTTTTAGCTTTTTCTTACATGAAAGGAGATGCGTATGTCTCCAGCACCAGCAGTCACTATATAACGTATTCACATACTGTAAGGTCTATTAGAAAAATTTCAATAAGCTAAGCAAATATGAGGAATTCTGATGGGAAAGAATTAAAGCTGTCCATTTTTTTTCTTCCAATATAAATATGCGAGTTAATCTGAAGAAGTGAAGAATGCCAAATATTCATCCTATGTGCTAAAGTGACTCATGGCGAAGGTAGACAGTTTTATAGTGCAATTTCTTTACTTGTGCTGGAAATGGATAGCTTCCAAGTGACACTTATGAAACAATTAGCTGTTCAAGGATAATCAGGTTTGTATGAAAATGTAAAGAAAAGCGATTTAGCTGTGATCTCAGCTGGAAAGTAAGTGAGGGTGGTGGGCCCTACTCCACAGTAAAAATCCCCTTTCTTTTACTAAATGGCACTTTTGCTGAAATGTGCTGGATTCAAGCAAGTAACAGCTCCCTTGACTTTCATTGTTAGGGTGACACACGACTGATTTGCATCATTAGAGATCCTTGCTGATGGCCGAGCTTCTTTGCATGTAAATGAGACCTAACCTGAACAGCTGTTCAACTGGTGGATGGGAAGGATTTACAGTGCTGGATCAGGTCCCCGCTCACCACCAGTCTCCAAGGGAACTCCGCTCCAGACTGCTGGGAAACGCGTAACATTTCATACCTATGTGCCTGGACCTTGGGCAGGGGGCAGAGGTTGGGTGCTCAGATGGCCAAAAAACATCTTGAAGGCTTTTTACATTTTTAAGTTAAAATGCTCCCTTTTCAGTCATGTCCTCTTCCTTGAAATTATCATGCATATGGCGGAAGAGTGAAGTGCTTTTTTACCCTCCATGTGTTGCGTGGACCTGTGCCCAGTGAGATGATGCTATGTCTAAGAGATGAGCTATGGAGGGAAGGACGCAACCAACCAACCTCCATCGTGCCCAGGGCAGCCAGGCTTTGACTGCCAGTACGCCGTGACCCTATGGATTTGCCAGTCTACACACAGCTCTGGAAATATGTGTGCACCCTCTGTGCCTGTACAGTGCCGAGACAGTTGTGTGGAGAGGGATAGTACCAACAGCATGGCAAAGGCTCTTCTACCTCTACAAGCTGCCTTCTCCAAATTGCCCAGGGTCGGGGGAGGCAGCAAGAAGTCAGGACAGCCTGGGGGGGGTTTTGTCGCTCCTGTGCCTGTCTGTATCAGTCCGTGGGCCATCCTCCATCGAGGTGTTTGCCTTTGTGTTCCTGTTCAATGGACCTCTCTATGTTGTTGGCCATGTGTTTGTCCTTGAAGTGGACTCTCTGCTCTGCCTTTGCAATCGCACTTTGTGGAGGAAGTGGGAGAAAATGTGAGGATGGCTTCCTGACCCCAGCCTCACTTGAGCTGTATGGGAAGGCCCTTTAGGAAACCTTTTTCTGTGATATTTTCAGCTTAGTTTCCAAATTCCCAGAGGCCTGGTAGGCAGCCAAGCCTTGAGTGACTATTCATCTGCCTGAACCCTCCCTAAAGATTTGCCTGTCTGTGGAGCAAACCACATTGTCAAGGGCATTGTTAACGATGTGTCAGAGATAAGAGTAGTTCTCAGTCCTGGGAGATCCAGAGAGCCTTGAGACAGTTTAGATCCTTGGCCAAAACACCGGGGAGGTGCTTTTTTACCCTCCCTATATATCCCTAGAGCAGAGGGGGAGGTGTCCTAAAATCCAAGGACTAGAAAACACCTGCACTCTGTTTAATGTCAGAGGTATCACTGCCAGTGGTTGGATTCAGAAAAATATTTAGAGGGCTTCCAAGAAAGCATTTGTAGATTTGGGTGCACAAGCCTGTGACTGTGTTTGGTCTTCTGGCAAGGCTCGCACATGCGCACATAGCACCGTGGTCTTGAAAGGATGCTTTAACACTGCCTATTCCTCCACTGAAGCTGGGAGAAAAGGGAATGAGCACAGTGGTCCCTTTGGCTATGCAATAAATCCCTGATGATATGAAGGCTCTGGGGTGAAATCAGGCACCTGCCCCCTCTGCAGCGAGTGTAAAGTGTAGAGCTACTGATGGATGGCAAAATCCTTCAGATGTTGCTTATTGTGGAGGCAGAACTCAACCTGTTATAAATGCATCCTCCCTTCCTGCATGTTGGTTTTATCTCCAGGTTAAGAGGGTGTTGAGATCCCAGATGGAAAAGGAATCTGTTTGGCTTTCAGTGCTTTGTTTACTTATATAAGGCCTAACAAACATGGTTGTTAAGCCCCCCTAGGAGGTCTTTCTTATGAAGCTAGGGGCTATTGGATTAGGCAAATGAGAGCCAGAGATTTGCCTAATAGCTTGACAGGCCACGAGGGATTAGACTCTTGTGGGCTGGTGTAAACTTGCGGGACAGAGGTGCTGTGGCGTGGGTCTCTTCTTAGCCGTGGTTAAATGCCTTGTCAATGTGGGTTAATCTTGTTTGCCTTGTCTTCCATAACGCTGTGTTACAGGACACAACCTCCACCAATTTAATCGCTGCTGGAATTGAATCGTAGGCTTTTGTTTCATGCGCGCACCTCCTCCGCTACGCAGCACTTTCAGCATTACAGGGGTCAGTGATTAACAGCAGTTTTTAACTCACGTGGGTTCAAGCTCCTGAAATGGGTGCTCCTTTGGGACCAAAGGTTCCATTGCAGCTGGCCGAAGGCAGGTCCCTCTGGGGAGACCCCAGTGCTGCCCACACGCTGTGGATCCATGGCTCCACGCTCCTTTGTCAAACACTAGTGTTAACCGTGCCTTTCCCTCCCCAGGTAACGCAGATCCCCTTCCCCTGAGCTGAGATTCTGCCTTGTCGTTATGCTGTGCTCAAGGCGGCACATCAGCACTGGAATGGCACCCTGTGAAGCCTGAAGGACACCCCCAGAGAGCAGCCACCCCTCCCTGGCACACTCTCACACCTTTCGTTTGATTGAAAGTGGGAGTCAGTGGTGACTGTCCTCAAAGGTGAGTGAGCAGTCAGTAGTGGGACTGAAGTGCCGGGGCTGTTAAGGGATTGTAAAGAAAGCAGACATGGGACTCCTCCGCTCCCCGGGTCGCTTTACCTTGGTCTGATGGGTTGAGGGCTGTGAGTGCACAGGATTTACAGAGCATCATGGCTTCTGCAGCACCTCTCACTTCTGCTCCTGGCCAACTCAGAGAAGAGCAGCCACCTCTGCTGGGCTAGGATTGCTTCCAGGGCACAGGCCACGTTTGTCTCATTACAGTGTAGGGTCCATCCCATCCAGCCCCAGGTTTATCACACTTTTTAGATGTCTTCACATTTCCTCACTCCATGTCTCCCCCTTGTCCTCCCTACAAGTGCACCAAGAGCCCAGCAGCACTGGGTCCAACACAGGAGCTGGGGTCCAAATACCTGCAGCCGCTGGGGGGACATAGCCCTGAGTCTTGCTTGATGGATGCTTGTCGCAGCTGAGGGAGCCAGGAAAAATTCACTGCGGTGCATCCCTGGGTCCGGAGGCAGCCTCCCCCACAGCCGATTAGCATCTGCAAGGCACAGGAGGGGACAGTGCTGGTGGGCGGAAGAGCTCAAGCCAGTCCCTTTCGCCCCACAATAGGCAGCATCTTGCTCAGTTGTGCAAATTGCCCGTGCGCTCTGGGGGGGCCATGAGCCCAAATTGCTCCAGAGAAAGCCCAGCCCCTCCTGCCCCCCGCTCAGCGCAGGGCTCTGCCCCCAGCACAGCCCCTCAGCCCCATGCCCAGTGGGTGGCAGAGCCACAGGGAGTGGGGCAGATGGGGACAACCTGTGCCAGGGTGCTGGAGTACCAGGTGACAGCTTCCCACCGGCAGTGACAGGGGAAAGGTTGCCTTGTGCGCACGTGCTAGCGGCAGCCACCTGGGCTCAAAAACTGCAGAGATGCTGGTGTGAAAAAGCACCCTAGGTGTCCCTGACACCTCCGCTTGCCCAGCAGAGGAAAGCTGCAGGTGCCAAAAGGGTTGTAAATAGAGACCTTACAGGCTGGTCCTTTACTAACGCATCCCCAAGACAGCTTCGAGTTTTCCCAGGTGGATGGAAGGGGCTGCGGGGCAGTGAGGTGTTGTGGAGGTAACAGCGAGAAACACTTCTCCGTGTCTCCCTTACCTTACAGAGAGTGGGAAGTTTTAAATTGCCGTGTGAGCAGAGAGGGGAGAAGCTGTCAGGAGGGGGTGTCTAATGGAGGATTTTCCCTCTGCTCTACAGACCTCTGTTGCCTCCCTGGCTCTGCTCTTCCCACACCACAGCAGCCAGCCCTGGGCAAGATTGAAGCTGGGAACCAAAACCTGACCAGCACAGAGCCCAGGACACACCAGGGCATCCCCGACATGATCTCAGAAGAGCCCGTGCCAGCTTATAAATTGTCTGTGGAGCGGGACCCGGCAGAAAGAAGCGCAGCCTGCCTCCATGGAGGCGCGAAGGGTTTGGGACTGAAGCAGTGAGAGGTAAGGTTCACCCTGCACACGCATTACTGCCGGCACTCCTTCGTGCTACAGCTTAGTGACGGCCGACCCAGGCCAGCGGCTTGGGAGAACGCAGCTGGGGGACCGGGGCTGCACGGGCTGTACGGGCTGACCGGGGCTGTACGGGCTGACATTACTTCCGTTCCGGGCAGAAAAGTTTCATCTGTGCTGGGCCTCCCCTGCGACCAGGCAAAGGCTGTGCTCTGGCTACAGACTGAGATCTGAGCCAAAAGCTGCGGCGTGCCGCAGGCTACCTCTGCACAGCTCCGGAGGCACAGAGGTGGTCTAATGCGCTTTATTACTTCTCTTTATTATCAGACTCCACTAATGAATTCTACTAATGTGCAAAACCCTGCATGACAAAGAAATCTTCCACACCCTTCCTTACTTCTAATCCCTGTAACATTTCCGGCTGTGGCTGAGGAGTCCCACCAGGGATAGACGGCACCACTCGGCAGGAGGCAAAATGTGTATACTCCTGAAGCCAGCCAGCTGAGCCTGGGTGCTTCTTCTGCCAGGATGGTTCTTGCATGGGGAGGAAACATTGCTCTTCTTCACCAGGCCAGGAGCTGGCTTGCATTTTGGCCTGGAGCTCATTGAAATCAAGTTCTCTGGTAGCAGCCCCTGTTTCACGAGGCAGTCCCGGGAGATTCCTTGGTTGGGGCAAAGAGGGCAATTGCTGTCTAACTGATGGAGCTGTTTATATCACTCATGTTCGTGCTCCCATAGCCATCATTCCTCAAACACAAAGCTTCTGCTACCCTTCCTTCCCTAGGTACAGGAGCCTCATGGAGCAGTGCCATGAGCTTTTGTACAAAACTGACCCTGCAGGGAAGGGGGAGAAGGATGGAGAGGGCTCGTGCTGCCCTGGGCATGATGTTGGGCAGCCCAGGGCACCTCTCACTAAGGGAAGTCAATCCCTTTCAATCTGAATGCTGGGCTTTACAGCCAGAATAAAATACCGTGCAGAGGACTGCTTACACGTTGCCTGTGGCCTTTGCATGTCTTAATTCAAGAGTTTACAAATTGCATAGTCGTGGACTAGCTTTTCTGCCTAGCACAGAGCTGTTGAGTTCCCAGAAGGAAGTTCTTTGGCCACCTCCATCTGTACTGTCCAAATGTCTGTAGAAGAAACACCCTGGGAAGAGAACCTGTCACACTGTCCATCATTGAATACAGTGGGCTCTTACCTCTTGCTGTGCCTTTAGAGACCACTTTGTTCTCCAATTCCTTTTCTTTAACTGCCTCTGTCTTTACTGGTTGGAGTCCTTGTACTTAGACAAGATGCAAATTTTGCACAATAAAAGGGCTTCTTAATAGCCGCAGTGCATCCTGCTGCTCCCTGTCTCCTGTTGCTGAAAATTAAACAGATGTAAAATTAGGAGCTGAATGTCTCTGCATCTGGGGGTCCTTGTGCATAGCTGGAGATGATAGTTTAAGATGTGCCCTTTTCCCAGGAATAGCAATTGAAGAGTTCAAGAAATTATAATCCCTAGCAAACCTTTCTCCAAAGAATTCTGCTTAAATACTTTAAATCACATTGGACGCGCACATTTTTGCTCCTAGCTTTCCTTGCTTCTCTTGACTGCGCACTCCAGT
The DNA here is from genome assembly GCF_965231255.1 of Vanellus vanellus. Classification (NCBI taxonomy): domain Eukaryota; kingdom Metazoa; phylum Chordata; class Aves; order Charadriiformes; family Charadriidae; genus Vanellus; species Vanellus vanellus. The sequence goes on from NC_138913.1 coordinate 15,042,968, forward strand.
GAAATCCCAGATCCTTCCCTGAGAAATTCTTTTGAATACTCCATCCCCACCTACCCTTTTGCACCACCCCCCTCTAAGGGGGACGAGCAAACAAAGGGAAGGTTCATTGCAAGCAGAAAATAAGTCAGCAATTTTCCTTCATCGTAGGAGACTTTATGCAATTCGGCGTCTGCAGGGCCTCGTGCTGTATTGCCTCGAGTAACTCACGCTCCAGACATGGCATCCAGGCACAGCCAAGTTCTGGTCCAAAGCAACGCACACCAGTATTTTCTCTTCTTGGCATGCCCTAGTCCATCTCTTTACAACAGGCTCCCACTTGCTTGGCTTCATCTTAGGGCGGCAATCACATAAAGAGGCTGTGGTAAGTGAATTTAATTTGTCTCCTGGCCCAGCAGCAGACCCTCTTGGGCGACTGGTCAGAGCCTGCGTTTAAAAGCTGACTGCAAAAAGTAGTATCCATGGCTGATTGAGCTCATGGTGTATCCTGTAAATCTGCACTTCCCCGCTGTATTTGAGAACACTGGGCGTTGGGAAACCTTGAGAACTGTAAGTGGAGAAGGAGCCCCATTAATTCCTGTCTAGACTGGCTTCTGAGCCCAGGTTCCAGAGATGAAAGGGCACTTTATTAAGACAGGGCATAAATCCACCCTGCCAACAAGTCCACACTCCTCTGGATTATTTACACCTCTCTCCCTCCCTCTGGTCGTTGCCTGTCCCTATATAATCTACATTAAAGTTCTGACAGGATTAAGCCAATATATCTTAACCTTTAAATATCAGGCTCTGTGTGCTTTCGTTGTCATGTTTTTACAGATAGACTGGAAAAAAAAAAAAAAAAGTAGGTGTCTAAGGAAAGGAGATCATTGTTATGACTGAGAGATAAAATGTGCGCTTAGAAGATTTTATTACAAATGTGGCCTTTGCCGTACCTACAGCTCCTCTCCCTGATGCGCCTGGCCCCGTATGTCCCCAAGGGCCAGCCAGAGGCTGTATGAACAGAGCCATCTGGGCTCTGAGCACCACCTTTCTGGATGAGGGGTGACAGCCTGGGGCCAGGCTGCAGTCCCTTTCTTACATGGGACTGTCCTCCCTTGCAGCGATGTGCTCAGCTGCTAGGGACAAGGTCTGAGGGGGTGCAGAGGGCATGGGTGGTTTAGGATGGAGGCTCTGAAGAGGGCAGGCTTCTTTCCTTCATTGCTCTTGTGGTTTTCCTCCTTTATTTTCTGTCATTGGATATTTCCTATAGATTGTCCGTGGGTTTTTGGTGCTTATGGAAAGAGCCGCAGCACTGTATGAGCGTAGTAGATCCTGTCATCTCATGTTTGCATGAATCATAGAATCATAGAATGGTTTAGGTTGGAAGGGACCTTGAAGATCATCTCGTCCCAACCCCCCTGCCATAGGCAGGGACACCTCCCACTAGACCAGGTTGCTCAAAGCCCCATCTAGCCTGGCCTGAAACACCTCCAGGGTGAGCTTCCCCACCTTCCCCTGCGGCCAGGCAACAGGGAGTAAACAGAGCTTATGGAAAAGAGATTCAGAGGGACTTTGGCAGAAATATTTTTTTAGGCTGAAAATGTAAAACGTGCATTCACTGTATGAGTATCTCTGCAACCCCTGGCTCATGGTTCATTTCTGGTGTAGGTCCTTTCAGCCATAGGACCGAGGGGTGAGGGGTACGGCAGTGTGGAGCGTCGGTGCGGTGGGTGCTGTGCACCGCAATGGAAGGCAGGCAAGGTACCTATGGCTACAGTCAGCAAAAGTTCTGGATGACGTGGAAGAGCTGCAGCCTGCAAGGTGACATCCAGGCACTACTGCAGGATCGGAGTTCGTGCTTCCCGGGCGCCTGTGTGTCACCAGTAGCAGAGCAGATCAGTGCTTTGGCAAGAGTCACTAATACTTGGGATTAATTTGTTTGAAAGAAAAGATGAGCTCACGAGCACTCCCTGATGCAGGAGTACCTTGCTGTTGCAGGCCCTGTGCATTTTCACTGTTACTTGATACATCCAAGGTGATAACAGTATGTGATGATAGAGCTGCACAGCGCTCAGAGCTGTGCGGCTTAATGACGTGCTGCAGATTTCAGCACATTGTAGCAATGACAGGCGAAGGAAACCACGGGTTCTGTTGAAAGGACGCTCTTGAATTTTTGTGCAGCCGGACAGTCATCTCCATAGCATCAGTCTGCCCAGGTCTGCATTTCAGCTGACTGCAGTACTTACAATCCTTTTGTATTCATTTTTTGTTGCACTTTTAGCAAATGAGCTTACTGGTATGGTCAATTTGAAGTCGTTAGCAAATGTTTACCTGAAGTGAGTTTGAAACCTATAAAAAGGACCATTTGAAGTGTTTCCAAGATTTGCATTCATTTTTCCAAAGAAATCACGATACCTGACTTAGGTGCCCAATCCAAAATAACCAGGCTGCTCTAATTTTGAATATCAAGTGTTTGCACTGAACTTGAAAAATTTTTTCCAAACCAAGGCTCAGTCAGACTACAGAAATATTTCGAACAGATACATGAAAATAAACCAAAAGCTGTTCACATACCCGAAGAAAAAAACCCCACTGAATATTATTATTCAGCAGCTCTCTTATTTACAGAACAATCACTTTTTTCAGCAGCATTAAAGGTCAGTGTCATCTCCCTGTTAAACACACAGCTTTTTGTCTTTCCACGTGCTGCAGCAGCTGGTAGTGCAGGTAACGTACCTTGAGTTTTGCCTTTTTGCTTTTACTATCAAGTTTATTGTTATATATTTGGGACCTCGGTAAACAACAGTTGTTGAACAGTTTCTATCCTTTCCCTTCTGGCAGCTTTCTCTGAGCTGGAGGAACACAGCGTAATCCCCACGTCCTTTCTGCTCGTACAGAAAAATGTCCTGAGCCTTGTCATCTTTTTTCATTCCCGGGTTTGTGTCAGGATGAGCAGAGGGCTCCAGAGTTCCAGGACACAGCAGAGCACAAGCCTGAATAAGACAAGAGCCTTATTGAGCCTGTCCCAGCTAGGAGCCTGTCCCTCCGCGCCCGCCGGGCACAAGCCATCGTCCTCTGTGCAGGGAGAGCACGTGGCGGCTGCTGGATGCAGGGATGGGGCATGCTGCGTTTGTGTTAAGGACAGAGCTGGAGCAACAGGCTTTTGTGCAGCAGAAATAGCCCACAGAGTCCCAGAATTACTTCCCACTGGCTTTCCTTTGGTTCATCGGTTTCAGTATCTCAGTGGGTAGAGTCAGCAAAGTGTCTTAGGAGCCATCTGTTAGTCTGGCCCGGGAGAGCAGACTGAAATACTCAAAAGCAGGCAGTGTAGGGAGAAAAATCTCTAGAAAGTAGCCGATCTTTTTCCATTTTGAGGAGCATATTTTCACATTTCTACTAGTCTAAACTCACCAGGAATTTTAGCAGGAACAGGCTCGGTTTCACGTTAGTCTCCTACTTTTCCAGCTTTTTATACAGAGACTCTTGCAACAAAATTGAAAGACGGTATATATGTGTAAGGACTAAGTAACTATTTACCTGCATGACTTTAACGTGATTAACAGTGTCACTAAATCTTTATGCTCTGTGTTGTAGGCAGTGCTGTGATGGCAGTGTGTGTGAATACACTGGATGATAGCTTGAAATTGGGAACTGCTGTTAGTGGGCTTGTCACCGCGGCACAGAGCACAGCACAGTGCTCCCAAAACGCAAGGTAATTACCAGGACAGATGGCCAAGGAGGACCTTCATCTGTCCCTGGTGACATCTGAGCTAGAGTTTGACAGCACCGTGAGTGTCCCTGCATCTCCCCAGAGCCATGTAGTCAGCTTCACTACAGGCATGCTCTGTGTAACTATTTCGGGCTCTGTTCCCAAGCATGAAGTTTTATTATCTAAATACTCAAATACATCCTCACATAAGGGCAGCAGGTGGGATAGCGTGGATCACAGGAACAAAAAGCTTCCCCCAAAACCTCCATCCACGGGATGTTCCACTGGCTTTCTCGCACCACCCCTCCTTTCTGCAGCACAGAGCTCTCCAGCTCCGTACAAACCCAGACGAGTGCTCCGGTACCTCTGTTCTGCAACAGCTGGAAAAATGGCAGGAGAAATTGCAAAATAATTTTAAAAGAATGAAAATTTCAACAATAAATGGATAAAAATATACCCCTTTCCCCTGAAACAAAAGAAATGTTGTTTTATAATCAAACCGTCCTTCATCAGACAATACTGCTGAAGTAAGAGCTCCTGCCAGCTGGCGCGTGTCCCATCTTTCACTTCCACCAGGAAGTGAGGAGAAAGAAGGAAATGGCTGGCATCCTCCAGGAACATGCCGACATGGAAAACCCTCCACCTTTGTACTGGAAAGATGCTGCAATCAACCCTTCTAAAACAACATTAAATAAAGGCTGGGAAGAATTATTCACAAGGCACAGATTTCTTGTAAACTTTTGCTATCTAGCCAGGTGGGGAGATATTTTTCTCCTCTGTTTAACTTGCCTGTTATTTCCTCCTTCTGGCACTTATTAATCTGACTGGTTAACCATTGAGTCCAGCTTGAAAACAGACCTCATCACAAATCCTGTTCTCCACGGTGGGCTCGGAAAAGGCTCTGGCTGAACAAACTCACTTCTCCTGTCTTCACTCTGAAGGGCAGAACTAAACGCTGGAGGTAGATGTCTACCGTGAAATTCATGCTAAAGGTTTCCTGTTTGGAGCAGCCAATACTGCTAGGGACACCGGGATTTCCATTTGTAGACAAGCTCTGTTTTGACAGAGCTCTTCACAATTCATCAACACTTTGGGTGCTTCTGGCTATGCACTATTCATTGCACCCATCCCACTCCTGATAAACAGATTCAGGAGCCCTAATCACAGGGGTAGTATATTCAATAACCATTGCTCTTTAATTGTTCATGATCTTTATCTCTCTTTGCCCCCCCAAGGGGTTTTTTGCTGTGGGAGGATCAGTGTTTCTCTTTGAACTGACTTTTCCTTTCCACATTTATCATTCCGGACCGCTCAAGTGCTGTTTCAGTGCAGAAGCTGCTTGCAAACTATTTGTAGCAGCTGCTTTCTTGGAAGTTTGCTATTTGCAGTGTGTGATCCCTCACTTAAACCACCCGACATCGCCTTTCCTTTCCGACCGTGCACCGCACAACATGCTTCTGGGAGAGCTGGGGTTGACCCCAGACCTCCTGTCTCTAGTTATTTCATGTCTGACTCTGGGGGGGTATTTCCAGCGTGCTGCAGGACCCCAATCCCATAAGCACGGTCTGTGCGCAGTGATGCTGAGTGACCGGTGAGAGGTGAGCCACAGCCAGGGGGCTGATCCCAGCTCCAGGGGGGCTGTCCGCACCCCTGGGCACTGGCCTTGCAGCCTGGGAGTTTCGCAAAGAAAGCCTCAGAGCGATTGGAAGGTGAACGTGCATTTGGGATAGAGGAACAAGTGAAAAATACCGTGAGGCAGAAAGAGAAAGTAAAGCTACAGGCTGCTTCCATCAGCAGAGTTGTCGCATCCTATGGCTTATGTTTTTTGTAACATGGGAATAATTACTGGATCTCTTTTTCCATTTGCATCTGATTATTAAAACCAATAACGCATACAATTGGCCTGAAAGTAATTTACATGCACAACTCTTCCTATATGTTGGTAGCTGACAGAGCTGCTTGTGTCTGAGGAAGCACAAAACCCCGTGTTGCTGTCACCATTCCTGTCTAACATGCTCTGCAGCTCCTGTTTTTTAATCTCCACTGGTCCCCACCTGAGCGGTTCCCGCAGGAGAACCTTGCTGCACACCCGGGAGTCGCAGCCAGGCAGGATGCAGCCAGGGCAGCTCTGTCAATATTGACTTTGCTGCAGGCTTTGGTGCGCAGCGATGGTTATCGTGTTCGCTAGGTAAGATTTAGCCCGTTAGCACAAGTGTCTTTGAAGCCATTAAATACACAAAATGGATGGAGTTGAAAAGGGGGGGGGGGGAAGAGGGGGGGGAGTGAGGGGTGTCCTTTCAAATGGAGGTATGTTATCAGACCAAGACCTGCACTTTGGACTGCATACTGGGGTATACTGGGTGACAACTGTAAATGGGACTTTTGCCGGGTGATCCCTGACCACCACACTTGTTTGCTGCCCATCTACCTATCATCTCCTCTCCCCTGCATCGTGGGCACAGCAACTTGCAGAGTTTTCTTTCCTGGTGCGGCTGTGCAGCTCTGCTTTCCCAGCTCTGCCGTTAGACTGCGTGAAAACTTTCCATCCGTAGATGTTTGCTTTATGGGAAGGAGCTTTCTGCACAGCATGAAACTTTCCATTGTATTCACAATCGGTTTCGGGCAAACTAATTCAAGGTGAAAAAATCTTGTCTGTGAGAGCTGACTCCGCGGGCACCGGCACCCCGGGGGCATAGACAGCCCCCCCTGCTCCTCGCTGGAGCCGGACCCCAGAGGCAGGAGCGCTGCCGGCAAGGGGTGGCACAGCCTGACCTCGCCAGTCTGCCCGCAGAGACACGCTGCTCTGGGCAATGGGGTTCTGCTGGGTCAGGTCGTGCCAGCTGGAAATTCAGGAGAGGGCCCAGTGCCGGTCTGGTCTGCTGTGTGCAAAGCCCTGGCTGCGTTCCCCGGCGGGGAGCGGGAAGCTCGCAGGGAGCGGGAGTTCCTCCCTTGTGCACGAGCCAGCTGCCTCCCTGGCAACGGACGGAGCTTGTATTTGGTAGCCCCTGAGCTGCCCAAGGGCTGGGCGCTCGTTTCCCCGAGCGAATCCTGGTCCCCCTCATGCTGTGCATCTGCCAGTGCTCCCCAAATTTTCTGCAGGATCCACATAAGGCTGCTTGCTAAAAGGGCTCTGCGTTCACTGCGTTCCCACTAAAAGGTGGGATCTTTCAAGGAAGGCAATAACAAGCTTTCCATTAGTGCAGAAAAAGTGTTTACGTAGCGTAAGCAGGATGAGGTCCCGCACACCGACTGCTCATAGGCACGCAGTGCTCTTGGTTCACCTGGTGTTGGGAAAGCACGGGATGCGCAGATGTTGCTGGCCGTCGGCCGTGCCTGATGTGTAAGGCTACGTTTGAACCAAGAGGAGGGACTGCGAAATTGGAAAATAGGGCCCACTGGTGTGTCCCATTAAGGGTAGTTGAGCTCACCTGAGATCAGTGAGGTACACAGCTGTCCTGGCTATAAAAGCTGGCCGGGGCAGCAGCCTGGCTTGCTGCCGTGGAAGGGAGATGGGGCTGGGGTGCTCTGAGGCACGGAGGCTCTTCTGGGGATGGGAGCTTTCTGTCTTTGGCTGCAGTCCAGGAGCTTCTGCGTCAGGGGTGAGAAGAAAGGGAGGTGAGAAGAGAGTCTCTGAGATTGGACTTAGGGCAAAAGAAAAGCAACGGGCTCTAATGAGAGGCTCCAAATAGAAAATGGAGAGGAACCTATGTGGGTGGCACCTGGCCTAGGACTGACTCATGGCTGTCTCTGGAGATACAAAGCCTCTAGCTCGCTGCCCTCTCAAACTGCAAATAATCTTGTGCTTCTGGAGCAAAGGCTCTGAGGAGAAAAGTTTGGGGAAGGGGATGTGCTTGGATGAAAAGAGGAGGTAGGGAGCTATCAAAAGCTCTCCTGAGATGAACTGTGTTCTGGTGGGTGAATGCCATTTCTGTACTCGTCTGACCTATCCTGCAAGGCAGTGGCATGGTTAAACGTGACAGTTTTCACTCTGCCCGATGCAAAATGAATGTTGATAGCTTTATATGGCTTTCCTATGTTATAAACCGATCTTCAATTTATGTTAATAGCTTGATATGGGACTTAAATGTTCTAAATTAGAACAAAAAACTAGTGCCTCTGTTATTAGGAGACCTTTAGCAACCAGGACAGGTTTAATCATTCAGTGGATAAATCTGCAGCTGGATTAAAGCCTAATTACCCTGTGATGAATCACTGCAATATTTCATACAAAGCACAAGGTTTACAACCAAGCCTAAGTGGGGAGATCCGCAGTGCCTATAGTTGCACTCAGGTCACTGATGCACATTTGTATTTTAATTTGATTCTGGTGCTTTAAAAGAAAGAAGGAAAAAGGAGTATCTTATCAGTTCTGTCAAAGCAGCACAAAGGTATTTCACTCCAGCTTTTTTCCAAGTAGAAAAGAAGGCACTGTGTTTTACCTTCTTTGCCTGCTGCAATCCGGACGCTGGTTCGGGACTGCGTTTGCGCTGCTGTCTGAAAGTTTGGCTGCGAGTCCGGCTTGCTTGGCAAAGGCTAGAGCGGTGCCCGGCAAGCCGGCTTACGTGGTGACCTTAGAGCTGCGGCTGCTCTTGCCAGAGGTAGTTAATTTCCCTAAATGCCATTCCTCGAGGTATTTTTGAGGGGCTTGTCGCTAACGACCTGCTGGCTGTGAAGTCGTGCCTCCAGCCACCGGATCAGAGGTTTCTCTGCAAAGTCCAAGGGTAAAGCCAAGGGCTCTGTCCTTGTTAAAGCCGGGAGAGGGAAACGCGGCCCTGGATTTACCCTGTTTGCTCGGAGAGGCAGATTATGTTTTGCTGGGTTTTCCCATTAAAATCCCTATCTCCTAATAAAATACTACAAGAAAAAAAAAAAAATTCATTGTTCCTGCCAAATTTAACAGGAAATTGAGAATAAATATTTTACTTCAGCAAGCTTGCTTTTTAGCAGCCCGAGCTTTTCCTGGGGGTGGGTAGACGCCTGCCTGGTCTATCCTTTAAGCCGGAGCTGGCAGAGCAACTCCCTGCAGGGGGCTGAGCCCTGTTTGAGACCACGCTGGAGCCAGGTTTGCCAAAGGGAACGCAACTCCGGCTGCCGTCACGCTTTCCCATTCACCTTCTACAGGCTTTTCTCACAGCTGAGCTTCGATACAAGGAGAGGAACATGAGTTTTGCCTCCAAATATGAAATCAGCTCTGTGTAATACGGGTTTGGGGCAAAAAAAGGTAGGTTTTTAGCCCTGGTTGTATTAGTAGAGATACCAAGGGCACTGCTGTGCTGTAGAAAAGGGGCTGAACACACAGGAGTGGGTAAACGAGCTGAGGCGGAGTGGCAGTCACAGTGTGGCAGCTATTGATGGCCCCTGGCCTGGGAACAGCTCTGAGAGGAGGGTCTCTGCTGGTCTGCAGAATTGCTCAGGATACGGCAGTACTCCTCATCTGTCGTTTTGTGCGGAGAGAAAGGAACAGCCATTAAAAGTGATAAACAGTCTTAATGGCAAATGGGAAGCCCAGATAATGGAGCGAGAACAAAATGCAGTTTTTCTGCATCTACCAGAAAAACAAATCTTTTTAATCCAGAGGGAGAAAAATTACTAATGCAGCCCAAAAGCAAGGGAGAAGGCAAATGGTGCATAATGAAGTAATTAAACTATTCTGTAATAGCCTTGTTAAAGCAGTAAAGGATGTTTTTTACATGTGGAATTTTTTTTTTTTTTTTTTTTTCCACAGGTAGCAAGAAGGCTGAAGTGGGAGAGGTGACTGGTACCTGGAAGGGCACAGCAGCCTGCAGCCCACCATCCCCACAGTGCCACCCGCTTTCCTGGCCAGCCCAGCTGCCTCAACAAAAGCTGTCCTTCCCACCTCCTGAGCGGTACGAAATGAAGTCCCCAAGACTATGTGGGCCCATCCAGGTCCTTTACCAAGGTTGCAAATGGCTGTGGAAGCAGCCAGAGTATGGGCCAGGGCACAGCAAAAGTCTGCCAGACACCCCCCACGCACGGGGGGGGGGGGGGGGGGGTGACAATCGCCGGCACCATCTGCATGGAGGCTAAGTCAGAGCTGCAAGAAGTCGTGGGTTTTTTCTAGCTGAAGGGAAACTTTTGCAACGTATTCACCTGCTGCTCTGTGCCTGCCAGCTCTTAAACTGGACATTCGAAAGCCCACATGCTGTATTTTCACCAGATGAGCAAAAGTCTTCTCTAAGCAGATAATATTTTGCTTCACTGCATCATTTCAGGTCTTTCTGAGAAAGCTTCATCCCGGAGGAAATCTCTTTAGTATGCCTGTTTGTTTTTCTTCTCTTTCCTGATGAAAGCAGACCCGTGTCTTCCATAAGGCACCACCAAGCTCCACCGGCTGAAGCTTGAGGAGGCCTCTCATTTCAGCAGGTCTCCCAAGGGACTAAAACCAGAGCAGTGTTTCATCTGCATCACCATCCCAGGGTCCTCCAGGGCCACAGGACAGCCCCCCAGGGCTCAAGCCCATCTCCTCGAGCCCTGCTGCAGCTCAGCGGAATGAGTGGCTTATGCCCTCACTCCATCAAGCCCAGAAAGCCCATCTCTGGCCTGCCCATGCTCCCCAGTCTTTCTCCAAAAACTTCTGGAGGTTACTTTGGCACCAGAGGTGTGTCTTGTGTAGCTGACCTACTTGACCTATGATACAGGATCTTCTCAGCAGGTTTTGCTGCAGCCCCAAACCTTAGTCCTGTTGAATGTCCCAGACCAAACCAGCCATCCTTGATTTTCGCTTCCATAGCGGAACATTTGCTCAGTTGTAGGAGAAATGCTTGTGGTGGGAGTGCTTTCAATTCCAGGGAACTCCAAGCAGGGAGTGCTTACTTTTCTATAATATTTTTAAAACAACCTATCAATTTCTCTGTGGAGATGGAACTCCCTGTTAAAGTTGTAGCTTTTTTCTAAAACCCGGTAGAAATGGCTTTGGTTCCTGTTTAGCTGTTTAGACAGTTAAAATCATTCCTGTATGGCCTGCAGGTTTCATCCTGCTATGTTCTAGGGAGACTTTTCACAGGCTACAAATTAGACTAGATCAACAGTCTCATATGGACACCAGAGAGGTAATTATAGCTATAAATGAAACAGTATTTCTGCTGTGCTTGACAGCAGTAAAATGCAAAAGAAAAGCTGAAAACAAAAGGGGAAGGATATTAGGAAGAATGAAAAGTAAGGGATAGGAGGGATTTAGACAAGTGCACTAAAGGAGGCATCTTCCTCTGAGGCATTTGGAAATCCAGCGAACAGTTTCATCAGGGAGAAACAGAAAAGAAATCCTGTTGACTGTAAAGACCTGATCTTTTTTGTTCCCTAACCCCACATCAAGGCTGATTCAGGCACCGTCCTAGAAGAGAGAAAATCTTTTGGCGAATGTTAGCGAACCCCTGGATTTACGACATGCAGCTCCGCAAATCGCCTTTTTCTGGCCAAGCCATCCTTGGGATTGGCCTGTATGAAGGAGAATGGGAATGCTGGGGAAAGCTGCTTGTAGAGCTTTTCATGTGGTTTCCACAGCTAGAAAAGCGTGGCCGAGTTCCCTGCCTCCTCGTAAGTGGTCAAAACAGCTGTTTTATTTAATGCGTGGCTTGAAGTCTCAGGTATGTTATGGGAAACGAGCACGGCAGGGAGAGAGATCAGACCACATGCAGTGTGCAGCTCTGGGAGAGTGCTTGTTTTGCTCGAGGGTCTTTGCAACGGGCTGCACCGAGAAATCTCGATGCTGGAAGCCCTTCGTATGCTGCAGGTTCCCGGGATGCTAGTAAGAGACTGTATGGATACCAGACAGGTGATGTGCACACATGCTGCGTCGGGACCTGAGCTGCTGCTGCTGTTTGCTGTGGTTCGGTTTCTCTGTCAAATGGGAACAGGCACCGAGTTGCTCCCGAGGGGCAGAGTCCATTCCTAGAGCTCCTTATTAAGGCCCTTAAAGGCAAGCCCCACTAAGATACCCGGACATCTGCTCAACGGTTGTCTTGGTCCACAGTGGGCAGTGCCCTCTACTCTCAGGCAGCAAATGAAATATATGAGCCGGAACAGCGTGCACTGCTAGATGTTGGGGAGAGAGGGAAACGCAATAGCAACCAGCGGTCCTCCAGCAATGAGAGTGGCATCCTCCGGAGCGCACAGGCAGGGTTCCCTGAGCGTGCTGCCGCTGGGAGCAACAGCCCAGGCAGTCATGCTCAGCTCCCCTCTGCCTGTCCCCTGCTCGCCCCGGTCTGCCCGAGCGCCCAAGGAGCAGCATGCCGGACACCTCCGAGTGCCGACCCTGGGGACGGCTCCTGGGCCACTGCGGTGTATTGCAGCATTGGGCTGCTCTGCCACGGGGCAGAGCCATCCCAGTGCATTTTGTTTTCCCAGTTCATCTCAACAACAGTGCTTTTTTTTTTCCGATTGCTCCTGCTCCCCATGTTCGCAGTTAGTCATCCCTGCGGGTGAGCAGGTCCCTCCCCGCCGGCAGTCTCACTGCTGATGGGTCCCGCTAGCCGGGTTTGCTCTTGGCCGTGCTCCCCTGACTCTGTTTTCCCTCTCGCTCCTACCAGCTGTGTTTGCAGTCTGATGTGTCCCGCCGAGTCCCTTCCATAAAGAAGCGGGAAGGAAAAGATACTTTTTACCCAGCTCTCAGACATGAAGTCATCAGGTTATTTGGCTACCTGGGTCCGGCTTTCTTGAACTCGCTGGCAGCACAGGACACAGTCTTGACAGAACGGACTCGCTATTTCTTAAGCAGAGCACAATGCCCCTTTGTGCGGGGTTCCTGGACCAGCCAGGTTAGGTTTTGTTTGACAAAGCCTCTTTAAATTTCTTTTTTTTTTTTTCCTCCATGGAGTAGTGAAGAAAAAGATTTCTTTCTTCTTTCACTCAAACCTTAGCCTTGCGTTTGCACAAAATTGGTCTGTGACCCTAAAGCTAAGTTTCAGGTTTGCAAATAAACCTGTAACCCGGGGAGTCGGGGCATTTTGTAACCAAATTTGTGGACAACAGTTTCAAACTTAGAGAAAGAAGATGGGGCTGGGAATCCAGAGAATTACAATTTTGTCCAGCATCTCCCACAGGGTTTGTGTAGAAAATTACACCGTTGCTCTGTGCGCAGCTTCCTCGTGTGTCAAGTAGCACGAAGCAGTTGCGAAACGTCTCCCAGGAATATTGTAAACCTCTCCCCACCTTTCCAGAGTGCCCGAGGTCCTCCCATAAAGAGGATGAGAGAAGCGAGGGGGGTGGAGGGGGAGTTTCCTCTGAAAAGGGGAACCCAGAATGAGAAACACATTCAGCCACTGCAAACAGCAAAAACACACGCGCTTTGATTCCAGGAGCCAGACCATGCGTGCCTCACATGTGCAGCTGCCCAGATTTATGGCCTGTTATCCTCCGAGGCAATTACTGGAGTTTGCGGTGGGGATCTGCATGAGCGATGCGCAGGTTGCCCACATAGCCTGCCCTTCTGCGAAATGACACGGTGCTCGCTCCGCCGGCGCTCGCCATGTGCTGCGGCCGCGAGCAGCTGTGCTGGAAAACCACCACGGAGGAAATCACAAGTTAGTGAGTCACCGAGACTGCTGCCAGCCTGTCAGGAGTCTCTCCATAACTCAGCTTTCATGTGCCTCTGCTTCTGCTCTCAAGTAGGCTCAGATGCCACCCTGAACAGCAGAATGGTCGCTAGCAGGTGAGGAAGGAGCGGGAGCACGTGGACAGACAGACCTGGTTTTCGCTCTCCAGTCCCAAAGGGAGGTGAGTGCGGTGGAGGGGAGAAGTCGCCCCGGCAGCCCCGAGCACCGCTTCCCATGCCGCCTGCAATGCACCCAGCGCGCCCATCGAAGCTCAGCAGAGATGTTGCCCTACGCCCCTTCGCCCTGCCCAGGGAAGCTGCTGCCGGGGACATGGCCAGGAGCACACTGTTGCCGGGACACTTTGGCCCAGCTGAAAGCATCAATATTGAGGTCTTCCCAAATCTGTTGATGGCTTTGGTTCAGTTATGAGGTCCAAGTGGTTCAGGCTTTATCTGCCCATTGGGAGACCGCTTGCAGCTGCTCTGGCCCAAGAACACACTCCTTGGGCTGGACTGCATTGACATCACTTGCATCTATGAGAACTGGGAGAAAGCTGTTGATGTAAGTGTACTAAACAGGCCTTCAAGCAGAAGGTTTGTAGCATGAAATGCAGGCTCTCGGGCATCAAACCAGCCAGCAGAGTAAGGGCTTTCTTTTCCAAAGTAAGGGCTGTGCTGCCCATGGCCCCAGGGCAGCCCTCTGAGGAGGCATCTGGGGACCAATCTGGAGAATAAACCCCTGGGAGAAGGCGGTAGTGTCGTGCTGTGGGACACAGAGCTGGCAGGGACAGTGCCACCATCTCCTCGCCGTGCCGTGGAGATGGGCTGCCTCCCCAGGGCTCCCGCAGCTGCTCCTGCCTGTGCCCCACAGACAGCCCCAGCTCATCCCACAGCTTTAAATGCATCTCTTCCTTAATCCCTAATAAGCGAGGAGTGGGATGCAGAGCAAACCGGTTCCAAATGCTTGTGCTGGGGGCTCTGCACTGGGTCATGCTCCCCTTAAAGCCAGTGGCCAAATCCACAGGGGGCAGAGGTGCTAAGATACTTCCTGGATGAGCATCTGATGCTGTTTTCCTTGGAAGTGAGAGGGGGTCTGTGAGGTGCAGTTTTGTCAGTGAGGTATTTTCAACATCAAAACAGACAAGAGAGTGAGAAGCATTTTCTATGGAAACATAGTTGGGTAAAACCTACATTTGGGAATTGTGCACAGAAATGCTTTTACTGCTTTGTCCTACAAAAAAAACCCTGAGCAATAATTCTTGTTTTGGGGCTAGAAGCTTTTCAAGCAATGAAACTATTCCCTTAAAATCTCAGTTTTAAAAGCAGCCCGTTCTGCACTGAGTTTTTGGATGTGCTCACCGCATTTTTCAGCCAGGTCTGCGCAGCACATGTTCCCCGCAGCAGCAAGCGGAGGGGCGGCTGCTCCCACCGCCCGAGAGGCGAAGGAGGGCCGAGCGATGTGCCCAGCGCTCCCTCCCAGCCTGCCCCATTGCCCCATTCGTAGACCTGCTTGCGCTCGTAGCAGCGGCGTGCGCTCAGCTCGCCGTCCGTGAAAGATCCCCTCCACGCTCTGGCTCTCGGCTGGTGACAACCACGGAAAGATCACAGTGCCGGGGAGAGGTGCTGGGGAGGACACTTGACAGCAGGCTGAATTCTTAGCTAGGAGTAATGCCGTCGCGCGTTTTTGTTCTTTGATCAACCGCAATTTAAATTGACGCTTGGGTTTAACTTGCTTTAACTTCCATGTGCAAACTAGCCTAAAGTAGACAGGTCCCTCAGACTGTTCCAGGATGCCTCCAGATGAGCTCTGGTGAGCCTTGATGAGCCAAACTCCGTATGTTCTACCCACTCTGTCCCCTCGTGGGAAGCACCCACGGGCAGGACCGCGGCTGCAGCAGCACGTCGGTGCTGGCTCGTCTCCCCTCGTAGCCCTGGCTATAGGACATTCTCTTCAGCTGCCCAAAACTCTACCCAGAAGCCCAATTTGGGACCTTCAGGTTTGAAAAATTTGGCCTCACCTTGGGCATAGTGGTGGGCAAACTTCCCAAACAGCGTCAGAAATGCTCATGGCATATAAGAAGATAGCAGCGGCAGCAGTAACGCTGGCTGACATCGTGAGCTGGTCATTGACTCGGTGAAAATGCAGCATAGCCAAAGCTCGCAGCGGCTGAAGCCGTTTATGAACTGGGATCACACTCAGTAGTTTATTCGGGAGGAAAAAAGATGGAGAATAAATGTAACAAAAGAATATAACAAACGTACTTTGAATTGAGTAAGTTCCGTGTATTGTGTTGAGCTCAACACAAGTGAAACACATGAAAATGAAACAAAATCTTTTCTCCTGGATCAAGTTAAATGTTCTGCTGTACCAGGTATGATTGAGGTTTTCTTACCTTAGTTTTATTCTGTTTGCTGTCTTGGTTTGGAAAGGGGGACACCCCACCCCCCCCCCTTAGGTTAGATCCACCCAAAAGGAAAGCTTTCCAAGCTAAAAAATGATCCTTTCCCATCTGTCCCCACTCTGACCTTCTGAGGGGCCCTTTACATGGCTGCCACCTCGCAGGGAGTATCTGCACTCCCCTGGCCGGCACAGGACCCTCCCAGCTGCCGCGGTCTTCTCCAGGGCACGTGGCTGGGATGGTGGGAGGAATGGGAGCTGGCTGCCACGTGTTGTCCCTCTGAAAGTCTCACCACAGCCCATATTGAGCCTGGAAACGTCTCCCAGCTGATGCAGCGCTGTGTAGCTGTAATTATTGTGTGCTTTGCTCATCTTTTGTACTAGCTGCCTGCTTTTGAATTCTGCTCGACCCATTGCCTGTCCCAGTAGATAGGGGTTCCCTCTCCAGTCGGTGGCTCCTTCTGCTGTTCAGCAAATGCCACTGTCTGCTCTGGTGTGGCTGCACATCAACAGAGGTGACAGCCCAAGATGTAGCTGGGGACAGTCAGGGCTGCTCCCCACACGGGTAAGATGAAAGCAGGGTGTCCTGGCACCCCGAGGCCACCTCCTATATGTCTGTATTAGCAGTACAGGTGATGCTGGTTAAGCAGATGACTTCTTGGTGTGAGTTAGTCTTGATCTTCTTACTGAATGCTTACACAGATGTCCTCTGGGTCTTGTGAACATGTGACTTCAATTAATTTTCATCAGCGGGGCTAAAGTAAAACACTTTTCCAGTTGGAAAATGAGATGCCTGGTATAGTCCAAGCAGCAGATTATCAGGCTGGGTCTGCTCCCGTTCAAACTCCTGAGGGCAAATTTTCCAACGCGCAGGGAGGCAGCCAGGGCTGGCAGTTCAGCCAGCGCAGAGCTGTTTGCATCCAGCACCTGAAGGGTGGAAGAGTTTGGGTAACGTGGATCCTGCTGGAGGATTACTCTCCTGTAGCATCATCTGCTGGAAACTGGCTCAACGCAAGTGTTTGAAAAGAAGAATTTCTCGGTAGGAGTCCTGCGTGGATGCAGACACCTGTAGCTCCTTCTACAGTCACCACCCACAGAGGGTTTGCTGTCAGAAACAATTTCAGTTGAGTGGTGGTGCCCAAGACATCACAGCATCCTCCTCTGTGCCCCAGAGCTGCATTGACAAAAAGAAGAAATCCACTGTTTTCAGCCATGTAGACTTTAAGCTGCTTAATCCTAAAAGATCCCTTGAAGACATACGAAGCCACATGCCTCACAGCTTGAGTCAGTCACTGCCAGGAACTCAGGTGGGATCTGTGTGGGGCAGATTTCCCCACCTCCACATTTTGTGGGGCTTCTTTCTCCTTCTGAAACATCTGAGCGGGGCTCTCAGAGGGGGAGATGTGTGCCTGACCCGCCTGGGAGATGTCTGCAAGCAGCAGGGAAAACCCACAGTCCAGGAAGGAGTAGGTCTGATAAGTAAGATTGGGGCAGTTTCATTACAGTCTTCTCTGATTATAACTGCTTCTCAGACAAACAAAAACAGGTCCAGAGAATAGTTCCTGTTCTATCTCTCTGGCCAGGGCCACCTTGTCTCACTAAGGAAAGGGCTGGAGCGCGTTGGTGGTGCTTTGAGGTTGGAGGTACAGGGGGAATTTGCAATCCCAAACACACCATGGTACCACTTCATATTTTTATCAGAATTGCCAAATTCTGGAGGGATTTGAGTAATATGTCCTGCTCCCAGGCCATCGTAAGGTTTTTATAATTTTCCTTTGAGCTAGAAAGCAGCTCAAACAGCTGTTAGAGACTGATTCAAATGGCAAGTCCACAAAGGCAAAGAACTAATGGAAATCTGGTGAAAATCTAAACAGCCAAAATCTGAATGTCTCTCCAGCGTACCTAGAGCCTGTGTGAGCAGTGAGTACATGAGAAGTGACCCCCTTGTCATTCTCTCTGTACTTTTTACTGGTGAAAATTACTGGGAGCGGTGGGAGCAGGTTAGCTTTGCGTGCCCGCTAAAGCTCTCTGCTGCCATTGCTGTGATTTCTAATGGCCGTTTCCTAAGCTCAGGATTCCCTGCAGCAGGGCAAAGAGGAGGGTATACAAATTAGGAATTAAACTGAACGAGCCAGGCAAGGCTGGCAGACCGGTAATCAGTCTCCTTCAGCTGAAGGAGGCCAGTTGTGTCAATGTCAAAATAGCATCTGTGATTTGAGGTCTACCTTCATTCTACACACATCAAATCCATATTTTGCTTGCTTTCTCGTACCCCAAGGATGGAAATCTTGCTCGGAGTGACTTGTTTGCCTTTGAGCAGATGGTGTAAAGTGTTGTCCCTGTGATCCTGCGAAGCAGTCGCACAACGGCCCAGCTTTGCTCAGCAGAGGCACCCCCCCGGCGAAGCCGGTGCGGAGATCAAAGCCAAATCTTCTCCTTCATGACTTTCTCCTTACAATGTTTTTTCTCTCTTCTACTTTTTTTTTCCCCATATCAGAGTCTTGACTCCTTTTTCTTCCCTATTCAGGCTCGAGATCAAACAGGCCAGACATCTGCTTTGGTATTTTTTTAATCATTTTAATGATTTAATAATTTGTAGGGGGGAGGGAGAAGAGGGAAATGAAAATAATGACAAAGCCAAAAAAATGACACCATTTCTTTAATTCAGGCACAGGCGGGAGTGCCTGTTCTTCCCTCTTCTTTTTTTTAATCTTGAGGAAATCATCATGAAGATTGTAACTGATGTATTCTGGCAAAACATTTAAGTAGACGTGTGCCTGAAAGCATGAATCACATCTATTTTCTTCTTCTTTTAGGAAATATGTTATACTGATTAAGGCTTTTTCATCTGAAAATGCAAAAAACCTGTTGCAAACACCTCATCCCTGTTTAGGCAGGTAGAGACTGTGTGCAGGATGGGCAAAAGGAGGTGGCGAGTTCGGGCAGCTTTTCCAGTGGGATGCAAGGAGCGACAAAAAAAAGTCAGTCTTCTCTTCAAAGCTGGGCCATATCTTCCATTAAAAATCTGTTCATTTCTCTCAACTGCATCTTATCTGGGGATGGATTACTGCCACCTCCCAAGACACGCAGCAGAGGTGTGGTCTCGTGCCAGGCTCTCCCTCCTTCTCTGACTTTTGGGAAGGTGCAAACCAGATATTTGAAGTCCTCCCAGTTTTAATGAGTGCCTGGACTGGGGTTGCGGGAGGAGGAGTGTGGCCGGGAGGTGTGCGGGGACAGCCCCCACGCTGGGGAAGGAGGTGCTGCTGCTGCCTTTATCCACAGATTGCCCCTCTGTCACGGGGGGGATCCTCACCTCGCCAAGAGGTCTCATTTTTCACCCAACGTGACACCACTCGTGCTCTAAAAGCTACGGGCATCTTTGGGTTATGTATCAGTGCCAGGCCAAAAGATTATGAGCAAACTCACTCATGCTGCTTATTTTCGGGGAGAAAGCTCAGCCTGCCAGCCGCCTCTGGGAGGAGGTCTTTTTGCAAAGAGTGATGGGTGACGAGAATTTGGGATGTCGTCCTGGACCCCTTACTTAAATTTAAGTACACACTAAATGTTTTCTGATTATGGAGAGGTCATTTGAATGTACATACTACGTACCGTCATCTTGCTTCTCATTTCTTTGTGTAAAAGTTAAAAAACTTAAAGCAGAGAAGTCAATACAATCGCAGCATCCAAATGTGGTGCATAATCCTCCTCTTATCTGCATGCCACTGCTCAAAACTAATGCATTAACGTGTTTTATGTTTCATGGTTACGAGTTGCCCTGAGGATAATCAAATCAAAATCAAATGCACCTGCAGAAGATAAGGTCGCTGATACGGTTTCCCACCCTTTCGCACTCTGGCTGCTAGTTTCACTGCAATCTCATTTATTACTCTCTCTTCGTTTCATTGCTGTTTCTTTAAAGATTGCTTTTCCATATGGATAGATTAAGCATAGGGTTTTTTTTAAGCTGTATGCTATGCAGAAATGAGACTTGCTGACAAAGCTGGCGGTCATAGATGTGATCCTCTGAGTGAGAAATAACGCAGAGAAGTAGATCACAGTCTCCCAAAGGGAGGGGGATTCCTCGGAGCACAGAGTGCCTAGAAGAGCCCCTGCCTCCACCTCGCCTGCCCCTTAATCAAGCGATCATATCGGCCGCCTCGCTCCTTTCAATGGGGGAAAATTTGCAGACAAATTCCTGCCAGCGGGACGTTGGAGCTCTCCTGGGTGGCGGGATAAAGATACCTGTCACCTCCGCCCGGCCCCGCCGCCGGCTCACGCTGGGAGCGCGGCTGGGGAGCCCGGTGCTGGCCGCGGGGCCGGTCACTTCCAAATCCCCGTCAGAAAGTGAAATAAGACCCAGCTCCCCAATGGCTCAGCAGACCCATTGACCAAGGCAAACAACTGTGTAAGTGGTCCCATATGCTGCAGGTACATTAGAGGGACATAAATTGTGCTTTGTGCTGAGGGAGGTGGCGGCTTGCCCCCGCTGCGGAATTGCTTTCGCCCTTTATTTATTGGAGGGTCAGCTACTCTTCCCAAAAGACGTGCGAGTGACACCACAGCTCCGAAAACAGGCTCTTCCCCAACTGATTAGCCGGGAGGAATATTTGAAGCGATGCAACTGGCAATGTTTTGGATGGCGAGCGCTGCTGTCGCGGGGTACCTGCCGGGCAGCAGCTCTCTCCTCCAGTCTTTGTCCCTCTGCCGCTCCCCCATCACCAAATGAAGATTGTATGGGCAAGGATAAACAAAGAGCCTGTTCATATGAGGGAAGTTTTGGGGGTAGAAAGGACTGAAAGGCTCAAGATACGGCAAGGCTTAATGCCGTAAATCTGATTAATTTACCTTGTGACAATCGTAACAAAAAAGCGAAGGCTGGGAGCCGGGGCTGCGGGCTGACCTTTCGCTCGCAGCGAAAAGCGGCACAATAGGGGCTGGGGCTGGTCGGGGGGACGACCCTGCCTTTCACTGCTACCTGCTGCTTCCGACAATGCAATCGGACACAGCTCGCGGGGTGATGAAAAACACCTTCCCGCCAAAAGCCCCTTTTTTTGCCCTGCCCTGGACGGGGCCAGCCCGAGGGTGTTCTGCTCGGGCTGCGCTCGGCGCGTAAATCGACATCGCTCACTAACATTAATATCCACCAGGCAAAACTCCCCTGGGGACTTCGGGGTTGGACCCTGCGTGGCCACCCGTGTGGCTGCTGCGTGTGCAGGAGGGGTGGGGGGACCCTGGGCTGAGCTGCCCGGCAAACGGGGAAAGGCTTTCCAGGGGTCTCATCCCACCGCTGCGCGGTGCAGAGCCGAAACCCCAGCCCCCAGGGTGGGATGACCCCACGTGCGCAGAAATTTGCTGTGCCAGGGAGTGCCCTGGACATATCTAAAGGCAGCAGCTGTGGGAAAGAGTTTTTCTGTGCATCCCCTGGAGACCATCTTCCTTAGGTGCCCTCTCACTGCCCGATGAGCACAGGACTTATTCCCCTCTTGCCCCCTGCTAACTGTGCCCTAAATCACACGAGGAGGGCATGCACTACCTTCAGCAGCAGCAGCACGTACCGGTGGGAACATCTGGCCCAGAGACACCCCAGAATAGGAAACAGCCTTAAGTTTTGCTCAACTGAAATGCATTTATCTGAGGAATTACCCGTTGTGTTCAATACTTGTTCTCCAGCCTTGCCTTTGTCTGCAGCACCTCTTTTGCCCCGAGCAGCAGCCGTTCCCACCAGGTACGACTTCTTGCTTGATTGAAATGGGACCGGAGAGATGTTTGGGTGGGGAACAGAGGCTGTGTCTGTGCCCCTGCACCCAGGGCAGCACCTGGTTGCACCCAGCATCGTCCTGGCCCCGCTCCCGGTCAGGAGAGCGAGACGGAGCAGTCTTGTACTGCCTTCGCATTTCAAGCTCTCTTATTTACACTGCGACAGTTTGGCTTAAGTTCTTTTCACAGAGTCACTGTCACAAGGAAAGTTTGGGGGATTTCACAGTTTATTTTAGTTTTATCAGTATAAAAAAAATTGGAAACTTAAGAAGTAGGTGAAAAATAACTCTAAATCTTAACGGGACCATATAGCAGTCAGGCAAAACCTATTGTCTGCCTTTAAATGCGTTGGCTGGTATCTCCTGATGTGCATCAAAAATAAATAGTTAATAAAGGTGTTTTGACTGGAACATCTGCTGCAATTCTTGGTTGTGGAGGCTTAATTGCGGACTAGAGTATCAAACTTTCAGAAGGTTTGGGGACAGAGATTGATTGGGGTCGCCAGGTTGTTCGGAATAAAATCCTGACCCTTATCTCTCAAATGCAGTGTCCAATTGATTTTCTCTGGACCATTACACACCACAGACTGCCCCAAGCCCAGGAGGGGAGTGGCAGAACATCACACTTCTCAAAATCCTTCTGACACAAACTACTGCGGTCCTTTGCGGGCTCTTTGAGAGGCACAGCTTTCCCCCATAAGGACTGAAGAACGGGTGATGAAACCATTGTGGCTGTGAAGGCTCAGCCGTTTTCCAAACTCGGGCTGTATCCAGAGAGGTGTTGCTCCCCCAGGACTGCGTTTGCAAAGCACCCAGCCACACGTGGTGGACCTGGGCGATTAAAAACGCCAACTGCTGCTCAGACAAATCCAGCATTTCCATACAAATTGCTGAATTCCATTTATTCCAGCGTTTCAGCCTGCAAAACTGGGAAGAGCTTCAGTCTGTGAGCAGAGCTGGCAGAGACGGGGGCGCGTGTGGTGCAATTTGCTTAACAGCGCATTACTTTAAGGTTAAAGACAGCTCTTCACACCAAAGCTGTGGGTCGTTACCTACCCGGTCCCAGGCAGCTTGGATTTGCCAATCAAATCTTTTTTAATCAAATCGCTAACACCAGCCCCGGTTGCCCTCTCCCACCGGGCCCAGCGCTCTGCTGCCCTGAGGAAAGCAGGCTTTGACGTCCCAGCCAGCTCTGTCCTCTCGCCGCTGAAGCTCAGGTTTCTTATGGGGGTTCTCTGGCATCCTTGTTTGGTCGATGAGTTGTCCCCCTTTTCCCCAGTCGTCCCGACGGGAGCGGGCTGGGATGCAGCCTCCCCGGGGCCAGGTTTGTGCAGACCTGGGTAAAGCCCAAGCCGGGAGGGGTGGTGGGCAGAGGGGACCCGGGAGGGGTGGTGGGCAGAGGGGACCCGCCGGCTTGGAGCCCTCCCAGCATGTTTTGTTCTGCAGCCACTAATCCTTCCTGGTGCGCTTCTCGCCTTTGTGGTCTTCCACCTACTTCAGGTTTCGGGGAAAGCAGCTTTCCCTTGTGCTTCCATTGATTTACCAGCTCCGGGGTTCGGTTGTTGCCCTGGGTAATTGGCAGCAGTGACATATTTGGGCTGAATTTTATTGCAGGCATTAGGAAAAGTCAGCAAACAGAGTTGAGTGCTGTGTCAAGTATCGCCTTTGACTTTCTATTGCAGCCGTTTGGGGTCTGTTTTGTCCTTGGACTGAGAAAGCCTCTGTTCTGGTTGAGCCTTTGTCTGAGATGTTGGAGGTTAGTCTGAGGAGAGCCGTCTGAGAGACCCCGCTAATCCCTTTTTACTTTTTGAACAAGAAAGTCAAGTGTTTTTTATAATAATAATAATTTGAGCTAATAAGTAACATGCTGGCTGGAGCTGCAGCTGCCTGGGGTGGAGCAGATTTGTTTTCTCCGTCTAATTAGAAAGCCATAGCTAATGTCACACATGTCTTCATTTGCAGGTTTTCTGGAGAGCTCTGGACTCTCGCAGCTAAATCAGCGCCGGGCTCAGGGGCCGGGCACCAACACTGGCTTCCACCACCCCGGACTTCAGCCCCCCTCTCCCCCCGCTTCATTTATGCCATTCAAACCATGCTCTGCCCGCACCGCTGAGCAATTTTAGGAGGACCCCAGGCTCTGGTGTGGCCCCGAGGCAGGACACCCACCCGTGAACCAGCCAGGGGTGCTTTGTAAGGGTAGGTTCTTCTTTCTGTGGGTAGAAATGTTTATTTTATTATTGCTTTAATTCCTCCACACCGCGTTCCTGCCTCATCAGAACGCATTAGCAAACTAAATCTTCATCAGTGAGGGAGGTCTCGCTTCCTTTCAGGGAAAACAATTCTTTAAGTCTGTGGGAAGATTAAAAGTGCGGTACTAAGTAAAAAATCATACAGCTGGGGAAGGCAAATGCCCGTAACTGTGTTCATTAACAATATTGTATATCATCTAAATGAAAGAAAGTTTAAAGGCTTAATGATTTCCTTCTCACCGATACACGCTGTTCGGTGCCAGCTCAGACAACGAAGACAGACTAACCTGTTTTACCTCTGCCCTGCTTTGATGGTTGTTTTGCAAACACTTCAGGAAAGTGTTCAAATTCCCATAAAATTGATTTTCGGTGGAAGTTGAAGGAGAAAAACCAGTATTTTCTATTGAGTGATTTTTACAATAAGATTAACTTCACAAGACCTCAACTTTGGCCCTAGCTGGCCTTGACAATGCCTCCCTTTTAAGAAGGTGATGCAGCTATCTATAATTAGCCACGGCTAGTTAATAACTCATCTGTTAACGTCCAGGCCCACAAATGGAAGGTTTCGATGTACAAGGAACCAAGGTTAGGCCAACAAGGATAAAAATCGTGTCCATTTTAGTTTAATGAATTCCATTTCCATTGTCGCTGCATTTTATTTGGACAGTCAGATGGATAGCTGGGCTTTGGGACCGCTTTCGGAAGGGTTACAGTTTCCTGCAGCGCAGCAGCTTGGCCTCCCTCCGCGAGCCTCCCCGGCCACAGCCTCGCTGCAGAAAACGCCGAGACCAATATTCTGCACTCTTCTAAGCTCCACTGCCAAATTGTTCAAAGCTTTGGCGGTGGCAACGTGATTAAACGTCACGTTACTGCTTTTAGTATCCCCTGAAATAATGGGAATGAAGAGAGCAGTGGTCTCTGACACCGCGGCGAGGTATTGCCCCTCGTTGCCTGCTGTGGGTCAGAAGCTCAGAAGAAAGGCTCCCTCAGCCTGCGCTCCCACCGCTTTAGCTGGGGGACCTGCAAGGACAGAAGCCAGGCTGTTGAACAGGGTCCTTAACACGCTCCTCTGAGGAGATGCCTTTCAAATCAAAGATAAAACCAAGGTCCTGGCATCTGTGCCTCTTGGGCCTTGGCTGGGTGATGGTATTCAGTCTTCTTTTAAATAAACCCGGAGCTTTGAGGTGTTTGGTACAGGACAGCTGAACTTTGACTGGCCTTGAATAATCGTGATTATTAGGCACCTAGCCTCATTCCCAATGAAAACCAGCACATAGCCCAGAGGACGCTGTCAAATACAACCCCAGCTGGTGCTAGCACTGGTTCTAGCTAGCAGTGAGAACTGGTGAGGAGCCGTGTCTTGGTAAAGATCATGATATTTATTTGCGTGACGGTCATTATACAGCAGAAGTGTGCATTTTCCCATTTTAAAAACAAAATGTAAAATTGCACCAAACTGCCCCTTTCCCTGAAACTTTCTGCTTTGACTTTCTGTTGAAAAATTCCCGCCCAGCTTTAGTCATGGGAAAGAATTTTCTCCTTAATGTTGTTTTGGTCAGAAAAAAATAAATCTTTGTTTGCATGACTAGGTCTCAGTCATGAAAAACTGACCCCAAAAAATGCGGCTAAGAGTTTCCTCTGACTGTAGAGACTCAAAACGGGGTATGTCATTTGAGAAGATGCATGCTTGAGCGGAGTGCGGACCGGAGGGATTTGAGGAAGAAGAAGAAACCCCTTGGAAGCTCCTTGTTTCTTACCGAGTGTTTTGTTTAGCGCAGAGCACTTGAACCAAGCGAGACGCCGGAGGCCGGGACCGTGTCACGTAAGGCAGCGTGTGCAAGCCTGCCCTTGCGACACTGCCCGTGGGGAGCTCCGGAAAACAAACCCTTCTCCAGGCCACCCAGCCCCAGCTGGGCTGGAGCTGCTCCTTCTCCAGCGCCTCTGATGAGAGCCAAGGCCACCTCAGGACAGGCAGTTTAGTGTCCTCTGCGAGGACCAAGCCACGCGTCATCCTACATTCCCAACGTCCAGTGCGTCCGTGAGTCAGGCAGGCGCTTATCAAGGTTTTGGATGCTTCCTCGGTGTTCTTCAGACCTCTTGGGCTTGTAAAGCCAGACAGGAAATCTTGTAGAAATGGTTTTTCCTGTCTGAATCCCAGCCAGGCCCGTTTTGAGGACTACCTGGAAATAGTTGGAAGACAGTCCTGGTGGAAAAACTTCCCACAGTTTGAGCGCTGGCTGGGGGCTGGAAGCTGGGCAAAGATTAAATCTGCTTTTCTCAAATCCTAGGAAGTCCTGGGGTATGTAATGAGTGAGGATATAAATACTAGCATCCCCCACTGCTTTAGGCTGGGCTTTCCGAAGGACGTGAGTGACAGATGAACTCAGCTCCCCCGTGTTTCTGGGACGTGAGAGCTGAACTCCACGCGGCTCCTCTGGAAGTCCCCCCACATCCCGGGGGCAGAAGGGGGGCTTTCAAGCGGTGATTCCTGCCTTTCTGCCTTTGGAAACCAGACTAATTTCCTCATGTAATTGTGCTTCTCCTGCCCTGGCTTCAGGCTTTCCAACACTTAGTTCATCCTCCCCTTTGGCTGCAGGGTGGATGCCAAGCTAGCTCCCCTCGCCGGGAAGGATGGAAAAGTTGGTCTTTTTTGCCCAGTAAAACCAGAGCAGCTTTCAAACCGGTTCCCAACCCTCCTGCCTATAGTCTGATAACAAAAATTAAATCTTGTTATAAACCCAGTCAGCCCTGTGGGGGCTGGTAGCTGTTGCTGGCTTTCCCACTGGAAAATATCACCAATGGACAGAAATCTTAGAGGTTTCAGGCATTTGGCTCTGGTAGGGTACCAAGCACGCAAAATCATTTGTTGTGTTATGTCCAACCTAAGCAAACTAAATTGCAGCTTCCATGATTAATATTTGAAGCCACAGATAGGAAGGAAAAAAACAACAGTTCAGTCCTAAGCAGTAAGTATCTGAACTTGAAAAACGCCCACCATTCAGCCTTCAAGAGCACTTTTGAAGCTGCCTGTAGAGAAAATAATTAAAGAGATGAAAGATACAGTGACTGATAGTAATAAATCACATGTGGCTGTCTTTGCCCTCTCAGCAAACATAAATCACTTTTGCCTTTAAAATATGGCAACAAGCATTCTTCCCAGATTGCTCTGAATTTATTAGACAAGGTCATTAGAAATGTATTAGGGCAAAATCCGAATTTATTAACTGGGTTACTTAATAGCTTAATTGTTCGGTTAGTGATGGGTATGTGCTCTGCTTAGTTTTCGGCCGAGAAGGAAGACAGCCAGGAACGCAGGTCACTAGGCAGGAGGTGCCACCATCCCCAAAGGCAGACGGCTGGGATCACCCATCGGCGCAGCCCTCCGCGGGGTCCCGGGCTCTGCCGCGGGGGCACAGGGCATCTGAGAGGTTTCTAATTAGCATCAGGCAGGTGTGTGTGTCTCCCCGGTAATTGGCTTAAAGTTGGCCAGGGTATCTTTGGAGAAGGAAACCTGTCAGAGGGTCCACAGCTGTGCTAGATCAGAGCTTGTTTTAGGCTTTTTTCTGTGTGCTAATTTTGGGAGGGCAGTTGGGAAGGTGGGGGGTCAGACAAGTTCAGCTCCGATCTGGTCCCTGCTGGAACCAGCCTGCAGCGTGCACATCCCTGCGCCGTGCGGAGCCGTCTTCTACGGACTGACAGGTTTGAATTCGGCTGAGTTTTTGCCTTCTGCATGCAGAAGACTCTTCCAGCCTTGAGCTTGGAGACGAACTCCAAAACTACTTTGCAATGGTGCTCTCCTCATTGCGCTGCCAGACTCGTGCCCCCGCTTGCAGGACATGACGCGCTCTGCAGCATCGCCCTCCCCAGCAGGGACCATCTGCCAGGAGAGACATTTCTTGGAGCAGCCGAACCCAACAGACTCATGTGAACGTGTGCTTCTCTTCCCCTGGGATGGGATGAGGGAGGAAGCACGCAGCAGGTCTGAGTCACAGGCACTGGGGACACGTCTGAGGTTTCGGTTTCACAGACCACGGAAGGGCGGTCACCACGGCTGCTGGGTCGTGCTCCTGTGGTGCTGCTGCACTGATCTGGGGCTGTTTAAGGCAGCACAAAGCTCAGCTCCTGGAATAATAATAAGATACCCCAAGTATGAGATTTAGCATGGCTTTTGCTCACTCAGAAGCTGCTACCCCCCAAGCATCTGCAGCCTGTCCCTGAGAAACATTCATCACTTGCATCTTCTGCTCTCTCTTCTAGCTTGGTCAAACATAGCTTTGCGCTTTTCAGTAGGCAAAGCCTCCACTGAACCTGTCAGCTGGGCCAGCATCTTCCTCTAGGTCAGGAGATGCACAAGTGAAGGCATCCAGTGAGGACTTCTTCCTCCTGGGACGTTCAGTTCCATGAAACAACAGCATTTGCTTAGTTTTTGTCTGTTTCCAGGTAGAATTTGGAGTCTTCCTCCTCTTCTTCTTTCTCTCCATGCTTGTTCTGCCTGCCCAGGAGAAGCCAAGTACCCCAGGAGTTAATATAAGGCAGACTGGTAGATAACTCTTGCTGAGATCAATGGGTATTTTGCTTTGTGGCAGACTTCATGATTAGACTCCCGAATTTTTCACTGTGGCACGTTTTTTCTTTCTCCCTGATGATGGGGGGCTCCAGAGTAAGGAAGAAGGCAAGAGGAGAAAACATGAATTTAATGACTGCAATGACAAACTTTATTACAGCAGCTTTATGGGGGGGAAAATGTCTCACAATCTTCGCTGCATAACAATGTCCCGACAGACATGATGTCATTGCGTCTTAAAAGGTGTTTGAGTTGGAAAATCTTTTCAGCAGTGTTTTAAGGGGCTGCTTAAATGATTAATAAGGTTTACGCGTGTGATTTATTATCTCAAAATAAAAATGTCCAGTAGGTATAATATGTATTTGAAAGGGATGCCTGTGTTTATTAATGTTACAGGTGTTATATTGCCAGACATTATCAAAATAAATACGCTCACTGTAAGAGAAAAATGTAGCATCTGGTCAAATTTTATATATCTGTATATATGCGCCCTGAAAATTTGTGTCAGAAGGAAGAAGTAGCTGGGCAGAATATTATTTTGGACCTCATATCGTGAAATAACGCAAACATGAGATTTCACCTGCTTTCCCTGCTCATTAGAGATACACCTAGAGTATATGCGATGTATATTTTGATTACGGGCACCCATTAAAGCTATTTAATGGTGACACCAACATCAGCCACCATCAGACATTTTCAGCCTTCCATTTTTTTCTCTTTGAAATTCCTCTTTCTCGCACACGGTGTCAACCTGCAGGCAAAGTTCTAGCTTTGGCAAAATCTTTCTGAGGCAGAGGGCCTATTTTTTGTCTTAAAAATTCAAGCAAAGACTGAGACTGCCCTTATTTCCAGTGCAAGTTTTGCTTATGGAGAGGTTTTCAGCGGCAAAGCGGATTTGCTTGAACACACCTTATTTTGTAAATCTCTGAATCGCAGGAAATTAGTTTAGCTTATTAGAAATTATGAGGCTTGGGACCTTCTCACACACTGGCTGCGTGATGACTCCTTACTCTCTTTTCTCATCGACTCTCTGAAGGTTGCAAATGTCCATGCAGATATTCCCACGCTCCATTCGAACGCTGGCCGGTCCCTGCTATCAGCTTGAGGGGATCTGTAGTGCCACGGTCCTCGATTGCGGACGGCTAGGGAGTGCCCAGGCTGGGCTGTGGCATTCTAAACCACAGGCTGACTTCAGACACCTTTGACTTGACTTCTCCGAGACAGCGTTTCCTCCTGTGTGGAACAGGGATAAGTATTTCCCTGACCCACCAGCACTGAAATTAAGGGTCTAGGTGAGAAATCCCATTTCCTCTCCAGGACTTGTTTTCTTTGTGCTCTCTCAGAGGACACCAGGATGCCTCCTGCCTTCCTCGCATCTCCAAACTCGGTGCCCTGGGAAAGGCTGCTCCCAGCCCTGCTCTCAGCTCAAAGAAACATCACCGCTAAGCACCTCCACAGCATTTGCCCCTGTGCAGAGGAATTCTGAAAAATAAAAGTTGCCAGAGAAGCAGAGGCTCTAAAGGAGATTGGATTTCTTTATCTGGAAGTATTCACTTCCAAAATTTTCAAGTGCCATCCTTTGGGCATGAATACTGAGCAGACAGTCGCCTGTGTCCCAGGGGGCTGCGGTCCCCTCCTGCTGCCCCGTAGCTGCTCTACCCCACATGGAGGGCCCTGCTCCTATTACTAACAATGCAATTTTGGCATCTCCTGGCATTTCTAACTTTTATTAAAATAAGCCCAAATGGAAATTGCATTCTGCCTCCTCTGGGGTTTCCATGGAGCAGATCTAATTATCTTTCTTTAATAGCGCTAATTGGCAGACTCACAGCCCTGGCCGTTCAGCCCGCTCCTCCGCTCTCCCTTTATCCCTCACACTGCCCCGGCCTCTGGGGCTGGATGGGATTTAAGCACGGTCTGATGGTTTGTGAAACCACTTTGACTTCTTGCCCTCAATTCGCTCGTGCTACCTGAGCTCCCCGACCTGTTGACAGAGGAGCTTTCCTTTGTCTTTGCAAATTGACACAGCTGCACACTTCGCAAATAGACTCAGATGTTGAGCTTGGGGCTGAATGGATCCTCCAGATTAGCGCGGGGGAGAATTAGCTTTAAAAACGCTAAGCTGGAGCCAGCAGCAGGAGAATGGAGTGAAGCTCTTTATCAGGATTCACTGCCATAGAAAGGGGCTCCCCGCTCTCGCTGCGATATTTACTTCCCTTTGGGGAGGACATTCCTGGAGCCGATAGCTCATCATGATCCCGTGCCGTCCTCCGGAGTTAATTAGCCTACTGTATAATGGGGAGATTCGCCTGGAGATTACACGCCGTGATCTCTCACCACACACGCTGTTTGCTGAGTGGTTTGGGGCTCTTGGCGAGCACAGAAAGTACGAACGCAAGCAGCAGAAAATCTGGCACCGGGAGGGCTGGGGGGATCGCTGCCGCGGCGCTGGGCAGAGCTGCGAGGCTGAGCCCTGCCGGGTCCCCCGGGGTCCCGCTCCCCCGTCCCCGCGGCATGCGTGGACAAGGGGCGCGTGAGCCCTCGCACTTCTCTTTTCGCAAATGGCGTGGAAAGTTGGCCATAGAGATTAATTTGCCCAAACTGGAGCAACAGGGTGGAAAAGAAAGGTGAGGGTCACCCCTGCCTTGCGGTAAAGCCAGGGGTGAGAGCGGGCAGAAAGTGGCTGTCCCGGCCAGGCATCTGCCATCTGCCCCCCTGCCTTGTCCGGAGGCAAGGGGACAAGATCGGCATTGGAGGCAATTAACGCTGAACAACTTGTTAATGATTTTATAGCAGGTTAAAGAAAATGCCTCAAATAAAACTACAGGAGACCTTCTATAACTCTACGTGGCTGTAAATATGTATTAACTTAATTACTATCAGCAATTACAGCTCGGTTTGGGAACAGTTAAAGTGGGTGCACACAGAAAAGGATTATTATCCTTAGAAAATGAGTGTGAAGATAAAAGGGATTTAATTCACATTAGCTAACGAGCTGAGGCAGAGGTGCAGAAGCGGCGTGCCCCCCCTGCTTCACAGTGCTCGTAAAGGGCAGAGGGGGCAGCCGGGCTCCGTGTGCCAGGGCAAGCGAGGGACACGTGTGTGCCCGGCCAGCTGAAGGGATGGCACTTCCAGGAGCGGGGGAGGGAAAGGCCTGGCGCCAAGCGAACCGCCTGCCCCTCCAAGGGGACTTGTGCCCCACTGGAGTTACACCCTCATCTACTTCATCCTCAGCTGCTTCTTGCAAGGGCTCAGGACCAGCTCCCGTCACCCACCCATTCTGCTCCTGGACGTGGTTTCCCTCATTTTCTCCCTGGGCCTACGAGCTGGTACTGCTAACAGCGGCGGGAGCTGGTTGGACTTGTTCAGGATGGAAGGTCTGCATTTCACAGGCATCGCATTTTGCCCAGAAATGCCTAAGCTGAGCCCAGGAAGAGGTAGAAAAGCATCTCTCCTTGGACTGAGCATGTGTCTCTCCTTTTCCTGGCTTGTTACAGTGGTTTCTAACCCTATTCTTTAAAGATAAATGCCTGATTTCCTGTTAAATATGCCCCGATTCCCTTTCCTGGATTTGCCTCTTGTTATAACGTTCTCTGCTAAATTCAATACTCACTCTGTTTCTTCTTCCCATCGTGACTTTTAGATGTATAACCAAATGCTCGTTTTTCGGGGTTGCACAAAATCGCTAGAGCTCTGCTAGTTTCACTCCAGAGCGCTCATTTCTGCCTTCAGATAACTTTTGTGACTCTCTTGGTACCCGCCAACGTTTCAGCATACTGTTTGCAGTGCGAGCACCAGAAGGTGGTAAGTACTTTCCTGTGACAGCTCTCTCCTATCTGTCCCAGGACCTCCTTGGTGTTTAGCCACAGCAGCACACTCTGCTGGAGCCAGATCCTTCCAAGGACCAGAGAGTTCTCAGTCCTCTCCCTGAGCCCTCCGTCACCTGCTGGTCCCCTCTCCCTGCCTCAGCTCCCCATCTCTAGCGTGATTAACATTGTCTTAAATATTGAGGCCTCACTCTCGCTGGCATGCTCGAAAGCTGAATTCTCAATTAAATATTAACTCCCGTTTAAAGGCCAATCTTTGGTGAAAAGCATTGGAATACTTTGCCGTCTGCATCTGCTTCTGGCGAGCTGTTGCTCTGACTAAACCAAGCAGGGGGTTGCTAGCGGTGGTGGGTGATGCACAGAGGGTTTCCCAAGCGCGTTTCTCCGGGTGTCCGCCCAGCTGCCTGTGGCACATGTGGAGTCCCGCTCCACAGCCCAGCCCTGGGTTTCAGACTCCCCCGGGGCAGGGTTGTTGGGGTCTCCAGGGTACCCCCGGGCTGAGCCTGAAACTGCTCCTGCTCTTTGAAGATGCAAAGTGCCCTTCACTCACAATGCCCAGCCTTTGAGACCCGGGAACAGAGTGGGGGGAAACCCGGTGAGATAAAGCTGCTTTGTGATTGCCAGTGCTTTTGTCATGCACCGAGGCCGCCAATACAATTGCAATATCCCTTATCAAGCGCTCAGCCCAACCTGCCTGTTTGGGGCCAGAAGGCAGAAACACAGCCTGGGAAAGCAGTAGGAGGTGGGGGGTGCGGCTAACAGACCTTTCTGTAGCCCTGAAGATGGAAAGGCTAAAACCAGGCAGGCTTCAAGAATGGGGAAAGGACAAGGGGGCATCTGGACCTCCTGGGTTATCCTGACTTTCTAAATTCGGGCACAGGCAACCTTTTCAGGCTGGCTGCCTAAGTGTGGGTGCTGCTCTTCCCGGCTGCCATCCCGGGACCTGCCTTTTCCGAGGTCCCCACAGTGCTGTGAGCATCTGCACCCAGCTGAGCACCCAGAGATTTCCACCCTGATCGAGTGAACTTACCAGCGCCTGTAAGTCACGGACAGGAACATGGCAAGCTTGGGCCCTCCAGCACAAGCAGAGATGTTGTTTTACTGTCTTCCAGACCACATTTATCACTAGAGAATATGACTTTTGCACATATCATCTACTTTTGCTTCCTGATCTACTTCTTCCACCCTGAGCTCAGTTCATGTGTGTTCAGCACTGCTTTACTGTTAATTATCACTGCAAATGGCAACCTCTCCTGAAGACTCCTGCCATCATCTCCAGTAAGAAACCTGTCTGAGGGAGACCCCGGGTCTGGGCTCTGGAATGACATTTGGAGCAGTAGAAACGTTTGAACGCAATGGTATTTCCTTCTGAAAGAAAAAAAAAAAAAAAAAGAGGACCCTTCAACTTGTTTTCTCTCCCCCACGCCCCCCTCCTGGAGGAGATACTCGCCAAGACTCACAGATGGGATCGTTTACAGTTTCCTTTTGAGCTGCCTTGGCCCTTTCAGGTTTTGTTTATTCGAGCTGGGCTCTCAAACAGGGGAGGCTGGGACGGGGAAGGCCTCCCTTCCATATTGCGATTTGGATTGGGGTTGCTCAAGTTCCCCATGTGACAGAAGATGATTGATGAGAACGAAGCTGGCTGTAAGCTTGGGAGGGTTTGGAGACCGGGCGGCTCTGCTCTTTGCGGGGCCTTAAATCCCGGTTGTCCGAGCAATGAGGGGAATGGCATCCCGGGGTGATTACAAACCCACAACAGGAAAAGCCGTTGGAAATGGCAGGTGCTCCGGCATTGCGGTGGGATGGCTGAAGGGGTGGTTGGGTTGGGGATTTTTGTTTGCTTTGCTTGTGAAAACACACACGTGTCGTCCTGAGCTGAGGTCAAAACGTGCTTACAAAAAGCAGGGGCTAGAGAGGATGGGGAGATCCGCAGCAGAAAATCACCTGGAAAGCTGCTGGAAGAGCTGGGGAGCACCCCAGAGAGGAGGTAGTCATTGATACATGCAAAATCTTTGGCAATTATCCTGGTGTCAATGGGATAAATACACACTTGTTAAGAGCGTGAAACAAGCTGCCGACAATGCTGGTCCACCCTGATGGCCAGAGCCTCCCGTAGCGTCCTCTCCTGCAAGCAGTTCTCATTGCATAAGTTTATCCAAACCAAGGCTTGGAGAGAAAGGCCTCCAGAAGAGGACAAGATCCCCATTAGACTCATGGGCCCAGGCGGCAAGGATGGGAGGCATGGGGACTGCCACCCCAGTGAGTCAGAACGGTGGCCCTGCCCCAGCAAAGCTCTTCAGGGGACATTTACAGGGAAGCTAAATTTTAAACCCATGCTAGGAGTGGCTTTCAGCAACAAAAGATTCAGCAGCACCTTTTGTCATGGCTGATTTGAGCAGGTTAGCGCTCCCAAGCTGCGGAGGAGTTGCGAGGTGCACGAGGGATGTAGGAGACAGGGATGCCCGTGCGCACACTGATAGCTACTACATCGGGTACTGGGTCACCAGTTTCTCCTTTCCAAACCGAGGATGGCCGGCACAGACTGGCACTGCTTTTCATTGCTGTGCTGCACAGACCTGTCCTGGCGTTAGGCTTGCTGAACTACAGGGTGTGTGACCTGGGTTGGGTCTCCAAGAGCTTTATTCAAAGCTGTAAGCACCCTGAAGCCTCTCAACTGGAAATTTCACAAAACCAGGAGAGGTGACCTAGAAGAAAGCAGCCAGGGGTGAAGCAAGGCCCTAAACTAGATGCGCTTGGAGTAGCTGCTCCAGTTAGACTGGATGACTCCCCGGTGCTGGGATGGGAAGGAGGGGATTCCCCCTCCCTCTGCCTGTGCTGCTGGTTTAAATCCAACCACAACTGAGCAATAAATAAGAGTTACCACCCGGCAGCTGCCGGGTGACCTGTGTGCAGTGAGTCAGTGAGCTCTGGCCACACAGACCTGCAGACATCAGCAACAGAGGAAACCTGGGCTGAAAAGCCCATTTCCTTTGGGAACGTGCTCTCATTTGGGTGAGCCCTGCAGCGCTCCCCGCACACCCGCACTGCAGAGGCAGCCCAGGATGCAGTGATGCTGCACACCAGCGCGGCATCTGCATCCCAGGATGCATCTCCGCCACCCGGTGCAACAGCAAGTGTCTGCGTGTTGCAGCTTAGCAGCCAGGATACACGGGGCCAGCGGCAGAGCAGCATCAGTGGGATCGTGTAACTGGAATAGCCGTGGTTAAAGGGGAGCCGGTGCCTTGTAACGCTGCTGAGCAATCCGTAATCAGCAAAAGTGAGCCCTGGTGCTGCGGCTGGTCCGACTGAGCCTGTAGCAGCTTAGGCATATTCAATACTACCTTGGTAACAGTGGGGTTACTCACGCAGGGCGGGGTAAATTTTTGAATACAGGGAGGATGCTAAATATCTGACAGTTCCCCAGTGTCTCACAGACCTGACAAACAGAGGGGGATTTGAGCAGTCATTTGAAGGGCAGAGCAGGTTTTTTATAAGGAACTTCCTCTCCTGGGCAGATGGGACAAAGGGGGATAAAGCCAAGGAAAAACACGCGGCTGCTTATTTATCACTTATATTCAGGAGAGCTGAGCCATACACACCTCCCACTGTGCAGGGGCTGCACAAACACACAAGACTCAGGTCCTGCCCCAGAGTTTCCAGTCTAAGATGAGGAATTAAAAAACAAACCAACCCCAAAGTCAGAGGAACAGCAGCGCTGAAATCTCTCTGCAGATCTCCATCTGGTAAAAGAAGTGCAGACAGGGGCATGTTCTCTCCACATCAGCTGCACAGCGAGAGCGGCTTAGATGAACTCTCCTGGCTGGTAATAAAATGATTTTACATATGTAGGAAGCAGGATGTGCAAAGCCCAGGAGTCTGATCTTGTTTCTGAGATCAAACAGAGTCTTATTGTACAGGGGTGTGGAGCTGATGTAACTGTCTAGTGTGCCGGACACAATCGCCGTGGTTACGCAGCTGGACCGGAATAAAGCAAGTCTGTATCTGAACTCATTAATTTTTACAACCAACTGAACCGCTCTGCCTTTTTCTTTCGCCTTTTTGGTGGCAGAGGACCGTCGCGCTGCAGCAGAGGGGCTCTCCCCCCAGCCATCGGCCCCTCGCCTGTGGTGCGGTGGGCCGGGGCTGGCACAGCGGGGGGCAGCCGGACCCGTGCGACCCCCACCACCCAGCTCTCCGCCGTGCCCCTGGGGATGCTCAGCCGGCTGCGCCGCTCCGTTCCTGAGACGGGCCAGGAGCTGGGGGGATTAGGGGTGAAAACGCAGGCTTAACGTGAGCGGAGCCGTTGCTCTGTCAGCTACAGGTTATGTCAATGTTTCCATTAGAA
Source organism: Vanellus vanellus (assembly GCF_965231255.1). Taxonomy (NCBI): domain Eukaryota; kingdom Metazoa; phylum Chordata; class Aves; order Charadriiformes; family Charadriidae; genus Vanellus; species Vanellus vanellus. Next base: position 15,079,342 of record NC_138913.1, read on the forward strand.
ACCCCCGTTTGCAAGGTTTATAGCTTGGCTGTGAAAGTGCCCTCCAGGCTGGGCTCCGGCAAGCCAGGGAAACCCGCGGTTTTCTGCTGGAATATTCAACGCAGCTGCTTCTATGCCTGCACACGGCTTCTCACCAGCATGAAATCGAGGGGGCTTATTCGGTAAGCTGTGCGGGCAGCAGGACTCATCACGCTGTGCCGGCAGCCCCCCAAGCCCCCCGTGAAAGGTCCCTGCCCGCTGCCTCCCCAGGCAGGGCAGGGCTGCCTGGCCGGCGCCCCCACCGTGGGATCCCTGGCTCCCTGCAATGCAAACAACGAGGGGAATTTACCAAGAGGCAAACCAGAGCCAGGGGCCAAAGCCGCTGGTGAGCTGTGGCAGGGTGAAGGCGTGGGACTGGGCCTCCTGGTCGCCGGACCAGGACCAGGAAGCCACCTCATGCTCCTCTGTGATAACCATCCTCGTGCTCCCATGGTGGCCCTCCCCCGGAGCTCGTCCGATAGCTGAGCATCCTGGTGCAGGTGTCTGACACGCGGCCATGGCCCAGCGATGGCGCCAGCCCAGCACTCGGCAGAAGGGTTTTAAGCAGCGGCTGGAGCCCTGTGAGAGGCTCCCCTGGCCGGCAGCGAGCTGAGCCAGAATCCGACCCTGCCCCGGCTGCTCTCTCCTGGGGGAAGCTGCCTGGCCATGGGACAAATGCACATCCAGGTCTCCTCCCTGCATCCCACCCCTTCCCATTCCTGGGAAGCTGCTCTTGACACATACACATTTGCCTATTTTAAAGAGCTGCCGAGAGCACTTGCAGGCTGGGATTTTGCTGTGAGCAGGACCTCCAGGGGCAGGCAAGACTACCTCCTTCCCTTGCTTTTTTCACCGGGAAGGCTGGAAAAGAGAAGAGGGAGAGAGATGGATGCCAGCAAGCCCCTGGGCACGGTGCTGGGCCCCCCAATGGCACAGCACCCAGCTTTCCTTGCAGGGGGGTACACGCATGTCCCCCTGCCTGGTTGTGAGCATCCCTGGCCCCATGCAGAGGTTCTGCGGGTGGGCAGCTCCCCCCACCCCCAGGCCCCCTGTTCCCCCCGCCTCCCCCTGGCACAGCTAATTGTTCCCAGGCTCAGGCACTGGCAAAATCTGTGGTAAAAGCCACCCCTCTCTCCTAATGAGGTAATTGGTGCCATCATCCCATTAAGAAGGCAGATCCTGCACAGAGCTCAGTTGAACAAACTACATCAAACGATTTACATCTCTCCCCCAAGCCAGGACCCTGACCCAAAGCCCGCTGAGCCCTGCAACGCTGAGCCTCTCCTGCACAGCAGCAGCCACTACATCCTCGGTCTCCCTGGCCACATGTACCCTGCGCTCTCCCACCACCCTCCTTCCAGGGGAAGGTGCGTGAAGCCATGGGGTGGCCCATGGCCTGGGGGCTAGGGATGACCATGGCCATGCCAGCCTGGCACAGGGCAGCCATCAGCACTGGCACAAGTGGTGGTCCACCTGCCCAGAGTCACCCTGGCTCTTGCAAATAAGGGATGGGTCTTTGAGAGGTCCCTTGAGACCCAGGTAACCCCGAGGGGCTGTCATGGCCCCAACCTGGGTGTTGGGAGGATGCTGGAGGGACGCTGCTCTCCTGGCAGGTGCCCGGGGAGATTATGAGGGGCTGTGGATGGGGGAAAGCTGGTAAAACCAGCAGCACCCATCAGCCTCCTGTAAGGGACTTCCCTTTCCTCCATCCCTGGGCTCAGCGCCAGTCTCCTGCCATTCAACTACACATCACCCCCACGGTGTCACCACGCAGCCCTGCGATGCCGGCGGAGCTGCTGAATCCATGTGGGAACTGGCTGGGAGCTGCGTGTGTGCCGTGGGGCTGCTTTACCTCCCCCAGTGCTGGGGCTGGCGTGCAGATCCCCCCCAGCAGCAGGACGGGGAGAGCCCAGGGCAGAGCCCAGCTCAGCCTGGGGCGAGCAGCAGGGGCGCAGGGAGCGCGCCCCAGGGGTAAGAGCTACAGCACCCGCCTTCGGGCATAAAAAGAAATATAAAATATTTAAAGGATAACTTTCAGCTTTTTACCTCCATGAAATCAAAGCATCACAATTTAGATTTACAGTTAACACTGAAGCGTATCGTGTGTTTTAGCACGTGGTCTCAGGCTATTGCCCATCCCCAGACAGGCAGGAGCGGTGCAGCTGGGGCAGGCAGCGGGGGGGGAGAGGGCACGGAGCAGCTTCTGGTCCCAGCTTGGAAACAGCCTGTGCTCCAGGTTCCCGTTCCCAACCATCCCACCGGACCAGGATCTTTGCTAGGGCTCTGCTCTGCTGCTCCACCATGCCCACACCTCTCCAAGCCCAACAGCAGGCTCCGCTCACCCAACAACCAACGGAGAGAGAAAAAAAAAGGGAAAAGAAAAAAAAACCCAGTCCTTGCTGTTTTTCTGCTGCCTTTCCAGTATACTTGAGTTACCATGGTTAGTTTTCCACTGTTCTCCTTGACCCCTGCAGCTTTCCCTTATGAGTTAGTGTCCTGGAATGTCTCTTTACGAGGTGCCTAGAGAAGTAAAGCTGACCTGATGCCAGTGCCCCCACACTGAGGACTTTATTAGTTTTTTAATTTTCTGTCTGGGTGCTCTCACTTGCCTCAAACTTTCCACAGCTGCTAGGATTTATTAATCAAGGAGGTTCGTTTGTGTCCTGCCTCCCCTTCCCCTGCTCAGCGAACTGGTGGTGTTGCTTTGCCAGTTGCTATTTTAAATGGCTGTTGGGGGGTTCTGCTTCACAGATTCTGCGCAAGCAATATCTTCCCCCAAATCTCCTGAAAACCCCCAAAAAGCCCAAAAGAAACACGGGGGACGCAGATGGGAGCAACCGTGATAGGACTATCCTGATGGAAACACAGAACGTGGCAAGTGGAACCTGACAGAGGAGCCAGCGCTGAGACCGGGAAAGGTGAAAACAGCCTCATTGTTCCCACTGGGGTGTGAACCCCAAGAATTAAGAGGATAAAATAATTTTGGTTCCCCAAAATACATAAATGCTTAAATATCAGGGTGGGAGGGAGCATCCTTGTCTCCCACGGTGGCGGGGCCCTGGGACACCAAGCTGCAGGCTGGTGAGGAGGAGGAGGAGGAGGAGGAGGAGAAGAAAGAGGAGGAGGCGGCTGACGGGGGATGAGGGACATGAAGAGATGTGCTGCACGGGGAGGAGAGGAGGGTGAGCGAGGCCGAAGGAGCAGAGACACCCTGCAATATAAACATGGCCAAAAGGATGCGGAGAGGGGGAGAAGGGGCAGACTTTTACGGCAAGGGGAAAAAAGGCCAAATATTTATTTGTCCATAAAATAAGTCTCCATAGCAATTAAGTGCTTCACAATATATTTTCAAAACAAGCCCAGCCACGCGGTGCACAGGCAGAGCTGCCGGAGGGGAGAGTGACGCCTGCCCGGGCACCATGTTCCCAGGGATGGCTGGTCTGGCGCTGCCATCCTCGCACGTGGCCGCGGGCAGGGGACAGGGAGGGGATGCTCCTTGGGGGCACCGGGCAGCCCCAAGGTATGCCCTGGAGTGGGGAAAGTGGGGTTATTTCTGGTCTGGGGGGGGAGGTGGAGGGAATAGGAGGGTTTTTTAGAGCTCTCTTGTGTCGGGATGTCCCAGGGTTGGGCAGGTGCGAGATGCACAAACCTACCTGGGGTTAGGCGGGGAAGGAAAAAGGATGTGCTGCCCCAAAATGTTGGGAAGAGAAAGGGGTTGGGATGAAAACACCGTCTGCTGCCTGAGCAGAGGGTGATGCTGCCTGGGCTGGCATCAGCCTTGGGCAAGTGATGTGCAGCAGGACAGACCCCGACACACCTGGGACGTGGCTCTGGGGTTACGGGGCACCTTGAATTCATTACTGAGCACGCAGCATCTCCTGGGCGGGTGCCAGCAACAGCATCGTGTCCGTGCTTTACAGCTGAGGCAAAGTCCTGCACGGACCACACAGGCGGCGTATCGCCCGCCCTGGGAGGCGTAGGGGGTTCCGCACGCCATCCCGCCCTCGAGCAGGGAAGACGGTCGGAAGGGGCCTGATCCTGAGCCCGGGGCTCTGTGGGCAGCCCTCCCCCCGCCTCCTGCCGCTCTGCCGTGTGAACTCGGCTGCTGCCTGACCCCAAAATATCTCGGCGGCAGCAGCATCAAGCACCTCTCCCGGAGCTCACACTTAGACAAATGTCACTGCAAATAATTTGGCTCCAATCCGTGGGGACATAAATTCCATTATTTTGATGTCAGCTGCACAATTTGTTCCTGTAACAAGGTGTTTTAACCTCGCTTCATATTCATTGTTCTGCCTGCTTTGATTTTACTGTAAATGACTGAATTTGCTTTTGATGTGGTGCCAGTGCCCCATAAATCTTGACACTGGCTGTAAGAAAGGAAAGAGCCCTCCCCGCTGTTTGGTTTGCGGAGGGTGGCGGCGGGGGGCAGCACCGGGGCACCGGGAGGGTCCGTGCAGGGATCCTGCACCACCCCAAGCGAGGTTCCGCTCTGAGCATCCACCTGATTTTTCCAGGCAGGGAAGCACTCCGCAAAGAGGGGAGAAGGCGGTGGGGAGGAGGAGTTGCGTTTCTCTTGCAAACCGCAAGCTGCGAGCCAGCTTCATTCAGAGATTCACGGCTCCTTTGAGGACCCAGCCGGCGCTCCCAGCTTGCAAGAAAACCCCAGACCGAGCGCGATTTGTGCGGTTTGAGGTTTCATCCCAAGCTGCTTTTAAGTGTTTCGGTTCCCAGCAACTCTTCCAGGGTGTGCTGGAGGTGAAAAGGGGCAATAAAACCACCCCCACAAAACCCACACTTAACTGAACGTTTCCAAACCCAGCAGCACTTGGGGAACGGAACCTTCCATTACTGCCGTCGCCCAAATTCCTCCCAACCCCAGCGGCAGTCGGATCAGACTCCCATTTACCAGCTGGTAGTGCTGCTTGGGCTTTGTTCCTCTTCTGCCTGAGTGTTTCTGCCCGGACCGCCCGGTTACGCAGCCTGGTGAATTTTGGAGGTATTACTCGCAGGATACTCTGTTCCCCGGAGCCCGCCTGCCCGGGAAGTGTGAGCTCCTCGCCTGCACCCAGCGCCAGGGCTCGTGACCGGGAGGAAGCCGTAGCCCTGCCGCCACCGAACAATCGGCGGAAAGGGGCCACGGCCTTGGCCGGCGTCCCGGGGATGGGGACGGCTGGCTGCCGGCGAGGGCAGGGACTGTGCCGCCTCCGCAGGGGACAGACCCAGTCCTGCCCCAGCCGCATCCCAGCCAGATGCCTGGTGCTGCCCCCCCCCCCCCCAGGAGCTCCTTCAAAGGGAAAGGCAGTAGCTCCTTCCCCAGGTCCTAGAAATGCGGGAGCGCAGGGAATTGGGGTGGTGCCTGGTGCATGATGCACGGTATGCGGTGCCCGATGCCCGGTGTGCGCAGTGTGGCGCGTGGTGCCCAGTGTGGGGTGCCCAGTGTGGGGTGCCCAGTGCCCAGTATGCGTGGCGTGGGTGCCCAGTGCGTGGTGCCCAGTATGCAGTGCTTAGTGCCTGCTGTGCGTAGCATGATGCCCGGTGCGTGGAGCAGGGTGTGCAGCGCCGGCTGTGCGTGGCGTGGTGTGTGGCATGATGCCCGGTGCGTGGAGCAGGGTGTGCAGCACCGGCTGTGCGTGGCGTGGTGCCCGGCGTGGCGTCCGGTGCAGCACCCAGTGCGTGGTACGCAGCGTGCGAGGCGCCGTGCAGGCTGCGTGGTGCGCAGCGCGCTGACCTCTCGCTGCCTCTGGCCCTGAGCGGGGGCCAGGAAGGGATGTGCTGCCGGTCCCGCTGCTTTCATCGGAGATCTGGAGCGCCGAAGCCTGCCCAGATCCTAATCAGTGTGGGAAAGCAACGGCAGGGCCTGCTCTCGCCCTGGCCTGCTGGAGACGCCTATTATTTTCATAAACTTTATCGCAGCCCGCAGCCCCTGATAAACCACCGTAAATAAACGGAGGGGAGCGTGGCGGCCGGCCAGGGCCGCTCGCAGACGCACGCGCTCGCTGCCGCCCCGCTCCTCGGGGGGACGTCCCGTCACACGCCAACTTTCAAAGCCTGCCTTTTATTCCCCTGCCACCACCCGGCACGGGCAAACCACATGGCCTCGCCGTTGGGGGACCAGCCGGGTGGCCAGCGCCCGCCGGCAAATTCCTGCCCTGCCCCAGCCTCCCCCACTGACCCCGGCCCGTCGCCAAGCCGGGGTCCTGCTCCCAGCGCTCGGCACGAGCCCTCACGGGGCCACGGAGGCTGAGGATGCGGCCAGCCCCCACCCTGGGACTTGGGGAGGACAGTTTGGGGACAGTGGCATCCTTGCCGGGCGGCGAGAAGGGGGTCGCGTCCCACCATAGGGCTGAACCAGCAGCAGGTCTCAGCGCCTGCCCCGGGGCTTCTCTGGTATTGAATTTGAGGATTGCTGGGATTCGCCGCGTATTAGTAGTTTGGGCTGCATTTTTTTTTTCCCTTCTTTCTTTCTTTTTTTCCTTTGCTAAAAAGTTTGGGTTTTGTTTAAAAAGGTTTACATTCTTCTGGGAGCACAGAAAAACAGGATCCCGGGGAGGGGGTTGTTTTCACGCTGGCTCCGCAGACTGAGAAAGACAGAAGTTAACCCTTTTCCATTTCTGTTTTGAGTTGCCGCGGGTGAAAGGCATCCCTTCCCGCGCCGGCAGCTGCCCCTCAGCTCCCGCCGGATCACAGCCGCGGGGCGCCCGGCTTTCCCGCAGCCGCATCCCCCCTTCAGCATCCTTCTCCCGTTGCAGGCGGGGGCTGGGGGAAACACACGTTGGCTTGTGTTTCATTTTGCGGCGTGACTTATGGCAGCTAATTTTAAGCTGTACCTTAGCCCGGCATTTGCAGAGAGCAGCTTGCTGCACTCGGGTACCGGGTTTTTGCTTCTACGCGTGCCTGCCCTGGCTGCAGCAGGACGAGCTGCCCGGGACCAGTGCAGGAGGGTTTGGGTTACTGGTGGTTTATGTCCGGCCTCCACGGCCGTTTGTGAGGGAGGCCGCCCAGCTGGTGCTGACAGCTTCTGCCGTTAAACCGACTCGATTTAATACAGAAATGGCTCAGATCACTGCGCTGTGAATTAAAGGTATATAAATTGCCTGCCACGTCACATGCACCTGAGCTTTGGCCAAGTGCAGCTAGTCCTGTCCACTCCAGCCAAGATGCGGCGGGTGCCCACGGGTGACTGTCACCTGCGTTTGCCCAGGCACCGTGGGCTCTGTAGGGCTGCACGGGAACTTCTTCTGTCTGCATTTGCCCGGTCAGCGGCATCTCTTGGGGGTCCCTCCATAGCTCCAGGGCTGCAGCAGAGGTGGCAGCAGGCAGCAACCCAGGAGACATCTTCCCCTGCCCGTGTCCCTTCTTCAGGGACATGCCGCAGCATGGTCTCCCCCCCTCCTTCAGCCTCCTTCCATCTTTTCAGCCCATTTCTCCAGTTTGCCACAATCCTTTTTCTGTCTGCGGCCCCAGCCTTGCATGGCATGCGAATGTAATAATACGCTCTCTGTTTCTCCATGCTGGCCATCAAGGAGACTGCTCAATAGGGGCTTTCCAGCCCCACAGTGAGCCATTGAGAGCTGCTCTCGCAATACCGTGTCGTGTCCCCCCCCCCCGGCTCGCTCTGCACCCACCCTGCGGCACCCTGCCCGGCCCCGCTCCCCCACCGCCCTGCGGCAGGGCAGGCAGGGCGCCCCGCGCTGCCCGCACCTCCCGTCCCACAGCCGCCGCTGCTCCTCCCTCTGTGGGCTTGTTCTACCCCGCTGCCGAAGGAAATTAACTTGGCCTGACATGTCTCGTTCTTGACAAAGCCGTGTCAGATATTACTCATCTCTATGCTAACTTCCAGATGCTGACAAAACTGCTTCGGATTACTCACGCCAGCATCTTTCTAGGATGGGAAGTGTGACGGCTGGGCTGTAGCCCCCCACTCCTCCTTTGTCCCTCGGTAAGATGGGTACCGTGGTTACTGGTTTTGGGGTACCAAGAGACCATCTTCTTGGAGCTCTCACAAGTAACCACTGATGGCTCTGAGATCTCAGCAGGAAGTTTGATCCTAGTTTGATCCTAAGATGGATCAGGTCCAGCCAGTCCAAAAATGCTAAACACACTATGTAACATTTTATAGTAAAAAATCTTGAGGTGTTGTTTCTCCTACTTCCAAGCTGCTTTTGCCTCTGATAAAGAGGCATGTTGTGGAGGGACTGAACCCTCCACTATTACAAATGAGAACTACTTTATTTTCCAGGTTCACTAGAAGTTTGCAAAGACAAACACACTGACTTTCTGCAACTGTTTCCACTCTTGGAAGAACATCCCCTTCTGTCAACAGGAACCTTTTCCTGTTGGCTGTTCCAGTTACGCTCCATATAATCTTTCAGACGAGGATGTCTAGATGCTCTGCTCCTCTTTGTGTAATATCTTGGCTCCAGGTCTTGGCTCTGTTGAAAGCGAAGGAGTCTGAGGGCTCTTGGGAGCTTGGAGGATTGGGCCCATGGGATAGCAGCGGAAAACATCCAGAATTAAGACTATGTTTATGAGACTCCTAAGGAGGGACACTCAAAGGCCACTGCTTTATCACTCAGGAGTCCTCCTGGGGAGCTGGGCAGCACGGGGCGCTGGGTCCCCCTTGCAGTGACGGTGCACACCGAGGTTGTGTCCACAGCACGAGCTGCCTCCACATCCCCACCCGGGCTCCTGAGGGACTTGGGCTCCTTCTGGAGTTCTCCAGTTACGAGTCAAGCCCAGGCCCATCTCCGGTGTCCTGCCTGTCCAAGAGCCTCCCAGGACGCTCCAACGGGATGTGGCATTGGCCACATGACCAAGGAGCGTCCTTGAACTTTCCTCCCTGGAGTTTTATTCTTTAAGGTGCTGGCAATGAGAAAACCCTCTCTGTGCCCTTCCCCCACCTCAAAGCATCCTTTATAAAAATAAAGTGCCCAAAATAGCCCTAGACAGTGCTTGACATTTGCCAGACAGCTGCTCTCGAGAGTGCTACAAAGGTTATGGATTGCTCTCTGCTTCCCTCCTCCTCCCGCCCCACCGCCGCCCGCGTGAACCTTGGAGCCGGGCCAGGTTTCATGGGAGTCTTGTGGTTTGAAAAAGCCAGATTTGAGAGGGAGCCGGGACGCGGGGAGGTGTTTGTGGGTCGCTGCCTCCCCTCCCGGCTGGGCAGCTTGGAGCAGAGCTGGGGTGACCTCTGCGAGGGAGCTGCAAACCCTTGCGTTGTCTCTGTCCATGCCTGGAGCTGGCGGGATGTTGCTACAGAAGCCCGGTGGCCGCAGTGCAGGGCTGTCCTCACCTGCAAGGCGTTGGGCATCTTTGCTTGGTCTTCCATGTTTCTGAAAGCACAGGCAGAGGGTATGCACGGCCCCATGGCACTCACCTCAGCCCGTGCAGCCAGGAATGGGGTCACAGCCAAGACCTAACGAGTCCCCAACAAATGCACGGTCAGCCCAGGAGGCCGGAGGTGCCTGGGAAAGTCATGACTCCAAGGAAGACGGGAATCAGCTTGGGTCAAAGCCCCAGCTCAGGCGTAAGGAGTCGTGCAGCCTAGGGAGGGAGCAAGCGGGGTGGGAGAACTGCAAGGACGCGGTGACTGGTGCTGGGATCGGCACCTGGAGAAGGATGTAGGAACATGGCGAGAGGGCAAAGGAAGGGCCTGGCCAGGCAAGCCCTGCGATGAGAGGCAAAAGAGACTCAGCTCAGCGGAGAGAAGGTCGAAAGGCAATTCAAGCACCTGCAAGAGTGGAGGCACCTTCCTTCCAAGGTGGAACTGGTCCTGTGCAGCCTGGCGGGTTTATCATCTTTCTTGGGAGCATCCAAGAAGAGTTGCAGCTGGGGACAGGGCACTATCTGTGATCTGAAGAGGTCTGAAATCGCACAGAAAGTCCCCTTCCCGTGGAGCTTGGCTGGTGTATCTCATACTAGGACAAGGTCTCAGTATGGAGCAGGAGGAACCTCCCCCCTTCTGTGGGGCTGGTGTTTTATACAGTGAACAGAAAGTCACAATCTGGGCCTGAAAAGTGAAAGACAGACGCATGAACTTTTAAATGAAATACGTAAATACATGAAATCCATGATCTTAATCAAAATGCATGAAATCCATGATCTTAATCAAAATCAGCAGCAGCAAGGCATGACCCAGTTGTTTTATCTAGTAACCAAATAAATATATACACGTATTTTAAGCAAAAGAGTCAACGGCCTTCGAATAGAAAAAAAACACGCACGCAGGAAGGAAATTTATCACTTAGGACAGAATAGGGTCTTTGAAATGTTAAATGCAGTAAAAATTGTTTTAAACCATACAAGTTGGGAACGGAGGCCCCAAAGAGCATGTAAGTCCCAAAAACTTCACCAGGCTCGTGAGGCAAGGAGGCAGCCAGCCGGCAGGGAAAAAGGGCCGGATCACCGTCAGCACCATCCATGACCATAGCAAGTTTGGGAGACATCAAATATCAGGAGGTGTTCAGGTGTGGGTTTGTTTTCCCTCACCACAACCGCGGGGCTCTCTCGGGCGCAGGGCCGGGTTGTCCCCGCTCCCTGCGCAGCCCTGGGGGCTCCGCTCTGGCGGAGAGCTGCGGGTGGGGAGACACTAGAGAAGCCGTCCAAGGAGGGGGGGGGGGGGGGGGGGGGGGGGGTGTCTGGCAGAGATGCACGGCCCAGAGGAACCTCACAGACAACCTGGCTTGCTTGGCTATTTTTCCCTCGCTTTTATGTTTACGCAAATTAAGGTTTCCAAGGAAGTGCCGGTACCGGCTGAGGCCGCGCTGCCAGTTTTCTGCGGGATCTGTCTCATTTCCTGGGCCGTGAGACTATTTTAAGGGTTCTCCAGATCTCCAAGAAAAGTCACTTTTAAGATGTTTTTCCATGCCTGTTTCTCCAGCCTGCACACTGATTTGTCCCTGCAGTTTCACCACCCAACAACTTTGATGTCTAGGAGTCTGACACGCTCACCTCTGAAGTATTTCCCATCACATGTCTGGCTGTTTATACCTTTGAGGCACGCAGCCACCCTTTTCTGTTTAAGGACTGTCTTGACCACATCAGTAGAGTGAGAATTTCTAAAAATAGATGAACTGGCAAACTTCACAATCTGGAAAATGACATGCTTTTGAAATCTCTGGAAAAGAATGGATTCCTTAAAGTATAGTTTACAAATACTGATTTCATTATTTATGGTAGCTGTAAAGCACGGTGCATTCGGAAAGCATCGTCCCATTGAAGAAGTGTGTTACTCATTACCACGGCTTTAGCGTTCCAGCATGTTCCTCAGCTGAAATTTAGCCAAGAGAACGAACTGGGGGCATACATGGGGGCAGCCTGGGGGGAAGCTGCTTCTCATTTTGAGTTGGAAAGGGGAGATGAATTGGAGAAGGGGGGACTCGGGGGGACTGCAGGAGCCTCTGCTAGAGTCTCTTGTGGCACCAGAGAAAGAAGGCAATGCAAAGAAGTGAAAAAGTAGCAAATTCACAGCTGGGAAGAGAAAGGAGTAGATTTTCACAGAGCGAACTCTCAGCCCGAGACAGCCGGTGGGCTGAGGCTGGAGCTGGGTATCAGGGTGGCGGGACACTTCTCTGGCTAAGGCGTTGGGGACTGAAGGTTAGGCACAAAACCCATGAGTTTTGGCAAGAAACACCCACGCGTGAAGCACCTACAGGATCTCAGATGGGTGTTTGTCCTCCACGCTTGCACACTCAGCACCCTCTCCTCTCAGCTCTCCTGGGTACACCCAAATTTTCATATGTTCTTTGCTGTTCTTCCTTCAATACTTTGTTCGAGTGCAGCAATCTCTGACATTTCTTTTCCTCCCATAAGCCATGCTAGACAGAGACTACCGTGCCTCCGAGTCTTTTGAAAAGCACCCGGTTTGCCCGGGAATCTTTCTCAGGATCCCAGGATTTAGATTTCTCTGGGATCACTCTTTTTCCCCTGCTGCTATGTCGTCCCTCACTCGCTCCACTTTTTCATTCCAAAACTCACTGGTAGCCAAGGGAACATGCTCCTTTTTATACCAGCTGTCCTGGTCTTATTGTTTCTTTTAAAAGATTTATTGCATCATTGCTCTCTGCTTCTCTCACTATTTCCACTAGTGTATTTGTAGATGCGGGTAAGTATTGCAAGACCGCCTGCACCTGTTCCTCTGAGTCCTCCTTCTCCTCTGCATCTTGCCCTTCTGTGAAACCCTCCTGCGGGAATTCCTCGCCCAGGCTTGTGTTTCACCCTCGAGCCGTACCTTTGGAGCTCTGAGACCATGCTCTGAAGTCTTGGCGCTGCAGAAGTGAGAGGTTTCTCAGGAATGTTCTCTAAGGATTTGGGGTCTGCTTCAACTGTTACAGCCATGTATAGATGTATGGGGGGGGATATATATATATACACCGGGGAAATTTCTGACATCCCACCACAATGGCAAGTGATTGGAGGGTAACTTCTTGGCACTGAGGGTGGTGTCCCCAGTCCTCTGGAGGAACCCTGCTCTGGCTGCTGCTCCTGAGCACATGCGTGGCCCCTTTGGGAATGCTGCCTCCGTTATGTACTGAGGGGATGCTGTGCCTCCTAAGTCCTTATCCAGATGGCTGTGCCAGGGTCGTTTGCACAGGGGTGGCTGGAATGGGGATCTTCAGGACTTTTCCTGTTCCTCTTTACGTACGTGTGCTCTGGGAGGTGCATGAACACACCCATCCATGGTGCTCTGCTGTAGAGCTGAGAAGAGGCTGTTCCTCGATGTGGTGAAAAAATCCCTGCCATTAGAACATACTCCCCCAAAAACCTTAGGGGCTGTGTCCTCAGCTGCTGCCCCCCGTGGTCAGCATGGCTGGGCACGTGTCCGCCCTCGGCTCTCACCAAGCTAATCACACAACGGGGCACAGACCGGCCTTCAACACAGCAAAACACTCAGATCCATCCCGTGGGACTCAGCAATGCATTGGACAGGTCTGAAACCCACTGCGAGCGCCAGCACCCACCCAAACTCCCGTCGGCAGCGGATCAGCCCTTACCAGTGAAGGGAGTTTGCACATATTTGGGTCCCATCCCCAGGTTGCTCTTGGCTCCTCTCCCCAGTGGTGTGAACTGCCCGGGGAGGTAGGCAGCACTCCTGAAGCAAGGAGTTAATGCCGCGCTGTAATTATTTGCTCTCTGATGTATTTATAACTTTTACATCTATCTCACATTTTATGGCCAGGCAACATTACAAGGGACGACTGCTTTCCATTACTCACTGCCGTGAACTCTCATTCACGGCTTTTTTGCCTCCCTGCGACATCATGTTTGCACGGCACACGGGGCAGTCCCGCCAGTACAACCCGGGATGCCCCAGGAGCTGAGCAAACACATGGCCACCACGCAGAGATGGACCTCACCTCCAGCCCGCCCCTGGGTGAAGGACTGTTGCTTTTCCAGGATGGATTGTAGGTATTGCTTTTCCAGGAGTAACCCCCCCTTAAAGGCGACAATAAATCCCATCCCAGAGTGACCCACTGCTGAAGCGGTCCCATGTGAGGTTTCACAGAAAAACGAAAAGAAAAATGACAGCAGGGGGGCAAAAGCACACTCTGTGGCCCTTTTGCAAGAAGGAGATGACCAGTGTTAAAATTTCCCTGGGAAGGGGAATGGGCACAGCTCCCTGAAGCGGCACATGCAGCACCCCCCCGCCTAGCACCCTCCCCCCCGCCTGCCCAGCCCTCGCACGTGGCCCTGCGGCCGCCCCGGCTTCAGTATGAGCCGCTAGGTTGGCATCCCCGTCCCATGCCTCAGCTGACATGGGGACATGAGGACTTTGCACCATCTGGGCATGGGGAAAGCGTGACTGAGGGACAAATGTCACCCGTCTGCTGATGGCACCAGACCCGGAGCACGCAGACGGCTCCACCAGCAGCCCTGGCGCGGCTGCGGAGGGGAGGTAAGAGGACACCGTCCCACCACCAGCAGCTCCTGCCACCAACACCCCCACCCCCCCCTTTCTCCTCCTGACCAAAATTTTCCAGCCTTGGTATTCTGCTGCGGCCAGGGCCGGGGGCAGACGTCTCACTCCAATTACACCCTGCCGAGCGATGGAGAGGGAAGGTTCCTGCTCTGCTTCCAGGCAGCGTGACCCCAAAGCCAGACCTGTCTGCCTCCCATGTGCAACCTCCCCCCTGCACGCTCCAAGCATACAGAAGGTCCTACAGGGGCAGCTGCGTGCTGGGTGAAGGTGTCCCTGGGGATCAGTGACTCCTTCGGCTTGAAGAAGCCGGGCTCCGGCCACCCTCAGTCCTGCTTGGCTGCTTGTGGCCAGACGGGACGCAGTCTCTCCTTCACCTCCTGCCTGAGCATCTCCCTCCTCCCTCTCTCCTGGCCTCCCCCATCTCTGCTGCCTCTCAAATGCCACCCTCACTCCTGGATGCCTCGGAGATGCTGGTTCAGCCTGTTTGGATTTGATCTGTGCCCATGTTTGAGCTGATATCCAGCATTCCCCTCCAGTGGTGACATGTGGGGACTGTCTTGTGGCCAGAGCAGTTTGCAGCCCTGCAGGGTTACAGCCCACCCGTGTCCACACAGGGTCTGGGGCAGGTGCTGCGAGGGGTTGTGACACAGGCAGAGGGGGGATCCTTGACCATGAGGTATCCCCCTGCCTTTTGGGGCCACCCAGATGTTGGGGCTCAGATATGCCCATGTGCATTATGAGATGACACATGCACATATGCATCTTCTCCCTTTGCATTAGAGTCGCTTCTCACAGCTGCTGCTGCTTCTGTCCCCCCATCACCCCGGCGGGGCTGCACACCTGAATCCCAGCTAACCCAGGAGAGACAGCTTATCAGATAAAAGGGGCTTCCCAGAGCCTGCCTTGGAGAGCCCATGGGTCATCACTAGCTGCAGGCAAGCAGTGTGAGTCAGCGTCAGTGAGCCAAGAGCCCAGCTCAGCCCCCGGCAGCAGCTGGGCAGTGAGGATGGAGCAGCGGGCTGGGGATTCGGGAGAGCAGGTAAAGGGATACCAGGGCCTGTGGTGTGGTGGGAAAGCCAAATCTGCCACCAAACCCTCTCCCTGAAGCCCCTGGTGTCAGCAATGTTGTGCTGGAGGCTCTGCTGTGCTGGCAGAGGTGAGGCAAGGGGAGCCATTGGCAAGCCCCGGGGTGCCCCATGGCCCTGCTCTCCTGGTGCATGCCTCTCCTTCCAGCCTGGTGATGGGGACCAGCAGGTGCCTGGGGCTCTGCCCCTGGCCACTCAGTGCAGGTGGGGGAGATGGCTGGTGGGACCAGGCTGGTTTGCTCTCCCACACCTCCCTTCCACTCCCATTCCCTTATCTGAAGGTTGCTGGGGCCTCCAGCATCCCCAGTGCGGGGCCATCTCCTGCACTCCTCTGGGAGCCTGGGGCTTTGGCTGGGTGGAGGTTTCTCCCTGCGGCTTTTGGGAGCCAGGCCTGGGGCCAACAGGCAAAAGGAGGGTGGGGGATAATTTTTCTCTTTGGAGGAGAGCTGCTGATGGGTGATTAATGGCCGTGGCCAGACCACTGTGCTTGTGCCATCTGATAAGAGGGCTCCTGACAAAACAGACCTGTTGCTGGGGAATTCATCATGCCTCACTCAGCAGCCATCAGATAAGAGCAGGGCTGGATACGTCCCATTCATCCTCTTCATTCCCACTTCTCCACCTTCTCCTTTCACCCTGTTTGCCAGAGCGTTTCATTCTCAGAAGTGAACTCGGAAGGTGCAGGGATGCTGTGCCACATATAGGGGGGAAATCTCAGTGCAGGGATGCTGTGCCACGTATAGGGGGGAAATCTCAGTGCAGGGATGCTGTGCCACGTATAGGGGGGAAATCTCAGTGCAGGGATGCTGTGCCACGTATAGGGGGGGAAAAACAGCCAAAGGCAGACCCTTTTTTAGGGTTTAGGGGCAGGGGTTCCCAGTCATGTACTTTTTAGTGGTCCCCTTGTAGGATCTCACCCCATTTTTTGTCTCCTTCCATGAAAATAATCTGGTTTGAAACCAAGGAGTTGCCCTCATGGGGAGAGGACATCTGTGGGGGTGGCAATGTCTGATCATGCATAATACACCTTTCATGGGTGAAATGCTGCTGGGTGACAGTGAGAACTGGTTGTGTGTCAAACTCTGCCCATCCCGTGGGCTCTCAGCCAAAAGCTAAACTTGCCACACTTCAGTTAAGGACTACTTTTTCAGCTCGTAGAGGGAGGAGGGGACTTTTGGGAGGCTGGGATGCTGGGTACCCCACTGGCACGAGGTCTCCGCAGGCTGTGTGTCCCCCTGTGTCTGTGTAAGCCAGACCTCCATGCCATGGATGGATGTGATCCCAGATCAACGGCATTGGAAGCCCCCTGTCCACCCAGCGGGTCCTGGGAGGGGTCCCCAAGGGTCATAAACAGCCCTGGGAGACTTTTAGGGGACCCTGTGTGGTGCGGGGAGGGGGGCAGCCAGGCTGCTGAGCTGCTTGCTGGGCTGAGGCTCTGCTGTGAGCGCAGGCAGAGCCGATAACACGGCGGGATTCATGATCCTTTCAGCTTCTTGTCCCTTCCAGCGCAGCGCAAGCTCGGACACCCTGCCCGGTCCCCAGCCCCCCACCCAGCCATCGTTACCCAGGCCACCAAAAAGACCCCCATTGCCAGCAAACCTAGTCCTATAGACACATATGTGTCCATATATGTATGCATGTCCAGCTGGGACACAGGGATGGGCAGGCACTGCATCCCCTGCCCTCGCTGTGCAGCACTGCAGGGGCTCGTGGATTTGCAGATCACCAGTGGTGCCCACAATGTACCAGTACAGGAGCACTGTCCCCAGCAGCAGGGACGCCACGAGCCCCTGCCCATAGCTCTGAGCTCACATGGATGGCCCTGCGTGTCCCGGGGAAGACTGATGGGTTCGTCTGTCCCCAGAGGCTGGTGGGGGTGTGCAGCAGGACCATATTTGCACACTCACACTTACACACTCCTCCTCTCCACAAAAAGTTAATCCCCTTGTGACTGGATCTAAACCACTCTGAGGCTCTTCTCCTGGGATTTATCATGCAACAAGGGCACTTAGTGAAATTACGCATCTCCAGCAACCCTGAGGTCACATTTTCCTCCCTTGCAGTGTGGGGAATGGGGAAGGGACCCCGGCCAGGGCAGGCACCGGACGGGATGTGCCACCACGGACCATGCACCAGCCCCACACCCCAACACTTCTCACCGCTCTTCTTCAAAAAGGCTTTTGCAAGCAATGCCCCAGAGCTGGGGGGGGGGGGGGGGGGGGGGGGGGGGGAGAATTAAAGCCTAATAAAGCAGTGGTAATTTGCAAACTGGAAATGCTCCAGAGTGCCCAGGACTAATTCATTAAAGTCTTCCTCCTCCTCCCCTCCCTTCCCCTGGAGGTATCTGGTTGAAGGTAGCCGCGGTTTAGCCCTGCCGTCCTGGCTTTCCTCCCGTGCCCCAGCTCCCGCGCTTGCTCTCGCTGTCTCATTTTCAGTTTTCTCCCAGCCTGGAAGGAGCAAATAATAATGATCAGTTGAAATGCTTTCACATTAAAGATAAGACCGAAGACTGGCCAAACTAAAAAATTTAGCATCAAAGAACTATTTTTGGTTGAAAATTTTGGGTATTGATATATAGCAGTTGTTACAGAGGGCATTTGGGTTTAGGGTAAAGCTTTCAAGCACAAAGCAGCTTTTGTTTCTTATCACGCTAGTATTTGAATAAACCCAGATTTTTGAAAATATGAAATTTTGGGTTTTTTTCCTTTTGAAAATAAATTAGAATCTAGAGTAGGAAATATTTTTTTAAATCAAAACTTCTGTCTGAAATGGTTATTTTTGACCCGTTCTCCTGAAGTCCCTCTTCTTCCAAAGAGGTGAGAGCTCTGGGTTTTAGCAAGGTTGGGTCCTTGTCACAGCATCCTGCTCCTCCCTTGTCAGGGTGGGAGAGTGATGGTGACCCCCAGACCTCTCCCAGGGTCAGCGGTGACAGGCGGCTCACGGTGACACAGTACTGATGCTGGGTGAGACCTGGGGGAGAGGGACACACACAGTCCCTTCCTCCCTGGAGGGTGCCCAGACCTGCCCCTTGGGGACAGCAGCCCAGCGTGGGGGCTGCAAGGCGAGGTGGCCCCTGGGTTCAGGACCCCCATTGCCAGCCAGGCACCCACGGGTGTCTCACCAGCCACCTGATTTTTGCAGTTTTGGGGTAGCCAAGGGGTTGTGGGTCCTGCTGTCCTGCTTGCCCCCACTTTTTCACTCCCTGTGCTGCACATGGCAGCTCAGGAACCGCTTGCCGGGGGTTCAAGCCCACTGCTGGGGGTTCAAACCACGACAGCCCCATGGCCAGTTTTCTGAGGTGCCTTATGGCAGCAGGTGCCTTGAATTTGAGCTGCCGGCTGAGCCGGGCGTCGAGAGCTCCGGGTGGCTCTGCCATCCCAGCAATGTGCCCGCTAAGCAGGGATCAAGCAGTGAGGAGAAACGTTATCCCGACGGGCCCCGGGAGCGCTCAGCAGCTGAGGGCAGAGCGGAGGGGAAGCTGCCGGACCCCTCGGCGGTTCCCTGTCAGCAATTTGTTGCTCTGCCTGCCAGGACTGCCGCCTCCCAGCTGGCTGGAAGGGAGGGAGCCGTGGGGATGCGCCCCACGCCGCTGTGGCTGTGCCCGCGCCATTTCTGGGGGCAAGGGCAACAGCCGTTGCCTAACATGGGATGGCTCTGCCCAACTTGGCCACCGTCGCTGATGCTGCTTTGGTGACCCTGGGTGCCACAGGGCTCCTCCGCAAACACAGGGGAGGTTTGGGCAAGCTAATTCACTCTTCCCACCCTTGCACCCCGTGAGAGTCAAATGTTGCCCAGCAAATACACCCGGTACACAAACACGGTCATTAGCACTTATATACATGTATGCATACATGCTCCAGCGAGTCACCGGGGAGGGGCAGAGGAAGGGGGGCCCAACCTGCCCTTGGAAGGGAGCTGGTCCAGCACCGAAGAGACGATGTGCTGCCATAGCAGAGGGCCGGTTAAACCTCACACGCCACGTTTCTTCCTCCTTCCAACGCAACCAAACCTCAGCCGAGTGTCAATAAGGCCAACGCTCATTTGAAACCCAGCTTGCGAGCCTTGGAAAGATTTGGCTGATCCTTCGTGAATATTTGACTGATGTGTTTGGAAAGCGTAACAAAACCCGAATCAGAGAAGGGCTGCAGGAGCTGTTTGCTTTTCTTGCTCAGTTCTGGCAGGGAGAAACTGCTGACCCCAAGCTTCCAAGTTCAGTTCCTCCTCATGCGAGCTGCCCCACTTCAAGGGCTCTCAGGCGAGGAGTTTTGCTCTACACCTAATGCCAGCACCAAACATTTTCTCCACTTGAGAGGCCGTGCGGGGATACTTGCAGGCAAGCAGCAGAGTGGCAGGCGCGGCTCACAAGCAGGGTCTGCCCCTGCTTCGAGGTGGGACACGGCTTGGCTCTGCAGCAAGTAACACGTCAGACATTGTCCTCGCAGTGAGGAAAGGCTGCGAGGCATCAGAGTTGTGGCCAAGCAGTGAAGAAGGTGCCAGTGGGGTGCTGGAGCCCCACATTTTCTCACTGTGCTGGAGGTCATCCACAGCTGAGGACCAGAGAGGCCATGCTGCTGTCCTCAGTTCGCAGAGATGAGCTCAGGCCACCCTGTTCAGTCAGTGCCTGGGTTGGAGTTTTCCCAGAGCCTGGGAGCATTCGCATCCAACGTTTGGCTTGGCCCATGGTCTCTAACGCCCCGTGGCCTCATTTCGTACCCGCTAATATCATCGTCTGTCTGTCTGCAGCAGACTCCCAATTTGCACAGATGCAATCCAGGAAAGAGTCCAAACTAATTTTATTAGAGCTTTGGTTTGTTTGGGCTTGGTCAACAGGTTTAGAAGCGGCTGAAAGCCCAAGCTCTGCTTTCTGCCTGACCTTCTGAATTCGTGTAGCATCGTTCTCCAAAGGTTTCTGAAATAGCAAAGTGTGCACCGCAGCCTGACTGGAGTCATGAAGAAGCAAATGGCAGGGCAGTATCAGGGATATTCCCGCTCTCCACTGGCTGCAGGGCATCCAGAGAATTCTTATTGAGAAAAAGGAGTGATCCTGCCTCTCTTCTTACCCCTTTAAACTAGCATTGGCAATGGAACCATCATAACATTTGACCAGATACAGCAGGAGCTGTGGAATGACATCTCGGGTGAATTGAGCGTCTGAGCATGGCTGTTGGCCAAGCAGCGTGTCCTGGCCACCACGGGGTGTGGGGAGCAGGCTCTGCCTCCTGAGCACCGCTCAGACTCCAGGGGGACCAGGTGGGAGATGTCATTTGGGGTCTGCAGGGACAAACTCAGCGCTGGACCCAGCAAGGAGCACCACGGTTGGCTGTGCTAGCAGGGGCTGAGGGCACATCAACGTCTCTTGGACAAAGTGTCTAAACACCAAAGCAAAATTTGGGGCTGCAGCCATCCTACCCTGTTCGTGCTGTTATAAATACCTCGGCCGCCCTGGTGGGACCTGTGGCTTTCTGTGGAAGAGGCTGTCACCAACCCTGCTCCCCGAGAGCAGGGAGGGCACCTGGTCACTGGTGCTAATGCGGGCCAGGAGCTATGGCAGAGATGGACCCAGGGCTGGCAGCACACCTCCAGGACGTGCTGTGGGTTGGGGACCATCACCCTCGTTCTGCCTGGTCGGGGCTGTGGACAGGAGTAGGAGACCAGGGCAAGATTGCAGCCAGGCAGAGGGCAGGGAAGCTAAGAAGCTTTATTTCAATTGATCCGAGTTCACTCAGCCTGCCAAGTTAATGAGTCCCCAAGCAAGCAGCTTTAACGAGAGCCCGTGGCAGGCTTAGCAGAAGGAGATGAAAATGAGGGCAGAAATAGATGCTGGTCTGCAGCGCCTGATCGGTGGGGGCCAGCATGGCAAGGAGGAGCCGGAGAGGGCCGGTGGCAGGCGCGGGGCCACCAGCCAGCCACCCAGTGTGCTGCTTCAGCTCTTTGCCTTGCTGCCCTCCTGCCAAGCCCCAGCCCGGTTCTCCCGCTTCCCAGGCCGGCAATTAATCCCCTGGCAGGGGGCTGAGGGGGAAAAAGGGGACAGGCTGTTCCCCACCCTCTATCCCGCTTGGTCTTGCTTTTGTGTGAGTTTAGAGCTGCGGGTGTGGGGGCTCCCGCAGCGAGGCAGCCAACTCCTCCACACCAGGCCAGGGGCCACGCTGGGGCTCCAGCACCAAACCCCTGCGGGAGATGCCATGCCGGTGGCCGCTGCGATGCCTGAAAGTGCCGTGGTGAGCAAGGAGGGTGCTGGAGAGGAGGAAAGGGATGGCTGCTCCCCCAGGAGCATCCCCCCGCAGCACCCAGCATCTCTTGCCTTCCCCTCGGAGCCAGGGGTGGCAGTGCCTCCGTGCCGGATCCAGGGCCGAGCCCCACGCCGCTCAGCCCCAGCCGGGCGGACTGACCACGGCCGGGGCCCTGGCCGGTTCCAGGCACCACGGGGCCTGAAAGGGGCCATTGTCTGCCCAGGGCTTTGAAGACGAAGAGCCTTGTACAAGTGCCAGGTGGTGCGAGCCGCGGCGCAGGGGCAGCTCCCAGCTCCCAGGGCTGCTGCTCCTGCTGTCAACACTCCCCCCCCCCGCACCCTTCGTTTAAAAAAAAAAAAAAAAACCACCCAAAAACCAAACAAAAAAAGTGTGTGTGAAATTGCTTTCTAAGGGAAAAAAAGGGCAGCAGCCCTTCCTTCCCCATCCGTGGTGGTCGCGGCAGGCGCTGGGGGCTCAGATGTTCTTTGTCACCCGCGGGGCTGGGGGTTGGCAGCAGATCCGCACGGAAACGAGCGGGAGCAAACCGCCGTTCCAAGGCCGGCGAGCCTCGGCTCCTGTTTCTCCCGCGGCGCGGCCGGGCTGGGGCAGGGCAGCTGCTGGGAGTTCACTGGAGCAGCACTTTCCCACAGTCTGGAGAAGTGACACATGGCTCTCACACATTCCTGCGCCGGCAGGCTCGGCCGCGCTTGGCCAGGAGTCAAGGCAGACGGAGGGCTGCCGCTGCTGGGAGCTGCTGATTAGCAGGTTCCGACTTTGGCACCAGCCCGGGCCCTCGGAGGGCGAAGGAGACGGAGGGGGCAGAGCAGAGCTGGGCTCCGGGGTGGTTTTATTCAAGCTGCTTAACCCTTCGGAGGCAGGCGCTGAGCAAAGCTTTCCTCCGGGGATTTTTGCTGCGCTTCGCCTGCCCTGCCTTCGCCGAGCGCGCTGCGCGGTGCCCAGCTGCCTGCACTCCCTGCCTGCAGTGCGGGCATCTCCCCCGCGCTGCCTCATCGCCCCCTCACATCCGGGGGGTTTTCCCCCCCGAGCGCAGGCGGGATGTGCGTGCAGGGCGGCCTTGGTGCTCGGAAGAGGCATCTGAGCCCGGGAAGCATTGGGGCTGATCCTGCCGGACACCAACCTCGCTTCCCACGCGGGCTGGCCAGCCTGCCTGCCTGCCTGCGGAGCCTGGTGGGGGCTGAGCGGGGCTGGCAGCATCCCAGTGCACCAGTGGGTGCCGGGGCAGCCCGGCAGAGCACCAGGAGAGGCGTCAAATGAGCTCCTGGTGCAGGAAAGAAAGGGTGTCGCTGCGTCCTCCCCAGGATGGCAGTGCAGCGGGAGCTGCCCAGGGTCAGGGTCCTCTTCACGGGCAGGGTTTGCCCTCCTATAAGCCTTCGTACACATGCATGGGGTATTTTTTTTTCTGAATTTGTGCTGACTTCAGAGCCTTGTCCTGTGCATGGAGGAAGATTTGGGGTCTGGGCTCCCGAGCCCATGGAAAGACTTGTGGGTTCCCAGGAGGGCCAGGCGAGTATCTCCCAGGGCTTCGGCAGTCGCGTGGCTCCCAACCCTGCCTGCAGCCAGGAGACTCGGGGGCTTGGGTGGGCTGGCCAGCCTGTGCCCCAGGGAGAGCAGCAGCCCCCCGCCAGCCCCCACACAGCCCTTGTCCTTGCCTGGGGAAAGGCTCCCACATCGGGAGGTGAGAGGTGTACCTGGGCATACCCAGTGCCTGCCCAGCCCTTGCCACTGCGGGTGAAGGATCCGGCAGCACACCGGCGTGCCGGTGATTCACGGTGTGGTGTGACCGACATCGGCCCCGTCTGCTGGAGCGGTGCAGGCGGTTCCCGGCCTTCCTGCGCCAGGGTCTGCATCCCGCAGAGCTGGCAGAGGGCCTGGGGCAGCGGCTGCGGGGCTGGCGGGGGGGGGCGCTGCTCCTCACCCTCCTGCTAAGGCAAACCCTCTCTTGCGATAACATCATCAGTTTCCCAACCTTGCGGAGGTTGCGATGCTCATTTCCACGGAGCACCCGCAGCCTCAGCCCCTTTCCTTCAGGACCCCAAAGCAAGGACACCCATGTCCCGGTCCCTGCTGCATCACACGGGAGCCTGGCTGGCCGGGAGGGAGGCAGAGGAGGCTGGGCATGGTCCTGCCTCTGCCTGCCTGTGTCCTGGGAGAAGCTCCCGGGCTCAGGTTTAAGAAGGACCGCAGTGTTTCATGTGCTAAGGTACCCTGCTCTGCAGCGGGGCCAAAGACTGGAACGAGTTGGTGGTGCTCCTGACGCCACGCTGGCCTGGGTGTCCCTGCCCCGTGCTGCATCTCAAAGCCCTGCCAGTCTCCCGCGGACGTGGCACGCTGAGTTCTCAAGGACTCCTTGGGCTGCTCCGGCTCTTGCCCAGGGCCCCACGTGTTTAGGCAGCTGAGCCCTGACCGTGCCGCCTGGGCAAGGCAGCTGGTGGCCGTGGCCGTACCGAGGGGACGGCGGCTCCAGCTCTGCCCCACTCTGCCTGTGGGAAAGTAATTTCTTGCCTGTTTCCACTCCTGTTTTGTGTATTCAGGCCATGAGTTCTTCTCTCCAGAGCCTGGAGCAGCTCCAGCCTTAGGTGGGGTCTCTCGGTACTGTCATGCAAAAACTGTGGCAATCACAGTGCTACACCACCACCGGCAGCAATTGCATTTACAAGTTTCCCAGTCCTACCAGAAGTCAAAAGAAGCTGTTTTCATGCCTTCCTCCCTTGCCTGCTCGCCTTCGCTTGCTAGTTTTGTTTGATTCCAGACTAACCATGACCTCCTCAAAGGCTGGAAAGAGCTTTTCACCAAACAGCTGGAGGCAAACCTGAGATGGCCGGGGGGTTCCAGACGATGCAAACACTCTCTTTTATCTTACCTATGTATTTTTGCTCCTTGCAATTAGCTGCCTGCTCTGTCTGCTCCCTATTTCCCTGCGGTTCCTCCCAGCAGCCCTGCCTCAGAAACGTTTTGGCGGAGAAGCTCATCCCCATGCCCTCTAGCTCTTCCGACAGCTCTCTGACAGTTGTGGGTGTTGGCCCTGTGCGCACACCCACCGCCGGCACCGGCAGGCTCAGCACCGAGGCACCCGCACCGCAGCTGGTGGCAGCCCGAGCTCTCGGCCATTCTCTTCTGCAGTGTTCCCCTGCGCTCGTTACGGGTGACAGTCAGGAACCAAACACCCGGCTTTTCTGGATGCTGCTTAGACATCCCCTAGAGATGAACCAGCTCCCCAGCAGGTTGTCCACAACCGTTTTCTCCTGGAGCTCCGTCTCCTCTTTTTGCTCATCTTTATGAAACCTCTGAGAAAAGCTGAGGGGAAAAAAAGTTGAGTGAGGTTGTGTGTCATTATTGGCTGTGGGGACATCTAGTCTGCAGCACCAAGCTTTGGGGCTGGCAGGCTCCTGCAAGACTTGAGGGATATGGCCTGACTGTGCACTTTGCTGCAGCGGGAGGAGGCAAGAGCATCTGTCTCTTTTTTTTTTTTTTTTTTTTTTTTTTTTCAAAAAGATACATTAAAAAAAAATAAAATAATGAAGGCTCCCACTAACTGTGTCTTAGAGAGGGTTCATTTGCTTGCCATGTGTGATCCCCAGGTCAGGGAACCATGGGAAAGGGGAGCACAATTTTCAGTCCTTCTCAAAATAGAGAAGGAAGCAGAACAGCCTAAAACCCTTCAAAGTATTTGCTTTTACAAGAAACCCGATAGCTGGATCGCTGCTATAGGAGTGCTGCCCATACGTCCTCTCCCCGCACTTGGCTGTTACCTGGCCATTTCAAATATTATTTTTTGAAAACCACTTCCATAAATCAACAAACACAGCCCAGCACCAGCAGAACAGCCCACGCGGCTGGAGACCTGGTGGCCGCTGCCAGTCACTGAAGTAGAACAAACTAGCAAGTACGCAAAGAAATGTGATTAATGAAAGACAGACCACAAAGCCTATAAAAACACATTTCTTGCTTTTATTAGACCAAAGCAACTGTATAAAAAAGGCACACGAGCCCGAGATGCCCCGACAGAGGAGGGCGAGGATTGCCACCGCCTTGTAAAGATGAGGCATGTGGATCCCCCGCCTGCCCTTGTCCTGCCTGCCACCCCACAGGCATGGGGGAGAGGAGGCTCCACCGCCGTGTGCCCGGCTGGCAGGGACACGCATCCCTGCTGGAGCCGGCTGGGATGAGGAGGAGGTACGGAGGGGAGAGGCACAGACAGAGAAATGTGAGTTAATCACAGCGTGTGGCAGCGCTTGTGAAAGGATGGGTGTTACTGGGTGTCCGGCACTGATGCATCGGTGTCACATGGCTGAGGGGAGGATGCAGTGGCGTTTCATCACTCATCTCTCATTCACTGGGGCCTTCAACCTGCAGAAATGTTATTTTTGCCTCCCCAGGCACTTCTTTTCAAGTTAAAAAGAAACCCTCCCAGGAGTGGAAGGGAAACGTTTATTGTCGCCCCCCCATTCAGCTTGGTGGAGACGGTAACAACGGTGGAAGATCAAGGAAGGGATCAGCATGGCACCCTCACTTCCTGGGGAAAATAAAAGCTATTACACTTCCCTGCCACCGGCATGGCCTGGGCATAGATATTAAAAAAAAAAAAAAAAAAGATGAAAAAAAAAAAGAGAAGAAAAAGAAAGCCCCTTTTTCTGCTCTTCAAGGCAAGATCTCCTCAGCGAGCACTGGCAAAGAAAGGCATCTTGTTCAGGGGCTCTGAAAGGCAAGATGAAAGGGGAAACCTACATTTTTCAGCCCAGCCTGTTTCTGACATGGGAAAATAGCGCAGACAAGAATAGATAGCTTGTTGGCTCATTTTTTCCTTGACAGATTATCTGTGTGAATGCACCGTATTAAGCCGGGAGTAAGACGCCAGGATCCCCCCCGCCCTCCCTCTCCCCCTTCCCCAGCTACCTTGAGAGCAGCAAAGAGTGAGGAGCTGTGATTTGCGAGTGTGCGGGGTGCTGGGGGTGCACGGGGTGGCCATCCATCACCAGCCACATCTTTTTGCCACCTCTTGTGTTCAGCAGCCTTCTGCGCCCGCACTCAGGCTCCTGCACGCCCTAAAAATGCAACCATAACCATGCCGAAAGCTAAGCTCAGGTTAGGAGGAGCTGTGCTGAGATTAATTTAGCAATGCTCCCTGCAAAACATGTCCCAGCAGCACACGTGGGTGGTGGCATCGGAGAAGACGTGCTGCCATGATGGGATGGGAGAGGGTGACT
Organism: Vanellus vanellus; assembly: GCF_965231255.1. NCBI lineage: Eukaryota > Metazoa > Chordata > Aves > Charadriiformes > Charadriidae > Vanellus > Vanellus vanellus. Next base: position 15,105,821 of record NC_138913.1, read on the forward strand.
GTGGCCACCAGCAGACCACAGGGGCCCAGGCTGGTGCCAGCGCTGCTCTCGGGTGGCCTTGTCTCCCCAGAGGAGCCCATTTTGGCTCTCAGTGCTGTTGCTGTCGCGTCTCCCTCCCACGGTGGCTTTCACTGGGCTTTCGGTAGCTCAGCAGCCACCGTTTCCATCCCGGCGCCACTCGGAGCGCGGGTCATTAGCTGCGGCAGGCTGTGTGACCACCAGCGCTGTCACCCGTGACGGCTGCTCTCCGCTGCCTGCTGCGGATCGCCAGGCACCGGGTTATTAAAACAAATGCGCAGGTGCCACACTTAGGGCTTGAGGGAGGCTCACGCCAGCCTCCTGCCCGCCCGCGCCCCGGCCGAATCAGGTTTTCCTGCTGCAAAGAAAGGAAAATTGGTCCAAGCGAGGGCTCTGCGTCTTCCTGGGGGGAGGCTGGCGCTGCTCCCGTGGGCAGCAGGGACATGGCACCATCGGTCCCACCGCTCCCATCCGTGGGGTCACGCTCTTTGCTTCTGCTTAGAAATGAATCCCTGTCAGAGAGCAGAATTTGGGGCTGCGTTGCCCAGCCCCAGGCACGTGCACCAAAAAGCCTCACTTAGGCCAAAAGCAGCCCTCTAGCTTAAAAAAATGCAATTAAAAGTCCGATGCCTTTTGGGTCTCCTTTGTCCCCTTCTGAGTCATTTGGGTCCCGTTGACAGGTTTTACCCCACAGTCAGAAGAAAGAACTAGCAAAGTGGTTAAATGATGACTTTGCCCTCCTCGCAGGGCTCCAGCAGGGTCCGCACGCCACCCCCCCCACCCCCCAACTGCGACAGGAACCCGGGCACCAGCAGCGCCGAAATGCAGCCACTGAGGCATGACAGGATGATTAGGGAACGTGCCCGGCCGGATTATGGGTCACTGGGAAGATCCCTCCTCCCCCAGCACCTGGGATGCTCGCCGGGCTGAGCACAGCCCATCCTGCATCCCCCCGCATCCCCCCGCATCCCGCCAGCCCTGCGGCCGCGTGCGTGCATCTGCGGGTGCATCTGCCCGGGCGTGCTGCAAGGTGCTGCGCCCTGCCCCGGGAAGCGTGTGCGTGTGTGCGTGTGTGTGTGTGTGTGTGTGTGTACCGGGAGGCCCGTTTGCATATGAAAGTGGCCGTGTGCTCCGGAGGGCTGTATCATTTATTGTATGATCTTATCTGGCGCGTGCCTCAGCCGCCCTTTCCCACACTCTGCATGCTCTGCTGCCAAGGCCCCGGGCTTAGCCTGTCAGCATTACCCGGGCTCAGCAGGCAGGCAGTAATTCCCTGAATAAAGAAAACATTTTAAGGTTTGACAAGTCCAGCATTTGCATGTCTGTTTTCAGAGAAATAACCATCTCAGGGGATTAAGCCCTTTTTTTTTCCCATCCAGCCCAAAGTATGAAAACATTCTTGACATAGTTGCCTGAAAAAAGGATTTCTATAGAGTAAAATACCTTGTGTCCTGTGTGAGTCCAGTGATTTGCTTCAGGGGGAAGAAGAAAAAAAAAAAAAAAAAACAGAAAGGAAAAAAAGGAAGAAAAGAGGCGCTCCAGTCCAATAGCTTGTTGGTTTTAAAGTGGGTGAAACGCGCCAGCAAGCGCCGCGGATCCCAGGCGACGCACACACGGGAGAGGATTTGCATCCCTCCGTCACTGCCCACCTCTTTGTGCGGCGCCGGCAAAGCCTGTCGGCTGGGCTCCCCGCGGGGCTCGGGCCGCTCTGGCTCGCAGCATCACTTGTGAGCTGAATGAATCCTTCCCGGCTCAGCAGCCCTGGAGAGGCAGGCAGCTGCCAGGGGAGGAGGGCTGGGGGCTCCGGGGGGGTTCCGGGGGGCTCCGGGGCTCAGCTTGCTTGAGATGTGCCTCAACACGGGGGCTTTGGTCGCCCACCCCAGGCACGTCCCAGGGGAGCGGTCACTGCACGGCCGAGCCGAGGGACACGCTGCCGCAGCATAGCGCCAGCCCCAGGAGGACTGGGAGCAGGTCGTGGCGGAGATGCGCAGCCAGGTTTAGGGTGTTAAACACTTATTTTCTTTACTACGAGTAAATCTGATTTACAAAGAGCTAGTCACCCTCTGATTCCAAGGAGGAAGTCACGCTTTGCCAAATTCAGAATTTGGCCCTCTGGTGCGGTACTGAGGGGCACCGGGCGAGACCAGCCTTTGCCCCGGTACCGCCTGGCAGCTCCTGTGCTGGCAGCCGCCTTCGGAGCCTTCAAGCGAGAAGGTGCACGTGGGAATTACACACACACACACACATACACACGCCGGCTCGGGGCCCGGGCAGATGACGAGCATCCTTCACTCCTCCGGGCTCTCTGCCCCGGTACTCCTTGGCACACCCAGGATGCTCCCAGCTGTGCCGGCCGCCGGCTCCCATCCCGACACCACTGGCAGCGGAGTCCCGCACGGCTGTTTGTAATTTGTCAGGGTGCTTTGCCTTCCTTCCCCCGGCCTCCCCCCGCATGTACACTGGTTTTCTTCACAGCTAAATGAGGCTTTAAACTGGGGGATAATACAGCTTTAACATGGAGAGGCTTAAAAAGCAAAAGTGAATCATTCCTCAGTTCTCCTTCCCGTAATCTCTCCCGGTAACATTAATTATGAGTTTGCGCAGAGTGCCCCAAGGCAAGCGCTGCTTTCCCAGGACAATTAAAGTTACTTAATTATTAAAAACCGTGTGTGCTGTTCCTGTGCGTTCCCCAAAGCACCGTGAGGCAGGCGGGCCGCCTCGGCTCACACACTTTCTCAGAGCGGCGATTGAAGCGTCTGTGGGAAAGTCTGCTCCTTTGTAATTCCTCCGGCATAATCTCCGCGAATCCCACCCCCGGCCCGCACCCCGAAGGGCGAGCGATGCCGGCGGCCGGGCCTCTGCCCCCGGCCCTCGCGTGCGGGACGGCAGCGGGGGCGGGTGGTGGGGTGCCGGGCACGGATGCCGGTCGGGCTGCCTGCTGCGGGCAGGAGGAGCCTGGAGGGGGGAAGCCCACCGCTGGGTGTTTGGGGGGGATCGGATGCTGGTGTGGAGCTGCGGAGGATGCTGAGCTCTCCTGCCGGTTCTCCACGTTCAGAGCAGGGCTGGCCAGCCCTTATAGGCAGCAAATGGCTTCGCACCAGAAAAAAGAGCTTGCCAAAGGCCACGGGTTGCCCGGGCAGCTGAACCCTGCTGCCCCGACACCCCGCGCCGCTTGTGGGTGCACCATGCTGTGCATCCAGCACCCGCAGCACGGGCGCCCGGGACAGCCCCGGTGCGACACAGCGGCAGGTTTGGCTTCTTTTTCTTCCTGACTCAAGATATTTTTCAACCTGACAGAGAAAATCTTGGCCAGTTCTCGCTCATAAAAGCCAGGGAGAGGGGAAGGCGCTGTGCGGCGGGGGCAGCAGCGGCAGGCGGGGGAGGATTTCTGCCCGGCACCTCGGAGCCAGAGGGCGGCACGAGGGAAGCACAGCACCAGGGCACAGCTCCCTGCCCGACTCTGCATCTCAGGAGGTGCCTCCGTGTGTTCCGCTCACCCTTACGGTCTGGTATTCTGGTTCTTTCACCCCTTTCCCGGGCCAAGGATCACCGGCTCGCAGTGCACCAGGTGCCGAAATACTCCGCTTCCTGCGGGAGCTTTGCCAGCCGCTTCCTCCCCCTTGATTTGGACTTGTTCTCACCATGATTTCACTGTTCCCAGTTTGATGCCAGCTCTCCCTCCACCTGCCACTCTAGCTCCTGGGACTTTTATCATCTCCTTTCACCTTTTCCAAGCTTATGTGACCTGGACGTCTGGTCTTTCTTCACCATGCCTTCGAACTCCACTCCCAAACATCTTTAAGGCCTTTCTTCATACTCCTTTATTCCTGTAACATCCTTTTTGAGAAAAAAAGAGCTGCCCATAATACTCAAGAGTAGGATCTACTTAATTGTTCTCTCTTCTTTCCTAATCACACGTGACACTTGCTGTCCTGCCTCTCACCCAGCATGGCTGCAGAGGAGGGCTGTGTTTTGCACGGCCAGTTAGGGCTGCTTTTCTGCAGGTCGTTGCTTTGCTTTTATCAATACTGAATTTCATCTGCCAGGTCACCAGCCTGAAGTTTAATACTGTGAGCTCCTGCTCAGCAGTCAGCTTTACATTTGGTGACCCTACGTCTTTTAACCCATTGTTTTCGCCCTGCGAGAAGAACGTCCCTCCGGTCCATTGAGTGTTCCGGGGCTTTTGCAGAGGCGCCAAGGCCAAACCGTTTTGGAAGCGCTGCTACCCCATGACTGGCGCATCGCTCTGCTCCCCACCCTCGGTGACCTGGCTGGTTTGCGAGACGTGGCTTCCTCCTGCAAGGTGGCGTTGACTCTTCTCCAAGCGCTGGGTTGACCCAGACCGTTACAGATGACTTCTCCCAGATTGCCCGTGACATTCCCTGAGCCCCTCTGGCTACCGCTCATGTCTCCTTCCCTTCCCCACCCTCTGCCCCAGGCTGGCAGGAGCAGCCGGGTACTGAGCCCGGCTGGGCTGGCATCGCCTCATGCTGGACACATGCCACTCTGTAGCTCCTCGCTTTGCTGGAAGACCCCTCCAGCAGGCTCTTGCCATGGGACGGGCCCCCAGCACAGCAGGGACAGGAAGGCTGCCATGGGGGCAGTGCCTGAGCATCCTCCCTTATCTCCAAACCACCTCTCAGCTTTCTGCTGAGCCTTTGCCTTCCCTGGGTGCTCTGTTCGTGCCTCCATCATCCACCACCTGCACCAGCTCACTCGCCAGTTTCCTGCTCCCGGCTCGTACACAAACGTGCTTATTTTCAGCTTTTAATACCTTCGGCAAGTTCTTCCCCAAACTTTTAAATCACCTTTATTGTGACTTTACTTTTTTTAATTTGCCAGGGTTTTGTTCTTTTCTGTTTCTCGTGTGGCAGCACCAGGTCCACTTTTGAAGGCTCTCTCTGCCGCTAACAGCCTCGTCAGCTTCTCCCTATGACCACACCAGCTGCTTTTAGGCCCTTCTCGAGTCACCGCGAGGGCTGGGGGCTGCACCATCCCCGACTGCTGCTCAGAGTCAGGCTAGCAGCGCAGGGCAGCTGATCCTGGGGGAGCCCTCCTCCCCCCGCGAACACCCGACCACCCCCTGACTTTTGTCCCACGTACAGTAGAGGTTCTTTCACCCCCCACCCCACGCCCAGGCACTTCTTTCCTTCCCGTGACAAAGCTGAACCCGCAACAAAGAGTTACTCCAGCCCTGCCGGCAGCCGGTTTGACTCCTTGAAGTAATCGCTGTAATTGACCCTTGCAGGCGCTGAGCGCCGAGGGAGCGGGGCCGTTCATCAGGCTGACGGGGTGTGAAAACCATCAACTCTTTGGCTGGGCTGGCTCCAGGCCCTGTCAGGCTGTGCTGGGCTGCCGGCGAGCCCCATGGCCGTCCTCACCCCGCGGCCCCCGCTGCCGGTTTGGTGGGGGGCTGGATGGGTCCCCAGGCTGCAGGTGGGGAGGGGATGAGCAGTGCCTTCATCCTCGCAGGGCATCCCCATGGCACCTGGGGAGCAGGGCTGGAGCGCCTTCACAGATAGCCTGCTTTCACCCGAAACCTGCCACGTTTGGGTCAGCAGCTCCCTGGAGCCCTGGGGACATGGGGACAGACCCACCTCAGCGCTGCGGCTCTGCACTGCTGGCAGCACCATGGCACGGGTGGCACCACTGTGCACTGTCCCTTCGGTGCAACCCACATCTGAATCTGGGGGCACCGCCGTTCGCCATCCGGAGTGTGCAGCCCATAAGTGGCTTTTCCTTAGGCAAGGGACATCTTCAAGGTACAAAGCTGATGTCAGAGGCAACAAGCGTGACGCATACCAGGTGATAAACCCCGGCGGGGCTGGCTGCTCCTCACCTCTGCCTCCAACACCTCCTGCGCCAGGAGGGAGCTCGTGCTCCTACCTGAGCGGTGCTGAACGAAGCCGTGGAGACGGTGCAGGAGATGCCCATCCCTCACCAGCCCACGCCAGCTCGTCCCTCTCGGGCATCGCTCAGGGTCCAGCCAGCAATGAGGTTATTTTCTGGCTGCTGCCGCTCCTGCCGGGAGCTGCTCCAGACCCTCCCCGGCCAGGGGATCATTTCAGCCCCATTTGTCTTCCTGGCAGTTTTGTCGTTCCCTTCAGCAGTTTTCTTCCTCTGACTCGGCTGCACGCATGTAGTAAGCGCGCTGTCCGGCCGCCCGCCCTTGCAGGCAGCCCCAGGGGACCGGGCGCCATGCCGGCCTCCACGCCTCGCTTTCCTGGCTGGGGAAACTCATTTCACAAGCAAAAGCTCCCTTTTTGTGTCCAAGTCACTGATGAACGAAGATCAGAGCCATCGGTGTCCCCCCTGCATGCCCTCCAAGCACAACTGGCCACCATCCCTGGCTCCAGTCCCTCCCCGTGCTGCAGCTCCGGGGTGAATTCTCACTCCTCCTTTTCAAAGAGCATCATCTTCCCATGGCACAGCCAAGTGCTCCCATGCGTTGCAGCGGGCAGCAATCAGCTAGCGTTGCCAGGTCTAAAAATGGTGTCTTAAAAAAGCTCTCAGGGTAGCATGGCAGAACTCTCTACCCCTGTCTGCCCTTCAATCTCATTTTCCATTTACACCCTTTCCTTTAATTACCTTTCTTCCAAAACATGTTGCACACCAGAGAGTAATTTAAAGAGCAGGAACACTGTGGGCTGGGATTTCATGGGATTATGGCTTCCTCCCTCCCTGTATCTCCCAGAGACACAAGATTTGGGATCCCTGGCTGCTGCATGGCCGTGGGAAGGCTGCGGCAGGATGGCTCCAGGTGGGACCTGCCCTGGGTGTCCTGTGAGTGTGTCTCCTCCTAGGGCAGCACCAGTGAACCCAGTTAGCAGGACGAGCCCAGGGATTCTGGTGTCTACTTTTCCCTGCTGCAAGCAGCCTCTGCTCATGGCCGTTATCCTTCTGCAGATGTCCAAGGCAGAGGTCACAGACCTCTGCAAACCTCTGTGTGTCCCAGGTTCCTGTGTCGGCAGTGGCCGGCCACAGTGCCGTGTTTCGACATGGATCCAAACATGGATGTGTGTCCCCTGGCTGCCAGCTGCCGGGGACAGGCTGTTGTGCACCAAGGGTGCAGGGCTGGTCCTCTGCTGTGACCCCGGGACAGATCTGCTCTCCCCATCCTCCAGAGGCCGTTTGCTTTACGATCTGTGAACATCAGGAAAAAATGAAATAGCAATGGAGAATTCCCTTCAGCAAAGCTTTGATGGTGAAAAATGTGCTGTTGGGTTGTCTGTTCTTCAGAATTCAGAAGGAGAAAAAAAAAAAAAAAGACAAGGAAAAGGAGGAGGAAGGAAAGAGAGAAACCATCTGCTTTTTTGAGAATTTCCTCACCCACACACACTCCATTGCTGCTACTCAGAAAGGCCTTTTCTCCTCTCCACTCCTGTGCAATCAGATAGTCCCCAAACTGCCCCCGGGTTAATTGAAACCAGAAGCTGCTGTCACTTCCAAGTGTTATGAGCACAGGGACCACGAGGAGCTCAGGTGTTTTGGAAAGGATGATGTCAGTAGGGTCTGCGATGAAAGGCTCGCTGACAGCCTGCGAGGCGATGCCGCGGGAAGAGCCGCAGGTAGGGGCTCAGCCCCTCCGTGGGTACCACCAGCTCCGCTCCATCAGCCGCGCTTTGCCAGGTGCTGTGACCAAGGGCCCCGCACTGCCCGCCACCGCACTGCAGCCACAGCAAGGCTGGACACGAGCTCAGGGACTTTGCCCCGTCTGCTCCCCACACTCACCCCTACGCTGTTATTTTTAGGGGGAAAAATGTTAGATTTTTTTAAAGAAAAAAAGCCCAGAGTGAAAAGAGGCTCTGGAGCCCTTCCCGGCAGGGGACAGCCGGTGACGGTGTGTGCCTGGCCTCCCTTCAAAGCGCGAGTGGCTAATCTTGTCTCAATAAAACCAGCATCGTGTCAGGGTAATCAGCGGATGTCAACGCTTTAATGGCACTGGCAGAGCCCCAGCGAGGTCCGGGGGTTATCCTGGCTGCATTGTATTCCCACGGGAAAGGTAGATAGCAAGCTCCCTCCTTCAGGTACACATCCGACGGCTGTCAGGTGCCGTGGGGCACGCGTAGCACTGCCGGCACCTCCACCGCAGCTCCGTCTGGGTTATTAATGGGCTCTCTGCTGCCTCCAGCCATCCCTCCCCGGGCATCCCGCCTGCCTGCGCCGGGAGGGGACAGGACAGGATGGGACTGGGACGGGACACTTTGCTCACCAGCGGGCAGCGTAAATCTCAGCTTCCCAGGCGGGGCAGCTCCGCAACCGCAGCAGCTTCAGCGCCGGGTTTATACGCTTACATTTACAACAGGCAAATTGACAGATTAGGCTGTGTACACAGATTGTGTAAACTGCTGTCGGGTGCTGCCCCGTGCCCCTCACCGGGCGCCGGCGGGTGCCCGAGCCTCTCCGCAGGGACGGGAGGGAGATGGGGGGGAACCTGCCAGCGGCACAGCCTGCGCCGAGCCCGGCACGCTCCCACGTACCCGTCCCCTCGGCCTCAAGGGCAGACCCGGAGGAGAGCGAACGGGGGGGCACGTTGATTTAAGATGTGAGAAGGTCAAAAGTTTTCTCGAGCGGAGTTGCTATCACGACGCCAAACACTTCATCCCCCTTTTTATCTGCCCCAGTATTTATTGTCCATGAGCAAATACTTGTGTTTTTATAAATTCCTTTAGAGTGAATCACCCTTCTCCTGTTTAAACCAGCAAAGACCACATCAAACAGTATCACTCCATCTAGAATTAATCATTAATTTGAAGTATTTGACAATATTTTGCCAGCGTTATTTCTTCCTCTCCCCAATTAATAGAGGTTAAGCCTCAGTACCGGCACTTTTGCAGGACACTCGGTGCACGGTGGTGTCGCTGGGAGCTCACCAGTCCCAAACTGGTGCACAGGCATGGAGGTGCAGGTCTGGACCCGGCCGTCAGGCAGGTGGAAGCACATGGTGTGGAGAGGGCAGCTGAGCCGCCGCGCTGCCCTGGGTGGCCCCGGGAGCCTCCATCCCGCAGCTGGGCAGCTAATGCAGGCAGGGGCGTCTGTCAGAAGGTTTTTGGCTCTCGGGGCAGTGCAGAAAGGCTGGTCTGGTCTAGAGGGTTGTAAAAGGAGCTGGAGCCTTCCTCTGCCTGCTCTCCCTGCAGCCTCCACGAGCACAGTTTCAAATCAGGCCAAGATCTGATCTCAGATGGATGCATGTGGCTTCTATTCACTCGAGACAGAATCCAGCCTTTAAACGCCACGTTTTGTACTTTGGTTTTGGTTTATGCCTCTAGACACGCGTTTTGCTAGGACACTGCATTTCATTTAAAAATTATTTTTGACAAGGCCTTATGGCTCATGAATTCCTGCACGCCAGGTCCTGCAACATGCATCCCAGATCTGCCGGCCTCTTCCCAGGCACCAGATCAGGGTGGTTTTGCCTCCCGCTCACAAACAAGCCATGAAATGATCTGGATTTTTCCAACGTCTTTGTGGCAGGGCATTTTCTCGACGCTTTTATGCCGATCTATTGCAGCCCTTGGATGGTTTGCAATCTAGCTTGCTTGGATGCTTTGCTATTTATTAGCATCGCTTCTTGCTTTCGAACAGATGAGTAAAATGTATAAACACACAAGGGCGCATGATGAAGGCAGAATATAGCCTGCTGTCCACAAATAACACACCAGGGGCAGAAAGATCAGGCATGGTAAGCTGGCCCAGGCAGGCTGATGAACTCCAGGTCTTCGGCATTTCATGAGCACATTTGGCTATTAATCGCGTACTTAAGGGAGTTAAATAGGGGCAGGCTTGGGACCTTTTGGCACGGTTTCTGCATTGCAACACTCTGGGAGGTCCCCTCCAGCTCTCCTTGCTGAAAGAAGCTGCTCTCCACGTGCCTACAGCAGACACGCTCCGAGTCCACAGGTGCCTTCAGCTCCGAGGAGAAAGCAGGGACAAGCTCCTGGGCGTGCGGCGCCCACAGCCTCTTCTAGCTCTTTCCTCGTCCTCCCCTGCCTGTGGCACCCAGGGTGCTTATGTCACAGGGGACAGGGAAGCCACCGCCATGTGCTGCACTCCTGGCTGCGGCTTGTGATGCTCAGGAGAGCGATGGAGACGGTGCTGGGCAAGGCATGAGCGTTATTTTCTTGCCTCTCTCCAGCAGCGGGACGGCAAAGGCTGGCTCGCCCGTCGTAAAGCCAGCGGTAAGAGTCGCTGCTCGCCTCGTAGGAAATCACTGCCAAACTCTCCCCAGATTGACACCCATTTTATTGTGGGGCAGTAGCAGAGAGCGCTCTCTAACAACGGACTGGACCGCTGTAACATCCCCGCAGCGAGCATCCCTGCCCAACCCGGCTTCTGGCATTTCTCCACCGGGTTTATCACTGCATCAGACATGTGAATACACCTTTTTTATGGCATGAGCCTTTCAGTGGACTTTCTGAAAGACAATGATGTGCCTTTAAAGGTTTGGCTGATCCTGTTTCCTGTATGCTCCCGAGCCTTGTATACATTTAAATTCGACTTGTTAACTTTATAAGGATACTTCAGACTTGTATTGTACTGAAATTGGCTGGGATCTCGGTATCTCCCTTATTCCCACGTACTTTTTACTTAGAAATGCTTTGTAGTCACGTTATTGCTGTTGGGAGGTTTGGCTTTAACAGCCTCCAATAAAGATATGAGCCTGCGAAAGGGCACCAGTGGCCCAAGATGATTCAATAGCAGGAACCGAAGTGCAGGTGCCTGCTGTTTGCAGGGCCTCTAATTCGGGGCAGCGGCAGCCGGTCCCAGCTCCGGTGGCCGGCTCGGCAGCAGGCAGGGAGCAGGCAGGGCTCCTCATGCCCTGAGGACCTGCCTGTGACAGGCACAAAGTCCCACAGCCTCCAAAGTCTCGCTGCAGAGCGAGCGGAGGCTGTCAGGCATGCATGGACGGCAGCAGGCTGCAAAAAAACCCCCACCTTTGCTGGGTGGTTTTTTTTGGCTGCTGCTTCTATTTGCATCCTCGCACAGAGCCGAGGCCTCGCGGGTGCTCCGGCAGTGGCACTAAAACCTCCCTTTCATCACCAGAAATACTCCCCGCTCACCTCCTCGGGTCCCGCCTGTGTTTTTCCCAGCCCAGCCCCACAGCCATCCCGCCGTGAGCTGATGCGAAGCCTCCCAGCCCACCGCAGGCGTCCTCGATTTTTGTCTCCATATTCTCTCTTTGCATTTCGTAGTATTAAAAAAATTGCAGCTGCACGAGCCTAGGTTTGCTGCTCCGCTCTCTGCGTAGCTCCCGGGGGCTCCCTGCCCTCCCCTGCGCTCCCCGGCAGCCTCGACGCATTTCTGGGGTGGCTGATGAGAACGCTGCCCTTCCTTGGCAGGGGAGGAAGGACAAGGCCCTGGAAATCTCATTTCGGGACATTTCATCATTTGGATTACATGTGAAAGTAAATGTCACTTCATACGACATTGCAGATTACTTATCAAATAACGATCTGCCTCTTAATGCCTAGACTACAGGAATCTGTGCAAATTAAATGTTGTACTTGCAAATGTATTTATTCATTACGCTTAGCAATTAACTCACGATTTGAGTAATTGAGCTGTAAATTATCCCCTTGTTTATAAAATAACAACATCCTCTGAGGGATAATACTTTCTATTACAGCAATTAGTAACACATCAATTCTTGACGAGCATGTAAAAGATCTCCACCTTTTCTCCTCTTGTGTTAGTTGGTGTGAGAAAAACGATTCTCCAGCACCAGGGCACGCACACAGCTCCGGACTGGACCGCCACACGGGCGGCCGGGCGGCACCAAAGCAAATGGAGAATGCACAGGCGTTTTCCCAAAAATCCCACCCCTTGCTAACGCGTGTCAGTGGCCAAGGGGCTAATGGAGGGGCTTGGCTGCAAATCAGCGAGAGAAGGAAGGAAAATAAGGGAGAAAAGCAGTCCACCCTAGCACACACCCTGCTCTGCTGCCAACGTTTGTAAATGGAGGATTTCACATCACCACCTCCCACGTTAGGTCTGACCGCCCGGGGTAGAAAAATAAACAAACCCCCACCACCCCCGTATCTCCCCGGCACACCGCCCCAGATCGCCTCACCTGCCGCCGCGGCTTAACTCTGCCGTAATTCGGGTGGCTCACCGGGACTGCCGCAGGCAGGAGGCAGGGCAGGATCCGGCTCCCCGGAGAGGCGGCAGGGACGATGCCGTGGGTGCGCTGCCACACAGCTTAGCGCCGTGCCCCGCTGCCCGACCCACGTGTACGAAGACGTGTGTCTTCGTGAGTTCGCTAATCCTAATAACAAATGAGCATCCTGATATTCTTGATATAGCTAAAGGACTAATTTTAGCTCTGCTATCACCTTGAATCATGAATATTGATTTCAGGAATGCAGCATCCAAATTATATATACATTAAAATATTAGATAGGCTAATTCTCTCCATAACGCTGCCGAGCTAAAACAAAACTGAAGACACCGGGGAGATCAGGCGCCACGTGCAAATGATTCATCATACCCTGGATTTATCAGAGTCCATCTCTCTACCACTTCTAGAAAGACATTGGCTGTGCAAAGGTTCTATTCCGCAGTAGCAAAGCACTGCGCCCTGAAGTATCCTGTGTTTTCTTGAACACATGGAGACGGGAATAATGGAAATGGGAGTGCTGACAAGCTGTGACTGATCCCATGTGTTAATGGGAAGTGCCTGGTGTCCCAAGGGCCCCGGGACCAGGTCAGACCAAGGGGGGCTGAGACCTCTGTCCCTGCCCTCCGCGGGGCACACAGCCCCGGTGCTGCCCGTCCTGCCCGCGCTGCCCTCAGCTGAGTTTCCCAGCATTTTCCAGCACCTCCCAAAGGCCCCAAATATCTTCTTGCTACGTCTCCGTGGTTGCCAGGGTTTTGAGGATCACATGCAATTCACACACCGCTCTCCCCACTGCTGGTTCACGGCATCAGGAATAAGAGATGACGATGAGCTGATGAATTTAACAGAAAGCTCCGGAGCAGTGATCGGTCCGGGCTCCTTTCTTGGACTGATTAATGCCAAGGAGAAGGAATCGTGTTGGAAAAGGTGATTGATCACTCTGCAGAGGAGCACAGACGCTGCTGTCAAGGGCTGGCCCCGTGGGATTTACGAGCCCGCAGCCGGTGAAGGTTGCGTCCCCAGGGAGCCGCGTGCCGTGGCTCCCACCTGCCCTTGGCTGCGGCTGCCCGCAGGGCCGGGGGAAGAGGGCAGAGGGGGCACAGAAGGGCTCGTGTGCCGGCACTCAGAGGACATGCTGACGTGCCCGGGCGCAGTTTCCCTGCGCCGAGGACAGCTGGCGAGGCTCCCACCTCGCCACGCTCCCGCCTGCGTCTTCCCGCCCCCCCGGCTGCGCCGATCCAGCTGCGCACAGCTGGGTTGCAAACCGCACCGCTGGTCTGAGCTGACTTAAAAGCCGTGTTCTGGAAAAGCCTGCGGGGCTTCCTGCAGCCGTGGCACGCGGGGGTTCACATGCAGCTCGGCACACAAGTGCTGCAGCAACGCAGCTGGGGGCTGGAGTCGGTGGAGGTGGAGCTGGTGCACGTCCACCTTCACCTGGAGGCTTTCAAGAGTGTGTCTTCTGCTCGGTGTTTAGGACAGGGACATTTTCAGTGCCAACAAGTCATGTGTGCCTCCTCCAGCCCCACCATTGCTAAAGTCACAGTATTTTCATATACGTACCCAGGCTCCACGGCTTGCAGGGTCTCCCTTGCGCCCTGCAAGCGCGCAGGCAGCACAGCTCCGGCACAGAGACAGCAGCCTCAGGCAGCAACACAAGTGGGATGCTAATAAATAAATAACTCGGCTCTCAGTGCCAACACCTCCCACCACACACAGAGAGGATGACAGACGAGAGACGCTACTTCTCTCCGGAGTGCAGCGGTGACTGCGCATTTATTTCTGGTTCTCAGAGGGATGCGGGCTCAGCTGTACATCCCTCTGCCGGGAGCGGCTGTCTCTTGCCAAAGATCCTGGCTGTTGTGCTGGAGCGGGACTGCCCTCCCACAGCCAGCAGACTGCAAATTCGTGGTCTGGTGAACTCCGGTCATGTCACATAGAAAGAGCATCTCAAAAAGAAGGGTATAAGGCAGCTCCCAGGCTCTGGCTGGCAATGGCAGTGGCAGATACAAGTCCAAGCCCTGCAAACAGTTTGGGGATGTTCCCAGTGCTTGTTCCTAGCTCCGGCGCCTGCCAGCGACCAGCCCTCGCTGCCAGCGGAGGACCAGGCAGGAGACAAAGCTCTGCAAGAGTGCAAAGGGGAGAAAGATGGGGCTGTACCATCTCCTGCCCATTAGCACATGCGGCTGCTCCAGCCCAACCAGCAATCTCTGAAGTAACGCCGTGGGTATCAGGGGCAGGAAGGGAATTCCCATCCACATGGGTGGCATTTTGCAGCTGCCAAAATGCCCTCCTCGCCAGCTCCCCGGCAGCGTTTCCTTGGTTCAGCAGGATAGGAGTCTGCCAAGAGGAATCAGCTTAGCAAGAGATCCAGGTACCCTGGCTCTTGTCCCAGAGCCCTCCTCGGCGCAGAGCTGTGCTCCAGCCTGGGACGGGACAGGACGGGATGGGATGGGATGGGATGGGATGGGATGGGATGGGATGGGATGGGATGGGATGGGATGGGGAGATGAAAACTGTTCTTTCATGCCTATCCTTAGCAACACCAGAGTTTCTCATAGGTACTTTGCTACTCCAGCAAAGCCTTGGCCACTTCATCCCACAGCTTCCTACGCCATTCCCGGGAATGCCTGCCTGGCCGTGTGGGCGACAGAAGGAAGGGTACCAGTTTCTGGATCCCACAGGTGCCCCCCCAACACAAGGGGGTATCAATGCAGAATCCCAGAGCCCCCCCACGCTCAGCCTGACTCACACAGCATGGAGTACAACGAATAGACACTTCAGCCTCCTCTTTGCGGTGGCAGCCAGGGAATAGCTGAAACAGCCCGGCTCCTGCAAGGCACACGCTTGCCAGGGGGAGCAGCCACCGTACGAGCCCTCCGAGGCTCGTCTGCCAGTGCTGGGATCCTGGGTCTCAGCAGGCGCTTGGGAAATGGGTTCCCAGTGGAGAGGGCAGGATCTGCTGCAAAAGAGGGTGGCTGTTCTACCCAGCGAGCTGCTCCTGCCATCGGGAGGGCCGGGCAGTGACACTGCCGCATGAAAGCTGTTCTGCCCTCTTCACCGCCAGGACCTGGTGTGTAGGGGAGAAACACCTATGAAAGCCTTGCTTCGTCTAGGGAGCTTTGTCAGTTTGAAAGTGACCTTGTCCCAAAGTTTGTTTATGGAGGGGGAAAAAAACTCTGAAACCTGTGCCCAAAGCTTTGGAGACATCTCCCAGGGGAGCCGGTCGGGTATGGATTGCACAACAGCTTCTGGGACAGAGACCACGAGTGGAGGCATGCGTGCGGGGCTGCCCAGAGGAGATATCTGCGCCAGGGACGTGGCCCTGAGACACAGCACTTGTTTTCCAGCCTTCAGGGTGGTGACGACTTTGAGCTCTGGCCAGGCTAGGTTTTCAGACCGTGACTCAAAGAGCAAAAGCTTAGTGTGCCATTCCTGAGCTCCAGCATGTACCCCAGCTCTTACAGGCAATTTGGTTTCTATTTTCTGCATTTCCTAGGGCCCTGCAAGCTTTGGATATTAAGGCTTTTAGATCTCTAGAAGCGCATTTTGCTCGTCTTGGCTGCTTGCTAAAGGACCGGCGAGCAGGCATAGCCAGCCCTGCCACCTCCTCGCCTCCTGCATGCCACCCCAGCAGCAGCATCCTATTTTATTCCACCTTCCCACCCCTGGGCCCGTGCCCAGGACTAGTCCAAATTTTCTTGCCAACACATTCTTTCCTCCAAGATGTTCTGCCAGTCAGTAATGCCCTAGTGTGCTGTCTAAAGGTTCTTCCCAAATCTGTTTTGGACAATTCCCAATATGTAACCCAAGATGACTGCCTGAGCGAAGAAAAAAACATTGCTGGAGGACTGTGGGACAAGGGACACCCCAGTGCCTGGGGCAACCCCTTATCTCGGGGCTTTATCTCCCCCTTGGCACCTCTTTCACAAGCAAAGGTAGGGCTGGAGAAGCCCAAAGGATGTGTTCCAGGTCCCCCCAAAGGTTACAAACCCCTTCACCACCTCCTTCCAGCCTAAACATGGCCTCAGCCACTTAATTTCCAGAGACATCCTTCCATGCAAATCCTCCCCTTCCTCTCCTGATCCCCAGGGAATTCACACGTATACACACTTCCTCTTGGGGATCACAACCCGCACACGTGTAAGGCATTTCACAGCAGCAGGCTGGCGGCGGCAGCGATGTGGACTGGGAACACCAGTGTCACTGCCTCCCCGCTGGCCCGTGCAGCGCTCAGCCGCGGCTCCAGGAAGACCCCACAGGAGCCAACACTTTTGGAGACCCCACAGCCTGGCTCTATGCACACCCCAAAAGCAGAACCCTCCCAATGGGCAGGGGCTGGGCTGGGGCAGGGAGGGAGCACGGGAGAGGGGAGCTGCTGCCGCCAGGTCCCCATGGTGGGCGAGCGGTGGCAACCCCTAAAGACAGCGTGTCCTCACTGCCTGCCCTGCTCTGGTCCCCCAGAGACACCGACCTGTTGCCGGCAATTAGAGGCGGTTAGCAGCTCTTCGGCTACCATAAACATGGACATAATTGCAGCCTGTTCTCGCTCCTGGCTGGGAGGGACCATCTTGCCCAGCTCCGCAATTCCGGAGCCCTCTGCAAATCCCCGCAGGAGGGAGAGCACCAGCTCACTAATTGTGGTAACTTTCCTTCCCTCTCACCCCAAAATACACCCAGATACCAGCACTAGAAAAAAGTACAGGTCCATCCGAGAAATTTTTAGACTCTTCAGAAATGTATTGCAGATTTCATGGTAATCAGTCGTCTCCGATATTTCCCCACAAAGGCGACTGAGAAAAGGCTTTTCCGTAGTGACTTCCCCAGCACGGCCTCGGTCTTTTCCTCGCTCGAGTTTGTCCAAATGTCTAGCTAATTGAGGCTTACGTCAAATATTGCTCATCTGAAGTTAAATCTTACATGCTGAAGGCTCCTCTTTGTTTTTAAATCAAAAGGCTTGTGGCTCCATCAAGGAGCTGAAAGAAAGCCTGGATTTGTACTTTTCTGCAGTTTTAAACATGACACTCTCCCTTTTATTTATTTTCCTTTTTTTTTAAAAACTCTGAAGGCTCAGCAGGCAAGCCTCTGCAGAGGCGAGGGCTTTGCACCGGTGAGATCTGCAAACATGTCTCTTCTTTCTGGAACTTTATTTTTCTCACGGTCTTTGAAAAGGCGAGATCAGGTGATACGTGTGGGATTGGCTCTGTACAGGTGCAGATCAGGTACTGGAGGAGGTGGAAAAACATTACTGTGTATACTCAAAAAAAAAAAGAAAGAAAGAAAAGAAAGAGAGACAGAGAGAAAGAAAGAGCGAGTGAGCACATTTTTGAATAGGCCAGGTCTAGTTCTTGGCAGGATGACTCAGGCTTAGCTGGCAGACTATGGGAACAGGAGTGTGAGAAAGTCAGTCAAGCGGAGGGAAAAAAAAAAGATTCAAGTCCTCAGGCAAAATACTTTTTTATCTTTTTTTTTTTTTTAAAGTAACCCCCACAAACTGTCCAAGCCAGCTGGAGGTAGCCAGCGAAGCGCGGCTGGGCCGGGGCCGAGGGACAGGCACCACCCTGCGGTTTCGCACTCGCCCCACCATGGGAGCGCACGCACCACCGCAGCTGCGGCCGCCCACGCGTGCCAGCGCCGGGGAGCGTAACCCACAACCACCACGGCTTACCTCAGCCCTGCGGCTGCCACCGCGCACCCTTGCCCTCGGCCCCATCCTCCCCTGGGGATCGGCCGGCCGCTGGCCAAGCCTGGCCATGGCGACACCACGGTGACATGTGGGGTGGCAAGGCCCAGACCACCATGGGAAGACCCATACCGCCGTGGCAGGGCCCGTGCTGCCGTGGCGATGCTAAGAGCACCCTGGGAGGACGCAGGCCACCTCAGCGGGGACGAGGGCCAGCGGCCGGCCCCGCACACAGTAGCTGGCCTCTGGCCACCACAGCTGGGCCCAGGCCGCCGCGTCCCGGCCATCACCCCCGAGGGCCGCAGCCCCCCACAGCGCAGCCCGCCCCGAGGCCGGCAGCCGGCGCCCCCCGAGGGGAGCGGGCGGGGCCGCGCCTGCCACGGGCGCCAATTAACCCGGTAATTAGAGCGGCGCTCCCCGAGGTCCTCCTCCCTCCCCCCGCCCCCCCGCGGGGGCGGCGCCCAAGGGGTTAACCGCGGCCGCGCGGCCGCCCGCCCGCCCGCCCCGCGCCATTGGCCGGCGGCCGCCGCGCGGCGCCCAGCCAATGGGCGGGCGCCGTCCACGAGCGGGGCCGCGTGCGGGCGGCGCCCATTGGCTGGGCGCGAGTGTGGGAACGGCGGCGGGGGACGTTTCACACGAGCCGCGCGCGTGCGGCGCGCGCTATAAGTAGGGGCGGCCAAGGGCGCGCGGCACCCGCGCCCCGTCGGCCCCGCTGCCGCCCGCCCGCCGGCCCGCAGCGCGCGCCCGCCCGCCCGCCGCCCCTCCTCCTCCCCCGGTTCCCCCCCCCCCGGCGCCTCTTCTGCGGCGGCGGGCGCTGCCGGCGCGGGCGCAGGATGCCGGCCGACCTGATGGAGAAGAGCAGCGCCTCGCCGGTGGCCGCCACCCCCGCCAGCGTCAACGCGACACCCGACAAGCCCAAGACGGCGGCGGAGCACCGGAAGGTAAGGGCGACCCGGGGGACGGGTGGCGCCGCGGACGCGCAGTGCCGGACCGAGCAGCGCCGGGCGCTGACCCCCCGCCTCTCTTGCAGTCCTCTAAGCCCATCATGGAGAAGCGGCGGCGGGCGCGCATCAACGAGAGCCTGGGGCAGCTGAAGACGCTCATCCTGGACGCGCTGAAGAAAGATGTAAGCGGGGGTACCGGGACCAGGACTGGGGCGAGGGGGCGCGGGGGGGGCTGGCGCCGATGCCGAGCCGGTCTGAGCCACCGCCTGTGCCCGCAGAGTTCGCGGCACTCGAAGCTGGAGAAGGCCGACATCCTGGAGATGACCGTCAAGCACCTACGGAGCCTCCAGCGAGCCCAGATGACCGGTGAGTCCCGGGGGGGGTATGCGGGGAGGGAGGACTGGGGCGGCCCTGCCTGCATCCGGGGGCCTGGGGGCATCTCGCTCCCCGCCTGCATCCTCGGTAGTGAGGGTAACAGGGACACCCGGCTCCTCACCTGCACCCCCGGTACTGGGGGGTGATGGGGGACACTGCTCTGTACTGCTATCCCTGGTCTAGGGGGGGCTGTGGGCTCCCCACCTGCATACTGGGTACTGGGGGGCTGTGGGGGGCACAGTGCTCCCCACCTGCATCCCTGGTACTGGAGGGCACTGGGAGGGCTGCAGCCCTGGCCTGGGTCTGCTCTACCAGCAGAGCTGTGCTGCCCATCTGGATCTGTTTTGTGGGGTGAAAGGCACAGGAGCCCCTGGGGGGACTGTGCCCCCAAGGTGGATCTGCAGTACTTCGGGGCATAGGAGGACTTCTGGGGGTTGTCTGTTCCCCACCTGAGTCCCTGATGCTGGGGACTTGGTAGCGGAGGAGCCATGCTCTCCATCTGGATCCTCGGCACCTGGGAGCGGAAGACATGCTGCCAGAGGAACTGCACTCCCTGCCTGGATTCCCGGCTCAGGGGGGCTGCAGGATGTAACATCGGTGGGCTGAACACCCCCATGCCCTGTGGAGCCTGCTGACCACTGTGCCCCTCTCTCCCCCTGCAGCCGCGCTGAGCACAGACCCCACGGTGCTGGGCAAGTACCGCGCCGGCTTCAGTGAGTGCATGAATGAGGTGACGCGGTTTCTCTCCACCTGTGAGGGCGTCAACACCGAGGTGCGCACCCGGCTCCTGGGCCACCTGGCCAGCTGTATGACCCAGATCAACGCCATGAACTACCCTGCGCCCCCCCCACCACCACCACTGCCACCAGCCGCAGCCTTTGGGCCACCCCTGGTGCCACCAGGCAGTGGTGCGGGGCCGCTCCCGGGCATGCCCTGCAAGCCGGGCTCCGACGCAGCCAAGGTGTACGGTGGCTTCCAGCTGCTGCCAGCCTCCGATGGGCAATTCGCCTTCCTCATCCCCAGCACCGCCTTTGCTCCTGGCGGTGCTGTGCTGCCCCTGTACGGTGGCCCACCCACGGCTGCCACTGCCGCCTCGCCGCCTGGCCCGCCACTTGGCACAGCCGACTCGGTCTGGAGACCCTGGTGAGGGTGACAGGCACTGGACTGGACTGAGCACCGCACCCCGTGCTGCTGGCACGGCTGTACATAGATTATATGTTCATATTGGATTGTGCCTTTGTACCATAGCACTCCCTTGACAGTGTTTCGTGTTTTACACGAGATCTTTTTTTCCTCCTTTCCCTCCCCTTCCTTATGTGACACCAAAGATCGGGGTTGTTTTTTTTTTTTTGAATGCTCTTAAAATAAAAGTGTCCCTTCCATTTTGGAAGGCCTTTGGAGATAAGTTGGAGTGCTGGCATGTGTGCATAGGAGGGTGAGCCCGGCTCCTGGTGCGCTGCTGGCTGCCTGTGGATCACGCTGCTCCAGGGCTGCCTTGTCCTGCTCTCCAGGCTGGAGCTGTCACTCAGAACCCTCTGTCCTCTCTGTCTTGTGACATCACCTGGTCCCCTCTCCCTGCCCCGGGGCAGATGTAATTGCTGCTTCTTTGGGAGCAGACTGGTCAGACTTGTTAAAAAGAGCTTATGTTTGCAGAGCTGGTGAACGCGCTGAGAGAGGCACCTCCGCTCTCCTCCTGGCTCCTGGGGCTGATGGAGCGGAGTACCCCAGGTAAAGCGAGACAGATTTCGGCGTGGAGCCTGACAGCCCAGCTCCCGGTCTAGGCTGCCCGGGTGAGCCTCCTGCCCTGGACCCGGGGGGAGCCCGCTCTCGGCTGCGGTGTAAATCGCGAGTGACTTCAGTCAGTTGATTTAGAGACCGGTGCCTGCCAGCTTCTCCTGTTACAAAAACACCGTCTCCCGGCAGGACAAGCCTGACACGAGTGCTCCTGTCTCCTGGCTGACAGGCTGCAGCAGGCGCTGGGCACCACCTCCACCTGGACTTAAAAGCACAGAGCTGTTCCCAGCCCTGAGCACCAGCCAGGCTTTGCTTGATGATTAATGCTCTGCATGTGTTTTTGATAGAGTTGGGCATTTCCTCTGCTGTTATATGGAAAACATGTGTCCGGGGGAGTGATGTGGGGCTGTGTGGACTATCTCTATAACAGTGAGTGGCAACTGACCCCTTTGACTTGGTCATGCCCCATTTCCAGGCAAGATGCAAACCCTCGATAGAGGTGAGCGGCAGTCTCTGGTTACAGCTTGCATCGCCCTTCTTAACAAGTCCTAACTGAGAGCGGACAGCTTTAAATCGTGCCTGGATCCGCTGGGGGATTCCTTCCAAATCCTGCCGCAAAAGCTTGTTGGATTTTGTCCGGATCAGCCAGGTGCTTGAATGTATCCAGGTGCTGGGGAAATGAAAGCTGGGGAGAGTGCGAAACCAGACAGATTAAACCTGCTGGGGTTTGAATCCCTCCCCAGCTTTTCCCCCCTTCTCCCTGTATATGGACAGAGCCTCCTGATCTGAAAATACTTGGGATGGATTTTGGGGGAGGGGGGGAAGGTGTCTGGGATATGTCTCTGCAGGGTGTACTTGTGAGGATGGGGCCAGTGGCAGCTCTTTTCTCAAAGGGGCTGCAGGTGATGATATCCCTGGGTGATGCAGCTGAGCTTTCCTTCCTTGGTCTCCCAGTGCTTTGCTGGCCTGTCTGTGTTGCCACCTTCACAGTGGCATCCCGCAGCCAGATTTTGTGTGCCAGCCTTGGGAATGTTGGATTTGCTGTCCCTAGGCAGGTGTGTAGCTGTATGGGCTGAGCCTGCCTTCCCTTCCACCAGCCATAGCGTCACCTTTCTGCGCCAGAGGTACCGAGGGCAGGACTGAGCCCACCTTGTGTCCAGAGAAGTGCTCGCAGGACCTGTCTGGGAATTGCACCAGACCAGCTCCTGCTGCTGGATGACCTGCTTGGAGCTGATGCAGACCAGTAACGCATCACCTGTAAGAGCTAAGGCTGTTCCAGCTTAGCAGTCTTCCTTTTCTGCTGAAGCAGTTGGTTTGGAAAGTGAGTTAGGAAAAAGACTGCTGTAGGCCAATGGAGAACATATAGCAGATCCAGGAGCAAAAGACAAGATGAACCTATTTGCTAATGGAGTTTAAATAGCCTAGTATAAAGCAGATACGCTGTGCTTGGACCAGTTTCTCCAAAGCTTTCTGTGTTTACTCTATCCCACAGCCTGTTGACATGAGATCTGCTTGAGTTTGTGAGCTTTGAGGGGATCAGAGCAATTCCCAGGAGCCGTGCTCTTGATGCCAATTCACTGAGCCCGTGACAAATTGGGATGACAAATGCAGGCTGCGGGTCCGTGGGTCATTATGTGCAGGAGTTGCCCTTCAGGTGCAGCAAGTGCCTTCAAACTGGCGCTGTGGGATGAGCGGGCAATGGTATAAAGGAGGGCTGGGGGGGCAAGGAAGGGACAGGGCTGAGCTGCTGGATGGTGGCCTCTCGTTTGCCTGTGACCCTGCGCGGGGCTGTGGAGGACAGATAGGAAAACTGGACTCCATGGTGGCCAGATGGGATGCAGCTCCTGTCAGCTTCCCTGGGGAGGGCTGGAGCCAGGTCTGTCCCTCTCAGATTATGGCTCTTGGGCCCGTGAGCAGTTTGCCACAGCGCGGCGTGTGCGTTTGCAGCCCGGAGAGCACAGAGATGTGCTCCGTCCCTGCCTGCAGGGTACCTGCATGGGGGTCCATGGGTGGTGGACCCTGCCTCGGCCACCACCCTGCCATGCCATGCCCCCCCCCCCCACCACGGGGCTCCCACCCCTGGCTGCCCCTCGTATCCCTGCGGCTCCCTTCCATCGGCCGCTGCTGCTGCTGTCCCGGGAAACCTGTCATTAAAGTCAATTAACTTTTCCCACACTCCTCGCGAGCGGTGTAAAAACCCCTCCTCGCTTCCTCCTTGGCTCTTAAGTGCTACCATATGGCACGGCCCCCCCCTCCCCGCGCCCGCCCTGCCTTTGATTCCAACCAGACAGCCGGAGCTTTATGATTTAAGCCGGGAGAGCCCTCGTACCAAGCCCTGGGCCGCTCTGCGGCCAAGGTGGTTTTTTTAGCAGGCAAGGCTGTTTTCTGGCAGGAAATGAATAGCTCCCAGATGAGCTCAGGAACCTGAGAGGTCGTGAGAAAGGAGCGAACCCCCGGCGCGGTGGCGGGCTGCCAGGCGGCGTGGGGAGCGCGGGAGGGAGCGCGCTGCCGGCACACGAGCCCGCTCCGGCCCCCGCTGGCAGGCGGCGAGGCCGAACGCCGGCAGCCCGCCGCCGCACGCCGCCCGCACGCCTCGGACGGGACCCGGCCCCGCGGCAGCTCGGCCCCCCGGCCGGCTGTCCCAAACCATCGCCCTGGCTCGTGCCAGGGGCCTGCGGCCGCCGGTTGACCTTGGGCTGGGAGCCAGGGCTCCGGCCTGCAGGGATGCATGGGGACGATGAAAAAGCAGCCTGGCAGCCGGGCTGGGATTTGGAGAGGGGAGTGAGGTGGGTTGTCTGGGGGTGCCAGGGCAAGACCCCCTCGGGATCGGCACTGCAAGCCTCCCTGGGGGCTGCACGCCGCGGGGGCGTGAGCGGGTTGGGGATGGCTGCTCTCTGCAGGGAGGACCAGGATGCTCCAGCCCTGTGGCTCCCACCCAGGACACACAACCCCCCCACCCCAGCCCCACAGTGGCGCCGGATCCCGCCCAGACCCAGGGAGCCCGTGGCTTGGGTTTGTGCCGGTGCCTCAAGGCAAGCACCCGCCTTCGCTCTGCCGCTGCCCCTGGGGCAAGGGACGATTTACAGGGGTGACATGTGTTTTACTTAAAACAAGTCAAACAAAAGCGCGGTTTGTTTTGCGGAGTGCAGACTTCCTGGGGGGGTCAGCCCAGACAAATGACTCTGCTCCTGTTCATTAAACATTTGCGGCCAGCCACGCCATCAGCTGGTGCTGGGGACGGCATTCCCGGCTGAGCTGGGACAAACTTCTCCCCTTCCCAGACTTTACAGCGTGAGGGATTTCCGATGCCCCCTGCCCCGACATAGCTGTCCCCCCCCCGGCACAGCTATGCCAAAGCCGTGCCCCAGGGGTACCGGCTTTCCGTGAAGATGCCTTGCAAATATCCGAGGATGGCAATTTGACCCACTGGGAGCAGGCTGGGGGTGCATGTCCTGCCTGCCAGCACCCCAGCAAGGGTGGCACGGGGGCAGTGTGACACCGCAGGGGTGCGGGGCTGGGGGGGGGGGGGGGAGCTGTCCCCGGGGTGTTTGCCGAGGGGGGTGCGGAGGCAGCAGCGCAGGGCAGAGGTGCTGTTGCCAAAGGGCAGCCGCAGAGGTAGGGATACCTGTAATCTGTAACGATTAGGAAGCTGTTTCCAGCCGGGGTTTATTGCCAATAAAGCCAGCTCAGCACAACTGCTGGGGCATTAACTCTTATCCGCCCAGCGGCACCAGAGCCCTGGGCTCTGCCTTTGGGCCCGAGGAGACCAGACGCCCGTGGCAGGGCATGGCACAGCCCTCCTGCGCTGGGGACACAGCCAGCACCCTGCACTGGTGGGATGTGCCACCCCGGCACGTGCTCCCAAAGCCCCCGGCCTCAGGTCCCTTCGCCTGCCGCCCGCCACGTGGGGGGACGCAGCAGGAACCCGGCAGCAGGGGCGAAGTCTCCGTACCCGAACTCCTGAGGGGTTCAGCTGTACAAAAGCCGTGTCCCGCTTAATTAAAAGCAGACCCGCTGTAATGAGCCTGCCAGCACACCAGCGTGGCTCAGGCAGCTCTGCTACAGCGGAGGCTGGGACTCAGCCCCACCATGGGACTGGGACACACGGTGGCCCAGGGACTGGGAGCCAGGGCAGGGTCACCCTGTGACTCCCTGCGAAGCCCCATCTCCCTTTGTGTCCTCCCAGCCCCCCGGGGAAACAGCCTGTCTCCAACCCAGCCTGCTACTCTTAGCACCTCGCCAAAAGTCATCCTGAAAATTGTCTCTGGAGCGGGGTCCTTCCTCCTGGCGCAGGGTCCCTTGCCACCCCGGGGCTGTCGGCTCCCATCGCACTGCCCAGCCGTGCCAGCACCGTGACCGCCAGCGAACGTGCCTGCCCTGCAAGGGAGACGTCCTCCGAGGTGCCGTGGCAGCACCGGGAGGAGCTGCTCTCTGCTTTGGGTCCTCGGGGACTGGGATGGCACGAACCACTCTGGGTGTGGGCACACCGGGGTGCCTCGCAAGAGCCTTTGCAAGGGTGCCCTGTGTTTTGTTGGCCGGTTTTGGCTGCCGAGGAGGTCAGAGGGCTGCCGGCAACAAGTAGAGGCTGCTGCGGCTCTTCCCGCTGCAGAAGATGGGCTGCAGCTCTGTTTTCTGGAAAACATTATGAGTTCTTGAAACCGTAAAACAATCTGGCTGGTGTCTCTCCCTCTGACGTTGGAAATCTGGACAGTGTTTGTACCAAGAGAGGGAGCAGGATGTAGAGACACATGCCGAACCTCACAGTTACGTATCATGCCTGGCTCTTGCTCCCGCAGCCCTGCTGCAGCCCAGGCACAGATAAACCCCCACCTCTTCTGGCAGCGCCGACACATGTACGGCATCTGCCAAATGGGGGAGACGGTTCTGAGCCTGAGCCCGAGCCCACCGCAGCCCAGCAGCATCCTCACTGAGGCTAACGACTGGTATAAAGCAGGACCAAAACAGGCTGATCCTGCCGGGCTCGGGGAACATTTGTCTTTGCAGCTCCAGCATCAGGCTGAGCCCCGTCCCCGCCTCTATCGGCAACAGGCTCAGCTCCAGACCTGGAAGACAACCTGCCTTTGTCCCAGCAGTGAAATGAATCCAGTTTATGGTGGGGGAGAGCAAATGGCCTGTTGCACTCAGGGGTTTAACTGCAACGTGTAAATAGAGAGCGACACCAGAGTCCTTCCCGGCTACCGAGGAGAGACCTTCAGGGCTGCGTCGCAGTGGGTGCTGGAGGGGATGGGGGAGCTTCAGGGTGATGATGCATCAGGACAAACCCTTCTACTAGGCAGTGTTCCCCGCTGAACCAGTCTCATGTATGGTGAACGGACAGGTATATTGGAGCTCTCATCCCTGGCTCTGCATCTGGGAGGGCTCCGGCTGGTCAGCAGCCACACAAGGGTCTCACGGCGAGGACCTTGGTGGCCCTGAGGGATGCCTCCTTTCTCCCTGCAGCCAAGCCTTGCTCCTTGCCATGGGGCTGGCACTGGCTCGTCCCGCAGCACAGAGCTCCCTGTGTCCCTTCCCACGGGGCGGCTTGCTTTCAGCCGTCCTTCGGCTTTCATTGTGCGCGGAAGCAGAGGGACTGGCAGCTGGACAGCCCGGGCTGGTGTTTCTGAGCGGGCTCCAAGCAGCTGTTTGTGCTCGCAGACGGCGCTGGCGCTCGCTGCCTTCCCTGCTGGGCTCAGCTGCGTGCGGGCAGGCTGCAGGCAGAGGCTGTGGGCAGCCCCCTGCCTGTGGCGCTGCCTCTTTGGGTCAGCGCTCCACGGAGGTTTTGAAGAGCGGGTCTGGTGGTGGGCATGGGGTGAGTGGGGTCACGTCTCCCCAAAGGGTCGAGGAGATGGACCACCATGGCCACCCGCTGCTGGACAAACGGCGGAGGGCAGCGGGATGGGAACAGGCAAAGAGGCAAAGGGGAGAAGGGCATGGCCGTGAGCTGCATTGTGCTTGCTCAGCCAGCGTCACGGTGAGCACCAGGGTCACAAGGCGCCTCTTGGGGACCTCCTCCCGCGCCGGGGGCAGCCCACGGCACGGCCACCGCTCCCCCCTCCCGCCCTCGCCCCCGCGGCAGACCTTGCACAGGGCGAGGGCTCCCTTATCGCCCGGGGTTTGCCTGTCTGGAGGAGCACGCTGCAGACGGGACTAGTTAAACATCAGCCATGGGAAACGGGACAGGAAAAGGTCTGACGGGACAGGCTGTCCGTGGCCCCTCATCCTTCACAGGGGAGGCTCAGAGCCCAGCTGGCCCCACACACTCACTAGTGACTGTGGGCTGCTCCAGCGGCGCCTCCGGCATCAGCCACATTTCACAGCTCAGAGTTGTCCCTCCTGTGTTAAAGCCCGCTGAGACCCCCCACCCAAGGTAAACAGGAGCCAGTTTATTGCTTGCTGGAGTTGTTTCCTGGGGAGGTCAGGAGGGCTCTCCTTGGGGCTCGTGACAGCCTGCTAAGCTCCGCTGAGCTAAGGTGTTAGGAGAGCACCGTGCACTGGGAAGAGCAGCATTTAGCCCTGCAGGGATGCCTGCAGCCTGCTCTGAACCTTGGGACAAAGTCCTGTTTGTCTTCCCTTGGTTTTCAGGTTGCTGTGCTCTGGGCTCCCCTGCCCACTTGTTTACGGCACTGATGCAGAAAATTGTGATGGCTGTAATTGCCCGTGGTTTGCTGATCGAGCGCCTGCCCCGTTTGCCGGGCCAGAGACAAAAGCCCTAAATCCCCTTCCAAGGTTTGAAACCGTGTCATCCCAACGGGTAAGAAGGGGAAGGGATTTACTTATACCATTTGCTTAAAGAGTGCCTGGACATAAGATAAGACCAGTGCACCCCAGAGCAGGAGCAGCACCAGCATCCCTGGGGACTGCCCTGTAACGCCGGTTCCCTGCCCTCGCGTGCCCCCCTGCGCCGGGGAGGCAGCTGGGCACCCCCACACCCCCTCCGGGCTTCATCTGTGGGAGGCCGACCCCCCCACAGGCTGCCAGCTCTTCTTCTGGCACCGATCCCTCTGCAGCTCCGGCACACTAGCAGAAATCTCTCCCCGGAGACCAAGGCACCACGGACTCCGGCTCCATGTGCCTGAGCCAGCCCGGCATCCCGAGAGACTGCTCCTCGCAGGATCCCTGCCTCCAGCCGGATGCTGCTGGGGGGGTCCACAGGCTTTTGAGAAGGGGCGGGGGGGGGGGGGAGCCCTTCCACCCTGCGTGTGAGACCTCAGCAGGAGCTCGGCAGCAGCTGCAGCGAGGCTGAGCAGAACGATGCGAGATGTCTGGAGATGGCCAGCTACCGGCAGGAGCGCGTGGGAGAGGAGCTGCCTGCCACGGGGCTCTGCCTGCACGCAGGAGGGACCACACAGAGGCTTCGCCATCCAGCCCTTCGCAGCCTCGGGGCGCCTGGAAAGAGTCACGCAGATTTTCCATCCATCCATCCATCCCTCCATCTATCCATCCATCCATCCACCCCTGGGCTGGGTCATCCCCAAAAACAAGGGGGAGGGCAGGGGCAGCCCTTGGCAGGGGGCTAGGGGAGCTGTGCTTGTGCTGCTGGGTTCTGGGGTGTCGGTCTGGGACCCGAGGGGGGTCACTGTGGCTTAGGGAGCTTTGCTGGGGAGGAAAGAACAAAGATTTGGCCAGACAGAGCCACCAAGGGCAGCCTGGGGAGAAGGGCAGCATAGCTGGCGTCAGCACAGCACAGTGTGACGGGCACGGGGACACCCCGACACGTCGTGCAGCCGCAGCCTTGCGCTCTGCAAGCCGGGGAGCCCCGGCAGCTCGGCTACAGCCCTGCCAAGCCCGCAGGGAAGGACCCTTTGCACAGCCACATGGGAGCACGTTCGCGCAGAAAGGGTAAAACTTCAGATGCCGGGTGTTGTTTCAACCCCGGAGCTTCCTCAATAGCGAGCTGCCCTCCGGAGACCTCCCCTTCGGCCGCAGAATGGAAGTAGCAGCCTCAGCACTTTGGCAGGAGCAGCGAGCTTTCTGCCTCCCGGCCCCGCTGAATAGCGGCAGAATTCATTATAGCCCCGTTTCACTTCTCCCTCCAATTATCCCCCCGGACAATGGGCCGGGGCTGCGGCGGAAGGTCCCTTTCAGGAGGTGCCGGTGGCAGGACGTGCTGCTGGGGCTCAGCTGAGAGCCCCTTTGCTGGAGGGCAGTGACCTGAGTCCAGAAAAAATGCCACTTTTGTGCCCGGGCAGTGAGAGCGTGCAGAGGGCCAGCCCGGCACCGGGGACCGGGGGATGCTCCCTGCAGGGCGGGAAGCACTTGTTAGCAAGAACTAGCCCAAATCTGTGAAACACCTGCAATATGGGGGTATTTTGGTCAGAAGTAAGATATCGATGATTAGTTAAGTACCGGAGTGTTGTTTTATCTTTACAAACACAGTGGTGACTCAGTCCATCTGGCACTTCTCTGCACAGCGACTTTGGAGCCAGCAAGGACCACAGGCGCCACTCGCACGGTGGCTGTGACCCAAGGGACTGGGCTCCTGCAGGCGACACCTTGCGTCCAAGGGCCCAGGTGTCTTCCTTGCCGTGCTATGGCCACCTAGATCACCACTCTCCAGCCAGCCGTGTGTAGGCTATCAGCTGCTAAGGTGGAGAAACTGGCAGCAATGGGTGCTGGAGCCTGTTGGGGGCTCTCTGAGAGCCTGGAGTTGGGCGTCAGAAGATGGACATGACACTCAGGTAAGGGCTTGTTTTCACCAGTCCCTCCCTGGCTGCTTGGAAAGTCCCCTCTCTTCCCAGAGATGCTCTGCCCCAACCACACTCATTGCTGCAGCGCTCCCCAGAGCCTTGTTCCTGCCCAGCGGAGCAGAACTTGCTGGAGGGAGATTCAAGGGTGGTTGATGCTCGGAGCAAACTTTAGTGTGGGGAAGGGGGGATCCGCAGCCGTGCAGGCAGGGAGAGCCTAGAGGTTTATGCAGCCACCTCGTCCCTTCCACCACTGGCTCTGCAAGATGTGAGGGCTGTTTTGGAGGAGCTGGCACAGGGGCATGACTTTGCACCAGCAGGTCCAATCCTGGCACGCTCGAGGCCGTTGCAGTGTGCGTGTCACCAAAGCAGGCTGTGCCCCAAGCTGGAGAGCCTGCAGAGAAACCCCGGGAGAGCGCGACAAGGGCTGAGGACGTTTCCGATGGAGGCAGACAGGACACTCAGCCTACTTAGTTTATCAGGAAGAAGATCAAGAGGCGGCTTGATTACAGTCACAAGGACCTTGGTGCGTAAGTACCTTGGCAGAAATAACAAGCCAGGTACTTAAGAGCTCTTTAATCTAGCAGGGAAAAGCAAAACAAGGGCCAATTTGCTCCACATTTCTAGCAGTCCGGGTGATTAACTCCAGAAGGAGAGGCAGGAACCCAGGCTGCCTTCCGGGGCTGCTGCGGGGCTGGCTGGGGGCTCCTACCCCACCACCCCCTGGAGCAGCGTATTTTACCTTGACATAAGGTACAAAAAACTTTAGGAGATAGCAGAGGGGCTGTGGGGTTGGGGCAGCATGGGGTGACCTGTCAAACGCTTCGGCTGCAGAGGGCACACCTCTTCTGGGCAGGCGAGGTGGCCACCACTGGTCCTTGGGACAAGGCAGGGTACAAGTGGCATTGTCCGGGAGCAGTGGGTAGAGTGGCACGGGGCGGGTGGCTCTGGCCAGGGAATCTGCAAATCGGCATTTATGTTGAGATTGCAGCCAAAGGGTCTTTGTGCCAGAGGGATCTCCAGCTGCTGAGGTTTGAGCTCCCGAGCAGAGGGATGGCTGATCCCCTCTCTGCAAGCTCACAAACGCCCAACTGAAGTCCCTGAGGGCACGGGGGAGCGGGGTCGCCCAGCAGCCAGCAGCACCCGGGGCTGATCCTAGTAACGCAGCCCTGGGATCTCCTGCTGGACACAGCTAACAGGTACTGGGCAGCTGCATCTCCATCTCACCGACAGCACAGCCAAGCAGAAGGAGGAACGGAGCACTTATCCCATGGAGCCATTCATGTTTCTATTTAAATTCTATTTCCCCCCTCATTTTAAGAGTTTTCTGGGTAAAAAATCAACAGCCTGGCCAGGGCCCTGTTGCAAAGCATCGGGAAGAGCCCTGGCCCAGGGCCGGGGGGATGCTGTGGGGTCCCCCCAGTGCAGCCCTGACGCCCGGCGTGCCGCCAGCGGGGCTAACAAAAGGCCAGCAGCGGGGCCAGCCCGTGCTGGGAGCGCCGCGGTGCCGCCGCTGAATAGCTCTTCCCGCACAGAGGAAGGCATGAAGAGGCGTAATCAAATAAGGGTATCAGCATGGTGCTCCTTGAACGGCGCGCCCAGCGTGAGCCGGCGGCGGGGCCGGGCGGAGGTGACAGGTATCTTTATCCCGCCACGCAGGAGAGCTCCAACGTCCCGCTGGCAGGAATTTGTCTGCAAATTTTCCCCCATTGAAAGGAGCGAGGCGGCCGGCGAGGCGCGGGCTGAGATGATCGCTTGATTAAGGCCGGGGCAGGCGAGGTGGAGAGAGGGGGCAGCTCCCAGGGAGCCGTGCTCCCAGCCCTTAACCTCTCCTCGGGAGACCGCAAATTATATCTGTTAATGTATCAGCCCCCTGGTATCCTACAAATAAGTCGTCTGGCTAAGTGCGTGTCAGACGTTTGCAGGGGGAGTTGTTACCTTTTCATCACTTAATCATTTTCATCATCATCATTTAATTTATCTTGCAATAAAGTTTAACCCGGCGAGTCCCGGGGAAGGCAGGTAAAGCGGCTTACCCGTCCAGCTGCACTGCAGCAAACCGGCTGCAAAAGGGCTTTGAAGAGCAGAGGGAAACAGTTTTCGCTGCTCCCCCGAGGAAACGGGAAACCCTCTGCTGCAGGAACAGGAGTATTCCAGCCCCTCTTCCCATCCCACTCCCCTGCCAGCCGGGGACCACCAGCGGCCGGAGAGAGGATGCTCCCCCGGTGTACCAGGGCTGGGGAAGAGGGGGGGGCGTCACACACTCCCCCTGGGTGCCAGAAGTGATTTACACAGTGCACCCGAGAGCAGAGTCAATTAAGGTCACATTTCTGTGTTGCTAAACAACAGGCGGCTCTGGGTTCAGGCCCGCTGAAAAGAAAACAAAAGCCACCCCTTGAAACGGGGGCTTTGAGAGGGTTCAAAGGAGCACGAAACAAAAGGCGGGCTTTGTGGGCTGCCCTCGCCCGCGCCTTCCCGGGCCCTTCCGCCACCAGAGACACCGTTAATGTGGCAAGGGGGAGTTTTTAATTGTCCGGCACAAACAATGCTGGCATATTTAGGCCGGCCTCATTACAGAGCCATCCGAAATGCTTGGAGAAGCATTCCCACCGCTTAGCATAAATAGCAGAAACGCTTCTTTCACGAGCAGAGCAGGTCCCATCTGCTCCCAGCCCGTCCTCACCTTGACTTGCCATGGCGAGCCCGCGGGGTCGGCCCCTCCGCCCCGCCGTTCCCAAACCCCGGTGCGGGAACCTGCCTCCCTGCCCTCGGCTCGCCCCGCTGTAGGGGGGTCCCTGCACCCCACGGGAGCGGAGGGCAGGAGCCCCGGGGGTTTGCAGTGTGGGGTGCTCCGCCGAAGGGGCCGGTGTGGCAGCCCTGGATGGGGTTTGCTCTTCCCGCCCTGCTCCGGCGGCTCAGCCATGGGTGCCGGGGGTCTCGAGGGGCATCATGCACAGCTCTTGACCCAACAAGGCAGTTGGCCCCGCTGGGTGCCGGCTGATGTCCCTCATGGGGAATGAGACAGAGGAGGTCTTGGGGACCTTCCCCAGTTGGGGCGAGTCTGAATCAGGACTAACACTGACGTTTCCCAGTGAGACCCAAACCTGACCGGGACTCAGGGTCTGGGCTCTTCATGACTGTGGCCGTTTCAGTTTTACACCCCATTGCACTTACCAGACCTCCCTTCCCAGCTGGTGCATGGGTGCCCTTGACCCCGCCAGAGTGTCCCACCAGCCCACGCCGGCCGGCCATCCCCCAGGCTGGGCAGAGGAGCCTGTGGCTGGGAGGGGGCTGCCCTGGCAGGGACACGGCCTTCCCGGGGCTGGGGGAACGGCATGGCTGCGAACGCCGCTGGCTCGGCTACCGCCGCCAAGCCCAGCCCTGCGCCTGGCGTTTCCCGGGCCGGCGGTGCTGACAGGTTGCAGCCCGGCAGCCAAGGCGAGGGCAGAGCTGTGCCGAGCGGGGCACCGTGGCACAGAGACAAGCCGGCCCCAATCCCCCCGGGCAGGGGGTCCCTGCAGCGGCCAAGCTGCCCTCCCTGCACCGGTACGGCTAGGAGTAGTAACAGCGCTGCGGCCACCCACCCTGCCTTGTTCGGGGAGCGCAGGGACCCCTTTGCAGCCCAAGGAGCTCCTGTGCCCCCCACCCTGCCTGGCTCCCCCGCTTTCCCCCAGGGACGTGCAGCTCCCGTCCCTGGAGCGAGCCGCCCCGGCAGCCGCGGGCAGCCCGGCGCAGGGCAGCCGAGGCGGCGAGCCTGTTTTCGCCGCGTGGGTCCTGGCAAAGAGCCTCGTCGGCCCACGGGGATCAAAGCGAGTGGCGTTTCCCGACCGATACCTGATCCCGGAGCTGGAAGGGAGCCGGGAGGCTGCCGAGTGCCTCCTGCACCGCTCCCACCGCCACGCAGCGCCGAGCGTGCCGAAGGCCCCGCGCTGCCGGGCTGCGTTTTACGGCGCTGCAGTTTCTGCCAGCTCCCGCTCCCTCCCCTCCGCCCCCCCCCCCTCCCCCTTCTTGGAGGCAACCAGCTCCCCACGCCCCACAGTTTATTAAAAATCCCGGGTACCTTGGAAGAGACAACACAATAGTGTACTTGTTACAGCTGCCTCGTATTAATGGACTGCCCCTTTTGATTTTAGAGTGGAACTTTTGGCAGAAAACCAGCATCCAAAAGGGAAAATGGCTGTAAAAATGGGCAAAAAAAAGGGGGAAGCCCCCCCCTGCTTTGATCAGAAAGGCTTGAAGATGAATCACGGTGATGCTCGGGTAGCTTTGCTAGAGGTGAAATTGGGTTGCAAAGAGGGGAGCCGGGGCAGGCGATGGGGCTGGGGTGGGAGGGAGCCACGGCAGCCAGAGGTTCAAAGGCCTCTGCAACGAGGAGCAGAATTGGAGGATTATTCACTTTCTATATTTTCACTCCTGCAGCACACATGGGAATCTAATTGGCCAGGATGAGAAATCCAGCCAGACAGCTTACAAGTGGGCTCGAGAAGACAGAAAAATATTTGCAGCTGCAAGCCATTAAAGGCAAACCCAACCTCGCTCTTACACTTTAATTACCCTGCTGTACGCTCTCCTCCACGTACCAGAGCTCACGTCAGTTCAAAAACCTTTCAGATCTTAAAAGGCCAAGCGCAACGCCTGGCTGCGCCGGGGCGGCAGCGCTCCAGCGCGGCGAGGGCCGCTCACCTCGCAGGGCGTCCAGGCATCGCCTCTCCCCCCACCACCCTGGTGCAGACCTACAGCAACCCTGCCACTGCTCCTGTGAAGCTGACGGCAGTCCTGAGTCACCCCAAAGGGGTTAGCTTGACTTTTTAAGGAGGGAGGGAGCCCAGTCTCATGAGGTCGGGGCTTCCTGTGCAGCCCGTGTTCTGCAGGGTCCAGCCAAGCTCATCCCAGCATCTCCCTGCAGCGGCAGCCCGGGGCAAAGCCCTTTGCGGGGCGATGCCTGCGGGTGCGTCCTCCCACAGCCGTCACTGATGCTTCTGCATGTCAGCCAAGCCCTTTATTTCCCAGGATCCGAAAGCACTTGCTGGGGACATTTCTTCCTTCTCGGCGCCTGGTCCCACCCCGATGGCTGGAGGCAAAGAGTGGCGGAGGGACCCCATGTCCCCATCTCCACCACAGCACCCACACATCCAGGTCGCTCATCCCAGTGTTACGGGGTGCTGCAGGCTGCTCGGGGGACCACACCGCCCACAGCCACGGCGCAGCCACCCCAGGGTGACAGCAGCACAGCGCGGCCCATGGGAGGGCTCCGGCTTCGGGGAGGGGTGGCAGGGCGGCAATCACAGCCCGGCCACCACCGTGCTGCTCCCGGCTCCTTGACTGCTCATTTCCTTTTCTGCTCCTGCAGTGACACCAAAGATGTTATTGCAGGTGCCGGCCCCGGCCCCGCTCACTCCCCCGCGCAGTTCACCCCACTCCTCCTGAAACCTGAGGAGGACTGAACTCATTTTATGCCATTTTATTTCAATGCTCCGAGCGGTAACCTTGTGCCAGGCATTTTTAATCTGGCTATAAACACTGGAGAGGAGAGGGGCTGTAACTTTGCTTGATGGGGCAATTTTTTATTGAATATTTTGAAGCTTTGGTGAAAAGTCCTTCCAAAAGCATGAGTTGGGGGAAAAGTGGGTGTTTGATTCTCGACTAATTTCGAACTGATTTCCAAGTTGCTTGGTGGCACTAGAGAGGCATTGCAGGACATAGGGAAGGTCTCCAAAAGATGGGGAAAGACCCTCAGGTGGAAGAACTGAAATGAGTATGTGGTTGCACTAGCCTGAGACGTTAAACCCAGGTGTGTGCGTGGGACAAAGGGGAAGACCCTCATGGACGTGCTGGTTCTGGGACAGTGCACTGGGGTGTAGGCAGGGACGTCTCTGGTCCTGAGTCGCCACAGTGCCGGTGCTGGGGGGGCCAAGAGAGCTGCCCTGCTTCTGGGGGAGATGCAAAGTCCAGCAAGGAACTGCAGGGAGCCCGGAGCTGCCTGGGGACAGCTCTGCCTGGGGACATCTCTGCTGGAGCCAGCACTGCCCAGGGGCAGCTCCGGCGGGCAGCGGCGCTGAGGGACGCAGCACAGCAGAGCCTCGCAGGCAGGACGATGCAGGGGTACCCACGCAGCACTGCCGGCATCCCGAACGGGGCTCCACGCACAGGGTGCAGTCAGCGGGACCTGGCCCTGCTCTCTCCTGCCCCAAACCCTGCCAATTTGGCCAGAGCTGGCAGGGAGGACAAAGGAGGTGCCGTGCCCCGGGAGCCCACCCGCGCCCGAGGACAGGGAGGAGGCAGCCATGGCCCCGGCCGACAGCTGGGGAGGGCGAAGTGAAGGCTAAATAAGGATGCTGGCCACTGCTGGCCACCAGCCCACTGCCACCCATGCAAATCACCCAGTGGCGGATGAAAATCAAACCCCGATGGGAAGGCGATGCCCGAGGCCGGGCTAAGCACCAAAGGAGCCATGGTAGCCACTCCATGGCACGGGCCAGCAGGCACCTATCCGGGCATTGTGTCCCCAGTGGGAATTTGCCATGAGCCGGTCTCACCCCTTGGCGGGGGGGAGGTTCCCTGTGTCCCCCAGGAGGGGACTGGCCAGGGGGGACACGTCTTGGGGTCGGGGAGGCGGGCGGCTGCCGCGCGC
Source organism: Vanellus vanellus (assembly GCF_965231255.1). NCBI lineage: Eukaryota > Metazoa > Chordata > Aves > Charadriiformes > Charadriidae > Vanellus > Vanellus vanellus. The sequence goes on from NC_138913.1 coordinate 15,142,002, forward strand.
CTGGGCCAGCGTCGGGGCTGCTCCCGGCTCTGCCCCGCTCGGCTGCTCCCGGCCCCTGCCGAGCCCCGGGGGGGCAGCGCGGGGGGAGCAGGGGCTCCAGATTGGAACCACATGGAAGCACATTTGCAACGAATTAGGCCGGGAGCCAGCAGCTCTTGCTTGGCCGGGTGTGCAGCCAATCTTTGGGGATTGTCAGCTCCTCCCAGGTTTCCACAGCGGATGTTCCCCGGCCAGAGCGCAGCTGGGCTCTGCGCAAAGCTGCGGCCAAGGCGGCCCAGAAGGAGATGAGCACACGCGTGGGCAGGGACCCCCGGCCACACGCACAGCCCCGATGGGTCGACAGGGCCCCCGGGCACCCCCTGCCTCGGCCAGGGATGCTTTTGGGTGGTGAGGATGCCCCAGCGCGCCGGGGGAGAGGAGGTGGTGCACGGGAGGGGTTATTTGGCCAGTTCCCAGCCTGGTAGCCCTGGGGTGAGGGGGCAGCTGCAGCAGGCATCATGTGTCCCTGCCTGCCCTGCACCCAAAATTTGGCAGCCGGGGAGCCCCGGCTCAGGTGCTGGTGTGAAATCACGTCTCGAGGGTACCTGAGAAAAGGGCTGACCTGAGAGGTGGGGAAGAAAATCTCTGCCTGGCAGCCCTCCCAGGTGATGGAGGGGGTTAAAGCAGTGGTACAGAAAGGCTCTGAGCGTGCATGTCGAAGGATGACACTAACAACTCATGTGACAACCTGCCAGGAAAACTTTTCAGATCATAATTCGCATAGCGTTTGTATCATGTTCCCTTCCTGTTTAAAAAGGCAATATGGAAACCGTGCAAGGGGTTATTTGCTGGTCAGGCTGGTTTGCTGGTTATACTCCCTGTCACACGTGTCCCTTTAGGAAGTGATGCCACTGCGACAGACATCATTTCTAAAAATAACGCCATCCCATGCATTAATCTCCAGTGCCATTTGTTCTAATTCATTCCCAATTAAAGAATAACCGCTAATGATTAGCAGCGGGTGCGTACTAAGCCCCTGGCAGAGTAGGGAATCGGGCATCTTCCTCGGCGACGTGTCCTACCAACGGCAGAGGACAGAGAGGGGACGCTGCCTTCCTCTGCCTAGCCCAGCCATTTCAGCCCTTGCAAATCCATCAGCAGTATCTCATCAATCCTGCCCCATGTCGAAAGGACAAATCCCAGGGGCACCCAGAGCCCCCGCGCAGCCGCAGAGCCACAGCCCGGCTGCTCGGCTGGATACGTGGGGGCCCCAGCGGCACTGTGGCTCTCCGATAAGGCCACGTCTGCTGTAAAAACGGCCTCTTGTTTCGCAAGTAAGGCTGTTTAAGAAACGACAGGCTGCCGCGTTAATCTCAGGCTGGCAAGCGAGCACGCCAGCAGCACGGCGGCCGGGCACAGCCGTGTGCTGCAGTCCGGGCAGGGAGGCACGCAGGGAGGTCCTGGCCACCAGCCCATCTGACGGTGGGTTTGCGTGGCCACTGCTCCTTGATGCCCACGCTGCCCGTGCCCGGCTCCCGGCGCGGAGGGGCCGCGGCAGGAGCTTCCCGTGCGTGGGCAGCCCCGTCCGACCTGCAATCCCCCCTCCTTCCCCGTGCTCCCGCTAACGGCCCTGCAGCAGCAGCGGCCCAAACATGACTCCCCCTTGGATTTTTTTATCACCCGCATAGCACTGGCGAAGGGAAGGGAGGCCACCACCGGGGAACATCTGGGCTCCATTGCTCATTGTCTGGCAATTAATGTCAGCGCTGAAGACAGAAGGGACGTCAGATATTAAATAAACACGACCGCACTCTGCAGACCAAAACAGCCCCCCTGGGGAAAGGCGCACATGCGCCCGCACCCACACGGCCCCCCCGGCACGGCCCCGGCCGGGGCGCAGGACACGGGCGGCTCGCCGCACACACGTGTGAGCACAGCCACACACGCTCGCAGGCTCCCACACAGCTTGGGTTTCACGTCAGCTAAGGCAGAACGGGGGGAAAAAAAAAAAAATAGAGCTCCTTTTCCTTTTTCGTTTTCCAGCAGGCAGATTACATCCGCAAGTGCGGAAAACGCTGAAAACTCTGCTCTGTGAAAGAGGGTGCTGCAGGGAAGGAGGCCAGAGCCCCCCGGGGGCTGGGCTGGCCGGTACCCCCCCAGCCAAGGCTGCTGCCCTGGGCCGGACACACGCCTCTGGCAACCAGCAGCCACGCACCGGTCCCTGTGGGTGCACACATGTCACACACGGGACCGTGTGGGCTGTGTCCTGCCTTTACCGGCACACGCGGCCCCTCCTGCTGCCCCGCAGTGCCGGCACGGCGTGGCGTAACACGGCATGGTGTGCGGGGGGGCTGAGGGCAAATTAGTACAAACCCCTGCCCTACGTGTTTCTGCACCTCCTGCCAGCCAAACAGCAGGGATGGGCATTCCCCCTGACCCGAAAGCCTTTTCCCCTGCCCTTTCCCCGCCTGTGCTCAGAGGCAGAGCGAGCGCGAGAGCAGCCGGACCCCCGGAGAGGCAGGAGGCTGCCTGGCCACGGCGTGATGGCAGACGCGTGCCTCGGTGCTGCTCCTGCAGGCTGCAGCCCCCGGGCTGAGCGAGCTGGTGCAGTATTCAGTTCACAGGCCGGGGAAGGTATTCCCCATGGGCTGCCTTGTGCCGGGCAGAGGATGCGCAGTTCCGCCACCAGCCCGGCCCCAGCTCGCAGGGCACCACCGACCAGGTCACCAGAGCACGGCAGGGCGCAGCATTACCCCCGGGCGCAGGCTGCGCGGCTGGGCTGCGCTTCATGCTGCCGCATGGATGTTGCTCTGATGTGCGTGTGAGAGACACACTGCAGCGCCGGGACACGGCAGGGAGCGACGCTTGCCATGCAGGTGTGCGGGATGCGCCTGACCTCTGCCCGCTGCTGCTGCTGCATGGCTGGAGCAGGTTCCTGCATCCCAGCATCTTCCATCAAACAGGCTGAGAGAGTTGGGGTTGTTCAGCTGGGAGAAGAGAAGGCTCCAGGGAGACCTTACTGCAGCCTTCCAGTACCTAAAGGGGGTCTACAGGAAAGACGAGGAAGGACTTTTTACAAGGGCCCCTAGTGATAAGGCAAGAGGGAATAGCTTCAAACTGGAAGAAGGTAGATTTAGATTAGATATTAGGAAGAAACGTTTCACTCTGAGGGTGGTAACGCACTGGAACAGTTGCCCAGAGAAGTTGTGGAAGCTCTGTCCCTGGAGGTGTTCAAGGCCAGGCTGGACGGGGCTTTGAGCAACCTGGTCTAGTGGGAGGTGTCCCTGCCCATGGCAGGGGGGTTGGAACTCAATGATCTTCAAGGTCCTTTCCAACCTAAACTGTTCTATGATTCATTCTATGAAAACAGGAGGTGTTCCAGCACGGATGTTCACCCTCCACAAGTGTCGGGGAAAAGCAAAACACAGTAGGCTGGTACGTGCCCAGGCTCAGCCTGGGTGGTCTTCCATCCCTTCTGGCTTTAAACTTGCGGATCCTGTAAAGGGCAGCGGGGAAAGGGACAGGCAGCGCAACATGCCCCGTTCGCGCAGGAGAGGAGCGCTGCAGCAGCCAAGGGCAGCGCACGGGGCTTTCTGCGCCTGTGTGCGGTGGGGACTCATTAGCTCAGGGCTGGCTGTGCCTACTTTATTCTCTGGAAGCTTTTGTTCCTTTACAGAAACGTAGTCTCTCTCCCCCTCGCCCTTAGCCCCTTTTAATATTAAGGTCAATAGGTTGACGATTAAGCAGGAAAAGGGCATGAAGAATCAACCAAATTAAATCTTGTGTGCAAACAGGTGGGTGTGAAATTTCAATCAATGGCCGGTGTTAGCGGGGACCCCCAGGATCCCGATTTCCCAGGGGAAGGCTGGGCAGCCCCAGGGGGATTTGGGTACAAAAACTCCAGACATGGGAGAATAGAAAAAAGTCTTCTCAAAAACCAATATTGACAAGGTCCCTGTGTTTGCACCCCAGCTTTCCCCGGCAGCACAAAGGGAGATGATTATCCCGGGTCCGGCGGGGAGGGGACGACGGGAGCTCAAAGGTGAGCCAGGTCCCCCCCCGGCTCCCCCGGCCCCAGTCCCTCCGCTTAATCCCCCTCTCGCCCCAGCTTTGAAGTCGCCAGAGGTCGAATATGGGATGTAAATCACGTTAGCCGCAGTGTGTGATCACAACGCCGCTGCGAGACAATGCCGCGCTTCCCCCGGCGCCCGGGCATCCCGCCGAGCCGCGGCCGGCACCGGGCTATAAACGGCCCCGAGCTGCGGCCAAAAGCGGGGACCCAGGGTGGGCTGTGGCTGGGGGCACCCATCCCCGGCGGGAGAGAGCCTCGTGCTCTGCCGCGGAGCCGGGAGCAGGAGCCGCAGCGGGCACGGGCGCCCAGCGGCCGCGGGGCTGCCGATAGCAGGAGGCTCGTCCCTGGGATTAATTAGCAAAGGCTGTGGCCGCAAAGCGATGTAAAACACGAGCCGTTTGCTGGGGCGTTGGTTACCGGGGCTGTCCCGCAGCGTTGCACATCTTGTAAGCATTAGCATCACGTAAGAGGAGCCTGCACAGAAGGATGTGGGGTTTATTGGCTTGTAAACTGCGTTGTTCCCGCTACAGTAACGACATTGCCGGGGGAGAAATGCGCCTTTCGCACACGAGGCTCGGGAACCAGGTGTGCCGGGAGGAAACATAGCGGGGTTTGGAGGCTCCGCTGTCGCTATTAGGAGAGAGATCCAAAGCAGGCATGGGAGAAAGCAGGAGGAGGTACCAGGGAGATGCTACCGCTGCCCCCGGGGCTGCCGTGCCTTTCAGCCCTTTGCATTTATCTGCCCCAGCCCCGGCCCGCCGGTGCTCAGCCCCCTCCGCTCCCCCACACGCACACACTGCCTGGGAATTTCAGAGCCAGGATGCGAGGGGTGACAGGGAGGCAGCAGATACCTGCCGGCTCCTCGCCTCTGCTTTGATGCCCTTTGCTCTGCCTTGCTCCAGCACTTGCCCGGCGCAGAGCAAGCTTCCCTGCCCCACAGAAAAACCTCCCGTGTTTAATCTTCCCTTCGCCAAGGAAGCAGCCTCCGAAAAAAAGTGACGGCAGACCCAAATAATTAACCCGTTTCCTTTCTTCTCTCTACCAAAAACGCACCGTTCTCTACAGTTGGCTGTTTTAAGTCTTTTTTCACCGTTTCACACCCAAACCACAACCAATTATCCAAGACCAGCAGCAGAGCTTATCAGCCGTCGCCATCCTGCTGCACAGATCTGGATGAAGGGCGTTACAGACATGCCCCCCCCCAGCCTGGCCCCAAATGCCCCTGCTTTCTCCCCGGAGCTGCCACCTGCCTCGGTTGCCCCAGCAGACCTTCCCAAGCAGGTGCGTGGTGGGAAACACGGGACCTGTCAACCTCCCCCCACCTGGTGATGGCTGATGGAGAGGACCTCGGAGATGCCAGGGATCTGAACCACATGGAATCAACGCGACCACACGTACCCACTACAGGAGCCACGCGCGAGTGCCAGCCCAGCTCACCCCCCGCACTCCCCTCCGCTCGCTCCCCCGCAGCCGGAGGGGCTTCTCCATCCCTGCCTGCCACGGCAGCGCCTGAGCACAGGACCCCGGCAGTCAGAAAATATCTGCTTTCAAAGCTTTTTTTTTTTTTTCTTTCTTCTTAATTGGGAGACCGGATGCTTTTTTTTTTTTTTTTTTTAAAAAAAGAGTTGTTATTGTGGAAAATATCTGCTCTCCACAGAAAATGCCTTGCATTCGCTGTACACATTGTGGGCCATACCAGAAAACATCTGATGTGCTTCCAAAACCGCTGGGGCATTTCTTTTCCTATTAGAGTGGAAATTTTCCTCAAGAAACAAGTTTTACCTAGTTTGCACTGACATTTGCTGCAGCAGAAAGCAAGCAGCCCTGTCCCCACGCCACCCTTCCATCTGCGGGAGGTGACATCGTAGGGTCACCCTGGCACGAGCAGGCACCCAAACATGCAGCACGAGCCCTGGGTTTGACCCAAGCCTTGACCCAAGCTTAGACCCAAGCCCCTTGGGCCACCAGCACCAACCATCAGCACATACCTGGGGTGGCCCAAGGGGGAACCATGGCTTCTCACGGCAAGATGGTGTCTGTTTGAGAAACACGGAGGAAAATACATTATTTTAGTCCTATCAACAGCTCCCTGCTGCCCTGCGAGAGCCGAGAGGAGCCCAGCGTGCCCACCAGGCTCCCAGGGTCACGCTGGCCCAAGGGCAATTATGGAGATGCCCTTTTCTGTCCCACTGTGTGAGCTGCCCAGTACTGCAGCGCTGCTCTTTGTCCCAGGTCAGGAGAAAGGTCTGAAAGGTAAATTTACTGTGGAATAGCACTGTTTGACCGTTATATCTGGCAAAATGACCTGATATCTGCTGCCTGTATTGCTGGCGTTTCACAATGTGAAGCACCAACAGTGCCCAAGACAAACATCTAATATATTTAACATTAGCCAAGACGGCTGTAGAGCATCAACGCTAAAAGTTTAGAAAGCTAAGTCAAAACTAAACACTGCCATTTCAATTTAGCATTTTCCATTCTTATTCTATAGAAATTAAAAAAGAGAAAAAACACAACCCCCCCCCCCCCCCCCCCCGCAAATTTCACTCATGTCTTTAAATTAATTAGCACAGATGTTAGGACGGTGATTACAGCTACTCTAGCCGTTGGTTTGCCCGCTGTGTCCACAGCACAAGGTAGGAAGCACCCGGGGATGGCTGTTACGGTCCCTCCACAACAGCTCGGGCTGGGTCTGCATGCGGCAGCGCGGGACCCAAATTCTGCCCGGCTCGGGAGGAGCTGAACCCGTTCCGTTTGGGGACTATTCCTTAACACTGTTCCCCCGCAGCAAAGCCTCCAGCGACAGTAAAGAAAATTGCTTCTTGTGCCTTCCCACCTGAAACACACCTTGTTTACCAACCGCTCCTCATCGAGCGTTTACAGGTTCAAAACCATGGCAGCTCACCCCGCGTGCCCGAGAGCCCGGGGGCTCATTAGGCAAGGGCTGGCTTCGCCGGCGACGAAGCGGCTGAAGATGCTGCAGTGGTGTGCTGTAGCCAGCCAGGCCACAGCCATATTCTCCATTTCTTTCTTTTCTTTCTTTTTTTTTTTTTTTTTTTTTTTTTTTCCCCAAGCAGTCTTCTGAGAAAACATCTGCTGTGCCTCAAGCCCGCACCGGAGCTGAAGATCAAAATAAAGGACTTTTGTCTTGTTATTAAGCATTTTAGCAAACGTGACTATTACATTCATATTATATTTCCCTGTTTTGTACAAACACGTTTAAGTCAGCACTAAGAGGATTACGTTTATGGCGCACCAATCTCCGCTCAAATGGGCTGACTAAAGAAACTCTTGTTAAACAGTATTTTCTCTAATGCCTGTTGCTTTTCTTCCTTGCCTTAGTGCTCAGACATCTATCCAGGCTCCCTAAATCCACCCTCCTCATAAGCTTTCAGATCAAGACTCTTCCCCCCTCTGCCCCCCTCCGCACCCTTTAATACAGCTGAAGATGAACATTAGCGCTTGGTTCAACTGCACTGGAAAGGGAAAGGGCAGATTCATCAAAATCTTTATACCTCCATAGAAAAATGTAGCCTTTTGCCTTTCCTCGAGTGAATGCCTTTTCTAGAGGGTATTCATTAGGGGTTCGGTCTGTTTTTGCAGACAGCTCCACAGATGTTGACATTTTTTTTCTTCGCTGGGTTAAGACGCCTTCTATAGGCTTTCAGTCTTCATTTGTTACTTCTTTATTATCCAAGAGGGGTTTTTCTTTCTTTTTTTTTTTCTTCTTTTTTTTTCTTTTTTTTTTTTTTTTTTCTCCCTTTCTTCCCAAGGAGTTGACTCGGTTGTCTGAAGAGAGCAGTGGTAGTCAGGCTCATTATTATCTCGGACCCTTTTTCATCACCCCGGCAGGCCGGCCGGGGCCGCGGGGCCATTGTGGCGGAGCAGCAGGTAGCTGTGGCACGGCGGGGTCAGCGCTCCGGCCGGCACAGCGCCTTTGTGCGCCCGCCTCGTGCTGCTGGCTCCGTTTGTCCGGCGGTGGGAAAGGTCAGGAGCACGCCGCCGCTCCGTACCTGAGCTTTTGTCTCTGGCCTCTGCCGAGAGAGCTTATGGAAATAATTTGTTGGAAAGTAATCGCTGGACCTGGAGGGGGGGAAGCAGAGTGAAGGGGTGGAGGTGTGCGGGCAGAGATGGGGGTGGTACCGGAGCCGTTTGGTCCATCAGACACACTCTTTCTTGGCCATAGCTGTTGCATGCTGGCAGTGTCCATCCTCTGCATGCCACTTGGGAAGCCACGGGCTTGCCATGGTCCAGCGCCTTTACACATCGAGATAGCTGGTTTCCCACGGCAAACTTTGCAAAGAGAGCAATTTGGCTCGATGTGGAGGCTTAAAGCGTGATGCAGGCAGCACCCCTCGCTCATGTCCCCATCTCCAAGACCATGCGCATCATGCTTCGCCCAGGACCCATCACCCTTGCCTCCAAACATACACCAGCCAAATACTCTAGCCCAGGACCGGCCGGCGTCCAAAAACCTCCACCCCAGCTCCCAAAGAAAATTTACTGTGTACCTAGAGATTTTTCCCTCAAAAAAGATTGCCAGGACAGACACAGGGACTGGCAAAAGCATCACCATTCAAGTGGTGCTTCAGGACCTGCTGTAACAGAAACCGGAGGTAAGGGCTCCAGCCTGTTCACAGCTGGGCTCATTGTGTCGCTCCCCGCTGCAGGCCATGCATTATCTCAGGAAAAGAAAAGCCCTCCCGCTCTTCCCGGGAACCCTCCTGGCCCGTTCCCACACTGCCCGGAGTCACCAGCCCCGCAGCCAGCAGCGGGCTCCCCAGCTGTGCTGGCCGGGGGAGGTGATGGGTATCTTTATCCCACCACCCAGGAGAGCACCAGCATCCCGCTGGCAGGAATTTGTCTGCAAATTTTCCCCCATTGAAGGGAGCGAGGGGGCTGAGATGATCGCTTGATTACGGCCAGGGCAGGCGAGGTGGAGAGAAGGGGCAGCTCCTGGGGAGCCACGCTCCCGGCCCTTAACCTCTTCTCCCCAGCCTGATGATTTAATGCCTTAGTGGGGCACGTGGGCTCCAGCCATGGGGCAGCAGGTGGGCATTGAGGGTGATGTGATCCCAATTAGCCCTCGCTGTCTAAATAACGCCAGCAGTGGTTGGGAAGGAAGATGCCCGGTGGCAGGCACAGCACCCTCCCACCTTCGCAGCCCCGCGGGGTTGTGCCGCTGCCGGGTGCCCGTGCCGGGTGCCCGTGCCGGGTGCCAGGCGCTCCCCAGCCACCCTCATCCAGCCAAAGGAGGAGTGGGATGGGAGCAGCTCCCCCCCACCAGCTGCAGCCCCACATCCCAGCCTGGGACACTGAGCTCACTGAGCGGAGTCCGGATGGGAATATTGCTGGGGACACTGAAAACCATCATATTCAGCCCCCACCAGTACGCTAAAAGCTCCCGCCATTTTCCCTTTTTACTATGGCTTTAGCAGGAGAGCTCCCATTAGCTTCACACATCGTCCTTGGGGAAATTGTGCTGATAGATGAGTGAGATCAGGCAGGTGGATGTTCTTTTCATCACTTCCACTGCTAAAAGCAAGAAAAGAATGATCCAGCTCCTGCAGCCTGCTAGTGATCCACCCTGAGGGTCACGGCTGGATTTCATGCTCCTCGCTCTGCGCCAATGCCTGGGGGACCGCCTGGCCCCAGTGGGCAGGGCAGGATCTGGCCCAGAAGGGCACTGACTTGGAAGCACTTTCCTTGGGGCTGGACTCCCCATTTCCCCCCGTACAGGGATCGGTCCCCTCCCAGCGCAGCATTTCACCCCAGCAAACTTCCAGCACAACCACGGGCTGAAAGCAGCTTTTCTATAAAAGCGGAGTGATGGCATCCCTCGCTGCGCCTGCCCTTTCTCATTCCGTTGTTGCCTCCGAGCGTGCCGCAGGCTCGGTGGGGCCGGCTGGTTGGCACTCGCTGGCGCCGGCCGGCATCAGGGATGTGAAGGAGACCCGGGCACGGGATCCGCAGCAGCCTTCTCATGAACATTGCGAGCGCTGAGGTTTATAACCCAGAAAATCTGGGCTCTGAAGGGCTCTATCTGGCGGGGCAGGAGGCGTGCCGCCCTGCCCAGAGCCACTTTTATGCCATTGTGCCTTTTCAGCATTGCATTAAGGCAGCCAAAGAAGGGGGATTTTTAATGGTTCCCGGGGAACAAAGCGGGAACATTCGGCCCAACTTCATTACAGAATCATCTGAAACGCTTGAGGAACGTTTCCCACTAATTATCATAAATAGCCGAAAAAAATCTTTCCCTCCCAAAGCAGGTTCCAGCTGCCCCTCTGTGTTTTCTCACCTCCACTTCCAATAGCCTGACCCTGCCCCCGCACAAAGGGGAGACCCCGTCTCTGCTCCCCCCTCACTCGGGGGCTCTAAAGAAATACAAACAGGCAGCAGATTAACAGCACCTTAAACAAACAGGCAACTTCCGACCCTCCGGGCTGTCCCGCTGCCCAGGGAAGGATGCGCCGCTTGGTTTTCCTTGCCCTTGCTCTTGTGCCCTGCCCAAATCCTGGATAAAAGCATGGGCAGCACGAGGCATGAAGCAGGTGGACCAAGGATGGGAACGCCGGGGGTGCCATCCCTGCACCCCTTTGAACCCCATCCCCCATGCCTGGGTGTCCTCTCGCTGCCCCGGGTGTCCTCTTGCTGCCCCGGCTGCCCTGGGGGAGGTTGGACCCTGCCCCGGCGGGACATGGCTGCAGCCCTTTTGCAGGAGGGTCGGGAGATGCCAAGGCCAAAGCAGACAAATGAATGTCCCAGTTCAGCTCCTGCCCCGTGTGTCTCCCAGGGCTGCTCGGCAAGGAGCAGCCTGATGTGGCCGGACGGTGCCGTGAGCAGGCACGGGAGGGATGCTGCGGGTGAAGGATGGGGAGGGAGAGGCAGACTGCGCAGAGGACACATGGAGGAGTGGTGCCGGTGTTCAAAACCATCACCAGCATCGAGGGGGTACAGCAGCAACACTGAGCAACGACTGCCAGCCCACAGTCATCTCTGCTGAGCCTCTGCCGGAGAGCTGCCCCAGCTCGGCTCCTCACCCTGCGGGTCAGCCATCCCACTTCCCTGCTCCTGAGGGACCCAGTGCCGAAACAGCCCCTTCTCACCCTGCCTGCGGCACACGGAGCAGCCAGCCCCCCCTCCCATGGGCGCCGGCGGTTGTGAGAGACGTGGGGGCTCAAACCACACCAACAGCAGCGAGACGCCGCTCCTGGCACAGCTATGGCACGTGTTTGGGGCCGTCAGACGAGGTGGGCGCCGGGGGAGGAAGCCGCAGCAGCACGGCTGCGGGCTGGGGCAGGTTCCCAGCAGCAAGCCGGCGGCGGCACTTGCCCATCGGAGGCGTGGGTTTGCTCCCCACCCGGGTTATTGTGCAAATCCCCCCATGCAGGTGTTCGCTGCCCCCCCCCCCTTCCCGCCAGCCACAAGAAAGGGCTGTCGCTCAGAGCCCCCTTCCCTGCGCCCCAGGGGCAGGAAGGGGACCGGAGGCAGGTGGCAGGGACAGGCCACCGCACCCGCAGCGCGGGGGGCTCCCGGCAGGGCTGACGGGGAGAGGGGTTACAGGTCGGTGCCGCAGCACGAGTGAGGGGACCGTGGGAACCACGTCTTGTCTGCACAGGGCAGGAAGAGAGCCAGCGGTGGCTGTGGGACTCCCAGGACACGCTGGAGACCCCCTGGTCCCAGTGCCACTGGAGGGACACACAGTGTCTTGTTTCTGCTTCTAAATGGTTGTCACCTGAGGTTAACTACAAGGACCTCGGGCAGTCAACAGCAACTGGGAAGAGGTTTACCAATTCACAAGCAGCCTGGGGATGCCACACAGGGATGCTTACCTTTTTTTCCAACACGAGAACCAGGGGCTTCCCGTGCAAGGAGTGGAGAGCCGGGGGAGAGCTGAGGGAGGTGCTGCCTCCTTCGGTGCGTGGGTAATCCTGGGCACTCCTCACTACAGGGTGCAGACGATAATATCTTACCTGAGTTCAGAGAAACGAGAGAAATTCACGGATTAAAATATCACAGAATCACAGAATGGTCAGGGTTGGAAGGGACCTCTGGAGATCATCTAGCCCAACCCCCACTGCCCGAGCAGGGTCACCTACAGCAAGTTGCAGAGGACGGCATCCAGGCGGGTTTTGAATCTCTCCAGAGTGGGAGACTCCACAACCGCTCTGGGCAGCCTGTGCCAGTGCTCTGCCACCCTCAAAGTAAAGAAGTTCTTCCTCGTGTTTAGATGGAACTTCCTATGTTCAAGTTTGTGCCCGTTCCCTCTGGTCCTATCACTGAAGGACAGGATACCCTCAAGCGCTGCTCAGTGCAATGGCTCTCCTGCAAAGGGCTGCCCGCGGCAGAGCGGGGAGGGTGTGCTGGGGGCTGTGCGCTCCCTGGGCACCTGCCTTGGCCGTATACCTCCCCGCTGGGAGGAAGGTCCCTGCTCGCCATTGCAGCCCCGAAGCAGCAAACCTGGATGCTGGTCTCCCCGCTGCAGATCCCCCCTTGCCCTGCCCCATCCCCGGGTGTTCTCTGGCTCAGCGGTCAGGAAACCCAAGCACATTCCCCCACAGGCTGCCCAGGCACATCACCCCCAGGTCACCCTGCATCCCACCCGCCTCTCAACCCCTTCCCTCCTGGGGAACACCAGAGCGAGCTGGGGCAAATGGGAACGGCTGCTAATTCCTCCCAGCCCAGCACAGCCGTAGCCTTCCAGGATCGGCCCCGCAGCGACGGAGGGAGCCGACTCCTGCCTGCACGCCAGCTGCACCAGCCTGGCCCCGGGAACACGGGCGGCTGCATTTTCATTGCAAATTAGAAATCAATCATAGCAGGAAATTCCCGTGCTGAGAACACCCTGGCTATTATTATTTTACAGCACTCGGAGGTGTTCCGGGCACTTAGGAAAGATGTGGCCCTTTTGGGGTATTATGGGGCAAATTAGTTTTAAAGGCGGCTGTAGGAATGTTGGCCATTTGGTTTCCGGAGCGGGGTGGGCGCAGGTGGAGGCTGCGGGGTTTTGTGCTGCTGTCGGATACACCGCCGCTCTGCAAAGAGGGAATCAGCACACTCCGGAGCAAACACCTCTAGCCTGACCCCAGCTTTATTAATAACAAGTAATTAATATGAGAGCGGACGTGCCTTGTGTCTCCGAAGACCTTTTAAGATGTGATTATGTTGTGCTAATCTCACCCCGAAGTACTTCCCTGTTTAGACTGCGCTGGGCCATTAAATATCTGAAAAGCCAGCGGAGACCCCCCCCTTGCCGCCCCGGGAAGTGCTCGGGATCTGCTCCCCGGCAGCCAGGCCCCCCTTTCAAACCCTCTAAATCAAGTATTAAGTCGAGCCCATCTGGACTGCCAGGAAAAACACTCCCTCCCCTCATCTGCGTCTCATTACCTGCCGTGCCAGCCCCGGCCCCGGAGCCGCTCGCTCCATCCCGCCCAGATGTGCTGCCCCGCGCTCGCCTCCCCTATTTCACAGCCGTCAGCAGGACTTCAAGGAGCAGCCGAAGGGCCTGTAACACTGCACAGGCTCTTAGCAAAGACATATATCCAAGGTCCCTAATGCACAGCAGCAAGCACAGACCCTAATGTGACCCCCTTTCCCCCTCCCTTGGTCTTGCACCAGGCAGGGGAGCCAGGGCACGTGGGGGTCCCTGGCCAGGAGGTTTCTGAGCCGCTTCCTCACAGCTCTTTGCACAACACGTGTCCAGACTATTGATTTTCAGGGATTCCCCCCCAGAAACCCCCCAAAGCCAGGAAGCCCTTATGCCCCACACCTGGGGAAGGGCACCCAAAGGCAGGGCAGGACGGAGCGGGCACCAGCAACAATGGTGAGGAGTTGAAGGCAGACACCCGCAACCCTGTACTAACCGCGGTGATTAAATTTGGGAGCAGCTCACCCGGCACAGGGAAAAGTCAACACTGAGCCTAGAGCACAATAAGGTACCCAAAACCCAAACCAAGGAACAACCCCTGCATTTGTTGGCTCAAAAATCTTCTGGGCTAAAGCTTTCCAGTGAAAGCTTCACCACTTCCAGAAAACCCGCAAAACCATCCACTTTTGTTCAAGTTTGGCACTTTCCTGGCCCTGGCGGCAGCCCAGGACTGCAGAGGTGAAGATGCACATCAAACCTGCATTCTCCAGGAGAGTTATCCCCTTCCTCCTGAGCTTCCAAAGAGCCTTCCGCTGCCCAGCCAGCAGTCGGGGCTCAGTGTCAGGTGCAGTTATGGTACGAGCACCATGTGGCCCCGGCCATGCTCAAACATCGCCCTTCCAGAGAGGCCAGGGCAGGCAGCATCGCAACGAGGTTTTGGAGGCACGAGATTTACGAGGGGGATGAAAAGCATGTCCATTGTCTCCTTGTGCTGCTGCCTGCAGGAAGGTGTGCAACCCTGGTCCTACACCGGTCCCCGATGGCCAGCGCTGGCTGGGGACCCCATGATCCAGCAAGCAACAGGAATCCCCCACAGCAGGTCATGGCGAGAAAAGCCCTGGGATGAAAATACTCTTCTCGGCAGCCCTTCAGTGCGCAGCAGAGACACAGGGGAGGCTTTAATGTCAGCGAGGAGGAAAGGGAGAAAGAGAGGGGAAGAGGTCAGAGGGTTATGACGGACCCACAGGCACTGACACATCCCATAACAACGTGGGGAAGAAGCCGGGGCGCAGGGCAGGAAGCCTTGGGATGGCCTTCCCCAAGGACTGCATGCACCCTGCAGGGTGGGGAGGAGATGCAGACGGGAGCTCCAACCAGACCCCGCAAGCAAGAGCGGGCTGTGCCCGAGGTCCAGTGAGGTCCCCACCCGGCCGAGTGCAGGGTCTCCGGCATTTTGGTCTGGTGGCTCCAAGGCCTCTTGTCGCCATCTCTGCTCCCTGTGGCCCCGGGCAGGCGGTGGCAGCCACTGCCTGTGTCGGGATGCCATCTAGTGTCGCTTGGCAGAAGGGCCCGTCAGGCAGTGACACCGTGCACAGGCTCCCCAGGCTCACAGCATCTCCAGGGGCCAGCGGGGAGGCCCCCCAAAACAGCACGGGTACTGGGACACCCACCCCTGGGGGACTGCACCCCACCGATGCTGGGCTGCACCCCATGACATACACCAACACGGCTCCAGACCCCCAAGGAGGACGATAGGCATTGCCCAGGTCACGCAGGGGCAGGAGAGCTCAAAGCGCTGCCCGGGCTTGTTCGGGGGACTCCGGGGCAGCCAGGGCCTGGAGACTCAGCAGCCTCACCGGTGGCACGGGGTGGCCCTGACAGCGGGTGGCTTGGTGAAGGAGGCGGGTGAGCATCCCCCATAGCAGCGTGCAGCCCACCTGCAGCACCAGTGCGGCCAGGCCCAGGGCCAGGGAGATGCGGCAGTGCTGCAGGCTGGACCGCAGGGCAAAGCCCCAGGTGTGACGGCCGCTGGGAGCCAGGGGTGAGGAGGGTGGTGGGACGGGAGGCATCGGGAGTGGGACGGTGCCTGCAGGGGTGGAAGCATGTTGGGGGGCAGTGGGAGTGGGCTGGGTGTCAACTGTGGACAAGCCCCACGTAGTGGCACGGTCCTGCTCCCTGCCTGGCGCCGGAGCATGGTGGGATGGGGAATAGGAGGCCAGTGGGACCACGCCTGGTGCAGCAGCCTTGTAAGGTGGCCAGGGGGCTGAGACAAGGGAGATGCTGGGTGTCCCCCATGGGACAGTATCTGGCCTCTCTGTGGGTGTCAGAACAGCAGGAGGCACTCGTCCGGTGGTGGCTGCCAGTGTGCTGGTTGACGCCTGTGTGGTGGCAGAAGCTAGAGTGGACAGTGCAGGCTCTGGTGGCCTGCTGGTGGCCCCAGCAGGCTGTAGGCTTATGATGGCTGGAGTTGGATACAGGCTGAAGGCCTCCTGTGGCACAGCTGGCGATGGGGTGTTGATGGAGGTCTCGGGCAGCACTGTTGGTGATGCGGTAGTGATGGAGATCTCAGGCAGCACTGCTGGTGATGGAGTGGTGATGGAAGCCTTGGGCAGCACAGTTGGTGAAGGTGTCTTGATGGATATCTCGGGCGGCACAGTTGGTGATGGAGTGGTGATAGGTGCCTCAGGTGGCACAGCTGGTGAAGGTGTCTTGATGGAGGCCTTCGGCAGCACAGCTGATGACAGGGTGGTGATGGAGGCCCTTGGCAGCATGGTTGATGATGGTGTGGTGATGGTGTTTTTGGGCACATTGGTTGATGATGGGGCGCTGATGGAGGTCTTGGGTACATTAGTTGATGATGGGGCGGTGATGGAGGTCTTGGGCAGCACAGCTGGTGATGGGGTGGTGATGAAGGCCTCCGGCAGCACAGCTGATGAAGGAGTGGTGATGAAGGCCTTAGATGGCATGGTTGATGGAGAAGTGAAGAAGGCCTCTGTTGGCATGGTTGGCAACATGGCAGAGGTGGCCACAGGTGACAGCATGGTTGACGGTGCCATGATGGGAAAGGCTGCCAATGACAGTGTAGTCAGTGCTGCAGTGGGCAAGGCTCCAGGTGACAGCAAGGTTGACATCCCTTGTGATGATGTGGAGGTCAATGGCAGAGGTGGGTTAAAAGAAGCTGGAAGAGGAAGAGTAGCTGAGCAAATTAAGTGGTAGTCCCTCAGTGATGTCACTGCTTGCCCTGCCAGGTGGGGTGGACTCTTGCATGACACTTGGGTGGACAATTTAACCTTCTCACTGTTGCCCAGAACCCAGCTGTGCAGGTAAAGGAGACTGCAGTCACATGTCCATGGGTTCCCACTCAGATACACTGAGTTGAGCTTCTTCAGTGGGTCCAGGAGCCCTTGGGGGACATTCTCCAGCTGGTTCTTCCGAAGGCTGAGGGTTTTCAGATTTGGGAGAGAAGCAAAGACCTCATCATCCAGAGCAGAGAGGTAATTTGTGTCTAGCTGGAGGTCCAAGAGCTTACTGAGTCCAGTGAAGGCTCCTCTTGGCAGGGCTGCTAGCTGGTTGTGGGACAAGACGAGTTTGCTGAGAGATGTGAGGTTGACAAAGATGCCATCTGGAAGTGTAGCCAAACTGTTCCTGCTCAGATCCAGTTCCCGCAGGTGTGGCATGGTGTCAAAAAGGCAGCAGGGTAGCTCTGTAATGTGGTTGGAATCCAGAGTCAGCAGCTTCAATTTGTTTAAACCAAAAAATCCATGGAGTGGGAGAGCCCCGATGAGGTTGTTGTCCAAGAGGAGTTTCTCCAGGTGAGGCAGGCTTCTCAGGAGCATGGGTGGCAGTGCCCTGAGCCTGTTCCTCTGGAGACTGAGCTCCAGCAGCCCCGGCTGGCCATCTAGCAGCCCCTCTGGGAGGTCATGCAGCTCATTCTCATACAGCCGGAGGACTCGCAGATGGGGGAGTTTGCTAAAGACATCCCCAGGAAGAGCGGTGATCCTGTTTCTAGCCAAGTCCAAAAACGTTAGATTGATGAGAGAATCAAAAACGCCTTCTGGAAGAGAAGGGATTGCATTGATGTGCAGGGAGAGCTCTCCCAAATTCTCCAGCCCATCAAAGAGGCCTTTGGGGATGTGTCTGAGGTGGCTGTCCCTCAGCTCCAGCCTCTGCAAGCTTGGAAGGTTTTGGAAAGTGCCCACAACTAGTTCTTCTAATGAGGCACCAGAGATCTCCAAGTCCCTCAGCTTCTCCAAACTATCAAAGGCTCCAGGTTCAACTGTCTTGATCTTGTTGCCAATAAACAAAATCTTGATCAGGTTGGGCATGTACTTGAAGGCACCTTTCCTTATAGCAGTGATGCTGGTTTGCACGAAGATCATCTCAGAAATGAAGGGCTTTGCAATCTTTGGGATCTCGCTGATGTCATTTCTTCTCCCTCTATAGACCTCCTGGTAGTCTTTGGGCATTTCATATGGATCTTCACCCAGGATTTGATCTTGGCATTTATGGGGATGGAAGGAGAGGAAGAAAAGGAAAAGGAAATGCTGGTACATTGTCCTGAAAAAAAGTTTTCAAAAATCAGTTTTGAAGAACAGAAAAATCTCTGTCCACAGCTCATGAACTGTGGTATCACGCTTCGTTCAGCTCTCAGGACTCTTGTATTCACACATCATAACTCATTTTCTGAGAAATAGAGAGACTGTACCAGCCAACGTATGCTGCTTTTACAAGAGTTCACTGCCATTGGGACCGAGGGATGGAGAGGAAGGGAGAGTGACCCAGCTCATGGCTTGGCACTGGGGGATGCTCCAGGAGGGCCAAGGGCTGGACAGTCTGTTCTCTCACCCTCCTTCTCCCACGCCTGGGCTGCAGGCTTGGCATCCGGCTGGGTGAAGAAGGCAAATTGCTGCCGCCCATTAGCGCTGCCCCAGTGGGTCCAGTTACTCAGCAGGGCAATAGCCCATTCATGCAACAACAGAAGCAATCAGCCCTGCGCTTGCTAATGAGGGATCAGCAAGGGTCCCAGGAGCCAGCCAAGACCAGATGACCTTGTTTATTCACAATTTCCACACTGTGCTGGATGGACTTGCTATTTCATTGCCGCTTCTCTCCGTTCAGGAGGGTTATTTAAAACATAGCTTCTAAGCATTTCCTTTGGGGGATTCTTGCTGATCACATCATATTTTGGCCTTGGTTATGCAGCTTTGTCAGATAGAAATGGTGGACTTATGAGCAGCAGCCAAGATTTAGGGTGAGGCTCATTAAAAGACTATGTAATGTCCACAGATTAACTGTTTAATACCTAACATTTAGGGCTGTGACCTGCGGTTAGGAGGTGAAGTCACTGACACACACCCACCAGCAGCCATGTAAAGCCCATCACTTCTATCGAGTCATTCGGAAACACCCAACGAAAACATCAGTTGGGATTTAACGGCTGCGAGCATCGTACCAGGACAATAGTTTCCAGCTTGTGATTCACAGCCCTGGGTGGGAGCAGGGGAAAGGGCTGAGGATTGCTTCTTGGGTGTCCATCAAAGCTGACCACACAGAAGAACTTATGCTGGGAGGGTAAATTTGCTATGAAAAGTTATTTTCTGAGAAATGTTGAGAGGTCAGCAAATACAGGAGGCTGAAAGCTACTGGGTTTGAAGAGAAACTGATGGGAGGTGAGGCATGTGCCAGCTGCCCCGCGGGGTTCCCCGGGGCAGAAGCCACTGCTGATCCCTGCCCGTCCTCTGCCCAGGGAGACTCGGGTGCGGGCGCAAAGGTGCCTGTCCCACTCCGGCTGCGGAGGCAGCGCAATGGGACAAATGCACAGGTGGGAACAGCTGGACTGAGTGTACGGGGATGAAAATAAACAGTTTTGAATCGCAAAGCTTTTTTTAAAACCTTCCCTCACCCTGCCTGACTGCGGTGGACCTCAGTGCGGTCCCCTGCTTGTCCCACCTCCCCCAGCAGTGCAGGGACATGGAGGCACAGCCCCAGACCACGCCGCTGCAGCCCCTCGTGCTCCTTGCTGCAAGGAAACGATCAACAGCTCCCCAGAGCCATCCCTCCCGGCGCATTTTAAAAGAGCAAAAAAAGCGTTTTGCATCGCTTACTTGGCCGAGCGCTTGCGAACGAGTCCAGCTGCCGGAACGAGCCACACCACACGAAGAGCGAGGCCACCAGACGGGGGTCCCATCACCTGGCCAGCTTTTTATCCACGGCCCAGGCGCAGGGCTTGGTTTCACGCGAGGTCAGGACACAGGTCTGCGCGGGGAGATAAGGGGCAGCCGGGGAGCACGCAGCGGAGCTGTGGCCCCGGCATGGGAGGCCGTCGCAGAAACCCCTTGGAGAGGATGCAGGCACGTACGCCTCTAGGCATTATCGGCTGGCGCCACTTGACTAGTCACATCTAGGGAAACCTGAAGATCTCTAGGCCAGCCTGGTTTGTAGCCGATGGTCTCTGCAGTCCCATAACTCCAACAGCGTAACCCACCAGCTTCACAGGCACCACCCCCACCGACACAACAGAAAGGAGTTTTCCTATTTAAAGCTTTTCCTGTTAAAAATATCCAGCTGTTTCCTTCCTCGGGAATTGGCTATTGCAGCTAAAGGTGCTGCTCTGAAGGCATTTGTTTAAGCTTGGGATGATGTCTGTGGCCGGACAGATACGCTGACACCCGGGTTCTGGGCTCGGCCCCACAGCTCCGCACCTCGCTGGCCGTAGGGCTGGGGCTGTGTTGTGCCAGCCGAGCACGAGCCGAAGACCCTCCTGCAGTGACACTCAGTGCTCCTGACCAGTGCGGGGCGTCTTGTGGGAAGAAACAACCTGTTTGATTCAAAGACCTAAAATGACAAGACGTCCGTCGCTTCCCACCAGATAATTGCACTAATTGCATTTCTTCTTTGTTTTTCACCTGCTCTTTTTGAGGTTCAGCTTATGCTCTTGGGCTTTCCTGGCAAATTAAAAAAACACTGCAAACTATTGCACGTTTTCAACAGGCTTACCCTTTTCCAGCGTCAATCCCATATGCATCCAGGTCCCCCCGCTCGGTGCCAGGCTGCTCCAGAGGCTGCAGGTTGGCAGGAGCCGGAGAGGACAAGGGGGATGGCGCTCACAGCAGGAGTGACACCACCTCCGCAGGCCACGGACCCTGCGGTGTGGCAACTGTGCCAAGGTTTGTGAAGCGCTAGCCACCTGCCTCCCCGGAGCGTGGGGCCGGCAATCCAGGGCACGGCTAGCACAGCTACCAGCAACAGCCCACCAGCAAGACCAGCGCAGCCCCAGGCAGGGTCCCCAGCGCCCCTGTTGCTGCGGGCAGGGCCGGGGAGGCCGGCTCAGAGGTGGCCCGGGGCGGCTCCGCCTGGCCGGGGACAGCCCGTGTCCCACCGGCCGCAAGATGGTGCAGCAACACCGCACCGCGACCCCCCGGCGGAGCGCTGCCGCCTGCGGGGGGGCGCCCGGCACAGCCCCACGGCTGCATGCACCCACGCACACACACAGCCCCATGTGTGCCTGCACCCACGCACTCACACACACCCCCCACCCACACGTGCATGCAACCATGCACTCACACACCACCCCCCCACGCATGAATGCACCCACGCAGTCATACACCCCATGCATGCACGTACCCACGCACTCACTCTCCCATGTGCATGCACCCACACGCTCCCATGTGCATGCACCCGTGCACTCACACACACACATGCATGCACCCACACGCACTCACACACACACATGCATGCACCCACACACTCCCATGTGAATATACCCACGCACTCACACATGCGCACCCGCCGTACCTGCTGTCCCCTGGGCTGATAGCCCTGCTGGGACTTTGTGCCCCATCCTCGCGGTCCCTGGGGGTGCACAGCCCTGGGCTGGAGCCCACCCTGCAGCCCGTGCCTCGGCAGCGCTCACCCATGTCTCCTTCAGACACCCCACACCAACGCCGTGCCCGGGGGGTGGTGCCAGGCTGCAGCCGGGTCTCTGCACGGCCGAGGGATGCGGGGAAAGAGCCGAGGCTGGAGAGCTGTAGCGGGCAGAGATGACCGCACCAGAAAGCAGCACCCACCCACCGCCAGGCACCTGCACCCATGGGACACCACACGCAGCCCCAGCCCGTTCCCCGTTGGGCCACAGCGACCTTCACTTCCCCCAAATACGCAGGCAGGCATGGGGGGAAACGTTTCCTTTCTCCACCACAGGAACTGGTTTCACAGAAATAATACGTACGTTTTAATGAAATTCCAAATATACAGGAAACGCATGGCTGCGAGAATAAATACCACCAGGCCAGCTCTTGCGGAGAGCTCAGTGACAGCTGGTGACCACGGCAGGGGTAGCAGAACAGGAGGAGGTGCTGTGTCCCAGGCTGGTCCGGAGGTGGCCAAAGCAACAGCAGAGCAGAAGCGGGCGCCTGCCCGAGCCCTAGGGCACAGTGGGGAGACCTGGCGACGTGGCCTCATCCCTGCTCTGCGCCGTGATGAGGATGTTGACCTGCAATGTGCCGCAGCGGGAGCGCAGCACCCAGGCGCCCTGGTACTCCAGCCCCGGTCCTGCCGCCTGCCCAGGAGGAGGAGGAGGAGGGAGGCGAAGGCTGAGCTGCTGGCAGCTGGTGGTGTCACAGGCCATGCTTACGGTGCCCTCAGGGTTGCTGTAAGCGCACTGCCCCAGAGCATCCTCCCCCAGCTCCCCGTCCCAGCCCTCTTCCAGGGGGATGCCGGGTGCTCCCGGGCACTCCAGCTGCCCCTGGGGGACCTCCAGCAGGGACCGTCCCCGAAGGGCAGCCGGGCTGGCGCAGGAGGCTTGTGAGTGGGTGAGGGGCTCAGCGAAGCTCTGGAGCCAGCCCAGGAGGTAGGCGAGGCGGCAGTCGCAGGCCCAGGGGTTGTCGGTCAGCCCCACGCGTGCCAGCTCCCCGTTGGCATCAAAAAGCCCCGAGGGCAGGCGGGCCAGCCGGTTGTGGTCCAGCGCCAGGGCGGTGAGGAGGGGCAGCCCGGCCAGCAGCCCGGCCGGCAGGCTGGAGAGGTTGTTGTGGCTCAGCTGCAGCGCCGCCAGTCCCACCAGCCCCTGGAAAACCCCAGTGGGGAGGTGGACCATGGCGTTGTGCGAGAGCGCCAGGGTCTGCAGCGCCGAGAGGTTGGCGAAGAGACCCTGGGGCAGTGTCTCCAGCCGGTTGCGGGCCAGTGAGAGGTGGAGGAGGTGAGGGGTGCCAGCAAAGAGGGCGGCAGGCAAAGTGGCCAGGCAGTTGCCCTCCAGGCTGAGGACGGTGAGGTTGGGGAGACCAGCAAAGATGTCAGGGGCCAGGCTGCCCAGGGCATTGTGCTGTAGCTGCAGCCGCCGCAGCCCCCCCAGACCGGCGAAAGCATCGTCTGGCAGCTCCTCCAGCCGGTTACCGTCCAGGTGGAGCTCGGCCAGCTGGCCCAGCGGCCTGAAAGCCCCGGGGGGCACCCGCGCCAGCAGGTTGTCGCTGAGCTTGAGGAGGCGGAGGGTGGTGAGGGGGGCCAGTAGCCCCACTGGCAGCTCAGCCAGGACATTCTGCGAGAGGTCCAGGGTCTGGAGGTGCCGCAGCGGGCGGAAGATGCCAAGAGGCAGCGCCTCAATCTTGTTCCCTGGCAAGCGCAGGTCCTGCAGGCGGCAGGCGGCGGTGAAGAGCCCCGGCTGCAGGGAGCGGAAGGTGTTGGCACCCAGGGAGAGCTTGCTGAGGTTGGGCAGCCCCACCAGCATCCCCGGGCTGACCGCTGGCAAGGGGTTTCCTGACACCTCCAGCTCGGTGAGGCTGGGCAGCCCCCGAAAGGCGCCGGCCTCCAGCTCCTGGATGTTGTTGTTGAGGAAGACCAGCTTGGTGAGGGTGTTGCTGGAGCCCAGGGCCCCACTGCGGACGCTGCTCAGGGCCGTCTCCACGAAGAAGAGCTGGGTGGCATTCCCTGGCAGGCCTGCTGGGATCTCCCGCATCCTCTCCTCTGAGCAGAAGACTTTGGAGGTGTCGTAGCACTGGCAGGTGGGGGGGCAGGGCGGGGGCAGCGCCCCCACCAGCAGGGACCCCAGCCCCAGCAGCGCGTAGACCACCAGCCTGCACTGGAGAAGGAGCCGAGCCTCATCCCCTGCCTCAGCAGGGCAGAAATCTGCACCCACCGGCAGGTGCTGCTGGGGAAGCAGCTTTTGCAGCCAGAAACGCAGAACAAGCCCCAGGACACTGCCACCGCGGGTAGCTGCCCCAGGCATGGGGTGTCCCTCCAGCCCCGGCCCCCTGGCCCTACCTCAGTGCTCCCTTTGGGGGAATGGGGAGCGCTCCCCTCCCAAATCTCTCCCCACCTGCCCCGGGCAGCAGGTCAGGGCTCTTTCCCTGCACCCCAGCCCTGCTCCAGCCCACCCTGTGACAACCAGGGTGATGTCACTCCCGCCAACAGCCCCCACGTCCTGCAAACCAGTGGCCGAGGTGGCACCTGTGGGGTCCCACGGAGGTCTCAGGGGAACCCACAGCCTCACGAGATGTCTCCAGAGGCAGGGACCTGGCTGCTGGGGCAGGGCAATGTGTGAAGCGCGGGGATGTGCTGCACACAGGGTGATGGGGACAACGCTCCAGGGCTCCTCTGCGCTCAGTGACAAAAGGAGCGGGCGCCACTGGTTGTGTTTCTAATTGCCCATCAAGTTACTTCTTTCTCTGCAAGCAACCAGAGCAGCGTCAAATCAGCTCGAGGGATAGCTGGCTTGACCAAATGCCTACTCCCAGCCCACGGGGGGGCACTTTTTAACCACCTGAGCAAAACGGTGGCCTCCAGACCTCCGCCAGTCCCTCCCTACTCGGGACACACGCCGGGTGATGGGGGATGCTGCCTGCCCCACAGCGAGGCCCACCTGCAGACACCCTGCACGAGCGGGGGTATCCTGCACTTACATCAGCGCTTGAGAGCAGCGTTGGGCTGGGCTTTCCCTTTCCGCCACCTCACGTGTTTTCACGCAGAGCCAACAGCAGCTCCCACCCATCCCGGACCCTTCCCCCCCCAACCCACCCGAGCGATGTGGCTGCCACTTACCGAGCGTGGCATTGTGGGGACCGCCACCGAGCCTGCGGCAGGTTTGCAGGGACGCCGCTCACCGAGATGGGCCGATGTTTTGTGGGGCGGATGGGAAGCCGGCTGACGACCCGTTCCTGCTGGGGCGGAGCTGCCCCTTGCTGCTTATCGGCAACAACAACCCGTGTCCTTGGAGCGCTTCAAAAAATAGCCCGACCCCAGAGGGGCTGGAGGTGAGGCCAGAGGCAGCCGCCAGCGAGCATCCTGGCAGGGAAGCGGGGTCCTGGCCCCGGATGTCCACTGGCCCGGGGATGGTGGCCGGGCACTTTTGTCATGGGTGGCACTGGTCCCAGTCCAAGGTCAGCACATTTGCTTGCGGCAGCATTCCAAGACCTCCCCTGGACTTCATTAAAACTCTGGCCAATGGGGCTAGCAAACATCCCATGCATGAGAGAGGGCACAAGCGCAGCTCATCAAGACAAACCAATGCCATAAGGAGGGGACCACCCTGGGACCACCATGTTGAGATGCACCAGGTGCTTTGCAGCCTGGGACATGCACTCAGCCAGCAGTGGGATGGCCAGAGGGACCCGTGGACCAGCTGGACTCCCTGGGAGCTTGCGACCTGCCCGGGGGAGCAGCATACACCACTTTAAGGGCTGCCTTGCAAGAGCCTCTGTTGGAACCGTCTAGGGCGGCAGCGGCCATGGAGACACCCTCAGGGGCAAGAGGAGGGACGTGTGTACAAAGCATTCAGCCGGACCGATGGAGCAGACGGTGACACACAAAGAACACAGCTGACACAAGCCCCAGCAGGGTGCTGGGTAATCCCTCAGGTCCTTGCCCCAGGGAGAAGGACTGTGCAGGAGGCCATTGGCATCCCTGTCGAGAAGCTTACCGAGGTCTCAGCTCACTCTCCAAAAACCATCCTGCTGCTCTTGGACAGCCAAGCCCTTCTAGGTCCCTTCACCCCAGGTTGGAGCCCAGGGACCACCACGGGCTCTGCGACCACAGCCCACTGACCCTCTCCCAGCCCCACCAGCCTGTATGGGCTTTTCCTCAACATGAAATAATCTTTTTGCAGAGGAATTCAAGCACAGCTGCTGTCCCTGCTGGGTCATTCCCCAGCTGTGCACTGTGGAGGAGCAAACAAATAGCTCTTGGCACTGGGGGTGGACAACTGCACTTTAATGGAGAGGTCACAGAGCAGCACCCAACAGCCCCATAGCATGGTCCCGCGTCTCCCGATGCTGCGCATGTCCCAGCCTGGAGGAGCATCCCATCGTGTGCATGAGTTTGGGGCTGCTTGTGCCAACACTGGCTCATGGGGTGCCACGAGCAGCCAGCACCATGGGGTGCACATCACGTGTGACCCTTGTCCCGTGGCAGTGATCCCCAGGCAGTCTGGCGCCGCTGTACCATGTGTAGAGGTGAGAGGGACTCTTCTGTGGCCATGCCACGGCTGGAGGAGGCACAGTGGCCACTGGACACAAGTGCTGCTGGGGGGACAGTGTGGCCCCTTCCAACCAGAGCTTGCTGACAACCCCTCCCGGTGTGCACCGCCAGCATCCCCGTGGCCCGAGGGCTGCGAGCAGGCAGCAAAACCAGGCACACAGAATGGGACATTTGGGGTGGGAAGAGGAGGAGGAGAGGATGTAGCTTTGCCAGGCAGAGCAGGGCCAGGCTGCTCATGAGCTGGCGGGGTACACATGAAGGTGTTGAGGCAGTGAGGACCAGAGATGGGGTGCAGCAGGAGCAGTCCTGTGGGGGCTGTATGCTCCAGCAGCCCCCAGGGCACAAGCAGAGGAGCCTCCCCCAGCCCCTGCCCGGCAACCCTCGCCGGGGAAAGGGCGTTTGCAACGTGGCCCTGGGGAGGGGGCAGCCAGCACAGCCAGGCAGCAGGTCCAGCTCTGTGCACGCTTCGCACCCATCACCCCACCTCTATAATTCCCCCACAAGCTTCCCGGTCACCCACCTGGCCGGGGCAGGGCGCTGCAGGCAGGGGCATGGCCACAGGAGGGTCAGCACCAGCGTGAGACGAGGGCTCAGGGGGGCTGCTGCTGCGCCCAGGCACCGGCCCAGCGGCTCTCCCGGTGGGCGATGCGCAGGCGTGAGGGGAGCAGGAGGTTGCCTGGGGTGGGGGAAGATGGTGGCTGTGCCTGCAGGCAAGGAGGGCAGCTTGGACGCGGCCGAGTCACTCCGGGTGTGCCACCGCAGCAGCAGCGCCGGGCGCGGGCAGCCCAGCCCCGCGGGGATCCCCACCCCGACGCAGCCACGCTGCGAAGCGAGACAAGGACACGCAGCTCTGCTTGGGGCGAAGGCGCTCGCTCAGCTCCTGGCCCTGCGTGGGGGCTAGCACCTACCTGCCCGGGCAGGCATGGCGGGGGGGTGGGGGTGGGGGAAGATGGGGAAGAGGGTCCGGGGGAGGACAGCAGGCAGTGCAAGGGGACGATGTGAGGGGAAGGATGGGGAAGTCCTGTTGTTTGGGGTAAGCACCGTCGTGGCCAGGCTGTGGGTCCCCGCTCGAGGGGTCCCTCTCAGCACCCCGGCTGCTGCCCCCGGGCAGGGAGGGAGCACAGCGGCAGGAGGGGCAGCCATGGGGGGTCACCCCGGGGGAGGCCCTGCTGCGGAGCAGGGGCAGGGCAAAGCAGAGCAGGACAGGGGGTGCGCAGCACGCGGGGTGATGCCGGCCTGTCCAAATCAGCGAGGGCAGCTGCCGCAGAGCCGCCATCCTGTCCCTCGGCCCCGCGGGGAGGGGACCCCCCACCCAGCACTGGTCCCCCCAGGGTCTTCCAGGAGCTCAGGCTTCGTTAGGTGCCTTCATCCTCATGAGCACGACGTGGCTCTTCTTCCTACAGCCGTAGACCACCAGTGCCACGAGAGCAGCGAGCAGAGCCACGCACACCAGCACGACAACCGCCACCACCACCCCGCTCTGCGTGCGTGTCAGCCCCCACCGCCCCCTCTCCTCCTCCTCCTCCTCCTCCTCCTCCTCCTGGGGGGACACCGGCAGCCCCGTGGGGGGCTCCATCCAGGCACCCTCTGGCAATGCCGCCTCGGAGGGGTGATCGGGGAGCGGGGTGCTGGGATGGGGGGAGGCAGTGGGGGGCCGGGGGGTGAGGAGCTGGTCCCGTGGCAGCCCGGCAATGGGGGTGCCCCGCAGGGCAGGGGGCTGGGCACAGAGGGGGGGTGTCTCGCCCACCTTGTGGGGGTTGTCCTCCAGCCAGCCCCGCAGGGGCAGGATGCCCTCGTCGCAGCGCCAGGAGTTGTTGTGCAGCTTCACCTCCCGCAGGGCGGCCAGCGGGGAGAAGATGCTGGCGGGCAGGTACTCCAGGGCGTTGAAGTGCAGCTGCAGGTGCTGCAGCCCTGGGGTGGCCCCGAAGAGGCCCCGCGGCAGCGCCTGCAGCTGGTTGTGGTGCAGGGAGATGTTCTGCAGCTTGGGCAGCCCCTGCAGCACTTGGGTGTCCAGGCGGCGCAGGGCGTTGGAGTGCAGCGACAGCTCCAGCAGCTCCCCCAAGCCCCGGAAAGCTCCCGGTGCCACCGAGCGTAGCCGGTTCTTGCTGAGGACCAGGAGCTGCAGCTGGGTGAGGTTGCTGAAGACGGCAGCCGGGAGGGTGGAGAGCTCATTCTCGTAGAGCCACAGCTCCCGCAGGTTAGGCATCGGCCCAAAGGCACCCGGGGAGATGTCCCGTAGGCGGTTGACGTGCAGGGTGATCTTGGCAAGGGCGCGCAGGGGCAAGAAGATGCCACTCGGCAGGGCAGCGAGGAGGTTGTTGGACAGGTAGAGCTTCTGCAGGTTCCCGTTGTGCACGAAGAGCTCTGGCGACAGTGTCTCCAACTGGTTCTGGTGCAGCCCCAGCTCCTGCAGCTCCGGCAGCCCATCGAAGGCTCCCGCCGGGATCTGCCGGAGCCGGTTCTCATAGAGCCGCAGCACCTGCAGCCGCGCCAGCCGCTCGAAGGCCCGGGGCGGCAGGCGGTCGATGTTGTTCCTGGCCAGGTTGAGCTTGGTGAGGCTGGTGAGCTGGTCGAACACCCCCTCCTTCAGCTCCTGCAGGTTATTCCCGTGCAGCTGCAGCTCCTTGAGGTTGCTCAGGTGGGCGAAGTGGGAAGGCTCGACTTGGAGGATCTGGTTGCTGGAGAGAAGCAGCGACTCCAGTTTGTCCAGGGGCTCGAAGACCTGCACAGGGAGCTCCTGCAGCTTGTTGCTGGCCAGGCTGAGGTAGCGCAGGTCGGGCAGGTGCTGGAAGGCCCCAGGGCTGATGCGCGACAGGTTGTTCTTCTCGATGCGCAGCCCGATGAGCAGGGAGGCGTTGCCAAAGGACGCGTCACCCAGCTCAACGATGCGCGTGTTGATGATCTGGAGGGTCATGGCATTCATGGGGAGGGGGCTGGGGACCACGGTGATGCCAGCACCGGAGCACTCCACCTGGGCGGTGCGGACACACTGGCACAGCTCCGGGCACTGGCCACCAGCCAGCTGGATGCCCACCAGCAGCAGCAGCCACCGCCAACAGCCTCCCCGCTCCATTGGGCCTGCAGCAAAAACAAAGGAGGGGGGCTCAGCCCCTGCGATTTCCCAGCCCCCCAGGGCCACTGCTAGGGATGGGCGCTGCTTTGTCCCTGGAAAAGGCCACCGAGTCCGTGGCCACGCTCCTGCTCCCAGCACGGCAGCAAGGCAGAGGAGGGCAGGCGAGGAAGGCTGGGGACAGGCGGGGCTGGGGACAGCGCAGAGCGGGACAGAGCTGGGGGCTGCGGCGCCTGGCTGCCATACCACAGCTATTAGTGGCATCCCTGGCGTCCCCC
The DNA here is from genome assembly GCF_965231255.1 of Vanellus vanellus. Classification (NCBI taxonomy): domain Eukaryota; kingdom Metazoa; phylum Chordata; class Aves; order Charadriiformes; family Charadriidae; genus Vanellus; species Vanellus vanellus. Next base: position 15,171,230 of record NC_138913.1, read on the forward strand.
TCGCTCGGCTCCTCCAGCAGCCAGGAGCACGGTGGTTTCCTGTTTTGTAGTGAGCGTGGTGAGACGCTACCAGTGGCGCTGGCCTCCCAGCAGCACCAAACTGCTGAGACCTTCACCAGACCCAGCCCGCGGCACCCACAGCCGAGTGGTTCCCAGGGATGCTGGGTTGGGGCAGGAAGAAAGGTACTCCCCCCAGCACCCTCCTGGCTCTGCCCAGCGGAAAGGGCTCTGAGCTTCTGTCATAGAGCCAAGAGCAGCGCCGGCACCCGCTGCCCGGGTGTGCTTTAGCTCAGATCCTGCAGGAGCCCGGGTTCTGGGGGTTCTGAGCCCTCTGCCGGTTCCCCTGCCCACGCTGGGTACCGGGGTGGCCCTGTCTGCACCCCATCCCCAAAAGAAGGTCAACCCAGGCTGCTTTTGGCCATGAGAGCAGGGTGTCCAGTGCAGGTACCCATGTGTGGGGTCGTCCCAGGGGTAGTGTCCGGGGGAGTCCTGGAGCCCAAGGGTAGTGAGGGCTTTACAGCAAAGTCCTCCATCACTCCACAAGCACAGCCACCACGGACACCCTCTCCTCCCTCCTCTGGCCCAGGAGCTTTCCCCTCTCCGTAGATCAAAGCAGCAGCCTCACGCCAGGCTGGCACAGAGCAGCCCCCCGCTAACAGCTTTGAGAGGCACAAGGTGGGGAGAAAACCTGCAGCTCCCCCCTGGCCCCAAGCACAGCTCAGCAGACAGGCAAGTCCGGCAGCGCAGGGGTCCGGGCACGGCGTCCCGGCTGGCACAGTACCCCAGGACAGAGGGGGACAGCCCCTGCCCTCTGCCCCGGGCTCCCTCCCAGGAACATGCTTGTTCTCCGTTGGGGAGGGAGGAACCCTCCACAAGCCAGCGCAGTTTATGTTTCCCATATGGAAACAATCTCCATCCAAGAACAGCTTTGTTTATAGCAAGCCATTTATAAACTTCCCCAAACGCTCTGCACATCAAAAGCCCCACTCATGTCACTCCCTGGTAAAGCAGCTCAGAGAGCATCCAAGCTGGAGCGCCCTTCAGGAAAGGCAGCTGAAAACAATTTATCTCCTCTTTTCTTCTAGGGATAAAAAACTCACAGACCAAGAGGCTGAATATTGCTCAGCCCCTCAGCATCCCACTGCTCCTAACATCAGCCCCCCTAAATGTTACTCCTGCACCCCCCCTTGATTTTCTTTATAGGTTATTATTTAAGATACATTGTCTATGTAACTATTTCAGCTCCCACAATGCCTAAGCAGGCTCAGTTAGTTGGAGTACCCTTGCAAGATAAACATCTCCGCATCAAATCAAAAGATGCTGAATGTGCAGATCCCGCCGCCACACCACCACCCCTTGGAGCTGCTCCGGGAGTCCCCCAGGCCCGGGGCCACTTGCAGGGGCAGTAGTAGAGAGGAGACTTACCCAAGTGTCCTGCAGCCGCGAGCGCCGAGCGAGCACAGCTCTGCGCTGGCAAGAGAGCCGAGTGTGGTTCATGCTTCCCCTCCCAGTATATAACCCGTCCAAATCAATGAATCAGCACAGGGGCAGCGTCGGGGTTAGGGAAAGCGCTGGAGCAGAGCTGCTTCCAACTCCTATTTCCTCGGCAAACAGAGCAAGCGTCTCAAGGATGGAGTTTTGGGTTTCCCTCTCCTGAACCCCAGCGCTCTTGTTTGAAGATGAGCAGCTGCCCCCCCCCAAACAGGCTGCTCGCATCAGCCAGCGCCCAGGTAGCAGCTCGGCCCCAGGACCCCCTGGTCCCCCATAGGACATGGGGGGGTGCCCCAACCCGTGGCGGCAGGCGAGGCAAAGCCAAGCGCCCAGGCACGATCCTGTCCTTCGCTGTCACACATTCACACTGGGATGAGTCCATGGCATCGCCTCGGCACATACACAGCAGTTCCCTCCCCAGCTATGGCCCCTGCCAGCACCAGGACCTCCGGCTGTGCCCCCAGCCCAGGGCTGGCAGCAGGGGCAGCCCCCCCAGCACGCTGACCCTGCCCAGGGCCACAGCTCTCCTTCGCGTCCTCTGACAGAAGATGCAAACTGGCCAGGCACATGCAAGCACCCGCTCCGAGGGTGCTGGAGGGGCCACGGAGCGGGCACCAAGCAGGGGTGAGCGACGCTGCAGGTGCCAGCCAGAGGCCAGGCTGCTTCAGAGAGCCCTCGGCAAGCCAGAGCGTCTCCCACCGGCTCTGCCGTGCCCGCGGGCACTGAGAAGCCCCCTCAATGCCGATTGCAGACAGCCTCACAGCCCCAAAGCAGCACACGCTGCCATCTCCCAGGGGCTGCGGTGCAGCCTGTACACTGCTCTTCATCCTCGGCAGCCCTGACGCGAGGGTGGTGGAGCCCAGCGCCCAGGGGTGTTTGGGAATCGGGGCAAAAGCCCGCCCCATCCACTCCCGCCACCCCTCCCCTGCCCCCTCCAGCCCACAAGGGTGCCCAAGGGTGCCCTTGGTCCCCACCGCCCAGCCCAGGTGTCCCCCAGGTCCCTCCCCTTGCCCACCTCTCCCGGGCAGCCCCAGTCCAGCAGCCGCCAGGAACGGATACTCGGGAGGAAGCAGCTGAGAGCCAGCATGCGTGGCCCCTTTGGGCTTCCCGGAGCCAGAGCAGCCCCGTGCAAACCACGGGGTAGCTGGAATTTCCCTGACCACGTCTAATCCTGTCTCAGCCCACCCATGTTTCCGCCAGCCACAGCAGCCCCTGCTCAGGTCCCAGCCGGCGCTAATGAGCTGCTCGAGACGGGAACAGGACGGGGCTGCCGCCGGATAAGGGTGAGGAAGGCTGCCTCCATCTCCATGCGCAGCTTGTCATGCCATGCCGAGAGGGGCAGGAGAACGCAGGGCTTTGCAGGGGACGGGGACCCCATTCAGAGTGGAGATCAGACCAGGATAAACAACAAACTGCAGGGATGGAGAGAGGAGTTTCCATGCAGACTCAGAAGAATGCAATAGGGATCGTGGGAAGAGGGTAGGGAGTGGGATCTCAGCTGGAGGCAACTGCCACCAATGCATCAGATTGCATGGAGGGCTCAGCTGCCATGGGACATGCTGGATGGCCACGGACCCCTCCCCAGCCAGGGAGAGAGCACCGAGGCTGGGACTACCCCCCAGCCACGGTTCTTGCCTGCTCCTGGGGCAAACCCCAGGGATTTGGGCAGGGAGAAGGGGCAATTTGAAAACACCACCCACAAGTGCTTTAGCTCACACTCTATTGACATAGCAGATTTTTCCCAGTGCTGCGGTTCCCAAAATAACCTCCCCGCTTCCTTGACAGTGATGCAGCTGGAGGTCAGGCAGCAGGCTTGGGAGCTGCCTGGTCCTTGCAGCCCTGGCGTGAGAGCAGGGCTCTCGTGGCCTTATCGCACCCTTATCGCCGGCTCTGTCTGCCCGCTGCCAGCGCCAGGGCTGCTGGGCTCCCGCCTGCTCTGACTCATCTCCGAAGCACACAGCTTTTCAGCAAGGCAGCACAGAAATCAAACCCCAGCGCTTCCGAAAAAACCACCACCCCAAGCCCAGTCTGACAGAGGAATGTCAGACTCTGCTCCTTCCAAGCAGCGCTGCCCCAGGCGGGATGGGGATGCAGCGGTGGGTACCCTCCAACACCCTCCTGTCCCCAGGACAGGGGGCAATCAGGTTATGGTCCCCATGGCCACGCGGAGCGCCCTAAGTTTCAGAGCAGATAACAGCCAGGTAACAGCCCTGCCAAAAAAAAACAGCTGCCTCTACCCAGGCCTCAGGGCCCTGGCTCCTGCTCCTGGTTGGGAGGGATGAGTCTGTTTTCAAGACATCCCTAAAATAAGGCCAGGCTGAGTAACAGCACAAGCCCGTGCGCCGCACCCGCAGCGGAGGGGGAGCCGCTGCCGGAGGTGAGCGCACAGGAGATGCCCCAGGCGGCGCGCAAGGGAGAGGAGCAGAGGGTGTGAGAGCTTGGGACAGCAGCAGGGACACGCTCCACACAGCCGGAGGGGAGAGGCAGCTCCCAGAGACAGCATGTGGGTGTGATTGAGGGTGAGATAAGCGTTGTGCAGAAGGAGACTGCTCCGCACAGCTGAGAGCTCACACGGCGCCGGATGGAGTGAGGCAAACCTCACGCCATGGGAAAGCCATGTGTCTACGAGTGCTATGGGGACCTTCCCCACCTCCAGCCAGAGAAAGGCTGAATGGCCCAGACCAGGCTCGGGATGGCATGGAGTCACGGCCATGTCCCTACACCTCTACGGGGATGATGGAGCCCAAGGGTGGGCACCTGCCAGACCCTGTGCCCCTGTGAGATGGGGCTGGTGGCAAAACCTGCAGTCACAGCTGCGCTGAGGGGGGTGGCTCCTTCCCCCAGAGCTCTCCTCACCATCTGCTGCCTGCACAAACACGGTTTTCTGGTTCCTCACCAAAGGCAGTAGCGAAACGCTGCGGTGCTGGGAAAAGCAAGAGTGCGTGGTGCTCACCGCAGCCCAGCCGCTGCCGGCAGAGGTGCCCTTCACCCGAGAGCCCCCATCCCTTCCTGCGGGCATCTCTCCGCGTACTGCTGAGCCCAAAGGAGGGCTGGGGGTCCTGTGGAAAGTGGTCCCAACTAGCATTACCCCTTGCGCTTTGACATAAGACTGCTTGGGGCTCCCAGAGGCCAGCAGGGCTGGGAGCAGGCAACCCTTGGCCACGGTCTCCAAGCCACTTGCATTTAACGCATTCCGGGTTCCCAGTCCCACCAGGGCTCCCATCTCTCCTGTGATCTCTTGCACCAACCCTTGTGCTCCCCCATGCTGAGCTCAGCCCTGAAACACCACCAGCCGGGGAGGTCCCAGGAGCCCCAGAACAGTAGGACCACCCATTTGGGGGGAGATCAGCCTCGCTTCTGGGCAGTGGGACAGTCCTGGGTCCGTCTGTGCTGGCACACCTCCAGCGCATCCCCACAGCCACGGCGGCAGGCACGGCAAAACCCAGTGGCTCTGAATCACCAAGGGACTCGAGGCTGCTTGGAAAAAATCACATAATCGGCTAAAATTAGCAGCTTGTGGGCTTGGCCGGGAGAGCGCGTTGCTCATCTGCCAAACAGCTGAGTGCGCTCACCCACACTGCGCTGCTGCACGGCCCAGCAGCTCTGCTCCCCCCAGCACCGGCTCCCCGCACACCTCCGGCTCCCCTGGGATGGGAGGGGATGTCCCCAGACCCCATCACTCCCCACGGCCCAGGGCAGGGACTTTACCCCCTCTCAGTTATTTTGCGCTGCTGCAAAGCACCCGCCACGCCATGAGAAAGGCCCACGGCAGCCCCCGGTGCTCGCAGAGACCGGCTGGCCCGGGGCATCGGGCCAAACTTTGCTCTGCTGAAGTGGAGGAGGAGGGCTGGGCTAGGGGAGGGGGTCCCCTTGGTGCTCCAGCTTGGGAGGGGGACGGGGACGCCTCCAGGCCTGATCTGTGCAGCAGGACACGTAGGCTTAAGCCATGGCTGAGGGGTGAAGGAAGGCGCTTTAATCCTTGGGGACCGGAGCTGGGCCCCTCCACCACTCATCAGAGAGGCACCACCAGCCCCTTCCCCACCGCACATCCCCCCTAACCCTTTGACAGCTCCTCCATAGGCCCTCGTGGCTTTTTTCAGCTCCCTGCCGGAGGTACGCAAGGCCAGGGCTATTTCACTACTCATGGCTACAGGATACCCCATCTGCATCTGGGGCAAGGGATGGGGACATGTCCTGCCTTCCACAGGGAAACACATGTGCAGGGTGGGAGCTGTGGGAAGGAACAGCAGTCCTGGTACCTCCAGGATGGGCAGCAGGGATGGCTGTCAGGCTAACCTCCATCCAAGCACCAGCATGAGACCCACCACAACCCTCCTAGAGCTCAAAGAAAACAGCATTTAGGATGTCAAGCGCCAGCAGGGCTTGCCTGGACAGCAGAACCGTCTCCTCCAGGCGGACCTGGCCCAAGCCCTGAGCGATAGCAACAGCACGCAGGGCTTGGCGCAGGCTTAGGGCAGCGCTAGGCTGGAAGGAATGTGGGGCTTGCGGCCAAGTCCGCCTGGAGAGATAATCCGACGCGGAAAGAGCATGTCCGATGGGCGCTGCAGGAGGGGGGGAAGGACCGGCTGGAGAAGGAGGCGATGGTGAGGGGCTGTCCCTGCTCATGCACTGCGAGGCGTTTGGCTGGACCAGCTTTGCCCCGTTCTCCATCTCCATAAAGCCATCCCTGGCATGAGGGAGTGCCCCAGGGACCCCTTTCCCGACACCCCAAGGGGGAAGGGGCCCCAGCGCCCAGGGGAAGGCAGCAGAGGAGTGCACAGCAGGCTGCAGAGCCGCTGCCAGACGCCACTGGCTCCCTGCCCCGGGCTTTTTTCATCTAGAGAGACACAAAGGCACAGCTGGAAGCCTGGCACGTCACACAGAAACAGTACCACAGCAGTGATTGCACAAGACAAGCTGAGGCTGGCGGTGGGATGTCTCCGGGTGCTGCTGGAGCGGCACTCACCCACCACGGCCCAGGCAAGAGGCTCTGCCAGGGCTTATCCGCCCACAAACACCCAGGAGGGAAGGGGATGTGAACCCAGACTCCAGATGGGAAAAGTGTAACACCTCCATGGCTTGCCCATCTCTGGACAGAGCAGGGGCAAAGCAGGAGCTTCAGGCCTCCTGATCACTTTGAGAGCCTGTAAGCCCTCGCAACCCCAGCCTTGTCCCGTGGGTACGTGCCTTCGGCTGCGTCTCCTCCCAGCTATTCTGTTATCCCTAGGAAATGCCGCACTCCGATATCACAGCTGCTGAATCAGCTTCCCCAGGCGAGATGTGCTGGTCGGAAGCCTGGAGGAGACACAGCCAACGCTCCATAACATTAGGCAGAGGATCCCAGAGCTCTTGCCTCACAGCCAGCAGCCCCACACACTCCTGAACCACGCAGCACTGCAGGGTGTCTTCTCTGAGTACATCTGCCATCACCCGGCTTCTCTTTCCCACCAGGAGCCTGAGGTGCAGGCTCCGATCTTGCTGCTGTGTGCTGGAGGGCTGAGCTGCTTTCAGTAGGTGCCTACCTGAGCTCACTGCCCTCTGCAAGCAGTGACAAGGGACCCCCAGCAGCTACTGGCCGCAGGTGGCAGAGGCGAGACAGAAAGGGCAGAGACATCAGTGACACAAGCGCTGGACACGGGTGCTGGTGGCTTGGAAGAGTCCTGCATCAGCCGGGAAATGGGCAGAGTCAACACTCTCCTCGCCACCGCGCTCTTCGGGGACTCTGCGCATTCAAGTCCTGAGAAGCAAAGGGGAACGGCACCTGCAGTGACATCAGGCTGGAAACACGCTCCATGGCCCAGCACAGGGGCTCAGAGCTCCCACTGCTCCAGGATTTCCTAAAGCAGAGAGAGCAGGAGAACCTGCCACGGAAACAAGCACTTGAAGGAAAGGAGTGAGTTCCAGCAGACCCCGAGCTAGGCTGCCTTGGTGACGTATCCCAAACGCTCCCAATGAGGATACGGCCCCGGAGGCAGCTCCTGCACTCCGAGGTCTGGTTAACATGAAGGGTCGTTAATCGGGACTCCACGTCCTTGGCTCCTGTACGGGATGTGGAGCCCATCCCCTCAGCCACTGAGCACAGATGTGCTTTGCATCCACCCTCTCCCCAGCAGCAGACCAGGATGAGACACCTCCAAGCTTTTCCAGCCCTCTGTCCCCCCCCCAAGCCCAGCCTGGTGGTGAAGGCTGGGCAGTAGATCATGGAGGCGTGGGCTGCAGGGACCAGGAAAAACCTTGCCAATACAACTGGCCATGAGAAGCCATCGGGTGCCGTGGGACAGCAGCAAGGCAACGCTGCCCGGAGAGAGGGTCCGAGGAGCCCTCCCCACCTGCCGCAGCCACCGTCACGCTGACCTGGAAACAGAGCGAAACAGAGATGGGATATAACTAAGTACATGCTTGGATTTCCCAGGCCAGGGAGTTTTGCAGGAAGGGCTGAACTCTGCTGGGCGACAAGCGATGAATCAGAGGCAGCTCCAAAACAGGACACCTCAGAGGAAGAGTTAGTAAAACACCCCAGGCCCGTATTGCTCCAGCCTTTTGTTGTCTGCTGACTTCACTTCCCCGTCTGGCTCAAGCCCGGGGAAAGCCCGATGACAGCATGCGAAGACGAATCATCCTCCCCTGAGCACTCGCCTGTACGCAGCCGCGTGCCAAAGCCCCCACGTGCCAGAGCTCAGCGACTGCCGAGCCGGAGCCCAGGCAGCAGCGCCGGGACCCGGCTGGCCCCGCGGCAGGGCTGGGGCGGCCAAAGGAGGGGGCAAAACGATGGCAGCTGCTGCTCACCCCGTGCTCCTCCAGGGGTCAGGCATGAGGGTCTTGTATGCCCATATGGCGACCAAACTGTTTTCTTAGAAATCAGACAGTTTGCGTCCGAGTGCCGGTAGCTGCGGGCGCGCTGCGTCTGTGCCTCACCGAGGCAAACAGTAACCAGCATGGCGTGTAAACCAACATCCTCGTTAGTCCAGATTATACTTATCTCCCGCCTGCTGCGAGCAGATGCTTGCGTGGCACCGGCACGACAGCGCTGGAGCTGGCACAGCGCTAAGTGGTCATTACAGCCGTCCAACCAAGAACCTAAATTTGTAATGACTGCCTCCTTTTAAGCACTAGCGTGTAACAACCCAGAACCACCACCGAGAAAGCTTCATGTTGGTTTTGTGCTTCTCTCAAACATATTGCAATAAATACTCTGGAGCTTCTGTTTATGAATCCGATCCCAGTTTGCTTTGCACCAGGTTTATCACAGAATCACAGAATTATCAGAGTTGGAAGGGACCTCTAGAGATCATCTAGTCCAACTCCCCTGCTATAGTAGGATTGCCCAGAGCACGTTACTCAGGACTGCATCCAGGTGGGTCTTGAAAATCTCCAGGGAAGGGGACTCCACAACCTCCCTGAGCAGCCTGTGCCAGTGCTCTGTCACCCGAACAAAGAAGAAGTTTTTCCGTGTATTTGAACGGAACTTCCTGTGTTCTAACTTGTGCCCATTGCCCCTCGTCCTGTTACTGGGAACCATTGAAAAGAGCCTGGCTCCATCCTCCTTCAACCCACCCTTTAGATACTTGTACGCCATAGTACAAGTGACCCATATTTCTCCTTCTTTAGACATGGCTCTAACTACCATTTAGCCAGGTTTGCTAAATTTTGTTAAGCTTCACCAGCAAGACAATGGTTGTTTAACACCACAGAAGCACGTCGCCTCTTTTCACAGCCCAGAAGAGGAATTCAAGTCCGGCAGCAGAGCACCCTGAAACAAAGCAGTCTGCAGTTTATTCTCATTGCCTAGAGTAGCCCACGACAGGGAACGCGCCAAAAACCTGCAGAAAATGCAAGCTCTCTTCACCTCAGGCTCATAGGGTGCCGTTTCAAGGCCACCCAGGAAAGACTTTGACAGGTAGGAGTTGGTCAGCCCCACATCCAGGGGCTCTTTAATCCAGCCCTACCTTCTCAGCACAACATCAGAGCTTGTAAGAACAAGCTAAGTCACAGAATTAAGATAAAAACTAACAGCTGAATCCAAGAGCTACCAAAGCAGCACATGCAGTCTGACAGCTACCAGTCTACTTACAAACTAAAATATTCATATAATTCAAAATATTCAAGAACATTTCAGTATGAAGACCAAAACCCACGCTATTGCCTAGGAGTTGCATTCGCGTATCAACGCTTGGAAGGGCAGGAAGCCAGGGAGTACGAAGAGGTAAAAAGTACTGAGACTGAACACGACCGAATACACTACTGCACACTGAAATTGGAGAGAGACGCATATGTCCCCCAGCCAACTTCAAAAACGGTGGCAGCACGTCAGGGCCCTCAGTTCAGGCGGGCTCCCTCCCACTTTGCTGCACGCCTACGTTTTGCTCCAAGCCCAGGGGAGACCATCCCCTTCTCTCCCAGCCCAGTTCTCAAACCAACGACGCTCTTCTGGAGCTAAGCTTCAGTCCTGGGCATCCGCCCGCTGCTCCAGTTTCAAGACCCACTGCAGCACGCAGCAAGCGACACCTTGCTTTTCAGACCACTGGTGAAAGTTTAAGGACGAAAGTGTTTACTTATAATTCAGAGTTGTAGTAATGTTACAAAGTTTCCAAAAAAAAACCCAAACCAAACCAAACAAAGAACAAATTACATCAAGATTACACTTCCTGGGCCTGTATCTTACTTATCTTGCTCTGGTTAAGCTAAAGCAAAGCACTGTTAGCTTTGAGTGGTTCTCCTTCCTCCTGCCATGGCCTGGAAAGGGGCTGAGGACAGAAAGCAAAAACTAAGACACTTACACCGTATCATTCTGCCCCTCCCCACCCATTTTAAAAGGCCTTTTCCAGCATCTCCTCCAAAAAATACCATTTAGAGTACTACAGGCACCCTTTAAAGCAGGGTTGAAGCAGCGTTCCTATGTAGACTTCCCTACATTGGACGCCACTTCCACTGGAGCAGAGCGAGCATGACGGCAGGCGGTGGTGTCTGGTGGGGACGGGGCTGCAGTCCAAAGCGGGGAACTGGTAGCACACGTGTAGAGGTGACCAAAGATTGCCTTTCAGCTCTCCCTCTGGGTCTGTGCACCAAGTGCTGGAGCAATATACACTCATTACAACCACTTCTGGCAAACACGGCAAGGTACATAAAAGCATATTTTCATTACACTGTAAAGACAAGGTCTTTATGGTTCTTATTATAAAGATCTGTAATCCGTATCTGAATCAAGTGTCAACTGCCCAAATGCTCGAAATACATCCAAAACAGCACTTCTCTTTGGCTGGTCTTCTCTATCTTCTTAAAAAATTTATCAGAACTACGGGCTGAGCAGGAGTACTTCTGGAGTGCAAGAGCTGCCTGGTTTTACCCATGACATACAGACCCAGTGCAATGGTTACAGTCTGGAGTGCTAAAATCAAACTGTGAAGGCACAAGAACAGCTGGCAATAAGCAGCTCTGGGATTAAAATAGGGCTCAGCACTCCTGCGGGCACTCAGCTCATCCCACCGGGCAAGAGTAGTTAAATCTGTTCCTCTGACACTGTTGGTTTCTACTGTGACACTGGGAGAAGTTTGGGTTGGAACATCTGAGAAACGAAACCTGGGCTGTCCAACATCTTCAACATGCGAATAGGTAAAACCTGGAGTCGCAAGAGGAATCGATGTGGGTGTGCTGGAATCCATGTCAGACACCGCTGCTATAGGAGTCCCCCAAGATGATGTTAAGCGCTCCGTCACAAGAGAAGTCGAAGTCTGGGAATAGGTTGACGTCAACATCTGGTATGTAACGGCTGTGGGTGGCAGACACTTCAGGTGATCATCTGTTAGAGCCACGAGAGAAATATTCTGTAGTGCCGTTGGGCTGTCACACATTAGAGATGGCATGTTTTTAACTACCTCCATGCTCTTCTGGAGCCACTCCTGGAAGCCAAGAATTTGGCAATCGCATTTCCAAGGGTTGTCATCAAGGAAGACTTCTTGCAGCTCAGGTAAAGCAGTAAAGAAATCTCCAGGAAGAGACTGCAGCTTAGTACTGTTGAGGTAAACTTTCTGAAGGTGCTTGAGATTATGAAAGAGGTTTCTAGGAAGAACCTCAAGCCTCGTATCAAACAGCGAAATGTTATGCAGTTTCTGAAGGCTCCGGAAGATGCCCTCTGGCAGACTGGAAATATTATTTGTATGCAGAGAAAGGCCCCGCAGTTCATTCAGACCGCTGAATACGTTCTTAGGAAGAACACTAAGCTCTGGATTAAAACTTAGCACAAGAAGCTCCAAATTTGTCAAGTTACTGAACACAAAATCTGGTATTGTTGAGAGCTTTGTGTGATACAGCCACAGGCTACCAAGGTGCCTCATTTCTCCAAACAATACTTCTGGAAGAGACTTCAGTGGGTTCCTGTACAAGGTCAATTTAGACAGGTCATGTAAATGCAGAAAGAGTCCAGGAGGCAAAACTTCAAGTTTGTTTCTGGAGAGCGTTAGGCTTCTCAGCTTCTGAAGACAATGAAATGCATCAGGGGCGATGGACTGGATGTTGTTGGAATGCAGGAAGAGTTCCAGCAGCTCCTTCAGGCTATCAAACATACCAGACTCTATTGAAGACAGCCTGTTAAAATACAACATCAGCTTCTCAAGCCTGGTTAACGCACTAAAAATATTTCTGGGAAGTGCTGCCAAACAATTTCTTGACAAGTTCAGTACTCTGAGCTTGGCAAGCTTCTTCAGCACGCCACTAGGAAGTGCTGTTAGTTGGTTTTTGTTCAAGAAAAGCTCCTCCAAACTAGCTAGTTTGTCAAACAGATTTTCCTCAATGGATTTCAACCTGTTATTTTCAATGATCAACTGCTGAAGCTGTATCACGTCATCAAACGCTTCTGGAGGAAGTTCTACCAGCTTATTATCTAGCAGTTTGAGGACTTTTAGCCTTCTCAAGCCTTTAAAAGCCCTTGGTGAAATCAGAGAGATGTTGTTTGAAGACAAGATAAGATGCTGCAGTTCCACCATCCCAGAAAAAACATCTTGCAAGTACGTTACATTGGTGTCCGTTATGTGAATCTCTGTCATGTTACAAGGCAGATTTAGTGATTCCAGATCCTTTATGTGGGGACCAGAGCAACGAATTGCATTTTTTGAAGAGCAGTTGCATTTTTGGGGACAAATAGATGCATCCAACTGGAAGAAAAGCTTGATCATCACAGACAAACGAAACATCAACATCCTTGTTGAAGTGCTGGAAACATCAGCTGTTACAAGAGATAAGAGAGAGTCAGGATTCAATCGCAAGTAGGTAATAACTTAGCAGCCAACAAATTGTGTGAATATACCATAAAACCTGCAAATGTGTACAAAATTTCTCTTGGCTTGAAAGCAAACTTCAAAATCTCTATTACTGTTGAGTGCAAATATTTCTAAGGTGCTCAGCTTACACCGAGAAGTACAGATAAAGCTCTTTGGTAAATCAAGTATTCCTTGTTTATATTTGTACTAGTCAAGTATAATAAAAGCATATGAAAATCAGGAAACTAAGTATTCATAAGGCATGTATTTATTTGAACAGAAAAGCATTATACTAAGTTACACACACAAACTCTTTAAAAAAAAATATCAAAAGATCCTGCACCCACAATATTTTTTATTGTAGGTCACCGAGGTTTAAAAATAAAGTTTAGCCCGCAAAAATAGATAATGGAGGTAAAAAGGGTGTCCTGTATTTTAAGTGGCCAAAAGCAAACCAGCACACAGTTCTGTTATATCATCTCTCAGCATTTGCAAGCGATCATTTCTTGGAACAGCCCAAGAACACACAAGAAGCAACCGGCTATTTTTGATGTAGCCCGAAATAACACACAAGAGCTCATGTAGCACAGGACAGTAGTGAGCCTCTGATAACCGAGTCTCATTTCAACAGCTGAACACAGTACGAAGTTAACAGTGGTGTTGAAAATCCGATGAAATGAGAGGAAAGAAACGCCCTGAGGTTTGCTAGAAAGCTGTACCAATAAACTTAGATCTGCATGAAACGCATCACGAAGCTGGAAAGTTGTATAGATTTCCAAACAGAAAAAGGAACAGGAAGGCAAGGGTTGTAGCTGTAACGATAATATTTAAAACAACAAGTCAAACAGAAATCCACAGTTTAGAAATACTTCCTTAGTGAAATCAACAAGTCCAAGCGTACCAGGAACCTGGAAGTCGAGCACCTGGCTGAAGCAGCAGCAGCAGCTGGGGCCGCTGAATTAGCTGGACAAGTTCTGCAGACGTAACTGGAATAGCCGACACCGTGTCGGCCTTCAGCCCCGACAACACTGGGGAGAGGAGGGCTCCATCCCAACACACCCTTTTCCAGGGGGAAGGATGAAGCTCTCCCATACCAACCCCACAAACAGACATGGGTACAAACCCCATCATTTAAAAAGAAGTCAGGTGGGACAGCAGAGCTTCTCACATGCCTGAACTGCTGACAAGAACATACCACCATGGATCAAAACCAGCTGCTGCATCAGAAAAAGCGCAAAAGGGAGTTCTTTAAAAACAAACTCCCACAAAAATCTTGGTTAGGTTCAGAGTACTGAAGACTGGCACAATCTGCATCCCTTCCTTGGGAAGGGAAGGACGTGGCATCTGGTGGTATTAACTACCAGCAACACGGTGCCACAAAGCAAGCTCTCACTGGGCTCACAGTTCAAAGAGTTGTAAAAAATTATTAAAAAAGAGGCTGTGAGTTTTCGCCCTTCCGAAGGACTTTTCCATGTTAAACAAGAATCTTTCAAAGAATCTCACCCTCGTAGTAATCCCCACCACCACCCCAAACCCAACCATCTCGCATAAACCAGTCATGCCTTCACCTCAATAACTTTGGAAGGCAGCCTGTCCCTGATCCCACCTCAGCATGCCGATGGGGAGCACATCCCCATGCATGCAGGGCAAGTGCCTCAGCCTGCAGCCCGTGGCAGGCAGAGCGGGCAGCCGGGGAGCCGCTTCTGGGGGGTGCCTGAGCACAACCCTCCACGCAGGGCAGAAACGCACCCACACATTCCCGTTTCAAGCCCCGACTGGCATCTCAACCTGCACCAACTCAACCCAAGACCACAGCAGAACTACCGGATCCAGCGAGGCGAGAGAAATAAGGATCTAGAGAACCAGATGATGGGGGGGGAGGGGGAGGGGGGGGGGACAGGACCCAAAAACCAGCAAACATGCTACAAGACTGCAAATGCAGGTCCCCCCGAGGACACGAGCGCAGTCTGTAAAATAAGAAACAGGCCAACGCTAGGCTGTAGACTGGGGATGTTCATTTTCCTGGTCTGACAACAAAAGGTAAGAGTATTGAACGAGACAAGGTTAGACACTCAGAAGTGCTGACAAACAATGGAATGGTAGAAATTCTTTGCAAGAGATTAAGGCCACAAGCTTATGACTGGAACAGAAACTGCATAATCCTATGGATCTCAAACATCTATCTCTGCTAATGGTATTTTTTGAAAGAAATAATTGAAACTTCCGCAATTGAAGATTTTAATAGTAGAGAACGCAGCAAGATCCACGTAAGGGTCATACTTACACATTGCCATGTATTAAGATTTTCTCAAACGCTCACGTGAGACACCTGGCACTCCACAAAGGACACCAGCCTGGCTGGTCATTTACCATGTTCTGGTCTACAGCCTCTTTCCCTTTCTACCACCCCTGTAATGTTCTCAGATTATGAAAGGATGCCAGAAACAATTAATGCTGTTAGTATATTAAAAGTCACAAATCAGTTTTGAACTTCGTTTCCTAGAATACTGAGTACACGTATCATCTACTATGGTGCTTAACTGTTTTTACTTTCGGGCAAGTTTCTAAACTCATTTGACTGTGAAAAAGGAATTTTGAACTGTACCTTAGAAACTTATCTGCTTTTTAGAGGAACTTATTAGGAGCATAGCAGGCAATCAGGCTTCACCATGATTCTGCACTTTAAATGGGAAGTAGAACAGCAAAACGTATCCTCTAGATAACACTTTCACCCATATTTGTGTAAGTACTGTGAAAGGCCAAAGAATATTTTAAGCAGCGGAGCAGATTTGGTCTACATTTAGTTGTGTAAGCAACCAGCTTCCATAGGTTGTATGCAACTCCAAAAGCAGAACTTGAGACCACTCACAAGACAGGAAAGTTTGAAGTCAAGCACGCAACAGCACAAAACCCACTTGTAGCTTCTCTGACAGTGGTATTAGAGTATGTGCTTCAACCAACCCAATGCAAATCTGGCTAGAGTCAGAAATCTGTATTTCAACGTGAATTATGATCAGAAAGAAATTTCAAATTTTTTAGACAGCTTCACCACAGTCTGCTACACAGGTGCATTAGGTTTTGAAGGAGTGGACACATCTACTTCAAAGAACCAAGTGACTGAGATGTACCTTCACAAGGCTGCTCTGACTTTTACCTTCTTGCAGGATTGGAGTCAAAGCAATTTGAGCAAGGAATGAATCCACTTAACCCTTTGGCTAAGCAAGGCAGGGCTGACCCATTGGGCTTGTTTCTCCTTTAGGTCTTCTGTAGCTACAGACCAACAAAACCTAAAGTCTGAAAGATTCCGAAGAGAGAAAAAGTTTTAAGTTTTCAGAATATTAGCTTGAAATTAAAAGATTCATTTTTTGTAATGAAGTAACAAGGTATTTAAAACATCTTCAAGTTTAAAATAATGTGTTCTGTCAATGACTGTTTAAACAAAAGGTGAAGAAGACAGAACGGAGAAGACATTTCTGTGTGATTTTTCTGAAGATGAGTGTGACAACAGCACCAGCTCACAACCAGGAACATTTGCCCAAGAGTCCTTCCAAGATAATACCTCCCACGCGTCAAAGAACAGAAGGAACATCTGGATAACCACAGGTGGAAGCAAGTTGCTACCACACGTACAAGGTCTGGCTTTAAAACGGCTTTCATAAACCACCAGGTAAAAGTACAGTCAATATAGGAGAATGGCTGCAGAGTAGCAGCACTCTCATGTGCGCTGCTACCACATGGCATGCACACCGCTCCACCTCCATCTTCAAAAATACAGGAGCACTGAACAAGATACCCATGACATCAGTGGGAGTCAGTGTATTCTTCAACAAGCTTTGGATCTAGCTGTATAAAGAATAATTAAAAACAATTTCATGAAACTAATGAAAAGAGTTAAAATATCTGTTCATTTTAATTTTATTTTCAAAGAGCTTCAGTCACAAAAATGATTTACAAGTCTATTTACAATTCTATTGTACAGTTATTTATGTATGCCTCTTGACAACAGGGTACCATTCTAGAGCAGCAATACATATTTTAAATACAAATATGTAGCATCGTTTCAGATTTAAAAATAAAAAGGAAGCGGAGCTTCTAGAGAGCGCTGTAATGAAGAACCTTTTAATCTGTGTTAGGCTTGAGGAATTCATGACAAACTGAGTAGTTTCTGGTTCACATAGTTATCAAACAAGCTGCAGTTTGTTGAAAATAGCTTTAAAAACCTGAAGCTTTACTGTATAAAATCAACATATTCAAGACTCTAAAAATTGTCAAAAACCCACAGCTTTCCCTTAGACATACAAAAACCTAAGTTTACAATTCAGAATTTCATGGGAGAAATCCTACAGAACTTTAGCTCTCTCATTTTGTGATGACCAACATAAACATTAAAAATTTGCAGCATAAAAAGGATTCCACATCTGCTTAGTATTATACTGTATACACATACACAGTAGAGGATTATTTACCCAATTTGGGATGACTGTTCAGCACAACCTTCATGAATAAAGAAAAAAATAAATAGAATTTCAAATCCAACAACTTTTTAAAAGTGCAACAGTAAGAGTTTCCAATTTAAAGGTATGATGAATATGACAGTCAGTTCTGTGGGTGGTTCAGCCGCTTCTACTCAAGCATTATTCGCAGCATTTTCTTTACAGTAGATTTAGTTCTATAGTACATGAAACTAGAGTTACTGCTAATTAAATTTGAAGGGAAGAGAAAAAAAAACACTTTAAAAATAACCCTGAGGGATATACAATTTAATGATCTTGCAATTTTTTTCTAAGAAGTAATATTTATTATTTAGCAATTGCTTTTCGGGGTAGACCAGTCCTTTAAGTATGTGCATAAATAATATTTAAAAATCAGTAATATTTACAAATCCTAATACATCAAAGTAAAATACGTACAGATTAAAGTCTGCATACACAAATAATTTAATAATAAATCAAACTCCTCAACATAAGGCCAAAATATACAGCAGGAAGAAAATGTCTACCAAGTATCTAGTGGAGATCACTAAATTGGTCTGTTCACTTGAATTTAGACTTCCAAGATGAACATTAGAAGAAATTCTTTTCACTACAAACTGAATGTCATCTTACTTCAAAGCAGAAACTGAATATGCTAGCGCAGATCTAGTATGCTGCATTTCTGAAAACCAGAAAAACTAAACTGCTCAAAATGAGAAAAATTATAGGTGGCTAAACTCAGCTCTTGGGCAGGAAGGCATAAATCCCAATAATTGCAGAAGATGCAGAAGCTTATTTTGTGGCTGAACTTGCAACAACAAGAAGGATTCTCAGAAAAGCAGATTTATTATTCTTGACTAAGCGTCAGAAGCAAATAGGTCAGAGCTGAAGCATGCAGCCTCAAGAACATTTACTGACTCCGAACACATACCTTGAAGAAACGAGCTCCCGTTTGCAAAATATTCAAGTTTAATAGACTCACGACCCATTAGTTACTCAATATTAAGTGGAGACACTTGGCAATTTTGGTTTTAGTGAGAGTTCCCCAAAATGCTCTCCAAAGACAAGCCCACCTTAGTAAGCTGTTTCCCCCTTGCTTTCTAGATAAGTCTAATAAACTAGAATAAGACTGAAAGACTAGCTTCAGAAACCAAAGAAGCCGCACGAAATTATCAGTTTAGAGAAAGTATTAAGCAAAAGCATATAGAAGGGAAAGACAAGTATTTTCCTTCACTTCTGGTGGAACAACCAAACTAAAATGGTAAGGAACTAAAAGGAAATGGAAAACAAAAGCTTATGCGTTTCAGGATAAGTCACAGCTCCCAGGTCCAAGATGCATAGCTTCACAACATTTTTCAACTAAAATATTATTTTTCTTTAAATTTGAATATTACTTACGCAGCTAAGAATTATTCTTCATCAATTATTCCATGCTACAAAGATTTTGTAAAATCAACATTGACAGAAGTTAGCCCACTGACTCAAGTTCATGATTAATAAAGTTATCCTAGTCCACAATTGCAGACCCCTTAAAAAGCTACTGATGTTCGATGTTTATGTCCTTAAGAAGCCAGGATAATAGGACTTTTACATTGCTCTGTTGAATGAATGCCAAGAAAACCACTTCCCCCTTCCTCCTGTGCTCCACCCCTCAAAAACAAACAATCAACAACAAAAAAAAAAAAAATCAGGAAAAGAGCTGACAGCTGGACAGGAGATAGTACACCATGTGCGTACTATTTATGAGGAGCAAGTGCTAATAACTTAAAACCCCAAATTCTAGGAAAAAAGTCTTCCAAGCCATTTAGCTCCACTTTTAAATTCCCCATTGGCACAGTACGTTCAACACTGCAGAAACCGTAACACGAGCAGCGGGGGACGCTGCCCATACTGCCTTACAGAGCACCACAAGGGAATTGGGCCCAACCTGAAAAATTCCCTTTATTAAAACAATGCTGGAATGGAATCATCTCCACAGGAATTTAGAAAAACCCTTCAAATTCCATCATCAGAATACACATAATTCACACTAATCCCCGCTGGCCAGGGAGTTTGGGGCCCTCCTTCCGCTGCTTCCACAACTACTCTTTAGAGACATCTAGGAAGGACGCGACATCCTTCTCTAAAGGATCTCTAAGAATTGGGATTTCTCCAGATCCCCTCCCGAAGCTTGGAGGGGTCCAAACCAGTCAGTTGCATCTGGTCAAAACAGACCGAGCAAAGTCGCTACTTTTATCATCTTCCCCAAAGACGCTAAAGAAGACTTTCCTGACAGTTTAGCAAGTTGAAGATGGTTTGGAGATAATCAATTTATGGTTTTAAAAAAAAAAAAAGTTTTAAGCTTTGCACATGAAGACAATGCCTGCCTCTACATCTTTGCAGCTCTAGTCTTCTACTGGTCTTGTGTTTTGACACCACCTAATGGCAAAATGATGTATCACTACCCCAAGTGCTCAAGTAACATTGTTGTTGATGCAAGCTTTTTGTTTTGTTTTTTAATAAATAAAATCCACATAAGCCTTATAGTTCTGCAGCAAGACAGATTTTAGCTCATCTATTTTCTCCTAATTTTGTTTCATACAGCTACATCTAGTGCTTAAGACACCGGCAGACTCTGAAATGCGTATGTTCTTAACATGCACAAGTCCCAAATGTGGGCATGTGAAAAATATTCCTCCCTCCTACCCCCATTTCCCTTGCAGCAGTAGCTCCGGCCTTACTACTTCAAGGTATATAGGAAAATAAATTATCTTAAGAAAACACGGTTCACAAAGGAATAATCCAATCCTTCTGCCAGAAAAAGCAAGGTCTGTGGAGAAATGCATAGCTAAATGTAGTAAAACATGAGACGAAGAAAGTGTTAAGATTTTTCAGCCTTCCTTCTCCAAAAACTTTAGAGTGTAGCCAAATGCCTCCCCTCCACTGGAGGCCACCTAAGCCCTTCCTTGGGGTTAGCTAGAAAGGAAGCTAAGAACCCACTGAAAGCAATGTGCTTTCTTCTTAAGGACAGAGCATACTGCTTTTATAGGATACCCAATTCCTGCTGTGGCAGACTAAAGAATTAAAACTTAAAATCCAAACTTTACCCCTGGAAACACTCTTTACTAGTAGGGACAATCTTAGAGGTACACACACACCAAAATTTTAGAACCGTTCTGAGGCACAAAACTTTTCAACAGTGAATACAAAAAGAAAAAAAGGCATGACAAGGTTATTATGTGCCTCTAGTACTACCATGAAACCATCACATCATAGGGCTTACACCAACACGTGCCCAGGTAAGCAGGTTAGAACAATGATTGAGATGCTCCAGGCAAGTAAAGTGAACCTGTTTTAACTGCCCTGCAGTTTAAACCTTCAAATACATCTCATTTAGGAATAATGAAATCTGAAAGAAGGTGGAAGGAAACACAATCATGTTTGTTCTGCCTAAGGTAACCTACATTTTTAAAATGTATAGCCATAAGATGTCTGGCTCTGAAATTTGTATTCAGAGAGACAAAACGGTTGGAAATATCTCCATTAGAATTTGACGTTTAGTATACTGCAATTTCGAATAAAGCCTTAAAATTACATTCTTCTGAATACTACTAAAGACACGTGCCACCAAGATCCACTGTTATGTTACAGTGATGATTTGATATGACCCATTTCCTTGGGATGGTACTTTAGCTTCTGTTGTTGTTCTGGGTTTTGGTGGCCATTCCGGATCAACCAGCAGTTCCTGAGCTAGATGCATATACTTGGCTTTTGGTGTCTTCTCTCTACAACTGAACAGGGAAGAAAGGAAACAGACTCCACAGCGATCCACAGCCTCCTGCAGAAGTGAACAGATATGACCATTCAATTGCAATAACAAAAAATTAATATAACTAAAGACAGTAAATCGCTAGAAGAAAACCTACTATTTTATTTCCTAATTTGGTACGTCATTGTCACATTGGACCTAGAGAGTGTAGTACAGAAACTCTTCGGTTGTGTCACCTCTTCTATCGTATGGCAGCAATGACATTTAAAAAACATTTAAGAAAACAAGTATTCTGCATTATCTTAACATCTAAGGTCACCAACAGCTTTTATGCATATTTTATATTAGTTTCGATAAACACAGGTATAACAGGCACCATTAAATGATGTTACTATTGAAGAATAAAAGTCAAATTCCCAGAGCGTCAAAACACTTTTTAAGCAACGAATTGTTTAACTAAAGGCCGCCAGCCATCCACAAGTGGCAGTATTTAACTTGCTGATACTGTGAAACTCAAGTCCTACAAGTATTAATAGTTGTTAAAACAGACGCAAAACATTGAACTTAAGCCTTCCTTCCTATTTTCCCTCTCCCTGTCCTAAATGCATGTAACTTAACTAGCTGGAGAAGAGAATCCGCATTCTCAAGGCTGTTTCCCTCTCATGTCTCAGAGCACCTGAAGTGTGCAGGGCTGGTATTTTAATAGCGACAAATTCTATGGTTCTCTTTACGCTCAGAATTTCTATCAGTTGATGAACTGAACCAAACATGAGCCTTAAGGACAAGTACCATTATTCAGTGACCACAAAGCCATGTTTTTTTGAACAGCCTCAACAGGACAAATGTAATTCTGAAGTGAATACATTTAATAAAATTTAGTACTGAGAAATAAACCATTGTAATTTTAACAAGAATGTATGTACAACCAGCTAAAAGCAATAAGCCAACAGGCTTAAGAAAAAGCTAGATTTTTTGATGGGATTCACATAGATTTCCTTGATGTATTAATGACAGAGGGGCAGGTCAGATCAAGATTCATGGTCACCTGAAAAGTAGAAGCCAAATCCTTCAGTCTCCTTAACCATCCAAAGTACTAATAACGTACTTCATTTGACATTTTGTTTTTATACGTGCTATAAATTATCACTCTCAAGACAGTGTTCTAAAACCCTAAGCCAAATTAATTTAATAAAGAACTGGATTAGATCCAGCATCAGCAATTCTGCTTCCGAGCAAATCGAGACGTTCTCCAGTCCTAGCATGCTAACTTGTGACAACAAATAAAATTTGCTAACGTGAAAACTGAAGATAAAGTGAGAAAAGTCTTAAAAGCAATCCTCTGGGTTTGCTTCTCAGTTCTTGCATACAGAGCTAAACCCTTTCAGTGTCAACAAGGAGAAAAATATAAAATCAGAAGCCTTTCCTTTTAATATTCAAGTTACAGAAATCTAATTTAAATAGTCTTAAGCGTAAGATAAGGCAACAGACACTTATAGATCATAAAAAAGACAAAACTGAGTTAATCTGCATGCAATGACGACAGCAAAATACTAGTCTCCAACCTGAGGCGGCTGGGGTATGGTGAGGCGATATTCTCCTTGTTTGTCTCGATTGAACACAACCTTCCAAAGGATCATATCAAGGAGGACATTCTGTGAGACATTACAGTGAGCGGGAAGAATTAAAGAAACTAATGATCATTTGTTGTTAGTGTGCATATTACAAATAAAACCCAAAATAGTGTGTTAGGCATAACTAATTCAGTGCCAGGCAAAATGGAGAGTTTACGTTATTTGTCAGTATACTTAAGTGATAAACATTTTCATTCTTAAAGTGCTCACATGAGATTTAAGAATATGAACACGTACTTTAAACCAATAGCAACAATGACCAAAGCTGCATCCATCGATACAGGTAAAAATTACAAATACACATTCTTAATGTGTTTCAATATTCTAAAAAAACCTCCGAAGCATCGCAGACGAGTGCTTAAAGCAGTTTCCCCTCACACCATCTTTAACGTTACAGCGTACTTCATGCTGGAGCTATGCTTTGCTCGTAGTTTGTTTTAAACCAGCGACATTCCCAGAAAAGCTTCCGTGGGGCGGCAAAGCTGAGCCACCAGCAGGAAGCCTGAATTCTGTAGGAGCCGCTCCAGATTTTGGAAGCGAGGGCAGAATTTGAACAATATGTTCAGCACACGTGGTTATTCTCATACGGCTGTGTGGGTGGACTCGAGAGCCTTGAACAAATCCAGCAACACAGGTGTGAACCTGTATCTTCCATGGCCTTGAGCATACAACTCTGTTCTCTGGACAGATTCCATTTCTAACATCTGACTAACCTCTGCCATTGAGAAAGGGGAGCCGATTAGACAGACTTTTTAATAGATTTTATAATGCTTATGATTTTATTATATACTAGAATTTTATACTGCTTTTCTAAAGCATTTGCCAGCAAATCTTCAGCTTGTTAGATGTTCATTTCTGCAGCCAGTCTGGTTTAAATATGTCTATACCAGGCACTGGGTAAGGAGGAACATCTGTTAGGATCTGCTTTTGTTATGCAATACTTTCTGTCATCTGGCAGAAAGAATATGCGTGCTTTGTGAACCCAGTCTGGCACCCACATGGAAATAGCAAAAGCTTTACATAGTATTTCAAAAAAACATGTTTGGGGCAACCAGAGTCAGAAATCATTCCTGTTGTAGAAACAATTATGAAACTACATATGAGTGTAGTGTGACACTAGTGTCAAACTGGCCAGCGAGACAAAAGAAGATAGATTCAATCCCCCATGTATCTCATCGTTATGAGACACTTAAAGAGGTAATTACTGAGGGATTAGTCTTAGCACAATAAACTCTAGGTGATACACCAAGAAAGTACCTTGTTAAAAGAAATAAGGAGATGCCACCAGCAGCTTTTCCTAGATACTCAGAATATGACCTGTGGTACCCAGTAACTGTAGTAAAAAGTGTAGCTAGCAGAAAATCCAGCCAGGCACACACAGACAGAAGGGCAATGAGCTATCCTGGATGCGAAGGAATGAAATAGCCTGCGATTTCCACACAACACACTGGACCCAGTGAGTTGACACCACATGAAAGAGCTTCAGGGAGCCTACAGTAATACTGCTAGAGTTGATCAAACACAGTTCCAAAGGTGGGACACAAGCAGGTTGAAGTTATGGAAAGTGAAGCGTGTATCGTAAAACAAGGTTTGGGATTTGAGGATCACTAGACAACGCTTTTGTTGGACACCTGCTGTACAATAAAACTACTTATGTCTAAAGAAAGCATTCAACTAACAGTGAAAGTGGAAGAAATGGGTTTTAAGTCAAAGCAGAACCTCCCCAACAATGTCAAGAAAATTAAATTCTATAATTGCTTCTATTCCACTCCTAAGGTACGGACAAGATAAACAGGAAAGTCTGGTTAAAAGGAATGTGACAAATCTTCCTACCAGTTTGGGTAATGACAGTTAAGTGACTAAAGTGTTGAAAGATGCTAACTCAAACCTGCATAGGAAAAAGAAGGGGGTGGGGCTTGAAGTACTGGGTGGAAGC
Organism: Vanellus vanellus; assembly: GCF_965231255.1. NCBI lineage: Eukaryota > Metazoa > Chordata > Aves > Charadriiformes > Charadriidae > Vanellus > Vanellus vanellus. The sequence goes on from NC_138913.1 coordinate 15,195,760, forward strand.
AAACGCTCTACAGTAATTATATTGCTTAGGTTATGCTTACTAGAAACTCTGAAGTTTACAGTTTGATGTGGCAACCAACGAGGCCCAGCAGTGGAACCTTATGAACATTTAAGCCAGAGGAGAACCATTTGCCCTTGAGACACACATGCTGATACACGGACTGACTTTCTACCAGAGCCCCTTACGCTTCCACAACAGAAACATCACGAGATTGTATGAAAGTTAGAAAGATCATCTGCAGAACAAAGTAGTTTCTCAGCAGAAGCTAAGTTTAATTTATTTCTCTCAGTAAAGTTTATGACAGGAATGAAAATTGTAACCACCACTCCAGGTATCAACAAAGTTCAATCCCAAGGAATAATCTTAGTTCTTCAAAAAAGCTGATTTCCCAGAGATGGTAGTAAAAACATCAAAACGGAGTAGAAAAAGGAAACAGAAAAAAAATATTTCTATGAAGTTTGTTTAAAATTTATCAGAAGACAAAAAAGCCACAATTCCACACCTTCAGAATGACCATTTTGTTTCAGTAGCAAAGACTGCAGTATACAGTGAATTTCAATTTAACAAATAAAAGAGGAGACAGAAAAAGAAAACTATTAAGAGTTTAGTAGTACAAAAAAAGAGAAGGAATTAAAGGGCATGACAGAAACCTCAATCATAAGCAGGGTTAGAATAAATATAGGACAATGTAAGAAAGGCACAAGATCTTTAGGAGAGGATAAACTTGTTAATGACAGGGCAAAGGCCAAAAAATTAATACCTGCTGCCATGTTTTGGAAAAGATATGTTATCACCTATCATGTGAAAACAACTGAAATACATGTTCCAATAGGCAGCAACATAATAGCATATATTGCAAACTCTATTGGGAACAACATTTTGAACACAAAGCCTTGATAATTTTTATTAAACTATATATAAAAAAAACTTTGGTTGATTTTAGCTTTACTAAGTCATGAATAAGAGGGGAAAAACTAGTCAACTAGAAAGAATATTAATGCTGTAGTAATCTTCAAAGGCCAAAATGGTATGATGCAAGCAAACATTATGCTGGTTACCTTGATAGTAATCCCTCCTGCAGTAATGGAAATACTGACTAGAAGCTGCAGAAAATGTTATACAGTAACAACAGATAATTGTAGCGTGCAAGCGCTAGATAATGTTGAAAAGCTTTTTCTTCTAGCAGAAAAAAAAAAAAAAAAAAATAGTGACTAATGGCTGCAACCAAACCCCAAATGTACTCAGGTTGGAAATAAGGAGTCAATTTAACAGGGAGAAGAACTGACCACAGGAAGAAGTGACTGGCTTTGAATCTAGACTCCTTCTGGAAGATGTATCAGTCAAACTCCAATTCTCAGAAACAACATAGGGGTACCTGGATGAAAGGTGGGGCATGTTTCTGCCCACATTAACTTTGGAATTACAGCAGGAGATACCCAGAGTGACTGACTTTGGACAAGCTCAGGGCTGGAAAAAGCAGATCTGCATGAACATCTCTACCTCTGGACTTGGATCAGATTAAATTAACAGGTTATATAGACCTGCATTATTCTGAACAAAAAGCTACGTGTATGAGCCAACTGAATGAAGATGGGCTGCCCTAAGGATTTTATGTAGTTCTTTACTATGTTGTTATTCTGAACTGAATTAAGACAGCAAAAAATATAGAGAGCATTGTCCTATGAAATAGTTGAAATCATTTGTCTTTCAACTTCACCCGCCTCCTTTTTTTGTATTAATGATAAAAGATTATACTTTTAACTCAGGAAACCTTGGCACCTTCTATCTAGCCTACAAGGGCATTTTTAGGAATACAAATGTAACAAGAAACAGTGGCCACTTACACTGGCACGCTGTGAAGAGAGACCTTCTAAACAAAAGAGAAACACATACCCTTAACAGAAAAGCACACTTAAACTTAAAAACACTTAACAGAAAAGCATTTTTTCCATTTGAATTTCTTACCTCCGTCAGCACGGATACAATTGCATTGAGAATAACAATGATGAGAATTTTTAGGCGCCACTCATATGGCACACACACGAGCTGTGAGAAAAAGTTGCCAGAGGTTAGCAACATACGTATGAAGTAAACACACATTGAAAACAGGCTTGGAGTTATAAATTCTCCCTTCCTCCCTGTCCCGAGATGTGAAGTTAAAGCCGTAAAGGGGTCAAGTCTGCCCAAAAGGCAGCCAACCAGTTATCCCAGGAAGTAGACACCTGCATGTTTGCTGAATCTTACCTCAAGAAATGTGTCAATAGGTTCAACAGGATGCAACATGATGAAAAATATGAAGACATAAAGAACTATCACAGATATAACAAACAGAACTGTAAAAGAAGAAGAAAATATTTTAATTGGACCATCTCACAATCAGAGTTTTAGATAGTTTTTCCATGTACTGTGGGTTCCTTACACCTTGGAAATAACCTCTTTTCTTCGCCTAAACCCCTTCCAGGCAGATTTTGGCAATACAAGTTGTGCTGATAGCCATAAAGTGACAGAAGGCCAGACTCAATTTCTCACTGGCTCACCTGGGGAGCCGAAACATATACATGCACATACTTTTACAAACAAAGCAACTATTAACACAAATTTCTCCATACAGTTTAATACTTCCCTATTTCTATCTCTGATTACCAGAGGATAATTGTACTATGTTCTCCTAGCAACGTCATTACTGCTGATGTAGCACAACAGAACTGTAAGCGAGCCACGGATGAACAAGCACACAGTCACTTGGAGTTTTTCTTGGAACTGTATATGATAAGAAAGGACTTACAATTTTTGTAGCACGGTTGTCTAAAGGGCTTTCCTTTAGAAAATACAATTGCCACTATGAGGTACTGGAAGCTGGATATAAAAAACAAAGTTGTGTTTTCATAATTTTTAATGTTATGTTCATCATCGTCATCGTGAAGAGTCTCATTCCCATGGTGTGCAGAGCTGGTGTTTGTGGCATCCAATAGATTACACGCACTACAACATAAAAAAAAAATTAACACAGAGTTAGGGATAAGATGCGAACAAGGCCTACTTATGGACAAAAGTAATGACAGAACAAAATGCTACCGTAGTAAAAAAAGCTTATCTTTGAAAAGCTATTACAGGTAGTAAGAAACGACTGAAAGCTGCGGCAGGGAGATAGCAATTTTTGTGCATTCTGAGCTTCGAGTTCTCTTATGCTTCCAGCTTGTAAGTTAACTACATGAACTGTTCAGAAACTACCACTGTAGATACACTCTGAAGACAGGTAAGAAAACACCGCAATCTAAAAAAAAGATTAAAACATTTCTTTATTTTCAGAAGTACAAATTTGATTTATTGGAACTCTAACAGGAAAACAAAACTTTATAATATAGAAGAGTTAAAATATGTCTGAACCACTAATTTCAAATTTCAGTCTCAACTGTCAAAGTTAAGGAGTCTTCAGACCCTGCAGCCTGGCTCTGACCCAGTTCTGCCATTTCAGCCATTGGGTAACTCATACATATTAGTGTGCTTTTCAGAAAAAAATTCAGCAGACTAACAAGCTGCCGTACAGAAACTTTATTTTAAAAGTCCCCACAGGGGGTCAATAAAGAAGAGAGCAGTTATTGCCTATGGCTTTCCAGTCGTTACTGTGTCCTGCATGAAGCAACTGAAACACTTACTCAGATTCTGTTGTCCAAGGTTCATACCAGAACTGCTGTTTGACCCAAAAAAACCCACAGGTTTGGAAAGCAAGGCAGATGATGATCTGAGACAAAACGGAACACAGAAGTGGACCTGAGATAAGACCTGATGGAGGTCTTCGTGCAACAAGCTCCTTCCAAGCAGGGTTTAGACTCACTGCAAAGAGAAAAAAAAACAAGTTACACATTACATCATCACGGATTTCAAGAGTTACCCTGTTCACATTCTGTGGAATTAGAATGGCTTGCTCATGACATCACTTTAATAATTAGTCCAGAACTGCAACTGTGAAACCACCTTGGAAAGATTATACCCCACTAGAATGATGCCACAGTGCCTTCTACAGGCTGGTTACCCCAGCAGCGCAGGAGAGCAGGGGACAATAATAGAAGCCACGAGACTTAAGGAATTAGTAGTGTCTGGCCAAATTCCCTTTGTCTGGCACAAGGACTTACAGCTTGTCTCCTCAGTTCTGGTCTGCCACTGCTTCAAAGAAGCAGTTTCTATGAAACTTGAAAATGGAATTCTAGTGTTAGCCAGTAAACCCAGCGCTAGGTTCCCTATGTGGAATCAAATACTTCACTAGATAATAGTTTTCGAGTATAACACTTTGTGGAGAGAAGTTAAACTAAAAAATGCAGGAAAACATTTGAGAAAGGTGATACTGGAACAAATCCTGTTTTGATTCCAAAACCAGCTTCCTCATATCAATAGAGATTCATGACTTCTTGTACTGTGAAGAACTACTTTTCTAAGATCATGCCCACAACCTCTTTTTGGTATGACGACATTTCACAAACTTCAGAGGAATCTTAACTCAGTACACAGTGGCTTGGGTTTTTTAATGCATATATTGTAGTAGTCGTAACATCCTAACAGTATGTCACTGTACTTACTTCAAACAGGATGTAATTAGATATTAAAGAAAACTTGATCAAGTAAAAACTGCTTCAACAAAAGCCAGCAGTGGTAATCCAGCACAATACTTACTAGTGAAGACAACCACCAAAATGATTGCCAAATCAATGAAGAGAAACTGGAAATCTCCCAAATTGCTCAGGATCTAGACAGAAATCACAACTGAAACATTGGTAATTTCTTCACACCAAGAAACACCTTACAGTGACACTCCTACAGCATTAATTCTTTAAATTTCACTTTAGAAACAAGACAGTCTCTTGTCAAACTGGCTTCTTTTATCTTCAGGAGCCCTGAGTACTCTACAATTCACAGATTCCTGAAGTATCAAGGTGTGAAACAATTTCAGTTTCAAGATGCATAAGCTATTTGTAATTGAAATTTGTTTGTAATCAAACTTATATTACTGACTTTTAAAACCAATGAAATAATAGCTTAGGCCTACAGTTCTCTAAACACCATAACCTTATTATGTAGTCACCCAGCTGTCAAAATTTCCACCTCCAAGGTCCTTGCATACTTCGCGTGTTTAGTTTACTCAGAATACAAATTAAAATACAGGATTTCTACCACATGCCATGTTGCGAATCCAATCACATTAACAGGAAATACTGCACTTTGCTTTTCCCCCCCCTCCTAACTCTATACTTGCAAGCTGCTCTCTTTCAATCCTTTTCTATAAAGGAATGCATTGCCCTTTAAATAAAGTTAGGCTATTTGGAAATGCTGACAGTTTTTAAATAATGGAAAATTGTATTCTTGTTTAATTTATATGCTTATTTGGACTTCCCGCTGTACAGACTTTGTATTCACAGACATTAGTTACTGCCTTCTTTAAATAGATAGTACCGCGTTTTTCATACAGTTAATATTAAAAGCCAAAAAATACTAACAATACTTTTAATCCAAAGACAGTTTTTAGAAGGCAGGTGTTGTGTAATCAAAGAGACTTGCAACAATTTCTATTAAATATCTATCAATTTTCAAATCTCCGAATTATGTTGACACTGCTTAAGCACAATTAAATACTTACAGAATATAGCAGAGTAACACTGATGTACTGGATAATGCTGTATAATGCCATGAACTTAAATACACAGAAGGAAGTCATTAAAGCAGCACGGCCTTCCCTGTCAAAACAAGTACAATCATGTAACTAGGAAGCTTTCTGTGCACACAATTAAATTCTGCTTGGCAAAATGTTAGCTGCAATTAAACATATCGGCAAACCCTTTGAGAGACATCAGGCTGAAGGCATAGGGAGAAAAAGGGGTCAGAACGGTACATTTTCAAGTGTACACGCCTTCCGAACTGAGCCACGACCTTACTTCGGTGTTCTTTCAACTTTATGTGGTTTTCCAACAGAGGTTTTAAAATGAAGGTCTCCTTGAAAAAGCACCTATGAAGCACTAGTTTACTAGATGGATTGAATGAACATGCAGTCAGCCACAGAGCTGCTGACTTCAGAAACGTTTCTGATTACACATTACTTCATTAGTTCCACACTGACTTAACTACATTCTTCTCTGGTTGACCTTCATCCAAAATTATTACCTACCTACCAATTCTAGAATCAAAAATTGGTCAAGCCCTATTTAGGAAATTTGGTTTTTTTACTTTGTATGGTGCTAAGCAGTTATCTGAAGAATTTTACTGCTTGCAATTACACGCAGCCTTTATGGAAACTAACATATTCGCCAAGGTATCGAATTAAATACTAATGAGTAGAAGCTCACTCGAACTCTCAAGAATTAATTTTACACGGAAAAAAGGGGGTTATAGTAAAATACCAAATCGTGCTATGGCAAGCCCTTGCTCAGAGTACCTTCAGTAAAAAAAACAGAACTACTAAAAATGGGTGACTTGTTCTTTAATTCAAACTGTTCTTCTCCAGCATCAAACATATACTAATATAGGGTATGCAAAATGAGTTACACAGATGCATTTAAGTTTACAGTAAGTGGCATTACCTGATCAGCTTTGGCACGCAGGAAATACTAGGTGTCCTGGAAGTGAATGGTGATGCCACAGAAGCCTCAAGTTCAGACAAAGATATACCACCATGTGCCCTCTTTAACGCCTGCCAGTTAACATTGAAATAGAGAACATATTAAATCTTGCTTTCAGCTGTAAAATTAACTGAAGAGTTCTGTACAGAAAATAAAAATATACTTACGCCACAGTCATTTGCTCCATCTCCACACATGCCCACATAGTAACTAGAAAAGCCAAACAGATGTCAGCATTCTGGACCATTCCATAATCATAGACCAGCTAGCTTATTTCATTAAATACTTCTATGTTATTTGACTTATTCAGGGTTTGCATAATAGCGAGTGATTGCCAACGCTGAAAGCAATTACTTTTCCCGTTATACATATAAGGAAGTAGACAGAAAAGTAACATGACTTAGCCAGGTCAATCAAAGCAATAACGGTTATCAGCCCTCCATCGTTCCAAGGTGGTCTAAAGCACCATTGCTTTAGGCAAAGAGACTTTTGTAGTAGTTTGCAGAGCTGCAGGGCCTGACACCAACAAACAATATATTGACCATATATGAACAGAAGTCATCCCATTAATACTTCTTCAATACACAGAAGACATTTGATGGATTTGTTTATTAAGCCAACCGACCAGATTTATAAAATATGTTAGTTTAGTTATTTATCATTTATAACTCCACGGTAAGTCTGAAACTTTCACATCCAGCCAGCAGATGGTACTGCTCTCATTCCTGCTCAGCTAATAGGCTGATTAACAACTCAAGGAAGTTATACTAGCCCAGTCTTTTTCATTTGGCAAAACAGCTAGCAGCATACATAATTTTTTCTCTTATCACACCAAACACTGTCAACCCTCCCACCTTCTATGCTTAAGCAAATACTTACTCTACATTTTGTAAAGCTTCCACCAACTGAGTTTTCTGATCAGGTGCCATGCGAGCAAACACAGTGCCGTGTAACACAAGCTGGAAGACAGAAGATTTCTTAATGCTCACAGGGCAAAGTCTGCTCACCATCAAAAGCGCCCATATTCAAGTAACATGCTCACCTTGGGTACCAGGTCCTGAAAATGCTCCAAGATCACTGCAAATGACTTTCCATTCATTGCGAAATGGTATTTGGTCATCTGGAGATCCTCAAGGCTTTCATGGACCAATTTAACTGGAATATCCTATCAAAAGTAGTTTAATACTCTAGCTGTAGTGTATTTACACAGATACGTTGTCATTTCAAGCTAACATCCAGAGGGGTGTTCCCAGAGATCCCCCAGTAGAGGAGGTTTCTAGAAATATTACTTGAAAGAAAACCTCATACAATGAAAACAATTATTTAGAAGTAAGAAAGTGTGGTTTAGTGTTTCAACTACCAGCAGCTAGAGCAGTCTTAACAGATCGAAATGTGGGGAAAAAACCTGTCTCCTGCACAACTAAAATGTCAAATGTCACATCACAGTTGAAAAACTAGCTCCCCCCAGCTGTTTTACTACTCTGGTATTTTAAGATCTGGAAGTTAACTAGTACATCAATTTTGATTTGACACTTAACAGCAGATTCACTACTTAACGGAATAAGCTAAAAAACAAAGAAACTCAACAGTAAAACTAACTGCTTACATTCTAAGGGCATAACAACACTCATACTACCTCTGAGTTTATGGCTGGTGATGAACTAGTGCATTTTGCGAGGGTATCTGCATAATGCCAGTTGATCCTGGCAGCCTGCCCATCCTTTGGAGGTAGTGCTTCAGCAATAATGACCTTATCCTGAGGTAGAATCATTCCACAGTCTCTGGCCACAGAGATAGCAGTTAACATGTTATCCCCTGTTAAACAATTGCATTTAAAAAGGTTGCAGTTAGAAAAGGATCAATAGCATATACTGATATTCCACATAAAAGAAAAGCTAGCGAAGCCAGTTTTAAACTAGGAGAAGGACTGCCTACCATGCCAGTGACAACCTTAGGGCAAACAAAGCCTACCGACAAAATCCAAAGCCCAGCCCACTAAATTTCTCCCCTGTTCTAACATCACTAGAAACTTCGTATGCTTCTTTCAGCCATAAAGATCTCTTATTGACCAAATCTTAGTATATATTGAAAGTCAGGCAGAAAACATGCGGCCATTTAAAATATTGCTTTTTAAACACGGGCACAGAACGTGCAAACACCAAGTTGCATTGCTGGCTTATCAAAACAGTATTCCAAAGCTGCCATATCAGTGATTTAAAAAGCAAACACATATTGCATAGAAAACACTGAGCACAGATACCTAGCCTGCTTATGGGGATGTAAGTCATGCTTACAAAACAAAAAAATCCAATACAGAGTGGGTTATTATGACATAATTCAAAATGGTAGAGACCCTCAGGAGATCCTCTAGTCCAACCTCCTGCTCACAGCAGGGTCAGTGATAAGATTAGACCAGGACTTTCACCTAGCTGATTTGGAAGACCTCTAAGGTTTTTCAACCTTCAATTCAGTACGAAGCAACTTGTGCGTGGAGCTAGGGAGAGGAAGCTACAAAATAGAATTAATCCCCATACTGTTTTCTGATCTCTGACTTAGCAAAGCAACCTTCACTCGAAAAGAAACACTGGTGTCTGAATATTCTCACAATAGTTTCTAAACTTCCCTCTAGCTATAAATACAGTGTAATCCCAGCCTATTGACACTAAAATTTAACTTCATACACTATAATTAAAAGCAAGACCAAAAAGAGAAGGATTTTTATCTTTTGAGTATGAAAGGTTACATGCCAACCTGTAACCATGACAGTGCGAATGTTGGCTTTATGCAAATCTTCAAGTACAGCAGGGGTTTCTTGCTTTAGCTTGTTTTGCATTATAATTAACCCCATGAAATCCATGTTGCTTTCAATAGCATCTCTGTAGAAAAGGAGCCGAGGGAAAAAAAAAAAAAACAACATTAGAAGAATTACAATTATTAGATGTAGCTTAAAGAGCCTGATTTTCTGTTTATCAAAGTACGTGGAAATGTTTATTTTTAACTATGAAAAGTAAAGAATTTGCTTTACAAAATTGGCACGAGAGATATCTTCATTCCCATTCAAGTATACTTATCTCCCTCGTTTTAGTTTAAAATCATGTATGCACAGGAGGATTTCCACTACATGCCATTATCTTTAATAGATTATATGTTTAAGTAACACAGTAACAAAGAAATATGATGAGGTTTTTCTGCCACGTTAACATACATTAAACACCATAAAGAATTATTATTACAGTTAATTTCAAGCTTAAAGATGTTCCTCAGAATTTACATTATTGCAAGAAAACTTCCTTAAATTTCTATGCAGTGTCGAGGGTACAAATAAAGAATGCACAGAACTACGTATGTCAAGAAAGAAGAAAGCTAAAGAAGAGCAGTAATTGATTTAAACAAAAATAAACTTTTCATAATTAATCCTAAGCATGTAGCTTTTAAAGCCTGTTACTTATTAATAAAGTGAAGTCACTCTTACCTATTAATAGTCTGGACTTTGTGCCACGTAAGCTTAGACTCCAATTTTCTGTGAGCAAGAGCAATAACTCGGAAGCCCTGCTTAGTGTATTCTTCCAGGACACACTCAAAGTCAACAGGAACTTTAAAAAGGTCAAGTTTAGAGTTATTAAAATTATCCATATTACAGCTGAACTACAGAAGAAATAAAAATAATTTGTTCTTTTACCTGTTTCCTGCTTACACAAGCTGGCAATCACTTCAGGGGCACCTTTCATGTAAGCATCCATTCTCTTCTCCCCAAGAACTCTTGCTATTACACACATACGTTGCAAAACTGAAGAAAATGGGAACTGGCGCACAATTCCAATCTCATAACTGGTCTGTGTCATACAGGAAGGAAGGAAGAAAAGGGTTACATCCATATTCATTTTGCAAAAAGAGGTATATGCTTAATTGCAAAAGCATACTTACCGAAAGCTCAAACAATTCCTAAAAAGAGAAAAAATACATTTACTGTAAATATTAAGTATTTTTTTCAGCTACAAACTATTTCCACATAAATCAGTAAATGCATTTATACACAACTCTCAATAAAGTCACATTGTATTTGTAATGCATTTCATAAAAGCTGAATATGAACACACTGCATCTGTTTAGTATCCTTTACTTTAATTGCGACATAGTAGAACTTCAGAGCTTGATTTCTTGACTAGAATTTGCAAGACCTTTCACAGTCCAACCTGTCTGTTTAGCCTACGTAAATGATTAAAGTGCTATGGTATTTCAGCATAAGGCCATGATTGTTAAGTATATCCCCAAAAGATCGTGTAATAAGTTTCAAGAATGTTCACGTCAACTGCTGCAGTTTCTGAACAAAAAAAGATGCCTTTATCTACTACAGAAGAAGACCCATACAGAGGAATCAACTTGCTACACCCTCCCGCTACCTACCGTGTGATAATCTGAATACACAGTCACATGCTTAAATTTCTTCTGCTGAAGTATTAAAAAATACTTCAAAACGCTGATAGAAAAAAAATTTTAAATCTGCCAAGTACATTTTATTTTTAACTTGGCACTTAATTAAAACATACATCTTTAAGGTACAATCGTGGCAAAAATTCGTGCTGTGCAGTGACATTAACAAAAAATTGTTTTAACTGAAACTACAAGGTGAGCACACCTAAGCACTTCATTAGCACAATAAGAATTTGTTAATGACACCAGTATCGGAACGAGTAGGCTCAAAGAGCATTACAGCACTTCACAACCAGTCTGTAAGGATAGTAATGCTGGCAATCAGCCCGCTCACCTTGAAAGAGGCATAGACTGAACCACTACCTTCAACAACGGATTAAACATGTCTTGTTTATCTTTGCCATCAAAAAACACACAGTTTTGATCCTGTTTGAATTATATCAGCCAGAACCACAGCATATGGTAAAACAAATTTGTTTAACACGAAGGATTACTTTAACTCAAAGAATTGCTTTGAATTTTTATACCATTTCTTGATTTGTTGCTTGCTTGCATTCTGGGAAAAGTTGTTTTGAAGGTCGAACCACTGTCGGCATGATTCGATTATGAAGGGCTGTTTCCTCTTCAGTTGCTTCCTCTAAAATCTGTATTAAAAATAATCAACTAATTTATATATTCATTAACTCTGATTTTCTCATAATGTAATTTTCAGAAAAAAAAAACAACCTTGGAAGTCAGCCCAAGGTGCAACGATCTTTCTAAACAAGATTTCCTGTGGGAATTAAGTGTCTTAATCTAGCAGTTAACTTAAGATCCACTTAGCTATTTATGTGTTTACTATATGCATTGAAACCTTGCCACACATATCAGAAAGCAGTAAACTAGCTCTTCAGATTTTTTCAGCACAGGAGACATTTCAGAAATGTTTTCATATTAAGACTTCCTTTGACACATGAGCATTGTCAAAACCCCACTGTTTTACAGTTACAGCTTGAAACAGTATATAATGGCTTGCCTTCTATATAACAGTGTAGGAAATTTCATATTACTGATCTTAAAAACGTTGCTTCTCTTGAAACAAGCAGAAACTTACCCATCCTATTGCTTCAAACATCTTCAAATCAAGCGGATCCCCAGAAAGCACCCCTTCAATTTTTGTAAGGGAATGACAAGTTGCCATGCAAGCAACAAACTCAGACTTCAGCAAGCTCTCACTGCAAGCACTCTCTTCCGGCAAAAGGAAACTAAAACAATGAAGTTATAATATACTTAGCACTGTAATTATTTATTATGAGCCAATTCAAAAGGTTTGTTTAGATTAACAGAAGAAAATGGACTGCACAAGTCTCTTCACTTGTATTTTCCCACGTCACAGAAAACAGATTAAGACTCTGCGCTGGAATCTTCAGAAACAGTCACAACTTCTGTCTCCTTCAAAAACTCTGTGTTAATTCACTGTTTAGTTTGGTTCCTCATACAGAGGCTTCTTATCACTTTGTACTTAACTCAGTTAGCTAAGCTAATTCATTTTAGCAGCCCAAAAAGACATCACTCAGGAGGACAGGATTAAGGAAACATGCTATTCTTTAACCACATCATTTCTGCAGTATGAGCCTAAGGAGGTCTCCGACTTTAATAAATTAAATTCCACCTCAGCCTCGTAAGAGTTATAGCTCTCATTACACCTAAACCATATTTTCAGTTCCATTCTTACAGGTCATTACAGAAACGCAAACATATGAGCTCACATTGAATTTTCTATTCTATTCTGCTGAAGCTGTTAGAGCACAACTATCACATTTGCTGTCAGCTCTGAGCTCATCCTTACCGAGCGTTTTCCACCCGTTGAATTCCCCAAAGATCCAAGCCATCCTCAGTAAGTGTGCCAGTCTGCAAAACAAACCAAGGGGCACGGCAAGAAGAAAGCCTTCAGAAACAAGTTATCCTCAGGTAAAGCAAAAATTAACAGCTAATTAACCAAATTACACCTGAACAATATTCTTTATTTTGTTTTCACTTAAAAGTGAAGACATCAGGACCAGAAATATAATATCGCCCTTGCTTTTTGCCAGTAACTAAGTTCCAACTCTGTTAAATAACTTAAAAAAAAAAAAAACATCCAAAGCAATCATGTCTCTCCTTGGAGACAGGACAAATGAACCAGACTCTTAAAATCCAAAGATGATAGCTGAACATCTCTATATTCAGGGGCTGGAACAACAGAAAATATGTACTAAACCATTGGTACTACTTTCTTACACAGCTAAACCAGCAACTGTTAAGAAGTAACAAAATACGTCAGTTTGGCTTTTCATTGAAATAAATGAAAACAAGAAACAAGTCTGACCTCACACTTCAATTTTCCAGAAGCCTGTGCACTAAATAAAACTCTTAATAGTCCCCAACTCTCACATGTCTGGGGCATCAGTAGTAAGTTAGGACTGGGGAGTCTTGAGGTAAGAAAGCACCTCTGTATTATAACAAATTTTTAGAGCAGACTAAATTAAGTTAGTTAACAGGTGGTAAACACTGAATACATGGAAGCTAACAGGACAAAAATGATCTAACTTATATGAAAGTAATGAATTTTCCTGTAGTTGCTAGTCTATACAAATTCTCATTTACAATACAGTGCCTCTCCGGGTGGCAACACAAAGTCTCAAAATTCACCTAACCTTATCAAAACACACAAGATTCAGCTGGCCACATATGTTTATCCTTTGTGGGCTGATGCAGAAGATGCCGATTTTTTTCAACCTTCTTTGTGCGTAAACAATGCCAGCAGTCATGGCAGCAGGGAGTGCTGGAGGCACCGTGATTGTGATAATGTCAAGAGACTCAATGATGATAGTATGAGCTGGAACCTGCAATAAAGGTCAGAGTTAATGAACAAGAACTCATTACCCAAAGATTCACTATCCCACTGAAGTGTTACATTACTGTTAGCAAAAGCAAAATCCACACATTGCTTTCCCCAGTACAGCAGTTCTGGACTGCCCAGAAACCTAGCACAATCTTCACCTACCATCAGCAACCATGATAAACGAGTCCTAAATTAGCCACAACCTATAACCTCATTTCACTTTTTCACCTGTAAATATATCACTGAATAACAGTAACTGAATAACACTTTTTTTTTTTTGAGAAAAAAAATAACAGTTTTCAATTTCTTGGTAAGGACTTTTTTGCTGCAGTATGCTTCAGATGTGCTGTATCCTATTTCTTCCAACTCGCTATCAGTCAGATGGCAATCTTACATATAATAAAGATTAAAATCTAGTAATTGGGTCAGTAGAAATTGAGGTAAACTCAAATTTCACTTTAATATATTCAAATTCTGCTTCTCTGCTGAATTTTGTTCTCAAGTGAGCTTGTCTTTCTCATCCCCTTGATACAAAATAAAGCAACTAAATTTTCACTTAAAATCGAGTTGTTTCTCATCATCTGAAACGTGTTGGAAATCACAATAAACCGTTTTCTAAAATAAGGCGGTTCGGGACCAGAAATGAAAACATACCTTATTTAAGATACTATTGACAACTGTGTAAAGAAACCCAATGCCTGCCACCACTACCAGAGACAGGAGAAACAAATAGGCATCTCTGTAGAGTTTAAAATCAGTTGGCTTTGGATATAGTATGGAACGAACAAGCTGTCCTTTAGCAGTACTAAAACCTAAAAATAAAAAGGAGTAAGTTATTAAAAGTATAAACAAGAGCAAAGCTATTAAAACATATTAAAAACCTCAATGAAACCCTTAAGCTACTCATTTCATTACAACTGTTTCTCAATATACAGAAACAGATGTTTTGCAATACTGTAATTAAGGTGCTTCAAAAAACGTACGTGCACATCATACTAAGTGCTCCTCTCCCACGGCAAGGACATGCAGCTGAGTCAAACGAACCCCTCTTCTACAGCAGCAGTAAACCCTCAAACGGTTTGGCCTGGAGGAGTTAGCTGTATCACATTTTGCCCCTCACAGTGCAGAGCTAGTGGATATATTTATTATTGTCTAATTAAGCCAGTCCTTGCAAAAAGAAAATGAAGTTATTCATAAAGTCCAACCTTAACTACTCAAATGGCAAGTCTCTGTAAGCTCCCTTGATAGCCAGAAAGAAAGATTCAGAAGAAAAACCCTGCAGTGTACCAACTCATCTTTTGCGAAAACCCACCTCTTGACTGCATTTTGAGGCCTGAACGAGGAGACTAGGCGTCTCAGCGACTTAGACAACCAACAGATACCCTGAGATCCTCCTTGAAACTTTGCCTCAGCACACAAAGAGGCCAACACCAGTGCCCAATTTTGTATGCCTGAAACATTTTGTATCTGGTTAGACTTCAAAGTCTGTTACTACACCTTCAATATCAATGTCAGGCCTGCTGGTGGTAGTGACTGCTCCTTGACAGCTGCTCAGTCTGCAAACTATCACAGCAAAGGCTAAGCTCTCCCAGAAAAGGCTAAGCCCTCCATGCTGATATGTGGCATACAAGATTCGACCAGAACGAAGCAGCTACTGCATCAGTCTTAAAGAGGATGAGCTCATCACAAGAGGAACAAGGCGTGAAGCCTCCAGGCTTTGCATTTGCTACTGCAGAACACGAACCATGGGCCTGTTCAGAGAAGTTCAGCATGTCAGTATGTACTTGAGTATTTAGTCATGAATGCTTTGTAATTCGACACAGCAGTCAAAAAAAAGTCAGAACTACTTTTGATTTATTCTTATGGTTTGGCAGAAGGTTCTGTAGGCACATATGCTAGAACACACCAGGGTAAAACAATAAATGAAAACCTCGTGTGGTGTCTTGAGAACACACTGGCCATACAGACTGCTTCAGTGAACATTTCTCTGAAAAAAATTACCACTTTTTAATTCTTTACAACAGGAGCCACAATGGTATATACACTAACATATCCATGAACTGAGTTTCAGGAGAAAATGAATACATTTAGTCCATTGGTATTTTATGTATATTTCAGCTGTAACATCAAACATTTCGTTTTCAAGGCTTAACTCTGAAGCGTACTGTGAGTACCACCCCGCAGGTCAATCTTATATCCTGATTTACGACAAGATTAAGACTACATGTCTTGCACACAACCATATGGAGTTCTGCTCTCCTAGAATTCTTTTAAGGACTAAATTTTCTAGTATCTTCAGTTTTGTGGCATCCCCCTTCTTCAGATAACAGGATTTTCACTTATATCTCTCTATGTACGTCAGAATTACTTTAGTTGTTATTATCAGACATCTTATGAGCGAGAGGCTACAAGCGCTGCGACATCTATCCAGTTCTGTGAAGTAGGAAATTCCTTATTTGCCTAAAAGCTGTTCCTGTAAACCAGAAAGGAGAGTAGAGAGGATTTTACACCTCTCTGATCTTCTCTCTATATATAGTCATAGCAGGGAAAATGTACTTGTCCATACGTAAAATCTGAACAAGGTCCACAGAGCTAAATTCATCCTGTTTCCAACACAGGAGCCAACTCTGATCTGTCATGGGCAAAGAGCAGATTAAAAAAATGACTCCAGATGTCAAAGCTGTAAGACTCAGTGTGTTAGAAGCAATTACAATTCTCCTTGTAAGAGTTCCGGACCATGGTTTCAGACTTCAAAAAAAAAAAAAACCAAAACATTATCCTTCCCACAGAGTAGAAGAAATGTCTTCAGCAGTTCATTTCTGTTCCTGTTTTAGACCTTTCAGACCTGTATATACACATCAGGCTGGGCACGTAAAATTTTTTATTTAAGGAACAAAAGAAGTTGAGATGGATATTATTAAAGGGGAGATGAGTTCAAGGGAAGGGAAATCTTCTTTTAAAAAAAGACTAGTAAAAGCCTCTAGAAAGACATTAATGAATTTAATTAAAAAATCAGAACACTGGCTGCTAAAACAGACTAACAGACAGTGAAGACACCAGAGAAAGGCTAATTAGGATTAAATTACTTGTTGAAAAATTTGCTTTAAGTAATATCCTAGTCAATGTAGTCAAATTTATTCTATCCAATCCTATCGTAGCTTGGATTATAGCTTACGTTCATCTATTTTGTGGTTTGTTTTTTTTTCCTTAAAATATCTTTGTAAAGCAGAATTCTGCAACTACATTAGCCTGTGCAGTTGTTTTTAATAAAACACCTGTATTATCTAAAACCAAACCTTTAACATGTTAGTATGAATAAGCACTTCTATAGAAAGGGCCAGATGAAACACATTTTTTAAGCAAATGTTATGTGCTTTGGCAAAACTATGGGCAAAGAAACACATTTGACACTGCCAATGACTTCCACTAAAATAAGCCATCCCCCGCTACCACCCAACCTGATGGCACACCAAACCTTTTCAGAGAGGCACGTGTAGTTCAACCAATATGCTGTAAAAGACATCCAAAGGACCTGAAAATGCATTCAGGTAAGTTTTAAATTGATGCTCAAGACTGATTCACTTTCTTGCTTGCCAATTGCTACTCTCCAGGCCATTATCTAGTTCTACTATTGTTGTAAGACATTTATCAAATTATTTGGGGTATACTCATTTATCCGAGCCTAGCAACATTCAACACAATACTCCAAATTATCAGTTGACATAACCTACAAAAGCAAGTAGTATGTTAAATGTAACAATCGATACCTGTTCTCACTACTAGAGCTTTGACCAATTCTCCAGTATAAAAACGTGTTTGAATGACGTTGGTTCCACAGAACAAAGTATGCCGTTTATGCGCTTCTGGACTGTATATTTCGTCTCCCATTGCTTTTGGATATTCTGAAGGATTTGGTAGATTAATCTTTGTGACAGGAACACTTTCACCTGAAATGGAAAAAGAGTCTATAAGCAAGATCAAATAAGAATGGACATGTTTTTCCTTCAAAACTTCAAGTAGAACAATATAATCTCACTTTATCAGCGCAGAAGTAGACTTAGGGAAAAAGTCATCTTCCTTTCAGCATGTTATTAGGTAGTCTCTCTCTTGTTAGCCTCAGCTCACCAGATTCCTTCTCCTGTTTAACTCTATTCATTATTCACCAATACAGCTTTTGTGCCTCTTACTTCAAATCAGATAGGTGTAAAATACAGTTCATCGAAAGAAAACAGGACAAGCTTCATTCTCCTGCTGCAAGGCATCACCCCATCTTTACTTGGAGAAACTAGAAGCTGAAGAAAATTATTTTCAGCTCCTTTGGCGAGCCAGTACACTCAAACTAGGGCTGCAATCAATTTTTATCAGTTGCTAGCAGCAGCAAGAGGCTCAAGTATATTCAAAGAATTGAACATGATAAAACACACAATCTCTGAACCACAATTTTCTAAACGCTGCCAGTTCAGACAGATTATCCAAGGAGTAACAAAAAGTCCATCATATTTACTGAAGCTGTCCTTCAAATACATCAGGTCCCTGGTTTCACAGTACGCAGGCACAACTTGAGATAATTTCTGTTTTTAAATACAGCAGAACAAACATTCTACTCACTACCTTCATTCCTGGAAGCAGCTAAAAAGTTTGGGCAAAAATTTTCTTAAGAAAAATACTGCAGAACTCAATCTGCACCAAGTCAAGAGGCAGGAAGACAAACTATCAAGAAGAAAGCTTTTCAACAAGAAACCATCACTCATTTTCGGAGCCGTGAAGCAGTACCAAGTAGCTGTTGCAGACAAGCAGAACACAAGTACGTAAGTACTTAGGAGCACATGTAATTGCAAGAACATGCACATTTCAAGCAAAATAAACATATCCACCTCTGCTAGAGCATACTGCAAGTTAAGCATGCACACAGGTATAAACTAACACATTTAGCCACACAAAACTGTACCAAGTTTACTTTACCTGTTAACATACTTTCATTTACAATGCAAGTACCACTGAGAAGTACTGCATCACAGGGCATAATTGTCCCATTAGATGGAATCAACATGATATCTCCAGGCACAAGGTCAGTGGAAAGGATTTCTTCTATTTCTGAGTGTTAAAACACAAACAAGTTTACCTGAAAATAGCCACCATCTACAAAACCTGATAAAGATCCCCACAGCTAAGATCCAGGTGGTGACTCTAGAGCACATGGATATAGTTCATCATAAAAAATGAAAGGAATCAAGCTTGTACAAAGGATATTAACAATTAACTAAAGTATAACTTCAGTATTAAGGCACAAGTCCAACACAAGTGCATGTCCTACAAAACAATATCACACACCGCAACCTAACCATCTTCAACTACTGTGGTATCCAAATGAGCAACAGTCCAGAAATCAATCTGCAGCCCCTGATGGGTAAACTGTAATGGAAACCCAACACATGTACATCTAAGCTAAAAAAAAACCTACAACAACAACTACATATGTGTGGAGCGGTAGATAATGAGAAACAGGAATAGGACAAGCATCTGATCTAGAACAAACATGATACTCGCTAAAAATACCACCTAGAAGGACAATCCTGAACAGGCGATTACCCTATTTAAATTCTACTTTGCAACTTCTCCTTTTCCCGTGCAATTTTGCTAAGAAATGCAAGCATTTCAAGCCACTCAAAGAAAGCACAGATGCACGCCAACTTTATACTCACACTTAATGAACAATTTAAATTCAACCTTCTGGACCACCTGTGAAATTTACCTTGGTTTCCTCTGCAGACAGAAACCCTGACAATGCTGTGAGCTGCTACCATGTCATGTAACATAACATATTGCTGCAAAGGGGAGAAAACAGTTCATTATTTAAAAGCAAAGCTTGTCTTCTGAATGCACATTCTATCTCTACACGTAGAATTGATGAGATTCTTTACTAACATTCTTTTGTAACAAAATGTTACTCGAAACTTTCTTTTGAACATAGGAAACTTAAGGGTAAATAAAGTTTGAGTGCATCAACCTGTACAGGTTCCTACTTTTAACAGCATTCTGATGGCAAATATACACTACCATCCAAAAGGTTATAAAAACATTTGGTCATTAACACACATAAGTAAGAACTGCAGTAGTTTTATGAACTTGGATTAAGGTAAGAGTTGGGTTTTTTTTGTCGCTGGTCTGAATTCAGAGATTGCAATTTAAATATAACTAGTACTTCGACAGCTAAGTCAACAGAGGAAAATGCATCACCAATTTAACAATCCAAATGTTTGGCCGGTGCTCAATTCCGTTTGACTTTTTCAAACAGAATGAAACAATGCAAGATGGAATCACTACTATCAATCCAACTTGGTACACAAACTCGTGCCGGGGTTTTATTTAAGTGAGGTAGTGTTTCTGTTATCTGAGGTCAATCTAGTGATTCAACAGCACAGAAGGTCAGCAGAGGAGGGTCTCGAAGAGAACTGTAAATCCAAATTCTTTCAGGTCAAAGAGGGAAAACCCATAACAATATTCTACTTATATAGCTCTGAAAAATTCTTCAAGATTTGTAGGCAATTTCACATCAAAATAAACCAATCTGTAAAAAGCAGAAAAGATGTATCTGTTGTCTTTGAACTTACCTTTCTAATGGTGTAGAGTGAGCTAACAATGGATATTACAGACATGATCACAATTGCTAATGCATAGTAGTGATATTCATCAGTGATCCACAATATCACACTGAACAACTGAAAAACGTAAAAAGGGTTGAGAACCTAGAAGAGTAACAGAACATTAAAGTTACACCAAAAGGTCACATGCAGTCTCCATCAGAAGAGTCAGGATCATCCTCCTCCTCCATGGAGGAGATAAATCTTTCAGTTCTTTACACATGATTTTTGCCTGTTTTGCCAAACTTCCCTCTTTTTCACTACTTCCTCAACCCCTCAAAAGCACAGTTCCCACTAAAATAATACATGAATACATACTTTTAAGACTGCATTTTCCCCTACACCTCAAAGCAAAATGATGGGAACGTCTGATGCACCTTAAGATACAATTTTTACCTTAATTTGGATGTTACTACCTATTTCTTATTAATAAATGCACTGACACCTCAAGTTCTTACCCCATTACTTCAGGCTGGAAAGTTTCTTCGTTCAAAAGTTTCTAATCACATGGATAACAAGTCAATCGTTCAAATCCATGCGATACAAGGAAAATGGAACAAATCCAAAAGTATACACAAGAACACATTTGATTTGACACATATGTTGTAATGTATAATCTCTGGGCCCATAATGGAGAACATAATCAGTGATTTTATGTTTGAAATTAACAACAAAAATAAATAAGATGCACATCCTCTCAAAGAATTCTGACACGTTTTCTAGCATCCTTGCTAAGGCACCAGGTTGTGAATTCTGACAAGATTACAGCCTTTTAAGTTTGGAGAGCTCAAAAATAAAGGTCCATATCCTTTTGCTTTACAGTGCTGGGCTCTAGGGGAAGGTTTCTGTTTTACATTATTATTTGAAGACCAGTCCAATAGTCATTGTACTTAAAGTAATTTTTAATGATACTTTTTAATTTGTCAAAGATCTTACCTCTTTAATCAGAAGCTTAAAAATGGAAGGCACTTTCACAGCAATTTCATTTACTCCATAGAATGCTTTTCTGCATTAAAAAAAGAAAAATACCAAAAAATAGTCAAAATTTTTATTATAAATCTTATGCACTTCAAAGTAACTCCATTAATATGAGAAAGTATAAAAATACTATTTAATCTGTGGCTCCTTTTATTTATCATATTGTTTCAAAAGGCATTTAACAGAAAACATTTACCCGGTGAGATGTTCCAATACGAAGATAATTATTTTATACTTCAATTTAAACTGTAACTTAATTTTTAGGTTATTTCTAATAAGATTTCCCTGTAAACGGTAAGTCCAACGTTAGTAAACATGTCATTCTGAAAGCCAGTATGGGGTTCTCATTAACTTAAGCTCAAACAAGTGCTAAATCTTTCCCTGCAGGAAGGCACTGTTTTACATGGTTCTGTATCTTAGTTTTATTCTTAGCATGAAGAAAGGCAAATTATGAAAGGGGAAGCAAGAAACTAACCTCTGATGGGATCTGACCTGGTTAAATGACATTGACATGAAAAGGCCTTTAAAGGATGTTCTTAAGGAAGAGGCTTTTCTTGTAAGAGACACAAATTGACAGAAAATTGAATGATGAGCAAGGAGATACTTCCATATTTCAAACTCTAAGATGGTCTCATTTGAAGGAAAAAAAAAAAAACAAAAACAACAGCCAGGATGCAACAGACCCAAACTATCCCAGTTTGGGGAAAGTATCAATAAATTAGAACACCAATGATTAAGTACATATCTACATTTTCACAATAGATATTCCAGCTTGCGGTTCACATTTGAGAACCAAGAAATCCCTGAACTATGTACCATTACAGTTACACTCTAAAGGTTTTTCCTACACTAAGTTCCTCTATACCTACGCACTTCAGCTGTGTCCCTTGACAGGCATTTTTACAGTTAGTCTAAAATAGCATGTTAAAAAAAAAAAATCAGTATTTTTTTTCCCCAGTTATTTCTTGCCAATTAAAAGAAAAAGTGGGGAATGCACTTAGCCCCAACCAACCAGAGAGAGATCCATGCAAGCTATGGGACACACCTGTGATACTAACTAACTTTTAAAATTCAAGCCAAAGTCCTGAGACCTGGAAATTTCAGCCTGATCTTCCTAAAAAAAGGAATTAGTTACAGTTCAGGCCAGGTTTGCTGGTTCCTGGCATCCAATATTCTTTATCGGCAATCTAGTACACTAACCCCTCTCTCAATCACCTCTAGCCAAGGATGGGAAAGAAAACAAGAAGCAGCAGAGCGATCTCCTTCAGCATTCCCTTCAAGCCTTCAAGAAGCTGCAGCTTGAGACAATTGGGCATCTTTCCAGATAAAGAGCCCTTGAAGGACTTTTCCAGAGGAATCAGGCTATTTGCCTCTGAACCCATACATGCCCTTCAACAATGACAGTATGTTATGGTAACGTTTATGTCAATTAAAGGCAAGTTATTTGGAAAAAAATAACTACTTTGTTTTACATCAACTGCAAATTTCACTGTATACCTGCCAATGTGGTTGAAAACATAACTGCTTCCTATTCTTTTTATACACTCATTTTATTTCAAAATGTTAAGTAGTAAATACAGTTTCAGAAATACATTCTGAATTACTTTAAGCAATAGTTCTAATGCCCATGGTCAGTGTAGTTTGGGAAAAGTAACTCAACACCGTACCAGAGTCTAGCTCCTACTCAACGTATAGGTAAGAAAAACAAGAATTTCATACATCTAACAGCCTTCTTTGAAGGAAGTGTTAAGAGCCTGTCTGTAAACACTAATTGCTCAATTGTCTTCTAGTTTTGTTAACGCTTTGAGGACAGGTAATGGAATGAAAACAATTCTTCCCCCAAATACTGTAACATTACCTGTAATCGTGCATTCCCTTTGTCAGTCCTGTGCTGTGTTCGTTATGAATTGAAGAACAGAATGTAGATTCATCTAGACCTCTAAGTAAAGGAAAAAGTTAATGAGTTATTTTAGAAACCTGATATTTTAAATGAAGTATTCAGTAACTCAGAAGATCTAGGTCTTCACCAAGGGTTACACTGTACCATAAAAAAAACAAAGTCTATAGATTAATGTTTTTCTAGCAATGTTGTGACAACTGCAGATATCAATAAGATGTTAAAAACAGTCCTCCTGTTGACACGTCTTACTCTGTAGGACAGTCATATCTATTTCAATCAAAATGGAGATACGCTAAAAAAAAAATATGAAGTAAAACACTAGCATAACTAGTACTGAAAGACCTCTAAAAATAAAAAGTGAGCAAGTTTTTATAAAATATATGAAATCAACATGGATTAGTATTTCTTCAAATTATCTTAATTGTCTAAGTAGTAATGGAAGCATTTTAGAATAAATTATTAATCAATTTATCAAATAAATTTAGACTGAAGCTATCTTGCAGCCTCTCGCTATCAAAAATGTATCCATGACTAGGTAAAATACAGTCTACATTTTAAGTACTTCCTTATCACCGGAAGACTCATCTTCACAGAACACTTCTACATGCTGTGAAAGAAAATGCTATAATTTATAAGATCTGCAGATAAGCAAGCACACCTGAAACTTCATTATGTTTACAGCTATGGAATCATTTCAACTACCAAACTTGGGAAATCGGACATATCATGCCCAATATCCAGGCATTTTCTAGCAGATATACTTTGGATGGACAGAAAAATATCATTACCTTCCAAAAGGCTTTCACAGATCACATGACAAAACCAGGACTATTCAACACAAGCCTTTTTTATATTGGGTATCTATTAAGTTATCTACCAAAGAAGATGCAGAGTTGTCCCAGTGAAGAAAAAAAACCTCTTTATTCTGCATATATAGTAACAATTATTTCCATTCGCTAGAACACGGGGAAAGCTTTAAACATCCTCACTATTGCAAAGGCTAGGACCAGGTTTCTGCCAATTTCTCATAAAAGAACGGAAGGTAAAAATGTTAATGTTTTAATGTGGCCACAGGTTTACAACGTTTCCCTAAAATTTTTCCAAGTACAAGGATTTTAAAATCATGATTTTTAGGTGACTAAATATACAATTCTGTTAATAACAGCGCCTTTCCTCCATTCCATCCCAAATGATTCAATTTGGGATGCACAAAAAGGAACGTAACAGTGGGTTTAAGAAGAGCCCCTAAAACTAAGTGCTTTATATGCAAATATGCATACCTATGTGTGTAATGTCCATGCAAAGACAGAGCTTCTAGCAGGATGTTATCTGCTTTTTACTGTACTGTTACAGTACTGAATTCCCAGGGCATTAAAAAAAAAACTCCCCACGTCCATACAGTTTATTACAAAAAGCACTCATCAACTAACAGAGATTCAGTTGACACTAGCTAAAACAAAACAGACATACAAGGTCAAAGTTGCATCCTTTTTGGCTATGTGACCAAGTCTGATTTAGTTTAAGAACAATTACACTTGCATTTCCTGTGTTTAAAACAGTGATCTTAATATTACGTTATTACAAAAAGAACAATGATATGAAACCCAAGCTCTCAGAACTGAATTAGTTGCCCAAGAAATCTTAAGTTACTTCCCTTCTGTATTGTGTGAAGTCTTAAATTATGTGATCAAACTGTTCTGTGTCTGGATACTTGGATGATTAACTGCACAGAGTAATTCTCCATGATGCAATACTAGGCTTGGATCACAAATACAACTGTGTTGCTTACCTTATGATTTTACTATAAACCCCTCAGTCTCATATCTTGTCTCTTTACAAATATTAACTTGATTGTCTACCATATTATTAGGTAATACAAATTCCTGTTTTTTTACCTAAACCGCAGAGCGGATTAAGAAAAAGTATCTCTATGAAGGACAAATGTTTAAGACTTCTTTTCAGAATATTTACCATCCGTAACTTCAGCTGTTATTTCAGAGGTGGTACCTTCACTACGTGATCGTAACAAATTCACTTTAGAGAAAGCGCAAAAGTGACCAAGTACTCTGCCAGTATCAGGAATGTCTCAGATCCAGCTGTTTCTCCTCTTTACTATCCAATTGCTAAATAACGGTGGCCAGCTCGGCTACAGTACCTGACTAAACAAGTGGTCAGGCTCAGTCGTTGCTAACACATCAAACAAATGAAAGTTTGGCATATCAGCAGGAATGTGATTGAATAAATGCTCACATAACTTCACAAGCATATTTGAGATTTTTCCTGGGCTTATGAATTGGCTGAGTTATCACAAGAACATCAAAAGGCATAGTGAAACAGCCAACAAATGCCAAGTTTCAAGTCACTGCTTTAATGGTAAGGAATAACATTTCTTTCTTAACGTGTGGAGTCGTATGATTTTTTTCCTATACCAGTTCTTAGCATAAAAGTATAGTTTTGGGGTTTTTTTTAATCTCATCTGTGGGAAATATTCCCTTTGAACGGTTTAAATTAGCAATGCTACAGGCATGAAAACAGGACCCAGTAATGCAAAATGACAAGTGTCACTATCTGCACCACTGTAATTCATGGGAGGCTTAACATAAAAAATACATAAAAAGCTATTCATTATTTACACATGAACTGAGACTTTTCCACCCTCCCAGAGGAGGAGTGCTCCGTATTGTAACTGCTTGTATTATGATAATGTCTTTAAATTGTTGTCACTGCTGATAAATTTCCATACTATTTGCACAGACGTTTTTTGAAAACATAAGAAACATTTGCCAAGTATGTTTCTTCTCACAGAAATTTTGGCTATTTTTCTTTCCTTCAGTCACTGATCGTTATTTTTTTCTATATGTAGTGCTTGGACTTTTCCACATGATGGTTCAATGCAGCGAACATTGATTTAATTTTAGAAGAGGTTATATTTCTGATCTGAACTTCTTATTTTAACAAGCAGGTGTCAAAAATTGAGAAACCTGTTTTCATTTAGCACTGTGAAAAGGCCTTATCAGTATCATCAGAACAAAGAACTTTCTTCTTTAATGCCAAAGATGAAGAGATGCTGGATAAAAGAAAATACAGCACATCCCATTTGGTGAGCACAGCTAGTACCGCCCACTAAAAGAGATTTTCTATCAATGAGAGCAAAGACCTGGTTTCGTTACTGAAGAGTAACAAAAGAGGGATCAAATTCAGCTCAACGGGACTAAAATGTAGCAGCACAAGCCTACAGAAACCTGAGCAACAAGGTACTTGGTTAATTTCCCTCTTCCTAGATGCTCCTTTTGGGTCTAGTTCAGCAGCAATGCAAAAAATAAGTTATTCCATCAGAAGGAAGGTTTTTAAGAGTTTATAGAAGGGGAACTACTGTCTATAAACAGGTGCTCCGATTCTCAAATAACACTCCAAGAACAGGCAAAAAGCCTGCAGAGGCACGCAGCCTGTCATCCCATACGAATCATGCTCGAGAAAGGTAAATTAAACAAATACCTTCCTTCCAAAGTCACACCTGCTCTCACTATGGTTCAAACAAAGGCTCAATGAGCTAAAACAGCTGGTCAGAATACGATATCAGTTTTCACCACATTCTTAGGCATTCTGTTGTATTTTTTAAAAATGTAATCTGAAGCACAACACAAAAGAAAAAAGTATTCTTACCGTACAACATCAAAACTTTGAACTGTATCATTCCAGAAATACTTCACGCTGTGATGTGTGAAATAACGAATCTGCAAGGGCAACAGACAGCTATTAAACTAGCACCACTTGACACCTCTCTCCTGACTGACTTTATTCTGAACAGCAATAGAATGTGAATTTAGAAAAACGCCACTAAAAAATGAATAATTTTCTTTCAAAATAGTATTTCAAGCATTCCATAATTTCCAGTAGCAAGTTATTGAGAAACAGATTGGTGCTCCACCCAAAGAGTAAGTTAGCTTTTTAGACAAAAGTAGCAGCTCACATGTACTGTATTGTGAGTGTTTACTCTAGATACTACTTGAGACACTTTGAAAATTAACAAGTGTAGTATTGTATTGCAAGTTTACTTACAGGCAAATATTTTTCCAAATCATTTTTATTCTCTTCTGCAGCAGATTCACAGAAATGAACAGCATGGCCATTTGAAACCTTGTGTACAATAGGGTTAGGATTCTGTAAAGGGTTGGCTCCCAAAGAAGGCATAATGCGAACCTTTGCACAAAACCATATCTTGAATTCATCCTTAAGAAGAGGGGGAAAAAATGAGTTGGTTGAAACACCATTTAAACAGCATTTTACTACAACAGTTGTTAAAATTTGTCAACGACAGATGACAGATTAGCAGAGCCCATACATAACTACAGAAGATATCCCCAAGTTAGTATCAGCTACCTTACGAATGCATTTTCTTTCCACAATTCTAAAAGTGTATTTTTCACACTGAAAAGATTTTTATTTTTTTTTAAACAATGAGTCGTTGTACTTGAATTTTGACATCTCCAGCCCTTCACAATTTAATAGGTTTTTTCTGTAGGAGGAAAAACTGTGGG
Source organism: Vanellus vanellus (assembly GCF_965231255.1). NCBI lineage: Eukaryota > Metazoa > Chordata > Aves > Charadriiformes > Charadriidae > Vanellus > Vanellus vanellus. Next base: position 15,223,716 of record NC_138913.1, read on the forward strand.
ATTCCTATGCGTTCAGCTGCACCCACCCTGCAACTTCAAATAACTGAGGACTTAAGACCATAACCAGGGACTGTACACAGCAATTGTGGAGGAAGAAAATCACTTGAAATCAAATCACACTGGGGTCCACCGTTACATCTTAATTCAACAAATGTATCTCTCCTGAACAAAGGAGGGAAAACCCGAAAACCATGTTATCAGGTTATATGAACAAGGTATCTGTTCAGTAACTTTTGATGACAACCGCATTCACATATTTAATTCTTAAAATCCAAAAGTGAAGACTTTTTTTGCTGCATCCTCTGCAAACAGCTGTCAGTCTTCCCATACGGGCAGCACAGCTACATACAATACCAAGGACCACAGTTCTGCACGAGTGATTTTGTCTACACTGCAGGCAACAATTTGTGTATTTTAGCAAGCAGTGAGAGGGATGTGAACCAACTGCAAACAGGGAGAAGCACACCTTCCTATAAACTTACAGTTGTTCTCAGCAGAACCACTTCACAGTCTTTAAGCGTAGTCCTTTTACATGTTGCTTTCACACGCCACTGAGGCATCCAGTAGAGGAGGAGGAGAAGAAAGCCACCAGAACAGATCACTCCTACAGCAACTAGCACCAACTTCCATCGACACAGATCATAACCATAGATCTCCTGCATGGAAACAGAGAAACAAATAACAAACAATGACCCTCTTTAATTGCTCTGGCTTGGGAAACCAACATTGATTTTTCTTAAAGTGCGGTATTTAAAGCGAATCAAATTTCAAAGCCATTTTATCCTTTTTTTTTTTGGGGGGGGGGGGGGGGGGGAGGAAAGACTTGAACAACTTAATACTTGACAGGGAGGCAACAAAAAGGAGGACTGTTTTGCTCAGTCAGAAATAGAAACATCAGTAAAAGCCTCAGAAAGGCAGAGCGTACGCATTGCTTACAACATTTCATTACAGTACCCGTCTCCTCTCTGCACTGCTCCCTAAGGACTTAGGTTGCAGCTCAACCTGCCTTAACTCTCAGTAAATCACCAAATTTTTTACCACAACCATGCCCTAGCACAAGCCAACTAAGCAGTTAAGAGTAAAAGCATATTTGGTTTTGCCAAACGTTGATTTTACCACATTAGCGTTTGATTAGCTAGCATACACAGCTTCGAACACCAGCATTAGTTTCTGTTGCTAGCAGAATTTTATACTTTCTAAACATGCATGTAAATACATTTGTCAAACACTACTTTTTAGTAGAGAAACTGGCTTATTTTGCCTGCCGTTTAACAAGAAATGCTACTGTGAAACGTTAGAAACTGTAAGCTGCGCTGTCAAAGGTTCTGTAACTTGCACCAGCTGGAAAAATCCTCCTCGCCCATTAAAAAACCCACAAAGTACTAAGTCTGCCTTAGTCAAAGGCAAGTACTAACTTAACCTGATGACAGCCAGGCACAGAAAATAATTCAGTGACTTACTAGATGCTGTGTTACATTCCTGAGTTTCACATTACATCATTAGATTATATTTCCTGCTGCTAAAAGGCAATGAAGTTTCCCATTGAGTCCCACCTACATTGTTCATACTGACACCAATTTTTTGCAAATTTTTTTGTACTTTCCATTAAACAGTACTAGAATTTGTTTAAACTCCTTTCCTAAGAAAAGGCTTTTCAACAAGTTCATTTTGCAGCCTTCTCGGTTGACAAAAAAGCAGAAACAAGCCCCATTCTCTGCTAGCCCCAAAGCACTGGAGTCAGTATTGACTCCTTACCAATAAAAACAGGTGGGTGAAACATAGTGGGAGAAGTTAATGCTTCTTTGGGGGCAAAACAAAATTATTTCTTTCAAAAAGCATGTGGTTTAGTGATCATTTTTTGTTGGAAGGGTATTTCCTGCTCTCCTTATTAGAGCTGGTCTAGTGAAGAGCAGCTTTTCTTAGGAGCGTGCAGAAAGAAGCAACAAGGATTTCAATTCACAGGAATCTACCATTCTTTAAAACCAAAATCCCTACAAACCCTAAATATTTTCTGCTGTCTCTAGAATGGGCTAGAAATTTAAAGATCAGCTGCCACTATTTGCCTGTCAAAGCTAACTATGTCTTCCAGGACAAACAAGAAGAGATATCATTACTCTAGTAGGAAGCAAAGTTTATGTGCTACCAAAATACCCATAAAACTACTTGCCATGCTTTAGGGAGTGGGTCTTATCTGCATAAATATGACTATGCAAGAGGATGCAGAGTACAGTCAGAGTACAGAGCATTAACCTGCTTTAAATGACAAGAAAAAAGCTCCAAGAGTCAGGGTGGGAGAACAAAACCAAACACTTTGCTTCCATTTTATGTCAAAGAAAAAGTTAAATACCAAAATCTTTTACCTATGGGACTGCTGACCTCAATGTAGCCAACACAGAACCTTTGCAAAGGCTTTCAACAAAAACATTCCCTATCCCAAGACTAGACTTCTTTAGACCAAAAAAGACTATCAAGGATAACCTTATAGAATTGCTAAACTCATTTAAAGTGAGACAGTCCCCTTCTTGATGAAATATGCCCCATATAGAGAGAAAACCATGAAAGTGTGTTTCTTTCCCTGTATAAATATAGGTGAACAGAATGCATTACCATCTCATCCTCCTCTGCTTTATTGACAAACTTCTTTTCTTCTTTCTCCATGTTTAGTACGATATGGAACTTCTCAACTTGAGATATGGAAGACCTTTAACAACAAAATAATTTAAAATTGAAACAACATTACTGATCTTATATCTAAGTATTAGGTTGTTTTGAGTTATTTTCTGCAAGTGTACACACATAAAACACACTCACAACTTATAAATATAGATCTTAAATTTGCACTGTTACTACTAGAAACTAGCAATGACCCAAGGAGCTCTAGTAAAGCTTTAAGATTGAACACTGGACAAATACAAGTGAAATATTGCAGAAACAGCAGGCTTTGAAAGAAGGAAAATAATTTACACCAATTTAACTGGGTTACATTCTACATGCAGCAAGCAGGTTTTGGTACATTCTACAAACTTCACTATGGAAATGTAAATTAAACCTGTAAAAAAAAAAAAAAAAAAGCTTAAAAGTAGGTCAAGATTACACATTTCTATCATTCTGTACTGTAATAGCTCCAATCAGATGATTTCAGAAGCCAGGCTTTCCTCCACAAGGAAAGGCATTGTACCCCTGAGATGTGCATTTCTCATCTGAGAAGAAAAGTAAGTATGTGCTAAAAAAAGTTTAGTCCCCACTTTAGTATTTCAAAATCAAGACATGCTTAATGGTCAGTCTTTTCCCTTCTTGCCAATTCTTTTACCATTCGATTTGTATCAATGGGTTCATTTCTTATTGCAAATCTTGAATGGTGTTTTGAGGATAGATTATTATCACAAGTTCCATGAATAGCGAAAGGCATGAAAAAATATGAAGCTGTCTGTGAGATGAACATATTGCACACAGATCCCTATTCCAATAGGGAAGAACTACAAACAAAAGGCTACAATGTAGCATGAGGGCCATCAGAAGTTTCAACATCACATAAACAAAGAAAACCAAAGATACCAAGTCAAAAAGCTAAATTTTTGAAATTAAAACTGCATTCAACCTTCAGTTGGCCACCCCTGTACATACTAATTGTATACTATTTATAAGTAATGCACCCATATCGTATTTCCACAGGACCACCTATCATAAAACCACTGAATAGCCAGTGCTCACCTGCCAAGGCATGGATTAACTATCATTCGCTGCACTGACATTGCACAGCCTTTGATTTTATTTACTGCACATATAAAAACCTCTCTGAAGGCAGCACTTACTACCACAGCCTATAAGCAGTCCTCAAGTATTAAGGATTCACTGTCATAGCACAAGTAGTTATTGCAATTGCCATTTTTCAGACAAAATGCTGTTTCAAAGAAAAAAAAAAAAAACAATCAAGGTGAAAGCCACCCACATAACTTCATCTCAGCTGTCCATTGAAGACTAGGATGCCACTACTCAAAATACTTAGTATTAGGTAACGTTATGATAAAAGCACAATCATTACCAAGTTCTTTGCTGTCATTAACTCCTCATTTTCACAAATCAAATCACCAGACTTCAAGTCAGATCCTCTGGAAGCCAGCCCCTGGATCCATGCACTTACATTCAGCAGCAATGCCAACTTCAAAAGGTCTTTCCTCCCAACTCCTGCAATTTAGCAACGTCATCGCATCCTCACGTGTTTTCTGCAAGCAAGCACTTCCTTTCCAGTTAAGCCAATAAATGAAACAGGAACACAACAGAGAAGGTTTCTGTTGCTGTCCAAATCTGGATCTCCTCAGAGATCTACTCCCACTGCTGAATAAGGTCTTAGTGGAAGAAACACACACTCAAAGCAAAGAACTGCATCACAAGGCAGGGCTCAGTCACAGGTGAAAACCAACTCCACACTTCATAAATTGAGTGCTTGATACAGTTTGTACTTTGTTATCAAATTAGCTTCCTTCCATAAAGAACAACTGTCGGCTTTGATAGAAACACCAACTCATGCTCCTTGAAAATTTTCTATTACTATCCCAAGACTGAACTATGAATACCTTTCTTACTGCAGATTAATTTGGAAATTAAGCCAAAAGATGTGCACCACTGATACTTGCTTATGTGTGACAGGTCATGCAAGTTCTAAAACACGTTTTTGTTTAAATTGCCACTTTTCTTAACTAAACAGCTTTTTATCCTGGGAAAAAATACATACATGAAACCAGTTAAAATCTGTCCTAAACCCACATGGGACTGCTAAGAAATCTCCTGAGAACAATATTTGAATTAATAACATCAAAAAAGTTTATGTACACTGTACAAATCAAATTTTCAAACAAGAAGCCATGCAGTCAGAAAGTTTTGTGTATTTACAGAATTATACTTCTAATAGAGTTCACAGCTCTATGACAGAATTATTAATTTATCATACTTCAACTACTCTCCTCTTAAAACAAACATGCGTTTCCCCGCTATAGTGTACTGCAAGATCAAAACCAGTGCCTGAAGGCAAAACTCCAACCTTGGCGAACACATCTAGCAACAGCCGTACTTGATACAGGAAAGCACTAAGTGGCAAAATAAATGCAAAGAGCTTCAAGATCAACAAATCTCAAGTGAGATTTCCATATGGCCAACGTGTCAGAACAGGCACCTTATGGGACACCACGGCAGCATGAGAGAGAAATGCAATTGTGGTAATTTAGGGCAGTTCCACAGCTGGGAAGAAGCATCAAGTCTTCAGTCTGAAGAAGCATGAAGGGAAATCTCAGCACCAGTGATAATTCCTGTGATTCAGTGAGTTCTTTGAACAGCTGGGTAGAGTCACACAGGGAATACACGAGGAGCATTAGGAGGCTATTTTTGACTCATGTCATTAGCTCCATCTGCATTATTTTATACAGACTCATTTACTGAGCAACCTTCAACTAACACACACATTCTCATTATTTCACGTAACTGTAATTTTCCACATTAAACTCAAAATCAAGTCTCTAAACTTAGAAAACATCAGAGATCTTTTCTTTGGTTGATGGGTTATGAAAATCATTCCTATTCAGCAATGAAGAACAGCACCCTTTCTCCAGTCTTATCCTTTTTGGCACATCATCAGCCCAAGCTCATCATCAAGAGTCCAAACTCTTAACTGCTTTGGGTTTGCTTCTCACTGCCCTGCTGAAAGTTGGTGTTGAACACCACCACCACGAGCTCCACGTGGTTACCCTCCTTGGGGATGACTGCTGGGGCAGACTGAAGAAATAAGTAGCAGCATCTCACAAATACAGAAGAGACTTCAGTAATCTGCATTTGATCTTTACCGCCTTCTTTCCGTAACACGGTGGGAACATTTGAATACCTCAAATATTTAATTAAATATTTAAATATAACACTTGGACTTTTCAGACTACAAGGGAATATGACATTTTACTAGTATTCGAATTGAAGTGAGGTTGAAATCCACTCACAAGTAATGTGGACTCAGGAATATTCAAACGTAAGGTGCCTCTGATGCAAGGACTGCCACTCAGCCTCTCGCCGGCACAAGTTCCCTGGAGTGAACAGCTAGAAAAGTCCTTTCCTCTTTAACAAACTGCAAATAGCAACCAAAAAGCAATCCTTATTCCTTTTAAAGAAAGGTGCCCAAACCAATGGAAATGGTGAAAGTTACTGTCACTCTACTTACATAATTTTTACTCATTGAGCTACTATTGTATAGTTAAGCATATTACAGGGTCAGAAAAGTAGGAAATATCAAAAAGGTCTGTAAAAGAAATGCTGAGACTAAGAGAATGAAATCACTTGCAACATTTTAGAACATAGGTATAAATTTAAATGATATAGCGTTCAGCTGAACAGTGTCTGAACTGTAAGTACTTCTAAGAGCATACCTTTGAATCACAAGCTTAAACAGAAAATCTGCAACTTTGTAAAAAAAAAAAAGTATATAAAAATTAAGTCAAACTGCATTTACTATTTGCCTCTATCCTGAAGAATATGTAACTATGAGCAGGACAGCACTTGCAGTTTCAGATTAAAGTTGATATTACCTTGGAGCTAAAGCAGATCACAAATTGGATCACTGGAGAAATTACAGCAGTGCACAGACCCTGAAGCTATATGCAACCTCCCCAGTGAAAAAAAATGTTGCACCTTTTCTGAATTACTACAGCAATATCTATTTGTTGATCTATCCTGACTAAACAGCCAGGATACCAAGCAGTTCTACCAAAATATTTATAGGCAATAACCATTTGTAGCAACAGTATAAAAGGTGCAAGTGAAATCATGGCATACTTATTAAAGAAAATGTAAAAGAACTACAGCAAGTCTCAATCAGTAAGCCTGAAGAGTTCTGCAAGCCACACTTTTGAAGGACTACTAGCTTAATATGAAGTCAGTTTTCTAATAGTTGGCATAATTAACAAACTACTTCAGTGCAAACTTTACCCTTCAAGTTTGATTTAGGGTAAAAAAATTTAGGACTTCTGAGATTTCCTGCAGTCACTGGGTAATTTAAATACCAAGTTTCTCAGGTGAATATAATTTTGACAGCTCAAGTCTTCAGTAAAATCCACACATGGATATGCATTAAAAAAAAAAATCTCAAGTTGTTACATATGCTTATGCTCTGTCATCATTTCCCTGCTTGAAATACACACGTAAATAAACTTACAAGCTTGAATCTTAAACATTCCCTAGTTTATTCTTTTCAGATATTTATAAAAATCCCAAGATAACTAAAAGAGTTTCTCTTACCAACAAGCAGTCCAGCAGCTGTCCTCTGCACTTGCTTTTGTTATCATGAGTTCTCGAGGCAGTTCTTAATAACTGAGACCCTATCTACAAGGGAAGTCCTGACAAATGAACTATTTTGTCTAAAATCTAAAAAAAGTCTCCAAGGGCTTTTCAAACTGTTATCAAAAGATTAACATATCAAAGAAAATTTGGCACTGCTCGGAATGCCTTTTTTTTTTTTCCTTCTTCCCTCCAGTGTGGCGGAACAATGCGGGCCTGTGCCGGGCTGGCCGGAGGCGGCTGCACTTCCAGGCATCACCCGCCGCTCCAGCTCCTTCTGTTCCAACCACAAATGCCTCTCCCGGAGCCTGCGGACAGTTTCAGGTCTGTGCACCAGTCCTGATGTTATCGGTCCAGCTAACAAACATACATGCTTCTGACCAAACCCTTCCCTGTACTTACAGCTGTTGGGAGTGAAGACAGCAACGTTCATTTTGAGGAGCTAATCGATGATAGAGGCGGCAGTTAAGAAATACACACATTTCTCACTCTCGGCATTTTACACAGTTTATCACACAGCATAATGAAGCAATCCCACACAGCAAATCAGACAACTTTTAGAGATCAAGTGCTATAAAGCTGAAAAAAGGGCACTCGGTCACTACCCAAACGTTGCAGAAACAAGTTACTTTTGCATCCAAGACAAGGATCAACCAGTACTGCTTCGGTAAGAACACAAAGGGCAAGGGAAAAGATCTAGCAAGGCAGGCAAGAAAAGCAAGAGACATGCATGAGAGAGGCCAAATTTAAAAACCACCTATGTGCAAAGATTAATACAAGTCAATCTTCCTCAGCTTCTTACGTAATCCCTGTCATTAAATAAACCAAGCACCGTAACCTTCTACAGGAAAAGAATTAAGGCCAAAAAACTGACTGACCCGTCTAGAAAAAGATCACGGTATAGATCAAACATGAATCAAATTCCTGAAATCTGATCTAGTGCCTTACTAAGTGACGCGTCTGGCTCTCCTGGGTATCTTTAAGGGCTACTGAAAGATTAGAAATCCTTTTCCAGAACTTATTTACAACAAAGACATCCTCCATTAAGAGACACTTTACAGCTCTGGAGTTGAAAATTAAGTTTCTAAGTTGCTTGCTGTTGTCATTACAAGTCTTTCAGATTTCTGAATTAAAAAATATCTTGACCAGTCATCCTGAACTGCAGATAGTACCTGCTGCATAGCAGACAGATGTCATCTTCAACTGTATCCTGACTAGCTATCAAAACACGGAAAAACCCTGTCTTGTTTTGAAACTAGAAAGCCAAACATTATTTCAGTCACTCAGAAATCAAACATTTCTGCACTTTAAAGCCATACTTCCAACCCTTTATTACAAGAAGAAATCAAACTCGCAAGGTAACAGGCCTTACAAAGGCAATGTTTACCACTGGGGGTTGTTCTTGTTCCAGAACCACGCGATTCCCACGCACTGACAGCAGTTACCAAACACTCCATTATTATTTTTTTTTCCCCTCACACATTATGGTAAAGATTTTCGGCATTTATGCAATGGACCTACAGGAGGTAAGCTTTACAGATACAAACACCAACTCATGTTCAATCTCTGCCATACTGGCAGTTATGAAATTAAAAATTGAAGAAGTACTCAAACTAGGTGAGCACTAACAGGCCAGGAAGAGGTACGAACGTATCTTCTGAGAATATATTCCATTTCAAAATATATCTGATTTCTTAGGAAATAATGAAAACACAGCCTGGGCTACAGGTGACCATTAGTAGAAGAAGACGGCAGTTAATTTTACAAAGCAACTGACCGAGGAAGTGTATTCTTTTGCCCCGCCATAGCAGTCAGCTTTCCACATCTGTCTACAAGGGGTTTGTATCAGGTGCTGCACAGGGGCATTTGCAACATCCAAGGAGGTGATGCTTTGGAAGACAGTTCTACACTCATACCTCAAGCCAAATGCCAAAAGTGGCTCTGAATATTAAGCGTATTTCAAAATGTGAATGTTATAATATGCCCATATGCATACAGAACAAAGTACCTCTTATCTAACTACTAGCAGTAAGAAACAATGAAAATGCTTCTTCAAAATTATTCCAGAAAGATTAAGAACTTTTTTCCACTGGACCACAGAAACATTTCTCAGCAGGGGGAAAAAAAAAAAAAAAAATTAGAAATCTGTTCTTGACCCAAGATCTCCTTTGCCATCCTGCTAATGAGACCTCCTGGTCTACACAACACTTGGCAGCACAGACCATGCAAAGTTGTATTCAATACATCACTTTCAACATGTGCGTAATATTTAACCTGATGTCAGAATTGCCAGCAGCCAAGGAAAGAAGTGCTAGGTAGAGCTTAAGCAACCACGCTCTAGAAAAAGCACACTTTTAAATGGAGCTATAAAAATAGAAGGAAAAGTCTTATCAGCTATTACTACTTGAGCTTGCAGCTCCTGCCCATGCCAACTGCCAATGAGTTCCTCACACAATACCTGAAAAGCTGAATTTAAAACATTGACTTCATTTAAAACGTGCTGTACCAGTAAGTGAATGGACAAGGACATAAGGTTAAGCAGATGTAAGGAATAGAAAAAAATAAAGATTAAAAAAATTTAGGAGCACATTCTTCTCCAGCCATATCACATAACAACCTGCACACATTAAAAATCAATAACCAAAAAAAAGCAAACTTGAAAAAAACATTTCAAGCTTTCAAGAGCTAAAACAAAAGCTTCTGCCCACAGTGTCTTGGGCATAAGTCCTAAATTTACTTTTCAGTCCTTGTCCTTTATGTAAGAGATACTATTTCAGCATTTACAAAAATAATGTACTATTTCCTCAAATTTGTCCGCTGACTGCTTTTGAAGCAGAGTGGCAGAACCTGCAGCCACTCGAAAAGAAAAAAAGGACCTTTTTTAAATAGACTAGCAATTAAAAAAGCTAGGAGTCTAATTGAAAGGTTGAAAGAATGTCCTGCTAAAATCCACATTATGACATCTTGTCTCCAAACAGTCTGTTATCAGGATTCATCATCCTTCACTCAATAGTCTCGGTACCTCCTCAAAAGAAATGGTTTCCAAAGTTCCTTTTTATGGATTCTCACAGTCTTCAAGGAGCTTCTGTACACAGCTGTGCTTGCACTTGGCATTTCTGTTTCTCTGACGTGGACCACTGTTCAGTGACAACTTCCACTTAATATCTAGGACCAGGGCCATCATTTGTGGCAGATGGGATTACACTACACCCTGGACCCGGAGGGATCCATACATCTGAGCTGCAGCAGAATGCTAGAGACCAGGCTGGCAAGCCTGACACCATGTGCGAGAGATGGTCTTTGCCTGCCCCCAAAACATAAAAGCCACATCACTCAAAGACCACTTCAAAACTGAAACAGATCAGTTTATACCCGATACACAACTTAGCCAAATGTCTGGGGATATCACATTTTTCTGATGATAAAAAACAAAGGTTATCACATTTTACTTCAACATACACTATGATGAGCTTACCCATGTAATTTAAATTTGTAAAGCTTTCAGTATTAAACATATTGATATTTTTACAAGTTTGTAGTCCACATTACAAACGCAAAAGGTACCTCTCCTTGAGAGACACCTGCAATCTGAGAAACACACCTTACGTGAATGGAATCCGATGCAATTTACAGTTCTCCAGCAGCTTGCAGCTGAACCCTTAAATACGAAGTTATCCACATAATGTACAATAAATGTTTGGGTAAGACATATAAGCTAAAAGAACTATGGAAGATCAAAAATCCTCCAGCTATATTTTGAAAGGAGTTAAGGTTATAATTTGTACTACAAACAAAGCTTAACACTTTAGTCAACTAACCAAGCTCTAACAATAAGAATGACATAATAGTTTAATGAATACATGGAAATTTTACAAGTACACGAGCTATATTTTAACAAAGCCCTCCACTCAATACCTATTTTATCACTTCCCATCTTAGACTTTCTGTTATAATACAAGCTTTTGTTTCTGTGTTTAGGCTTAAGGAAGACCATTGTATCCAACAATCACCAAACCAAAATTGTATTTACATTTGTAGAGTGTATTCTTTGTAAAGTATACTTTTTGCAGACTGTAACAGCAATTGCAATGTTTATAGTAGAATACATGCTACATTAAGGAAAGATAGTTTATTGTTAGATGCAGAATTAAGTATTGCAATTCATCACGATAAAAGTACTATAGCCAATACTATACTCAAAACTTACTTTCTAGCTGGTCTTCGGACAGTTACTTTCAGTCCACTTAAAAATTTAATTACGTAATAGCACATTCACAAGTTGAAGACATGTTAGACGAGAATTTAGGAAAGCAGTTGGTCATATTAAGGACAATTACTCAAGCACTTCACCACCTAACCTTCCCGGCACCTCATTTATGTTACTTCAAGCAGCAGCTATTTACATTAATGAATGTTTTCAACTGATAAATCAAGCACCAAGTCAAAATTGCCCAAAGCTTGGTCCCACTCTCAGGCACACAGAAATAGCCTTTCCATGTTTCCTTTTTGGATTTCTGGATCTCCTACCTAGCTGCCACAAGGGAAAGAAGACCTGTCCCACAGTAAGGGAATCCAATAAAGCATACATTTATTTTAGACGCTTATTGTTTCTTTCTTCTCTTGGAAGGAAGAGTATACCAGACATTTTAGTTAGAATTCACAGACTTTGACAACACAGACAATTAAATACTTTATTTGTTCTTGGAAGAGAAAGTTAAACTGTTTAAAATACCTTGGGTAAGGCATGGTGCCATTACACCCAGCGTGAGTGTTTTCAATAGCTGAGCACCAAAGCTGTTTCCAAAAAGATGTTCCTTCCTCACATGGGCATGAACTTTACTCAGTCCTTCTATTTGATTAAAAAACCAAGACTATTATGGTTAGATAATGGAGATGGCAAAGATGCCCCATCCCAGCACCAAGAGAACCACAAGTACACTAGCAGATTTGGGAGTCTGAAGACCCAGATCCAGCAACAATGGGTCCTTTCAAGGAAGCATTTCCCCTCAGGGGCTGTGCCAAGAGCCCAACCTTTCCTGTGTGGCTGCCGCCTTATTGTGTGATGTAGAGTATCTGCTTCCTGGGATATATTTGCTTTTGTAGTATGGATGCTCAGTGAAAGGAGGCAATGACTTTTTTTCCTCTTCCTCTAAATTCTTGGAAAATATTTTTGAGGTTAACATAAGAACATTTGAATCAAATTTCTGTTTGCCTACAAGGAGATCATCAAGCACAACCAGATTAATCATAAGAGATTTAGAGGAAATTTCATAAAGTTTAGACATTTAATTTTTGTGTCCTCAAAAGCACATATAGTTGGCATACAGCTATGACTACAACACAGTCCGAGAACCAGTCATATTCATCAGCAGCAAGCAATCTGCTTTAGCGTCTTTCTTTCCTTTCCCATTGTAATTATGACTTAGTACCTTAGTGCTTTTGTTGCTTTCAGCCAAGCATTCTGAGACAAAGCAGCAGTATTTCTTCGTGCTTTCCTGAAGCTGTGATGACTTAAAGATTCTTAAAGTTCAACTATGCGATTGCTAAATGCATGCACATAACAGATTAACAGAAATAGCAAACTGCACTCACTTCTAAACATTTATTCTGTAAGAAGGTCTATACAGACAAATAGGTTAAGTTTCAGCACTTAAACCTGGGTTTTCGAACGTTTACTGAAAGTAGAATTTTTTCAAACAGTCATAATAAATTGATACAAAGCCTTAAGTATGTGGCACATTCACTTCAAGGAAAGAGCTCTTCTTGTGTGCAACCAACCCACCAATCAATAGCAATACTGTGCATGACAGAAATGGCTAAAACTCTAAATATCATATAACACTAAAAATTAAAGTTAAAAGGTCATATCACAGAATTTAATACATCTTCAGCTGTCAAGCAGGACAATTTATTTGCCTTGATCAAATTCGAATAACTGAAATAAGTAACAGAAAAGTCTGCAAACAAGTTCCATTCAGAGATCAGACTGCTGTAGAAGACAATTTTCTTATGCACAGGAATTTATACAACCTGACAGCTTAGCTCCTGAGAATGATTCATTTACTCTCACAACTACCATATGAGGTAAGATGAGAAAACCAAGGGGGGAAAAGTTCAACTTTCCATGTCCACAAACAGAAGTTTGACAAAGACAAGAAGAACAGACGTTCAGGACTGTAACATTTAACTCAATGCCTCCATGCCTGTAATGTAAACTTTGGCCCACGTCCATCTAGCTACCATGTCCCAGTCATTCAGAACAGTCCTACCAACCAACAAGAGCTTTAGCAATTTAGTAAACAGTTGTCCCTTAAAGAAGGACTTCTACAATCCGTGAAATTCAATGAACTCACAGCAGCCTACTACCTTTCATCATTGCCTTAAGTAGCTCAATCTAAATGATACTTTGCAGCACTTGTGTACCTCTGGGGAATGATTTCCACAGCATCAGCAGTGGGAAACATCTTCTGTAGAATGGAAACAGACTCTGCAAAAATCTGACACGTGATCTCCATTCAACTGCTCCAATCTTCTCAGCACTGATGTCAAGTAAAGGTCTTCAGACTCGCTTCTTCCACTAAGCATTAGCTTTTGGCTATCACTCCATTTATAGTTAACATTTATCCTGCAAACTTATCTAAAATGATAAATTCTCCTTTAACATACATGTCTAGAACAATATTTACGACCACATTGGAGCTACCATTTTTAGAACTTTTTTCTTACCTAGCCTATAAACTTTTTTACAGCAACACTGAGGTGTAACTGTATCCATCTTCTCTGCTGTAAGGAGGAAAGTTAGTTTTGTTAAAACTAAGACCGAAATGTTGTAAGTACATTAAACGTATCAAGGAGCACTCTTTCCTCAAGTGTTGACCTCACTAACTGAAATACCACCACTGTCTAGCCAAATATTCAGAAGTAGCCTCTTCTCAGATACCTTTGGTCGAGATGCTCTGCTCAGATTTCCCCATCAGACTTACTTTTTTCTTAAATGTTAGGTGAAAGCTTTAAATGCATTAAGTAGCTTTTACTCTATACCCTTTGAATGAAAGTAACCAAAGAATAGAAAAGCTGGCTGGGAGCTAATAGAGCTACAAAATAACAGTTTTATTATTATATACATAATAAAAGGTCAGATCAAATGTGCTCTTAGCCCAGCATCCTGAAGAGCAGCAGTCAAGGAGACATCGTTGGTAGAGTCGCACGATTCCCAGCAGACTCTCTCCAATCCCAGTGACTTCCAGTTCAAGAGCTTCCTGAGCCAAGTATCTTAGCACCTTATTTAATACTCAGTGGATTTTTCTTTTCTTTTTTTTTTTTTTTTTTAATTAATTTGGGGCACACTTTAAGCTTGCCAGCATCCTGCAAAGAATTCCTGAGTTCACAGGGAAGGATTTTTTTTCCCCCCTTACTTTGACCCTCCATCTACTAGTTTCAGGTGAAGCCTGCTACTTCTTGTATTTGAAGGAGCAGGGAAGTCATGCCTTATTTCCTCCCTCCCTGCCACCTGTGATTCTTTTATAAAACTGTTTTATCCCCTACCCTCCGTGCAGAAACAACTAACAGCTTCCCTTAGTGAGGTCACTCCATACTTCTGATCATCCTTGTCAGCACTTTTCACAGCTCTGCTACGTATCTTTCTTACAATGTCTCATCCCCCATAAGAATTTGCACATGGCCAGTAACACATTAATGTCACAAATAAATTAGAACATAGTACACTACACAAATAGCTAATTAAGATTAATTAAAACCCCTTTCTCAAGAGCAGCAGCATTTGTTTTCTCTCATAAATACACAGTCTTTACAGGCAAGTGGAAGAGAAGTCACATGTTCCTAGAAGAACCTGCAGGTTACATTAAGTACTGATGTACTTAATGTACATCACCTATGGAATAGAAGCATTAAATACCATTACATGTATTACAAAAAAGTATATTCCATGCAGACATGGTTCTGAGCAACTGGTTCCAGGTGACCCTGCTTAAGCAGGTGGGGTGGACAAGATGACCTCCAGAGGGCCCTTCCAACGTCAACCATCTTGTGAGCCCGTGACTCCAGTTACCATACCCAGTACATTTTCATGAAAGAACATTCAAACAATGGTGGCTCGCAAGATGAGAGATTTAAAGCAAACATTTTAATGACTTTTCAAAAGTCAAAGAATTAAACTGGCAATTACATACGCACTAAATTCCTCATCGTCAAGTCCCAGATCCCTGAAGCATCTCTAGAACATGAGAAGCTTGCACCAGGCCTATCCCCACATCCCATTTCTGATGAGCATGAGTCTTACTGGATTTCTGGTTTAGAGGATGAAGCTAACGCTTCTATTCCAGACGGTACCACAGCATCCAAATCCCCACCCCATCTTACACGTTGAACCCCACGGTAAAGGGATCAAGGGCAAAGCATGAAAACATTTCAAACACGAAGTAAGCAATGTGCTTTTAGCCTGGCTTTCTACACAAAGGAAGAGGGAACAGACATTCACAGTTTACATTAAAGCGACCACAGGGCAGCTCTGTCAAAGTTAACCTAAGCCTGAAGCTTCAACCAGATCATAATACTTAAGCAGAAACTGAACCCCTTGTGGAGGCTCTGCGGAGTGCTCACATTTGTATGCTCCTTACAGAAACCACAGCAGAGTAGCCCAATTCCAGATGCAGTAGGCTTTATCCAAGATATCTACCAAACCAGTGCAATTAATACAGTTAGAAACTCACACACACAACTTTCTGACAGACATTAACTTAACTCCCATCCTACCTGCAAACATACCAAACCACCAGAGTTTTTAAAAATCCCTTTGTTTATCAAGGTAGAACAAAAGAACTTAGGAAAGACTCAACTTAAATAGCCATAACTCACTGTATGAACATGCACTTTGGTTTCTCCTCAGCCACAGCACTCAGGAAAGGAAATTCACAAGCAACTACTTTATCTGAATGAAAGCAAACCAATCAAAAAGGTTTTGAAAAAGACTGAAGCTCTGAACATTACCTTATTTCTATGGAACACTAAGAAAGGAATCAGCCACAAGTTACTCTATTTTTACTATCATCTTTCAAGCTGATAAGTATCAAGCCCATTTTCATGGCTGTATTTAATAGATACTCTACCACAAACTTTCAAAATTAAGAAATATTAACTTAGCTAAAATCAAAATTAGCACCCAATGAAAGAGGATGTTCCCTGATGGAAGAAAGCACAGATATAAAATGCTCACTTCAGGAATCTAGCAAAGATAAGATGGGAGGATACAGTGGAACACTGAGCAGATGATTCACCACAAAATACTGTCCCATGAATTTAGCAAACTCAACTGCTTCAATATCCATCATATCAAAAATTACAGTCTCCAAGGAAAATGAGCTTTACAAAAGGTGAAACTACTTCAATTTAGCAGTAAGTCAACAGAAAGCATATTCTCAACTTGTTAAAGCTTCTGTTGACAGCAGCTAATCAACCAGCACAGTTACTGTCTGACTACAGTCTATGTAGGTTCTCCTACCACACCTATCAATGCTACAGATAGCAAGGGTTACCCGACTTCAGCTGGACAGACAATGATGGTATTTAGTATACTATTGCCTCCCAGATATTTATGCTGTAGGAAGATAATGGCAAGTAGAAGAAACTGAGGCACTCTACGTTTGTTCCACATGTGAGATACAGACTAGGCAAACTCAAATTACTTGCACTGAGCAAAACACTCCTATGATCCGTTCTGCCAATGGAAGACACATGGACTGGCAATCTCCAGCAAAGAGACAGCAGCAATTTAAGGCACCAGATAACCACTACTGAAAGGAACACAGGCTAAGAACCAGTGTAACAAATACTACCAGCATACTAGTACCAGCTCAAGGCAGAAAAATCCTTCATAATGCATGCTCAGAATGCAATTATGCCAACAGTCTCGCTACGGTCAAAAGCTGTCTCTCTGGGGAAGGGGCGTTGCTAGATAAAGAAAAGAGTGGCGCAGGGAAGAGCGCTACGAGGATATCTACGTGTGCATGCTATAGAGTAAGGACGCTGTCAAGCTGACAAGACCGTAAGTTATTTTTCATTGTGCTCTCCCCCTACAAAAGGCATACAATTTGTGTGGTGAAACATTGTGCGTGTCCCTACATTTTGGCGTGTTTACTATTATTTCAGCCATTTCTGCTGGAAAAGACACAGTCATAAGAAAATGCAATTTATATTTTGAACAAAAAAAAAAAATTGTAGATGAACTAATGAAACTTAGAAAGTCAGGAGCCTGAGTACACTTTCAACCAACGGAGACTGCACAACAGGGTTTTTCCAAGTGCCTCTGTTCACTCAGACACATTACATCTGCCTCTGCTCTAGACACATGCCCTTCAACATGGGTTGACCCCAGCACTAGATAACTGTCGTAGCACTACAATTGTACAGAACGACAAATAGGCAGAAGCTGTGTTTCATCCATACACTGCTGGCATTTAAAGCCTGGCTGTCCAAGCTGGAGTCAAAACCATTACTCCTCTTCACACCACAGGTCTTCAATACTGCCAGTATTAAGGCTCAGTAGGTTGCCTCTAGCAATAAAGCATGTCTATGATGCAGTAATGTCAAGAGCCTCTCTTGAAGCACTACTTAACTTTTTTGTGGTCCTCGCCAAATGGATCATCTGAAGATAGGGTTAATCCAAAGAATGCACTCTGCAAGACTGCACATTTGACAGCCCTTTTATGTTCCTGTTGAAATTACCAGTTGGTCTGAAAAGAACTTTTTGCTGGCTTGTCAGACCTGGAGTACTGCTATATTCCAGTTTTAGAAAGCAACACCCTCAGCCAAAGACTGCTCAAAGCCAATGGAACAACCCTTTGAATTCACTGGGCTTTGGATCAAGCCTTCACAATTTAGTGACAATGGCAGATACGTTAAGATTCCTCCACTCCTCTAAAATAAAGAGAGTTCCTCTGAGAAACAGCAGTAAGAAAAACTATCCCTCTGCTCAGAGGAAAAATTCTCTAGCAATTCAACAGTAATAGGACTTCTCAGGAAATTAATCTCTACCCAGCAGTTACACAGTTCAATAAATACTACTACAGGGTGAAGGTAAAGTCAGGCAGGTAATGCGACACAACTGCCAACACATCATATAATCTCCATATTGGAGGCCAACCCTTATATACATCACTGAACTTTCAGCTCCTGCTATCTACTACTGCGTTAAAGGTATCCTCCTGAAGATAAGTGCTTGCTATTGTTGACGTTAAATGCTGTGGCAGATCTAAAGGCCAGAGTTCACAAGGGTTACTGTACTTTTCTTCATTGATTTGGAGACATGGTATGACAGCAAAACACATAGGATTAATTTAATGTTTCCAGACATTCCAGTTATCTTACAAATCAATCACTGAAATAGAAAGAATAGTTGGATCCTTTGTTTTGTCATGTAACCTACTGCAGGCAATCAAAAGCAATTATAAGAGTGCATGAAAATAACGACACAAAAATACCACATAAAATACTTGCAGTTGGACTTTCCACTTTGAAATCTGTCCGTCCTCACCTATGCTTGCTGTACTGATAAATATACTGAAGTATGCGTCCTTCAAAAAGATTTTCAAAACCAAAGGTGGACCTTTCTAAGTATGGATCAGAAGCATTAGGATTACCACCCCGGTCTAAAGCAGTAATCTGAAGCTACTAAGACTACTGAAATGATTGATAATTCCTCCATGCTCTTCTACACTGAAGTTACACACACACCCCTTGCCATCCTGTAGTACCTCCACCACATAGGTTTAGAACATCCCCTCAGCATAAGAAAACTTGCTCCATCTGCAAGAGGCAGCATCCCAGAGAAAAGAGTAACATCCACAACACTGTATGTTTCCAAGCCAATACAAGCACCACGGTCCAGCGATTTGAACCTGTGCAAGGTCTAAACTCATATAATATGACCAAGTGATGGGCAAAAAGAATCCTCTGTATTTCCCCCTCCTTGGCTCAAACTTGACACAAACTAAAACAAGAATCTTGTAAAATGGGATGAAAGGGACATCAATAGAGAGTTTAGCCCATTCCCCAACCTAAACCAACTATACCAGTTTTTCTCAACACAGGAACTCGTTCTTAATGGCCACCAATAAAAGACTTCTTAAAGTACCATTTTTACTGGGAGAAAGTGAAAAGCTTAATTGGTGTTTTCCTTGATGAAACCTAATCCCATCTCAACCTGCCCATAGTGGTCATTGAAAATAGCATTTCCTTCTTACAAAGCTTTTAAATACTTGAAATTTCTTACATTCCCCTTAACCTCCTCATCTCTTGCCAAAATAACTTGGGATTTTCTTCCATCTTTATAAAGTTGTTTCCTCAAACTCTGATCATTTGCATTTCTCTCCTCTGAACTCTTTCCAAGTGGTCCAAATTCTTCTCAAATTTTGGCACCCAAAACACACGTTGTCTGCACATTGACAGTATACCAACAGCAAATAAAACCAACAGATTTAAACTTTCCATCTCACAGACAATACTCCCATTTAAACATCTCAGTAAGATATTTGCCTTTTCTGCAAACAGCATGACACTGACTCATGTTCAACTTGTGATCCAGTACACCCCCAGGTCCTTTTTCTAGTACCTAACCAGTTATTCCTCACCCTGCATTTGCACAGCTGATAATTCCTGCCTAAGTGCAGTACTCTGCATTTGTCCCTACTGAATGTCAACCTATTTTTCAGGTCATTTTGAACTCTCATCATGTTCTCCAACATATAGTCCCTGAGAATTTAATAAGCACATTTAATCAGCCAGTTGACTGATGTTTTCATTAAAAGCAACCATACCCAGGGCAGAACCCTTCAACGTAACCTCTCATTTCAACACCAAATCATTAATTACTGTTCTCTGAATAGGATCATCTGCCCAGTTTTGCACGTTTCCTAGACTACTTTCCCCAGATAATGTCTCCATTTACTTATGAGGCCATTAAAATGTAGAAGACCTTATTAAATAAATAAATCAATCAATCAGGAGACAAGACCTCCACTGCTTCTGCTATAGCCACAAAGCCTTCTGCTCTGCAGTAAAAAGGTATTAGACTTTGGACGCAATTAGTTTTGCCACAAATCAGTTCAGGCTGTTATTCTTCTTGTAGTTATCCTTCCAAGCACTTGAAAATAGAATGTTTGCTTATTAATCTCAACTGACGGAAAAAACCAAGATAAAGTGATCTGTCACACTTCAACTCCTCTTCCTCAGCTCTCTTCCATTATAACTCTCAAAAAACTCGTCCTTTGCCAGTCTTCTAGTAGTTCTGAGTATTTCTAGATAATAATTTTTCATTTTTGAGCTGTTTTGAGAATTGCACTGTGAAGCTTATCAGGGCCAGCTGACGCAGGAACATCTGGTGGAAGTACACTCTAGTGTAAAATACTACCTTATCACAAGTATTAATAAGATTAAGCACCTGCATGACACCATGTCAGAGAAGACAAGCAAAATAGGCACCAGCACTTTAAAGGTTCTGCACCTTCTATAGATACATACACTCTTCACTGAATCTCTTGAAGAGAGACATTTCCCAATCTTTCTCCTGCTATTAACTTAGTTTTACAAGAGCCTTTCTAGCTTTTATGCCTCTTGCTGGTTGCAATTCAATTTGCACTTTGGCCTTTCTCATATCTGCCTCCACTACTCTTTTATACATGTTCTTCATAATGTGACTTTTGTGCTCCACATATTTTTTTTCCTGCATCCAAAGTCAGTAAAAACTTACAAGTTGGACTTACTACTTCTTCTCAGAAGCCTT
The DNA here is from genome assembly GCF_965231255.1 of Vanellus vanellus. NCBI lineage: Eukaryota > Metazoa > Chordata > Aves > Charadriiformes > Charadriidae > Vanellus > Vanellus vanellus. The sequence goes on from NC_138913.1 coordinate 15,244,822, forward strand.
CCCATTTTGCTGTTCTGTATCCTACCCTTTATAAGGATCACAAGCTCTGATTTCATAGCCATTGCCATTTATCACCTTTCACTTTGACATCCTCTAGCTAGAATAAAATCTAAAGGAGTTGCCAGTTTTGTTGCTGCATGTACCTTCTAAACTGAAAATGTCACCATCACATAACTTTGACAAAGGTCAAATAAGAAAGAGTTAGGCAATTTGATTTTGAAGGATGGTCTTAAATACCACATAAAATCTCAATGCAACTAAAGAATGGATTTACTACCATTTCCAGTACCAGGTCCTCTTCCAAAGAGTTGCTCTGAGATGAACAATACAATGCCACAATTCTAATAAACCAGAACCATAAAAAGGGGCTAAATTCTTTCAAAAGAAAAATACACAATGAAAAAATGAAAATACAGAACTGAATGCAAAATGCAGCTACTTCTGGTAGTACTGATAGCATTATGAACGCGACTGACTGCATCACTTCAGAGCAAGCAACTAGACTCCATGGCCATGGAGACCCCTTCCCAATCCCGGCCCGTGCAGAGCGCTCCAGGCAGGTGGTGCTGAAGTTACACATTTCAGAAAAGGATCAGCAACATACTGCACTCAGATTTTTATGCAAACCACATCCATGACTCCTGGACAGTAACTGTGAATCAGCTATCCTTTTTTATTTAAGTTTGCCTTTTAGCTACCAAATATTAAAAGTTTACAGACTTACTTCAACGAGGAATAAAGGTGTCAGACTCGAGGCTACAATACAACTACAGTTTACTACAAACTGAACTTTTGTTCTCTGCTAAGCAGATTATTTAACAAAGGAAGTAGCTTTTTTATGAATGAAAACTATTTATAGCTCATTGTGCAACAGTGAAAGGGACACATTTTAGCATTACTGTTTTAAAAATATTTTTTTTAACGTCTAATTGGGAAATTAGAACTTTTGAACAAGGATTTGTTTTGCATGAATTCTCCTACACTAAACATAACCAGATCCAAGCACCAGTCAGAATGTTGGGGGTTTTTTTTTCACCACTAAAAGAACAAAAAAACGACTAATTTGCACAATACTGCACGTACAGACCCAAAGCAGGCTTGGCCATACTAGACGCCATGCTGTGAAGACCGGTAATCCCTGCCCAAAAAAGCATATGCTTATATACACACTCATTTCTCCAATGCAAGTCTTCAAGCCATTCAAAATAAAGAGCGGAGCAGCATACATTTTTACATTACGCTGATACTGTTTGGGCATTGAGAAAATGCAATCTAAGGAATTTTCTAATTTCCAAAACTCACAGTTTTAGAAGAATTAACTAAAGGACTTCATTTCACAAGGTATTAAAGGAATGCAACCTCTTCCCTCCATGGTAGCTACCATTAGGCTCATACCAAACAGACATTTAGTGAAGAAAATGTTAGAACAGGTCTCCCTGGCCTGTTCTTAAAGGTGCTTAAGCGTGCCACCCAACTCGGATATTTTTCACACCAGAAGTAATACAACAGACCTTGGACAAGCTAAGTCAAAGTAATCCACTGTTGGTACTTTACAGAAACAAAGCAAACAGTATCTGAAGGTTTCCAGAAAAAGGAACAAGGGTGCAATGGTTAAGATGCTTGATGAAAACCTGGCCTTTCCATGTCAGCTCCCAGTTCTAGTACAGATTTCCTCTATGACCTGTGCAACCTGGTTTTAACAATAAAAAGGTATTTTACTCCCACAGAACAAATGAATTTGTCCCCATACCACTGAAAATCTGTGTCAACTGTTTTATACTCCACACAGAAGACAGCGAGGATACTACCACCCCGAGGCAAATGAGAAAAATTAATCTGAGGGCTCCATGTCAATATAGATTTTTTTTTTATTTCTTTTTTAAAATAATTTATGAGGACCACAGCAAAACAACTTGTCTGATGCACCATGGCTGTCACATGGCACACTAGCAGAAGAGGACTGAATCACAAAGTTTCTCAATCATGCTCAGCCATCATGATGCAACTTCCCTCACTGCTGGGCAGCCCCCACACTCCCTTGCCAGGAATTGCACACTGCCTGACCAGGCAGCTCGGACCTTTCATCCCTCTCTCTTCAGGTTAGGGATGAATTAGTGCCTGCCTGAGTCATCATGCCCTCCCTAGAGGAGAAAAGAGATGAATGAAAAAGAAATACAGGAACAAACACTTGACTCTAGAAGACAACTAACAAAAAAAATTAAGGAGTGAGAGCATACTGATCCTAAAGTCTAGACAGCACTACTGGAAGAGACCAAGCGGAGCACCTAGAACAGCACCACTGCTCCTGGGAAGTGTTCAAGAATGCGGCAGCTGCTGTCCAGTGGCTCCACTGGAGGCAGAGTCTGCAGAATCACTCAGATCCCTTTCACCGCTTTCTCCTCCTTGTGGCATGGACATCAGCTTTGGCCAAAACCAAAGTTCACAAGAAGCTTTCTCTTATCCATTTTTTGAAACACTTTAAAAGCTGAGTACTTTGGAGCATATTGGTCTTTCCTGGCTGACCTAGGCGCTCACACTGGAACGCTCCACACTGCCAGAAGCCAGCGTTCGTCCTCACAGGCGACTACACCAACAACACACATCATTTTTAGTTCCCCAAGCCATCTTAACAATACGCTTCTCAGAAGTCAGAAGTCATTTTCCAAGTCAATTACACAGTTCAAATTTTATACAGAACATGTTCTTTAAACTTTGTGAAGTTATATTTGTAATTAGTCATTATGAAAAAGCAGCTTCCAAAACTAGCAGTATGTGGCCCTACTGTCACACTACATACCAAGACAAACATTTCCTCAGTGTAAACGCAGTCAAGATCTATTGCTGTCACCAGCGACACTGCTACATGGACAGTTTATGAGGGCCTGACTTACACCATAGAGTATATTTAAATAATACCAAAAAAGCTGTTTCTCCACAGGTTCAAGAAAAACAACATTCTACAGGAGATAACACTGTGTTGTACAAAAGTCAGTTTTACCTTAATAAAAGGTAAAAGAAGCAACTCTTTCAGATATAATGGAACTGATGGCAGAAAAACATAGCTAACCTGTCTGAAGAGCCAGTGTGTGGACAAATCTCATACGTACAACGGCTGAGTCACCTACAATAAAACAAAAATTACAGTCAGAGGAATGAATAGGCTCAATGAAACTTAATTGCCCTAGCTAAGAAAATACCGTACAGTTCTAGCGAGCGCATACAGCAAAGAAAACACATTAATGAATTCTAAAACTGGAACAAAATTCTCAGCAAGCTCAGATGAAGAGGAAGGAGTCAGTTGGCATGGCCAGACAACCATCAGTGCTCGTGTTTAGAGTTAGCCATCTCCCATTGCTGGAGGCTATGCTATCTCAGCTGAGGGAGACAATAGCTTCTTGCAGGGCTCCAAAAGCCTCCTCCAACCACAGCACCTGCAGGGATACACAGATCCCGGCAGGCGAGCCGGAGCGCTAGTGGTAGCTGCAAGGTTTTAGAGCCAATGCTGCAGGTACTCAAGTTCTTCCTGTTCATCTTAAGTATCAATGCAGTTTTTAATAAATCAATTAATAAAACAATTCTGCAACAATTCTCAGTGTTTAATTCACCTAGTAGTTGTTTACCCCTGAACAAGCGCCAACAAGGCCCCTCTTTGGGATGAGGCAGCAGTTGTCAGAGGTGCATGCAGCGTGAGATCACCATCTCCACAGCTCAGCTGATAGAAGAGGACTCTATATCTATGTCAACAGCAGTATAACACACTGACTCATCTGCTGAAAAATGGATGAGACGCATCGAGTCCTGCTCTTGGACTCTGCTGGGAAAGTTTCTCTCCATCACACCAGCACTACCATTTCCCACCGACCCCGCCACTACAAAATGAAGTGACATGTGCCCGAGCAGCCCAACGCTTTATGCACCAGTGTTCGGTAACCAGAACCGAAAGCCGGGCGGAGAAGGCGGAAGAAGCGCAACGGCACTTCAGCCCGAGCCGCTGAAGGTGCCACCGAGACCCCAGGGCAGCCGCGGCAGCGGACGGGCGCTGCTGGCGCCCAGCCGGGCAGCGGGAACCCCCGGGCCTCTGGGACGGCGCCGCACGTGTCCGGAGACCGGCGGACCCCGGGAGCCGCGCGGGCTGCGCACACCCTTAGGGCCGCACGCCCGCCCCTTCCCTGGGCGGCGGGGGCTGCCCCGGCCGCCGGACCCGCTCCGAGGAGGGCGGCGGGGGGAGTGGGAAGGGGGGGCCGCTACTCACGGCAGCGGCCTCGCCACGACCTCCGCGCCCGTGCCGGGCCGCCCACGGGCACAGGAGAGGCCGGCGCGGCTGAAGGGCGCTGCGGGCGGCCGCACTTAGCCCGAGGCGGCGGGGGCTGCGGGCGCCGCTGGAGGCCCGGCCTGGTCGGGTCCGGTCCGGCCCTGCGCGGCCCGCAGCCCACGGCCCCTCCCTCACCTGCCGGGCCGGGCCGGGCCGGGCCCGCTGCCCCACTCACCGGCGGCGCCCTCAGCTGAGCCCCATGCCGGCGGGGCGGGCGCGGGACCGGAGCGGGACCGGCTCTCCCCCGCCCCACCCCGCCCGCCCGGCGGCGCGCCCGCGGCTGCCTCGTGAGGCGCGACCGGATCCGCCGCCAACCGGCTCCACGCGCCGGCCGCGCTGGGCGGGGGCAGGGAGGGGCGCGGAAGTGACGTCGTCGCCACACGCCTCTCCCTCCCACCCGCCCCGTTCGTCATGCGCCGGAAGACGCGCGGCCCCGGGGTTGGGTGGAGCCGGCGGAGGGGCGGGGCCTCGCCCGGGGAGGGGGCGGGGTTTGGGCAGGGGGCGGGGGCAGCTGTGGGGCAGGGGAGAGCTACGGGTGGGGTGGGGGGATATAGCGGGAGTGGACATGGCTATGGGGGCACATGGCTGAAGGGGACATGTCCATGGGTGGACATGGCTTGGGGGGACATGGCTGCTGGAGGCTCTATGGGGCAGGAAAGGGGGTCTCTGGGGTCGGGACCCAGTGGGAGCAGCGTTGGGGCTCCCTGGGGCGCCACAGGTGTGGGGGGTCTGGTGGGCGTTGGGGTGCAGGGCCTCACTCCAGGGTGGGAGCAGAGGCTCGGGGGGGTTCCCCCAGCCGCGTGTGCTGGCTGTGCGGTGTCCTGCAGGCGCTGGGGGCTGGACATTGCCCTAAAAGCCACAGGGCAGGGGTCCCTGTGGGGTTGGGTGCCAGCTCCTCAAGTCACCCCCATCCTCAGTTGCCGTGGGATGGGGAGCAGCACGGCAGGGGGTACCACGCCCAGACCCTTGAAGCCTCTGATGGAGGAACTGACTCCATCCAGCACAGGCATTCACACCGTGGTGGGCTTGACAGTCAACTGCGGCACCCAGGGGAGCCGGCTGCGATATCGCTATATGTGACCACTCCGTATGATACATAGTGGTGGAGAGGGTGGAGAAGGGCTCATGGAATACCCCAGTGAGAGATGAGCGTCTCCCTGCGCGCCCTGGAGAACCCCACCCACCAAGGGGCTCCCCCCAGACCCAACAGACACAACCCCGTCCCTCCCATTTAAAAATGCCGGTGGGTCGCTCATCCCCCATGCCCTCCACCCGGCAGGAGAGCCAAAGGGTGTTTGCACACCCCCACCGCTGCCCGGTGCTCACCTGCTTCGAACAGCCCATCTCTGCCTCTGTCCACTGCCTGTGCCACCCACTGATGACGCGCTCGTCTGGAAGCGTAGTGGTGCCCAAGGAAGGTGCCCAGTGCTCAGCTGCCTGTTGTTTGCCCCACTGGTGGCCCTCTCCCTGTCACCGCTCGCCACCGCCTGCTCAGCTGGGATCGGTGTGTGCTGCGCTCGCAGTGCCCGCAACCCGGTATGTCATTCCCTAAAATTTGCATTGCTCGGATGCGCCCAGCCGAGAAAGCCGGCTGGGATGGCATGCCCGGTGGCCCACCCAATTGCTGTCCCACCAACTTGCGCATTTCTCCGGACACTGTGTCAGAAATCTTTTCACTGTATCACTGTGTCAGAAATCATCTCTTCCAGGTAACATATAAAGATAATCAATATTGTAAGGCCAAAAAAGAGCACTTGTATGAATGCACAAAACATACCCTCAGGTGGGTGACAGGTTAAGTTTTCAGATGCATCAGTTAAAGATTTTGAAACCTCTGAAACCATTCGCGGGTCTGTAAACCACAACAGGGTCTATATTTATTTTCACTTAGTACCATTTTTTTCCAATAGTTCTCCTCCATTGCGGATTAAGGGAGCCATTGACTGTTGCACCTCATTGCACGCAACCCCAGCGGTGACAGAACAGGGGGTACACTCGTCTGGCAGAGCATCCCATCGTCCCAGCAGTGCTCTCGGCATCCCACGCCCGTTCCAGTGACCTGGGTGAGTCAGCCCGGCACGGGGAACCAGCAGGAAACTCTGCCAGTAATAAAAAGAAAAGAAAAGGCATAGTTTTCTGTTGACCCAGTGAGTTGACCTGATTCACCGGGCAGGCACGTGACCACTATTTAAGGGAACAAGAGGAAAAGAAAAGGAGAAACAAAACTGCCCCTTTGGGCAGCCGCCCATGGATCGAGCATAATACTGAGCTGCTCTGACTGAAATCAGAACGGTTGCCTTCTGCTACTCAAAAAAAAAAAAAAAAAAAAAAGTAAACCATCTATTTTCAGTTAATGTGTTAACTCTAGTACTGTTACAGGTTAATACTGTGTTGACTGCATCCTTCATCGACTTCCTTACTGCTTCTCCCAAAGGCTGGCGACAGCCCAGTCAAGCTTCGGTTCCTGCTTACCTGGGACACATCAGTTACTGTTTTTTTTTTATATAGTGACTCAACCTATATTTTCTCTGGGAATTTGGTGATGTAGTATTTGCTGAGAAATAAGTACTAAGGGTTTGATGAGCTTCTCAGGCAATTTTAAAGATATTTTTGCATGCAAGATTTCCGGCCCTAGTATTAAAGATGGGTATTAACCAGGGGTTTTCATTCACTCTGGTTACATGTGGAAGATAAAAAATACCTCCGTTAAATCCGAGGACATCATTCTGTCCATTTTCCAGATGAAGAACAGAAACACTTACTGAATAATTTCAGCTTTTTTTTTTCACTGAAGTGCTATTGTCTTTGTCTAATATCCAACCTAAATCACTGCTAGGGTTTTCTCTGTACCTCAAGAAAAGGGTGGGGATCCGTCACATCTATTTTCACTGAATTTTCCCAATTCATTACCGCCGTTTCCAAACTGTTGATTTACCCATTGCTATCAGCTTGCCAAATTTCCAACTATCTATAATTCTTTACTGTTGCCTATACATCCCCTTTTGAGCAGGATGTTTTGTTTCATTTTAAAACCAGAAAAGTTTCCTTTGGTGGCATCGAAATTGTGAACATTTTAGTCACCTAATAACACACTGATGAAGAACTCTCCCGATTTCCATTCAGATCATGCTGAAGGATTTCCTCAGGCTCACTTTTGCTCATAACCGCTTTTAGCCTTGCAAACTTGGCAGCAGTGTCCTCAATAGAGTCATATGAAGGCAGGGAGATTGAAATGGGTGCTGTTCCGCCTGGATACTGATAGAAAGAGAAAAAAAGGCAAAACGCAGAAGTAGCAAACATCCATGCAGACCCGGAAACACGACTATGATGAGGAGAAGCCAAAGATGAGATTTTTTTTTCGAACTATGCATTGACTGGTAAGAAGAGCCTACCGTATGACTCAAAGCAGAAATGTTATGAGGTTATTAGTGCTATTAAACAGCAGCTCTTATTCTGTCATTCCCTATTAGTAATAAGAGTAAAACGATTTGCTTTGATACATACATTTCTATGTTCTTCATCAAAATTCCTTTAGTAATTTTCAATTAAAGATTAATTTGTCGTCACGTTTTTCAACTCATCGCATATTCTAATGTATTATCTTTATCCCTATTAGAAGGTTTCTCTTAACACCTAATTGCTTTTCTTTTTCAGTCACTGGCAAACTTGAACTCGTTTATTGCTTCACAAACCTCAAACCATGCAGGCTTTTATTAATTCAGAGATTAATTTTCTGGTTGGCACGTTCCCTCCACCCATCTCCTTAAGCTGTTTCTCAGCTGCTTTCCAGCGCTCTTGGCATCCCTCCGGTTCGTACCGCTGGAGGGGTCTGGCAAGCTCGGCTCTCCCACAGCATGGCTGGCTGCGGCCTCTCTAGGGAAGGGTCGGGTCCCAGGGCATCACGAGTTCTTTCTAGGTATACACCGAGACGGAATGGCATTCAGTCCTGTTAAAGCATCAAGTGTTCAACCTGATTGATAGAAACAAGGAAAAAAAAAAATTACAAGAGACAGAACAGTTTTCCTCTGTTCACCTTAGTGAGACTGGTGAGCGGGAGGAAATGAGCCAGAGCACACAATCCAGCACTGCCACCGCTTCTGGAAACGCAACGGCCATTCACAGCCAGCGTAATTCCTCCAGGCTTTGCTCAGTAACGTGGGAGCAGGTAACAGCCTGGGGCTTGAGGACAGAATTAGGCCCTGCAGCCTTTCTTAACAGGCTCCCCATGACTATTTCGATTTCATAGTTACATATATTCCTCCTGAACCTGAACTGGGTACAGGTCCCACAAAAAAACGTACCGGTTCCTTTACAACTTTCTGTGACTAGAACATTGTTTACACATGACATTTCTCAATTGCTCGCTCCCACCACCTTTTCCCCAGTGTCGAGGGTGTACACCGTTTTCCGTGTCCAGCTTTGCCCCAGCAAACCCTGCACTCTCCCAGGCGGAGGCACAGATGTGCTGAACGATGCTCATTAGGTGTATGGCATTTAGTGAGTCTCGGGCTGACTAATCATATTTTATGTGTTTTCCCAGACTGACTGTATCCACTGTTATCTCTCATCATAAACTGTAAATCCTTCAGGGCATAGACCGGCTTTGTTACCTGTTGTATATTACCCGGCTGACAGGGACCAAGGATTTTACATGCTTCGGTGGTAAACAGTATAAATATCATTACGTTTTAAGAACATTAGCAAAGTTTTTCTCCTTTGCACATGATTTCTAAATCAGCCGGGACAAAAACCTATCTGGAGATCATGTTTGTGTATGAAATCTATCATGTGCCAAAACTAAGATATCCAAGTAGCAGAAAAAATAAATCAAAACCTACTGTTTATTTATTCAGTCTCTTTAATGTGTATATACTAGCGTGTTCCACCCTGCCTTTTCTGGTAGGGCTGTATAAATATGTGCTTTAGCTCAGAGGAGGTTATGGGACCCACCTCCACAGTGCACAGGCACCCAGCCGGCCACATCTGGTCCCAGGTGCTGCGAGCACACCTCTGCCAGCCCCGTGCCACCAAGCCCTCCCCGGGGACAGCCGTGGGGCCTCCTGTGGGACAGTTCTGGCCCTGTTTGTTTGACTTTCCTGGCAAGGGTGTTATACACTTAGGGGATGAAGTCCCTCTGACCCGCTCTCTCTAATCCCCATACATCCTTAGGCAAACAAAAAGAGCCTCATAAGAAAAGGGGCTGAGAGTGGATAAGGCTCCATGCCTTCCCCGAGTCGCAGAGGGGAAGGAATTGGCTGCGGATGGACATGACATTCCTCTGCTGTCGCGTCGGGCTCGCGCACACGGGCACGGGATCTGCACGGGAACATCTGACTCTTGAACTGAGTGCCAGAGCTCATGAATGCACAGACAGGTAAATAGTGACCCATGAAATGGGGGTTAGCAATCCGCAATTACAGTTTCACTCTTCAAGAAGGTGATTCACACGCAGCTGGAAGCAACAAGTCTTTAAAAGTCTCCTTTGAAAGCTCTTTAAACTGCTTTGGCAAACTCAAGTTGAGAAACAATTTATTATCACTTCTCTGCCAGAAGAGCTTGTGAAACAGCTTAAAAAGCAAATTGTACAAAGTGCCCAAGATTGTCACAGATGAAGCCTCTTTTCTCTTGTGCCACCCAATCCTTCCCCCCCCCTTTCCCCAGACATCCAGTTCTTCTCGGTTTAAAATAGCCTGGCTAGTTATTTCCATTACAACAGCAGCATATCTAATAAGTCACATGCCTTCAGCAGCAGAGTGAAAGGGGAATTCATTGCTGCATCTACTGGAACAAGATCTTAGTCACTTTTTATAATTAACGGAGTGAATGATACTGTGCTTTCCCATTCCCCTCACTAGTCCCACGACTGCCATGACAAGCAGTAGACGAGGTCACGCCTGTCTCCAGGTTACTTCTCAGGCCCTTTGAAGACTATTCCCTCCCCAGAAGTTACCATCCCCTCTCCTCTCCTGGCTCCCTGCTGCCACAAAGCCGCAACTGAATCACTGTGCAGCTACTTGGCACATCCTTTTTGTTGGTACTCGTCCCTTTTCCCCCTCCCCTCTTTATTTTAAATAATGCAGAAGTCTTTCAGTCAGTAGGACTGTCAGGTTTTGCCTAGCCTGTATTGTACCTAAAGAAAAGTGGGATGTGAGTGCGTTTACCTGCTTTCACGCCTCCAGCGTATTATTTCTTAACAGTGCCATGCAGCACACACCCAAAAGCTGTCTGATAAATTGTCTCCACTGAGGACACAGGTCTCCTGATGGCTTGCACAGGGCTTGTCACATCCAGCCCCCAGGCCAGGCTGGAATCCTTGGGTACCACATCAGCACTGGTGACGGTAACAGCAGAGCAAAGGCTGTCACGCTATGAAGGGGGGCTGAGTTTGGTAGCAGCAGCCCTAGCCAGAGGGAAAAATTGCCAAGGGGACCCAGCAGGTACCTGCAAAGCAACTGACTTCACCGGGAGGTATTCCAGTAAATAGGGGGAGCTCCACCCACACCAATGGACAGCATAACGTAATAGTAGGTAACCTATTTACAGGTAAACTACCCCAGGACAGCTAAGAAAAATTAAGTCACTATCTAAACAGAGCTAAAAAAAAATAAATATGCAGGCAAACCTCAAACACAGGACTCTTGAGAAACCATCACCTTTACCTAGCAGAGTACAACTGGCAAAGGGCAAGCGCTTGTGCATTTGTTATTTGGCTGCAAGTAAGGCGACTGTGAAATGAATCTGCCTCTCACTGCCCACCCAGCACAGAGGACAGATTCAAGTTCTCTGGCAACTTTCCTAGCTGGAGAAGGAGATATCCTCTCCAGCTGAAGAATGCACACACACCACTAATGGACCTCACCATCTAGCAGCATGATGTTTTGATTTCATATTAGAATTGCTTGAAAATAGTGCCTTTAATACCTCTATTGTTGTACATTTCTCCCTCAAAGTATGTTTGAAGGACTTAATCAGACTCATTTCCTTAATTTCAGGCATATCTCTGAAAATGTATTATCTCAGCCTGATGGCATCAAAGAGTGAATTAGGAATAAAGCCAAGTGAATAAAAACAAAGATATTTCCTTTCAGTTACTATGCGGCCTTCACAGGCTGCAGAGCATTAGAGCTGCTGAAATACCACTGGCGCATTCTTCAAGACGTGCAAATTGGTGCCTTGCTTTTATACCCTCGGCGGGAAGGAAGGACATGATCCCTGTTACACTTCGCCCGACAAGGGCTGTGCTGCGATGAGCAGCTTTAGATTTGCAGCGCCGGAAAAAAATGTCTTTGAACTATTGCTGTTTGGTTTCCCAGTTCCCAAGACATATTTATCTTAGAAAAATTCCCCTATTGAACCATAAAAAAAAGCAACCCTGGATTTGATTTCTATAGCATGTGCAACTCTTGCTTTCACCTTCTGTCCTTCAACACAAATTGCAGAGAAGCAGCAGCTCTTGCAACCATCCTGGGCCAGGCTGAAGGTCCATGCAGACCACTGTCCCGTCCATTTCTGACGGGAGCTGGCCCAGAGCGGGCAAGCAGGCAGTGATGAGCTGAAGTGCACTGAAACCCAGGATGAGGAGACAGCTTGTGTCCCCTCCCATCAGGAGAACACAAATTTCCATTTTACTGCCAGGCCACTGGGGACTGCAACACGGGCAGGACGTTTGGCACCCACAGCTTCTCCAGGGGTTTATTGTAGATCTCAAACCAAGATGCCCCTGTCCTGCCAGGCTAAGGAACAACTCCTAACCCCTGCTGTGCCTGGAGACAGGACACAATTTTAACAGCGTGGTCCAGGGCAGAGCAAGCAGAGGTACTGCTGAAGCGACTTACGCAACCTTGTTCTCATTGCATCTCCTGGGAAATCGCCCAGCAGACCGGCAGTCAGTGCTGTCACAACAAAGCGGAGCGCTGGGAAGCCTTTCTTCCGCTTCGTGCTCCCCGGAGCAAGGCTGGGCCATGCCTGCTTCCAAAGAGCACAGGGGGGCAGAGCCTGCGTGCGTCTCCTCTCCTTGGCACGGCGCCTTGGAGAAGGAGGCTAGGCGGGTTCCGCTGTCTGGTCATTTGGCCCTCCATCAATCATCCTCGTTAATAACTTTTTCATCTCCGTTATTTCAGCTAAGCAGGCAAAGTCCACAAGTTTGTTACGGTCTGAGAAGCTGTGGTTCTGCAACGCCCTGTGCCGCCCCGGTGGCTCCCTGTGCCGCCCCGGTGGCTCCCTGTGCCGCCCCGCAGACTGGTGGCACCGCCGCCATCGGGACCAGCGTGCCCAGCCCGCGCGGCCCGGCACCAGCTGGCACAGAGCAGGAGCTAAATGTGCTGATGGGCAGAGAACGTCTCGTGCAGGGGCCAGAGAAGATCGGCTCACCCACAAGCCACTGAAAAGCAGTTCCTGGGGTGGGCAGAAAGCCTTGGGAACACAAGCAGCGCGGTCTGGTAACTGCAGAGCGACCAGAGGCAGGCAGCTCTGCACCGGGAACGCTGCTGTTGGCCTTGGCGAGGTGTACCTGCTCCCTGGGCTGTGGGCCACCGCAGCACCCAAAGGCTCCTGCTTGCGAGAGGCTTGGAGGGACCCAGGGCTACCTGCCATGGATCCGAGGCTTGGGGGATCCTGCCTCTGGCTCTCCATCCTTCCTGAGCTCCCCAGGCAAGGCAGGGGAGACCCCATCCCCGGTTCCCCCATGTCGCAGAGGCTGGGTTTGCTGGTGGGCAGCAGCATCCCAGAGCGCTGGGCAGAGCTGCACAGCCGGGAGCCCCCAGGCTACAGCCCCCCCCCAAAACGTGCACGAACCAGCTTTACAAAACACAAGGCAAGATTGTGTTTGAGGCTCATTTTGCTTTTCTGAAACTACGAACTTTAGAAGTTACCTGCTTTTCCTTTGCCCCCTGCTTTCCAAGCCACACCGCTCCGGCTCCCTCCATCTCTCCAGCCTTCCCTCGGCAACAGCCAGGCCTGGAGACAGTGCTTCGAAGAAACTGGGGAGGACGCTGGCTTGCTGCCAGGAGACAGGGTTTTCCATGCCCGGCCACGGCGGCACCATGACAGAGCTCAGCAGTGCTGCAGCCTGACAGAAACAGGTAGCTCTGGGCTTTCTCCTTCCCCCAGCCCATGCCAGAAGATGGTTTCCCCCTGCTCTCCCTCCCACAGCTCAGCAGGGTGGCAGTTCTAAAGCCACCACTTCTAAGCAGCAGCTAATGCTGAACAAGAAGCTGCTGGATCCTTTCCACCATCCCTTGCCCTCTGGGGTCCTTTCTTTCACATCTGTAAGGCATTAGCATAAGACATAACTAATTGCTTTTGCAGCTCCACCCTAATGAAGCAAGCTCATCTGCCTCCTCAGGACAGGTCATGCCCTGACAACCATCTGGCTGCTTGATGGCTCCAGACACCTCTTGGGACCCTGCAGACCGCGCAGGCTCCAGGGCATGAGGAGACGAGGGGCTGCTGAGCAGCTATGGGGTGAAGCAGCTTTGAAGGCCCTGCCCCGGGCTGAGCGAGCGGCAGCAGGCTCTTGGTGGGTGGGAAACCCGAAGGGAGGGCTGTGCGAGGAAGAGGGGCGCTTGCGTGACAGCACGTCTGTCATGGTTTAACCCCAGCCGGCAGCTAGAACCACGCAGCCGCTCGCTCGCTCGCTCCCCCCAGTTGGGGTGGGGGAGAGAATCAGAAGACTAAAAGTGAGAAAAAAAACTCATGGCTTGAGATAAAGACAGTTTAATAGGTAGAGCAAAAGCTGTGCACACAAGCAAAGCAAACCAAGAAATTAATTCACTGCTTCCCACGGGCAGGCAGGTGTTCAGCCATCTCCAGGAAAGCAGGGCTCCATCACGCCTAACGGTTACTTGAGAAGACAAATGCCATAACTCCAAACATTTACCCCTTCTTTCTTTTTCCCCCGGCTTTATATACTGACCATGACGTCACATGGTATGGAATATCCCTTTGGTCGGTTGGGGTCAGCTGTCCCGGCTGTATCCCCTCACAACTTCTCGTGCCCTCCCAGCCTGCTCGCTGGTGGGGCGGTGTGAGGAGCAGAAAAGGCCTTGAGGGCTTAGCAACAACTACAAACACCAGTGCGCTATCAAAAGTGTTTCTCATCCCAAAAGCAAAACTTAGCACTATACCAGCTGCTATCAAGAAAGTTAACTCTATCCCAACTGACACCACGACAATGTCCCACCTGCTCACACTCGCGCGCAAAGGAACGCACCCCTGTGCACACACCTATGCACCGCACCGGGGCTTCCATAGCACGTGCTGATGGATACCTCCCCAAAGGGCTGTGTCCATGGAGAGGATGTTCTCGGGGTCCTTGATGCTTTCGTCCAAGATATCTGGCCACACTGCTCCAGCAGCAGTGCCCGACACCCAGGGACCTGGCTGGAGTCTCCTACTGTCCTGTCCACAGCTACAAAACCAGCAGAGATGAATGTCCCCCTTCAAGCTCAAAGCAGGTGAGCTCAAGTCACTCCATGGAAGAGAGGACACCCAGCAAATGTACTAAAACTGCTATGTCTGCCCAAACCTGAGCTGGTCCAGCCCTCTCCCTGGCCAGGCTGGGGACCATGGCTGAGCAGAGCATCCCCTGCACACCTCTCGGGGAGGGGGAGCCGAGCAGAGAGATGCGGCTGCAGCCCCTCAGGAAAAGCCTCCTCCAAAGCTGTGCCCGCTCAGAACATTCCCACCCTGGCCATTGTTTTGGGAATGGCTGGAAAATGTCAGCAGGGCGCTGGGTGCGGGTGGGGGGTCAGGAAAAAGGAAAAACAGATGATTAGATTTTTTTTTTTAAATCAGCCAATAAATTATATTAACTTTTCCATTGACCTTTTGTCAGGTCACATTATCAGACTGGTGAATGTGGTTCATGAAGATAGTATTATGCTCAGATTTCAAACTGTGCAGAAAGTGCATCCCAAGCAATATGCCAAAATGGAAACGTCAGCTCTGCTGGAGGGGTGTGCTGCTCATTACCCTCCCAAGGAAGGCCAGATCCAGCACCTACAAATATTATGTATATTATTAAAAAGGTCTGGTTCCCAGGGAGGCTGGGGATTTCATAAGGTCTGTCTTTGTCAATGGTGCCATTTACTGCTTTCTGCTTGAGATTGCGGTGGCACTGGAGCTGCCTGCGGAGGGACTGGCTTGCGGCAGGCAGCCAGGATCACCTTCCTGCCCGTGCTTGGCCAGCAAGCCACGGTGCAGACAGCTGGGAACGGGCAGCTTTCCTCGGCCAGGGCATGAACACTGGCCTTGCATCACGGTGCCACCTTTAGGATGGATTAACGTTCAAAGCACGGGAGGAAAGAGGGTGTGAGGGTGCAGCTACATGCGTTGGGAGCCTGCAAGGCTAAGGGGGGAGCACCGATGACCCTGGCTGCCCCAGCCTCAGGCAGGGTTTACCGGGTGTTGGCAGGACTGCAGCATCGTGCTGCATCGTATCGGCTCCATATTGCAAACCCAGCGGCGACAGCTCCTTCTGCAGCCGTGGCACCTTCCAGGAGCACCATCAGGGAGCAGGGACTGTGCCAGCCTGCGGGAGCCAGCGGGACCCTGATGCCCCTGGGGCTGTCTTGGTCCTCGGGGCTCAGAGACCCACTCTGTCCCTTGGACCGCAGCCCCGGCACAGACAGAGGTCTCCTCTCACCCCCTGCCAGCCCAGCAAGGCCAAAATTAGCCTCCCCTACGTGTGTGCTGGGTAGAAGAGCCACAATTGTATCTCAGGAAAGCATTATTGTACTCCACAAGTCCTATCTTATCAGGGAAAGGAAAATGGGACTTTGACAAATTGCCTCTGCCGCGGCCGGGGTAAGCACATGATTTTCGGTAATCGCCCACCCTGGCCACAGCAACGCCACGGCCACTATTGTTCCCAGCCCCGGCACTGCATCGTGCGGGGTCCGGGCAGCTGCGACCCTCCCGAAGGCGAAAGAGCATGCGGGGCCCCGGCCACGCTCGCTTTGGCTGCGCCCCGTACATTGTGTTTGCAGCCCTGGTGGGGATGCAGTTGGAGTTAGGTCGATCCCTTTATCAGGAGCCTTCAAGTGCTGATAAAGCGACATCAACGCTCCTCCGGGAGCGGGGACTTGAACTCTTTTGCAGAGGGAGATGGTTATCAGCGGGCTCTGGCAGGGCTGCCCTTGCGCTTCAGCCCCGCAGCAGCTGGAAGCAGAGCCACCCTCCGAGCGGCTGACACGATAGAAAGGGTTTATTTTGCTTTACACAATGGCTGCTCAGATCCTGTCCAAGAGCGGTGCCGGGCCCTTCAAAGGCGCTCAGCTTCGCGCTGCCACAGCACAGGAGACCTGGTGCGTCCAGCAGCCGTCCTGCCCACAGGGCACTCCGCTTCACCCCAGGGACAGCTCGGTCCCTGAAACACCCGTTCCAACAGGAGGCACGTTGTTGCCTGTCCCAGGGCAAAGAGGATCATCACCTGAAGAGCTTATGTCATCTTACTGGGAAGCCCAAGAGCAGCCCACGCGCCCATCCCTGCCTGAAGAGCATCCCCACAGGCAGGAGAGCAGGTCATGCCTGGCCATCTCTCCACTCCTCGCTGCTGCAAGACCACCCGGGGCCTGCCCTGGCAGGGCTGGGAGCACTGAAAGACCCTCTTGAGTACATCCAGATACTTCACAAACCACGTCCTCTGGCAGAGCAGGGAGCAGCAGGGGCTCGGCTCACCTCCGCTGCAAGCCACAGGGCAGGAGAAGACTCGAAAGGCAGCTGTGATGGCCATAGGGACAGCCGGAACAAGACAGCAATGAAGTCCCATGGGGGACACCTGCCTGGTCTGCTCGGTTCACCTGCCCGGGAGGGGTAACAGCACAGGGGCCGTGCCGGGTGCGTGCAGCCAACCTCACTGTGCAACTGCTTGTGCAACGCGTGGCTGCCGCAGGTCTGGCCTGGCAGCGGTGCTGGGAACGCTCCAGTGCCCTCTGCGCTGGGAAGAGCTCTTCATCCCCCCAAGCACGACTGTTGTTGCTGGTTGGGTGATCTCCATCAGAGGTGCTGGTGCCAGCGGTAGCTCCCCAAACACCCCAGCAGAAGCAGCCACAGAGGGCTACAGGGAGCGGGCAGAGAGGTTACAGCAAACCACGCTGCATGGATGTGCAATCCTGCATGGTGCTACGGTGCTTTGTGCCCTTTTTTGCTCTGCTGCCAGGTCCTGTTTCCCAAGGCAGGACAAAGGGATGGACTGCCAGGCGCTGTGAGCATCACAGCCGACCGACCAAAGCTGCTGCTGTCCTGATTCCTCCACATCTCCCTACGCCTACAGCTCAGCCCTCCGCCTTCCAGAGCGGGGCCGTCAGCGTAAAACCAAAGGGGAAAAAACCCCGGTGGACCGAATACAAGATCTGAAAGGGCTGAGACCACTGATTTCCCCTCCCTGTGCCCCAGGGCAGAGTGAGTGCAGCCACCACAGAGCTGCAAACCACTGTAAGGTGTGATATGCCTGAGCCCCAGCACCCTCCTGCATAGCTCCTCCTTTTGCCTGGGTTCCTGCAGCCTCCAATGCCCCTTCCCACAGCCTGAGCAAACATCATCGTGCCCCTTCACAGCCCCTATCCCAGGACACCCTCCCACCGCCCCAAAAAAGGGAGCAGGCTCTGCCTGGTCGGGCACAGCACCCATCCCGCTGCTGTCTGGAGTTAATGATGGGACACCAAAGCAGCCCTTGGGGCAGAGCAGAGGCTCACCTCCTGGGCCAAAGCGGAGCAGGGCAGCGCAGGGTGACCTCCCGCAGCCCACCCTGCTGCTCCCAGCGGCCACAGCCCGGGGGCTTCCGGAGCTAGAGGGGCTGCCCTGGCCTGCCTCCCTGAACTCCGCTCATCATTCATCCCAGCCTCACTGCCCAAAATAGCCCACAATGATTTCCGCAGTTAATTTAGGCCTGCTCTGAGCCTGCAGGCTGTAATCTGAACTTGTCTCTGGCCAGCTTCTTTGCAGTCCTCCCTGTCCCTGTGCTCTCAGACACAGCAGAGCCACACATCCTTTCCTTTCCCCTGCTGCCCCGAAGGTACCCACCCTGTCACATCCCCTCTTTGGGTCAAGGAACCTCTTCAGAAACTCACCTCCATCCTTACTCAGATGCCACCCATGCCCCTTGCTCCTCTTCTCATGGCTTACACAGCTCCAGACGTTTTGGGAGATGCCCAGCACTGTCCACCCCACAGCACGGTGCAGATTCCCCTGCAGCTCCCACGCAGCACTGCACCGCCGTGACCAGCCTCCTCCACGGCAGCAGCTAACCCCGTGCCCAGCACTGCCCACGTGGACACGTTGTCCGTCCCTGTCCCCACCACTCTGACACGTAGTCTAACCTGACACTCTGTCCCGCAGACACTCAGCAGTGCTTAGACCCTTTCAATACATTCTGCCACCAGCTTTGGGATGTTCATACACCAAATAATTACGTATCACTAGCAAATGTTGTGGCCTCACTTTTCTCAGCTCTTCCAGAGCATTTAAACTAAGATGTCTCTTGTGAGTGCGTAAATGAAGAAGAGGGCTGTTCCCGTGGGATGGAGCAGGCCAGGTTACCTTCAAGACTCACTGCAGAACACCCCAAACCGCGCTGCCCACTGCGCACCCCTGCGACAGCCACCCACGCTGTCTGCGCCCCGCTGGCTCGGGAGATGCCGGCTTATGCAGACATCCTCCTGTGCTTTAGAAAGCAGCTGAGGTGCCCACCCTACCGTCTGCGGCGGAGACTTTTGTTTCACTTTGGGTTATCTTATCGCCATAGGAAAGGCAATACGGCAGAAGAATTTCCTTTCCTTTATGTTTCCAGCCTTTCCATTGTCTGGCGTCTGGATTTCTGAGTCTCGCCACTCAGCGATCCGCTAGGGCCTTTGGAAACATGAATGCAGGCGCTTCTTATCAGCAGGAGCTCTGCAAAGGCTTCTTTTGCTGGTGCAGGCAGCCCAGGCAGGGTCTGGCTACCCCGAGGCCCTATCCTCACCCTGCTGGGGACCCATTCTCACCCTGCTGAGCTTCACCCTGTTAATGAGCTGTGCATCTTCCTCTGCCTGGGGCAGGTGCCAGCTCAGCCCTTCACCTGGAGGGATGGCAGTGCCAGGCAGCACGGCTTGATGGGGTTTGACCATGGCAATGAAACACCATAGTCTCATGTTTCTTTTTTTCCTTCCAGTTTATTTAGCCGGAGCAGAGCCCAGAGGCCAGGGCAGGATGCATGCCATTGGGAAGGAGGAACAGCTGTAAGCCACCAGCACTTCAGAAAAGATGGTGGGAAACACCATCCGCCCAGGGCTACAGCAAAGGTTCTTTCCCTGATGTGCTTCTTGTAGGAGCCACCATCACCCATCCCAGGGCAAAGATGCTGCTAAGCTCTGGCTGCAGGGAGCAAACTGGCCCCAGTTGTGCTCTCCACCACTCTCTTGTGCGGGAAGCTCTTCTCTTCCCCTGTGCTCTGTAACAGAGAGGAGCAGAAGAGCAGCCACACAGGTCCCCAGGTCCCCATCCTGGATGCTCGTGCTCCAGCCGAGTGACCAGGCCACCCAGGGCTTCCCTCCCCCAGCATCCTGGGGCTGGGGCAGCGGGGCACAAGCCATGGATTTGAAAGAAACAGATGAGGTTTGAGACAAAGCAGTGCTTCATGTGCAACAAATACATCAGCGTGGGCTGCGGGGTCCTGCGGATCCTCACACTGCAGCTGTAGCCTCACCAGCACACACGTCGCCCAAGGCACTGGAACGTGCCCCGTGCTGTGGAGGCAAAACTGGCTGCTCCCTCCTGACCTTTGCATGGGCTCCTACATTTCTGCAGCTTCCTCTGGTCTGCGCCATGCCACGCACATTTTGAGGCACAAAATCACCCCAGGGCAAGAAATTCACCTCCTCATCACAGGAATGGGCAGCGCTTTCCTTTACAGCAGGCAGCACCTGCCAGGCACCCCACGAGCGATGGGTCAGTCCCCCACATACAGCACTTAAGACATATATAACCTGCCAGGTGGGTTTCTGTCTCGCTGGTCCCTGTCTCAGCAGGCTCCAATTCCAGAGTCTGTCGAGCGTGACTGGGCAGGGCTTGCAGCCCCCACCGCTGGGGGAAACACCAGCCTGACCAAAGGAAGAGACTGCTGGGTTCAAACCCAGCCATGAGGCTGCACCTCTCCCGCAGCCCAAATTCTAGGGAGTGTAGTCGACAGTGCTGGGGCAGAAGGACCCCCCCCACCCCTTTGCAGCAGGACAAGGGTGAAAGGAGATGCAGGAAGCTGTCACCGCTCCACCAATGCAATGCTCCGGGCACAGCATGGCGTGGCAGCCTGTGATGGTACCCCAGAGCTTAGCCCCTCTCCCAGGGTAGCCCTGAGGAAGCATCTTCTGCCAGTTACTGCTTGCTCGGCTGGGGAGACGGGTGCTTGGGGCATCTCGGAGGGGCTGCAGGTTGTCTGAAGGTGCCCGAGCACAGCACAGAGGAAGGCTGAGCAGCAGGGCTGGGCTGGTTCCACTGCACCATCACGTCTTCGAAGTCCCACTGTGAAGAGAAAGGAGCAGGCGGTGCCACGGCCGGGTGCGAGGGAGCCTGGGGCAACACTGCTCCCCAGGGACAGCACAGGGCCCGCACCACCTCTTTCCCAAAGGGGAATTGGCTATATTTGAAACTAGAAAGTATTCTCCACAACAACGCAAGCAAAGTTCAAAGCAGAACAACACTGGTTTCCATTTTTCTCACGTGCTTCCCTCCCACCCGGGCAACGGGAGGAGGGGGTGGTGGCCAAGTGGGGAGTGGTCCCAAGAGAGGGAGAATCCCTTTTCCCTGGGACCCCCACAGCAAGGGTTCCTGATCATGCCCCTGCACAGCTGGTTCCGAGAGGCACCAAGCAGAGACAACTCTTGTTTAAAAACCCCATGAAGCCCCAGACGAAGCTCGGGCTGGTTCACCACCACCAGCCAACACAATGGTGTTCGGCAGAGGCTTCCAGCTTCCCTTTGCTCTGTGCAGGCAGCGAAAGCTTAGCCAGACTGCAGAAATTTCCCGTCAGGGACACCACGATGTTTCTGTTTCTTTGCCTCAACTGCTATGACTCCCAAGTGACAGAGAGGGACATCTCCAGGAGGGTAAACCCAAGTCTGCTCCACCCGGCAACCGCGGCCCTCCCTCCCTGACACCACCCACAGGACAGACCCTTTTTCCGCAGCTGCAGCAAGAAAAAACACTGGGACAGAGTTCCTCTGACTCAGGAGCGGTTTCTTTTCCTCTCGTCCTCACCATGACCTCTCTTTTGGGCACCTCGGGCATTTGGCCCTGAGAGATTATACTCTGAGGTGGCCTGGGGAACTGCTCCCTGCCTCTCTCCCATCAGCCCAGCGATATTTTTCCCTAATCTTTTCGCTGTAAAAGGAAAAAAAAAGAAAAGAAGAAAACTGGACTTGAGCCACCACGTGGGAGGGGGTGACAGAGCACAACACTGCTCATCACAGACATGTCGGCTAGAGGAACCTGTTGAGGCCAGGCAATGGCTTAAAGCTCATGGGAGCAGGGAAAGAGCTGTGAGCAGAGGAGAAAAAAAAAACCAAACACAAAACAACACAACAAAAAAAGCTGTTTCTTACTTTAAAGCAATGGGGTTTCAGGACAGAGCTGCTTAACTTTGGTAGAAACAGCCTGAGAATCCCTGGACCCAGCTCCTCATTTGCCAGGACAAGAGCCACTTTTCCCACCATGGTCCTCTTGACTGCCCTTCGTGGGCAGGCTGGCTGGGAACAGGTAGCTCGTGTGCCACTC
This sequence comes from Vanellus vanellus, assembly GCF_965231255.1. Lineage (NCBI taxonomy): Eukaryota > Metazoa > Chordata > Aves > Charadriiformes > Charadriidae > Vanellus > Vanellus vanellus. The sequence continues at coordinate 15,266,879 of NC_138913.1, forward strand.
TGCAGGGGTCCCTGGGGACCTGCAACTTCTGCTGGGATCCCTAACTGGAACAGGACCCAACACTGCTGCGCTGGGGACAACCTCCGGCATGGAAGGGCTGCTCTCCCTCTGCCTTGGAAAGGCCGGCCCCTAATGGCAGGACAGAAGGATGTCAGCCTCCTCCACAGAAGTAATGAAGTAGTTTTGGAGCAGGCGGTGACTTCAGAAAGCCGGTGAGCTGCTCGCACGACAGCCCCTCGCTGCGGGACTCCCTGGTGCAAAAGTCATCATTCCACCCATCCTTGGGCTGAGACATCAGGAAAAGATCAGACATCTGATCCTGAGAGCCACAGAGCCACGTCTGCAGCGGGGTGACGGGCAAAGGGCTTTTTTGTGTAACGCTGGTCAGCCAAGCTGAGGCGAGTGAGGCCCGTACATCGCCTGCCGTGGACCTCAGCATTAGAAGAGCCACAGCATCCCATGGCAGAGCAGCTCGGGGATTTGCAGTTGGTGGCATCCCCCTCATTTGCTCACCCATGATGCTTCCATTTTCAGAGGCAGAGTAAGAAATATTACTCTCCCCCAAAACAGACTCTGCAAAGCACGATTTCTAGTAGATGGATAGTGGCTCTGACATACAATGGCAGTCCTGTGTGTGAAGGACAGCTGCAGCCTTCTGGACCTCCAGGGCAGAACTGGGGCCAGTGTTGCACCAGGATGACCTGCACTGAAACCCTCTTGCAGCCAAGAGCAGCAGCCTGAGTGGAAAAAGCCCTTAGGAGAAACTAAGCAAGACTACCAGGAGGTAGCAGGGAAGCTCTGAAAAGGTACAAGCCTTGCCCCTCGCCTGATAATAAAAGTCCACTAACGAGTGTGCAGACAAAAGAGAGAAGGGGCAATGTAACACCACCAAGAGGAGTCCTGTGAAGTCCCCTCATTTCACAGCAGCTTCTCTGCAGGACCAAGTCAGCTGCAGCTCAGAGTAAAAAGACCTTTGAGTGAGCCTGGGACAGCCTGGAGCTCGCCCTGGCTCCAGCCGTGGACGGGGACTCCTTGGGTGGGCAGGTGAGGCTTGTGCACACTTGTGCAAGGGGATGTGGAGATGCTGTGGTGGTTCACCCGCACCTTGGCAGAGCAAGCTAGACTCTATGCTCCCTTTCTGAGCTTTGCTCTGCAGAGCAGTTTATGTGCCTCAGCAGCATCCTGGGCACTGCTCTGGGATGGACGTGTCTGAACAGGGCTCTGGACCTGTCCCCGGTGACAGGGCTGTCACTGTATGGGGCGGATGGCTTAATGTACACACTGCAGCAGGGCAGAGCCCCAGGGGAGAAGAAACAACATCTAAAGAGCCAGGAGCGGGCACTGACCTCGAGCTCCGAGTTGACAGATGCAGCGTCAGAGGAGCTGGATGAGGAGAGCCCAGCGCGCAGGGCCGGGAGCGGGGGGCAGGCAGGCGGCTGTGGTGGCACAGGGTTTGCTGCACCCGTCCATGCATCCCCAGGCGGCGTCACCACCCCATGACCAGTCTGATAGGTGACAGAAAGCGAGAGAAGGACATCAGAGGGAGACATCACCGGGAAGAGCACCAAAACCCAGCAGCCCCAGTGCAATGCGCAGCACCTCGGGGCTCACATTGCAAAAGCGTCTGCAAGCTGCGGGCCTCCCTGCGCCGTGCAGGACGGCGAGGGAGATGCATCCACTCCCCCTCTTCTCCCTGCCCCCCAAAATCTGGGCACCCATCCCACAGCCATCTGCAGAGAGCCCATACTCTGCCAGAGGGGTGAGAGCATCCCTGACCCCTCCGGATCCTGCCCCAGCCCCGCGGGGTGCACTGAGCCCCGGCAGCCTCTCACCTGCTGCACCAGCCTGATCGTCAGGTCTAAGCAGTGGCTGGTTGCCACCATCCTGGGCCCAGACCTGGCTTTTGGAAACGTGTTAAGCGGGACCCAGTTTGCAACCTGCAAAGGAGAACGAGTCATGTCGGCTACAAGCAGGAGAGCTGCGGCCGCACCGCAGCCTGTGCCAGGTGGCACAGCACCCGTCCCCATCCAACAGCAGTGTCACTCCAGCCACACCACGAACCGGGGACGTGGGGGGGTGCGGGATGGCGCTGAGCTGACACATCTGGATCCTGCAGCCAGGCCCTCCCCACCTCCCAGAGGGAGCAGGGAGGTAGGGGGGATGAGGGATCCCCACCAGCCCCCCGCCTTGCAGTGACCGCTGGGGCTGGGGGAGCACCTCCGAGCTGTACTGCGGTGCCAAGCTGCTCCCAGGGCAGCATAGTAAGAAAACGCACGTGGCCCTGTGGTGAGCATGATGTCCCCAGTGCCAGCAGCACGCTGACCCTCCGTACCCCTCCTCCACGGGGCCCTGGCCCCCAACATCCCTCCACCCTCCCATTAATGCAGAGCATTAACGCTGCCCAGTAGGACAGCTCTCCTTCCTGCCCTTCAATCAGAGAGGGAGGGGGGGGGAAAAAACCAACCTCTACTTCCTCTGCTCCTCCGTCATCTTCCTCTCCAGCCAGGGGTCCCCAGGCACCAGACACCTCTGGTACAAGCTGCTGGCTCATCTGGCTCTTGGCCATGCAGGTGATGAACAGGATCTGTGACCCCATTAAGGGTATTTCTGGAGCGACAGCAGAGCCCCCTCCCCATGCTAGTCCCACAGCCCAGGCCAGGAGCTGTGCCACATCCACCTCCGCATCCCAGCCGAGAGCCCCGGGAGAGGAGCTGGGAAAGGATACGGCCATGTCCAGTGCAGCTGAGCCCAGGGCGATCAGGAGCCAGGGCAGGGCCCTCAGGACGTGCGCAGGCTGCTGGTCGTGGGTGACAATTGCTGCTGCATAGAGGACACCGGCTGCGGCCGAGCAGAGGGTGGCCCACAGCCACCTCCGTGGGCATGGCTTCCCCCTGCACTGAGGCACCCAGAGCCTGCTTTGGAGCCACACATCCCATCCCCAGCTGGGGACACCGCTGCAGCCATCACAGGGACCCTGCACCCCGCTGGGAAGGGGGGTGCTGTGCCAAACCCTGCAGCTGCCCCGAGGGCTGAACAGCTGGAAAGGGCTGTGCAGGGGTCATGGGCACCCCGCATCCCCCCAGGGAGTTTTTGCAATGGGATGCAGGAGTCACCGGCATGGCTGGGGAGCCCTACCTGGGAGAGGGGGGCAGAAGGGCAGCCCTGCCAGGCAGACACTTACTGCTCTGGAGAGTGCAGGGATCCTGGCTGTGAGGGAAACGAGGGCGGAGAGCAGCCCCAGGACAAAACCCAGCGCTTCCCTGTTGTCCTGAGGGAGGGAGAAGAAACAGCAGAGGCAGGGGAACACCTCCATCACAGAGAAGGGGTCTGGAGAGAGCCCAGCACACACATCCTAGCAGGAGCCCCGTCCCCCCCACCAGCTGTTCTAGGTCTCCCAATGATCTCATGGACTTCACCCTCCTCCTGCCAGACCAGAAGTGCCATGGTGTGCAGGGGCTGCCTCTCCTATCCCCCACCCCCTGAGGTGCAGGGGCTGTGGCGTGTGCTGGGGGACCAAAGAGCACCCCGGACCAGCCTCAGGCACCCCAGGAATACGAAGCCCCGGGAAGCTGAGAGGGCAGCTTGGGCACTGCCAGGGCTGGAAAGGGGAAAATGCAACAGCACAGAACCCACTGGTGCTCAGAGCCCGGCCGCTGCCTCTGCTCGCCCAGGCCCTGCTGCTGCCCCCCGGCCCTGGGGGGATGAGGAGAGGGCAGCTCACCTCCAACACTGCGCCGAGCAGCCTCCGCTGGGCTCCCTCCCGCCGCTCCAGGGAGGGCCGGGAGCCGGGGGCCAGCAGAGCCCTGCCAGCACCCACAGCCAGGGGCAGGGCGAGGGCCAGCAGACCATCCCGCAGCCGCCTCCTCCTCCTCCTCCACCGGCGGGGTGGACCTGCGTGGGACAAGGGCTCGCTTTCTGGGACAGGTTTTGCCCCATCCTGCCTTCGTGGGCTCCGCTGGGTCACTCCACTCCTCACCCATCCTGGGGCCACCAATCCGCCCCCCGCTCGCCCAGGGTGCCACACTGCTACCCCAGGTGCTGCTGTCCCCAAGGTGCCCGCGCTGGGCTGCCCAGCCAGGGGCACGCGGTGCTTCCCAAAGCCCTCAGCTCAGAGCAGGCTGCTGCCGACCTGCGCCATGGCGAGGAGGGATATCCCTGCACGAACCTGCTGTCTTCTGAGACTCAGGCAGGCACGGGGGAAAGAGGGTGAGCAGGAAGCGGATGATGTCAGCCATGGCCATGTAGGTGCCCGTGAGGATCTGGGGAGAGACACAACGGCACAGGGAGGCTGAACCTCCCTGAAATGCAAAACCTCAGGCAGCAGCTCACGTTCCCCTACGTGAGGGACTGCATTTGCCAGGGCTGCCAAAATCCTCCCCCTGCTACCCAGCACCCCAGGGCAGCAAAGACGATCCTCCGGCAGGCCGTCATGGGTCCCACGGCCGCGGCTGGTCAGGGCGCAGCAGGGTGGACGCCTCGCCCACCTGGATGCCGAGCTGGCTGGCGAGCAGCGCTCCGACTGCGTTGCAGATGTGCCCCAGGAAGCTGTACAGGAGGCAGAGGACAGACGCCCGCCGCCGGCCCTGCCGCGGGCACCCGCAGGACAGCCTAGGGGAGAGGGACAGGCTGCTGCAGCCGCGCTCAGCGCTGCGGGATGCCGGAGCAGAGCAGCCCCGCAGCCTCCCCCAGCCCAGCCCCAGCGAGTTACAGCGAGCGGGCGGCGATCCAGCACAGCGCGGCCAGCATCCAGAGCCCCCAGGACACACAGCGCAGCTCCCCAGCCAGGCAAGCCGCTGGCCAGGCAGAAGAGCCACTGTGTCCTGCAGCCATCGTCTCCAGCATGGCTGGCTCTGAGCCTCCCTGGGCAGGGAGTGCCAGCACCCACCCTGCAGGTGCGGCACCCAGCACCACCTCCGCCCACGGTACAGCACCCAGCAGCTCCACCAGGGTAGAAAGCACCATACGCTGCTGGGAGCGGACTCCGGGCCAGACTAGGGCTCCCTAAACTAAGGCAGAAGAGACCTGGCAGCTCCAGCTGCTGCCCTGCAAGGAGGAGAACTGTAGTTCATGATGCAAGTGCAAGATACGGTAAAAGGGAAGTTCCACTTCAAACCATATTCCCCAATCAGCTCTGCATTTCTGCTGCAGGTATCAGTGCAGCAGGTAACAACATCAGCCAGGAAGATGAACTGCTTGCATTATAAAGCACAGCCCCTGAAAAGAGGAGGTAGACCGCTGGGGTGCTGAAAGTGCTGTGGATCCCAAAGAACAGACTGGAGCCGGTTGCAGCCCCCACACACCCTCTACATGCACACAGCGCTTTAAGAAAACAGCACTCAAAAATGGATAGTTACCTTCTATGGAAAGTGACGGGAGCAGCGGAGAGAGGCTCATTCAGCAGGTGGCCGGGGCAACGCACAACGTCTCCTTTGTGTGCAGTCCCCACACCGCCTCACGCCTGCCAGCTGCTCGCACGCCCTGTATCGAGCTGTCAGCGCGGCCCGGCCGGCATTCCCCAGCAAGGGTAGGGCAGGGTGCATGCAGTTCAGCAACAGACCAAACCACCACAGGAAAGCATTAATTTAACGATGGTCCTTGCCTATTACCCAGTTTGCCCACTGCACAATAGCAGCATAAAATATTAACAAGCCTTTGGGTCCACAGCTCTTGTTTATGGTCCCCCTTCTATCGAGGCGAGAGTCCTTTAGCACAGCAAGGAGCAGTTTGCATTTAACAAGCCTGAGCAAACATTATTTGCTCAGTCGTATTTACATTATCCTTCATTCACTCATGCAAACACTGCAAGTGGTTTGGCAGGTCTTGTAGCGAAAGGTTTCTGCGAGCAACAAGCAGAGTTGTCCCAAACCTCAGCCCCTGGCGACTGCTGTTATTCACTAGGTTTGGAAGGGTCTACACCAGGACACAGCCTGTCCAGCAAAGAGGCTCACAGAGACCCAGCTGGCAGGAAAGGGCTGAGAATGCAAAAGCAAACTCAGGTACACGCAACAAGAACTAAGAATTCAAAATGCTTTGAAAGCGGGTAAGTAGAATAGAAAAAATATTTTAAAACTTCAATAAAGTACACCCCCAACTTCAATTTGACAGGTAATTTGACAGATAATAGCTTCACACAAGACAGGACAAAAAGAAATGGGTGTTTCTGAGCAAACAGGTCCCTAAAGTATTCTAAGGGACCAAAAGCGGAAATGATCCCTCCAAAGAGGGTGGGGAAACCTGATCAGAGACAGATTTGGTTAGGGCACAGCCCCTTCAAGAAACAAAGGCAAAAATAGTCTCCTCCAAGAAAACCAGATTACAGTCTCTCCTGAGAATCTACTTTCTGCTATGGGACGCTGACTTAAAGTACCATTGATCATGTTCATTCAGTGTAATTATACTTTAGTTGTACAGGTGGCAGGGAATTATCTTCCCTCCAGTGATGTAATTAAGACCTTGAGAGCAGGGACTCCAAGGGAAACAGGAGCCAAGGCAAGAGCTCTGCTGTCGGGGACCCTCTGCATACTCAGTGCAAATTGGCTGTACAGGACAAGCAGACAAAGGGTCACAAAGCCAAAACCAGCGTGGTTGCACGCCCCACATCTGTCATGGCTTTGCTCAGCAGTTGCTTTCATCTCTCCATCGGCACTTAAGGCCCGGAAAGTACAAAATTACAAGACAGCAATTCCTTTTTTAGTATCAGAGACCAGCGTCTTCTGTTACTCTGCTTCACCACCTAAAAACAAAGCACAATTTGTCTTTCCAAGCCTTTCCAGTCCTATCATTACTCCCAGTGCTACATTAGCAATGAAGAGCACTGACCCAAGCACACAAACATTTTCTCAGCAGGGTGACCAAGGAGTAAATTTCACTTAAGTCTGACCCCAAGTAAGTACAGTCTTTCTAGCATCAAATACTAATGTACACATTAAAAACTGCTATTATGACACTTCCGCAACTAGGTCAGTGAGATAAAACATGACACCATATAGGAAGTAAAATCTCAAATATATTTAAGGACAAATTAGCACCAGATTTGTGGCCACTCACAGGGAGCTAATGTTTTAAAATACCAATGGGAGGTCACACAGGAAAACAACTGGTACCAGCTCAGCGTGAAGGACATCAAAGCAGCATTTTCCTTGCACGGTGTGCTGTGCTCTGCTCTCCTTAAGCTGGGAAGAAAAGGAGTAAGGAGTGGTTTCAGTACAGATTCTACAGAATAGGGCTGGTATAGCAAGGAAGGAAGACGGCATTTAAGATCCTTTTACCTCATTTTTCAACACACTGAAGTGTTCTGTCAAATCAACAAACAAGCTTTAAAAAAAAAAAAAAGGGAGGGGGATAGGCAGTAGTGTCTCAAAATGTAACAAACACGACTCATTGAGATTCAACTGTTTAAAGATTTTAGTCAGTTTTACAGGGCTTGCTTTGATCCCAACAAATATAAAATACATCCTTTATGGAAGGAAAAAAAAAAAAACACAACAAAAAAACCCAAACATTCCTGCATGGCTCCATCTGCTCCCATTGAAAGGATGTTTCAGCAGCAGTCAAGTGCCTGGGCTGGCTTCCAGATAACACAAATGGCCAGGTCCCTCTTGTTCTCCGAGAGGATGAGCTCCAACTATCAGAGCCCGCTCTTATCCCTTGAACAGGCCAATCCATAGCACGGAGCTCCCACGTGCGCTAGTGATGCCCACTCATCCTTTTTTTCCCCCCCTCAGTTCAGGCCTGCAGGATAGTGCAGGTCCTGCCCTGGAAACGCCAGATACCGGTGCCAGAGCTAAGCCTCCAGGTGCTTAGTGATCCTGCGAATTTTCTCCTTCTTGTTCCTGTTTCCGTGTTTTTTCCAAGGCTTTCCTACCACATTCCCAGTATTGGGTGTAGTCACAGGTACAAGCCCGCTGCTGGGCCGGTATCCCATTGCAGCCCGGACCCCTTTCATCAGGGCACGAACGTTCTCCTGGAAGAGGAGACATAATCACCAGTGACCGTTGAGAAGATATTTAGCGACAAGCAAATATCATATGCTAATAAAACCAGACACAGGCAAGCCCAAACCCACCAAGACCTGCTCAGCCCCTAGCTCCAGAGCTACAGAAAAGGTCACGGCACCCAGCTGAGCCAAAGCCTGCCAGCATGCTCCAGTTCCGTCTGCAGCCATGCCTCGCCGCGCCAGGTCTGCCGCTGCAAGCGGAGGCGGTACACTGACGAGACACTGAGCTCCGACAGACATGAGCTACGGCGCTAGGATCGATTCTCACAGTCGCTGCTTTGCACACAACAAATTGTCTTTGCAAATAAATCTGGCGTCTGTGAAAGCCAGAGACTAAAATAACTTGCTCAAGTCTGGAGCGTGGGTAGCACTGCTGGGGCTCACAGCTCGTGCCAGCACTTTGAGCAGCCAGAGGAAGAGTCTGGTAATCCCAAAAATTCTTTTCAGGTCGTCGTTTTCCAAAACAGCTCACTGTTTTTTGAAAAGAGCCCAAGTTCTTGTTTTCAAAATGCATGATTATCTTTAGCTGTGCTGAAACAAGTACTGTTCATATCCAGCTAACCAAGCAGAATGGATCATGCTATCTATGACCCATCCTCTTCATTGTTAAATGCCTTGTTCTGATCCTTGTCAGGTGTGCAGACTTAATTAATTATGGATCTGACATTTTATTGAGTCATTAATAATTTTTTTCAGTAGTCTAGGGGCAAAACAGATCCCTGTGGGACATAATAAGAAGCATACAAGTTAAGAAAAATTCCCATTTTCCACTTAATTTTGAGATTTCTCTATTAGATTTTAGATCAGTTTGTGTTCTTTTCATCTGATTTCAGGTTCTGCATCAAAACAACCATTAGTACTAAATCAATTATCTTAAAAAAAAAAAAAAGCTTATTGTGACCCCTAAATACATCATCTCAAGAAAGGAAAGTTAGTTTGAAGGACCTGTTAGTCCAATATCATATTCCTAGTCAGTTGAGTCACACCACCCTCCTTCCTTGTCTGTCTTCCCAGTCACTCTCTTGTTTGCTCAAGAGTGATGTTAGGCCCATAATGATGAGGGTCACCCTGCTGACCTTTTAAAAAAAAAAAAAAAAAAATCAACTACGTGTACCTCATTAGCTATCTTTCAGTTACCTAGGACATTCCCAGTGATTCAGGAGATAATAAAAAGAACAGAGCGTTCTTGGGTAGAAATTATATGCAGATGCCAATAGTATCTAACACCATTAACTCAACCCAGCACCCCTCCATCCTTAAAGCTATTTTTTCCAGTAACTATGACACACCAGTCCTGCTGTAAAAACTCCTAGAATAGATCTCCTCCAAAACTTACCTGGTGGAAAAACGTTTTGTCCACCACATTTTCAATTTGTTTTGCTTTGGTATTCTTCTCAAGCTTCACCTGTCCACTGGCCTGCAGGCTTCTGCTCTCTGGGCATCTTTGATGCTGGTGCTGAAAATCATTTGGGTCAATGCCAGGAGGTGGATGGCAATATAACAGCTTCCCCTGCGAAAGCAATGGGATACAGTTTTTACAACTCAGAGAGACCCAGAGAGGAAAGAAAACAACTCCAAAGCTAAAGAGGGCTCTGGAAGCTCAGGGGCTCACACTGGCAGAATAACTATCAGTACACCCGATTTCTCCTCCCAGGCAACAACTGGCTTGACTTTAAAGTACCATTTCCAGCTGCAAACAATACAGTGCAAAACTCTCAGGAGTACTGGAGGATCCTGTTAAGAAATATTCAACAATAAGTTGCGGAGAGGTGCTGTAGAAGCACGCAGCATTACCACGCTCATAACTGCAGTCCTTAGCGCGAAATACCGATCCAACTATACAAAACGGGTTTGTTTCCTGAATATCTGCTGCATGTTTTAGAGATACGATAATTTATTTAGCTAGCACCTTATTTTCAAGCAACCATCTTTTTAAGAGTAAGCAGCAGGAGAAACTTCATTTATTTCTTGAAAACATAAAAATAGCTCGATTTAAAGAGTATTTTAACATACGCTGATTTTATCCAGAGAAATAGAATTCATTTTATTGTCCTCCTTCCTGCTCCAGTGAAACCTTCAATTCACCCCCTAGCAGGAAAGAAAACCCAGATGTGGGAAGCACTTACACTGACATAATCTTTTAACACATATCGAGCTGATCTTGGCTGGTCTGGCTGTCCATGAGCTGTCATAAAGCCTCTCATATCTGGAAGACAAATCCAAAGTATATTCTGCGTCAGTACAACAAGAGCATTAACACATTCTTCCCTGCTGCCTAACTGCACATTTGCATCCTCTCTCAAAAAAAAAAAAAAAAAAGAAAAAAAAAAATCCCTCAGAAAGAGGTTTCAGTTGTGGAAAGCAGGAAGGAAAGGGGAACACTGCTGACCATAGGGGGGCTGCAGAAGCATCCTAACCTGCAAGGAATTATGAGAGCTGACATCTCCCTACCACCACAAAACTTGATGTTTTTTCAGTTTTGTTTTAAGGCCAGAGAAAATTAACTGCATCAGAGACATGGGAGATAATCCTTCACTGCATTCTTCAAAAATCTAATTCAAGACACCATTGATGGGAGGTACCTAAAAGGATGAGAGCACCACACTACACAGACTGGCAGGGCATTTCACGAACATCCTTAGCACAATCACTACATCTGTCGGATGAAACTGGCAAAGCACCACTGCAACACACACGTGAGATTGGCTGTTAACAAAGGCCCTTCCTGAGGGCAGGGCAAGCCCTAACGGGGAGGTTCAATGCATGACAAACCTGAGTCTGGCCTAACTTTAAGAAGTTCCCCTAAGGCTGCATTCAGAACCATGCACACAGTCTAGGCAACAGGTGTCAAAGGGATCATCACTCACATCCATATGCTGTTAGCAGCTCTTCAGCTGTTGGCTTTCGATCTGGATCCTCATCTTCCCTTGGCCTTATGATATTTATTCCATAGGTTGCTTCCAAAATGTTTCGTGGGATATGCTGGCAAACATAAGCTAGTGAAGGAAACCACCTGGTGATTTTCAGCTACACAAGTAATCTTGCCCTAGTCACTCCAAAAGCACGCATTAAGAATGACTTTGGATTTTGTCACAAACCAGAAAAATGATGCAAGTCTGAGAACAAGATCACCTTGAAATGAGATGGGGAAAGACCAACACAGCAAGGCTGGTTTATCCAGTGTGCGTCCCCACCTCCCTCAACACATGAGCACACGTGCCCCTAGCAAGGCAGGAACATGCTACATTGCATACTCCAGATCCAACACTTACAGACACTCTCACAAACCCCATGCAAAGGATATTAGAGAAATGGGTGGGACATGGTCCCTCATCTGGTCTATAGGCAGAATTCCAGAACAAATCATTTCTGCCTTGGTAGAGATGAAAGATGGCATCACCAGACCAGGGCAATCACAGAGGCACAGGCCAGGTTCCACATACAGGGTCTACATAACAAATAATTGATGAGTTCACCAAGGCAAGTCAGTGTCCATGGAGGAAAAAGGAACCAAAAAAACTAAACCAAATGCACAGATAAAACAAGGATGCAAACAGGAATAAGCAGAAATTCTACTAACACAGACATGTGCCCTTCTGGCCCCTGCCAATGAATTAAGGAAATCTGATGTGGAAGACAGCAGCACTTCCAAGGTTCATAAATAAGGTGTCCAGATGGGGGCAGCAAGATCTTCAGCTCTCCAATCTGATGGGAGAGAAGAAAGCACTCCAGAAACCTTTAACTGGGTTGGACCTTTTGAAACAGGTAGGAGATTGCACAAGTACAAATCCCACAATGCTCGTTATAGCATTGGAGTTACTACCTCAGAATCAAGAGCTCGATCACTATGAGAACAGCAGCATAACTGGACTTGTTCACAGCAATGACTGTGGACAAGAAGGACTGTTTGAAAGCTTGACCGTAAGCTATTCAGAGGAGCACTCACTTTTCAGAGGTTCTCTCCTCATGCCTGGTGTTGAAAAAAGAAGGGCCAAGCTACTTAAATAAAATTGGGACATGGAAAATACCTCCCATTGCACAGCAGTTCTCATGAGTAACTCTCAAACTGCAGCAAGAGTTCAGAAGGAAGAACCAAAGTTCCAAAATCATATACATCAAGCCCACCCCTCTCCAACCTGCTCTGCTGGGCAGAGTACAGGTTGGCACACAAGAGTTCTTAGCGAGTCCACATGGTTGCAACTAGGTCATAATGAAGCGCTCTTCCACTGGGGGGGCGGGGGGGGATAATAAAGAGAGCAATGCTCTTTGTTAGCAATACCTGAAAGTGCTTTGTACGCCCTGGTGTAGCAGACACTGACACCTTCTTATTTCCAAGGATGGTGTTGATGGTTGAACTTTTGCCAACATTAGGGTAACCCACCTAGATGACAAAGAAGTGGAATGGTAACTGATATCAGGCAGGGCAGTGCCAGAAGACTGACAGAGCTCTGAAACAGAAGTACTTTAATAAAATGTGCTAAAAAAAAATATAAAAATTAAGGCAAGCAGTGGGGAAAGCGGAACTCCAGGAACTTCAGAATTAATCTTCACACAAAATGCTAATGATTTGTGCTTGCTAGTTTTTTCTTTACCCTTGTAGGAAGCCAGGCTACAGGATGAACTTCTCCCATGGAAGACATATAGAATTAAAATTTAGATTAAGCAAGTTCTATTTAAGCACAAAGTCTAACTCACCAGACCAACATTTACTTCTCCATCCTTCACCCTTGGTCCTTTGTGCATGGTTTTGAATATCTCCAGCAGCTCATTTCTCTGTACCAGGTGGCTGAAGTTCCTGACGTTCCTGTTCTGCTCCTGCACTACATGCTGCACTGCAGTACCATCAGTCCTGCTCTCCATCCTCTCTGGGGCAGTAGCACTTACTTTGTCCCCACCTTCATCTTCAGAACAGGTTTGCCAGGCCTCCTCTTCATCATCTTCACAGTCTTCATATTCATCACTGCTGTCATCATCAGTAACCAGAACCTGGTTTACAGTTTGCAAAGCGCTGCCTGTGGATGTGCTTTCTGCGCTATCTTGTGCTGTGTCATCTTCTTCTTGACCGAAGCTTTCATCCTCAGAATGACTCAGATCCTCTTCTACATCTTCAGTGTCTAGCTCCTGCGTGAACAGTTATTTGATAGGTGAAATGTAAAGACAACAACAGTAAGTCTTGCTGCTGACTGCAGTTGCTGCAGCAGTCACCTATCTTTTTATTAGCTAGATCCCGATGAATGATAATTCACTCCTTACATCACATAGGTTTTTTTAGGGGTCTTAAGTACAATGTAGAAACAACTAGCCAGTTTTAAGAGAACAACAAAAGCATTCCAAGAGGGGCCGTTAGCTTCATTGTGAAATCGTTAGAGGTTTCTCTCCAGAATCACAACTGTGAACATGAACACACCCACAGCATCCTTACACACACCATCAGCAGCGCTCAGGAATTTTTTTTTTTTAAGTTATCAAGTGTTCCTAGTAATAGGAATGAATGTAAGAAAGACCTTTTCATAACAACAGTACCTTGAACTTTCCAAAAAAGAAAACAGACATAACACCTTTAGTCTCACTTTTAAATGAATTTGTAAAAACATTTTATCTAAGAACTGTGAACCAGCTGAACAGACTAGGTATTTTTGAAAGAGATGTGGGATATTCCATAGCTGAATAGCCATGGCTGTAGCAGACGAACCCAGTAAAACCTGAAAGTGGGATTTACCGATAACATGTTAAACTTGAGTCAGCAGCAGAGTTTGTTCCACCAGGAAGAGTGAGAGAGAAAGATCCTCTGTACAGATGACCACATCCCTCACAGCATCCCTCTTGGAAAGGACTCCAATTCTTTCAACAAGTTCAAAGTTTGCAAACAGATCTACAAGGGCTGTTTCTGTAGCTATTAATCAGCAGCCTCAAGGAACAGATTTACATTCCAGTTCAATATTATTTATCAAGTCACTAACCTTGGAAGAGAAATTGTGAGCACCACAAAGAGTGCCTGAAGGGTGTACCACTTTGTTCACCGTTTTACTCTCCTCACTTTTGTTTCCAAATCAATCATTAAAACACTGTTTTACAGCTACACAGGTCCTTAGAATAATCCTTCCCTGAGAAAAGGCCTGTGCCTTTCCTAGAAAGGTGCTCAGGTGTATCACAAGCATAACTGCAGAGCAAGTTATCCGAGGCAGCCAGCACATACCCAGTTGGAACTGGTTGTCTACGGTACCTTTGCTTCTCCAGATAGCCGAGAGCACTCCGCCAGAGCTGACCAGAACACCACCTTAACACCTTCTTTCTCAAAGAACTGTGCCCAAACAGCCCGCTGCTCCTCACTCAGCAAATCGGCTTTGTTTATCAGGATCATGTTCTCCTTGTCATTGCTGACTTCCTTAACATAACTTTCCTGAAGAAAACAAGAGAAGGATCACTTGGTACTCTGGTTTAGACTCCTCCTCCCCCCAAGGAGATATAAGACCAGCAAGGCAAGTTACTCCATCCAACTCCACATGACTTTACCATCCCCTGGGCTAGATGGAACTGGTGTTTAGCAGACAGCTACAAGAACAAATTGGAGCATGCAACTACTGCAATACAGGTTGTTTCTGGCCATGTGTGCAAACACCTTGTCTGCTTAGAGCTATGACAAGATATTAATCAGCACCTCACAGCAGGAACTCCTAAGATTAACTATTTGAGCAATTTCATATCTTATTGAGGCACAATGTTCCCTAGTCTATCATTACAAAGCTGTCACTTCAATAATTCTTGATCCTCCACTTCAGTGCAGTAATCCTCACCCATTTTTATTCCACTATGCTTTTAAACAGAAAAATTCCTTTAAGTGTGGACACTTCTAGTGGGTAATGATGAGCAATATAACAACTGCAATATAACGTCTGTAGAACTGCCTCTAAATCCACAACACTGTGTGCAATATAAAAACCAAAAAGTTGAAGAAAAATAAGTTGATGCCAGAATACTTGCATAAATAAGACATCCAGTTATATACAACAGCAGAACAGCTTCAAGGTAGCCGAGTGTTAAAAAATAAATCACAAACTCTAAGAAATAAAATGAAGATAACATTCAAGAAAGTGGTTTACTTACCAGATCTTGGCATCTGAACAGGAGGGGGTTTCTAGCATCTACTATCTGGACTACAATATCACTGCAAAAATAAAAGAAAGCCCCATAAAGTACTCTTTCTTATCTTGCCACAAAGAAAGCAAGGCACAGTACATTTCTTGCTTTTGGGTTTTGCTTGGAATTTTAATGGTTTTAACTGTATTGTCCTACTAAGTACCTTTACTGAATTAACAAAGCATCTCAGCATCCCACATACCCCAACAGAGCCACGCGTATGCTACAAGCCAGTATTGCTGTACAGTATTTCTGCCTTGCTTGGCTAGTTCTCCTGTACAGCTGGCAAGGGGAAAAACAAGCATGCAAATTTTGTCAACCTGCCTACCCTTCAGAAATTCTCAGCAGGCAAGAACAAGAGTAGTGGTACTCTATCCTTTAGAATGCTACTAAAAACTGTGATAACATAACTTTATTTCTGTCTATTCTCATCTCTAAACTGAGGCAGAATGGCTACAAAGAGGAAGCAGAGATGATTTTCCTACATAGCGCGATATTCTGGAACACTGTTGTCCCCTTTGCATGGACCAAGACATACAAAGTCTCCCACAAATGACTTAGATACCCAGCGTTTGCCATCAGGCATTTTCAAAATTTATTCTGTGCTCTTCTTGTCACAAAGCATAGAACAGTGAAAGAATTAGACTCCAGTAAAACATGTTGTTCCCCCATGCAAGCAATGCCTTGCATGTGTGCTAGGAAATGTCTTCCAAATCCAGACACCAGGTTGCCACCACATATGCGAGCAAGACTCATCAATTCTACACACAAACTAAATGCACTGACTTCAGATACCAGAGGCACTCATGTTCCTTTCTTCAAAAGGAGGGGGAAAATTTAACTACACCTTCTTTCACTAGAACTTCTCTGGGGTGGTAATTTAAAATACTGGTTGCCGGATATTGATTCTATTTGTTTGACAGGGATTTCTGTTAACTCAGGACAGCTTCAGAACACCATAGGTTGAATGGAAGAATTTCAAGCCTCACTAGGCAGTTGGTTACATATTTAAAAAAATAAAAAAATAAAAAATAATAAAAAAAAAAAATCAATAAAACCCCCAAGGGACTTGTTCAATAAGCCGCATGGGTACAAAGAGGTACTGAACAGTTACAGCAATTCAAAGATCAATATGAGAGAAAGCTGACACCATGGTACTAGGATGGGATACAGAGAAGTTACTGAATCACACCGCTGGGAGATAGTTTGAAGCAAACACAAGAAAAGCCTGACAACAGATCAAATTATCTGGCAAAGTAAGGGACTGGTCGACTCTCCTGTTCGATTCTGATACAGCATCCTCACTCTACATGAAATAAAAAGTTCCAACAAGAGCAGAAAGGCATTAATAACACATTCCAGCCACCTCAAAACACAATACACTTACACTGCACATCACGATACTCTATAGTGGACGCCCCCAACCCAGCTCTCCCCCGGCCAAAGACCCAGCAGCACCCAGTACAAAGCCACTCCTGTGAAAGGATCAGCTCACCATGACCTCACTGGTGAAGTATTTTTCAATTTTAGCAAAATCAGATGAGATGATCTCAAACTTAATTACTAGGGAAATTAAATGCCCCAGTTAGATTAACGTAGCAGATAGCCCTCCTATTGTATTACAGTTCAGCAAAGCAAACAAAGCTACTTCTGTGATATGACAAGCTGTTGTCTTTTGTGCACTGCTGCAATTTCTCTGCATGGCAAAAGGCCAAGGACCAAGAGGCTCACTCTTTCCCAACATTATTTAGTTATTCTCCCTTGCCTCCTGCCCCTGAATGTCAGGCTGCAGCTGTGTGGCTGAGAAAGAGCGAAAGGGGTTAAACTTGACAAAAGACCTCAAAGACACATTCTCAAAAGAGGCCTCCCACACACAGTTATTGGAAGAGGACAAGAACAGCAGCAGCTGAAGAATCAGAGGCCCAAAGCAAACCACCTGCAGAATCGCAGTGCTGAGAGCTAGCGCGTGCCACTAAGCAGCTGCCCTTCTCCACATCACATTTTGATCACTTCAAAACCAAATCATTTCAGTGCTGATAATAAAACATCATTAACTGTAACTGGTTTTCCTGTGCTCAGACACTCAAAGGCTTCAATTCAGTAAAACACATTAAACATTACTTTTAAAAATCAGACAGTGATATTCTTTACCTTCTTTCAATGACTCTCCAAAGCTGACGCCAAAATTCCAAGTTTCGTTCAAATGGGGTTAGAATTAACTTTTTTTCTTCTTCAAGACTAAGGCAAAATAGAGAAAAGATGTCATATTTGACCCATTTCAGGCAACAAGCACACCACCAGTTCTTCCTCAGATCCAGGAGGCTTTAGTTTCAGAGACAGCTATCAAACCAGACTTATATAGCAGGTACTATTTCTGCCAGTTTTGTGTCCAGGTAAACTGGTGTCAGTGGTACATGTTCAGCAGTGACACAATGGCTCCTGACCATGCCAATGGAGAAGAACTGGTAAGTGACAGAAAGAGCAAAAACTCGTCAGAAGTCTACCTGTGAAATTTCAGAGCCACAATCATAAACCAAGGAAATTATCCCAAATGCCAGCAGTTATTACTCAAACAAGTACCACCTGGAAAACCTAATGAATTTGGGGATGGTACCTGACATGGCTCTATACAACCTTTGATTCACTGTTACCAGCACCTGAGGGACTTTGCTCAGGGCAAGCGTGGGTTCATATGGTGTGAGCAGATACCACCTAACTCTCCAGGCCAGCAGATGCAGTGCAGGACCAGGACAAGCTGCTGTACACAGGTTGACAGCACTGCATTCTATTCAGAGCAGCACTGTTGCTCTCAGAGGACACATTCACCACTTCTTCACTTAACAGGCAAGAACAGAACATCACACTCTGTCCTGAAGAATTTTAACCGTAATCAGTACAAAAATACAAGACAGCTGTGCAGAGCTCACCACAAAAACATGTCTGGACTGTGGCTGGGCTGTCCAGCCTCCCAGAACAAGTACAGGGAGCCACTGACAAGACATTACTTTTATAGGTCCAGCAAAGACAAATACAACCCACTGCTTCCTGTATCTCCAGATGCCACCAGCTACTTACCCAGACAAGTGGCATACTCACTGGGCAAGCTGTCGCCTCCATTCAAGAAAGCTCTCCCTCTCAGCTTGCTTCAAGTCCTCTGCACTGGTTTTCCTATCCCAATGTGGCCTGTAACAAGCACATTTTGGAGTGAGTGGTCACAAGTAGCAGTCAGACCAGTTACATTACAGCAATAAACATCCACAGAGAACACAGGCACCACATATTCAGCTACACTGAGATGGTTATAGTTCAGACATGCGTGCGCCTGTTTTCAGTAGCTTTAAGTACACCTTTTTTCCTTGTTCCTTCTAAACTCCACTGGCTGGGAGGACACTATCCTATGCACACTAGATCTCACAAAGCTGATTTTTCAATCTAAAACTTGCAGTGCATTTAAGATGGTAGATTCATCTCTTTGTCCACCATGCACAGAGCTCTGGAAAGGCTTACTAAGTTGCCTGGATACATCAGCTCCAGCAGTGCCAGGCTTTGACCAGGAAACCCACACAATCAGGACCGACAGGCTGGGGCTGGTAGCACCCACATGGCAGACAGGCACCTGTGCCACAGGTTACAGCTAGGTTGTGCAGGCCAGGTAGTGGCTTCCCCAAAAACAGAGTACTGACAAAGCAGACAGCTGTCCCCAGGCTTGCAGCCACTGACAGGCTGAGCCTCCTTGTCAGAGGGGGATCCAGGCCTGGCTCTGCAGGACTCACCTCCGTGGGATGCGCAGGAACTGCCGGTTCTCCTCATGCAGCTGCTGGACGTGCTGCGCCTCCTGGGCTGTGAGAAGGCCAGTGCGGCTCTGGGCTGACACGATCTGAATGTTCAAACGCTCTGCAGGAGAGCCGAGATAGTCCTCTAAAGCCAGCAGTCTCTCTCCCTGCTGTCACCAGCCCTGCTGGCCTCTGCCACCCCACTCCATCCCTGCAGACCCCCCAGCCCTAGCTCAGGACCCCATCCCCTCTCCCCTGCTTCCCCACCTGACCAACCCCATCGGCAGCCCCTATCCCTCTCCCCCATCCCAGAACTGGTCTCCGCCCCGGTCCTCAGCCCCGGGACGCCCTCCCCAGCCCCGGGATTCCTCCCTCCCCGGCCGGCACCGGGCCCCTCCCCAGGCCCAGCCGCAGCGCAGGACCCGGCTCGGCCCCTCACCGGCCACGAAGCGGGTGCCAGCCAGCTCGGCCGTGGCCAGGAACTCCTCCAGCGGGCTCTGCTCGGCCGCCGACCGCAGCTCCGGGCCGCGCTCTCCGCCAACCTCGCTGGCGTGCAGCTGCCGGGACAAGACGCCGCCGTTAGCCTGGGGACTCCCGGGCCTCCCTAGGACTCCCCGGCCTCCCGCCCCGCCGCCTTACCCATGAGGCGGCGCCGCGGCGCTCCAGGCCGCGCTGCCGCTGCAGGCAGCGGCCCAGGCCTGCGCTCCGCTTCTTGCCCATGCCGCCGCCAGAGCCGGAAGGGGCGGGGCCGGACGCCCCGCTTCCGCCTCCCCCTCCCCGCGCGGGACCCTCCGCCGCGCCCCGCGCCCGCGGAGCAGCGTTCCGGGCAGGAGGGTTCCGGGGCGGCACCGCGCTCCCCGCGCCCGCCGCCGGGCGGCGCCGCGGCACCGGACCCACCCCGCGGGCACTGGCATCCCCCGGGACCGGCCGCCGCGGGGCTGCCTGGGACCGTCCGGCCTCTCCAGCACTCCGTGCGCTCACGCACCATCAGTCAGGCAGCCGTCCACACACTGCCCTGGCCGGCCAGCCGCCCACCAACACCCATGCTCGTCCCTCTGTCCATCCCCATGCTGGCCTGCCCGTCCATCCATCCCTCCCTCCCTCCCTCCCTCCCTCCCTCCCCACACTGCCCTGCCCATCCATCCATCCATCCCCACACTGCCCTGCCCGTCCATCCGTCCATCCCCACACTACCCTGTCTATCTGTCTGTCCATCCCCATGCTGCCCTGTTCATCCATCCATCTGTCATCCCCACCCTGCCCTGCCCATCCATCCATCCATCCATCCATCCATCCATCCATCCCCACACTGCCCTGCCCATCTGTCCATCCATCCCCATGGCGCTCAGCATGGACACATGCCTCTCTGACACTCCCAGCCCCAAACCCAGCCCTATATCTCCCACTCTCCCAGCAGCCACCAGCCCCACCATTAACACACGGGCACTAATAAAACCTGGGGCAGGTCTAAACCCAGTACCCCAAGATATGTGGCCAAGTGGCAACGCGCAGGGCGGTGATCCCCAGCAGAGCTCACAACAGCACGGATGGCTGTGGGGGCTGGTTTTGCTCACCAGTTCAGCCTGGTGCAGATGCTATCTCTGGGAAGCAGTGAGGCGAGTGAAACCCTGTCCCAGCAGCCGGTGGTGGGGCAGGGGCTTTGTGCATCCCTCCAGGGGAAACCACGAGGTCCCAGGGCTGAGGTTGCCTTTGCACCCTGTGGCACACCCAGCCCAACGCAGGATCCCTGTCCCCGGGCTCTGTCATCCCAATGCAGCTAATAGTGCATACGAAGAACGACGGTGACAATGAGGGATCCTGGATGGGGTGGTGGAAGGTGTGCTACGAGATAGCTGCCAAAATCTAGCCAGAGCCCGGGCATCTCTGCGGGATGGAGGACATTGCCCACCCTGGCAGGGAACCATCAAACAGGTTTTGGCAGCAGCCGTTGTGGCCAGTCCAGGTCAAGAGGGGAGAGAAGGTGAAATTAATAAACAACTCGACCCGTTCTTGCACAGTGAACTGATTTATGAACCATTTCTCCTTTATGGGTGTTGGGTTAAGGCCAGGCGTTTTTGACTATAACGCTGTAATGTGTATCAGTTGTAATCGGAGAATAACCCGGCTAATCCCTGGAAAACAGAGGTGCTGCCTACCCAGGCAGGCAAAGCTTAACTTCAGGTGCTGGCCGCCAGCAGCATGGCAGCGTACAAACCCCCGTGGGCAGGAGTGGTCTTTTCTCACGCTCAGCACTACGTGATGCCTCCCCATGATAGACACTCGTTGGGAAGACGCCGTTCTTCCTTTCTTCTCCTTTTCAAAGCCGGCAACCATACGGCATAAATTTCCCAAGCATGTCTGAACCCTTGCCATGCTCATCCCAGGCTCTGCCACCACCGCCAGCCTGGCCCAGCCCCTCCTTCGCTTCCTACAGGCAAATAAGACTGATGAAAGGGGACTCGACGTTCGCCTTTTCATTTACACAAAGTGCTTCAGTGGAAGGCTGGTGGGCTGCAGACAGCACGCAGCGATTTAGTAAATTCATTTTTAATCAAGTCATCTTTAATAAAACCCTCTCAGGTCTTTATGTGGGCACTGAGGCAGTAATACGAGCGCTCATTATTGTATTTCTTTTATACTTCAGTTAAAAGTTACCTTCCTTCTGCACTGCATAATGATCAACCAGAGCAGCCAGCCAGCCCGGCCTTTCCCCACGCCTTGGGTCTGGCAGCACTTCTAACCCCGCAGCCGAGGCACAGGCGATGCCGTTCCCAGGCTGCCCAACCGTGGGCGAAACGCTTTAATAATTCCATCGGCACAGCCCCGGCAGCGTGGCCTCGGCACCGCCAGGGCCCTTGGCTGGCGACACAGCCACCGGTACGGAGTGCAGAGCTCGACGGCCCTCCATGGGACACGGGCAGCCATGGCCAGTGGTGTGAACTGGAAACAGAAATGCTCAGGGCCGCGCAGGAGTGCTGGTGCGGTGGGGAAAGGAGACTTGGGCTTTGTCCACCACCTGCAGCCTTCTGTGCACTGGGGCGGCGAGGTTTAAGGGAAACCTGAAGAGCGAAGAACTGTGTGTTTTGATTGGGATGTTTTTCCCACTTGCTGCCCTTTCTTCCCACGACATTCCCTGTTTGCAGAATGAAGTGCCCCAGGGACAGTCACTGCAGATATTTTCTGCCACCTTTGTGGGAGCTGCTGAACAGATGCCCAAACTGCCCTCATTCTTGCAACAGATACATTTCTGGGCACTTCATAAACACTAAGGAATTATTTCTGTCCGCTGATGCCAGCAGCACAGTGAGGATCGCTTTGAGCAGAGCAACGCTGAAGGAGATACAGATTGGGTGAGCCGAGTAACCAAGACATCAGAGTCCCGGCTAGAGTCTTAACTGCCCATCTCTAATTTCAACATTTCTCATCCCACTCCTGTTGCTCCGTTGTGCATACCTGAGCAAGACAGGCTTCATCTGGTCCTACCTAAACAATACAACCTGCTTCTCCTAGAAGATATTTATGCACGGATTAATCGCATGCAGCGAAAAGGGCCACCGAGGAAGAGATGCTGTCACAGGAGCTGTAGAGAAGCGCCTGGGTACCTGCGAGTGCATGCCAAGAGCGCAGACAGCCGAGGCGAGCGTGGAGGAGAGGGGCACGCTGCTGCGAAGTCCAATAAACCTGTTGATTTGCAGCCCGCTCCCATACGACAGAGCAGCTACCATGGCATGCAAAATTAACTCGATTTTCGCTGCTGGGCCACGTTTTTACAACTCAGCTCTTTGACAGCAGTGCTCGGGCTGGAACGCAACGCTGTCCCGGCAGAGCGAGCACCCCCTGCACATCGCCGAACCTCTCACGGCGCCTTTGAAGTGCGTTAGCTGAGTGCCCGGCACTGCCGGCTCTTTGGAGGGTGGCCATGGCTTTGGGCCTTCTCACAAAACCCATTGCATAGACGAAGCAAGGTCTGCTGTCCTTCTAGCACACTGTAATCACCGACTTGTGTCAAAAGGGCTGGCTTCCCTCCCAACTTCTGCCTTGGAGCCAAACCACTGCTCCAGTTTTTGATGCAAATCCTGAGAATTATTTAGCAGCAGCAGCTCTTTTTCAAAAGCCGACGACACCAGTGCATTTTTGCCTAAAGGAAACATTGTTCTTTCTGGGCAACTTTTCCCCCATTTTCCTCTAAGGCAGCACTGGGAGATCTCAGGACTGTGTCTCTGAAATATTCATGTGACGGCTATTCATTATTCATGTAGGCTCACAATGCTGGATTTAGCGGTACTGCCAGCCTCAGCCCGACAAGCAGACCCATTAAGAAGCCCCCCCCACAAAGCACCCCTGCAAGAACACCAAGACAATTTTGCTCTGTGCACAACTGCAGCTGCTTGAACCCTCTCCTTTCCAGCCGTACCCAGAAGCGTGCCGGCACGATCGGAACAGGGGGAGCCCACCCCACAAGCTCCCCCATCTTTTGGTGAAGGTCTCATCCCTCTCTAGGAGGAGCAGCACCCCGGGGAGGCTCTAAAGCAGGACAACCTGGCCAAGGCTGAGCCCAGAGATGGCACCGACCCCATCGGGGCCCTCGGGCGAGTTTTTTAGACTCCGTTTCTTCCACCAGCCCTATGAAGATAAAATCACCTCCCCGCCTGGCAGGGTGGGGGAAGGTTAATTAGAGAGAGCAGCCTATGTCTTTGAAGGCGCAAAGCGCTAAGCCGGCAGGGGATTTCTCCAGTTCCTGGCTCTGCCTGGGCAGGCTCGGCCCCGCTGCCCGCCGCTGCCGGCACCGGTTTCCCCTCTACATGGGCAGGGAAGGCCCCATGGCAGCAGCCCCCAGCATGGGGTGTCGAGCAGAGGGTGCCGCCCCGACACCACATCCGCGCCCCTTGGCTGGCAGCGTGGCGGGAGGATGGGTGCCTGGCACAGCCCCGCTGGCCCGGCGAGCCTCCCGCCGAGGTTGCCATGACCCCCGAGAGAGGGCTCCGCACCCCTGGCCTCCGGCTACCCTTCTAATTATAGCTGCGGGCGCAGGAAGCGCCGTGGCCGCCTGTGCAGGAAGCGGGGTGTGCCGCCCTCCCTGACTGAAAAACAACAGTGGCGGAGGTGTGCCGCCACCACCACGGCCCTGACGAGTGCCACAGCCATGGCCCCGGGGCTGCCACCGAGCTGCGGCGCCCCGAGCTGCACCGGCATCACCCTTGGTGCACCCAGGGGGGACCCAGGGCCATCGCCGTGTGGACCCTCCATGGTCCACACACCACCCCGGCATCACCCGTGGCTGGAGCCCCGCCGGGGCAGGGTGGCTGGCATCATAGGGTGCTGCTCCCCTTCGGAGAGGCAGGAGGGCTGCAGGGGTGGCATGAGGCATCCATTAAGGGACATTACAGACCCTTCTCCCTGAGTAGGAGATGCTGTCCCCTGCCCCGCCAATTCACCTCAGGCTACCGCAGCTCCCGGCAGCGGGCAGCCATCCGCAGCCACTGCCGGGGAGACCTGGAGGGTGGCCGGCAGGGCTGCGGGCCACCGCACCCCGCTGCCCCCAGTGAGAGCCCGCGGGGCCTGGGCACCGCTCAGCCTTTCTGTTTCGTGGAAAATCCCGACAGTTCAGCATTTCTTTTGGCCCAGTTTGGAACAAAGAGTCGAAACTTCAACATTTAGCACAGTTGCAGAGCCTCTGAAATACTTTGTTTTGGAAAATACCGAAATGCCGGTTTGAAATGTTTCACTTTGACTGTGTCACTCTGGCTGCTGCGCACAACGAGCTCTGATGCTTTCTGAGAGGAGAAAGCCTAGGATGTTTTCATATGCTGACAAGATCGATACATGCTCATGAATTATTTTGGTCTTGTCATACCAACTTTTCCCAGCACCTTTTTCCCGTTGATCTCCCCAAGCGGAGACCCACATCAGCTCCAGTTCCAGCTGCTGGGCACAAAAGCCATCCCTGAGGCAGGGCTGCTCTCTGCAGAGCTTTACCCTCTCCCATCAGACAGAGGTCCCGGCATCTCCCCACGCCGCAGCAGAGCAGCCCGCCATCCCCCTCCAAGGGTGGCGGTGGGCAGCTGCCCGCTTGCCTGTACCCCAGCAGGGCAGCGTGAGCCCCAGAGCCTACGGGCTCATGGTGGGGTGCAACCACGGGGTCCAGCACAGACTGGAGCGGCCAGGGGAGGAGGAGGATGGAGCGGGGCAGCGAAGATGGAGTCTGCCAAGGGCCAAGTGCAGCACTGGCCGCGCTGCCGGCACGGGGCAGGCTAGGCTGCAGGGGAGAGATGGTATCTTACAGACTTTCCCACGCCTCGCACAAGTTCTCCGGGCGAGCACACGCAGGCAGGTGATGCTCAGTGGCTGCCGGGGTATTGCATAAATAGAGAGCAGGCTGCTGTGCTTGCCCCGGGCTACAGGACTGTGCAGATAAGCCCCCAGCGTGCGTGTCCTACACGGCACGGGTGTTGCTGGCCTCGCAGGCGCACAGGGAGCCTCATGCTCACTGGGAACCAGGCAGCATGCCCTGGTCCTACAAGGCAGGATCCCCTCTCATTGTGCCTCAGCTTCTCCTCCTGGCAGTGAAATACAGACATCCAACATCACTGGAATAGCCCCATGCTTAGCACTGGTGCCCCAAGCTTAACTGGGCTGCTCCTTGCTGCCAGACTTCACCCAAATGCTGCAGCACAGCTCCTCAGCCCAGCACGGGACTAGGAGGGGTCAGCATTTCCTTTGGGAATTGCCATCAGAGACCACCACAATTTGCAACGTGCTCTTCTGTTGCCAAAGCGTGTGGCGATCCTCCATGCCCAGAACTGCAGCAGCCACCGCACAGCAGGAAAGACATGGTCCTGAAGCTGATGGGGCCCATTAATGAAGCAAGGAAGGCTGCAACGGTCTGGCACATCAACTGGTGAGCAAGCATGGAGAGGAACTGAGCTGAGACAGTTTCCATCCTCGAGCGGGGCTGTAACCACAAGACACCTTCCCTGCAGCTGCACTTCCAGCCAGCCCGGAGGCAGCTCTGCTGTGGGTTCTGCTGCTCCCCGGCCACCACCTGGAGCCCCCAGCGGGTCTCTGAGGGGCTGATAACAAAACCTCCGCCCCAAGAAGGCATTGCAGAAATGGAAGTGCTGCTGACGTGGGGGCTGGGGAGGCGGTGGGGAGGGCAAGGGGGTCGGAGCTCCTCCTCACCTTACGTTCCGCTGGGGTTTGCGGGCAGGTATGCCTAAGGGCTGTTGGAGAGACGCAGGGCTCAGCAGCCTGTGCGAGCCATGCCGTGAAAATTTAAGGTCTTCATTCCTGAACATGGGTCACTTTAATCGGGACAGCAGAGGCCAGCGTGGCTCTGCAAACAGCTCTGTGGGAGTCATTATCAGAAGTATCCATGTACCGGCACCAGCCCCCTCCCCAGCACTAACCTCCCTCCAGAGGCAGCGCCGCAGGGAGGTGTGGGGGGCTCCTTGCCCGCTCTGTCCCACCCGCAGCAAAAACCTGCCTGCAGAGCCACCAGCCCGAGACCTAGGACAGGCTCCTCTGCCCGCAGCCAGAGACAGGCAGGGCTTTGGCAAGCCAAGTGCGGCTCCCACGGAGAGGCTGCCATGCCCACGCGAGACGCCGTGCCATGCCCCGGCAGAGCAGCCGGGGTTGCTCTTGGCCTTGCAGCTCACCGGCACTGTTCAGGGAGATGGCAGCCGCTGAGCAGAGGGCAGGCGCGGGTCTGGGGGCATGAGCCAGGAGCTGCGGTTCAGCAGAACACTTCGAGGGAAAAAGGCAGCTCTGCGGGCACCGCAGGAGTACCACACCACGTGTGGGTGTCACATGTTACCCTAAGCCGATGGATTTATTTTATGTGCACAGCAGCATCTTCTGTTTTCACCTTGCAAGACAAAGGAGAAAAAGGAAAAGCACATTGGATGCTTTTGGAGGTGAAATGAATTAGCTGTACAGAGCAAAGCTTTTCTCTCCCTGCTAAGCAGCGGGATGGTCCCGCAGGCTGGCAGGAGCTGGCTGCAACGTGGCTGCAGCGTGGTGCGTAGCCCCTCCTGCCCTCCACACCGACAGCACCACGGGGGGGTGTGGGGGTGTCCTGATGGATGCCCAGCACCCAGCCTGCATCAGGGCCGAGAGCAGAGATCTCCCCAGCTGGGGCGGGCTGCTGCTGGCCACCGCTGGCCAGGGCAGACCTCAGCCTCCCGCCTGTCCTCCTGGGGAGTCCCAGCAGCGCTTTGCCCAAGAGGCAGAGGGCTCGGTTCTGCACGGTGCCGAGCCCAGATGGGCGTCTCCACGGGTGCTGGGCTTTCCACCAGGGGGTCCAGCCAGCTTGCCCCGTCTGTGCAAGGGCTTGTGCGTGCTGACCGGTGTGTGCCCAGCCCACACAGCTCTCCAACTGCAGTTTTTCCATAGGAAAACCGGAGCGCTAGCACCTTCACTTCTCAGGGCCTGCAACAGCCTTCCCAACGCTGTGAACGTGTTGCGCTAGAGCCGCCGAAGACAGGAAATGCAGCATGTTACGCATCCATACCCACCACCGGCCTCTGGAAACCATAGATGCGGTCAGGCGTCCCCTGGTACCAGCTGTGGCTGAGCAGCCTCAGGAGATGGCGTTGACGACGCTGCCCTCCAATGCAGGGGTAGTTTTGAAATATAAGCAAATAGGCAACGGAAGAGCTTTTAATACCAGTCACTGTGGTTACTTGCAGTTCCCAAGTAATCTGCTAGATGGCATAATGTAATAATAATAATAATAATAATGATAATAATGATAACAATAGATGGGTTTGTTTTAATTGATCCATACTCGAGAAACGATTTGTCAAACAATTTAAGCAGGCGTTTACATATTTTACTGCACAAGTACGTACCACTCCCCTTTTGTTGAGCGTTTATTCAAACTCTGACGAAGTGCCATTCTCTGCAACCCTGGAATTTCTATTCTTTCTGGCAGAGGATCTAATACAGGACACGAGAAGCTATAGCAACGACACAGAGACCAACTTTCTCATTATGTCTGTGATTGTACTCCAGCAACTCCAGCAAGAAATTACAAGACAGCTCCTTGTTATTCGGCTGCTGCATATAAATAAAGAGCAAAGCATTACTCACACATAATAGCTTTTATTCGCTGCAGGCCCTTCGGCTCTCAGAGCCGGACTAACCAAATCAAAGGGAAGACTATGTTGCAAGAGTGGGACTCCTGCATGGCACGCCCCGGCCGGGAAGGCCGCTGGGCTTCGGGGTTCTCCCGGGCGTGGGGACTCCCGGAGCGTGGGGCTCTTCCGCGGCCTTGGGATTTTTACCCGTTTGGGAGGTTTTGAGCTCCCGGTGCCCCATCTCAGCTGCCCCCTGCATCCTCCCCCGACCCCGCTGTGGCACCCACCCTCCACGCGTGATGGTGGGGACGGCTCTGGCGTCAGCACCCGGGGCGGGCCGCGCCGTGGGGAGCGGGGAGGAAGGGGGGGGGGGGTATCGCGGACCGGCTGCCCGCTCCCCCGCGCCCGGTGCGGCAGCGGCCGGTGCCCCCGCTGGGGGCTCGGCGGGGACGATCGGCGGGCCGTGGCGAGCGAAGCGGCCGGGGGGGGGGGGACGGGGGGACGGACGTGCCGCCCGGCCGGGCTGGCGCCGCCCCGTGCCCGCCCCCTGCCCGCCCCACGGCGCGGCGGGGCCGGGGCCGGGGCCGGGGCGCCGCGGCGGGCGGCGCAGAGCGGCGGCGGCGGGCGGGCGGCGAGCAGCGCGCCGCCGGCTCGGCGGGCCGCGGGCAGCGGGCGCTCCGCCCTCGGTGCGCGGGGCCTCCCCTCCTCCGCGCCCGCGGAGCCCCGGCGCCCGCCTATATCTACGGCCGTGGCGGCCCGCCGCCCCGCAAGGATGTGAGGCGGGCGGGCAGCCCCAGCCGCCGCCGCCGCCGCCGTGGCATGCCCCCCCGCGCCCGGAGCCGTCGGCGCGGCGCCTAGCCGCGGCTCGGCGGGGCGATGCTGCCCTGGAAGCGGAGCAAGGTGGAGCTGGTGGCGGGCGAGGCGCGGCGGCAGAGCAAGCCCAAGGGGTACGCGGTGAGCGTGCACTACTCGGCCCTCACCTCGCTGGCCCGCGCCTGCCCCGAGAGCGCCCTGCACCGCGTGGGCAGCATGTTCCGCTCCAAGCGGCGGAAATTCCGCGTGACCAGCGAGGACCCCACGTACACCGTGCTCTACCTGGGCAACGCCACCACCATCCAGTCCAAGGGCGAGGGCTGCACCGACCTGGCCGTCTGCAAGATTTGGAGCAAGAGCGAGGCGGGCCGGCAGGGCACCAAGATGAAGCTGACCATCAGCGCGCAGGGCATCCGCATGGCCCACGCCGAGGACAAGGGGCTGCGCCGGCCCGGCCACCTCTACCTGCTGCACCGGGTCACCTACTGCGTGGCCGACCCGCGCCTGCCGCGCGTCTTCGCCTGGATCTACCGCCACGAGCTGAAGCACAAGGCGGTGATGCTGCGCTGCCACGCCGTGCTGGTCTCCAAGCCCGAGAAGGCGAAGGCCATGGCTCTGCTGCTCTACCAGACCTCGGCCACGGCGCTGGCCGAGTTCCGCCGGCTGAAGAAGCGGGACGACGCGCGGCACCAGCAGCAGCAGCTGGTGGGCGAGCAGAGCATCCCGCTGGTGCCGCTGCGCAAGCTGCTCAACGGGCAGTGCTGCTACAAGCCGCCGGTAGAGCGGAGCCGCAGCGCGCCCAAGCTGGGCTCCATCACGGAGGACCTGCTGGGCGAGGAGCAGGAGGAGCGGGCTATGCACTGCGACTGCGAGGACATCCTGGAGGCGCTGGGCGAGCCGGAGGGCGAGCTGCTGCGCGCCGGCGCCGGCCGCGGCGAGGGCCCGGAGCTGGGCCAGCTCCTCCGCGACCTGGGCGAGCTCAGCCTGGGCAACGACCTGCGCTCGCTGCGCGCCGACCTGCGCGTCCGCCGGCTGCTCTCCGGCGAGAGCACGGGCAGCGAGTCCTCCCTGGAGAGCAACGGCCCGGACGGCGCCGCCCCGCCCTGCAACGGCGCCGAGCAGCCGCCCCCCGGCGACCCCGAGACCGGCTGAGCGCCCGGCCTCGCCGGGGCTGCGCGGTCCCTTCCGGGCGTGCACGGCCTCGCCGGGGCGCACCGGGTCCCCCTGGGAGCGCACGGGTCCCCCCGGGTGTGTACGGCCCCGCCGGGGCGCACCGGGTCCCTCCGGGAGTGCCCGGTCCCTCCGCGGCGCACCGGGTCCCCTCCGGCCCCTCCGGGGAGCGCACGGCCCCACCGGGGCGCGCCGGGTCCCTCCGGGAGTGCACCGTCCCCTCCGGGAGTGCACGATCCTTCCGCGGTGTCCCGGGTTCCCTCCGGGTGTCCCGATTCCCTGCGGCGCCCCCGCGTCCCGCAGCATCCCGGGGAGCGGCCGCCCCTGCCGGGACCGGGACCGGGACCGGGACCGATGGCCGCCGGAGCCGGGTCCCAGCGCGCCGTGGCCCGAGGAGGGGAGGCGGCCGCGGGCTGTTTACCTCCGGCTCAGCCCTTGAAGATCTGCCAAATTCCTGGAATAGCTTTCCCCGGGGAGGGCGTCGGGAGGGAGGTGTTGCGCCTTGTTTACAGTCAGAAATCTCACATCCGAGAGGGCCCCCCCCGCCGTTTTCTACATTAAAGTCACTCCATCGTGCTGTCGTGTCCGAGAGGTTTGCACTGTTGTGAATTTTCCTTTTTTTTTTTTTATTATTATTTTTAAGTTAGACCCTTTTTTTGGGCCCTGGTCCTGTCCCCGGTCTCAATGCTCTAGATCTTTTGCTGTGCAAAAGAAGACTCTACTTGTGGCTGTTCACCTGTACATAGGGAAATGTATGCAAATACATTTTGTTATTTTTAAGAACACCACCATTGCGATCTCCTCTGTTTGCACATACCTGAAGAAAATAAAGATGACCGTAATTTAAAGGAAACGGGTCGCTGTGGCGATTTGGCCTCTGTGTGTGTGTGTGTTCCTGTAAGGAGACAAGCAGGGGGAGGAGGGAGAGATCCCTTGGGATGTGTTGTAGCTGCTGGAGGGCGCCGCACAGAAAGGCCCTCAGAAGTGCTGAGCGTGATTCCTGAGCCAGCTGGAAATCTCACACTGCGGGAAAACACACCAGGCACTTAAGGTCTCTTATATAAGACAGAAGAAGGAGATTTTTCTCTCCACAGTCTCTGATGATGGGCAGGAAGGTGCAAGAAGGCCCCTGTCAGGGCTCTCTGGCTGGATCGAAGGCTCGAGAACCATAACTGCGTGGGCCCGAGGCTGCCGTGGGGCTCAGGTGTGGGGCGAGCTGCCCCTGGCCTGGCAGCGTGCTCCGGGGCGCTGGGAGCACCACGCAGTCCTTGTGGGGTTCGCAGACGGGCGCTGCCGCTGCAGCAGGTCCCTCATCGCTCGCAGCGCCAGCCCAAGACAATTTCATAACCTCACCCAGGGTAAGCAGCGAAGTTGATTAGCCACGGGACCGCCGCGGTATTTTTAGCTGTAAATCTGTTTGTAAGTGGCAAGCTCCCAGGGCAGTAGAGATGTTCCGGTTTCATTTGTCCACAAGTGGAGGTATCAATTAAGAGATAATTAATCTGGCATTTCTGATGTCTAAATGTTTTCCACCGTGCCTGTGCTGCAATCGGGCGAGTTGCAGGAATGTCAATGAAAAGCCCAACCAGCTGCCGGGGCCAGGCCGCACGCCTTGTGCAAGGAGCCAGCCTCCGAACTTGTAAATACCTCATTAAAACATTGCAAAACCTGCCACCGTACCGGCGAGAAGCTTTTACCACTGCCTCGGTGTGAGTCAGTCCAAGGAGGGAGGCGCGCCGGGGTGATTTGCACGGGAAGGGGTAATGGCGAGAGGGGGGAGCCCCCCTCAGAGCGGGCACCTTCTTGCCCAGGTCACACTCCAGCCGTGACGGGCAGTGAGATGCAGCAGGTGACGGTGGCGGCTGCTGGATTTGAGCACGCTCAGGCTGGCGCTGCCGAGACACACCTCTCGAAAGAAAAAGTGCATCTTGCAGCTCTTTCTCAGGCGAAGCTCCCCTCGCCTTTCCCAGAGAGGAAGGGGGCAGGCGATGAGGGGGAAACGAATCACTGGGAAAAGCTTATCCTCCAGTGCTCTCCCCGGGGTGGGGGCTGCGGGGCTGCCTTGCCCGCAGCGGGGGACCTTCAGTGCCGTGGAGATCACGGGTGCCCCAGGTCTACCCCCAGGGCTCTCTGTCACTGCCTGCACTCTCCTGGGGTGGAGGGAGCTGGTAGTGTTTGGAGCGGGGCAGTGACACAGCCCCCCAAGAGCAGGGCAGAGATACGCCCCCCCCAGAGCAGGGCACGCCGGGGGAGTCACAGGCTGGTTTGAGCTAACCCCCGTTGCTGAATGACGGGGCAGTGTTTGCTTTTACATCCTCTGTGTGCGCTTAAAGGCGGTTAATGGCATTAGCTCAGTCAATGCCTTTCTTCTCTCCAGAAGAGCCATCATGACTGTGACAGTAAGGAAAGGTTTTTATCGCACACCGGAGCTGAAAGCAGAATTCCCTGAGCAGCACCAGCAGCAGCCGGGGCACACGAGGCATTTCCCCTTGAAGTCATTCGCAGGGCTACTGCGCGGTTTCCTCAGAGGACTTTACAGATCATTAGATGTAAATGTGGGGTCCAAATCCCTTTGTGCCTGGGATATTTTCGTACTAGAACCACTGAAAAAAAAATAAATCGTACAGATGTCTGCATTGCTAGTTCGAGGTTATTCATGTGTGCTTAACTGCTGTGCCCTCCCCGTCGCAGCATGCATGGGCCTGCAAACGAGAACAAGCGCATGCGAGAAGAAGGTCATTATACTTTCTGCACAGCAAGTTTGAAGGGGCATCTCCCTAAGATGAGAAGAAGAGAGGAGAGGAGAGGAGAGGAGAGGAGAGGAGAGGAGAGGAGAGGAGAGGAGAGGAGAGGAGAGGAGAGGAGAGGAGAGGAGAGGAGAGGAGAGGAGAGGAGAGGAGAGGAGAGGAGAGGAGAGGAGAGGAGAGGAGAGGAGAGGAGAGGAGAGGAGAGGAGAGGAGAGGAGAGGAGAGGAGAGAGCGAGACCCCTTCTGCAACAGGTTCTGGTACAGGGCTGAGCTGCTAATGATTTTCCTTTGAAGCAAGTATCTTCTTGCCGAGCTGCAAAGCCTGCTGGTGATGAGGCGGCAGCCTGGGAGCAGAGCAGGGCTTTGGGAAAGGCCTCTGTGGGACATGCAGCCTCTGCTGACTGCCATGAAGCTGCTCCTGTCCCAGGCAGTACTCCCGTTGGTAGAAGCCAAACCATTCTGTGGTCCCTGCCCAGCGCTGGGGCTGATGCCAGCCCCTGTGCCAGGGCTGCCCCCCGCAGACGAGGTGCAGCATCCCACCGAGCGTGGCACGGCTCCTGCTCAGGCTGTCGGCAGAGACGCGCGTTCCCCCATCCGTCGGGCTCCATCCATCAGCGCTAATTCAGCTCTGCAGCCGGGGATGGATGGTGAATCAGCCCCTGCCGCAGCTGAGGCGCGTGGGCTGCGCAAAGAGCGGCGCAGCCTCTCAAACGCCGCTCCCCACCAGCCAGCAGCCCCGTCCCACCGCCGCTTGCCCAGGGACGGGCCTGCAAAGGGAGAGCAAAGGCAGCCTGATGGCTCTGCCGGCGGGTTTGGACTGTGTGGGGAGAAGCCAAGTGTGGGAGCAGATGTTTGCAGAATTACAAGTCAAGCATTGCTCTCTGCCAGTGGTGCAAATCACTGCCCTGCTCGCCAACACATCAGCCGGGGCTCGGTGGGGCCATGCTCCTGCCTGGGCTCAGGCAGCCCTCGGAGGTTTCCAGCACAGCAAGGTTGAACCCTGAGCTCCACACAGCGCTGACTTACCAGCCAACATGTGATGAATCGGCCAGAGAATAACCATAACAAATGATGCAACACCAGGAAAGGCAATGATCCTGCTCCAGAGGCTTCAGCTGCTGGGTCAAATCCAGCGTATGGGGCTGATGCTTCGGCAAGTCACCTTAGGTACCCCACCAGGTGCCTGAGATTTCCAGAGCCTGTTATGGCTGAACAGAGCATGTGATTATTCCAGGCAACAATGATGATTCCCCGAAAATGAAGAGACTAAGGGAAAAAGAGCATTTGTTGCTAATACTATTTGTTGACTTTGTGTATTTGCTGGTGTACTCCAGACTTGCTCCTGTATGTAGGTAATGAGGCTGGGGGAGGGGACACATAAATGTGGAAGTGTTTGCAGGATCCCACGTGCAGCTTCTTGTTTTCCTCTGCCCTTAGCATGCCCTTCTCCTGTCCTCAGATCCTCCTCATCCACAACAGGAAAAAATATCATTTACAACCAGAAAAATTAGCCAGTGGTCAAGTGGAGCGAGCCAGGTCATGAAATGACTTTTAACCCAGACTGCAGTACGGATTTAGATACAGAATTATTTGCTGTTCCGTTTGGTGACGTGCCCGTATGGGTGACATCCAGTTTGTCTGGCCAAGGGTGATGCTGCGAGAATTGCTGGCTGAGGGGCTGGTCCAAGGTCCGGTTGCACATCACCAGGTCAGCAGTGAAAACCTCTTGCTTTTTGGGGTCTACAGGCAATACCCAGTATCGAGTACAGCTCCAGCCCCTGGAGCGGTTCTGAGCCACCTTCAGCACACACACTGCTACTCTCACGGGGAAGCAGGAAGGCATCAGGATTTCCTCCTCAGCGATGTGTTGGAGAAGAGCAGCTGACCTGTCCCACTGCTGTTAGTCATCCCCAAGACACCACAACTGTCCTATTGCCCAATTTTTAACTGTCACACCAAAACCCCCCATTAATTAGGTGGAAACCCCCCATATCTCAGCCTGCAAAGTTGTGGGGCCAGATCTTCTGCCTTCATACCTTCCAAGGAGTGAGTGACAGCAATACGAGGACCTGTTTCCTGGGGGAGGGTGGCCAGGGTCCCACCAGTGATGGAAAAGATCTGCAGGGCTGCACAGTGCCAGCCGGCTGTGCCTCACCGCCCGCTTCTCTTGGACTTGGGAGGGAAAATAAAACAACCCCAAAACCCAACAACCCTGCATTTCCAAGGCCAGCAGCAGCCCCAGCTCCCGCAGAGCTTGCGTGCTGCGAAGGCGGCTCCCCCTCCGCACCCCAGCCGCTGGTGGCAGTGGGGGGCTGTTTTCCCCAGCAGCTGGAAGGAGATGATGTGTGGGGACAGGAATGCGAGGGCAGGCAGCTGGGGCAGAGCAGGGACAGCGTGGGGTCCCAGAGGCCAGGCCAGGTCGGTTCATCCGCGGGGCTCGAAGAGCCCCGCGGATGAACCGACCTGGCCTGGCCTCTGGGGTTCTGCTTCTCCCCGCTGCTCCATCACCCACCCCATCCAAGGTGACACCTCCAGCCTGCTGGCTGGTGGCTCGTAGGGGGCTGCATCTCGGTTAATGCAAGGTGCATGAGCCGGGGGGAGGGTGGAACTGGCCGCTGCTACAACCCAGCGTGAAACCAAAGCTGCACATTCAAAAAAACATGACATTCCCCCTCGCCGGTGGGGGCTCTGCCCGGCGGGAAGGCTGAGCGCTATGAAAACACTCGGAGAAACAGTTATATAATGAAGGACGCGGGCCCAATCCTGTCCTTGGCTTGACACGGTGGCTCTGCGAGGAGCTGAGCTCCAGGCTGCAGATGCCTAGCACCTTCCAGGATCTGGCCTTGGTCACTGCGCTCCATTCTGCTGCCGAGGGATGGAGGTGGGAGAAAGGCTGCAAAATGCTTTTCCCTAAGCTGGGAGATGCTCTGCATGCTCAGTGTCGGTAAGCCAGAGCCCAGCTCCCATCTGAGGGCTTAAACCAAGCTCCACTGGTGGCAGGAGGTGGGCAAGGTCTGGGACAGGATAGCCCAGGACTGTTGAAGGGCAGGGGATGCCTGCTGCAGGCATCTTGGCTTTCATGCTACTGCCCTGCAGCTCTGTCCCAGATGCCCCGGACCTGGTGGTGGCATGTCATGGTACACATCATATGTCCCCATGCCCCAAACACGTCCTCAGCTCTGTGGGAAGGACGTGAGCTCTCCCCTGGAGAACTGGCCCCAGTAAAGGGCTGTGCCTATAGAGCTCCTCCTGTGCTCTCCTGCTTCGAAATGGGGGGCAACAGGCCAGCCTGCCTCCTGCAGCAGATCCTGCTGCCACCCCACATAGAGGGGTGACGTGCTCAGCATCACGTCCAGATCTGGAAAACCCCACTGCTCTGGCGCCGGTGCTCTGCAGACCCCAGGGGACGCGACAAAAAGGCTGTGGGACGGGATTCATCGTTCTTCCCGCAGGACCGTGAAGTTGCACGCAGTCTGCTCGGATGCATGAGCAAGCTAAACTGTGACATTAATTAGAGCTGACAGCGTTCCTGGAGGGAGCCGGCAGAGCGGCAGCGCCGAAGCTGCTGCTGCTGGGTCTATGCGCAGAGCCGGGCTCTGCAGCAGGCTGGCCCGGGCACGCCACAGCCCTCCAGTCCTGCTACACGGAGCTCTGTGCTCACTCTGGCTCCAAAAATCAGGGTGGCAGGTACACCCGCAGCCCCAAGGGACAGGAGACGTGGTGCCCAAATCCAGCCCTGGCAGCTGCCTCCTGCCGAGCGTGTGCCCAGCATCTCTCTGCCCTTTCCAGCCAGACAGGCACTGCCTTTTCCAGCCCGGCACGCTCCCCCCCCGCCAGATCTCCCCTCTCGTTGCTGCTCCTGGCCCCCGGAGCACTCCAGCCCTTGGGGCTGGTGTCTCTCGTACGGCTTTTTTCCCATCCTAATTTCATGCTGAGTAAGAGCTGCCACTCACTGCTGTTTCACCCCTGGCACGCAGCGCGGGCAGCCCGGAGCAGTGAGGGCCCCTCCTCCTCTGGGCAGGGAATGGTTAAGGGAATTAGGATGAAAAGTTGATATAAATAACTCGGTAGCTCCTGTAGGAAGATTGCGATTTAGCTTAATTATCATAATTACATTTTCAATCTCTCTGCTAATAATCATGAAACAATAGAGCCAAACGTGCATGCAGCCGCCTGCTTTCCTTACCAGTGACTTCTCATTCTGCTGTGTGAAGCAGGTCCGTGGGGGTGGCGAGGCAGATGGCAGCGATGCCAGGTAGGGATGTGGTATCTCCCCAGCACCTTGTTCTGGGCATTGGGAAGCCTCATGGCCCTCTGCTTGGGGCAGGGATTTTAATTTCAGCTACAGGATCAGCAATGGGATCATCTGAGAGCAGCCTGCTTTGGTGCAAAAACCTCTTCTCCTGAAAGTGGGGGAGAATAGTCTGGAAATATTTGTTTCGGAGCAGGGAGACCTGCGCTTTCTTTGCCTGTGCACACTGTGGCTGCCGACCCCCAGGGGCAGTTCCATCCACATCCAGGGTGGCCCAGGAGATGAGACCAGTGTGAGCAGAGAGCTGGCCCCAGGCCGGAAAATTCATTGGTAATAGCTAATTAACGCTCAGTGATAGCAATGATGGCTTTTGAACACGGACAGGAGCGTGTTCACCCTGCAGCCTGCTTCTGCCTTCGCCCACCTGGGAGGAAACAGAGGCTTCCCAGCAGTGGGGGGAGGTCCTGGGGTCTGTGCCCTGCCATGGGACAGCCCACCACCTTCTCTGGGGGTCCCAGGAGAGCCCAAACCGAAGGCAGCCTGCTAGGGCCCCGGCAGCGACAGGGACCATGGCCAGGAGGCAACATGAGAAAGGGGAGGATGTGGCTGCCGAGAGCAGAGGATGTGCTGCATCTCCGACATGCACAGACACCTGAGGAGCAGCCAAGGCCATAGGGAAGCTGTTCCTTGTCCCACCATCTGGCCTCAGCTGGAACGTAGCCTGACCCACCTGAAAGCATCCCCTGTGCAGGAATAGCGAACAGGTTTCTGCCCTGCTCCTCCCTGTATCGGCAGCAGCAACGCCCCGTGTCTATTTCCTGCATCCCCCCAGCATCCCCAATACCTCCACACATCCAGCTCTGACCAGTGCAGGGCTGGGGCAGGTCTATGAGCTCCTGCTCCCCCGGGGCAGTCTGCCACTGTCCCTGCAGGTGACACTGTGTCCCGTCCTGCCTCGTGCCTGCTGGACTGCTCCGGAAAGGTGCAGGATGAGAACTGAGCTGCTTATCCTTCGTGCTGCTCTGATCTAATTTTACTTTCTTAAGCAATGACCAGGCTTTAGAGAGTGTCTTGTAATGCAAAGGCTCTGCATGGCAAGGAGGGGAGTCCCTGCACCAGTACAGCAGTTAACGCCCCCCCACATAATGGCTGCAAAAAAATCTCTGGCTCCAGCCCTGGCTGGAGCAAGGTCCCAGCAGATTTCTAGCAGAGCGTACAGCATGGTACAGCCATGCAGGACACCTGAAGGTCCACCAAGATCTGCTGGAGCTGGCAGCCAGGAGGTACACATACATTGCTAGAAAATGTCACCAGAAGATCTGCCTTCTCCCTTTTTGGACTCCCAGCCCAGTCCCATAGAGACCTTTCGATTACCGCTGCTTTGAAGTCCACTGAACCTGCTGCCTCAGACCAGGTTTCACTGCCGTACTGAAGAGCATGGGGGACTCCTGGGGGCCGCCGGGGCTTCAAGAGGCTGGCAGCTGAGCTGCAGCAAGCCAAGACCAATGCCAAGGAAACCAGACCCTCCAGGGCTTCCGCTGGCAAGCAAGAGAGAAGCCCGAGGACCGCTCCAGGCGGTAAAAAGACTGAGAGTCTTCATCGCTCACCCAGACTTGGGGTTCATCAGCCAGGCCATGACAGTCATTAGTCCCTCTGGCCAGTTTGGGCTGCCAGGACATAAGACATGACCTGAGCATGGACACACAGCATCACAGTGCCTGCGAAAGTGGCTCCATGAACACTCACACCCACGTTTCCTCATGGCACCTTTGCAAGTAACACTGCCAGAAAGCTATTTCAGGATCCAACATGACTCTCCCAGGTGTCAGGTCCAATTAGTTATATCCCATGAGGGAAAAAAGTCCCCTAAAGCCTGCTCTGGTGGGACAATGACATTAAGATATCTCAGGTGCTCATCTGGGTTCCCTGAGCAAACTAGGAGCTAAACATAGCCCTGGGAAAGTGGCAGGAGGGGGTGGCTGCCATCCTCCGCACCGAGGTCTCCTGGGGAGGTCTGCTCCCACGCTGGCCATCCCTTCTCTTTCATAACCTGACCTTCCTCTGATCCACCCCTGAGCAGGCAGCGGGCAGGATCCACCTGCCTGCAGTAGAACTACAGCAGGGATCACCCTGGGCTCATCTCGGTGGGGCTGACTTATGCCCATCAAGTCTCACTGTAGTTTTCTAAGGAAATACTAATTTGAATGGAAAAAAAAAAAAATTAGTGAAAATAGTGAAAGACAGAGAATTTTAGGCATTTAATATTCTCATTGTCCTCCCCCACAATGGCATTATCCTTCTCTAAATAGACGCAGAGCTGAAGACATAACAACACGCTACTTCCCCCAAATAGCCCGAGCGAAACAAATGCAGGAAGTTTGGAGGGGTCGGAGCGGAGCTGCGGCCAGCCGGGAGCCCGGGCACCCCCGTGGGCTCCTGGGGGTCGCCGGGGCTTCAAGGGGCTGGCAGCTGAGCTGCAGCAAGCCAAGACCCTCTGCAAAACGGGAGTGCCGCCCTCGCACTCCAAAAGAGCGGGTACGGGGGGTTCTGGCCATCGGTCCCCATGCCTGGCCCTGGTTCTGCCCCCCGTTCCTGGGGAGGCACCAGTGGGGCAGCCCTGAAGTGTGGGAAAGGCGGCAGTGGAGACACAGAGCCCACAGCCCGGCATGGCTTGGTCCTAAGAGCTGGTGGCAGTGGGCTGTCCCGCCCGCTCCCAGCGCGGTGGCAGCCCACCCGTGAGTGCCCCCCAGCCCAAACAGCCCCAGTGCCAGCGCCTGCCGCGGGGCGATAGGAAAGAAACCAGTGTCCCCTGGTTCGGTGCAGCCAAGCTTCACCGCCGGCACCGGTGCCAGCTCCGGCGCGGGGAGCCATGCTCCTCCTGCTGCGCTGTGCATGGGGTGACAGGGACGCCCCGGGCCGTGAGCAGCCACCGCAGGGAGTTGCTTCATACGGAGACTTGTGGTTCCCCTGTAACGGCTGTGTGCCGCGGGGACAGCCCCCCCCGCCCTCTGCCCCGAAGCAGGGGTGACATTCCCCCTCCCGGGCTGGTGCTGAGCCACCACCAAGCGCCTGAGGGTGTGCTGGGACCCCCGGCAGGAGCCATTTCACCAGGACCAGGGCTTTCCCAGCGAGCGCCGCGCTGCGACGGGCAGACGGGGTTCGACCCCAGGGAGCGGCAGCCGAAAGCGGGAGGGCTGGCACCCGCAGCGAGCCCATGCGGCCCCCCCCGGCCAGCGTGTGCCTGCAATCCCAGTGAGCCTCATCCAGGTCTGGCCCTAGTGCAGGGCACCGAGAAGCTGCTGCCGGCAGTTACGGCACTTAAGCAACTTTTCACAATCGTCTGTAATGGCAGAACCAGCAGTAAGTCAGTCGGCGGTGCAGTTAGACTTTCCCTCCCCGAGGAATACTGTTAACTGAAACCAAAGCGCAGAGGCAGGGAAATTGCTCGATGAAGTGGTTTGGTAATTGTGAAAAAGAAGAACTTGTTTTCTTTGTCTTGCAACAGCAAATTGCACAACGTGACCTGCAGCGGCTTCAGCTCGGCAGGTTTTCAGGAGGAGGCTGTGGGGCGATTTGAAATTCAGACTGTAAAGAGGGAAATGATTCCGAGGCTGTTATGGACCGTACGGTATCCACAAGGAACGTAGCGGTGGGTGATTGAGGTGGCAGTGATTGCACTTGCTTTGCTACTCAGGTGCCTTCCACGGGCACAGGTGAGTCCTCCTCTCCCGTTTGGGGGGGACAGCTCAGAGAGGAGCTGGCTCTTGCCGGTGTTCCCAGGGGTAAGGTAAGCATAACAGCCCACGTACAAGAGATGCATTAAGCAAGAGGAGCTTTTAAGAGCTCAGTTCGCTGGGTTGTCATAAGAACCATTAGAATGATGATGACTTTTAGCCGTTTAAAATCAAAATACTCTTTGGCAAGGTGAAGAGATGCTCTGCAGGTCAGCCCAGGGTGGAAGGAGAGCAAAAGCCACCGGGCCAGCTCCAGGGCTGTGTAACAGCCCACGCTCAACGAAGATTAATTGCTTGTCTTGGTGTCACTCCTATGTACCTCAGACCCAGACGTGAGCTGGATGTGCTGGGTGCAGCACAAAAAAAGAACAAAAAAAATAGTAGTGCTGAGAGAAGCTGGCAGCAAAGACTAGGATGAGCCCTGGCCAAGAGAGCAAGGCTGAGCTGAGGTCCCTCTCCTCCCCTTCTCCTGTTTCCTTCGCTCCCCAGCTGCTCCTGCCCTGCCCTGGCTTTGCCATTTGGATATGAACTGGAACACTCCAGCGTGAGGCTAAGGCCACGGACACCGTATATTTAATTCAACTCAAAAAAGGCTACTGAGTGTTAAAAGGAAAATGAAAAAAGAACCAACCCCACAAAAACCTTCCAGCTCTGTTTTGTCCCCATTTTAAATGGTAAAATCTGTACTTTGTTCTCAGCTATTGTTGCAAAATTGAACCACTTTCAGCCTCGCACCTTACTTAACCGCAGGCTACCTTCACGCAGAGCTGCTGAGTGCAGCACGGAATCAAAGCTTTCGCTTGGCCTAGAAACCTGAAGTGTGTGAAAGTCGCTAAAACACACATAAGAAGCCCGGGCTTTGAAGTGGAGTGAAGTCAAAAGCCAGCGAGTCCCCGAAGGACAGCTGCTGTGTGCTGCTCCCAAGATGACGAGTGCATCTCCGGCTGAGACATGCTGTACTTCACAGCCCCGTAATGCCTTCCCAATAACCGCTGTGGCCTAGAAATAACTCGGTGCTAGACGATGCTCTTAGCTGATGGATGTTGCTGACTTTCTGCAGCAGCCCAGCAGCCGGCTCCCACCCAGCTGTGCCGCCCCTCGGCCCACCAGCACCGAGGACCTGGCTGCAGGACCTGCAGCACCCATGTCTGATGAGCGTTGAGCTTTGCTCAGCTGGCCCAGCGAGCAGCTCCTCTCCTGGGACGCAGATAAAACATCTCTTGTCCTGCAAATGATGCGGGAGCATTGGCCTCCCTCGGGGCTCTGCCTCCATCAGCGAGTCCAACAGGCAGAGCTGCTTGGACGGTTTCCATTTCTCTTTGGAGATGTGTCCCCGGGATGGGACTGAGCTCTGGCAGCTCCTGCAGCTGGGAAAGACACCAGCGCTTAGCAGGAGCATCCTGGCAATGCCAGCTGGTGCCCTCCTGGTGTCACTGAGTCCTGCTCAACCTTGGGCTGCACACACCACCAGACCCTGCAGGGCGAGGGACACTCCAGCAATGAGACCCGTGGCCACTCCAGCCCCATTCCCACCCCTCCACATACCCCCTTTGCTGCTGCCGCTCGCCTGAGCTGGCCGTGGGGCAGCTGCCCCCCGACCCCCCCTCCCAGGCTCCTCCTGCGCCCGGTGGCTGCTGGAGGAGCCCTGACCCCTGCCAGGAGCAGGATGGTTGCTCGGCCCCGGGCGCCTGCCGATGGAGCTCCTCCTGCCACCCCAGCCAGGCCCATGCTCTCAGATGCCGTGCGGGATCGCTGTGCAAAGCCAAACAGCTGCCGCACTTCATTTCCCAAGCAGCCGCTATTTATCAATGAATGAAACGAGTCCTCCTCGCCCGTGTGAGCACCGTTTGCAAGCGTTTCTGCGTGGAGCAAGCGACCAGCAGTGCTGGAGGGTCAAAGTCAAGAAAACCATGCTCCCCGCCATCCATCCTCTCTCTGCAGAGAAGGCAGGGATGCTCCCGCTGCCAGCAGGTAATGTAGAGGGGATAATTCACTTATCAAGCAATTTAGTGCAATTCTTAGTTATTAATACCATGCTTTCTATTTCTTTTAGGTCTTGTGTAATCTCTCCTCTGCTCTGATTCATGCTACCCCAGAGAGTCAGAGCTGTGCACCGCGTTAGCACTGCTTGTGTGATGCATGAGCTCCTTAGCTGCTGCGTGGCCTTGCCAAGAGGACCCTCTCCCCCTCTTTCTGCAGCACCAGACCCCGACCTGTCGCCTGCAGCACTGCGGGAACAGCCCGACCTCCGTAACCTGCCCCAGCTCCCAGCCCCGGGCTCACTCAGCAGCACTGATTTGTCTGCAGTCACTCTGTAGGGGAAGGAAAAAGCTCCCTGGTGTCTGTTTTATCCGCATCCTTCTCAAGCGCTGGAGAAAGGTGTTATTTGAGCTCAGCAGAACGGTAATTTTGGTTTGTTTTTTTTAACATCACTGAAACTAGAGTTATATGTGCAAAGCCATAAACTGTGTCTGACACCCATCTGCTCTTGTTCACCCAGAGTATCTTTCAAATACAAGGTCCCAGACCCGCACCACGGGGGCCCGATTTGCACCCACAGATCCCCAGAGACCCCAGAATAGGCTCTGGGTGCTTTCTCCCTCCCCAGTTTGCCATCCGTGAGGCCTATTGCATTGTTCCTGGAGGCCAGGGAGGTGACGGCTGCGTGCGAGCAGCCTGGCTTCTGACCCGTGCGGCAGCCCCGCGGCAGGGCTCCCCACCTCAGCCTCCCGTTCGGGGAGTTAACTGAGTTGCCACTACCCCAGCCCTCCCAGCCATCACGTCTTGCTCGGCTGCAGCTCTCATAGCTTCACTACCAATGACGTATTCCATATGTGGGGGGGATGAGCTCTCCTCATCTGACATCTGCAGTGAGATGACAGCGTTTCCACAGAGCCCAGCACGGCGCGTTTGGCTCACCCCTGAGCACCCCTCCCAAACTGAGGTGCTGCCTCAGTTTCCCTTCTTGGTGGCCAAGCCAGGAGCCAGCACCCGCAGCCCTCCATGCTCCTCCCACAGGAGCACAGCAAAGACCCTGCCGCTCATGCGCTTTCCCTTTGGGTCCTTGGTCCCACCACCTCATCTGCGGGCCGGGAGCCACAGCCCGCACCAGCCACCACGGGCACAGCCAGTGAGACTTGCAGGGATGTGCGCGGAGGCGTCCGACAGCAAAGCTGATGCCAGCTTCCCCCTCGGCCGGGCCTGGAGGCGGGGGATTCTCTGTTTGGGGTGAGATGCCCCGAGCTGGCGTGCAAGCGGCAGCCAGAGCCGCTTTCGGTAGCTGGCCACAGGCTGTGCTGGGCAACCAGGCTTCATGAGTTATTTATAAGCTACGGGAGGGAAGCGGCAATAAATAATACATTGGCACTCTCACATTCTGTATGCGTGTGCCTATAGATAAATATTTCATTCTCCAGGAATACGCGTAGATGCTTGTTGATAAATAAAAATTGGAAAATGTTCTATTGGATGTTTTTTAAATGTGACTCGCAACATGCATCTGAAGAACAGAGCGTACCTTGTGTACAGCACAGAGATGCTAATTTCCCTCAGCAGAGGCTGCCTTGAATGTGTCGCTGCAGTGTACTGGGCACAGTGCCTGGTGTAGCATGCACACCCCAGAAACACACGGCCCCAGCTTTTCCTTCCACACCGTTATTTTAACATCACTTTTATAACAACACTATTCAAGCAGCTTCTCTAATTATACCTTGTACCGACTGGGCTCAGGACACCGCTGTCAGCCTTCTAAATATTAGCAGAGAGACCCAGAAGGCAGCACATTTCCTCTTCTAAGTGACATAGGAGTTTGCAGCGTGCTCAGGCACGGCTGGCGATGCCAAGCTCGTTACTGCTGTTTAATTAGGCAGGTGGTTTCTCCCATTGGAAAAGCATGAGATACGGAGCGGGACACGAGCAAATCCATGGGTTCCACCAGCA
Organism: Vanellus vanellus; assembly: GCF_965231255.1. Lineage (NCBI taxonomy): Eukaryota > Metazoa > Chordata > Aves > Charadriiformes > Charadriidae > Vanellus > Vanellus vanellus. The sequence goes on from NC_138913.1 coordinate 15,311,517, forward strand.
TTGAGCCGCCGTATGCTGCTCCCTACACCAGCCTCAGGGACCCCTGGGGACCCCGGGACCTGCTGGGCTCGAAGGCAGCCCGCACGGTGACGCAGCCCTCTCCCCGGGGAGCACAGGGAGCTCCTGCCCTCGGTGCTGGCGGCTCGGGAAGCCCCAGAGCCTGCGAGCCATGGCAAGCACCCACCCTGCAGCATCGGCCTCCGGCACCGGCAGCCAGGACAGGTGAAGGGGTCGCTTTTCCCAGAAATACAGCAGGATTGGGTTTCTAGAGCAGGTCGCTCTCGGCTGGCTCTGAACGCAGAGCTGGAAGTGGACTGATTTAGTGGTGCCGTTGTTTAATTTGGCCTTCGCCGAGAAGGCGGTGAACTGCACGGTGCCGATGTCCCTGCGCCAGCCGGCAGCGCGGGCGGGTTCGCCCAGAGGCAGCCAACCGCGGCACGCAGCACGCGCCGGCAAACGAACCAAGGGCTGATCGCGCCGTTCCCGGCCGCTTCGCCTGGTAGACACCGATGCAACGTACTGACATATTTGGACTTTTTCCAGCGGCTGGGTTTGGCTGCACTGGCTTGTGATTTTTTTTTATTTTGAGTAACCCTTTTTCTCTTCCACGGCCAGTTATCAGTAGCCGGGTGCTGTGCCACGCTGGCTGTGGTCCCAGTGGCACGCCGGCTGCTCCCAGCGCTCGCCACGCTGTGCTTCATGCCACCACCCAGAGCGACACCAAAGGATTTCCCACTTGGAAGTCCCAGGGAGCGGGCCAGGCTGCAGCCGTAGAGCTCGGCAGGGGAGACTTTGATCGTCGGCCAGGGCTCGTCCCCATCAGCCGTCCCAAGCGGTGGAGTGCAGCACATCAAAGGGCAAAGAGGAATAACTCCTGCTGAGCGCAGCAAGGCTCCGTGCCACGACAGACTGCAACAGGCCCCCAGGAAGGGCAAGGCGCAGGGAGCCGCTGCCCCGGGGACGGGAGGCTCCGAGCGGCACTAAGAAGCTGCGGGGCAGATCCAGGCTCGAGGAGAAGAAACAGGGAAGAGGGTCTGGGGAGGGGAGCGGAGCGAGGAGGCAGTGGTGGGGGAGCCAGGCAGGAGGCTGGCAGCAAGCCTCCGAGGGCATGTCTTGTGCTTCTGCAGCCACGAGACACCAAGTCACTGGGGTATGTCTTTAGCAACCCTTCTCCTCATCCTCTGCTTGGCTCCCTCACCAACAAGGTGTCCATCCAGTTGGCGATGCAATAGTAGCCATGTTTCTCCCTCAGCATGCCCTGTCGGGCATTTTAGCCCGGGCTACCCTAAAGAAACTGCCTGCCCAGTGCCCGCTCCAAGGGGCACGTTGTCCCCATCGTTCAGCTGAAGGAGATAGAAAACATGAGACTCCACAAAGGAGCAGGGAAGCCCTGGGCGGAACAGGACTATTCAAAGGGGAGTTGCAAGCCCCAGGTTTTGGTAACCGCACTGCTGAGGGGACAATGCCTGGTAGCGTGCCAGGGGTGCAAGAAGCACCCCAGAACCTGCCCAGACCCTGTGAACGTGGTGGTGCAGGATGGCAGCACGCAAACATGACTTGGCAGGCAGCGCTGGTGGGGAGAAGCGCTTTGATGTCGTGTCAGCCAGCTGGAATTACAGCCTCATCAGCTCTTCCTTGGGGAGAGATCCGCATCTCTGGGAGGAGGCTTTGTGACAGGCACGCAACAGGAAGGTACCGCATCGATGCTGCCTGCTCACCCTGGCTGTGTGCCACCGTCCCCGCTCGCACTGCACCTTCATCCCTCAGCACCTTCTCCCGCTTACTGCGCAGCATCACTGCCCTCTGCCAGGAGAGGCTCATTTTCCCCTTCCACCTCCTTAGCAAAGTTAGTTGTGCGACGGCACCTTTTGCTTTCCCCCCCCCTCCCTGGTACTTGCATGAAGCACACAGGGAAGAGATAACTTTGTTAAGCCTAAGAAGTCTGAAACCACAGTACACATATCTCTAACATTGGAAGTACGGGAATTTTATTTCTTGTCTGATCTAATCCCTATGCTGCAGGTCCCCACTTCTTCCAGCCCCGTTATGAAAAGTCCAGGCTGTGTTATATGGCAAGAAATAGGTTCAGAAGGAAGATACATCGCTTCCATGCTTCATCTCCTCCTTCTATAATACTGGTTTATCACCCCGAATAAACTGGAGTAATTGTGCAGAAAATTGCTCCATCCACATCATGCCCATGAGGAATTTCTGCTCTGAGTAACTGGCTGTCACCAGTGGCCAGACCCGCTGCTGACAGCAGTTTCCCGGGAGCGTCAGGCAGTGTAAGGGTGCTGCGGGGGGCCGGGGGCTTTACCCCCCAGGGCACAGGGCAGGACCTCACAGCAGGCCCGTCCCACCGCCCTGGAGCAGGGCACTGGGGGCAGCCCCAGCTCCGGACAGCCCTGTGGTTGAGGCCAAGGTAGGAAGCCCACCTGCAGGTCTGGACCAGCGGGGCCCATGGTTGGGCAGGTACAGTATCTTGATGCTCTCCTGCTCCCTGCCACTCTGGAGAGCGATGCCATCCCCTGCATGGGATAGGGGCAAAAGCACGTCTCCCCCAAAGTACACGTCTCCTGCAGGCTGAGCAGGCAGGGCAGGCTCTGAGTGGTGCCCAAGCCTGAGACTTTGCTCCCTGCAGGACACTGCCCTGGCGTCCTGTCCCTGCTGGTCCCGGTGTGCTGGGCTGGCGGGGACAGGCACAAGGAGGGCGAAAGAACAAGTGGCTGAAATGTCCTACATAACAGCGCGAGGGGAGGAGATCCTTCACCCCAAGGACTTTTGTGCTGCCTGTGACAACCAGAAAGGGAGTAAAAATAGTGCCTATTGTAGTGTGCAGGCAGCAGGCTGCGGCAGGGTTGTGTAACGGTGCCAGCCGGCGTGGGCTGGCTCTCCCGGGGGTGGTGGGGCTGCTGCGGGGTTGTGGGTCACCCGGGCACAGCCCAACACGGGGCCAGGCAGCAGCGGTGCCCGGGGGAGAGGAGGGGTGTCCCAGCCACTCTTCTCATGCCCAGCTGGGCCCCCCCAGGCCCCGGTCTGGGGCTGCTGCCCCTTGCTGCCCAACTGCCGGGAGCAGCCGGCTCCATCCTCTGCCACCCGCCTGCAGCGAGAGCCGGTGGCTGCCCCCGCATCTCCCCAGCCTGCCCCTCCCGGAGCAGCCCAGCTCCCGCCGCCTCTCCTCCTCGCGCTCCAGCCCTGACCAGTATGCCAGCACCCCTCTGGATGCTCTCCAGTTCCCCTGCCTCCTCTGGAGCTGGAGAGCCCAAAGGTGGCCAGGAGCAGCCTCACCGCTGCCCAGGAGAGGAGACACTCACTACCCACTGCGCCCTGCTCTGCATGGGGATACTTTCCCCTAACGTGTGTCCGCAAAAAAGTGAGATTAAGATGGGAAAGAGCATGGACCGCTCTCCAGCAGCCACCATGGCATGTCAGGAGCCGTTTGGGCTGGACCTGTGGCTGTGCCAGGGCAGTCATGCCTATGTCCTCACCCCGAGAGCTGTCGACGTGCCTGATTTTGCAGCTGCTTTGCCAATGCGCTTGCAAATTGCCTTCCAATACCATGGTCCTGTGAAGGGTTTTAGCAAAAGCTGGATTCTGCTTTTTTATGGATTAAACACAGGTCGGTCAGCACCAGCAGGAGCCGGTTCCTCTGGCGAGACGCGTGGCTGCAGAGTAAGTGGGTCAGGGGAGCGGCTTTTGCAGACGCCAGCCAGGGCTCGGAGCTGCGTGCCTGCGGGACGCCGTGCCTGGCACTCTGCTTTCCTTGCAGAGAGGCTCGAAAAAATCATTTGCAGACGTGGCTCAGCACAGGCGAGCACCCACCACTCAGGCAGTTGTGGTTTTTAATGTACTACCGTGTCTCAACCCGACCATAAAGCCACTGCTGTCACTCCTTGGTGGGAGCCAGGCAAAAGTCCTGAAAACGGTCCAAAGCAGGTTGGTGTGACTGTCGTGTCCAGTGAGCACCAACCTGACCTGCGCTGGGGAAGCAGGAGGGACGAACACGCACATCTGCAAGGCAAGGGAGGGTTGTACCCCCCTACCCCGGGCAACACAGCTTGTCCGAACCCTCCATCTGGAGGCTCTTTTTAGTGTTGGCAGAAAGCAAAGAGCTCATGTAATAAAAGCAGAAGTGTGGGTACCTGCCTGCCCAGAGCATCTGAACCATACCCTGACCTGTGGCAAAGTGTGGGCCACGGCAGGAGCTGGCATGGTCAGTGCTTTGCTCATGTTCTCTCTCTACACCTAGCCAGGTTGTCAGTGGGAAATGAGGACCGTGCCATGAGAATATAAACTCCGTTTGACGCTGCCTACCCAGATTACACCACATTTTTCATTGCCTCATCCCACCCTTGGGTGCAGCCAGGAGCAGACCCAGCTAGAGGAGCACCAGTGCTAAAAGGGGTGGCTCATGCCAGTATTTAAGATATTTAACCCAGCAGCAACCCCCATCTTGCTGCTCCATGACAGCCTCGGGCACAACAATCTCTCTTATAAAAAGCATCTTATAAAGCATCTTATGAAAGAGCATCTCACTATAAATCTTCACTGTCCTCACCAGCACTTGAAGTTTGTCCCTACTTAATCCCTGCGTGGCTCTTTCCCTCCTTCTGGGGAAGCATGCAAATACCTTTAGAGCTGATAAGTCCTTTCTATGTCAACTTTCAGGTTGGTTTATACAGCAAAATATCACTTCATTATAATGCAAATGGAGGAATCCCTGGGAAGCAATCAAAGCAAGCAGGGAGGTTTGTTCATCGTCGTTTCATGTCAGACAAGCCGGGATGAAAGGACCGGCTGGCAGGAACCGCTGCCTACAAATGCCACCGCGCTTTTGCTGTTCCTCTGCCGACGGTGTTGAGGTGGGCACAGAGTTGGAGCGAGATGGGGCTCTGCTCCACCCTGGCTCTGGCAGATAACCTGCCTTCCCCCAAAGCCTGGCTCCCGCCTGGCTGCCCGAGCTGTTGGTGCCACCAGAACAAATCCCCATTAATCGCAGCACTTTCTGCAGCACACACCAGCCTCTCACGCGCGCTGCCCAGCCGGCTCGGCACCTCCCGGCATCGCCTGGGCGCTGCGCAGCCCTGCGCCCATCCAGCCCGTTGCCCCACACCTGATCCTGCCCCACAGCCTCACGCTCAGCCCTGTCCCCTCCTCCTCCTGCATCTCTGTGTCCACCCTCTCCACTAAAAGAGCAAAGCCAGCCGAGTAGCACGTTATATCCCCCACCAGATGAACAAGCAGGAGTAGCCGGAGAGCAGGTCGCCGGCAGGGGAAGAGCTGAGGGGTGTCTGTCCCCTGCCCGAGCACGCAGCGGGGCAAGACACAGGAGGGAGAGGGACAGCAGCAGCAGGACCGCCAGCAAAAGAGGTGACAGGGGAGGGCATGATATGTGCCAAGCGGCCACCATAAGCACCAGGCCACCGCCTGTCCCCAGGGGAAGGGATGGGGACCACAGCCAACACTCCCTGTTGTAGAAGTGCCCACCTCCTCTCTGGGTGTCTGTACGGGGGCATGGGGACAGCACCCCCTCCCCAAAGGCACTGCCACCGCGGGGACACCCTGTGAGGACAGGGGTGTGAGCTGGCGTTGGTAAAGCAGGTTGGCTGGTTTCAGGCGTACGCGGAGCACCGGGGAAAGAGGGACTTTGCCCACACACAGCCACCCTCTTCGTCAGCTGGGAGACAGGCAGGATCCACGGAGAAGGAGAGGCTGCCGGAGGCTCACAAGCCACAGACCTCCCGTGCCATTCGAGGGCTGGGTATTTGCAGTCAAAGAGGAAAGCCTCTGGCACGGCTTAATCCAGCTGAAGCAATTGTGCTTAGATAAAGCCACTAGGTACAAATGGCTCGTAATGAGGGAGTTTAGCTGGATGAATATTTCTGGAGTAATTGCAGCTTTGCCTGATAACACAGGCAGCCTAAATGCGTCCGTCACTATCCCATTATACAGGGAGCAGAGAGCTCAGTGCCCGGTGACAGTGGTCCTGGCCCAGCTCCCAGGGGGTGCCCAGTTTCCATCCCCAGACAAAAAGGGCTGATTTTCCAGGGCACTGGGTAGTGGCATCCAACTGTCCCTGCTAGGGTGCCTGCTGCAGGTGTACCAGCCAGGTCCTCCAGTGTGGGCAAGGCTCCTACCTGGGAAGCATCAAATACTTAGGTGGAAAGGGTCCTGGGACACTGGACCACGTGTGTCCCCTGCCCTAAGGGGGCTGTGTGCCCTGCACACCCCCAGCACAAGCTTGACCTGCTCCAAGGGCCTCCCCATAGGAAGACGCCAACATCTCAGCAATAATCATCCAATTTTTAAAGGTTAGGAAGGCTCCTCACAAATCCTCCCCTGGGTTTCCTTCCCCTGAGCTTTTTCTCACCCTCTGCCTCTCCCCTGAGATAGCAATCAATGATACCACAGGTTTAATTAATGTTTTTGACTTCCAGCACAGGGATGTGATTTCTCCTCTGTGCTTTTGCCAGAAGTCATCTTATCCTGCCAAGCGGGCAGGTAATCTGGGCAGGCAAGACTGGCTTCATACCTGCAGCTGCTAACGAGGCGAGGGGTCATGCCTTCGGGATCCATGGCAGTGCTGGTGAGGGAGCAGATCACCCGTGCTTGTGCCGGGCATCGCGTGCCATTGCTGGAAAAGCTGTGAGCAATGCCAGGACCTCTGCTGGGAGGGGAGGACAAGGAGGGTACCCCCCGGCACAGGGGCAGCCAGCCTGAGTTTCTCCCAGAGGATGCCCTGGTGCAGGGAGGACGGTGGGCAGGACCTTGGCCTTGGGAAGGGACGCTGTCCTGGTTTGAGGACAGACACAGATACCAGTATGTTATGCAAGCCTCGAGTCTGAAAAGCCCTGGCAGTGACTTCTCCCGACGGCAAAGAAGGACAAGCTGCTCCTACAAGACCCCTGTCCAGTGCCCCAGCCCCCGCCACCAGGCTCTGCCATGGGGGCACCCAAATAGCCCTGACAACAGCCAGCACGTTTCTGTCATCCAGGGCTGTTTCAGGACCTTTCTAGTTTTGTCCGAGATACTCAGACGATGTAAAATTAGGTTTGAACCTTACTGCTAAAAAGAAATGCTAATAACATTCAGCCCGAGGGCTAAAGATGGAGCCACGTCTATTAATACACTGGCGTCTTCGCCCTCTGGAGTGGGATTTCTAAGCCAGCCTTCTCCAGCACAGCTGAGGACTCGCTGTTGCTCAAGAGCCAACTTTAGCCATGACTCCCTTTTATGCAGGGTGGCAAGAGCACGTGAAGCAGGTGGCTACCTCTAATTACAAGGAGGGCTCTTTCCCTGGGTTGTTTAATTAGTGCTGATCATGCCATTAGAGCCAAGACCTCTCCGTAGATCAGCGTGGTCTGGAAGACGGTCAGGCAGCCCTGGGAACAGGGCAGCGGTGGAGGCAGGAGGAGCAGGGCACTCGCTGCATCGCCTGCACTCAGAAGACACAGGCTGGTCCAGGGGCAACGGGGGCTTCGGGTCCTCGGAGACATCAGTGCCAAGCTGGGAGGGCAATCTGTGCCGGCTGCAGCAGGGAAGGGGAACAGGACCCGGACAATGCAGGGTGCCACTGGTGTCCTTCCCTTGTGCAATGCATATGCAGATGAGAAAGGGAAAGCTCAGACCGGCTCCCCTCCCAGCGGTACCTGCCCTGTCCTGGGTAGAGCAGCAAGACACGGGGTAAGAGGAGATGATGATCCTGTTTTTCCCGGTCCTGCCTGCATTCCTGTGTTACTGCACTTCTGAGAGCCCCAGAGAACCCTCCCATGGGCCATAGGATTTCAGTAAGTCTATTAATCAGTTATTAAACTAAGTTTGGGAGTTAAAAGCTTCACCAGAAAGGTGCTGACTGCACCCAAAGCAGGACATGTCCAGCTCATGTGTGGCTGAGCAGGAGTACCTGTGGGGAAAACATACTCCTTGCAGTGAAACAAAAGCCACAGGTGGATAACGTACCCTGGGAACAGAGCCGTGCCTCTTCCCAGCCATAAGTCGCCCATGAGCGGGCTGTGACATTCTCCGCTGTGCTTGTGACGCCCACGGCGTGTGAAGCTTCCCCAAAAACACTCCCGGCTCCGCAGGCGGCATGCGTACTGCCTGCGGGATGAGCAGGCTGTGCCCTGCCTCTTATTTTACTGCCAAATCCCCCCAGGGGCCCCAGATTAGTACAGCCTCACGCAGCAGGGGAGCAGCTAACCACCAGGGTGTCCCCATGCAGAACTGAGGATGGTTTTGCTTGTTCTGTCCCAAAGCATGTCCCATGACCATGACAAACCACACCTCTTCCCCACAGACCCTCCACTGCTGCAACGTACACAAAAGCCTCATCTCATATTACCCTCAGCTGCCTCCTGCCCCCCAAAACCATTGGCCAGGTGGGGGCTGCTCCAGGCGGTCTGTACATGGTGGGTGAGCACCGGGCTCCGGCTGCAGCCCTGCCAGTCATAGGCACCATCACACGGTGCCTGCTCCTGCTCGCTTCCAGGGCCCCAAAATGAAACATGCCAGTAGACACCCCTGGAAGGGGAGGAGATGACCAGGCATGCGCCCATGGTTGCACAACCCTCGTTTCCTTTGGAAACCAGGACAAAAGCAGCCCTATTTCTGCACAAACAGGTCAAAGTAGGGATGGGGCTTGTTGGAGGAGATGGGGAGCAGCTCCAGGGGTGGTCACCCAGTCCCACTGGGAGAGGACAGCCCTGCAATGGCCATGGCAGTGGTACCACGCTGTACAGGCTTGTACTAGCCAGGCTCGGTCCATCTGAACACAGCTGGGGGATGGCTGTGCTGCACCGCAACCTGCGAGGAGAGGGCTGGCAGCTCTTCCCAAAAGCAGCCGGAGCCGTAAACGCTGGGTTGTGCCGGCAGTTCTGCTGCTCATTTACCCACCCCCAGAGTGCTGCTGGTGGCTGCGGCAGGCAGTAACTGGAAGCGCCAAGCGCAGCTTGTGCTGCCCACCGGCCGGCTTTACACCTCTGATGAGCAGAGAGCAGGAGGGACAGCGGGTCTCTCCGTCCTGCCACCGGCACACGGCCACACCACGCGCACCCGGCCGGGCTGCCGGGAACCAGCAGTCGGGGCTGGAGGGCAGCGGGGGGAATTTGTTAAACGCTCGCCATGAAATGCTGTGGTTTCTGTGAAACTCGTGGCAGAGACCTGCTCACTTCCAGGCACGCCTGCTCGGGCGATCGATGCACAGCCACCTCGCTGCTCATGAGGCTTTTTGATCGGTGAGCTCAGCCCCGGCTCAGCTCTTTCCTATCGGCTGCTTAACTATTTCCCTGGCAGCAGGGACACAGAATTAGCAGGGGCACTGCTACAGCTGCGGGCAGCAAAGACGGAGTCGCGGGGGCACTGGGCACTGCGCGGTCTCCAGGCTGGGTCCCTGCTGCACCACAGCCGGACCAGCCACATCGGGCCAATGAAACCTTCAGGAGCATCCTTGGCCCTTGCTCCTGGTGCTACCTGGCTCTTCTTGGGGACCTTCCCGTACCCCAAAGGCAAGCTGACAGGCAGCGTCATCCACCCTCTTACTCTCCAGCCATCACAGGGTGGCCGTGCTGGGGGTGTCACGCGGGGGGTACCTGCTTCAGCGTCCCCTGCCAGGCTGGGCAGGGAGGCAGCAGAGCTGCACTGCCCACCACAAATCCCGTTAAACACTCCACAGAGCTGAGCGGCAGCGCTGAGCCCTGAGCCTCCTAAAGGAGGTAAGGCTGCTTAGGACACCCTAAGCTCTTCATGCAGATGAATGCTCGAGGCCATCAAAGAAGTCTTTAAAAGCTTAAGGCAGGTAAATGTTTAAACTGCTCTAAGCCCTCACAGTGTCACAGCCAGGCCAGAGGGAAGTCCCCAGCATGAAGCTGTCCCAGCAGAGAAGCCCTCCAAGGCCATCAAGCCCGTGTGTCCTCAGCCACTCCTGGGCCTGTTTTTCACCCCCAGTCCATCCCTCCATCCTCACCATCTTTCCCAGACCACATCAGCGCGGCAAAGGGTCGGGCTGCCACGTCTCTCTCAGCACTGTATTTATTTTCTGTCTAGACACTGGTGGATTTGATATGCAGCCCTCCAAACCCCAGCCGCAGCTTCTGCTCCCTCTCATCAGGAGAGCAATAAAACGAATGTTTTTTTGTGGGCAGTTACACACTTAATTCAAGCTCTACCCACTGAAAAGCCTGAATGAAATTGCAGAGTGCAGTTGCTGCCCCAGGAGTGTTTTCATAAATAAATCTGGAGGTTTCAGTGGGATCTTGAATACACACTAAATGGGAGTCTGTCACAAATGTGTCCCCTTGCTAAGAGACAGCAGAATCCATCTCATTCACAACAGCAGATCAATCCACACTGATTTTCCTCAAGTGGTTTCTCAGTGTCATTAATGACTCGTCCCTTCTGGTTGCAGAGAAGCATATTTGCAGTAACGGCACACCGCAAATTACTTCACTTGCTTCCAAGATGCTGAAGCTGCCCTTAAGCTTAATACTGCAAGTTATTGCAGGTATCTGCTCTTCTTTTTTCTGAGGTACCATGAGAAAAGCCTCGCTGCCTGTCTGCTTCCCAGGTCTTGTGTTCCTACGTGTTTATTTTCGGTGTGGGAACAAACTGAGCTCTCCAGTTCAGGCCATGCGTCTGGCCAAGAGCGGACCCTGGGTGCGGGGTGCTCACCCAACTCGGCTTCAGCCTCACACCCACAGTTGTTTCCTTCCCCAGACTCCATTAACTAAGCAAGTGCTGCCGGCATAGCGTTTCCAAACTTACTCCCACAGGGCAGGAACACCATGTTCCTTCCCAGAGCTGCCTGCCTTGGAGCAGGGCTTGCTCTCAGACTCCCTCTTTACTTTTAGGAATATTTATTCCTAGAGCATCAACCTGCAGTTTGCTGTTTAACTGTGCTGGGAGACACACCACCTGAAGCACACAGGCATCACAAAGGCAGCAAAATAAATTAGTATTTTACTTTGACACGAGAAACATCACATGCAGCCAAATGATTGAACACCTGCACGCATCCTTTTCAGCATCCTTCCCAGCCCAAGCCACCTCCCCACCACAGCATCCCATCCAGCGCACAGCACTGCTGCCACGCCTGCTCTCAGGCTAAAATGACCCCAGAAAGACCTCTTGTGAACTTTCCAGCTTTCGCAGGGAGAGGACACGACCACCAGTTGTGACCACTGCTACCGTAACGCACTGCTCCCTCTGAAGTTCAGCCTGGAAACTGCCCCGACAGCCACGTCCCCAGCTCTGCGCCATGGGAGGGAGGGGTGGCCGGCATGTGATGGATCACCACTTTTAGCCCTGTGACAGGCATGAGAATCTACTGTTGGGTCTTTCATAGGTTTTATCTTGATGTGGAGCCATAAAGAAAGTGGAAGAGGCAGCCAAGCACTTTGATGTGGATCAGCATGGAGAATTCCCAGCGTTCAGGCGGCCACCTCAGACTCCCCAGGTCACCAGAGGACGTTTGCTTCTTCCAGCCAAGGGCCCAGACCTCTGAGAAAACCATTCTCCAGCCCCAGGAACCTGGCATGGGTGAAAATATGTTTGGAGGGAAGGAAGGATTTCCATATGAAAGAAGGAATCGACTTGGGAAGAAATAGGGAGACTGCAGTGTGATGCTAACATGAAAAGCACACTCATGAATATGGACTTGGGAGGAGAGCCTATAAACACCCGTTTCCACACTTTGCAAATGCAGATTTATTTTGCATGCAGGACGAACGCTTGCATGTCCCAGCTCGGTACCCGGTACCTGCACTGCCAGAGGGGCCGTGGGCTCTTCCAGCAGAAGCCTGCAGCGGCACGCTCAGGATGCTCCCGTGCTGCCGCCACAAGACTCGGACCCTGCGGATGGTGACACACCTGCAGGTCTTATCCCCAGAAGTGCTGCTTCCCACCACCGGAATGGGAACAAGGGGCCTGCATCGTACGGCTCTCCACACCACCTATTCCTCCCCCTCTCCGTACACAGCCCCGCTCTGTAACTCAGTCACGCCAGCACGCCTGGGAGGCCCCAGGACCTCAACACAGCAAACACTAGGTGATACAGTTCTCTAAGGCTGAAGTACCTTTTGTGTTGAAGGATTCTCACATGTATTTCAGTTTCTTTAAACAAAATCCAAGCCCAGACCAGAAAATTGAATCCTTTACCATGCTTCTAAATTTCATACAAATCTCTAAACTTAAAAAAAAAAAAAGGCAATTGATTATGACCGTATTTAAATAATAACCACGCAATTACATCATGAGAGACAGGAAAATAGCAAGAGAATTTATAAAAAAAGCCAGGCTTACTCAGCTTTTAATATAGCACAAGTGCTCGCTCAGGCATCCTTGGAATGATAATTTTGAATTAAGGTTGATGATAGCCTGAAATAATAACCTTCATACTGTCTATGAGGCTTTTATTCTATTAACTCCTGCATCTCAAGCAGGATGGTAAATTCACTCACTAGTGGTCAATTAGCAGGTTTGTATTTTCTGCAGATACGGTCTCTGCAATCCAGCCTGTGCTGGTGCCCACAGCACTTGCAAAAAGCCTTTCCCTTCAACTGATTTTTAATGACCGAAAAGCTTTGCTGCTGGGGAAGCTTTGGTCCCTGGGATGAAAATAAATGGGATGTGCCTTTATGTCTCGCTACTCTCTGCTTTGCCAGTTCTTTTCTGTGCAGAAATATCACCCGAGTCCCCAGGACACGGACCAGCACATTCGTAACCCCAGCCCTCCGGTCTCTGCGACATGGTTCAGCTTCAATTCTCCTCTCTAGGTTCAGACCTGCTGACATTTTTTAAGAATGTCTTGACTCCTTGAACTGCCATTTATACCCCACACCTGCTCTGTCACCAAGTTTGTGCCAGGATTGCTGCAAGGGTGACAAGGACACGTGCTGACAAGTGCTGCCACTGACAGCAGGCATCGCGAGACCTTACTTCATGGCACAGCCACCAGAATCCTGAGGACCCTCCTCTGTCTGGGACTCTTGGAAGCTACAATGGAGAAAAAAAAAAAAAAAATAGAGGGACCCATTGCTGTGAGCTACAATGAAATAAAAAATACTTCATAGAAGAGCAGCTGCCCTGGGTCACAGCAAGGGGCTATCCTGGTCAGAATCCCATCTCGCCCAGCATCCCAGTTCCAGCTGTGGCACACAGCAGACTCCCAAAGAAGGGTACAAGAAGAGGGTAAGTTTAATGGTATGTCCCAGGATGTGCCTGAACCAGGTGGTATGTTGCCTTTTTAGCCTCCAGCAGATGCAGCATCAGCTGCCTGTCTCTGGCATCCAGCCCCGGTGAGGGACACCAATCATGGTCCTTTTGCCTGCAAAGTGTCTTTTGCAAATGGCAAAGCCTTTCCAGGAATGCAGTCTCTATGCCAGCAAGGGACACCACGGTAAGGCACTGAGAGGCTGAGGAAGGAAGACAGACATGTTTTCGGACAAGCTCTGCATGGGAGCCGAGGACCCATCCCCAGCACAGGCCACAGCAAGGCATCTTCTCCCAGTGCTCCCAGGATGCTTCTCCAACCCCACGTGCTGATTTGGGAAATGATCTGGCTGGGAAAAGAGGTCCAGAAGAGGTTCAAGAGGAGACAACCTCTTGACCATGTGGGGATTGAGAATTGCCTTAGCAGCCATGTCTTGAAAGACCAGGGCCACAGGAGATAATGGGTGAGAAGCAGAAAGCCACTGTCCTCTGTGTCCGTGGCGTGGCATGCCATAGAGAGGAGGAACAGGGTAGACTGGTCCCTGGCACTGCCGTAGGAGTACAAAGGTGACTCAAGGCATCAACTAAATACACTATGGACAAGAAAGGCAGCAGCAAAGGTTTTTTTCTGGTTTATACTTGGGACACAGGTACAACAAGCAATTCAGTAAATAAAATGAAATGCCAGCTGGGAAGGGCTTGGACTCCCAGGGCAGCTTCCCCTTAGGAAGAGCAGATTCTTCAATAACCTGACATTTAAAGTGTCCTAAATTCCTTAAACTGGACTCATAATTGGAAAATGCAATGGTGGCTACCACCTCTGTAGTGACAAAGGGGAAAATTCAAGTCCCAATTCCCCTGGCCCCTTCCCCTGCCTGGTATTTTTCCATGGCCTGGTTACCCTTTGGACACATCCCAAGTTCCTTCCTGCGGTGGTCTCTGAAATTCATTTAAATCAGGAAATTACCCTGCCTGTTTTTCTCCATAGACTACATGTGTCCAGGCTGACAAATCACAGCAGGACTGGATGTCAACCATGATTTAACTCTTCATGTCCAGGGCCAGGCCCTTCTGAAGGACACCTGCCCTCTCAGCTCCATGGCACAAAGCACATCAGGTCTGGCAGCTCCAGGCGGGCCTGCCAAGTCTGCAGCCTCTGGGAGAGGTTCGTTGCAGTTACCCTTTGCCAGATCCTCTCTCACTCCCCTTGGTCCTCCTTGCAGGGCAGACCAGGACTGCTCACAGCACTCGGGACATGGCTGCACCCCAGTTTTATGCAGGTATGAGCTCTACCGCATGCTGGCTGCCCATGCACGAAGCAACATGTGGATGCCATCCACGTGCAGGGTGCTGCGGATAATCCCAAGACATATGGAATGAGATCAACAGCGTTGCTGTCGGAGGCTGGAACAGGGCAGGACATCTGTCAGCACAAGGGAAGGGAGCTTCAAGGAGCGGGGCCACGAGGCTGCGCAGAGAGGAGGCTATTTCTCAATGAGACCAGATGTGTTGCTACAGGATGGGACATGGCAGAGGTTGTTCTGCAGCCAACAGGCTTGTAGGGGCTGAGCAGATCTCATGTCCCCAAGGTACAGCTGAGTCACAAGTGCCTTTAGTAATTAACATCAGTTTCTTACAGCTACATCAGCCTTCCTGGTGCATTAGCTCCAGGGGCAGGACAAGTGACTTTTCCAAGTCTGGAGCACTCCTGGCACAGATGCATCCCCAGCGACTGAGCGGAGGTGCCACAGGAGCTCTTGCTGTGAGCACTGGCAGCTGTGGAGGCCATGCCTGCTTAACAAGGGAAGGATGGCCACTTCTGCTTTTCGAAAGATCTCCCTAGTCCCCCACCTAGGAACAGATCACACCCGTGGTGGAGCACAGCAGCTATGGCAGAGAGCCAGGTACAGATTTGGGGTTGACTGTAGCCTTTAAACTCACATTGTGAATGATTTTGAGACCCCTGCGATGACGATTCACTTGGCATGCTCGTATACATGGGAAGCCTCCTGACCTCGAAACATCTCTCAAGCAGAGCAGGTGCCCAATGTCCACTCCTACCACCAGCAAACTACCCAGACCAGTGCCACCCATCCTGCCTGGCAGAGTTTTCTGCCGAGGACCAGGGTCAAGAGGAGGGACCTTAAACAGCAGGGCTAGACCAGGGCTAACCTCAGCCAAGGTTCCCACATCCTCCAGCTCAAAGGGCCAAGCAGAGCCTGCTGCTGGAAGACAAGAGGAGTTGGAAAAGATTATTAATAGAGGCTTGGAAACCAAGCTGGCTTGATTTCTTTTGAAATGGAGAGCAGTTCCTCAGACAGCAGCCGACATGAGCCTGCACAGCTTCCAGGGGGAAGGGAGATAAGCGCTTGCCTGGACACAGTCCAACCCAGTGCGAAGGGAGATGCACTGAGGAAGCGAGAGGTTCACAAACAAACCCGTGACTCTCGGTCCCGAGGCACTGAGATGGGCTCACAGGACCCCAGCTTGGGCAGGGGCCACCCTGGAGCACCCTGCCCCTTGCCTTTACACCCGGAGGCAGTGCCAGGCAGGGTGGCATGGTCACAGCCGCCTGCAGGACAGCTGCATCTGCACGAGGCAGCGCAGAGATCAGGCAGGAGATGGACCCTTCCAGCAAAGCCAGCTGGGCCAGGAGATGCGGGGAACTGGTTTACAGCCTTTGGCAGAAGCTCCAGGAGCTTCGATGGGAGCTGGCCAGGATGGAGAGCAGAGCTGCTGGTTGTTTCAAAGTCTACATTGCACTGGCCCTATAAATCAAATGGGGAGATGTAGTCAACTCATCACGATGGGATTAAATGAATTTTTGGCTGGTATTATGCCAATGCCATCATGCCTTGCCTCATCTCGCTCATTTCCAGGGGCTTTAAATAAGAGCTTCTTCCTGCACTGTTTGTGATGGGGGTAAACAAAGCACCAACTCCTGCTAGCTGGATGGGGCGGGCAGCACCAAGTGTCCCTGCTGCACACCACCTTCTGCAAAACAGGGAGGACATCAGGGTGAACTACTCCGAACCAGCGTGGGAGGGGACCTCCGGTGCCCCTCACCCAGCGGGACTGCAAAAGACCTGATGGCCTCCACTGGACAGCTTGCAGCTGTGGCAGGTAGTCCAGACACAACCCACACAAGTTAAGGGAATGATTCTTGTAATTAGAAACAAACCCTATCTATTAAATAGCCTGCAACACTTAAAGTGCTGTTTGTAAAGCAAATGTTTTATTTCCAGGGAGATGGCTCACTTATGACAGCTGTAAAACCCCATTAATGACAGGATAAGAGCTGTAGAGCTGTTACGAAATCCACTGGCTCATTTCTTGTCTTTAGTGTTGCTTACAATTCAGTTTGCACTCAGGATCATTTGTTTAGCAGACTTTAGTTCGGCAAAGGCGAGTTAACTGCATCCAGCCCTCCTTCATTCCCAAGGCACAACCCCATGCTCCCAAAAGCTGGTCTGCACGACCCGTAAGGTGCAGCCACAACCCCCCCCTGCCAAGGATGGGGCCAGCACACAGCCTCTCCCCACTGCCGGCACTGGTGCTCATGGCCCCAGCCGCTGCTCGCTGGGCTCTCAGCAGCCCCCCTGGGTCACACCAGGCAGTGGTCCCTCTGCAGCCCACTCCCACCCAGGGGGACGCATAGGTGCCTGGGGACAGCTCTGCAGAGCCCCAGCATCTCCTTTTGGGCTTTACCCCACCATCTCCACAGCGCTCAGAGCACCTCGCAATACCCAGCCCGTGGGGACAGGTCCCTTTACAGCTCCTCTCTTGTATGGGGATGGGGCAGCAACCTGGACTATGGTTATGATAGCACTGGGGGTGGGAAGAGTGGGGCAGCGCCCCATCCCAATCCGAGTCCCTCTCCCACAAGGGCAGTAAGAAAAAAAAAAAAATACATATATTCCCATAGGAACACCACTCAGCTTTGCATATTGAACGGAGAATCAATTAAACCAGACAGCCTCTCCTGGAGCTTATTCTGTATAGTGTAATTAAACGCTACCGACAGCTTCACCCACCCATCGTTAACAAGCAGGCAGGAAAACCCCGCTGCAAAAGCTCCAGCACAAAGCTACACCGGGGCAGAGACGCCGACCCATCGGGTAGGAAACGTCTGGGGCAGAAGGGCTGCTGACGCCGCCAGTCCCGGGCGCCTCCTGTCACCGATGCCTTCGCGACGCCGAGATACGAGCACAGCTCGTGTTGACTGTTGCGCAGAATTGCAGTGTGCTGTCTCCATTTATTTGATTTGTATCGCCTGAAGGAAAAATGCTTTTGCTGTCTTCATGCACTCTAAGCATTTGGCTTCAAAATAAAAGCTCTGGGGACCTGTCATCACATGCTTTCCTTCCCATAAAGAAAGGGCAAGATCCAGTCTTTTCGAGCTGAATTGCAGAAAAGCGCTCGAGCCCTCTGCTGCTGCTTCGCCTTGCTCAGAGACAACCTTGCAAAGGCTGTTTTTGAGAGCAGCTGTCTCCTCCTGCTGCAGTTTTACATTAGAGCCGTCACATCCTGACTTCCCTGCTTTACCTGGAGGACTTTGATAGCTTCTGGAGGAGTCAGAGAAGTAGCAGCATGGCTCGGGCTCTTCCACCCTGAAGAAGTGCTCTCTGGACTTGATCCGACATACCCACGCGCACGAGTGCCTCCGCCTCTTCCACTGGCACCACACGAGTGCTCACGTGCACAGCACAGCCCCGTGCGCCTCCGCGGGATGGGAACAGGTCGCGTCTGCTGGAGGTCTGGGTCATTCCTGTCTGTCTCCTGTGAGCTCTGGCAGGATTTCCTCCTCTCCAGGCGTGCAAAGGGCTGTGGGGGATGGACACGATGGTGTGAGTGTGCTGTGCTCAGCCCTGCTTCTCCAGCCCCATGCACGTACGGGCAACCCAGCCCGCAGCTCCCGGGGACAGTGACGTGGATGTGACTGGCCTGGGTGAGTCCAGAAGGGAAGCACAGGGTAGAGCTGCTGGGAGAGAGCTTGCCTCTGCTCTTGGGAATAAGGAGTGGAAATCCAGCTCCCCAGTTTCTCCCAGTGCAGGTACTAGTTTCTTTCTCATCTCGGATACCTCATTTTTGTGTAATGCGCTTTCTGTGGTGTGTAACCCAGACACCCATCCTGCAGCACGTTGCGGGGGACATCGCTTCCTGCTGGAGTATGCCCTGGGCTCCGCTTGCTTCCAGACACCTCCGCACAGCTCCCCGGCACGGCCACGCACAGCCCGGCACAGGAGCACAGCCTCCCTCCCAGCCCACCGCCAGCTCATTCCTCACTCTTAGAGGAAGAAAAAGAAATATTTGAATTATTTACTTCGCAATTGACTCCAGTCCCTCAGATCAAGACAGTCAGAACTGCAAATCCAAAAAACGTTTCCCTAATTCTGCATTACTCCAAAGCACTGTTTTGCTCTGAAGTGTTTAGCTTGCTCCGACAGCGCTGCTAGTGTTGTACCAGATCTCCCTCCTCCTGTCTCTCACTTTCTCTTCACCTCTCCTCCCTCCCCCTCCTGTTTTTCCCATCTGTGTTTGGAGCAGAGGAAGTGGAGATGAAACACAGGCTGCTGACTCTTCCTGCAGGCTCCGAATTGCCCAAACCAGTTGATTCGGTTCAGTCTCTGCATTTCTTTGCCCGCTGCTGACAAGCTCTGCAAAGATCACGGTGTATTTACTCTTCTCCCCGCACAGCGAGGAAGATGAAATATGAGTGCTCAGTGTATTTCTACAGAAACTGTGAAGAGAGGCTCTGCAAACGCGGTGGTTGAAGGATCCAGAAAGGCTCTGACCTGACCCAGCACAGAGCCCTGGTTAAATGATTTGAGGGCTGCCAAGGGGCTGTGCAAGCATCACGCAAGGCAGCCCGCTGCTGGCTGCGGAACTTACCTGCTCATTCCCTTCGTTAGTGTGTGCGTGTCCCCAAAGGAAAAAAAAAAAAACAAATAACAAAAAACAGGTCTTGAAAGCTCTAAACAATTCTGCAGTGAACCATGGCGTTAAGGATGCAGAGGGAGGTGACCCCACCAGATTATGGTTCATTCAGCAGCAGCCCGTGGGTGTTGCTCACCCGGAGAGCGGAGCCATCTCTGGCAGCTCCCTGCCCTACTTCTCTTTCATAAATGCATAATTGTGACATCGCGTTACATAATTTATCGTGTTACATCGAGATTGGGGCCATCCTTGTGCAGCTTGTTCCTCTGGGTGTTCGAGCTGCCAGGGAGGAGAGACATGAAGTGCTCGCACGAGGTTTTCTCCATTGGAGGACTGATTTTGGGACGCCCCGTGCTGCAGCCCCGAAAACAGCCACTACTTTAGAAAAAGCTTTTAGAGTTGAGAACAGAGTCTGCGAGACCCTATCCCACAGCGCACAAGCAAGATGAGTTACTCAGAGTCCAAGGTCTAAGTTCAGAGCAGGGTGCGGAGGCTCCCAGGCACACTGCTGTCCCCACGGGGCACCGGAAAGGACCCCACTACATCAGCAGAGAACTCCCCAACCAGCCCGCTGCTTTTCCAGTGCTGCCTTACGTGCTGACCAAGGACACAAGAAAGGGGCAGCCATGGAGGGGTAAAACCCTCCCCGCTGCTGCCTGCCCCACCTTCGGTGCCCACGGCCGAGGGACAGGCTGCAGAGCCACCCAAGGCAGCCGTTGCTGGGCTGGCATCCTCCCAGAGGAGGGCCACGCACTCACCGCCGCAATCGGACTAAACCGGCCAGAAAACATCTGTGGGGAGCAGCAGGAATTAGGGTGCAGGGGCTCATTGCCCAGCAGATGCTAACACAAGGCAGGGGCTCCGGGTGCCAGCACCCCCGCGGTGCCTCCGCACCCCCCGTGGGACGGGCTGCACGTGCGCCATGTTTCGCCTCCTCCACCCGCCGGGAGGACAGGGCTCAGCCTGTCCCGGGACACCCACTGCCTGGTCCCAGCTCAGCGCCTGCCTGGAGCCCAGCCCTGCACTCCCGGTGCAGGCAGCGTACTCCCAGCTGCAGCTCCCTGTCCTCAGCACACAGGATTTCACTGGGATCCAGCAACTCGGCTCATCCCATGAGGCGCTGCTCTCATCCCACCAGCAGCAGGACGGCCGGCTCCAGCCTGCATCCTCCCTCACACCGGGGCGGCAGTCGTCTCTCACCTCTCCCCCAGCCCGCCGGGGTGATGAGTTTTGCAGGCACAGCAGGAATTCCTGCATCAACCCACTCAGCTGTTTAACCTGGAAATGAGTCTATCAGCCCTGGGAACCATGACACTGCCCCAGCCTTCACCCAAGCAAAGCGTGTCCAGCTACGGGACCTACCCCGTCAGGGAGCGGAGACCCAGTCATTGGCAGGGCAGAGGCACTGTGCGGCCCGTGGTCATTGCCCAAGCCATTTCTCCCAACGCCACAGCAGCAGCCCTGTGTGTGCACGCCACCAGTGAGCCCCAGTACAGCCTCGTAACCACCGCCTCCCCCCAGACCTCTCACGAGACAGGGATGCTCAGCAGGGCACCACCAGGGACTGACGGCAGACGGCAAACAGGTCTTGCTGTCCCCAGAGGGAAATTGCTTCTCCATTAATATTTTTAATTGATTGCCACTGATTTTTGCTGTGTCACAGGCTGTGGAACGGAGGAGCTGACGCAGCATGGTACCCAGGAGCTGCGGGAAGGGCAACCGCAAACCCAGCACCAGGCAGAACCTGGGGCCTCAGCTCAGAGAGGGACAGGGCAAGGAACGCCCCAGTGCCACCAATTCCCTCCCCATACCCAAAAGGCCAAGGCACCAAGGTACAAGGTGGTGTCCAAACACAGTTAAGCCCCTCTGCCAGCATGGTTCTATGGTTCTTGAGAGGCATTTGCAAGATGGAGCTGTTGTTTTTTTTGTTTGGGTTTTTTTTTTTTTTTTGGAGAAGAGTACAGCCCTGCCTGACGAGCTGGGCTGCTGCCTCTCCATCCAGTTTCCTCGAGGTTTTTAATGCCACCTGACAATCTGAGCAAAAACATTGCATGCAAACAGATGCTCTGACCAAGTTTGAAGTGCAAGAGAGAATTAGAGATGCCATTTGGCTGTTACGAGCAGCTCCTAGGGGATCAGCTCCTGGTGTTGCATAATTTAATATTTTAACCAATTAACTAAATGACTAGAAAAATCTTTCCTGGTAAGACAAGCAGATGACACAGGCTGACGGTGCCATAAACAGCAAAGCGCACATGCTGCTAGTGCCAGTGATCTGAATCACCCAGGGAACAGCCACAGCCCCAAATACACCTTGAAACCGCGAACGCAAGGTCAGGCTGGGACCCGAGGGCGCAGGTGCTATGAAGGATGAGAGAGTCGGTACAGGGAAGCGACGGCTGAGGATGTGACCTGAGGGCCTCAGCCGATGAAGGCAACCAGGCTGCCCTGCAATGGTGAGGCCATTGATAAATGACCGTCTTGGGCTGGACACAGCACCCAGAGAAAAATAAAACGCAGGGTAGGAAAGACCTCTGGAGGTCCCTGGCCCAACCTTCTGCTCCCAGCAGGACTGTTGCAAACACTCGATCGAGACATTTGAGTTTTGGAAACCTCCAAGAAGAGACACCCTTCACAACCACTTCTCTAGTGACCTGGTCCAACACCACACCAGCCTCCTGGTGCAAAACGATGGGGGAAAGCTGCCTGACCAGCCAAACAAGATTTCAGATGGTAGGAAGGGTAAGACATTGCAGGCACAGTTGGTGGACACAGACATGTGGGAAGGGGAACTGAGCCATCCATCATTGCAAGGGGAGACCAAACAGCACTTAAGGGCTAAAACACGATGCTCAACAAAAGCCACCTCATAATCATTAGCAGTTTTTCCACAGTGAGACAGACCAAACACTGACCGGCTTACCAGGAGCTGAGGAACCAACCGCCTCTCCAGGTCTCCAGTGTGAGGAAGAGGGAGCTCTCCTTCATGCCCAGGGGAGGGTCTGTGCCTGCCTTCATGGCCTAAATAGCCTGACCAGGACCAGCTGGGGTGCATGAAACCGGAGGATGGCCAATAAAAAAAAGCAAGTGAGGGCAACACACAGGTGTGTTGCGCTATGGGATTGGGGTGGGTGCCAGGAGAGCTGTCAGTCTGACACAGCTGCCAGAGCCCTCCCAAGGTAGCTGCTGACGTGCAGCTGCAAAAAGCCCTTGTACCAGCTAAATCACACCTCTGTTAACCTTTTTGTCCTGCTCATACCTACAAGCGTTTGTCATCGCGGCTCCCGCGGGTGTGGGCGTGCGGGGCAGTGGCCGGGGAGCAGTGCCCTGCGCTCCGGGATGCTGCCCTTCCCGTGGGCATCTTCCTGTTTCCTTCCCCCTTCTTACGACTGAGTCAGTCCCCGCGCAAGCCCAGCGCGACGGCGGCGAGCCAGGCAGGCGAGCTCTCGCCCAGGGCCTGAAGCCCTGCGGGAGGTGCCTCGGGGCTGGGACGGGTGAGGAGCCTTTTCGGGGCGCAGGGGAGCGAGCTGGGCAGCAGGCGATGCCGGATGCAGAGCCCGGGGGGTGCTGCGCAATTTGGTCTCCGCTCTGTGGATGGGCAGCCCATGGGCTGCACCAGGCTCTGCTCGGGGAGGTGGAAAGAGGCTTTTGGGGTGCACCGTTTGCTGGGATGAAGGTGGCCAAGGTGGGAGAGAGGGGCTGGAGCGGGGTGGCAGCCCTGGGGTTACTGCTGTTCAGCCTGGCTTGAGAGTTTGCTGTTCCCCGACCACCAAAACCAGCTGCCACACAGCTCTTGGGTGATCCACAGGCAGAAATATGTCCCAGCCATGCCGTGGCCTCCTCCAAAGAGTGTACAATTAAAAAGCAAGTTTGCAATTTGATAATTTGTAGAGAAGAAATTAATTGCTGCCTGTATCTTGCCTGGGTCCGCCTGCTGTGATGACTGGCGCACACACCCCCTCAGGAGCTCCCCGGGAAGGGCAATTACTGGGGCAGGGAACCGCAGGAGCCTGGCATGGTGATGAGTGATGCCGCTCACCCTGCGGCCTCGGCCACGGCCATGCATGCGTGTGCAGCAGGCGCACCGGAGTTAGAGATATTCAGGTTACGGCGCCCGTTCCCTGCAGCGGGGGTGGGACCCTTCCTAGATGCTGAACGTGGGAGACGCTCCGCCACAGCCCCTGTCCGGGAACCCCCAGCCTGCTCCGGCCGTCCTCTCTTTTGGGGCAGGAGGGAGCTGGATCAGGTCCCAGCTTGAGACCGTGGTGAGGTCATGGCTCTTCAGGCTGCCGTGACACACCTTTGAAAACAGGTTTCTTCCTATTTTCTTACTGCTACTGGAACCAAAACACGTTACTGGTGCACAGTCCTAGCAGCGCAGCAGCCGTGCTCCCGGGGAGGGGCGTGCGGGGGCCCCGTCCCGGCCCCGCACAGCGGCGAGGAGCCGCTCACCCCCCCGTGGGACTGCTCCTTTGGAGCATCACCTGGCGGGGCGCCCACGTTCCCACCCCCAGAGGAGCCCTCTCCCTGTGCTTTGCATGCGGGCACGTTTCGGGGTGTTGGCTCCTGTGCTTTTACGCGCATGTAGGGGTAGCATGAAGGGCTTATCTGCCTCTCCTGGGGGTGGAAGGCAGCCATCACACCCACCCAGCAGGAACCTGCCCAGCGACCCATCTCCACCTCGGCTCTGCCGGGCGCTGCCTCGGCGCGATGGCTGGAGAGCCCAAGGGGAGCAGCACCCGCAGGTCGGTGCCCACGCAGAGGGGACGGGGGGCAGGACGGCACCACGGGCGCCACAGCACAGCGGAGCAACCGGTGGGTCGGAAAGCCCCACGCCGTGAAATCTGGAAATGATGGGCCAGGAACGGAGCATGCAAATGGAAACCGGGAGGAGGTGCAGGTCTGCATGTCACAAGCTTCACGAGAGGTGAAGGCAGCTGCAAAAATGAAGACCAGAATAAAAAGCCCAAGTTTATGACAAACTGCATGTACATCAGGAGCCCACAAGATTGATGAAAGAAACAGTGAGTACGAGGAGAAATCTCTGCCCAGCCCAAAAAGGCAGAGGGTGACAAATCATGTAGGCAGCAACCCAGAAAAGCAGAGGTATTTGAGAAATACTTCTGTTCAGCATTTGGGAGGCAAAAGCCAAACAATACAGCACGTTATAAAATAAAATATCACAGTTATAAAACACTTTCCATCCTACGAGGGCTTCAGGAAGATGTTAAACAATAGCTACTGAGGTTAGATTTTTAAATCAGCAGGTCTGACACATCGGCGAGTGTAAAGCAGCCGGGTAAGGAGCCATCTAATTAGCGCCTGCGGGTCCCTGGGACTTCCCCCAGGGTCCAGCGCTGGCGCCCTGCCCGTACCTCCATGGAGTAAACAGGATGTCCCAGGCCGGTCCAGCTGACATCAGTCCTGTGCTGAGGGGTGAAACAGCCGCCACCGGGTTCTATTGATAAAGCTTGGAAGTGGGGAAATATCATTAGTGTCAATTAGCACCATTTTATGGAAAAGAGATCTTGGCAGGTCTATGTTCTTGAGATTGGCCCTATCAGTCAAACTTGTGGCAGTGCTGATGTAAGAAGCTTGCGTAAGGCGTTTGGCACTTCCAGCCACTTGGAGCAAGCGTGCGGAGTGAGCGCATTGGAAATCCAGACACTCCGGAGCTCCCGGAGCCTTGCTGCAAGCACGGCACCGCCGCTCAGCCCCCTGTTTCCAGGGGCCTCTGGTGGGGATTAATTCTTGTCCCCCCATTATTCACCACCTTCTCAGTTTCTCGGCAAAGGCAGAAGATGCCCAGGCTCTGTCGGGGCCATCCTGGCACGGACATGGCCCTGGGAGCAGGCTGTACCGCTGGCTCGGCACCCGACACCCAGGCAAGGGGGGACCGCATCCAGGGAGGCTGGGGACTCCCCCAGCCCAAAAAAGATGCCTCCTTAGGGAAGGGACTGACCACAGCCGCCCAGGAGGGGTTTGCAGCCCCCCGCAGAGCCCTGCCCAGAGCAGGGTCAGTGTTTCCGGAGGAGGCATGGATGCTGGATAAAGCCCAAAGAGAAAGCCGGGGAGCAATGG
Source organism: Vanellus vanellus (assembly GCF_965231255.1). Classification (NCBI taxonomy): domain Eukaryota; kingdom Metazoa; phylum Chordata; class Aves; order Charadriiformes; family Charadriidae; genus Vanellus; species Vanellus vanellus. The sequence continues at coordinate 15,336,738 of NC_138913.1, forward strand.
AGGGGTTGGGAAGACAGACTTTTTGTGGAGATAAATTCCTGGGGCACCATCCCCGCGGGCCAAAAAAAGACGTTCAAGGGCTAACCTGATCCCCGCTTATTAAAACTCTGATGTCATTAAATCTTTGGCAGTGCCTCTGTTTGGCAGACAAAGATGGAAGAAGGCTGCAGTTGGAAACAAGGCATGGATTTCAGCGGGTGAGGGTAGCTGGCCCCGAAATGCTCTGCCGAAGCCTGCGGTGAGTTCCCCATCCCTGGCAATGCTGTCACCGAGGTTTGGGTAGGCTCAGCCTGCGTGGCCCCGACCTGGCTGTCCTGCAGGCTTGTCTCCAAAGCCACGTGAGGTCCCTGTGCATGAGACAGGTCTTCACTAGAAAAGTGTTATGGAGAAATCAGGAGCAGGTCCTTTTCCAGCCCGGGGGGAGCCTGCGGTGCCTGAGCAGCCCTGGCCCCCAGGGGATGTCCCACTCGGCCACGCTCAGGCACTGACGCTTGCACGGAAACTCGGGCCCATCATTTTCCTGCTGGAGACACAGCTGTTTCCTTACGGATGGGGACACATCGTTTCCACGTGCCAGGTGATGGAGGGCACTTGGCCAAAAGGCAGGACCATGGCAGAAGTGGGCACAGCCGCCAACACCTGGTCGCCCTGGGAAGGTCACGGTGCCTGACTCTGTGAAGCAACCAGATGTACATAGCGATGAGCTCCCGGGTGACATGGTCCCCCATCCCTGGGCCAGAGTGGCCCCCAGTACGACTGCTGTTACCGGTCTGAGTTTCGGATAAGCTGGGATGAACAGGTTTCAGGTGGGCAAAGAGCGTGACGCAGCCCTGCAGCTCCGCTATGGACAAAATCTGTGCTTACAGACCAGCCCCCTGCCATGGTGATCGCCTTCATGCCAGCCCAGCTCGGCGGGGTACGCCGGGGCTGTGGGCAGATGGAGAAGCTATTGACGGGCTTTCGTAAATATTGGCATAAACACAGCCTCAAGGAGGGATCTGGATTTACAGCTGGCCTCTCCCTGCCTGGCTGAGCCCCAAGCTTCATCCTTTACCTGGAACAACAAATCGTGGTCCCCGTGGGCTTGCCACTTGCCAGGTTTTGATGGATGCCTCTCCTAGGAAAACCCGGGTGAAGACACCTGGTTACTCCTTTTTAGAAGACAGCTTGCTGCTGACAAGAAGCAATAAAGAAAACTTGGCTGATTAATAGACTGCCTTCTTTGACATGCATGCTAGAAATAGAGAAGTGGGTAAGAACGTGATGATAAGCAGCATGATTAGAGACCCACAGGGGGAAATGAACATGTACACCAAATTGGAGGCAGCAGAGCGCAACACCTGAGCCATGATTAAAGACGGATCCTGCAATCTGTCCCCATGTGGAGGCCACCGGCTTTTCTGTGATTTGGCATGTAATTGGAGTAATTACTCAGAGCTCACCCTAAGGAGCACGGTGGAACATCGTGTCGGGTTGTTTCTCTCTCTGGTGACGTGGCAGCTCCTTGTAAATCGCTGTGAAGTACCTGGGTGTGATGCCGAAGGAGCTGGCCGCGGGCAGAGCAGCTCCGTGTCACCGTCATCATGCACTGGGGACACGGCTGAGCGGGGCTGTGCTGGCCCCTGCACCCCGCCTGTGGGAATGGAGCGAGGCTCCCTCAGCCCAGCGCACTTGGCAGCAGAGGTAGCGCCCAGAAATTAATTACCGGGCAATCATTTAATTCACACTCCTTTTTTCCCCTCAATCCTCCACATCAGCACCGCTTGGCAGGCTGGGCTGCCCATAATCCGCATTCAGAGCCGCAGCTAATCCCTTCCAGCAGGCAGCTGCCCTCCCTGATCCATTCCCTCTGCTCCAGCCTCGGCACATCCCTCCCAAAAGCCCTCTGCCACCGGCTGGGTTCCCACGGGAGACGCCCGTGGCCCCATGGGGCTCTCCTTGTACTCCCTGTGGAGGATGGTGGGCAGACCTTGCCCCGACCCCTGCCCCGGAGCGGTGGGGATGTACCCCCGGGTCTCGTCCCCCTGCTCCCTCCCTGGGGCTGGTGCTCACCCGAGGCAGCTCGTTGCTCCAGCCTCTGCAGGGATGCTGCTGGTGCCAGGCGGTGGGGACAGTGGTGTGACAGCCCATGGGCACTGGGGACAATTAGCCCATGGCTATGAGCAACAGGACAGGGGCAGCCAATCGCAGTGTCCCACCTGTGTGTCTGATGCCACGCTTTCTCCTGGATTCACTACGGTAAGGAAGAAGGATGGGGGAACCCCGGTTTTGGGAGTTCCCAGCTCAGCTGGGGTCAGGGGTCTGGGTCCATGTCCAGCCACCTGTTCCAGTTGGGGATGGGACATGCAGACCCATCCCAGTGCCTCTCTTTGGGCATGGGCAAGGAAAGACCTTGGTTCCTTGCTTCTCTGCAAGCCTCATCTTCTCCAACATGACCAACAGCACTGGCATGATGACCTTTGACACTTCAGGTGCTTCTCCTTCCCTCCCCACCATCAGCCATCAGCACTGGGGACACAGTGGCTGGAAGGGACGTTCCTGCCCTGCCCACAGCGACTGCTGCCGATGCTTTGCCCACACCGCAAAGCTGGTGGGACGGCGGAGCAGGGGCAGAGGGACCTGGCCTGGCTCTGCTCATGCCATCTCCAGCACAAACCTAGAGCAGCACTGACAGGCATGAAGATGTGGGAGATGCCGGGGGACAGGAGAGTACCACTCATATTTTGTAGCTTGAAGGGTGGAAGGCACTGCGCTGCACGAGCAACAGGGCGCAGACTGGCCCACGGCCCAGTTTCGGTGGCTCCTCTTCCCAACGGAGGAGCTCAGCAATGCTGGAAATCAGGCTGTGACATTACACAAGACCCGTACACAGCTGCTTATCGCTTCTCAGAAGCCACATAGCAATCCTGCTCCCCGCGCCCCAGAGCGTAACCTGCCGAAAAGCACCTCTGCTGCAAACCACCAGGGCTTTCGTCCCCACGGCCGCAGCTCTCGGGGGACTTGGGACATCGTCCTCTGGCAGGCATGGAGCCTGCTCCGCCTAGTGCCCACTTGGCCAGAGCTCGTGGTGCTTCCCAGCACCGGATCAAGTGCACAGTCCGTTTTCCTGGCTGCGACGGCGCTCTGCCGAGAGGTGTTGATTAGCTTGGCTGGTTGCTAATTGCCAGGAAGAGCCCAGCACGGCGGCCGTTCTCCGGGAAGAGGGAGGTCAGGGCAGCCTCCGTGCGGGAGGGGTCCCACCAGTGCCAGGGCTGGAAAAACATTGCTGCTGGAGCGATGTTCCCTTTTAAACTCCATGGATTGACACTGGGTTTGAAAAAACACAGCCAAACCCTACAAAATTTCCATCTGCGTCTCACCTCACACCTGCATCTCACGCGTAGAAAGAAAACAAAGACAAGACCACAATATCCAAAAAGTTCCTCCAAGGTGCATTGAGGCAGCAGGGCCACGACTGTGCGGTGAGCTGCTGCTTGCCCGTGTTCAACAGCGACCGCCACCTCCATCCTCAGTTTTACATTTTTTTCTTTAATTGTTTTTAATTATTTTTCCCCAGATCACCTGCAGCTCTGCCCTGGGGCTCCTGCCTCAGCTTCCCCCAGCAAAACGCCTACGTGCACATGCAAACACCCACGCTCCCCTTCTGCAACACGGCCACACGTGTGCCCGTGTGCCAGGAGAAGCACCGTCCCAGGAGAAGCGGCATCCCAGGAAAAGCATGGTCCCAGGAGAAGCACGGTCCCAGGAGAAGCACCGTCCCAGCCTCCTGCAGGACACTGCCTGGAGAGGGTGACCTGAAGAATCTCACCCACCCGCCCGCCCACGCACAAGGGAACACCCACGTGCACTCGCCCTCCCTCAGGCACTCGTTCCCCTTGGCCAAATGTCCCACAGCGCAGACGAAAGGGACACCTCGCATTTCGGGCCAGGTGTTGCGTGAAGCTTATGAGAGACGGTGAGACTGTTTAAAGCCTTTTTGCTTATGATGTCTAATAACGATAAGCCTCCTCAAAAGATGAAAGATGCCCTTCGGTGCACTTCGGAAGCAAGAATAAGGCAGGAAGAAGCGCCAGCCTTAAATTACTGTGAAAGCCGACACTACCTTTTAACATTTAATGTGCAAAAAGCCTGTGTCCCACCACATCTTGAAAGAAGCCTCTTGCATTATAAGCGTGACCGATAACGACCGGAGATAATTCATGCCTTCTCCTGGCGGGTGCAAAAGCTGCCAGCAGATATTGTCTTTCATGCTATCATTTTTCCCTCTGGAGGCTTAGGTTTGCAAGGTGTGAACATAAATCCATGCAGAAAGCCCAGCTGATGTTCTCCTGATGCAGAATATTATGTGGAGAACAGGACCACCGGCTACGGCATGGCCTGGGAGCAAGGAATGGCCAATGTTTGGGGCTTTCACCTGAACAGACAGAATAAAGAACCACATCTTGATTTACTTTGCTTTTTGACTTACAGACAAAGGCTCGTGATGCAAAGCCTCCCATGCAACACACATGGGAAGCGTTTCTTTGGGGCTGAAATTGTTTATTGGACTTAATACGACCGGCAGCAGCTTTTTAGTTTCCTCTCAAGCTCTCAAGATTCTAAAGACAATGCTCTTGGCAGGTATTTTCACCTAGCAGCGTTCTGAAAGAGGGAAAATAGCTGAGGCCTCTGGGATTAACTGCCCTTTCTGTGAGAAACATTTATCACTCTTCATACAGCTCTCCGCAATCTTTATTTCTATCAAACGCCTGTGACCAAAGATCGTTGCCCTATCTGAAAGCATTTCTTCCCCATCAAACACAGATCGTGCGACGCTCCCCTGCGCATACAAATTTCACGTTGCTAGAAAATTACAGTTGCCAGATCAACTGGGCAAGGAGTTTTGCTGGTCCAGTACACTCGGTGGGACACGACGTGCTGTTCCCAGAGGGGAGGCTGACGCAAGGGGAGGACGTGGGGGCGGTGAGGGGTGATGCCTCCATCCTCCTCCGCAGAGGCCTGAAGAGCTCAGGTCCAGCAGAAGGGTCCCCAGGAGCGGGACCTCCCCGGCCCGCTCTCAGCCTGGGTCTGCGATGTTCCCCAGCAAGAGCCACACCACGGGTCAGGAGAGCATCGTGGGTCTTCCCAGGAGGTGCTCCTGCACACCAGGAGCCTACCTGCTCCCTCTCTAACAGAGGTGCTCGGAAGAGGTCCCGCGGGCTCAGCACCGGTGCCAGAGGGCTGGGAACGAGCCAAAAGTGCTGACATCAAATTTTCTCCTAAAACATCAAAACACCGACCGTCCGTTTGCAAGGGGGAATCCTCTCCTTTTGTTGCAAAGGTTTGTCAAAGGGCTGGACGGCAATAGCAAGCCAGGTTTTGTAGCGGTGTTGGGCACGGCTGCGGGTGGCTCTGAGCTGCTGTGAAGGTTGTAGGAGACACCGGAGATAAGCAGCAGACAGAAGTTACGTGCATTGGATACAATGCCTTAGCTCTTCTTTCATCTGGAAAACAAACTATTAAAGATTTGCTTGAAAGGGGCATTTTCTCTGATTGCCATTGGTACTTCTGTAGAAAGCTACTTCTGTAGCTGTAGAAATATCAGAATATTTCCAACAGTTGTTTGTTAATGGCAGTTTGAAAGGAGAAAAAAACATCGCCTGATTATTTCCAAGGCAGCAATGAAACTAAATTAACAGTATTTGAAAATATAAAATGTAAAGCACAAGCAAATGGTTTGAACTTCAACAATATTTGCAGCTGATAATGGCAATGTTAAACCAGTGAGACACTATCCTAATGACACACTCACGGAAAATGAGGAGGAATATTTGCTTCCAGCTAATTGCTGAGCCTCTATGCCATGTAATACCACAAAGTGCTTTCTAAATAAATTATCATTTGATCTTGAAGGTTGTGCAACAAAACTTTTCAATTGCCTTTTCTCATCATCAAAAGAATTTCGGGATTACAGGGGAGATTTCATTTTTTTGGCTTTGAGTACGTGGAAACACAGAGGCGTGCCCTGACAAGCCAGTTATCTTTATGCTTCGCCATCTGAGACCATCTTGAGATGTTTCCCAGCTTGGAGACGTTTCCCCATGCGGGAAGCGGTGGCTGATGAGCTGCACCGTTCGGTGTAGGGCTGGTGGGAACCGGGGAAGCCTCCGCGGTGCAGCCCCCCGCCGTGGGCACGCTGGCGCAGACCGGGCAGCGGGAAGCAGAGCAGCCTTTGGCACCGCTCTTGGGCCAGGGCAGCCGTTCGGGCTGAAGGCAGCTCTACAGAAAACGAGCCTGGTGCAGGTCCCTGCGTCCCCGTTCAGAGCAGCTCAGGCGGACGACGGGCAGCATCTCCTCCTCACTGCGCCCACCCCGCTGCTGCTGAAGCACTGCGTTTGCAACTGTGGAAATGAATTACCCCTATGCTACAAACCTCAGAATTCACTGATTTATCATTTTTAGCAAATTTTTGTGCCATCCCAGGCAGGTGTCTCAGAGCAAAGCCTCTCCTCTCCCGGGGCAGGCACCTGCCTCCCGCCCGGCCAAGCTGAGCCTGCTAACTCTCCATTGGCTTTACATGACTTAATTTCTTCCACAACGCGCCGTATGTTTTGGTTTTTTGTTTTGTTTTTGTTTTTTACAAGACCTGGTTAAAAATAACACGGTTTGATCTGTATGCAAAAAACTGTGACATCTGTTCTCTGAAGGGGAAATTAGAAAAAAGCAAACCGACTTGGCTCTTCGCTGGAGCCAGACAGCAGCAGGGCACACCGCTCTGCCGGGCGACCTCCCGTAACGGCCCCGCGGAGCGCCCAGCTCTCCGGCTTCTGCAAGCAGAATGGATGGGTTCACCCGTGCTCCCCACATCTGGAATGCGGAGGAATCAGCATGCGTTTTACTGTGCTGAAATCTGACAGCAGTCCGAGCCCGCATGGTCTGCAGGAGGAACCCTGCGAGGCCGGTGCACGCGCAGGCGATGGGCAGCGTGCCGGGTGGGCAGCCCCCGCGGGGGTGCCAGGACCCGCAGGACATTGCTAACGTCCCGGCGCCCTCCCTGCAACTTACGGCCGCTGAGGGTGTCTGCAGAGTGGGTTCCATCCAATAAACGCCTTCCCTGGGCAGGTGTGGGACAGGCACAAACGTCCCCTCCTTCAGCCCAGTCCCCGCTGTCGGCCTCAGCACTGATTTAGCTCTGATCGGGTCCGCGCCTGCTCTTGCGTTACCAGAAGGTCGCTATTCTAGAAACAGCTATAAAGGGCTCAGAGAGTATCAATTATGGTTTTCAGACAACTGATCCACAAAAAGCAAAGTTATTTCGAGAAGGATAAATGTAGCCGAGACCATTATATATAATTCATGTTCACCCACAGCATTCCTGCTCTGCTGAGCACGGTGGCACTTCAAACTCCATGCCCTGTCCCAGATGTGACTTTGGGGGCGGGGGGACTTTGCTTTCCAGCACCTCTGCGTCCCCAGGAGGACTTCTGCTAGCAGGAGGTGCCCCCAGAAGCGTGCCTTGCCACCCTCCCGTGCCTCTCCGGGTGCTCACACGCACCCCTGGTGCTTTTACAGGTACGGCCCCGGCACCTGCGCCGCTTCCTTCCCAGCGTGCGTGCGATGCTGTGGGTACCTGCTGAACCGGCCCATCCCACCAGGGCAGGCTGGGCATCACTCCCCCATGAGGGATATGAAAATGAAACAGGGAGAAGGAGCCGCATCACCCCAGGACACCACCTGGTTCCCAGGTCAGCGTCCTGTCCCCTCTAGCCTGGGACATTTGGCACTGGCAGCTGAAAGGGTGGCCAAAAAAGCTAGAAATTCCCTCCCGGCTCCATGTCAGACAATGGTTTCTCAGCCTCTGCTTCTTTTTCCCCTCTAAAATCAGGACAATGCGGTCCCTTCTCAGGGAGGCTTGGCCGAGCCCAGGCTGCAGAGACCCGCGGGCAGGAGGAGCTGCAGAATTGCAAACATCAGGAATTTCGCACCGGAGACCACAGAGTCGTTTTCAGGCTCTGTGTGTGACGCTGCCGGCACCCTCTCAGCCTGCCTGACATGCCTGCCCAAATTCAGCTGACACATTAATTCATTAAGAACCTGGTGCTCCGTTTTTATGACAAGTGTCTGACTGCCTTGGCACTCCCTACTCAGCCCAGCATTATTTAAATGCTTCCCCTATTATTATTATTCGATAATGTATCCTATTACACACAGCTCTGGAGGGAAGCAGAAGATAAAACACTGCGTTTTATATCCTTGTGCTTTGCTGGAAAAACTTCACTGAGGCAATGACTGGCAAATGAAATTTCGTGGCATCTGCTGAAAAAATTTTGAGGTTTACAAGTAAGTGACTCACGATAGGGTATTTTGTTACATTTGGTTTAATAGCGCTGACTTCTTGTATTTCTTATTTTTGCAATGTCTGCTGCTTTGAAAATGTGAAACGCTGGTGTGTCAGCATGGGCACAGTGCGCTGGGCTCCAGTTTCTCTTCCACTGTACGCTATTTTCTTCTCGATCTGTTACTGCACCTTTTAAAAATGTGGTGTCCAAAGCCCTGCTCGCCACTCTCTTGCTCCAGGTCAAATCTTTTTGACCTGGAAAAGTTACTACCCAATGAATCTTACACCAGTTTTCCCATCCTTTTGCCCAACCTGGGAGTCAAGCTGCTAGCTCGGAGGTGCCAGCCTCTTCCTTTGAACACCGGCACAGGACTAGCATCCTCCTTGCCTTCTGCACAGGCATTATAGTTTATTCCCATTATTTAACTGGAATAAGCCCCAACCCCGCTGGACTCCAGACACTGCTGTTTTGCTTCTGCTGTGTGCAGTGGTTTACAGTGCCAGGACATCTTTTCCAATTACCGGACAAAAATTGCTGCTGGACCCCTCTGTCTTTTCTATAGCACTAAGAGTTTCCCAAACCACTGAGCAGAGATCCTACATAATTGCAAAATTTCATTTCTTCCTGGGAGAAAGTGTGAACGTGTCCCTGCTGGGGGATTATCAGATGTGTCACAAGTGACCCCGGTCATTTTTTCCCTTGAGACAGTGCTGAAAGCCCACAACCTTCCTCCATGAAAGATTTCCTGGTTGGCAGAATCAGTTGATGACCGCTGCAGAAGGCATCACGGTTGGTGTGACACGAGGAGGCACCCACGGCTGACGCACATCGCTCTGCGCAGAAAAAACAGCCTCTGCGCAGCTCCGGTGGGCTAACGGCGCGGAGACCTGCCAGGGCACGGCTTGGCGTGGGCAGCGAGTGGAGGGAAATCCCATCCCGGTACCCCCCGTGCTGGAGTGCTTTGCTTCAGCAAGGCGGAGAACTGGGGGACGTGGTGACAGCCAGGATGCGTTCATTGACCGGCGATGCACGTGGGTACCCGCGAGCCTCCCCTCCAGCCCGCAGCCAGCAGCAATTCCTGCAGCACTGTCAGGTTTTTCCCATTTTTCCTTCCCTAACAGTTCCCAACACCCCGTTTGCTCTTCGACCACCGAGCGGACATTTGCAAGGAGCTGCCTATGCCGCCTCCCAGTCTGCCTTCCCACTTTCCATGACTCTTCCTTGTACCCTCACATTACGCCCTTCTGCATCTGCACTACACAGCATCTGTTGATGATGAGTTTTGTTCCCATTTCATTACCTATCTGCTCCATATCACCTACATTTTCTGCAGCTCTTCACATTGGCTCTATGTTTCTGTCTCCGGAACAGCTCAGCATCAGTAGCAGGTTCTGCCACGTCACCGTTATCCCCCATTTTCCAGATAATGGGTTTTGACTGGTTTTGCCGCAGGACCATAGGGCCTGTCGGTCCAGCTGAGCATCCTTTACCTGAGCAGCTCTCCGTGCCCCGGTTCCACGGCCGAGGGGCTCAGTCTCACACGCCCGTTCGTTATTTCCCTACTGCTGCCGGGGTTTTTAAACACTCCATATAAAACTTCCCTGGCTCTTGACCACGGCGGATGTTGCTGGAAGGGTACGGCTCTGCCGTGTTCCCCGGGCAGCCAGAAAAGTCCTCCAGCATAGAAAAGAGATGAGTTTGAAAGTAAAAAGCACACAGAAAAAAAAAAATACGCCTTTTCTTTCTGACACACTGCCGTGAGCCCCATGTGCCACAGGGCACCTGCAAGTGTTTTGTTCCCCAAACTGAGACTGTCCCGACTACTTAAAAGGGCCTGTTTACCCTGACCAGCTCCAAGAAGCGGATGCGTTATGACAAAGGCCCTGAACCTTTTGATAGCTGCAAAATGCACTGAAAGCGAGTGGTCTGCAGGTGATAAACGGAGCTACTTCATGCGGTGCCTTCTGCGGGTCTGTGTGCAGCCTGTGGCTTGCGTGGCTTTGGGGTTGTCACCGGCAGGGGCTCAAATTGCTGCTCAACGATAGCTGAGCGGGAGCAGGAGGAGAAGCTGGCGCTGGGGCTGCGCTGGCGAAGGCTGGCACTGGGCACAAGCGCGTTGCCGGGGCTGCAGGGTGCCAAATCCATCCACAGGCAGCCGGGGAGAAGGAGCTCAAAGGTGCCCGTCTGTTTGGAGGGAGGCTGGAGCCCCAGGGCACGGCTTCCCACCCGCCACAGCAGCAATGCGAGCAACATCTGCCCCAGGAAAAACACATCTGGCTCTCAGGAACACCCCGCAGATCTGAGCATCCCCTTCCCCAGGTGGGCAATGCCAAAGCCTCCTGCCAGGTCCAACCCAGAGCCGATTCTGGCAGCTCCAGGCTCTGCTTTGTTTCAGCTTTTTCTTCCGACCGGCAAATTGCCTAAATTAACGTGAGACTTTAGACAGAATATAGCTAATTCCCGTGAAATATCTCAGAAGGTAATTTGCTCCAAGGGCTGCCCCCCATCAGCAGCTGGTTGGCGAACAAAAAATTTCCGGAGGAGAACTGCACAAACTGAACCCTGACGGCACCGAAAAGACTAACAGGACCGGGCAGCAATTTCTTGGCAATTAGTAATTAAGCCACGGAGGCTCACGACAGTCAGAGATGGAGCTACTAAAAACCTGGCTGAAATATTCACAGGCGAGGTGCTAGGGAACGTTTCCCTCCATGGCTCTGCAAAGCATTTGAGGAAAGGATCACAAAACAATGCAGCAACCTAATAAAAAACCCTAATAAAAAGCTGCATTAAAAGGAAATAGCGGCAGTCGCCAATCTGTGTCCCGGGCTTACTGCTCTTTTTTTGCCTACCTCTGCATTCCCTCGGAGCAGATTTCATGCTAGCCGTGGCTCTGCTGAAGGCAGAGGGGTGGTTCGGGCGTTCTGCTGCAGCCAGGCATTTCTTAGGGGAGGCAAAATAATAGGTTGGCTTTTTTTTGGTTGGGTTTTGCTTTTTTTTTTTTTTTTTTTTTTTTTTGCAAAGTCAGGAACTCCATCTTAGCGCTTCAGCCTGTTGTTACGGTTTGTGTTATTCTTGGCACGCCGACCGGAGTGCGCTCAGTATGAATAGCAGAGAGCTGAAAAGTAAATATTGTATCCTCCGGGAGCCGCGGAGAGGGGAGGGTGGTTATATTGCTTAATGGAGCACCCCCAGCGCCTGTTTGGGTTAGGCTTACAGTAATTGCTCCCTAGGTGAGTTTGTACCAACAATTGATCGTTTCAAATGGGAAAGAAGTACAAACGAGTAAGAGAATAAACACTGACAGTGTTACGAAACGCAGGAGAGGAGAGCGAAAAATCCCATGCAGCTCAAGCGCGGGGCTGAAAGCAAAGCTGGCCAGAAAATAGGGGATACTGTTTGTTTTATGTGTGATTTCTCATGAATGCTGAATGATACCAGGAAAGAAATTGAATTTTCTCCTTCAGCTCAAGCTACAGAACTACTTTCTGCAGCCTGATCATCTACAAAGAGTTCAAAGAGACCCCTCTGCTCTCCCATCTCCTCCATCCTGGAAAAGCATGGGGCTTGCAGCACGAGCAGCGCTTTGCTGTGAGCACGCAGGTGAGAAGACACGGAGCAGGAAGCCCACAGGCGTGATGGAGGAACTCTGGGCTAAGGAACCTTGGTGTAAAACCACTGTCCCCTTTCCCCCTGGCCGGGGCCGCTGCAGTCCTCCCATGGGGTGCAATGTCCCTTGCAGCCAGCCCACGCTGGCGGGGCCAGTCCCCTGCTCCTCACAGCTCTGTGCCCCCATCACTGTATGTCACAGCAGTGTGTCCCCCATGTGCCCCTTGCCCAGGGCTGCCTTCACCCAGCACATCTCCAGAGGGACCTCAACCAACCTCCATCCAGAATCCAGACTCTGCAGAACCTCTGCTAGGCAGGGGACCAGTGCTGGCCTGAGGACAGCATCAGCCCCCGGGGACCAGGAGCTGCCCGTCAGCCCCAGAGCTGTGGCCAGAGGGTCACTGCAGCACACCCCCAGTGCCCAGCGGCAAACTGGTGCTGCTTAATGCTTCCTGAGCATCTTCTGCTGTGCTTGTGCTAGCGGTTGGTAGTGCTGGTTGCGATGGCCCCAGGCCAGCGTCATGGGGACCAGGAAGGGATGCTCAGGTTTGGCCTGGGATGCAGGAGGGGATGCTCAGGTTTGACCTTGTGTGCCCAGAGCCACGCCTGCCCGAGGCTGGGCTCTGCAGCAGGAGGCCGAGGGATGGAAAGTCCCCATTCTTCCAGGAATTACCACAGAAGTAAGGGCATGGGATGGCCCGACAGCCACCGGCAGGTGAAGCACCAAGCGCAGGAACTGGCTGTGAGGTGCCCACAGGGGTGCTGTCACCCCGGCCAAGCACAGCAAGCTCTGCCCCAGCCCCAAAGCGGACCCGGTGGCAGCACCTTTCAGAAAGGCTGAGCTGGCAGCCCCACGCCAGCCGGCCCCAGGCTGCTGCTGCAGCTTCTGCAGCTGAGCTCATTAGTGCCTGCAATCAGCAGGGCATGAAGGGGAGATAATTACACAGGCAGCACGGCCCTGGCTGCGTGCAGGGTCTATATATAGCACCGTGTGGGTCCATGCTGTCTGCGGTGCTTAGTCACGGCCCCGGGGACCATGCGGGTCGGGGGGTGCCGGCACTGCTGCATGGGGAGCTTTGCCACTACCGTCTGCGGTGCCTGGGGAAAAACCACCCCAAGCTGAATTAAATGTTTCACTTACTACGTTTTTCCCAGCTAAAATATGCAGGGAGTTTCCCAGTGGACTGCCATTTTGCACAGAAAAAAACCTGGGAACATTTTTTTTTTTTTTTCCAAAATACCTAAGCAAATGTTTTCAGCCTGGGGCCAGGGTGACCACATGAAGGGGTACCCCCTCCCCTCGCAGCCCCCAGGACCCCAGAGAGAGGGAAAGGCACTCCCAACCCTGTGGAGAACATCCTCCGGCTGCAGGTGGAGGGTGCCCAGCACCTGGCTCAGCTCTGGGGGAGGCTGTGGGGCAGGGAGGCACCCAGCCCCACACAGCGCTGGCTCCTGAGGCCGGTGTCACCCTGCGGCAGTGCCATCCCAAACCCATGATGGTGTTTTCGGGCCAGCCCTGACACCCAGAGCCGGCCCGGAGCTGCTCAGCCACGGGGAAAAGCTGCGTTTGCTCATCGCTGGCCACTCCCCAGGGCCAGTGACATGAGCTGCCTGGCCTGTAATTCCAGCATGGCCATTTCCAAACTGATGGTAAGGTCTTGCCCTGGCACGCGAGGCCCAGTGTGTCACTGGTGTGCCCTGGCCAGCAAGCACAGGGCTGAGTCCGCACAGCAGCATGCCAGGCACAGCAGGCACTGTACACATGGGGCATCCCCAAGAGCCACTCGGGGCAGTCACAGGGACCTCAGGACACACCAGGGTGGCTGCCAAGCGCCGATGCCAACCATGGGACTGTGACACTGCACCAGGAAGCCCTGCCCTCTCTCTGTTTCACCCAGCAAGCCCGGGAAAGCAGCCTGGCACTGCCTGGGCAGGGGCGAGGTGGGTGGCTCCCGGGGCTGCTCCCGGCCATGCAACGCAGGGACGTCCCCACCCAGCTCACACCTCACTGAGAGTGGGCACCAACTGAGCAAAGCCTCCCTCGGAGTCCCCAGGAGGATGCGAGCTGCTGCAAACCCACCTTGCTGCAAACCCCTTGTCCTTCAGGGTGCATCATCATGGTGCATCGCCCACCCCAAATCCTGCCCTGCTGCAGCCTTCAGGGTCCCGGCCCCTTGCCTTGCCTTGCACAGCAGGGCCTGATCATGTCGTGTTTTGGTGAAAATGAGTCTAATACAGCGGGCTATTGCTTCTTTCACTCACCTTTAATCACTTCTTCGCTGTTCCTTCCCTGGAGATGTGAAAATACTTAAAGCTGAGCTTTTGTGCTATTTGGAAATGGATTGTTCAGCAAACCAAAGAGTGTAGGGTTAGGGCTGCAGCCCGCACGGCAGCCTGCGTTCCCCTTACATCAGTGAGAGGGAGGAGAGCCTCTCCCTCAGTGAAGATAAACATTCATTCATGGGCACAAGGGAAGGAATCCAGGAAACTCCTGCCATACACTGCACGGGCTGTTATTAGGTTAAGCCATAATTAGGTCCCCATCCCTCTCTCTTGCATGTGCACATCACACAGATGCACACACAGAGGCACACGCCAGCTCTGTGTAAAAAAAGGAGGGCTGAAAGTGGGTTAATGCCCTTGTGCACCTCCCCTGACTGAGACCTTGGCAGGACCTTGCTCGCACTGGCCAGGTCAGCTGAGACAGGATTTACTCAGGGAGCAGAGTGCTCATGCCTGAAGCCCGCTCATTCACAGCACTTGCTCAGGACAGACGTGGGATAATCAGAGCGATAAGCTACATGGGGCACCACATTCAACTGCCCAACAGATATACACCAACTACTTTTTAATCATGATAAGAAGAGCATGAAACCTCCTATCGCAAAGGACTTCCGTTGTGCCGCAGAAAAACAGCCAAGCGTGTCTTACATTTGCAGCTTTATTCTCGTACAAAAGGTTAAAGGCAAAGCTAGAAAAATGAACCTATTGGTACACGCTCACTGAATGCTTTTAAGACAAGACAGGGCAGTAAAGCTTTTATTGCTAAGAAGGACCAATGGGAAGCTTTAAAGCTCATCTAGCATTCAATTTTTGTTTGTAAGTAACCCAATTTAAAACAGCGTTTCAGTCTTTAAAACCCTCGTGCCTTTCTGGAATGCTTCAAAAGGAAGATGACCTGAGGACGGTGTCTGCTCTCCAGAGGGACCAGACAGATGCTCTGTGTGAGTTGCAGAAATGGGCCACTGAGGAATGCCAAAATGAAACCCAACTGCCCAGTTGTGGCCTCCTGCTGATCATCAGACAAGGCAAGGCTGCACAGCACCCACAGAGCAGCACCCTGCCATGTGCAAAAGCAGCGGTCACCTGGCGGCCCCTCAGCTGTCCCCGTGCCCTGGTGGCTGTCTCACAGATGGGCACCATGGACTTGTCCCAGGTAGAGCCAGGAGTTGGTGGCATGGTGACTGTGAATGTTCTACTCCAACTACCAGACCGTGCTTCCTCCTGGAGGGGTGAGGCTACAGGCAGTGGGATACTGAACGCTCCTGGGATCCCTAGGGATCCCCCTGGGATGCAATAGATCAGGGTTGGCCACCCTTCCCAAGGGACTGCTGGTGCAGCCACTACGGCTTTGCAGGGCTTGCTGCAGTCAGAGCTGCTCCCAGGGGCGGCGGGAGCCCTAGTCTTCAGGGATCGGAGTGTTGCAGTTCCCATGGTAAATTTTGACCTCACCCTCGCACTGGAAGTACTGGTCGAACACGTCACTGTATCCATGGTCCCTCCACCACGTGCAAAGCTGCCGGTTCCACGTGCAGTCGAGCACATGGAAGAGCTCTGGGTGCTCCATCCCTACCATGGTGAAGAAATCCTGGTCCCCGAGGTGGCCCTTGAAGTGGTACTTCTCTGTCAGCTTCTGCACCATGGTGGGCTCCAGTAGCTGGTTGTAGAGCTTGGACTGCCTCATAGCTTCAAGGTTCAGGAGAAGGACGCCACTATTGAAGCCGGGCAGCCCGTCAGGAGGGGGGTCCCCCACTTTGGTTTGGGGGTTCTCACGGCGATACTGCCAGAACGTGTGCCTGCAAAGAGAGGAAAAACAGGAACAGGGGAGTGAGGGAGCACAGCCTGAAGAGCAGCAACCTCAAGTCTGGGCAGGTCTGGATCACAGCACGGGATCTACCATCCATCCAAGGGATCTTGCAGTGCTCGTCTTCTGCTGGCTGGAGGCAACCAGCATCCCAGAGCAGTTCGGTGCTTCACAGGCTGTGGCTCTCTCCATTCCCATGCACAGGATATTGTCCAGACCTCAAGCCACTCTTCCTGCTCTCTCCTAAAGCCCCTTCTGTTTCTACCAGCATAGCTCTGGTGAGCCAACAGGACACATGATTGCGTGACTGCTCACACGGCTGTGCGGGGAGACAAAACCACATTCCCAGTGCCTAGGGTGAACCACCAGAAACGCCCCCATGCCAAGGAAATGTCCTGCAGTTAATGGGATCTCAGCAGCAAAGATCACAGCATCATTATTATTATTATTATTTGATTATGGGGAAGTTCCAGATCAAAGATGAGCCCCGGTTTGAGGCTGTGCAAAAAGAAGGCTTAAAATAAATCTGAGTGGCAGAAATATTTCTTCAAAATAAAAATAAAAAGCAAAAACCAATGCCAACATCTCATTAGCTAAACAAGCACTGCCTTCAGCGCTTGCAGCCCCAGGAAGGCTCAGATGTAGCAGCTCTGGCAGACTTTGTCTTCATTAGCTAATTTCCAGCTGCCAGAGAGCGGTGCAAGTCTGGCAATACACAAAACTAACTCCAGTGGGTGATTCAAATGGGAAAAATTTAGGCTACCTAAGCAAGCGGCCCAAAAATGTCTTTGGCTCCTTCCTCAGCCCTGGGGCAGTGAGCACACCCCACCATACGCACACCGGCTGCTCCCACATGCTGGAATTGAATTCATCCCATGCTATTACCCAAGCAGCTGGGGTTGAATCTGCCCCCCAAAATCGCTCCCATTCAGATGGAAAGTCTGCCCCCAAGCAGCACCCTCTGCTGCAAAGCCAGGCAGCTTAGAGCTGGCCAAGCCTGAGGTTCGGAGGAGGGCAGGAGGGACCCACAGTCCCCACCCCACCATCTGACAGCCCAGGGGTGCCAGCACTGCGCTCTCCTTCCAGCCTTAACACTTAAGGTAAAACTACAGCGTGTTTTTTTTTCTTTTTTTTTTCTTTTTGCACCTCACTGTGAAGATGTCTGGGAGAAATGCTGCTAGAAAGAATAACCCAAGCCTGCTGATGGCTCCTCTCTGAATCCGTCAGACACCAACCACAGTCTTCATGCACCTCCAGGAAACAAGAATTTGGTGCTAGACAGCGTGCATTTAGCACCCAAAGGTTTAAAGTGGTCTCATGCTGGGAAGCTGAAGCTGGGCTAATTAGGATGTAAGAAGATCCAGGGACTTTAGTCCCTGGGACAGCTCCATAGTAGCGGTGGGTACTCCCCCACTGCAAACATTTAAATTGAATTTTTTCTTGTAAGAAGCTGTGTTCAGCTCCAATAGGCACTTGCTCAGGGAATCCTACAGCTTCTACAGAGATCAAACTATTAAATCCATCCTTCTGGCCTGTCCTCCAGATCCCCAGCACAGCACTGCAAGACTGGCCAAGGCAAGAGACAGGATTCAACAGCCACCAGCAGAATTATCCCAGCAGAAGATGTGGATCTATTAATGATGTCAACCACGAGCACCTTTTTTATTTCCTGATCTGGAGAACCACAACCATCACACAGCATCACTTCCTTAGATCTTTTTATTTAGATGCTTTAGATTCAAACCTCTGATATTTCTCATCTCATTAAGGGTCTTTACACGGTTCCCTTTCACCTGATTCAGGACAGAAAGGGTTTTTCCAAGTGCCAGTTTTCCATGGAAGGAGGGTTCAGGTTTTGAGCAGCCATCTCCATGCCTCCCAGGGACCGGCTGCCTCATGGGAGCCCGTAGGCAGCAATGCTTGTTTGATCTAAAGGGCAGGGAAGGGATAAAAGGGCTCTGCCCGTGCAAAGAGCAGTTATGTCTTGAGGACAGGCACCAGGCCACCGCAGACGACTCGTGGATGCTCATGAGAAAAGAAAGGCAAAGTGTTCTCCATGCAGCATTAGAGGGAAGCTTGAGACAAGACCCAGCCTTGCACCGATCAGCCTCCCAAGGTGCTCAGGTCCCAGGGTCTGAGTAGAGACTGGCACAAGCCCATCTCTGGATATTCCGCTCCCTCTGCTTCTCCCTAGCAGTGCCAGAAAGCCATCCCCATGCCCAAAAAATGATTCTAGAAGCTCGTAGAAGGGAGAGGGGGAGCAGTGCCACGGAGGGAGGCACCTTTCCAGCTCCACAGCACGTTCTTACCTCCAAAAAACACACGCTGCCCAAGCTAAGGGACAAAATTACAGCCCCTGCAAGCAGCTAGAATAGGAAAAATGCGAATGCCCAAGCCCTCAGCACTGCCCTGCCGCAGCAGCCAGGCCACAGAGGGGAGAAAGCACATCTGTGTTAAATGACTCAATTTTTGAGCAATGCCGTTCCCCAGTGGATTACTTGGCGACGGCTGGTAACGAGAGGGGAGCAACATGCCCTTTTCTGCAGGGATAGAAGACAGACTGACAAGCAGCAATTGTTCAGCCCTTCCTCCCGGCGCTGGCGTGATGGGGCCATCCTCCCCCGGCCACGCGCAGAGACCGCAGGGGAGCAGAGCTGGTGGGGGGGAGAGAGTGAGCCATCCCCAGGGAGCGATGCTAGGGCGAGATCCAGGATGCGACGAGCTGCGGGTGGCTCCGCAGCGCTGACAGCTCAGGAACCCGCTTGCAGCACCGCGCCGCAGCCTTTCCAGTGCTGGTCTCTGGCCAACCAAGGGAAAGGTATTCTGGCAGCATCTGTTTAGCCTGGATTTCGCTCGGCTTTTGTCCTTCTAACAGAGGCTTTCGGCTCACTCCTTCTGCAGGGGCCAGGACAGAGAAGAGCATGGTTGAAAGGCACCTCCACCCAGCTGGAACAGGAAGGAGTGGTGCGTACAAGAGCATAATTTTCTTTGGAGGACCTGGGGCCGGGGAAGCACAACAACCAGCCAAACAGCTAACCCAGTCTGCGCCCCACGCTGCTCTGTCCTGCCTGACATTGCCCCTTGGCACCTGGCTTAAATTTTGGCAAAACATAGGGGGAAAATCACAAGATCTTGACAAGTGTGCTGCCAGGATCCAAGGAGGGGCTGGGCTGCCGGGGGTGCAGTCCCCCCCTCCAAGACAAACACTCCATTAAGGAACTGAAACTCTGGTTGGATGCAATGCAAATGTCTCCCTGTCCCAAGCCCCTGGACCAGCCGGGATCTCCCTTGGGACAGGCGGTTCAGGCAGGGCAGCGTGCCACTGGCCGTGGCTCCGAGGTACCCTCCTCTGTGCTCCCCAAAAGCCAGGGCAGGAAGGCATCCCGGAGATGCCGGCACCGCGGGATGCAACGGGGCAGGAAGCTGCTGGCTGGGAGGAGGGAAGGAGAAAGGAAGAGGAGGCATTTTGGGCTTTTGTTAATCGCCTTGGCCCCTCTAGATGGGAGGGGAAAGAGGTGACCCTGGGCCCCCGACCCCATAGCGGGGTGTGGGGGAGCTGTACGGGGCCACTGCCGCGAGCGCCCGCCTGCAGCCCTGACAGGCTTTGCTTTGAGGAGCTGTTTATAAACAGAGCAGGCGTGTGCTAGGAAACATCTGGAGAAGAGCATTTCCAAGCATTCAAACGCCGGACCCACGCAGCACAGATAAAAAAACTCCTGCTTCCACCAGGACTTCCCTTGCTGGCCCAGCGCAGGGCGCTCCAGCCACACCTCCCGGCATCGCAGGCCGGTGGCCACGAGCCCCAGCTCTCAGAGCTGCCATTGCAGGCTTTAAAATGCCTCGCTGGGGATAGCTGCCAGGGGGATAAGGGACCACTCCACTTATCAGCTGTATTTTGCAGGTCCTTCTCCTGCTTACTTCAGGTCTGGTTATGGGATAACCTTATGGGATGAGCTGGAAACTGCTGATAAAGCAGTGGGGTGCCCTTGCCGGCAGGAAAGGCACAGTGGAGGAGTTACTGCCAGCTGGGTGACCAGCAGCAAGCCCAAAGCACTGGCCCCACAGGCAGCAAACAGGGCTTGCATGGCTGTACCCACCTGAGATGTTCAAGGAGCTGCAACCCTGCCACACCAGCTGCGCAGTTGCCGCTGGCCTTGCTGATGAGGACATGGATCCTTCCCATGCGGCTGCATCTCCAGAAACTCAGACAGCCTGTGGGATCCCCTCTAGGCACTGCAGCCCAGGAACTGAGGAGCTAGGTCAAAAAGAAGTGACACGAAATGAGATGCTGGGCCAGCCCTAGCATAGCTGCAGTCAGAGGATGCTCCTGAAAGGCTGCGGGGTCTCCAAAAGCCACTGTGCATGTACACTGCATGAGCCTGAGCAGCGTGGTACCTGGGGGGGAAGGATGCACAGCCTCTTCTTCACCAAAGGGGAAGTGAAACCCACAGCCATGGGATAAACCTGCATAAATAAGGGGCCTGCAAGATTCTGGATGCAATAAACATCCCCGGACCAGTAAATTCCTTGCTGGAGCTCACTGGTTTGTTCCCACCTGTTGCCAGCACTGGCAGTTTGGGCAAGCTGCTTGGGAGGGAAGGACTGGCAGCAGCAGCAGGCCAGCACCTTGAGGACATACTTGAGCCTCTCCCCTGGGGGTCAGGGGCTGGAGGACCCCAAGCACCATCCATCCCCAGCCACCTGGGCATGGGGCTCCTGCCACAGAAGGGAAGCACAGGCTGCCAGCCATCCCTCTCTACACCACTCCAACAGCAGCCCTGCCAGTCCAAACACCAACTACAACAACAAGTGCACACTCTTGCTACCTCTAAATATGCTTTTCGGTTCCTGAGCCAGAAAATAGACGGCTGGCAGCGTTATCCCCAGCTGCAGCTGCTGGCAAACGCCGCTGTTCCTCTACAATAAGCTACGAGGTGCGAGCATGCCATGCTCCTCTGCTCCGTGCCGCTGCCAGCGTTCCCCAGGGGTGGGCAGGAGAACGTGGCGTGTGGCTGCGGTCCCACAGAGCAATCCCTGGCCGAGCCACCCATCTGCCTGGTGTCCAGTACCTGTGGGGCCCCGGCGAGCCAGCTGAGGAGGCGGATGGGATGGGAGCCCCAGCGGGAAGTATGCAGTAACCTGATGGGGATGGTGGGGATGTGTTTGAAATGGAGGGGGAGAGAACAGAGTGGGTAAATAATTGTAAAGGCTTCTGGGGACAACAGATACAGGCTTAAAAGCAACCTGGGTCCCACAGCAGCCTGGAGGACCCCCCACCAGCGGCTTCTGGCCCGCCGAGAAGACAGGGTGTGGGCAGTGGGGAGGGAAGAGTGGCATGAGGACGATGGCACCATCTGTCCAGGGGATGACAGTGGCTTTCCCCCCTAATCCTCAGCAAGAAGAGAACAGCCAAGAAACCTCCCTGCACCCCTCTCCTCCTCTTGGCTAAACCTCCCTGTGGCAGGCAGCTGCCAGCCCCTTACCACCACTGTGACCAAGATTAACCCTTGGGAAAAGGCCGTCTCCTCTTCCTCCAGCTCCCCACCACTAACAGGCATCTCTGCAGCGAAGATGACCCCTTCTAAGTTTCTGCTGCAGCTGGAGGGAAGCAGCCACCCCACGGCTGCACCCAGAACAGGATTCGACCCAGGCTCCCCCTTCCCGCCCTGGCACTGCCGGACCTCGGCCAGGCGAGCTCAGCGCTGCTGCAGACGGATGCTTTGCAACAAAGCGGCCCTTGTTGCTAATTGCTTATTTCCCATGTGCAAACACTAAACGCCTTAAGGAGCCTGGGCAGCAGGTTCAGTACCAGCCTGGCCCAGAGCGCCTTAGTGAGGCTGAGCAGCTTGTGTAACCCAGGAAATTCCAGCTCCGCGCTTCTCGGGAGCACCATGCACCCAACGATGTGCGGTGGCATCACCAACACAGCAGTAACCCCCGCTCTGCAGGGGAAAATGTCACCCTGGGACAAAGCAACCCCAATTCCCAGCCTGGGACAAAGGGCAGGATGCGTTGGTGTGCACACCAGGATCGCGTTACCCTCCTCTGATGAGTTCAAGGTGAGGGTCCAGCTCAGGCAGGACCTCCAGGGCTCCCCTGGAAAATGCTGACAGACCAACAGACTAAGCTCTTCAATGAAGACATCAGTAATTCCTTAATAAACTTCTCACGTAATGCACAAATTATGTCTGTACAGTGCTGTCTCTACTATAGCACATTCTGCATGCCAAACTTTTAAAAGCCTGTATTTGGAGCAGCAAATTGATTCTCGATGATTACATTTCTGCATGGACTTAGCAGTCTAAAAATGGGCACACTTAAACAGATGATTAGTAGCAACTTGCAAACACAGCTCACAAGCGAAACCTTTCCTTGGGACATGGTTTTTCAAGGCTGGCCCCCTCACCATGTAAAATTTTTGCACCCCACGCCAGTGCTAAAATCACACTCTGTATAGAGGTGGGACCATAAATCCCCGTCTGGGTTGCATCGGTTTCCTCTATAGATCAAACGCCCGTGGCACTAGCAGCAGCACAGAGCCATCGGCTGTGTGCATCAGAGCATCCGCTCACTCAGCACCAGGGAAGGCTGGGGAGCAGCCCGTTCACGGGGACACTCTAAAACACCACAGGCCTCATTATTGCCAAAATGGCAGATTTCTGTAACAACTGTGAATGGTCTCTGCTCCGGCAGTGCTCTCCTGCCTGCCTCAGAGGTGTGGGCAGCCTGTCCCCAGCCTCCCTTGCCCACTGACGGGGCTCTCAGGAACTGGGGTGATGCTCTCTCTTCACAGATGCTCACCTGCTGCTGTGGGGAGGAGAAATAAAAGGCCTCCATCCCTCGATCCCTGTTCAGGAGCTCTGGCCACGGGACGCTGTGCTGCTACAGGGGAGTCCTGGCATGGAGGAAACTGCCACTGGGCTTCAGAGAGTAGGAGGGCATTGCGGGAACCTCCAGAGGATTGTTGGAAGCTTCCCTATGTGGCCTCAGCACAGCAGCACTCCAGAAAACATCTCAGCTATGCAGCAAAACCTCTCAATTTCCTGCTGTTTGTTTGTTTGTTCGTTCCTCCATCAAAGGGCTTCAGCTCTTGCAAGCTCCTTCTTCACCAAGAAGTGAGGTGAGGAAGCCCTTGGCTAAGTGGCCCCAGCTGCCCTCCGGCTGCCAGAGAGGCCCCATCCGCTCCTCCTGGCTCACCTCTGGATGCTCAGCCCCAGCAGCCACTTCCCAGAGCAAACATATTCAAGAGCCAAGCTGGGCTGGTTTGAGACCTCTGCTAGCATCTACAACCCAGACTCCCCTCCCTACCACCCTGCAAAACCTTCACTGGCGTGCAAGGAGTCATGAATACCACGCTGCACAGGCCAGCTTGGGCCTTGCCACTGGCCATGAACAACATTTTTCTTAGCAGCCCCAAACCAAGCTGTGACCTCCCAAAAAGCATCATTGCCCAGCACGGACCTGCCCTTTCTTCAGTTCATGCCTCTCCCATGACAAAAAAGTAACCCCTGAAGATGACAGCAGTTGTGCAAATACCCAACTGGATCTAACAACTTGCTCGTGACATTTAGTGTGCAGGGGCTGATGATCTACCAGCGCAGCCAGGTACCAGCAACCCCAAGACGCCACCAGTGTGACACCTACCTCTACACACCAAAACCAAGACACTCAGGAGCTGAAATGGAGAAGTTCAGGACTTGAAGACAAGTGCAGGTATGGTAACAGATACATGCTCACCTGATGAACCCTGAACTTGTGTGCTATGGTCAACAAAATAAGACCTGTAGCAAAGTCACGGCAAACTTCTCAGGCAGCCGTTGCAAATGAGAACCACCACCCACGTGTGCTCTTTGCAGACAGCAAAGTCCTTGGAGGGAAAGCTTGAACCCGTGCTTGGAGAGTCCCGACTGCCTTAGCCAAACACACAGAGTGCCTTGGTTGCTGGAAAAAATCATGTTTGTAATACCCAAATCTCAAAGGGGACAGTTAATAGTATTAATATAATTAACAGTATTTGTGCTAATCGATGCACAGTTGTGGTTGTCAGATCTTGTCCAATGTATTCATTGTTTTTAAATGACGTTTCAAGTTTGCTTGGTAATGGGAGTGCAACGGGTCCTACTTAATAATGATGCGCACAGATGTAAACAACAAAACCCTCTACCTTTATCAGAAAGTAATGCTGAATTCCCGAAATCAATTTTGCTGCCAGTTCCTCTCAGGTTCTGCTTGTTCTGTAATTTTGACTGCTTCTGGGCAGCCATTGCCAAAGAATTCCTAGAACCGTTCCCTTCCATGCATCAAGCAGCAGCACTTGCTACAAATCAAATCAAAGCCTTAAAATGGTTTAAAATCCAAAGCGTGCAGGGTCCGGCTTGCAGGGCTGTGGGCAGGCAGCAGTGGCATCACCATGCCTGGCGGGGCACAGGTAAGGCACATTCTCCTGCCTTCGCTGACTGAGGGGCTTGGGAAACACAGAGCCCGTCGCAGGCAGCTTCCTGCTTCCCCCAGGCAAAAACACTTGGAAAAGAGCAAAGTCTCCAAATCAGGGCAACCTGCCTGCATGAGGAGCCCACCAACCCAGGCAAACTCAGGCAGAAGGACCTGCCTGCTGGAGATGGTTACCTCCAGCTCTGGAAAGCTCCAGCCCAGGCAACAGCCTACCTGCACTGCTGTGTCTCACAACCACCACCACTGCCTCAGCTAATACACAAGGAATCCAGCTGCTCCTCTTTGCTCGCAGCTGTCAGCAGTACTTCGCAGGTTTTTTTTAGATCCCAAGAGAAGGTACAGGACGTACTGTCTCAGCCCAGATGCACCGACAGCCCAGCCTGGCTGTGGATTCAGCATTAGCCTCCTCACAGCCCAGGATAACTCCGATCCTCTTCCAAACATCTGACAAACTGACTTAGCACCGCTGCTGCTGAGCTCCCAGCAAGCATCAAGCACTGCAAGTGCCATGCCTCCAGGTCTGGAGATTGCATGGGCTCGCTTCCACTCATTAATGAGCTTCTCAGGATTATTTCACCAGCTTTTAAACAAACAAAACCCATGCAGCACATAGCACACCTACAGCAGCTCCCACACCATCACAAGCAGAAACAAAGCTTTAGCTTTCCACAAAATAATGTCCTGTTTGAGCTCTCCCTAGGCTTTAGGCAGAAACAAAGGCGAACGGCCTTGCAGCCATACAAGGACTCAAGTGTCGGTCCTTTGTAGTCTGTAGCTGTCCCTTTGATGTAGATATCCTTTCCTGCAGGACAAACTTTTATAATTTCCAGCACTGTGGATTCCTAAGACACCTCCAACTTTAGCAGTGAAGATCTCACCCAATGGCAGGAATGGAGGCAGCAGTCGCCCTTCCAGCCCCAGCTATGTGCTCTCTCAGACCTGAGAAGGTCTGGGACTTCTCCTGAGGTCCACCATCACAGGCAGCTAGCAGGTATCTTGCTCCCAGCTGGAGCAAGGGGGTAAAGGCACCTGCTTGAGGTCCTGTGGGTTAGGTCCTCCCCAACGAGACCACTGGGGCAAGCAACGTGTGGGCAGCACTGAGGGCCCCAGGCAGTGCCAGCACTGGAATCACAGAATGGTTTAGGTTGGAAAGGACCTTGAAGATCATCGAGTTCTGACCCCCCCTGCCATAGACAGGGACACCTCCCACTAGACCAGGTTGCCCAAGGCCATGTCCAGGCTGGCCTTGAACACCTCCAGGGATGGGGCCTCAACAACCTCTCTGGGCAACCTGTGCCAGTGCCTTACCACCCTCAGAGTGAAAAACTTCTTCCTAATGTTTAATCTAAACCTGCCCTCTTCCAGTTTAAAGCCATTCCCCCTCGTCCTATTGCTACGTGCCCTAGTAAAAAGTCCTTCCCCAGCTCTCCTGTAGGCCCCCTTTA
The DNA here is from genome assembly GCF_965231255.1 of Vanellus vanellus. NCBI lineage: Eukaryota > Metazoa > Chordata > Aves > Charadriiformes > Charadriidae > Vanellus > Vanellus vanellus. The sequence goes on from NC_138913.1 coordinate 15,362,645, forward strand.
GGTGCTGGAAGGCCACAATAAGATCTCCCCGGCCCCTTCTCTTCTCCAGGCTGAACAGCCCCAACTCCAAGTGCCCAACTGGAGGGCACCCAGAACTCACTGTCATGTGGCAGTGCCAGTAACAGCACTGGCATCAAGTAGGAAGCAAAGAGGCAGGGATGGCCATGGGGATGGCAGCGGGGAACACGGTGTGGCATACCAGTTCAGGGTCAGCCTGAGGCTGCTGAGAGCAGCTGTGCAATCAATACGGCCATTCTGCTTCCTCTCGCATACCACCAGTGTGACCGGAGGGATCTATAACCAGGAAACTCGGTAAGAATAAGGTTTAAGCTCTGCCTTCTGTAATCTGAGTTTTCAGGACATTTTGGGGAGTGCCGCAGTGTTCCCCGCTCCATTCATCTCAGCCACAAGGCTGCTTTGAAACGGGGAGGCTTCTCCCTTCAGCAGCCGGCAGTGCTGAGCTGAGTCAGGCTGGCACAGAGGCCCCCAGGGAGGTCCATGCTGCAGCAGCATCCTCGTGTAGATGCCCTCACTGTGCCCTGGTGGATACCTCCACTGTGCCCCCATGCAGCCTCTGCTGCTCATGCCCGGTCAGGAGGCTGACCCACAGCAAGCCATGCTTCTCTTCCCCATCACTCAGACCCACTGCAGCCGGGACCGTGGGGCTACACCACTCTCCAGGCCAGGCACGCACCCCATACATGCTCTGGGGACGGTGACTTTGCCTGCCAGCCTGGTAGCTGGCTTGCAATGCTTGCTCGTGTTTCTTTTCAGGGCTGAGAGCACAGGAGAGCCTGGACTTCTCAGTTTGGCCAGGATCTGACATGGAAGGCCCAGTGCAACATAAGTATTTATACAGAGCATCATCGCCCGCCCTCTGTAGCCTGGTGGATAGGACAGTGCCAGCACGCCTGGGTAGCTGAAATGCTGCAGGGGACAATAGGATTTTTAATTAAGGTTATAACTCTGCAGAAGAACTCCTTGCATGGAAAGCCTTTTGAACGACGCAAACTTCAGATGCAGATTTTAATCTTCCCATCAAAATCATTCTCGCTGAAGCAGGAGCTCCCGGTCTTGGCCGTGGTGCGGATGCTGTGCAGGCAGACACATGAGCAGGCATATGTCACTGCTGGGAAAAGGCTCTGCCTGCAGGCCAGCCTGCAAACGTCAACAGGCAGGAGTGCTGCCCACAAGCTTCTACGAGCCTAGTGCACAGCACCAGTGTCCCCAGCAATGCTGCCAGTGGGGGCAGCCTCTTGTGGGACGAAACTCTGCCTGTGACCCCATCCACAGAGGTGTTGACTGTACCCTGTGTCACACATCAGGTCCAAAAGCTGCAGGAAGGACAATACGCCTGACCCATGGACAGAGTGCCGCTTCCCCCACTGTGGCTGGAGAGAAGCAAACCTGACCTCGACGGTCTTGGACCTCAGACCAACTCCTGCACCCAGCCGTGGGCTCCTGCAACCTCCCCCTCCTCACCCAGGACCCCCTACCAGACACCGCCCTGCAGGGCATGGCAGGGAGGTGGATCTGCAGGGAGATCCATGTACAGCTTCAGCAGGAGCTACCACTCTCCACAGGCCATTCCAACCCACCCTGAGCCACCCCAAAGGTCAGGCCAGACCCCGGCTGTGCAACAGTTAAACTCCAGGGTTTGCCTTGCAGGAGGGCCAGGAGATCCTGTTGCTCAGAGAAATGCATTTGTCCAAGACAAACAGCAGCCGGGCATTGTTTCAGCATGAGTCAAATAAGTGGAAACGCTCCCGTGCCATCCTGTTTTGCTGTCTGGAGGTTTCCCCCTACCTTCAGGATGTGCAAGCAGGCTCCGCGATGTTTCCTATTTGCTGTTCTCTTACTCCTCCGTTTCCTGCGAGCCCCTGTGCAGCCTACAGCCAGACAGCCAACAGGCAGCTGTTGAGAACAGCACTGCCTCACAGAAAATGGTGCATCATCTACAAAATAACGCTGGTCTGCACCCATTTACCTCCTCTGACGGGCCAAGTAGGTAACAAGGATCCAACACAGCCAAGTGGATTGACCTCCATCCATCCTCCCCGTTGCTGCGGACATGGGAAGATGGCACCCAGACCTTTCCCAGCCAGGCCAGCCTACTCTGCCCTGAGGGGGCCAGTCCACAGCTCCGTAAGCAAGCTCAGGAAAGCTCTGCTGACTCTCCCCAAGCTCTCTGACATTTTGCCCCATGCTCACTACTCTGCTTTTAAGGCCTCGGTGTTGAACATGTGCTGGCACAGCCGTGGTTCACATGCACAACTACTAGCACGGGTGCACACACAGGGCTGCAGAGTCACAGCCACAGTGCGCAGCCCCAGGCACCACGTCCTGCTTGGAAAACACCTCCTGGTCTGCCGTTGGAACAGGTACCAGGACGCTAGCATCTCTTTCAGCTGCAACTCCAACCACATTACCTTGCTGCTTTTGCTGGGAATGCTTTGAGTACAAAGGAGCAATGCCAGGATAAATCACCCTGGGCAGCACTGGTGAGGTAGAGAGCTGCATGAAGTGGGGAGGAAAACATGAGTGGCAACTGAGAGACCCCACCATCAGCCTGTAACCTTTCTCTGCCCCCACAATCACTTTCCCAACTGATGCTTCAAGCCTGCGCACGTGGCACGTCACACAGCTGGAGCTGGCACCTCTTATTTCACACCTAGAACGCATTTTTATCTTGCTAGAAGTATAAAAATAGCAAAGATTATTTTTTTTTTTTTAACAAAGACACTCAGGCTTCATCAACTTGTGTTTTTGCCTGGAAAACCTTTTAGCAGCGAGGTGTGAGCCCCGCGGGGCAGAGGGCTCGGTAGGAGGGCAGGCTGGCGTTTGCACAGCTCGCCCCGCACCGGGTGATCTGGCGACAAAAAGGATCAGGAACTTGTTTTCACATGAAGATCAAAACAGCACAAGAAGAAAAGCACAACATAGCCCAAAGTGACCCAGAATGTCAGAACTACAACAACAGAAAGTTCAGCCCAAAAATGCAGCCTGTGAGGGCTGTTATTGCTTGGCTTGTTTGTCCCCACCATGGGCAGCAGGAGGGGGGAGAGCACGGCCGGCTCAGGTCAGATATTCAGTGCTCAGCCCTGCAGTCCCGTGCCTTGTCCCCTGCCGTGCCAGAGATCTCTCCCTCCAGTGGAGCACCCTAAAGCTTAATTCGGTCCCCTTCAGGTGTGCCTAGTCCCACAAACCACATCCAGGCAATGGAACACCATCCCCACTCCCTCGCTATGCGTGCAAATAATGCAAACCGAATCCCTGCAGAGGCAGATTCCACCATGGACTAATTGCAGGCAAACAGACACTTAATTTATCCCATTACAGGCTGCAGCACTAACAAACGGGATCTGCCCTGCTGGGCAGCGCTGACAGTCTGACACGGCCCCACCACCACAATCAGCTGTCACCGCTCCCTCCATCCCACTTTAAGCTCTAAGGATTGGATATGTTCACGGGGGCTGGATTTACCATTCTGGGCACTAAAATCCTACCAGGATACCCAAAGTGGACACAGGAGCCCTCAGTGCTCCAAGCGTCATGCCACCCTATGGCGATGCAACCTCAGCATTCACTTTCCTCTGATCCTAGCTCTCCCTGCTAAAGTCACAAGCCGGGAGGGAAGGTGACACTTCTGCCATGGGCACAGCAATGTCTTTTTCCAGCTTGTGAACAGTGCTGATTTCTGCAGTTTGAGCAACCAGAAATGCTCTCGTGAGCATGTTCTCAGCTGGCTTGGGCTTCTAGAAAATGATCAGTGGTGATTAATGACCATCAATCTCCTGCTGGTGAACTTCTGTCTCCACCCTCATCCAATCCAGATGCACATACAGCAGGAATGGTTGCTCCAGATCTTTGCAGCTCAGCCTTTGCCCAAGAATGCTGCTGGACATGTCTTAGGAAGTTCAGTTATTGATCTCACTAGTAAGGCTTCCAGTAGGGAAGGAAAAGACATACAGACCTCTTAAGCTTTTTTATCTATCTCCAAGAACGTTTACATTAAGATTAGCAAATCTAGCCAAGCCATCTCAGACGCTCAAACTCTGCTCAGCTGAGACACCATTAAGGCATCCTGAGTTGATGATCTGATTCACCCTGGATTAAAATAAAACCAGAGGTTCATCCTTGGAACAATGCAGGCTGAACTATAACAATTTCTTTAAGCACCAGCCTGGAAATACCTGTGTCCCTCAAGCCCACCAGTGGTCCATGAGGGGGAAGAGCTGGGCCACCCCTCAGTGTGCCACTCCCACCGCTAGCTACCACCACAATCGGCACCGGCTGGTGGACCAAGGGTCTGAAGAGTAAGTGACCATGGGGCTATCCTGATGTTTGCAAGCCTAGGTCACCAACAGAGTTGCCCACTCAGTCTTTCCTGGGCGAATATTTATTCAGCAGAAGATGCATGGACACTCCAGGGACCCAGAACCTCACTGTTGCCCAAACTCAACCCCTCCTCTCTGCACTGTTCACAGCCAAAACCTCTAATCCCCTGACATACAAACTGATGCTCCAGAATGCAATCACAGCATGGCTGGGCAAATACACCTCTAGCAGATATGCTATAATCTAGGTATGGATTTTGGCACCGATGACCAGGAACTTGGCCCTGAAAGCCTTTTGATGGTGCGTGAGAACGAGGAAACCACAGTGACACTGTATACTTTGTTCATACCGACCTACAAGTTTCAGATTAAGTCCCCGTGCAGGGATTAAAGCAGGAAGACTGCTTCCCCCTTGATTTTCTTACAAAGAGCAACCTGAGTTGAAGAGAATTCACGCCAGCCACCCGCTGCCCACCCCATGCTCCCCACGGGGAAGGGGCTGTACCTGTACACTGGCTGCATTTCCCTGGCAATCCCAATGACTGCTCCCTCTGGGAAGTTGTCAAACTCATCAAACAGGTCTCGGATGTTGGTCTTGTACTTCAGGTCCAAGTCTACCTGGATGATCTGTGTTATTTCTGAAAGCACAAAGAGGGAAAAGTCAGATATATAAGACAAAATTGTAACCAGTGATTACCAAAGACTACTTGACGAATTACACCCATCAAGGATTTGGTGCAATCAGCCCAGTGGGCAAGACTCAGCCAATTGAGGGCAAACACAACCCAGCTGCAACCTCTCCATAAAGCTACCAACCTTCAAACATCACAACAGCATTTACCACTGCGTATTTCAGACACGATTTACTCCAGAAACCATTTATGGTGACCTCCTGCTTCTATCCACTCCCTCCTTCCTTCCAAAAGCCTGGTATTCCATACGATCGACAAAAGCAAGAGGTAGCTTCCACCCAGCCTCTCCCTTTCTGGAAGTGCTTCTGGCAGGAGCAGCCACACAAAACCCCATGCTCACCTTCTGCTGCCTACTTCTGGGAACAGCTACTAACTCCACGGGCATTCCCCAGCTCCAGCCCACAAAGCATCCATCCCTGCCTTGACGTATCAGAGCAATTCCCACCACAGACAACATCAATAATTCAGTCAGCCACCTGACACCCTCAGTAACACCTGCACAAACTCTTTAGCTGCCAGCAGCCTGACAGGGGCTTCCCCGAGGGCAGAGATGACAGACCCCTGTCTGCACAGAACTGCTGGTGGTCTGCGGCAGCTTGGAAAACTTTATTATTGCTGGTGGTACTCTGTCAGAGACAAAGAGGGTTGTGCAGACATGCAAGCATCTTCCACTTGCAGTAGGAAAGTCAAGAGTGAGGAGAGGCTGGAGAACATCATTATCAAGGCCAGACCTGAGTTCATTAACAGGGCCAGGCCCCTGCCTGAATTCACCATAGCCTCCTCTGCAGCACACAAGATCAATTGAAGGCAATGTAGCTTGGGAGAAAGTGCAGATGTGCCTCGTCAAGACTGCTTTTCCCAGATGGATCTGGGGATGTTGTATGGATTGCAGCAGGCCAAGTGGAATGCAGGAAACGCTATGAGAGATTGGACCACCGGATGAGTTCCCCCAGCCCCATGCACAACCACGGTCACCTTCTGGCCAGCCAAGTTCAGCCCTACTTGGGGACTGCGAGCAGAGTGGAGCCACCACTATTTATATGTGTAATAAAAGCCAAGAGCAAATTGGCCAGGTTGCTTAGCACTCGGCACTAATTTGACTGTAAAGACTCTGTTGACCTGCTTGGGCCCCACTCACCGTGTGCAGGTGCTGTTACAGCTTTGGGCAGGCTAGATGTGCGTGTCACCACTGCCTTCACAGAAATCAGCAAACAAGGCCCTCAGCCTTCCTCCTGCCCAGCACTTGCAGGCAGGAGGACGAGCCCAGCCCGCCCTCACCCTCTGTGGCTAAAGGCAGGGTTTCCCATCAGGCTGGCATTTCTGCAGCGCTGCTCACGCTCCAGCCTTCACACCACCGTGGTTCCTCACCCCCTCGCGCCGCCATGCTCAGGACAGGCTGCTGGCTATCCCTGCTCTGCTGAGAGCAGGAGGCAATTTCTCTGTTTTCAGCCCCCAAAGCCACCACTGGGACTAGAGACCCAGGGAGGCTGAGAGCAGCCAGGCACAGGCAGCTATCCTCCAGCACAGGAATGCAGCTTTGCCATTTCAAATGCATTCATCACTTGGTGTTTGTGTATCAAGCAGACGCTGGGCTGTACAGCAGCTCTGAATTTTTTGCAGATCCTGCACTAATCTGGGGCTCTTGGCCACTGGTCATATCTACCACGCTGTCCTCATTTAAGAAGGAAAAAGCCCTGTGAGGTTAAGCAAGAAATATACTGCTTACTCTGCGAAGCATCCAAGCAGAAATATAAATCAAGGAGAAACAGTATCTAAGCTACAACCTGGGCTGTATCTCCATTTATTTTTTTAACATCCATCCCTCTCTATTTGCTAAAGGGAAAGGCCACACTCCCTTCAGCCGGCAGTACGGCAATCCCCAGGCCTACCTAGTATTTACCACCACCATAATCCTCTGTTTGCAAAGATTTAAAACCCAGGCGTAGTAATTCACTACAGGCTAAAGCAGGTCTTGACCTGAAAGCAATTTCCCTCAGCCTTCCTAACTGCCTCAGAAATCACTAGCGCAACTCAAGCAGATGAATAGGCAGAGCAGAGGATTTCTGCAATGGGGAAGGAGACATGTAACCCAAAGACCCCAAGCCTCCCCAGTGGTCCATAGTGCAGCAGTGCAAAACCCCAAATCCTTAATGCTACTACACTTGAGAATATCCGGACTAGTCACAAAAGTCCAGGGTGAGGAGACCCAGATCCAGGGCAAGGAGACCCCGAACTACAGAAGCTCAGCCCAAGAGAAACGGAGGGGGGAGCCTGAGCCCCCTGAGGCACTGCCGGAGATGAGGAGAGGGGATGGGGTTCCCAGGGGATCCCAGCATAGTTCTCCCCAATGCACAGCAGCCTTCTGACACCTCATCAGGTCTCAATTAAATCAACCGCAAGGCACGTCATCCAATTGTTCTCTAAAATTACAGATGAGCATTAACTGCAATTAATCACAGTGGAGAATGAAAGCTGAGCTTGGGGGAAGCTCTACTCCCAGCCCTGCCTGCTCCAGCACCAGCACCCTGCATGGGTTCCACGCTGTGCTGGGGAGCCCCCCAGGAAAAACTCACTAACGAATTACACCCAGAGAGCACAAAGCACTTTTCCTTTTCCTTTTTTTTTTTTTTTTTTTATTTTAAAGCAAGCATGAACTGCAACACTGAGACAAAAATGAGCATGGGTGACATTAAGTGCCACTTTGCCAGATGCAGCTTGCACGGATAGATGAATGGCCAAGATGATTTCTCTGCCTAGGACTGGCAAGGGGCCAGGCAGTAATATTTATGATGTATCATGCTCTTTTGCCCTTTTACCAAGCGCTTTGTCCTGGCTGTCAGGACAAAGGGGTGGAGGAATCGCATGCTGTCTTAGGCACAAACTGCTTGGAGGGGCCCAGCTGGAAATATGGGAAAAGGCTGAAAGTATTTTGCTCATCAAGTGAGTTTTCCAACTTTGCCATACTGTATATATCCTCTGCTTTGTTCAACTCCAGCTCTTCCAGCCATGTGTGTAAAGGGGAGCTATGCCACTCAAAGCGGAGATTAACTCCATCAGCAGTGACAGCTTTACAGCCCAGGCTGGCCCTGTTTAACACTCGTAATGTTTTACTGCAGCCTCGTACCAGCAGCTGCAGCAGGCTGCTCTCCGGGCTCAGCTCAAACCCTCCCTCCAGCCACATCCAGAGGAGAAAGACCAACTTAAGGGATGTGTGATCCCGCAGCAGGGTCTGGGGTGCTGGAAACAGGAGAGAAAGCCAGCACCTGTGCCCAAATCACCTTGCACCAGGGCTCAGCTGCTGAAGAGAGGGAGAATCAAGGTTATCTCAGAGCAGGACTCCAGAGAGATGGTGGTGCAGATCCCCTCTTGTGCGGTTGCGCCCTCCTTCCCCCAAGAGCCTCAGCCCGGCAAGGGTGCACAGGCAGGCGGAGGTCACTTCCCTGTGCCCTGCTGCCTGGGACCCGGCAGAGCCACCCCGGGATGCGGGCAGGTACCCCGGGTGCATGCCAAGGGGCCCAGCAGGTTGCCTGGATGCTCTGAGTGGTGCCCAGGAGCCCCTCTGGCAGTACGCAGCTTCTGCAGCAAGTGTGATGGCACTTCCCAGGAGGCATCAACCTCATGGCCTGCCCCATGGCAGATCAGGGACAGAGCTGGATGGGAGCAGGCAGGCATGCAGTGAGCTGGACCACCCCACTGACATGCGGTGCGAGCCTTGGGAGCAAACCCCTCTTTTCAGAAGTCAGGCGGGAACAGGAGCGAAGAGGCACAGGGAGGAGAAGCACTGCTTTGGCCGACCCAGCCAGAGCTCTGGGGAAGCTGCGCAGCAAGCAACCCTGCAACAGCTCTTACACCTCCAGCCCTTCTTGACCTGCAGCTTACGGATGGGCAGCCTTGAGCCTGCCCATAGGCTAGGACTACTTTCCTCTAGCCTGAGTTGATGGGATGGCCTGCAAGAGATTTAAACAGTGGACTTAAAACTACAGGAAAGGGAATGGATGGCGGGTCAGAATGACAGGAGACGCGAACGCCGGAGCCTGCACAGAGCCTGGGGGAAGCTGCCAAGCACATAAACCTGTGGGCACAACTCCCTTGGCTGCTCTGTGAACACCAGCTGCCAGCTGGAAACCCGATGGGAGTGAAGGAGATCTCCTTCTTGGCTGTTTGCCTTTTCCTGCTCTGGTGCCCTTGCCACCAGTGAGTTACTACCTCTCCGGTGCTGCAGGCAGCCAGGGCAGAGGCAGGCAGCAGCAGCATGTACTCCCCATGCACAGACAACGCTGACACCCTCCATGCGCAGTCAGGGCATCCACAGGTCACCTAGTGATGCCCAAAACAGTCTCTGGAATATGGCATGCAATTTGAGAGGCTCCTACGTGAGCTACAAACCTCCTGGTTAGCAGGAACCCCTGGGCACAGGTGTGGGGAGCCCAGGGTGGTTCACCAACTGCGCATTGGGCTCTAATATTTAGACAAGGCAGACAAGCACGACCCTGCAGCCCCACAGCCTGGCCTCTGCAGGCAGCACAGGCTGTTCTGCAGGCAAACTCATTTACACTCATCCCAACAACTTTCTCTGAACGAGGGTTGCTACCCTGGCAAAGCTGAGCCCAGAGGGCAGGCGCAGGGTTGGGGTGTAAGCGCTGGCCTCGGCTCCAAATCCTTTTCATCCGTACAAACGGTGCCAGACCTGGGGCAGAGAGACGCCACCACCAGCAGCCACTATCACTCTGCAGAGAGGGGAAAGGAGTGAAAATAATAACTTGTGTCCAGGAACAATCAGCAAAACAGAGAGATGCCATCACAATGCAAAGGGCAGACCATCAACGGGCTTGTGTAGGCCCGAGCTCAGCTCCCTCCTCAGAGTGTAAAATCCTGCCTCCAGCTGGTCTGGCAATGGAGCTGCTGCAGGGAGCGGTGGGATGGCAGGAGGGGACAGGCCACCACCCTCCCAGGCTGCACTGTGCCCAAACCTCAGGCACACTCCTGAGGAAGATGCCTGTCACCAATGCTGGTGGCGATCTGGCTCTGTTCCTGACACCCTCTGCACTGGTGTGTCTACCTGTCTTGGCAAACCTGCTTTTAAGGACCTAAGTGCTCTGGTGCACCACACCAACGAGAAGAGACTCCTCCGACATGTATCAGATGGCAGCACCCCGATCTCCCTGCCCCTCCTCTGCATCCCAGCAGCGATTTCTGGGGCCAGAGGCTGGTGTCTTGCACCCATGCAGAGCAGAACAGGTAAGCTCAAGGAGGACGCCACCGGACTGCTGACCATGCCTCGCATGCTGTGCAACCCAAGCATGCTGCTTTGCCTTTCCCCGTGGGGCCAGCAGCAGTGAGTCCTGCAACACAAAGATGCAGAAGCCCTCTCCATCCTTCTGGAGACCATGTAGGGGGCAATAGCCTCGCAAGAATAGAGCCAGACAGCTGCCAGATGCTGAGTGGCTCAGAGACCCTCTGCAGGGACAGCAGTGGCTGCAGCCAGCATGGGTGACACCACCCAGTGAAGGGACGGGAGTGTCCCCTGCTGGCTGCAGTTCTGGGTGTTGTGGGGCTGCGGCCAGGGGTCTTAGGAAGGGCCAGGGAACGGCTGTGCATTTTGCCATTTGATCTGAACCCTCAGAAGGAAGACGGCCGGACGGCCCAGGCTCTCAGAGTTGGGGTCAGCAGGGCTGGAGCACTCAGGTCTGATGGTCTGCAAACACTGGGCATGCCTGTACAGCTTCCCTTCCACCTCTCTCCATTGCTCTGAGTTTGGCTCTAACTACCGTTGATTTTCCTTTAGCTGTCTCCGTCACAACAGGGGCGCATCCCAAGGAAACCAGGAGCTGGGAAGGACCAGCACCGACTTTCGGATTGCTGCCCTGGGCAATAAACCTCGTGGAGCCGGGTGGCAGCAGCCCCAGCTCCAGCAGGCAGCGTGCCTGCCGGCAGCAACGCATGGCTCTGCAAAGCCGCCCGCGCTGGCTGTGAAACCAGGTCCCTCCGCCCTCACAGGCTCAGAGGGACTCATAGCCAAGAAAAACACCACTCCCATGGCCAGCACCAAGGCCAGGCGTGGGTGGGTGCAGGGCAGGCAACAGGCTCTGGAGGGTCCCCGCACAACCCAGCGGGCACTGCCCAGCCGAAGCAGCCAGTCGCCCCCGAAAGTCTGAGTTGCAGCAGGGAGCGGAGTGCAAGTGCAGCTATGGTGCCAGGCGGCGATGCCAGCACCACGACAAGCCCAAGTGTGGATATGCCTGATTTATTTACACAAACACACTGGATTCTCCATCCTGCCCTTCGTTAGAGGCTCCCTGTGTTTGGCTTGCCCCCCTGCGCTGCCGGCTGCCCCCGGCTGCTCTCCCTCCTGCTGTCAGCAGGGCTGTGAGCAGCTTCCTCTCCAGCTGTGTGCTCCCCCTGCCAGGACTTATTTTCTGCACAGATAAAGTCTCACCCTCTGCTTTTACGATTAATCATCACCGCCCGTGCCGCTGACCCCAACAACACCGGAGAGCCTCGCCCAGAGGAAGGCAGCCCAGGCAGGGGCACGCAAGCATGACACCCTCTGCAGAGCTCACTGCCAGCACATCAGTGACCGCGGGGGACTGCAGGCCCCCTCCCCAGGACCTGGTGCCGCTCTGGAGTCCACCCTCCCAAGAGAAGACAATCCTACAAAGCCCTGCACTGGTGGGGCTTGCCAAGGTGCAGACAGCTGACCTTCCAGCTGCCCACTTAAAACACAGGTCTTCGCCTCTGCCATGCAGTCACAGGTCCCCTCTGCACCCCAGGGCAGCCTAGCAGCCCCCCTCCCCATAAGCAGCCTCCGCTCCCTGCAAACAGCATGCCAGGGGAGGGCAGGAGGCAAGGGGGGATGTGCCCAAGCGCCCCAGCCTCTAACTACACCACAACACAGGTTTCTGAGCCACCAATTAGGCACCCAGCGGAGCAGAGCAGCGGCTTCTGCACAGCATTTCCAGCCTATCAACTAATTAAAAAAATTAGGCTGCCTGCCAGAGACAGATGACAAATCATCACTACGACCCACACAGGGCAGGCACCAGGGTGAGCCCAGGGGTCTGGTGCAGCAGTGATGGCCCCGGGTGCTGACAGCAGCATCGCTCTGCTCGCCTTGCCTGACACCCCACAGCCACCTCCAGAGGGATGGGGAAGACTCGGCAGGAGATGGATGCGGTTTGTTCCAGGAAATTAATTTTTCCTGTGCATCCAAGTGTCTCCTCGTAATCCATCAAGGTCTGAGGGACTAATATTTAATGGTGCTCAACACCTTGGCTCTTAACCGGACTCCAAGGCAGAGACATCGCTTAGCACGCGACAGCTTGCAGGATGGAGCTGTTAAGTGCTGCTTGCTATGTATTTAATATATGGTGCTGCTGGGGGAGGAGTGTGAAGATACTTTTTGGAGCTGGAGGAAGAGCAGCAGGAAACCTTATAATCAGACAAAATAAGGTCTAATTCCAGGTTGCCATAAATTACAAAGCAGTGTGGATGGAAAGCTGTGAAATAATGAGTGGGTGAGATAGAAAGGGAAACCAAAAAGAGATACAGGAAAAATAAATGCATTAAGGTAGATGAGCTTACGTCCTGATTAACTGCAGGGGCTGGCTGGGGAGGGAGGAGGGCAGCACCCATCGCAGCACCGGGTGCTGAGACCCTGCTGCTCTGCGGGGAGGGGGGAAACAGCCACACGCGCCTGCCCCGGCCTGACAGATCTAGGACATCTAAAAATAATTGATGGTGGCACCGCAGCAAGGGGCGGCCAGTGGAAACGATCAGAAGCGACACCACCCCTGGGGGCTGCGGGTTGTGCTGGCCCCCAAGGGCAGCGGTGCTGCAGGAAAGGGGCCTCCGCCATGTCAAGGCTCTTGGGGGACTGCCGGGCACCCGCCAAGCAGCATCCACGTCCCCCTCATGGCAACAGCCTTTCCCCACGGCTCCTCCACAGCAGGGCTGAGGCCAACGGACTCTCCTGCCAGGAGAGGAACACCCTGCAGGCAACTGGACGGGGTTAGTGTCCCATTTCGGCAGGTGAGGACCTCTCTACAAGGCCACAGCCTCCAGCATTTACCTGGGGTGGGCTTATTTAGAGGTCTGGTGTTGCCTCCTCCCAAATAGCACCATGAAAACAACTCCCACAGCACAAGAAGCTCACCCCAGCAAGGAACAATGGCTGGCACTGCTCTCCCTATTGCTCACAAATTCATCACTCCAGCCTCTTCTCTTCTAGCAGGATCTGACATGAATGAGCGCAGCCCAAAGATAGTCTGGGGAAGGAATCTGGCTGTTTTTCACGTGGCTGCAGCGTGAAGCAGGGAGGGAGGTTATGAGAGCACATCAAAAACTATTAATGCTTCCTCCAGCCCTGTAAAGATGGAAACATTTTTGCCATAAAATAAACCCTTCAGCTACTGCAGCATCCCGTGGGAACTGCAGCTTGGGAGCATGTGGCTCTGGGGCCATCTCCCATGACTCCACCGCAGACCCCAATCTTCTGTGCCTCTTTACAACATCTCCACTTTGGTAACGTGTGATCAGGCCTGGAGCATCTGGGACACAGGCACTCTCCTCCCAGCACTCACCCATCCTGCTGCATCTCTGTGGACCCCCGATATGGTGGGGCTCAGCGACAGTGGCAACGTTCAGCCAGCAGGAAAGGATCAGGAGTGACACGTTCTCAAAATGCTCATTTATTACAATGTAAGTTGCTGAGTTTTGTGGGTAGCTGCACCGTGCATCAGGAATTGCTCTGCAGGTGACAGGAGGAAGAAGAGGAGGCGCTGCTCCCCCATCTCCCTCTGTCAGTCCACCTTACAGTCCTCCGATGCACACCTCTTTTTTCATGGTATGACACAGGATTAATGCACCGTAACTCACTGCACACAGGTGCTGTGGAGGAGAAACATTTTGTGTAATCACCTGGCACCCCATGGGCAAACAGAGCCTGACCTGGGCAATACTGCATTACAGACTGGAACACTGCAGCTGCAGTGGCAAATCCTCACGCACGCACACACACCTACCAATTCCTGTTTTCCCCAATGCAATAGATCACGTTTTCAGGATGCTGCCTGCCTGCTTTTACAGAAGGGCACTAGCAGAAGACAGCTACTTGTCAAGGTGCTATTCCAGCAAACAGACGATTTTCCTGACACCTCTCCTTCACCCGTTCCCCTGGCACCCAGGCTCTCCTCCGCCACAGCCAGCAGCAGCAGTGCTCCGGCTGCCTGGCCTCAGTGCAGGCGAGGTGCCCTGAGAAGTCTCTCAGCACTCGCTCCGACATGTCTCCTCCCTGGCCTTTGCCCTCCCTCCGGCTCCGCTCGGTGGGAAAGCCGTAAGCTGATGCTCACAGAGGCCACTGTCTCTGGGCCGGGACTCCCAGAGCAGGCTAAGGCTGATATCAGTTTCGTGGGAGACCGAGCCGGAGCCAGCAGCTGGAGCCTGCTGCAAGCAGCATCAAACCCCAAGTGGCCTGGTCATTAACAGGCAGCTTGGACAAACATCATTATAATCTGGTCTATGTTAATAATCAGTACAGCCGTTGACAATGAGCTGGAGAAATTGCTCCATTCAGAGCCTGAGGCCAGGGAGACCACCGGACCTCCCGTTCGATCCCAGCGTGTCACAGATGTTAAGTCCAGACACCCGCTATGAAGCCAATGGCACGGCTCCTTGCTGGGCAGATCCTTCCCCAGACATGGCACCGCTTACTCACCTGCAACAGCCAGCCATGCTTCCCCCCACCACACACAGCCGCATCCCCCCCCGACGTGCTCCTGCACATCTTGCAGCTTGGGGAGATCCCGAGGCTTGGTGTCTATCAGACAGCAGCTTGAAATGATTTCCCCGTCCGTGAGGCAGCCCAGCACCTAGAACATCCTGCAGCAAGAAGCTCCACAGATCACTGGACTCACTGTTTTAAACCTGCCTCTCACCAACTTTGATGCCTCCCAGTTCTTGTACAAACATCTGCCTTGCATGGCTCGTGGACCACACTGTAACCCCCTCGGCCAGTCCTCTCACAGACCGGAGGGTCCCAATCAGCCAGGTTTGACCTGTACAGAAGCCACTGCTCTTCTCTCAGCCTCTGCCAGGTTTTTTCCAACAGACCACGCTGATAAGCCATACATTTCAGCAACACATAATGATCAGTTCCAGTCTGTTTTCCTTCCTTGTAGCTCTTCATCTTTGTTTAGTCACACAGTAACTCACCCACTTCTCCCACCGATGCTTAGCTCCTTTACGAGCCTCTGATGACTAACCTTATCAAATGAACCCACAGACCAAGCTCCTGAGTCAGTCAGCAAGGCCCCAGGTGCATCTTCATGGTAGAGTACCACCCAGCTCTTACTTCTCTCATCCATCACCTCTTGTAAGCACTGCAAACAGTGATCTTAATAGTTTAGTCATACCTCACCTTACCAATTTCAACATAGGTAATTGGGTCAAGTACTTCCTCACCAAATATTTTCTCCCAAATATTTTCCAACACATCCACTTTCTTACCCAGATTCCTAACACCAGAATAAACCAGACAGGGAATTGGCTCTCTTCCCCTTCTTGGTCCCATGCTTTCAAAGTATTTAGAACGGGCTGAGGGTGAGCTGAACAGCGTTTGCCTCTCTCCCTGGCTGTTAGCTAGACACCTTCTGATGGCTCTTGCTGTCTGCTCTCAGAGCCTTCTGCAGGCACATGGGTCATCTCTGGGATGCAGCAGGTATCAAAGCAGAAGAGAGGCTGGGCATGAGGAGGAACCATCCTGTTCAGGGTTTTCTAAAGAAGCAGAAGGCACCCAATCTGGAATGAAAGTGACTTCTTACCGAATTCCAAATAAATGTTGTAGATCTTCACCTCACGTTACCCTGATATTTTGGTTCTATTGTCAACATTCTAACATGCTGTTGTACTTGAGCTTCTACTTGGTGTGGAATTAGGCAAACTATGGGGTTTTTTTCACATTGCCATTACACAAGTAAGTTTGGACCTCAATAAAAAGTGAGATAACTCAGTATTAGAGAGCCATAAAACTGTTCCAACTGCTTTCCTGGAGATCTCCAAGCTTCCTATATGTATGCTTGTAAGAGAGCCTGTTACCAGAATTAAACATCGCAGTCATGCCTCGTCCTGCTCTGCACTCTTCCCTCCACTGCCCTTGTGAAGACACAGAGCCACATTAGCACTGGCCAGGGGCCCATTCTGGCTGGCACCCCCTCTCCAGGCAGACACGCCGCAGCTCTGCTAACTGTATCCCACCAGCTTTGGGGGAGCAAAGCCTCCTCTGTGTCCACCCAGAGCCGTACCAGGATTAAGGAGTTAGTGCTTCACCAGCACCTGGAAGAGACAGGATGCTGCACAAGGGCTAACCTCACGCACAGCAGAGGCTGGGGGCCCTTTGTATGCTGCACTCATCTCCCACCCTTCAGCAATTCTGCCTCCAGGCTGGGTCAGTCCATGGCAGAGAAACCCCGAGAACTCCCTGACACACTGCCAGGCAGGGAGGAGGGAACCACATTCAGAGATGATGCTACTCCCCAGGAAGACTGCCAGCTCTTCGTACTGGCCAGGAAACCCTGCTGCCTCCAATTTGTCAAATATCACCTTCTGTCAAGTTCTGCTAAATACCCTCACTCCACACAAGGCACGGTACCTCCAGCCAGGTTTCAGAGACTCCCCTGAGCTAATGGACTCCACTCCTTTGTCCAAGTTCGCAGAGATAAGCCACAAAGCTGCTTCTCTGTCCTGTTCCATTTTCCCTCTGCTCCTTCTCTTCTCCCACAGGGTGATCCTGCTGCAGCATGGTCAGCAAAACCAATGGAGTCAAACACCATCAGCATTTTTCAACGCTCTGCCCAAGCTGCTGGATGCTGACGACTCTCCTTCAGCCCACCAGCTCCTGAGGACGCCCAGTTGCTAAACTAATTCCCCCTGAAAACTACCTGACTTAGGCCAAGGATGGGGGCCAAGAATTCCCTGGGGAGCCCACAGCTTCCCCAGGCTGCCCCTCTGCCCCTCTAACTCCTCCTCCCCTCACCTGCGGCACCAGCAGCCTGTCCCGTGATCTTGGCTGCCAGGCAGATCTGCCCAGACACTACTCCTTCATGAGTCTGTAAGGAGGGTGATAAAACCCTTGCTGGGTCCCCTTAAGTTACACAACTAAAATGACAAGTAATTAGAAGGATGGAAGCCGGTTGGGAAGTGAGAGGCCACCTCTGGACAGGCATACTGAAAAGGAAAGCAAAAAGGTCCAAGTCCTTCCTCCTCCTAGCACTGGTCTGCAAGTCCCAAGACCATTTCATGCTGACATCGTCCTCATCCTGGCAGCTCCTGCTCGTCCTGAACCCTGCTCATCCTCTGTGTAACTTTCCCGTCACTTCTCCCTTGCAAAAACCATTGCGACGCATCAAGCCCTCCTCCAGCTCCTCAGGGCTGGCCACACCGCATTAAAACAAGATTTATGAGCCTCAAGCACAGACAAGAGTTATGCAGTCTGCACTTCTGCATGCTGCATACCAAGTCCCCAGCTGGTTTAAATCAGATTAACTCCGCTGATGTAAGACATTTAAGGCAAGAGAGTTCCATGATTTACACCAGCTAAGAAGCTGTTATATTATAGCTTGGCAGCTGCAGGTTTTAGATGTGAAGTTTTTTGGGCAAGTATCCCAAGCAGCAATGAAAGACAGAGCAGCTGAGTGGCAAAACCCATTTATTCTCAGTGCAATATGCACGCAGCCAGCACATGTTCCACAAAAGTATTTTAAAATAAAAAACAACAAACAACCCCAGTGTTCAGTTTTGAGTGCCATCAGTCTGCAAAGCCAGTGCCCCGTCACAACCCCAAGACTCCACACAAATCACTAAGTCATGATACTACGGAAATGCCTCCCTTCAAAAACTGATACATTTGGGAAACTAAAGCCAGGCAACTTCAATGCAAAGGTCGCTAGCTATTGAAAAAACCCTATAGACCGATTAACACAAAAGCAAACAAACATACAAAGAGCTTAATATTCAGATCAGTGCCTTCATTTCTGCTGAAGGATGCTGAAGCTTCCAAGCAAATCTGGCTTCCACAAAAAAAAAATGGAGCCAACACTATGGAGCTAGATGTACCTGCAAAGCTGCACAAAAAGATGCAGCATTCACTGAAGGTGAAACAACACAGAAATGCACCAGGAAAAATGCTAATACAGCCCAAAAAGGAAGGCTTAGTCCTTTCATCTTAGCGAAGTAGCTTCTTCACGCCCGTAGAGGCTGGTTTGTCAAAGCCAGGAGAGTGGTACGAGCCCAGTGCCATTCCCACACCACCCACAAGCCTGCAAATGAGCAGCAGAGCTGCAGCCTTCCCTGCTGCCTCCTGTCCAGTGCCAGCTGCGCATCGGGAAGCAGGGAAGGGGCTGGGGAGCCCCGCCAGCCCCATAAAACACCAGGCACTCAGCGCAGTAAATCCGACCTCCCCTGCAAGGGAAATATAAATCAACTTTACTGGCAGCTTCTGAAACAAAAACTAAGCTCATGAAACTGTAAAAATGCCTCTTTAAACATCCTGTGCCCTGAACAGACCATTGAAAGCCCCGTCAGGCTGAGGGAGAGCAAACAAGCTTTCCAAGAGATGAGACAACTCATGGGTTGACAAACTGAGAAAAGGTATTTCAGACTGAGCAGCTTCTTGCTGGCAGGTGGCATGACATGGATATCTTTAGCACACGGTAAAGACAGAGTAGGGAATTGGGAGGAGTGAATTAGCCAGCATTAATACCATCGTTTGTATTCAGCGTAGTTCAAAGCACTTGCAATGCAGACATCACCAGACACACACACAAAAAAATTACCCAAGTCTAACGGAGACCAAAGTACATCATGTTCTCTGGAGACCACAGAGTGGGGGTTGGATGGGAACCTCGGGGCTGCCTTGCCCCAAAGCGCCCGGGGAGGACAGAGCAGGCTACCTCCCTGCCTGCTCTTCCCTAACGCCTGCTTGCACAAATTAAACACCACTGCCCAACCGCTTAATGAGCTGGCATGGGATGGCTGTGCCCCCCAGACAGGGGCACGTCTAGAGGAAGCCTCATGAATCAGTGCAGAGGCAGAACCTACTGGGCAAAGCCAAACTGGGACAGGGTTCAGGAGGGGCACAGGAGAGTCACACCTGATCACATCCCAGCAAGGGCAAGATCCATTGTAGGAAATCTGCAGGGAATATTATGGCTGGGCAGAGGTTCCTGATGCTGAGGAAGCTGCCAGTGCCGGTGGTGCTAGCCATGGGAATGGTTATTTCAGCAACACACACGGGTGGGAATGGGTCCCAGGGCTCCCTGCCACCACTGCCACCCACACCCTGCCATGCCACAGGGAGGGCATGCGGCCAGTGGCTGGCCCAGGAGAGGATGCTGCCCTCACCGGTATGTCAGGCCAGTAGGGCAGCTGGCAGGGAGAGCCCAGGGACCAGCGCCAGGAAAGGACAGGCAGGGCTGGAGGAGCTCCAGGGGAGGTGTCTGGGGCCCAGGGATGCAACACCCTCCTCGTGCAACCAGTCCAAGGCTAGAGAGCACAACGGTCCCAGGAGAAGCACCTGTGCACAGCTGGGAAAGGAAAACATGGCATCAACTGAGCCAAGCTCCTTCTGTCAGCTGCCCTGTTTTTCTGCAGATTTATTGTTGTTCCCGCAGTCAATAACAGCAGAGCGAAGGCACAACAAGGAAACTTAAGTGATCAGTGGCTGCTAATCAGCAAAGCTTTCCAAGAGCTCACCGAAGCCAAGAGGAAAGGCTCAACAACTGTTCTCTGCTGACACTTGCTAGCGCACAGCCACACCACAGGCATGCGGCACCTCTTTCTGCTGACACCCCATGGGCAAGAGGGCTGTAAACACACACAGGGCAGGCACGCGTTCTCCTGTCTCGCCTCTCCTACCATCTCAGGGCACAAGGGCAGGGCCAGCTGCTGTGCAGCATGAAAAACCTCCTGCCACTCATGCCAGTGAAGTCCTGGATGTGGGCAGTCTTGGACCGAAGGGTACATCACTGCAGGAAGGAGCAGAACCCCAGAAGCCCACCCCAAAAGTTTACTAACTTTCTTTGCATTTCAAATAGCACTGGATAACATCTCCCTGCAGAAGAAAAAGAGAGCCTGTGTTCCTGGAGGCAGCTGCTGCCACAGCTCAGTGGAGGCTTACCTTTGGGCATGATGCGATGCATCGCAACTGACAAGAAGAAGATGGCGTCACTGTAGTAGGTCCCCGATCCTGCACTGAAGTGTTTCTGCATGGCTTCGACGACTGGAAACAGCTTTTCCGTCAGCTCATTCACATCATGGACTATTACCTAGGAGAGACACCAGAAACACCGCTCAGCCGCTGCCTCTGGGGACTGGCCCAGCACTGTCAGCCTCTGCTCAGCCCGCACGGGCAGGGGCCGAGGGGAGGTTGTTAAAGCACAAATAGTGCTGGTGGCACTGCAGCTGCACAAAGGGGCCCGGCTGCCCTGGCCCCTGCACACCCCCCTGCCGTGAGCGCCAGCTAAGGCATCAGGGAAAAGAGGGAATGATTTTTACAGCCATTTCATAAACATGAGACTCAAATCCACTCATACAATCAAGTCCGCTCTATGTTTTTTGTTGCCTTTTTTTTTTTTTTCTGGTCTGTTCCCACTGCCTAATGCAACCACATATCTGGTCTCCCATATGGAGTCCATCAGAAGAGGTGACGGTTCGCTCCAGGCTCTGGCATCCTGCCGTTTTGAGGCAAGCCAGACCACGTCACTTACCCTGAGGACCAAGACTCGCTCCCTGCTGCAGAAGCAGGCTACAACAGGGCCAGGGACGCAGCCCGGATTTCCTGAACCTCAGCCCAGCACGGAGGCAAGCTCTGCAGCACGTCCCGCCGGGGCTGGAGCAGGAAAGGGAGGACAGGCCACAGCATGCTGACGAAAATCCAAACATCAAGGGTTTCAGCAGAGCCGAGCATCTTCTCTCACAAGGGATTTCAGCCCGCTTGCGCTGGAGCTCTGCTCACGCTCAGCCAGCAATGCTCAGCACTCCTCAGCCCTGCTGGAGCCCATGCACCAGTACTGGCCCTCGCACGCTGTGCAGGTCCTCGCTACGGGCCAGAAACAGGAATAACTGCAAATGTACCTTGTATGCTACTGAAATTTTGGAAGCTTATAATTAATTTTGGTCAAAGTCTGACAACCAGGAACATTCATGCAGCCTGATGCTCATTACACACACAGAAGGACTCAGGTCATGGAATCATGCAAGATAACACAAAGGATTTTCAGCGTAATTAAGAGAGATGAGGAACACGACCCTGGTGCGGATAAGGAGGAGTGCAGAAACTCGAGTCTGGAGACTCAAGGTCATGCCGCCTTCTTCAGGCCAGGGAAAGCAGGAAGAGCCCAGCAGAAACTGAAGGCCAGTAAGGACACAATTTTGCAGCAGTACGTGAATTTTGGAAAGGGGAGCCTCTACCCCTTGTTTGAGGGATACAGAGACACTTCCTTAAGCCTTCAGCAGGGAACTCATCCCCACGATCTCCATAGGTCCCTTCCAAACTAAACTATTCAAGGGTTCTATGTTCACTCTTTTTTCCTACTAAAACTTCATCTGTTTAAGAGCAAGGAGCCCTGCACTATACACCTAAACATACAAGATAGAGCATTTGCTTTTTTAAGACCTAAACCAAGTCAAGTGCTTCAGAGGAAAAGGCAGCTCTGGAGCCTGAGCTGGTGCCATGACCATCCTCTCTCTGAGATGCACAAGCAGCTGCTTTGACACCCAGTGAGGCCGGCACAGAGATAGAGGCCGTGAGCAGTCTGGAGCTTCTTCCTTCCACACTTTCTTGGAGAAAATGTTACCCAGATCAAAGTGCTCTTGTGTCAGAGCAGAGCTCGCCAGAGGCAGGGAGCCACTCGCGGGACCCGCAGTATGCCCAACAAGGCAAGGTGATGGCCCCATCCTGACCCTGGGCATGACAGCCGAACCCACAGTGGGGTACCACTGGAGGACAGTCATAGCAGAGTCCCCACCACCTCCCTCCTGGGGACAGCACCCCAAACGCCCACCCTTGGCCATTGGCCCTTGCTGTCAGCTCAGCACCATACAAGAGCCCTCGTGCAGGCCCTGCAGCCAGTATGTCCTTTGGACGCTGCTGGCGTCCCGGCTGCTAGGCTCAGGGCCAAGCGCCTGCAGGAGGACGGCAGGAAAAACACAGAACAACATGTACCAGGAAAGTGCATTGGGAGAGCTCATCAGCAGCCAGACCTGGCTCAGGATAGCACAGTATATTCCCCAAGACACTGCAGGGGAGGAAACTCCGTTACTGGTAACCTTACAGCAGCATCTCGCCCCAGCCCTGCCAAGCTGCACGAGCCATCGTGGTTAGCACCAGCAGCGCTGCAGGGACAGGTAGGAGAGCAGCATGGCTGAGAGGAGCAGATCAGCAGCGCCAAGGGCTGCTGCCAACAGTGATCCCAGGTGACCAAACACAGCTATAAAACACCACTACTCTCCAGGTGCAAAGGCACCAACCGCCTGTGCATGGAACTGAGCACCATCAGCACCACCACCACCGGGATGCGCAACGCTCTGCTCCCAGCCCAGCTCGGTAGGGGCAGCTTTGGGGTCTAGCCAGACTGGAGAAGCATGGAGGAGAAATACTGCACCTGTAACTGCCCTTCTGCATCCAGCAAAGGAAGCCTGAGGTCTGCGCAGCACATAGGAAACAGCTGAGCAGGGGGAAAAAAAGTCAAACCAATTCCAGCCACCGCTGAAATGAGCAGTGTGCCAAGTACCAGTGGACAAAAATCATGGGAAAAATACTCCCGAAACTCCAGACACAGCATCATCCACTTCCCCTCCCCTGCCAAAGGAAACAGGAAAATTTGGTTCTTTTGCCCACCCTTTGCTTAGGCATTTCTGCAAAGCAAACTCCTGAGCAGCTGAATCTTCCTTCCGCAGCCACAGGCTGGCCAGCCTCTCACGGACTGCGAGGGCTTCTCCTCTCCCCACTGCTGACTTTAGCACAGCTTGTTGATCTGCTGCTAATTTTGTACTTCATTATTTATTTGTGTAGCAGCTTTCAGTAAATCCCCGTAGCTAAATCCGACCACGTTTGCTGAGGACATTAAGAAATGCAAGTTCTAGGGGTTTCCTGTGCAAGCACAGTTTTATAAACACACACCCTGCACTGATAAAAGACCCTTTCAATTGATTCACCAGGAAAAAAAAAAACAACATGTTTTTTTTCTCCTTCACTTTCCCTCCTTCTCATGTTGGGTATCTTTGCAGCTCTCTTGTAAGCGTGGGGTCACGGCAGCTCCGTTACATTCACCCCAGCACGTCTTCGCACAGCACCAGGCCCGCAGAGGAGTCAGCGTTTGGCAGCATCCTCAGTGGCGCTGATCTAAACAAGCAACCAAGAAGAGCAACGAGCAGAGCGTGCAGTTAATTTTATTCTCGGAGGGGAACGGAATAAATAAGCGATATGAATCAGCACAGGGAGTCAGAGCACACAGCCCAGAGTTGCAGGAAACAGGGCGAGTCGGGGCTTTCTGTAAGCACAGTATCAGCTGCTGAGACATGCCGAGGCTTGCTCCCAGGCACTTCCTGCTCGCCGGGAAGCAGGAGAGGCTGCAGAGATCACCCTGCAACCCATGGGATAGGACACGCTCTCTCCAACTGTGAGCGTCAAAGCCCTGTTAAAAGCCCATCCGAACCTCCGCAAGCTGGAGTTTGGAGGACAAGGCATGGGCAGAAAGGCCAGGTCCTGGCTGGGTACCAGTGTGCGGCAAGTCTTTCCTCCGGCACGGGTGCTTCCCTCCAAGCTCATGGCTGCTTCCCGGCCAACTTCCTCGTCCCTGCCGCTCTTCACCCCACGCCGACAAGCCACGCAGCACCACATCGCGGAGCACCAGCTCCATCTGCTGCTCACTGTTAGCGCACTGCACTCCCAGCTCCACATCTGGGACACATCTGTACAGGCACTGCAGGACTGGCAACACCACATCAGGACTGCCCCATGAGTGGGACAGCCCAGGTCAGCCTTGCCCTGCCCAGCAGGGAGGGTCCTGTGCCTAAGCTGCTCCCACACACCCCACCATGGTGCATCCCAAAGCCCCTCCGCTCTCACCCTCCACGTCCTGCCCTGGCAGGCTGCAGCAGGCTGCTTCAGTCTCCAGACTTTGAAAGTTCCTGCATTTGCTTAGGAAGAGAGAAGAGCTGGCCCATGACCTTCCCCAAGGGACGGGATCCAGGTCTGGTTCTGGGATTCACCAATAGAGGACATAACTGAGCCCAGCTCTGCTGGGAGGGGAGGGCAAGGACAGCTCCAAAAGCAGAGCCCAAATCACATCCTCAAAAAGAAAAAGTAAAGTTCAGAGTTTTTAATCAATCCTGCAGCTCAAGCTGCCCTCTGAGCACTTTATCAAGCCTTGTCTCTGGGCCTGCTCTAAGAAAAGAGCGTAAGAACCAGGAGAGCATTCTGGGGACACCAAGAGAACCAGGAACGAAGAGGTCTGGAGATGGGTTACTGCTAGAGCTACCCGAGCATCAGGATCAACCACCTTCCAACATTTTAGCAGCACCAAAGCCCAAGTTAGGGTGACGTTTCCTGCTGACAGACGAGGAATGGGGTAGGCTACAGCAAGAATAAAGAGGCACTGTCACCTGCTGGCGTACCAGAAAGTGGCACAGTATTAGGCACAAGGCTGTGTGCTTCAGAAGCAGAGAAAAGCCTCTGCTCTGTACTAGGAACTCTATCTAAAACCAGGGAAGTGGAAAGATCCGAAGCATACTGCCAACTGCAGCCTAGCTAATGAAACCAGGACACGGCGGCTGTGCTAGGAGAGAGGGAAGAAGCTGTCCCACTGAGTAGATGCCAGCAAGATCCCACCTGAGCCCTCCAGACCGCACTACTTGCTCACACCCAAGAGATCAGTTCTGGTGCAAGACCTCCTCACCAAGCCATGAGCCAGGCTTTACCGCCAGTTCACAGGCACACACACACACACTGCATGCCCCCACCTTCACCTCACGCAACATTCCACTCACAAGCCCGTGTGCCCGGGAGCAGCATGGCTGCCTGCAAGGGATCTCCACGCTGTGATGGCCCAGGTGTCCTCCCCCTCCAAGAGACACCATAGCATAAACCTGAGCTACGCTGTCACACTGCACCGTTACGGGGCACCGCAAGCCCACCCTGCTGTGGCAGGGAGGAATCCTCCTGAAGGTAGGTAGCTATGTACAACCCCTCCAGACCGTGGAGCACTGCTGGCATGGTGAGGTTACCCTCCACGGATACGTGACCTGAGCGCCAGCACTAGTAAAGTGCCATTTAAGAAAAAGGAGAGGCGGGATTATTTACCAACAAATGATCTGTACAAATAACATTAAGATTACATCTCTAGTTACACCTCAGCAGAGTTCAGCTAATATTAAACACCTGAAAGACGAGAGATGAAAACTTACAGGAGGAGTAGAGGACACTTCTGAGCAACACTCCACAGCAGCACATCTAGACAGGACAGTCAAGTTACCCAGAGTCTCCGAACTTAGAACTCCTCCAGTTTTCAGACACCTGTTTAATGTGAAGGAAAGCCTGACTCTGCACGTACTGTACTGACCATGTTTTTGAGAGGCAGAACTGTTTCTCCAGCAGGTAGCAAGATGAATATTCACAGGTGGAAGCACTCCAACCCTCACAGGCTCTCCATTCCCTTTTTCAAGAGCCACTAGCAGCCTTTTCTGATCACGGTCCTGCAGGACCACTTGAGCAGCCATCTACACACAAGCACAGGTGGTCCTTGTGCTGAGACACTGAACTGGGGCCAACAATGGGGTCTCTGGAAGAGGAGCAGCACCACTCACAGCAGCTGCTCTTCTCCAGCAGAAGCAGTTTGCCAGAGGTGTTCCCAGACCACCCAGCCCTGGGCAAGACAGTCACCGGGCTGCACCAGGACACGTCCCAGCAGGGACGCGGGGTCTGGGCTCACAGGGAGCGAGCCCTTCAAAGCATTCATGTGACTGGGGAAGAGATACAGCCTTCTCCAGTGCAGATGGGAAGCAAATACACCCTCTCGTAGGGGCTACCAGTGGAGAAAGCGCCTTTCCACCGGGCTGCTGCTCCCTTTGTTTTGCGGGAAGATTACCACTACCCAGAACCCCCGCGCGCTCTCCCGCTAACACCTGGCGGGAGCCCCAGACGACGCTCAGGGCAGGGGTGCACCCACCAGGCCCAAGCATCCCGGCGGGCGGGCACGGCCGGCACCGCGGCGCTCCGCTCGGCTCCCGGCGGGCAGGCCCCGCCGCCGCGCAGCCCCCCACAGCCCGCACCTGGTGCCGGATGGCGGCTCCGCGCAGCAGGTCCCGCAGCAGGCCCAGGCCGATCTCCCTGCTGGCGCCCTCGGTGACCAGGTGGAGGTGCAGCGCGTCCCCGCCGCCCAGCCGGCCGTGCCGCAGCAGGGAGCGCAGCGCCGCCTGCGCCTTGCCGCGCAGCGCCGGGCTCCGCTCCGCCTTGGTGAACATCAGCAGGAGGTGCAGGTCGCGGCCCCCCGCCGCCGCTGCCTCCCCGCCACCGCGCTGGGGGTGGCGGTGGGCCGGAGCGGGCGGCGTGGCGCGGAGGCGGCGGGTGGCGCTGGAGAAGGTCTCTCCGCCGCCGCCCAGGTAGTAGAAGGCGCAGACGGCCAAGGCGGCCGCTAGCGCCAGGGCGCAGGGCTGGGAGCGAGCCCAGCCCCGGCCCGCGCGGCCCAGCGCCGCCATGCCGGGGGCGGGGGCAGCCGCCTCAGCGCCGCCATGTTGGGGGCGGGGCGGCCCCCTCAGCCGCCGCCATGTTGGGGGCGGGGCGGCCCCTCCTCAGCCCACCCCGCGCCCGCCCCACAGACGGAGGCGGTCGAGAGCATACAAAGGTTTAATCAAGTACAGTATTTACAATCCTTACAGCATGTACAGTCGGGTAACTACAAAGGTAATAATGCGTTTCTCTCATTTACAATGACAAACTACAGAAAAGTACAGTCAAGTTTTAGATACAAAGTCTACCGACTTCTTAAATGCGAATACATTCTTTACAGTTACACCTTAAGGGGGAAGGGGTCGCTGAAGAACACAAGCATTTTACTGCTGGAATGCTTAAAAAACACCAAGTACAGAGGGACAGATGGATAAAGAAAAAAAAAAGTTCATTATTTCAGACAGAGTAACCTCTGCTTGAGGAAATGATGATTTCTCAGCGATTTCTATCAAAACATGGAAAATCTGGGATACTAACAGAAAAGTGAGAGATATTTTTTCCTCCTCTGTCATCTCCTTCCATGGGAAGAGAAACAAGAAAATACCGTATGCAGACAGATAAAGCAAGTGTATGAAAGGCGATATACCAAAATGGTACGTTCATCCTTTTCCCCAGTACTGCCTTTCTGGAGCAGTCCCTGTTTTAAAAATGTGCTTTTGTGCAAGACAGCAAAATATTTTGGCTACCAGGGTGCATGAACAAGTGGCATAAACTCTTAACTGGGGAAAAAGCATCCATCTGTGAATGGGCAGAGACGGTAGTTTGCAAAACTGACTCAAAATACTTTCAGTGTATTAAATAATCAGCTCAGTCCTTGTGACAGTGTAAAAATGTTATGTCCTTGCTACTTACACACTATTTGTAATTCTATGAAATGGTCTTTTTATATTCACTGTGTTATTTGAGATTCTCATGATCAAAACGCAGAGTTAACATCCACACTTTAAAACAGATGGCTGCAGAGAAGCACCAAAGTCCTGGAAACATCACAGCCAACCTTATGCTTATTCTAGTTCTCACATTTTTCTTTAGTGCTACAAAGTTTTTGCTCCATCAAGGAGAACTCTAGTAATTTGGACAACACGTGTGTACCGATGTCACACTGCAAAACAGGAGAAATTTCTTCTTATATGGGGATTTGCTGACAGCAGTTGGAAGGTCTGGTTGCATTTTCTAAAACTATTTCAGCTCAGTATATAAACAGGTAAAATATAAAACCCCACGGAGTGAAAAATACAGTATTAATGCAGGATCCTTTAACGTACTAACATTAGAAGCCAGGAACGATACAACCCAAAGCTTCTGAAATCAGTGGAAAGACTGCCACTGATTTCACAGAGTTCTTGGATTAGGTCCTAATTGGTAAGGAGGCTGAAGTCAGAACATGTTTCTGCTGTTGATTAGTACGTTGTAGACTGCAATATGTGCAGCTCATGAAAGCAAAGGAAGACTTCCACCATCTACCACCTTCACCACATTTACGGGAACAAATTCCAGCATGTCTAATATAATTCAGTGGCATGATTCAGTATGATAATTCAAAAATTTAAGTTCATATGCACTGTACTAACATTAACATAAAAGATGAAACCTTATAAATAATCAAAATAATATAGGCCACTAAGGAAACACCAGAGACATCGTTTAAATCAACATGCAATGTAAGTAAATTATACCTCTGAAGTCAAGATGCATTAGCGTATTTGTTGAGCTCCTTGACATTTCTCTTTCCAAGAGATCGTTGGAACACGTGATCTAACCCTGGCTAGGAAAAAAATACTGTGAAGTCTTTCAATGGGCTATCTAGTAAATTACTAAAAATCCATGTGAAAGTTGATTTTAAATTATGTTAGCAATCTACTGCTTTGTACCTCACCGACTAAGACCTGATATACTTCATACCTACAGAGAAATATGAACTGGAATTGAAGCTTTCCATTACCCAGTACAGAGTACAAGATGTTAACCCAAAATGGAGCCTTACTGTCTATTATTCTAGTTATACTCAGATTCATATTGTAATAAAAACGGAAATTTCTTTATATTACTGAGTAGAAGATTAGCACTCGAGTTAGAACACGATATGAAAATCCAGATCTTCGGAGTACGAGAGAGAATCATACTTTGTATTACTGAAGGCTGAATCCTACAAGTTACAGAGGCCCTGGAACACGGAGCCTGCCAGTGTTTGGTAGGACTAAGCCCTCAATGCAGTTCATGCAGCTTAATGGCATATTCATTTTTGCTGCTGAGCAACATATTAACACATGTATTGCACCTGAGCTGAAAAAAACCCCACAGCTTTAACTGAATGCAGTTTATACTGACTGAACATCCTAGCATGCCTGAAAGGACTGGGGAAGAAGGCTGCAGGATCAGAAGTGACTTACCTACTCCCTGAATCATTAAAACTCCAGAGCTCGTGAAAAGAGTAATACAGTCTGTGGATCAGGTACATTAGTAATCCTTTAGCATAAATAGACTGGTCCAGCTTCTGAGACGGACGAGAGTCAGGAATGCAGCAAATGGATCTGCAGAGCTACTGGGAAGAAACTTTTTGTCTACAAGAAGTTGTCCTGCAAAATTTGTCACAGAGATTTTTATGGCTGGGAAGGAAAACACCAGTGGAGAATCAAAGTAAGTGTCTCAGACATTCTTCCAGCAGCATGGACCGAGATAGAAAGATTATGCCATTAAGTCTTAGGTAGCTTTACATTACAGCCAATCACAGTATATACTGCCTGTCAGGTAGGCTACAAAAGATAACTCTTTAGAAAAAACTACATCTAAAGTGTATACTACACATAGCCATATCTTACATTGTCCCATCTATACACTGGGAATTTTACTTTAAGATCTACTAAAACATACACTGCTGTTAAATACTGGAGATTAGGAAGTCTATTATCATTTCATAGACAGCTATTTAAAAAACAACTTACTAGAAACTACTGCTTACAGGTGATATTCCAAAGTTTATTATTTAGACTAAACGCACTTTTAAAATGGGCAGAATCTGCTTTTTCTAGCATAATTAGACCGCACACAAAGCAAGAACTGTTTTGTAAGATTCTTCTGCTTTGAAAAAGAATCTATTGGACACTTCTAAAATACTATTAGCTTTGCAGCAGTAATCATCCAGACTTGATGCATTATTATATATTTGATGGAAAAGGATAAATATTTGAAATGCCTTATTCAAATTTAACATGCCAGAAAGTTTAATTTTACCATAGATTACAGAAAACTCTTACCCAATTTTGCTTATCTTAGTCAGCTTGGAGAAAAGCCAATTCATTTCCTAAATACGTTTAAACAGCAGGTTAGCATAATGCCATGACTACCAGGAGTGTTAAAAACTCAGACTGATACTCTGTTACCTAAAAGTTCTCCTTAAGTAGTCCATAGCGCAGACAAATAGAGCACAAAGAATTGCATCTGCTGGTTCAGGGCTTCAGGTGATTACTATCTAGGTACTAAATAACCTGAGACATAAGCATGTATCTACAGTCACCATTTATACATGCACATCAGCATAAAGCACTGAATAAAGCAAACTGTGTTGCTGCCCTCAGAATACAGTTGGAGACTATGGTCATTTGTTACTTCGCAAAAACGTGCAGTGAAAGTCCTAGGTTTTCTTGTGCACACCTAACTCCAGACAACACATATACGTACACATCTTTGCAGAGTATATAAAAGATACTGCTTCCCTATATAAAGGATTGATTGCCCCAAATTTAGGGTGGCTGCATTACATATGAGATTTTATATATTCAGCTCAGGGCCAGTACTGAGAACAGCAAAAAGAAAAGGTAAGAAACAGCCCTTGTAGGACTGTTCTACACAACCTCCATTGGCTCAATATTTACTTTCGTATCTCAAATTTCAAGTTTTGATATCAAAGTATTAGAAACAAACCCCACATCATGTCCTGAAGGATTCAGTTTATTTTTCATGAAGGGTTCCACATGCTCATTTAAAAGTGTATTTGCTGCACAGAAAGTTTAATTTAAGAGGAAAGAAAGGAAAATAGACTGCTCTTAGAAGTTTGGTCCTCCAGGATATATACCTATTGTGACTGACCTGCAGTCACTAGCATAAAGGCCAGCCTGGTATTAAAGCTTCCACTGTGAAAGAGCTTGCAAAAGAGCAGGAGTTACCATGTCTTGTTATTAACAGCCTACCTCTAACCAGAGAGAGTGTAGGTTAAGTTATAGGGCCACGAACAGAAAAACAACTCAGTAAGTCATTATCCAATTTCCCTTCCAAACAGTCCCAGAAAATGCAACCCAGACCTTCTTGTCAGGGGCACATTCTTGATGGCAACAAGGAGACAGATGACAGCAGGGGATGCTAAAATCGCAAAGCTGGTCTGACCATCCTGCCGTCCCAAGCCTGCAACGCACACAGCTACGCACTGCTAACTTTACATACAAACTGCAGACAAACTTCATACTTGCTAACAAGTACTATTTTTATACTGAGCTAGCAGGCATTCCTTTTTTTTTTTTTTGAATAACAAAACAAAACACATTTTCTTCAACTGCTGAGGTATACGTACTGTAGAACATAAAACAACTCACATTTCCCCAGCTACCACAATCTAAAACTACATTAGCATGGTCATTTCATCCAAACTATCTAACAAAATGCATATACAATTCATTCTGTTAAAGTAAAAGAAGACTTGCACTATAAGGATCAGATTCTTTTCCTTCTTGACACTTAAGACTTCTGGGAATCTGACTGCTGGAAACGATTTAGCTTCTCTGGATTATTTGATGCCATTTGAGAAAAGTCGCGAAAAATGTCCTGATAAATTTCATCTCCTAGGTAGAAAAGAAAAGGGAAACAGTTTTAAACAACTTGTGATAGTTAACATCACCCACCATTGCACAAATGCCCTACTGTGCTACTAATTACTGTTTAACACTTATTCATGTATAAAGATTGCTTACAGATGGAATGATGCTGATGTGAACTCTTTGGGACTGTTTACTGGCATGCACATTCTGTAGAAGCAAATTAAACAAAGCAAAACTATACCTGAAATAGTATCTCATGGGCAGCCACACAGAGGAAAGTTCAGAGTTAGAAAGGAAAAATGAAAGCATTTTAAAGCAATGTAAAAATAAAAATGTTTATTAGCTGTTAAAGAATAAAATCCTTGTTTTTGCAAGGAGGTGCTAAACAAGATTCTCTCCAGAAAAGCAGAATTGGCATAAAGAAAGATTTACTTGGAAACACAGGTCAGAAGTCTTAGAGCCAGACAGAACTCTCCATGAAAGAAACAATCAGCAAGCAATAGTATAAAAAAAGCAATCCTAAGTAGAGAAATTATTGTTCATAAATCCTTTTGGTCTATTACTTCAGCAAATGTAAATTTTTTACATGCATTACTGAAAATTCATTACATCTTTTAGTTTTATCTATAAGAGTGATGATACCTTCCTTAAACATCTTTCATTTGTTGGGTAGTTTGTTTTTTTTTGTTTTTTTTTTTTTTTTTTTTTAATCTTCACCCTTTGTGCTTAAACACAACCCGACTACTAGTACATATGCAAAAATGAGGGATGGCAGCAATTTCCACCAGGCCTGTCTCCCTCCCCCCTCCCTGTTGACACAAGAAAACACATTCAGGAATGATTACTTCTTGAGTCCTTGCCAAGTCATTATTCTGCCACTTTAAAATGGACATTTTCACATTCTTTCATCTGCTGCAGCATTTTGGGCCTCGAGTTCAGGTTTCACTTTAAAACATGAACTATATCCTATTGCCTTCAAAGGGAATTAAAATACATAAAACATTTGGTCCGGTCACAAACTGTGCAGCCATCCAAATTTTACTGTCTTCTCAACACAGATGACCACACAGGACAAGATCCTAGCACTACTGTGCCTTGCCAATAGCTTCATTAATAGCATGACAAAGAAATCAACCCAAAGTCTTTCTCAATGTGTATGTTGATTATGAAGATTATTTTTTTTTTCCCCCAATATGATTGTGGAGTAAAGTATTATTCTACCACATTTTTCCAAATGGTAGTTTTAAAAAGGACTTTTTGTTTAGAAGTTGGCACCACAGCAAAAGGTTACACTGTTTTGTTTTTCCATCTCTTAGTGCACATTTCCAATATTAGAACTATTATTTTTTTGGACATGAGACTGCATTCATTTGAACACTTTCAGAAATGATAACTGACCTTCCAGAAACATTTAACATGCACGGCATGTGGGTTTATATAAAAATGTAATGACACAATTCTTCCCAGACTTTAAAAGATAAATGCATTCAATACTGCTCTACTGGCAAAAGTTAGTTCTAGTGAAATTCCCTTTTGGTTTTCAGATTTAGTTTCAAGTATGTTCTAGAGATGAAGCAGGCACAGGACACATTTTACTGTAACGGTTTCTGATAACTGCTTGCCCTGGGAGATAAGCACAGCAGGGAGGGAGTTGTGACATTCACCAAAAGAATAGCGGTGAGGAACGCAAAGCAGAATCAAGCTTGTATGTAAAAGCAATTATGCTTTTAATACAGAAGCGGGTTCCACCGGTGAACTACTACTGTAGTTCAAGTTGCCGAATTTGGTTCTTTCAAATTAACTTCAGAGAAAAAAACAACAGCTATTTTTGCAAGATACACTGTGGCTCTGGTTTTGGCTCTATTGCATAACAAAAATATCACATACAAAAATAGACTAAAATAAAGTGCCCCTTTAGTCTGTAAGCTGCATTCAAATACTACTGTAAACCTTATAATTATTTTAAAATTCTACTTTAAAATTGAATTCTGAAAATTCCCTTTCCAAGCAACGTTTTCACTAAAGTGCAGATTTTACGTACAAAAATACTATAACAGTGCTTTACCATTTAACACCAGAGTAACTCAAAAGGCACACATCATACATTCAAGAAAAGATAGGAAGAAAGAGTAGCAATACTAATATCAAATATTTAGCAGACATACTGTAGCACCAGAAGATGAGCACTCAAGTATTACACAAGAAACAGTACAATGGTGCATATGGCTTCTACCACCAGAAGCAAACTTTTTGTGGAACAAGCTAGTTTCAGCTAGTTCCCATTCTAGGAATATTTTGGAAGACCAACTATACCTTGCAAAGCAATACACACATTCTCTCAGTAGCTCAAACCAGCTGGGTATATTTAAATCAGAAATGTTGATGCCATTAGCTACATTAGTAATTGTTTATCAACTGCATTATTAAATGAAGAAAAAGGCAGTTGACTTCATTCTGATGACAGCAAAGTCATATATTGATATTTACCCTCACATAGCTCCCAGCAAACATACAATTGTCTTGAAAATCCTTATTTTCCTCTAGAATTGTAATTTTAGAAAACAGGAGTTCTAAAATAAGGGCAGTGCAGATAATTTAACATGTATATGCAGTGAAGAAGACCTGCCTCATCTATGACAAGGTATCATACCTTGTGACAGCAGAGATAGGTTTTGTGCTTACACTTACACAGTCACACAACCTTTCTAGCAGGCTAGCTGACAGTAACATTAAACACACTCAAATATTTACTTCAACTTTTAAAAGAGACTTCAGTGAGTAAAGAGTCAAGGAGAGCAGAGCTATGCTATTAAAGATAGAGCAAGATCTCCTGCCTGGGATGCTGTGCTACAGCCCGTGGCCTGAATTTCACAAAATTCCGCTAATGATATGCTCCCCCTGATTTTGGGCAAGCTCTACCTTCCATTGTCAATCTTGCTTGTTTACAAGGCTCAGATACTACCTGTAAAATATCTGGATCGGATTGTATCAACTCAGTGTCTAGATTCTACAGTAATACAAACTGATAGAAAGGTGAAGATATTTTCAAAGAAAGACTTAGCCAGCTTTTTATTTCATCTACCTAATTGAAGAATCTGTCTAAAAAAGTATTTTAAACAAGATGTCAGGGAAAATAGTCTCCCCCATCTCCAGTTAAAACACATTCATATTTTCATGTAAGTAGTGCAAGTATTTGTTACAAATGAAACATTTTACTAAACATTTGCAATGTTCAGTAACCAACTAAGGCTTTTTGTATGAACTATAGAAACACATTTTCTGGTTTATAATAATTTTGCATAGCCCATTAAATGACGTAAAATATTGATTTATGATTTAGCACAGAGCTTTTGAATCAAAATACCTATCTCCCTTAAGAAAAAGATATTTTACAATTTGAAACTGATAGTTAATATTTTTACCTCTTAAAATAAATGAGGAGACTCAAAAATGCTTCAGTATGTTACTTTCAGCCTGTCAGTGAAGTACTATGCATTATATCAGAAAATAGCTTTACATTCCAAATGGCCAAATTGGCAATAGACTTTCATATACATAGCCTGCTGCATTTTCTGATTGGGAACTCTGACTCATTTAAGCTTGTAATCAAGTATATACTTTTAAATTATCTGTTGCTCTGCCAAAGAAAACATTTGAATGTCTGAATGTCTATAGTACTTCTATTGTTTTAACTTGAATTTCCTAGAAGATTTGTTTAAAAATAAATTTGAAAAACTTCTATTCTTAAGGAGAAACTTTATGAAATAAGTACATTTGGTTTATTTAATAGAGTTCATCTGGGATATTGACATGAGACTCGATGTTGCCCCTTGAGTATATTCCAGCTCCAATCTGGTAAAAGATATAAGCACACACAATCCTTATGAATCAGTGGAAAAATACATAAGGGCTTTACAGAAGTGAGCCAGGAGTACTCAGCACTTGACCTTAAAAATAAGGTTTGCCTTTC
The DNA here is from genome assembly GCF_965231255.1 of Vanellus vanellus. NCBI lineage: Eukaryota > Metazoa > Chordata > Aves > Charadriiformes > Charadriidae > Vanellus > Vanellus vanellus. The sequence continues at coordinate 15,398,230 of NC_138913.1, forward strand.
ACTATTACCAGGCATAGCAGCATGTTTTTAGCTGTCTAACTTGACAATCAAGTGCGCCTTCATTATTGATATTTGCAGAGAATAAGTTAGGTTCCTACAGAAGCATACCATAACAGAAGAAATGGCTTGCATAAATATCACATCAGAACATAGTGTAAATTGGGACTGAGTGCCCGAGAATAACGTTGAACATATTCATTCAATATAATTTGTTACTTTATACCAGTTGGCTCAAATGGCTGCCAATCCTTCCCTCCCCCCCCCCCCATCAAGTGGTAAGATACTATGCATACAAAAATACATACTTAAGAATGACTGTTTTGGTTTTTTACTTGTATCTTAACAAACAGAAGTATTTAAAAATAAAATCTGAGGAAACAATACTTTCCTATTTCTGTCTGGAGTTATTTTGAAATATTTGATGTACATTTTTACATTGGTGTGCAAGCATTTTTTTCTTAAAAAAGAAAAAGAGGACCATTCCACAGGAAGGAGAATGGTATCCTGTAGTTAAGATGAACTCCTCAATTGTCTCTGAGCAACCTTGGTCAGAAGGCTGCTATTAAATAATGTCAGGTAAACCCTAACATTATGTGAATTTCAATGGAACATCAACAGGAAAAAACTGTGGACAACTACCAGCAAAACAGGTTGGTAATGGTTGTAGTAACATACACTACTATAATAATGTACTTTAAAAACTCTCCTTTTAGGTTCCCTAAATAACCTGACAAAGTCACACCAGTGGATTTCAATGGAACTTTAACACGTGTTAATTGTTTATAAAAAACATTATTGTATGAAGCTATCTTAAATTTTCCTCTGGTCCTAAGAATCTAATTGTAAACTGATAAATTCCTGAATACACTTCTTATACTGCATTTCAGTATGGTTATTAGTAGAGTATTGACCTGGCTGTCCATAGAGTCCTTCCGATTCACGCATTTCTTCATTCATCCTTGCTAAACGCAACCTACGATTTAGGAAACAAGAACAACAATGTCATCTTTAAGACACTAAAAAAGATTGCAATTCAAGACCTGCAATGCACTCCTGAATCTCACATCAGTGAGGTCACCTATGGATACTGCACTGATTTTTCTTTTGCTCTCCCTGTTTTTATGTAATGGAATTTTCACATTCCTTATATTTTTAACTTGGAACAGAATAGGAAAACCTAGCTACTTAGTCAAAAACAGAACGTACAACTTACAGTGTTACAATATCTGCATTTGCAGCTTCTACTGCTATACTTAATGGATCTTTCCCATCTTCATCAGTGGCATGCTGGTTCGCTCCTCGTTTTAGGAATAAACACACTTGTCTGTTTAGAAAAACCAGGTAAGAATAATTTTCACAACAATAAAGGAAAAAGGCAAATAAATTCAAGCTGGATGCAACATATTTGGCTTAAATCACCAAAAGTCTCTTGAACATATCAAAACAGCACTATTCATCTAGATAAATTGAGACATTAACACCGTACTAAGCAAAACCTTTAATTAATCCACATTAGAAAGACAGCCTAACTCAGTTTGCTCTAGTGCAGCAAGGAGCTGAACCCTTTAGAAGTGAGACTCTACCTTCCTGTATCATCTTAGGTTGTACAACCAAAAAACCTAATCCCTTTTACCACAACAGAGAAGAACAACTGAGCACGATAAATCAATACAGGAAAAAATACAGCTTACAGGTGCCTGATTATAATTCACAGGTGCTATTATAATTCTTCATCTTTATAAACAGGGCATACTGACTAAGCTTACATCTTAAACTCTCCCAAGTTGTTGCACTCTATTTTGAATTCATGCATGCAAAGAGTTTGGGCACAACCAACCAGATTATTAAGTCTTCATTTGAACTGAGCTGGTACAGGGTTTCAGTTAAAAGCCGTGATTCCAAAATGCAAGATGTGATGCAGTACAGTTTGAAATGAGATACGACCTCAGTGTGACACACAGGTGGGACAAGTCAGAAAAAGCCTTGGCCCTCACACACACCACTATTTCTCCTATTTGTATCATATTTCTTAAGAAAACAAGAAAAACCTCATGAGTCTTCACCAGAAGTTCATGCTATTTCAAAGCCTTATTAAATATGCGTTTTTACAAAATGGACCAAAAGTGTGTTTATAGGTGTTTTGCTAGCAGATGAGACTGCTAATTCAATTGTTATTTCCTCTCTCACCACAAAAGTTTAAGAAAAAACCTAGATCACCTGAAATATATTAAAAAGTCAGAATATTTAGGGAAATGAAGAAGCTTCACATAAATGGTCATCCTTTACTGTAGACATTAACAAATCCTGCAGCAGTAAGTTACCCAGTGTGTCCTAGAACCGTGGCATGGTGCAGCGGCCCTCTTCCTTTCATGTCCCTGATGTTCACGTTTGCCCCATTCTGGAGCAAGAATTCACAAGTAACCAACGAACCCTACAGAATAAAAACGAAGAAACAATTCAGCACCAGACCTCTACAGTAAGAGCCAAACCTGTTCTGCCTTCTCACCACTGAGTCAGGTGCCAAAGGAAACAAAAGGGAATTGCTTCCATATCATATTTAAATGCTACTAGGTTATATAATTCCCAAGAAAGCATTAACAGGAAAAAAATAGTTCACAAACAACTTTGAGAGAATATTGTAAAGACAACTGCAGCATCACATTATCACTCATTAGCAAAGCAAGCAGTTCAAAAGGAACAGTGACACAGAAATATCCCTATTATTCCCCTTCCCCTCCTCCCGCATCAGTCAGTGCTGTACATCACGTACCCCTCGCACTGCCTGAATGAGTGGTGTTGCTTTGTTTTCTCCTACGTTGACCCAGTTTACTTCAGCTCCATGGGCCAATGCTTCTGCCATATCAGGAAGATTCTTCTCAAAGGCAGCCCGATACAGCTGCAATCCTGGACTAGGCTGTTTGGAGTCACAGAACACAGAAGACTCTTGCTTGTCTCCTTCTGAAAAAAAAAAAAAAAAACCACAACAAAAAACAAAAACCTTATCTGTAATCCCTGTTTTTATAAGGTACCTCTTGGAATTCTGACCAAAAATGTAATTTCTCTGGCATAAGGTAGCTCAGGTTTTGCAGAATGCTGTGCATAGTTGCCCCATTCTGCCAGGAGAAGTCACAGATGCCTTTAGCTTGTTCCAGCATTCAGGCATGGCCACTTCACAGAATTATTACTGCCCAGAAAAATTCTCTCCACATTACTGGAAGGAGTGATTATCCTTCAATCTACCTAGTCCAAGTCATTTCTAAGAAATTACTTTAGGTTAGAAGGGTGTTTTACCCTATACTGCAAAATATGAGTAACAATAATTTCCTGCAGAGATGCAGTCATACAAATATATCTTTGTCTGCAACAGCTTGATATACCTAAATTATGAGGCTAATACTGTTCTGACCTAGTTTTTGTTAAAAGATACCATTGTAATTTACCAATTACTCACTGTGGCTATAATCTCTTGGACTAAAGCATATTCTTTCTTTTCATTTCAATAAAAGTTATAAAGAGTGAAGTCTGGGACATAAAGACATTGTTATATATAAGCTTTCAGGAGTTACAGCATCATGTTTTACAGTGCAGTCAAGGAAAGGGTCCAGGCCACATGCTGCTTGCCTACAAACAACAGCTGTGAACTACTGGATTTAAAACATACCTTAGAAGGGTGCTTTGATGTAGAAAAATAAGTTTTCTTTATAAATAAGCATTTCAGATACTTTGACAAACCATACTCAATACATCTGTCAGACCAGGATGCTAATATTAGAGAGCAAATAATTTCATCAATCAATTTATAGAACTTAGAGTAAAAGGGGGTAATGTTTAAAGGCATGGTCAATTCCACTAAGTGGAAAACAGAAACATTAAGGAAGAATGCTCAAGTAACACATAAAAGCCTATTATCTGTGACTTAATGGGAATTCCATCTCCAAGGATTTAACTATTTATAAAAGGATTATGCATTTCTGTGGAGACTTGTCTGTATCAGAATGCAGCATTGCTCTCTCTGCTAAAAAAACAAAGTTCTGGCTCAGTATCATCTGACTGGAAAAAAACCCCATAATTCCCTGAACTCATTTAGAATCATTCAATGTCATTCTTGCTACCAAGCCTGGAGGGAAGAAAGGCCACTCAAGCAATCATTACCCTTGTTAATAATATTTCAGCCTACCAGGATAGAAGAGACATGAATTGTACCACCAAGTACTAATCTCTTTGATAAGAGCATGCTATCAAGAAGTGATTAATTTTTCATCTTGAAGTACAAAGCCTAACGCACCTGGTTCATACAAACTGTTAGCTGATATAGTAGAGGCAAGATGTTCTCTGCTGTCATCAGCACTCTGCTGGATCCCACTGTCACTGCTTTGTACTGTTTTGGAGAAAAACCTGTAATTACTATGCAGACTGTAAGCTACCTACTCTTCACAGATACCATGATAATAAAACAAGCTCTTATACTTGGTCCTGAATACATAATTTTTTTATTGACTAGTAATTATTCAATATTCTTAACATATCCATAGAAAAATATTGCAACCATAACATTTATAATAATAACAAATGTTAAAGATTATTAGAAAGGAAAAGATCAGGATAAGTAGAAAAGCTTAAATTATTTCATGAAAACACTAAGCCATGCAGTAGCAGGAGACAATGGATTAAAGGCAGGGAGTTGGCCACAACACACAATGGATCACTAGTGCAAATACTGAACACGCCATAGCTGTAGTACTTACTACTACGTAGTTTTGAAGAGGTATCAAAGTAGGAGAAGAGTGAATCTAGCTCATCAGGACAGAACAGAGACTCCCGCCTCGCCTCGTCGCTACTTACAGCAACCGCTGGGACATGCAAGTTAGCAAAGCACAAAGCAGGCAGTAAGGAAGGGATAGGGCAGGAGAGAAAGTTATTGGAAAAATTAAGAAGGGTGAAAATACGGAGGAAAAAAGGTGGTTAATATGTTTCTGAATGATAAGCATCCCCATTCTAAATTTTTCCCCACCTAAAAATACACATCTCTGAATGTGTCTTTTCTCCCCTATACTTCTAAACTAGGCTATGACCCAAAGACAAATTCCAATTTCTCTGCGTGAGGCAGAAGATGAATTAATACAAAAATATGTTACTTTAGAAAGAACACGTGTAATAAAGCTAAAGAGAGAAGTGTGTAAATACCTTTTTGGGATGCCGCACCTTGTTCCCCTGCCAAAAGGGATTTTTCAGGGCCACTGGGCCTTTTCTCTTCCTGATTTTGAGGCAAAACTTTTGTTCCAGATTCAAGCAGAGATACTGATGCAGGCTGTTTCTCTATAAACTTTCTTTCCACATACTTTGCTCTGATGTATGCCTCCTTCTCCTGCCTGTCACATACAAAATCCCTGAAGTTAGCAAACTAGTATTTTAACATTTTCATGTATTAAAAGAATATCCATTTCATACTAAAGCCAGTAACCAAAACTGTAGTTTGGCATTGCATGTAAGGCACACTGATGACACATTTTCAAAAAGATGAAGAGCATACTGTCTAACTCTTTCTGGATTCTTGATTAAATTTTGCATAAGGCTCAAAAGAAAGTAATTTTGTTAAGTTTATATACGTATATTTTCTTTCAGGCAGATACTTTAGAAAGTGGTAGGTGGAAGAAATAAGCATTAGCTACTGTATGATACTTCGAATAGAATAGATTACTTCAGTTGGAAGGGACCTACAACAATCACCTAGTCCGACTACCGCTTCTTGGTATTTACCCTTTATACATGTTTTACATTGTTAATAATCTATTAACAGAGCATATTTACCTAAGAAACTAACTATATAAATTGCAACATTTGTTAAAGGAACATCAAGATGACACAAGAGAACCATAACAAGGAGAAGCCTCAGGCAGGCACAGCCACCAGTTCCATCATGCTTACTGAAATATCTTTCTTTTAAGATGATAACCTCAGGTTAAGACACACAGCAGTTGTGACAAACCAATGAAAGAGGCTATAAAAGTATTCCTATTGAAACTGCTGAAAAGCAGTTACCACTAGAAGGAATATCTAGCAAATCTCCTACTTTATTTACATTACTATCATCTCCAAATTGCCAACACTTTATAAAATGCTGTTTTCTATACCATAAAACTGGCTGACAGCAAGCAGCACAGAACTGGAAAAAACTGGTAAAAAAAGTTTTAAAAGACACCTTATACAGCAGAACAAAACATTAGGAAACTACCTTCAAAGGGAAATTAGCATCAGAGAAATATGGTAGACAGCAATACAATCATTAGAAGGCTGCTGTAAAGCAGCAGAGCTCATGTACAATGTAGGCAGAAAGAACAGCGCATTCTGGGGATCAGGGAACAAGAGTCAAACTCAAGAACAAAGTCACTGTGAACAAAAGGCACAGCCACAGGCTCCTTCCAGGAGAACTGGCAGACCAAGTACAGCTGGCTGAGATGGTACAAAGTAGACAGGAACAAAATCAACATGCCCACACTGAGGAGACAGAGCAGGATGCTATAGAGTTGTCATCAAAAGGAAGGAGTGAGATCAGAAAAAGAACAAGTGAAGAGAAGCCAAAAGGAACCAACAGGATGAATACCCAATAAAGACAGAGTGAGAAAAGGGGGAGAGCAAAATATACAGGTGGTAAGGGGAAACAAAGTAAATCAAAAGGAGTGTTACACAGTTAAGTGGCAGCATCTTTTAAAGCTGGAGGCTGAAGGAAGCAACAAGAAAAGGAAGTAAGAGGCACTACTACTAAATTACTACCTTTGGCTTCCAGGTTGTGGCTTCTTTACTCCCACTTTTTCCAACTTCGCTTCATATATTCTATTTATAACATCATTTCCCAATTCACACATAAGCTATGAAGCAAAATAAATAAATTCAAATACAGTTGCAAATTGTTTTTAATTGTTTTTAACCTCACTCAGCCTATTTTTACAACTTCGAATTTTCACTGGTAAAAGTACACTTACAGAAATAAGCATGGTTTTATATCACGATAATGAAACCATCAGTGAATAGAGACATAATTCCAAGTAATATAGCAAAAAAAATAAAGTTACTCTTTTAAAGTGCCATTCTCTACTGAAAAATGACTGCAAAAATGACCGTCTGTCATTCTTGAATCTTTTTTGTGCAATCAGAATGACATCTGCAGGCCTCATTAACAAAGGTACTGTTTTCCACCAGCTTTGCTGGTAGCTATTCTTATCCCACTGGCAAGAGAAAAGTCAATTAATTCTATAGCAAAAATGTCTGTTGGACAAGATGCAAAAACATAATCTGTTATGTCTATAGAAAAAGGATCAAAGACAAAAAACAGCCTGCAGATACTACTTTAAAGAGAATTTGGCCCATAAAGTCCAACTTACTGATGGCAATGAACAGACTTCTTGCTTCTAATACTAGGTACAATATTGAGCTCTGATATTTACACAAACAGGACAAGGGGCATAGTTTTGGGGTTGGTTTGTTTGTTTCCTCAGCATGAACACACTGATACTAAAATTATTTAAGGTCAAACCACAAGAGAAATACTCCTACTCACATTGTCTTTTGATCGTTCAGAATAGAGAAGCAATAACTAAGTACCAGAATATCACAGCTAGAAACAAATGCTTTGCATCAGTTATTCAGTTGCATACGTGCATCCATGCATGAGTTCCTGTTTTGGTATTTCAATGTCACATGATTTTCATAACCGCATTTCAAGCTAGAATTTTGGCACACAAGCAGCACACAAGAGCAGTTGCATGAGTGTTCTCCTATAAGCCAGTAGCAGTACAAAATCGAGATCTCATTGTAAGAGCCAACATCTGAATTTTGAAGTATGATCGTCATACTTTAGGCTGATATAGCACTTCAATTTTCATATGTTGAAAGTATCAGATGAAAATTAATACGCAAAGTGCGTTTGTGAACCCAAAAGTGCCATAAGTTGTTCTGACTCACAAGTTTGTAACAAGAATGACTACTGCTACTGCATGTATTAGAAGAGAGTGTGAATCAAAAAAACAAAACACAACTATAAGCACTTTTGAGTATAAAATTTAAGACATGCACTGGGTACAAATGCAAGCGTTTCCTGCATTGAACTTTGTGATGCAGTGGCTTTAAAACAACAATCTAAGTACCAAATAGAAACTTGTTTCAAAAATCCTATCATACCTTTAGAAGTTCAGGTTCCCACGAATCCAGCGTTAAAGACCTTACTTTTGAAAAGTGGACTCCCAAGCTCCTAAACAGCATGAAAAAAATCTTAATCTGTAACTGCAGGCTGTGCCTCACCTCAGACAGCTTTACCATTAATTCATGCAAATAAAGCAGTTTCCTTAATTTTGTTTACAAACAGCGGTCTCTAACCTTGCTTCAACATACATTTAAAGAGGCAAACACCACCCTTCCTAATTAAGTCAATGCACAAACCAAGTATAATTTTGAAGAGTTCCCAACCTGTGTATCCCAGAGCACTCAATGCACAGCGTGATTCCTAGGTTGATACTGGCCCAGCGAGGATCTGCCAAACCACAATCACAGCAGGCAGTGTTACCAGCAATACACTGAACTCGCTGTAGAGCACTTTCCCCCTTTAACAACTTCTCTTTTGTCTCACTGCCAGATTCTAGGCTTCCAGTAGAAGGGGATGATTTCTTTTCCTGTTTCTAAAAAACAGACACGAAACAAACAAAAAAAAAGAAGCACACGCTAAATTAAAAAAACAAAGGCCCTACAGATACTGACAATGCACTAGAATCCTAGAAAAGTAACTTCTGCATTTAAAACCAAGGAAAGCCACAGAACTGAAAAAAAAAAAAAAAGCTTAGCTTTTTAGAAGAAATATAGAACTGAATATAGGAGTGTCCAATAATCCTATGAATTTCAATCACACTACAGAAAAGTCTCATTAAAACATACAGGCTAAAGTTAACATTAGTAAGATGGAGTGAAAGACAGATTAGATATAAATCATAGCCTTCAAAGTTTTATTGCATTTCCACTGGAAGACAAACAACGGATTCTTTTTTCCTCCCCTCTCATAAAAAAGGATTTATCTATTTTTAATTTTCAATGTTTAAAGGGGGGTTGTTGTTTGGTTGGTTTTTAAACTCACCTCAGATTCATCCCCTTTCTCTCTATACGCTGTAGCAATACTGGTCTGAACAGCCTTAATCCATGCCTGTCGCAGCTTTTCCGAGTCAGCCTGAAGCATGCAGCTTCTGTGACAAATACACGTGTACTCAGATTCAGAGAGACTAACCAAGCAGCTAACATTAAACAACACATTGTTCAATAAAATGCAGACTCTTGAAAAAAAAGTTTCTTCCTATCACCACAAGTATAATGTTTAGTAGGCATCATCTAATAAACCCATTTATTTTGAGATAAAGCAGTGACCCTTTATGAATTGCAAACTCCTCGTTTCAAAGCTATTTGCAGGTAATGCTAAACCACATAGATGACTCTTCAAATAACCCAGAGAATGGCTTAGGTTCCTATTCCCTTTCTTATTCCAAATTTTTCATTTTTATATCCTCAGATGCAATTTACTTCCATGACTAATTACACAAAATACACGTATCAGTCCTTGAAAACACAGTTCATTCACTGACATCAAGAGAAAATGATTTTAAAGCTCTCTGACAAAGAATGAAGTGGTTTTCACACCAACAGTCAAAGGAAACGGGTCATGAAGTACAAAACTATTCCAAAACTTAAGGGCTGAAAAAGTACAGGCAAGTAGGAGCAAAATGCATGTTAAAGTGAACCACAACTGAGGATGCAAACATTTGGAGAGCAATTTAAGAGAAACGTAAGTATGAGTAGGGAGTGTAGATAACATCCAAACCAAAATGCAGGTTGACCTTATATCAAAAATTTAAGTACGGTCACATCTCAAAATCATAAGAAATCCATGTCCTGTGCCCTGGCTGTGGCAGGACTGCTCTACTTCTCCAGATATAACCAATACACTGCACTGCTAGAGCTGAACAACATTTTTATTTGGTAGTTTCATTCAGTGCATTCTGAAACGTAATTTAACACTATTGAGGCAACATCTTATTAATAAGTTTCTCTCTCATTACACCAATCAGAAATTTGGAGAAACTGAGATCTATTTTCTACATTACTAAGCAGCTTGATATTATCAGCTACTAAGCCACAACAGCTCCACAACCACAAGCCCTTTATGCATAAAGCACAAGAACGTATGTTTATTTTAATGCCAAAACTAAACTGCATACTAGGAACACTTCTCACAGCATCACTTGCTCTTAGCCAAAACTTCAGAAAACAGAATTGTTCAGATACTTTTCCTGTTTTGATCTATCCCGAGAGAAATGTTAATCTTGCATTTCAAGACAACTGAATGTAATGATTTTTTTTATTATTTTTAAATAAACATGCTCCATCACTTCTTACTTTGTAGGAGAAACCACCTCAAAACAGAAACGTCTTTCTATGTCCTCACAGTGTTTAACTGTGCAAAGCCGCAAGTCTTCAACAACCACCGTGGGATTATCCTAAGAGACAAAAATTAACAAAACGGGTCACATAGAGGAAAGATAAAGTTGCTAATAATCCTAAATTATTTATAATTTAATTCCTTTTGCTTGTTTACACAAATTTTTCCTCCAAAAATAAAACTGTAAATAGGTGGAATCAAAGATACTTAGCAGAAAATATTTAGATAAGTTTTAATGCTTCATTATATTTTATCAAAATTTCATAAAAATTTTGGATAATTCCTTTTTACCTACAATCCAGTCTACTAAATAATTAACACTTTAAATTGAAACAACAGTATCCAAAGGAGTTCAAAGATACTTTTTAAGAGCTGCAATTAGCTCGCAAATAAATCAAAGATTATACCTAAATCAGCAGTATTATAAGCGCCAAGTACAAAACCCAGAAGCTGGATGAAGTAGTTTTGAATATTTGATTCAATTAATAAGAATTCTATTCTAAGCTAATGGCATTTTAAAGGCACTTGTTTAAAATAACAAAAACATAACTGAAATTCACAAATAGAAAATGCCCAACTGAGATGTGCTCACACAAACTCAACTGTTTCATTTCCAACCACAACAAAGAAGACCCTTCATCTGATGGCATCAGATAACAAGGAATAGCCTCTGAACCTGGGCTGTTAACACTGAAGAGAAACAAATTGTCATAAACTCTACCCCCTCCCCCCCCCCCCCTTTTTTTTTTTTTTGCCTTCTCCATACAGTTTTCTAGTTTTTTCCAACACAAAGAACAGTTACAATTATGTGGTGCTAAAGCAGATTCTAGAACAGTAAACAAAGAAGCAGGGGCCCAAACGTTGACTGAAAAGGCCATGGCTTCCACAGCTCGGGGCAGAGTTGCACTTGCTGCTGCAATATACAACTGCACTTTCCACCAGCACAGACACGTATCGACTGCCTTGCATTTTCAGTATTAAATATATATCCTTATCACCCCTGACTGTTCATAACAAATGCTTTCATGCCTTTTTTCCCTCTCCCCTACCCTCCCCTCTCCCCTGCTAAACTGGGTTTGTGAACCCAGTAACTGGAGACAGCAAGTCCTGAAAGAGTTAAACACAACTGCTCAAGGAACTGCATGGGATATTTGGCTGCTACCAAGTGTGTACAAGCCTTTTGGGACCAACAACTTTTAAGGTTCTTCATAAACTTTCTCTGCAACAAGGTAACAAAACCCACCACAAATAAAGTATGTGCTTACAAGTCACTGTGCAGGAATCTCAAAATCTATAAGTGTAGCTGTTAGTCTCATTTTACAAAGGGAAAAACTAATTTAGAAAATGAAGTAGGTTGTTCAAGACCACACAGGACACCTATGTCAGCGCTGTTCCTCCTTCCCCTGATCCATCAGGAAAACCATCACCCACACCCCAAACTGCCCCAAGCCAGTTTTTGATACCCACCTTAAATTTCTTCTGGTACACAAGTTGGTTATTTTGTATTGAGAACCAGCGCCTATTCAAATTAAGAGACAGCAGAGAATACATAACTGATTTTACAGTGCTTAGACTGAAATGTGCTAACACACAGTCTATAGAGAGACTGCATAAAAGAATTCACAAAAGTAATGCCGCAGTCAGTTTTGGCAGGTATTTCATGAGAATAATGAAAAAGGGAAAGCAGAGACAAAACAGAAAAGAAAGCAAGGTTCAAATAATTTGAGTCCTAAACAAACACATTCATGTTATGACAACATTAGTTAAGCTATCACACAAAACATTTTCATTTCAAAGAAGATTTATGTCCATATTTTAGCAGAAAGCTACAATTAAGTAATTGTTTGCTAACACAAATTCAGGCAGTTTGAATAACAAAAATACTTCAACTATGTAAGCTACTCAATTCTGAAATACTTGAGAGTAGAGCTGAGAAATAACTTACTGAGACACTAAAAATACTACAGTGTTGCTGTCCCACGTAGGTTTAATGTCTTCTTATATTTGGCATTTCTTAAAATTTTAGATGCTGAAATAAAAATATTGCATACAAAACCAAAACAAGCCCAAGGAAAAACTTTTAAGTAGGACCCTAACTTAAGTCTCAGCTTTGTAGGAAAACATCAAATAAAAGATTTAACGAAGGCATCCTATAAAATGCAAAAGATAATGTAACACTTAAACTCCTCTGAACTGTATCCTTCCTTGTCAAACTCACTGTTCAGATAGGATACAATTCATAGAGAATGGAAAGTTCATTCATATTTTGGGAAAAATTATGACCGCCTCAGATCTCCAACAACTATGTTTTATCAGACCACTGAATATTAGAGGAAAAAAAAAAAAAGCAAATATAACCTTCCCTTTCTAGCTCCTCTGGGGATGCACAAAATAAAAACTAACCAATGATTACTGTTTTTGAACTGACAAAAATTAAGGGAATAAAATTAATTCAGTCCTGCAGTGAAATTTACACTTTTTTGTTTTGTTCAGGCTTGTAACATGAACCTGTGTTTATCACAGCATAATTCCTCAATTATCTCAAATACCCCACTTACACCACGCATCACTTTTTCTGCGCTGCCAATTAGTTTGAATGGTAACAGCATACAAAATATTGTATTGCAAACTATCTTGTTATTCTCCACAGGCTGTTGAACTTCAAGGTACAGTTTACTCCAATTAGTAACAAGAGCTCCATATATTTAATTCAACCACCATAAGCCATTCATGAAAAGAAGCACACAAAGATTGTTAAAAAAAAATTAAGATATATAAAAAGGTTAGATTAAAATCAGAAAGTCTAGTATTTGTTAGAAAAGTTAGTACTTAATAGACAGATGAGATTCTACCTTTTAATATTTTTTTCAAATGTTGTGCAGATATATTTAATTTAAAAAGCAACTACAGGATCTTCTTTTAATACTGGATTTCCAACATAATAATAGTCATCTTTTTAGGTTAAGACAATTGAACAGAATAATTCAAAAAGTTAACTACTTCAATTTATTAGCAGTTTTGGTCACTGCTATTTAAAAGGTATCACCTTAATCATCTATTAAAAAAACAAATCACAGATGCAGTAACTAAGCCTCAAATATGAGAATAAGGCAGGCTATTGCTAATATTTAAATAGGTAACTCAACAAATGAGCAGACTAGAAAAGGAAAATAAACTCAGGCTTTTTATGTGCTTTTTTTTGAACATAACACCAAATAGAAAAACCTGAAAAGCAGTGTCTAAGTCAAAGGAAAAAAAAAAAAATGCAGCCTCATCCCAAGATAACATGCAATGGAGCAAATCCCTAATAACAGCCTTAGGTAATAAAATTAACTTCATTAATACAACACTTCATTTGTTCTACAGATAAATATTTACTGAATTACTGAAATACATATATCCAGTTGATCAGACTGGAGCTTAAGTGAGCACGCAAATTGTAGAACAAATTTGTGTTATCGTTAAACTCTAGTCTACAAGTTTTCAAAGTCTTCCAGCCCCTTTTTTCCTAGTAGAGAAATTAAATCTGTTTAAGAGAACTTTCCAGTCCTGCCAGAGTGTGGGGTTTTTGATTTTTTTTAAAGAAACTTTTATTGAACAAGATCAACAATTAATAACATAGTATAACTTGACGTTTATTGCAAAAGTGTGATCTACAACTGAAAATAAAGTTAATACCTTTTATTATATGCTTAAAAAAATAAAAGTGGTAGAGTCCCCTCCAATGTGTCGGCACCACAGCAGTTTTATTCAGGCCAAAAACTTTGAGTTATTTCATACTAACCAAGTATCATCAATAAATTCTACTCATTACTGCAGTAAACAGACTGCTGGGGGTCTACAGCAGAAACAGCCAGGAACTTCCGAGGTACAATATATGTACTGAAGGTGCTGTTGTAGGGTATGCCACATCTATCCTGTTCTAAGAATTAATGTTCATAAACCTTTAGGCAACATGTGTGCAGTAAGTACTGACCATCAATGTGTCATTCTGTCAAAAATACGAGAGAAGCATGGTGAAGGAGAAAACATACTTGGGGAATCTTAAAAGTAATTTGCACTGCTTCACTCAATAGTGCTTAAATATAGCTTTTTGGAGTTTAGAAACTGAGTTTTTTCCATCATTTATACCTACACAATTCAAAAGAGTTTTTGTTAAATAGGAAACAATACAAAATTCATTGAAAAACATTTCCAATTTCTGAGAACTGAGAGTAATGCCAAAAAGAAATATAAAATTTAAGTTGAGTTTTACATAAATAATTATGGTCATTGATTTTCAAAAGGAAACAGTTTCCTTTGCTAGTTGCTATCAGCACGCAAATAAAATAGAGTGATTAAGAATGCACAACATTTAAAAGTTACACCTATGTTTCCAATGGAGTTGATAAGAAAAATCTCACCAACTGCAATTGGAAGAAGTCAAAACACTGATCTTGTACGCTCAGAAGTTTGAGTGCAGAAACCTTGCTTTAATTCCTTTTTAGCTAAAATAAGCTCCATCATTCTAATTTTTTTAAAGGTGTTGAAGAGCAGGTATACTGGCATCCCAGGCAGAATCCTTCTGTTATTTTCTTAGACTGAGCCACTTATACATCCATTGCAAGTAATCAAAATTAAATGCAGGGTTAATTAAGAGCTTTTTGCGTGCCAAAGAAACACTGGGAAGGTATAAAGAAGCTGGTTGGTACCTGATGTGATCTGGCTTTTTCCTGTCATGTGAAAAAATGGGGTAGGATTAAAACATAAGGGAAAGGAGGAAAAGGAATGAAAAATGCAAAATGAACAAAATAAGCAAAGAATTAGCATGATCTGAAAACACAGCAGAATTAAAAAAGGAAAACATTTAATGCATCCAACCTAAAAACTATCCAGAGCATACTAGTGTGATAAATGCTTTTTTCCCGACACACATTTATTCACGCATATCTTTCTTCATGATATGGACTTATTTCTCATTTGAATTTCTGGGAACCAAAACAGCTTTCCACCTACTACTCAACAATAATAAATACACCTGATTCCAGTTACTGATGCCTTAAGAAAAATAGTGTACAGTAAGATATATCATTTACAGACATACATTCAAAAAATCAGTCTCCATACCCGTTACTGTAAGACTCTGCAGTATAAAGATATCATTTTGATTCCACTACAGTATATTATCTGAAATACTCGTGTACATTACACACTACGCATTTAGTCACAATAAAAAGAGATTGCAGAGTCTCCAGTCCTTTCAAAGTACAGCAACACTGAATTGCAAATAGCTTGTGGTTTACTTTATAACCTGTTCAAACACTACTTGTTTCTCAAGCCAGTGTCATGCAGAACTATCCCAAGAACAGGAAACTCAATGCAAAAGCCCAAATAACTATAAAGTCTTCAGACAATTGAACCCAAGCTGCCAGCTGCCCCAGGAAGAAACTACATCATCTTAGCAAGAAATTAGCTTGGATTGGAAACAAAACAAGTTTTCATTCATTAGAACAGATCTGCTCCCCTTCAAAGGGCTGCATTAGATTGGTTTTGATCTTTTTCTCCCCCAGCAACCAGGCTTTTTCCAGCATAACCCACTATGGTGTCCTTGGATTCATTGACCATGACACATACACAGAAGCATCACAACTACATAATTGTTAGCTAGAATAATACTGATGCATGCCAAACCCAGACAAAATCCATTGTACTATTCTCTTTTCTCTTATGTTTTTAATGCTGCCAAGTACACAGTAATAGCAGTAACTGCAATGCACTTTTGGTGCCTTTAATTCAGTCTTAAAGGAGCATTTAAAAAGGTCTAGAACAATCAAAATATCAACTGATATCAACAGAGGGAAAAGAGAAGCTATCCTTTTTAAATACGTATTACTCCTGACAGTGCAATCTGCAGTTCACAAGGAAGATCAGTATTTCTTTCTAGGCAAATTCTTCCGGTTTTATTTTATCTGGTTGATTTTCCATCCATGTCCTCCAAAGATGGGCATATAATGAAGCAGCAAACTACCTATCTGATAAGAACACTGAAAAATATCTTGTCTGCTTTGAGATCTGACTTCAGCCCTGAATTCCCCCGTATAAAATACATCATTCTCTAAATGTTTCCTCCTTTGGTACCTCTTTGTACATTTTTACACACGAAACAGTTTAATGCAATGACACAGTCCTTTTTCGTACTCTACCTAGTGACTGGAAAAACACCCTCACTTCTCATATATGGTAAACTTTAATCAGTACTATCTTCCTGCAGCTGAAACTGCAATATTACCTAAGTAAAGCATTCCATCAGTGGAAATAGGCTGTGGCAATGACCACTTCAGTGCCTACAACGTAGCAAGCAATTACAAATATATTCAGAAATAACAGTAAGATAAAAATACTTCTCTACTTTTATTAAACATTAAAAATGGAGCTAGATTCAGAAACTAATAGTTGTCTTCATTAAGAAGGTCTTAAACATATGGTAATAGTAGTAGTAGTTTCATAACAATTAGTAATGGTTTGTGAATGTGAAGTACAAAATTAAAATGACTGATTCAATTTCTTATGCTATCTTATAGAGCGTATCCAATGCTGTTCTCTCCCCAATTCTGAAGCATCCAACTAGCCTATCAGTGAGATAAGTTATCAAGAATCTAAGATCAAAAAAAGGTTAAAGGTTTAGGTTTATTGAATGCTCCTGTGACAAATAGAAGAAAAAAGTATAAGCAAATATAAATTATGCAGTAAAAGTACATAGCTCTGACTCATTACTGAGCTGTTTACCTTGGCTCTCTTAAATAGCTTATTCTTTGGTTATGTTTTCATTATAGATGTTCAAACCTAAAACTTAACCAGAAAGAATGTCATTGTGTATCCTGATTATGACTTCCCCATATTTATTTTGCGTCCATTTAAGTTTCCAACATGCAGAATTTAGTTTTAATAGAATCATATTCTCTAACCACTTTAAGGTAAGATACACATACAGTTTCACTAGGTACGAAGCCACATGGAAGAAGAATATTTCTCAGCTACCTTCTAACACTTCTGTCCTGCTCCCTCACAGAGCAAGACTTATGCTATCCAAAAGAAGAACCCAGAAAGTGAGCCAGAGTTTTGCCTTCAGTCACTTATCAAGACGCTGCAGTCAATCCTGCAAAACACCTTGCAAAAAGGATCCTTTCAGTCTGCTGAGAATCCAATAAAGGACACTTTCCTACCCTATTATTGGGGATTTTTCCTCAGTGTGCTTACACTAACGCTTTACTTCAGACCAGGAACGTGCTTTTAAAGTACAATTCCCAGTTTTCTCCCTTCACTCTCCTTTGTCTTGGAGAACTCTTAATTCTGCTTGGATGAAACTAACCCAGAAGGTACATTACAATTACAGACAAATAATCAGACCACAGGACCACGCAAGAAGCAGTCCAAAGCAAAGTCCCTTATACTAGTCACACCTGACTTGCTAATACAGATACAGTCTTATTGACACCCCTGGCCACGCGTCAGTCTATGGATTTAAGTGAAGCAATCCCAATTTATTATAGACTTGTGATGTTCCAAAGATGCTCAAGGAACTATAGAATAATTAAGGTTGTAAGGGACCACATATCCAAACGCACATTCTGGCCTTTGAAACACTTTGTATAGTTTAAACAGAAGCACTGCTGCAACATTTGCAGAGTATAAGATAGTAAAAAGAGTCAACAACTTCACTTTAAAATTCAAGAACGGTATCAAACTACACTGTAAATGCTACAGCATATATAATATTTCCTTGAAAACAGCGTACACCCTTGGAAATGCAAAAGATAACCTGTTCAGAAAAAAATATTTAAACAATAGTAAAATACACATTGTTAAATACACATAACTAAATATATTTTGAATTCCCAACAGGACCAACAAAACTACTAAGCAGAAGTCACTGCACAGGACAGGAATTGTAAAGGATAACAATTCCATGCTTATCTTTCAGGAAAAACAACTAAAGTCCTTGAGTACTTGAGTCCTTCGCTATGCTTCCCTGCTTCCAACTTCCATTTTACTTTGTCCTCTAACACTTATTTTCCCAGCACATACATTTACATAGCTTACTGTACACAGTCATAAGGATTGCTCTGTTTTAACCCCAAAGTAAGGCCAAAATGCAATTACAGAGCCAGACTGAACACAACAAAGCAAGTTTTCCATACATAGGACTTC
Source organism: Vanellus vanellus (assembly GCF_965231255.1). Taxonomy (NCBI): domain Eukaryota; kingdom Metazoa; phylum Chordata; class Aves; order Charadriiformes; family Charadriidae; genus Vanellus; species Vanellus vanellus. Next base: position 15,416,888 of record NC_138913.1, read on the forward strand.
TCCAGGCTAAGATATAAGAATATAAGAAAAAGGCTTGCAAACAACTAGGACAGGAAATAAGGTAAAAATGGCTTTGAAGTGCCATCTCTATGTTAATTAATGGAGTTGTCCGAGCGTTCTGTCAAAACTGTGGAATCAGTGAGTTGCACAGGTTATAATCAGATTAGAGTTTAGCTTAACAAATAGTATCTTAATAAGCTAGTAAATAGAAGTTCTGAATAATTACCTGTTCCAAGTCTTGAAGGCATTGCTGGCTCGCTTAAATAGATAACCTTCCATAACAATACCATTGGCTGCATCTACATTGTACTCTAGTTTAGTATCATCACTGGAATAATCCTAGTACAAAGGAACAAGACAAGAAAAGGACATTGCAGTTTCAAACGAAACTTCAAATACGGGCAGTATTAATGTCAAAAAGAGTAAACATTTAGGAATAATGTTTTGCCTGCAACACTTATTAGTCAAGCCATGACTCTCAGCTCCTGACAATTTTTTTTAAAAAGCATTTTTAGGAGATCAGAATGCTGAAGATTTTTACTTTACCTGCACACAAGGGGAATTTCTTGCTCAGGTACTGGTGACCCCTATGGCCAAGTAGAAGGCAAACATTACTGACAGAGCATCTGATGCTTCAACTGTCCACTCAAATGGTCTCACATATATTTCAAAGAAAGGGGAGAGTGAGGTAGAGAAAAAGGAGCAATGGGAGTTAGGAGTCAAACTGAAAAGCAAGGGCAGCCTGTTGCAGACAACTGTATAAAGCCAGTTGTGCTTTAGAGTTTCCTTCAGCTCTGTCATCTTGACAAGTGACCCAGATCAGAACTTAGAAGACAAGTAATCAAATAAAGATGATGCTATCAGTTATCTCTAAATTAAAGTAGTATCGGTGCTGCAATGATGACAAGAACTCAGCAGTCATTTTTACTTTATGATCTTTGACAAGAACATGAAGCTAGAAGTAGGTCAAGGAAATATACTTTTCAACCAATCTAATAACAAATAGTAACAGCTTATAACAGTTAATAACAGCTTTACAAGTTTTATAAAGGTTAACTGCTTCACATCTCCAGCAAAGGTAGAGCAGACCAAGTCGTAATGTGTGGTGATTATTTGCTTTCATATCTCCTCTGAAACAGCATGGAGTCTTCCCAAGGAGGCTAACGGCTACTAGGGGTGCATGAGAAAGCACACATGGAATGACATCTATGTCCAGAGATCAAAACAATATGCATGCTATTATTTAATTCCACTGTTGGTAAAATAAATCCTTAAAGTAGACTAGCAACACATGACTTCTTCCCCTTAACTAGGGGACATTTCATAATGTCACTCTCCCATACCTTCAGCAGGTACTTTTTGTAAATTGTAAACATCAACTTTGTGTGACTACTACCTTAATAAATCTGTTTTGTAATTTGCTCCTTAGGAATTTTTCTACATATATGGGAAAAAAGCGATAAAAAAGAAATCACTTCAAAACCAATACCATTAGCCCTACATAATATTCCAGCCTGCACACAACTTTTCTGCTACACACACTGTTTACTCTTATACATGCAGATGGTATGGTCCAATCCAAGTTAAACAAGACAGTGAAGTGGTTACAAATATCAAAATGGGCCCTTTACACTCCCAGGTTAGCACAGCACCAAATTCCATGAAATTACAATGTTTTCAACTATTACCAATCTGAATAGATTAACTATATTTGAAATGTTAAATCTAGATTTGTATTAATTCACTGGCAGAAGATCAGTGCAAAATAAGAGTTCCAAAGGAAAATGAACTATTGTATCACTACCACATACTGATCTGAATAAACATATTATTTGCAAATAAACGCTTCTAAAAAAATCACAAGTTTGTGCATTTAATATTCAGCATTTAATACTTCGATTTTCTGCCTGTTGTCTAGATCAGAGCATGCTGAATGTTAAAGACTTCGTTCAAGCACAAACAGCCAAATATCACAGTACAATTTTAACTTAGTATTTCAAAGCTTATAACGTACACAAATATTCTCAAAGTGTCAAAAGGCTTTTGTTTTTTCTTATCGCCTCCAACAACAACAAAAAAAAAATAGAGAAAACCCCTGTAAGCACAAACTTAAGACGTGCTGATGTCACATTCCCCCCCCCCCCCAAAACCTGATAAGTTACTCTAACTTACCAGCTCCCAAACATAATGAAACCTGCTAAAGATTTGCATCTTCCTGCCTCAGTGATGCCTGCAACTCCTTGTCTCATGAAAGACAACATCTATTCCCTCGGTCTTTTCTGTCCAAACTACTATGTAATCACATTTTCCTCCAGGTTTGGAGAACTGCCGCAGAAAACGCAACTGTCTTTTCTTTTTACACGTTGAAGACATATACAGGCATGACATGAAGACTACTTTGGATCATTTATCACACTACAAACTCAGTCCAAATTGTCTAAAATACTGAGCCTTCTTCATGAAGTGCACTTAGTGTCATTTTTAATGGCTTCCCGGATTGACTTGCGCCTTTCTAGAGCAGATAAAGACATAACAGTATACAGACAAATGTTTAATATTTTCCTAACTATACATAGCAGACTACCAACTCAGGGGCAAGGGAGTAAAGCTTCCATATGCTTTATCCATAAAATTTCATTGATAAAGTTATGGTCAGGAAAAAGATGAACAAACAAAAAACACACTTTGTTTCAATTAAAAGGATAAAAGTTGAAAACAGAACTAGATAAGGCGTGTCTGATCTTATAGTCTCTGCTATTTTACAATTAAAGAATAGGAGAGAAGCAGTCACATTACAGTTTATTTTTATCTTGGCTCATGGAAGTTTAGTGAATCACAAACAAATAATCAGGGGGTGGAGAGAAATATATCTGTATCTTTCCAGTGTCCTGCATAGGAGAATCACATGTTAATAAACCCAGTCACTTTATGTGATTCAGAATTTTGTATTCTTTAAGCCAACACGTGACTGATAAAGACTGAATTTTAAACATCTTTTATGTACTAATTAGGTGTCAGTTAAGACTAAAGTACATTTCACCTAATCAGAACTACAAAAATTAAGTCACTATTATGAAAGTTACACTGAAGTGCTATATTGCAGATTTCATTCAGATTTGAAGGAACATCTACAGCTTCTATTCAGGTACACATTTTTCAAGGTTGGCCAGGTACTGGAAGAGAAACATGTGGAAGTGGGTTACATAAGTCAAGTGTACAGCATGCTTTCATGCCTTTTTTTTTTTTTTTTCTCCTCTTTTTTCTTTAAATGTCCATGAGGGTTAGCAAACAAGATGGCAATGGAAAAACAACTTTCCTTTTCACAATTCATACTAATTTGGTGGGTCACAGAATACTTACTATCCTTGACAGTGTTTCAGTGAATGCGTTTTCATACAAACTTATCAATTTATCACAAGTACTGGATTCATTTCATAGCTTGCATTTTTTCTGTTTCTCTACATATAATTTTCTTGTTACCAGAACAAACCCCCATATTTTTCAACAGCAGTTTTTGATTTACTTTCAGTATGAAGATTGCTATCAGGTCATGAAAGCTATTTATGCCATTTTAGCAGCAAATCTTGGGGAGTGTGAGTAGCTGCATTTTAACATTGAATATGTATTCAGTATGGTTTTTTTACTTTAGAGAAGCAGAATTTTTGAAGTCTTGAAAAAGGCAGTAAAAGGGGGAGCATAAGTACCCAAGAACACACTAATCTGAAAAGTTACTCCAGCATATACTAACCAGAAGACACTAATTGTGCAACCCCCCCCCCCATTTAGAAAGTTGCTTCCATTCTCACCCCATGGGCAAAAGAGCTGTTTGTCATGCTTAAGCTGAAAGTCCCTTGAGGAAAGGCTTAAAACAACAGACACAACAAGTAACAAGGTTTACAGTCCAAGACAAAGTAAGAGAAGGCAAGATAGTCATTGAGCATACAAGTCATTTGAAATACTGGCACATCTTTGTTTTGAGACAGGAATTAGTTTGCATTACTTCTCAACAGCAGCTCTGGTTTATGCCTGCTTTATGACTCTGGTAGCATCTGGTTTCCTATCACCTTGTTTACTCAAGATGTTAAAAATTTTCAAATCATTCTCACTCCAGCTGTTTCCTGAGCAGTCCTTCGGGCGTAGATTTTTTTTTTTTTTAAATGAAAAAGGGATTTGAATACAACAAAAAGTATTTGAAGTTCAATGCAAAGGTTTTTCCTGTATCATTTCCCCTCATTTGAAAGCAAAATATTAGCTCTGTCACAAAACCGAAAAGCTGTGATTCTGTTTACAGGTCCAACAATTTTTTACTATACAGCAATGGGCTGCAAATTTGTCAGAAAACAAGAGTTACAAGTCTTATGTGATACTGACACTGTGACACCACTCTTTTGATATTAATCTTTCCCTATAAAAATAAACTGCAAAAAGTTCCCAGAATGATCATGGCATTTCTATATTAATTCATAGTATGTGTTGCTCCAGATTAATACAGAAAAAAAACCTTCTTACACTAAAAAAATCGTTTCCTGCATATTTGCTGAATAAATAGAGCACCAGAGTTAAAATAAATCAGACATCAGTTCTTGTAAAATAGAAATCAAGCTATAGCGATGATCAAGCCCTTCTATAACTTTCGTATTAGCCTCTCAGACAACAGCCATATTCAATAGGATGATGATTATAAAGAAAAGTGAGATGAGTTATTTAATTAGTGCAATCAATCTGCATGCATATGCACATATATGCAAACACGGGTAGTGGGTGGGTAGGTGTGTGCATATGTGCACTTACCTATACATTTCAGAAAAGGAACTGTTCTTTATCCACACAATGAAGAAAAGGCATCATTCTGAAGCATTAGATTAAAACTTCAGTATATTAAATGCATATATACCTCATGGAATATTAAGCACAAGAAGCAGAAGTTTTAGTAGTTATACAAAAGTGGAAGGATTGGGCACTGGAAGATTTGGGAACATATGCCTAAAAGGCAGCCCAGTGGAAAGCAACATGACAAGCCATGAGAACAGAACAGAGAAGAACAAGGTTGCCATTCTGGTCAGGTTGATCAGATGACAAATAATGATATAAAGAACAAGATCCAAGGTCTAATGCAGTTCAAGATTCTGAAATCCTGAACTGGAAGCAAACAGTGGGAAGGTTGGGAAAAAGCACGCAGGAGGAGACAAATAACAAACAGACAACACAAACTGCGTAAAAAACCAAGAAAATTATTTGACAAGCTATAAGAGCAATCTCTAATAAAGCAGGCCCTCCAAAGCCTAGATGCATTAATCTAGGCTTTATCACCATCATCACAAAAATACATTGACTTCACGGATAAGGACAGAAGACAACATATACAACTTTAGAGAACAACATACAATACAACCTGACTGCCCCGATTATATTTTAGAGACAGCATAAAATTGCCATTCAGTTAAAATAAGGAATAATATATAACCTCACTGTGATTGCGATTTGTACTAGAAACCAAGAATATTTATATTACACACAGATACAGCTCATCAAGTTTCATGAAGCTTAAAAGTTTCAATAATCATTGATACTATTAGAAATAGTTTACCTGGAAAGCAGCCTTAAGCAGCATTTAAAAAAAACAAAACAAAACTGTAAACACCAATGGCAACAGCAATGACCATAATTCGTGGTAACAAGTTGTTGTTTCTATAGCCAATTAAAAGATAATTGTCCCTAACTTACATCCTTCACCAAGCACCACTGTTCTCTAACAGTAAAGCCCTCAACTACTGTCCACTTCAGAAACTAGCCCTATTGAGCCAAAACAAATTAAAATTTCAACTTCAATGTTAATTCTCAAGTTCCATCTCTTTCCCATTTCCCCTATTGCTTCCCCTTCCTTGCCTGTAGTTATCACCTGCCTGCCTCCAAACACAGCACATCAGCACTGCCCTAAAACCCATCATCGTGTCTGCTCAATTTCAGTTACAGCAACCCTAATGCTTCCCACCAACTCCTGTGGGAATGACAGGATGAAGTGACAAAAACATTTTCAGCAGCCAAAAATGTTACCTTTTCCCATTAGTATTAATATTAACTTCTACTAAGGCTACCTAAATTAAATCTTAGCATGCTTTCATTCCTGACTTTAGTCACTCATCAGTTTTCATTTACATTAGGCTTTTTTTTTTTTAAATTTATGCCACCTGAACAGATACAGAATGTATTTGAATGAGAGTAAGAAGTGTTGCATTACCTTTAAACTGGTATCTAATCCCTTTCAAAAGTACCTGCAGTATTAGCTCACTAGCGGAGAGTTCAGTGGAAATATTTTTAACTTCTAGCATTATACCTGCAAAACCAATACTGATCTAGAGCTTCTGAAACATCCAAACAACAGAAGTCATTCCCCCCACAACATGAATTATCTACATTTTTCTCAACAAGCAAAAATAAGAATTATTGCACATACAAGTCTTCCCAAAACAGCAATTTAATGTTATCATTTTCATATTTGCGTACAGTTGAACATCATACATTAGACAGCCTTTACAAAAGTTTACCTTTGCTCTTTATATGTAATAGCAGCTGCCACACTACCTCAAAGTGCTGCACTCCTATTTGGCACAGTCCATAAAGTGATACATATGACTGTAAGACTGTTCAGCTTATAGATCTCTTCTACAGACACACAGGAGGGCAAGACAGCAACTTTTACAACTATATTGAATCCAAGATGCAATAGGAATTAAGAGTTCTAATGAAATGTTAAAGAGTACCAGGATACAAAAATTCTACTGTTCTATTTATGTTTCAGTCAAAACTAAACATAATATTATGTTCTGTAATACAAAACAAATAATCTGCAACCCAGCCCTACAATTAGCAATGCGTAAGTCTATTTCTCTGCACTAAATATACCATCCCTCACAGTTCCGATGCAGAGATGCACTGGTGGGGAGAGATGCTAAAGATATAGAAATGTGTGTGCAGTCTGCCTTTTACATTCTCTCAAGTACCTTTTGTTGAATAGTGGAGTGCTTTTGCTCCATATCTCTCTTCTCCTTTGCAGCATCTACAGCCAACTGATCCAGCTGTAAAGAGAAACAGAAAATTGGACCTTTAGATTTCAAGAGAAATTTGGCTCAGTAGATTTCATAATGCTGACAAAAAAGAACACATTACGTCTAGACATTGCATGACTTTTGTTTTATTTGCATAATATAATTACTTCTCTGGTCACAAAGTGTTTACCTTGAATAACCACTGAAGCCTTGTTTAAAGCACTGCACTACCATCCTGAATTAACCTCTACAAAAGGTGTACATTTCTTGTAAGCCTTAGATGGAATGTTTCAAAGAAGAGCATGGTGCCAAGCATATGCGACTCTATACCGCATTGGTGTTCAGTCTCTGAAGAGAATGACTCATGCTTTAGCTGCTCTTGCTGGCCGACCGGCCTATGCAGCAGCACTGGCATTAGCAGCAAAAACCAGAAGGAGCGAATGCGAGTGATTTTTCCCCCCCACAAAGAGGGGGGAACTGCCTCCCTCAACCAGGCTTTCGTATTGATAGTTTTCATCCAGTCACCCAGCAGTATTTGAGCAAGATTCCTTGAAATCGTAGGCAGAAGCATTCAAACTGTTTCTAGTTTTCAGAAATAACAATAATATGATTTTGCAAAGAAGAGAGACTATCACAATAGAGAGGATTTAAGTTAGCATCCTTACAAAGTCTGTGATAATAAAAAAAGACACTACCAAAAAGCTTGCTGCGAGCATGTCTACAGCACTATGTAAACCTTTTTCTTTTGAAACCAGAAGGAAAAAAGAGGCAGGAAATTTAAGATATCCTGTAAGACAGTAAGGGGGGTTTGTGTTTTTTTTTTTTTTTTTTTTTTTTTCTCCTGTTGTTTTGTTGTTCTGTTGGTTTTGGGGTTTTTTTTGGTTGGTTGGTTTTGGTGTTTTTTGTTTGTTTTTTTTTTTTTGGGGGGGGTGTTTGGTTGTTTTTGTTGGTGTTTTTTTTTGGGGGGGTGGGTGGGGAGGACATCAGACTTTGATGTTTAAGAAATATGGTGGAGGAGCAGATGCTGCCTGAAAGACCTGTTAACTTGGTACTTATGTGACGTGCTATGGAATCTGATGAACTCCTCCTTTATCTAGCCTGTAATACAAGCCTGCCATTAACCCCAGTCACAGCATTTTACTCCATAACGATGCAGATGCAATACTGAAGACAGCAGTACAGCCTGCAGCTTTACATCTGTGGGACAGACCTCGTTCTACTCCAGCCCTAAAACAAGACAGCCAGGAACAGTGTGCAACACCACTTTTCCAGCTGAAGTCAGTCACGTGGCAGAGGGCACAGTATGACTAACAGAACTCTAATTCGCACACAGATAGAATGGCCTCCACCCACTCTCATAACCACAAGTGAGAATCCCTGCCAACTCTGGTCATTTTCCTGTATTGTATTTCCCTGCTTGAAGTGATACAAATGAGAGAAAAAAGGGACACTAACTGGCTCTTACACCATTGTGCTAGTCAGTCTCCAAACATTAAGGAGCCATCAGATAGCTGGGACATCTGGATCCAATTCTATACTGTTACTTTTCTTAACTCTTCTCTCTCTGGCTTCTTCCATGGCTGAAACTGCTATACCAGCACTTTCACACCTTACAGGTATTTGTGAACATGAACACATTAAAGGCTGGAGTGTCCAGACATCATATTTATGTAGCTATATGTCTGAAAAATGATAGAGGAGCCTCTAAACAGACTAGGCTGCCTTGGTGCTCAAAGACTGTTTTGCACCAAGAACACCAGGAAACCTGTTCTTCTGTGATAAAGATGAGAACTGGTCCAAGGGCTGCTCCAGACTTTATAGGAATCAAGTTTCTTACTAAAATCTCAGATTCAGTAATCTGCACATGGGTCTCAAGAAATTCATCCTCCTACCCTGCTAGACAAAACAAAAGGTAGCCACATTCAGATTAGGGCAATTACCTCTAATTTATATTTAAGATAAGTGTTTGAGGATACATTTACCACAACATAACAAAGTTCTTAACAGCCATTCATTTCATCATTTACTTTTTTACTATCAAGACAACATTGCATCATTCCAGTTCCCAAGCTCAGACCAGAATTTCTTCTTTTCACTCAGGTGAGCAGCATATAAATGGTCTTAAACAAAAAATACCAACAGCATACAACAATCAAGAATTGTGGCCACACAATTAAACTATCAAAACCCCAGTCATTATACCACTACTGGATAGTCTTCAAAAAATTAGGTTTTTCAAAATACTGCATTTACTGGTAAATGTATTTTTATAAATATAGTGCTATAAATTGTATTCTGTAGAGAATTAAACCAGACTAAAATGTTTAGCTTTTTGAATAGTCATCTTGGAATGACAATTCAAGTAGGTTTTCCTTTTAAACTAATACCACATTTCACCTGAAGAGTGCCAAACACCATAATTTCCACACAAAAGCTTATAATTATGCTTGTGTGCCATTAAAGATTCCCCTACAATGATCTGATTCACAAGTAACTGTACCCTGACCTAAAATTATCCAGAAAGCAAATTGCTCAATCCTATTCTGTCATGTAAACCAGTTATTTTGAAAATGCAAAACAAAAGAATTAAAAATCCTAAATATAATATTAAAAATCACTTCACTTTTAATACTCCAGCTGCTGTTAAGCCTTGTAATTAAGGTCATTCACAAAATTTACCTGGGAATGAAAACTCACTTGCCAAAAGAAAGAATCTGATCATATTTTCAGAAAAAAATCTAGCAAATCCCTGTTTTGTTATGTCACAACATACCTTCTCTCTGACCTGTTAAAGGCAGAAGCTTCAACTAATACAAACTGCAAAGCCATTAACAGTTAAACTTTTCATAAGCTAGCTACAAGTCCACTTCTGTCTAGAAAAATATCCACTACTTAAATGCCAAGGTCTGCCACTAAAGAATAATTCAGCAAGCTGTACAACTTTAGGGTCTTCAGTCTGTCTTTGCTCCAAATGCAATATATTTTAAACATTCACAGCTTCGGATTTTCTAAATTTAACTCCTTCAGTTGCTAAGATACCAGCACAAAAATGAATGTTACACAATGCTCCTTACCAGATCAAGCAAAAGGATGACCAGCCATTCAAAAATAACCTTGTGTTCCTTGCTCAAGGAATCTCAATGGCATGGAAACATTAAGCCTAGCTGGTAGCATAAACCACTACCAACTCCATAGTTCTTTTCTCCTTTCCCCATCCCCTTTTCTGCAGAGGTACAGGACACACACTCCATACTATCAAAATGCTACAGTTCAACAACTGCAATCCAAAATGGAAGGATTTAAAAGAACAAAAGGCAAAACTAAGGACAGAATCATGTGCACCTGAACCTTTCAAGTGCTGCTATTACTTCAAACAGGGCTGTAGCTGTACAGTCACTCCCCTTGACGGCAGTGCCAGCTCAAGCAGCCTGTCTCTCATCTCAGCTCCACCACCACACACACAAGCACGCACCTCCCTGACATGTGTTTGTACAAGTAATTAAAACCCCCAGTACCCTGACTGCGGACTAGTCTAACAGAAAAAATAACAATTTAGACATTTGATTGTTGGAGTTATTTTCTACGGTTCCCAATCTGCTTCACTACACAGACACAGAAACAAGTTGAGGGGCATAGATGACAACAGCACTATGGCAGGAATAACCAGCTCTGAACAATTAGACACTGAATGACATATCTACTTGAGATGAATGCAAATAAGTGTTTGCTGTTACTTATTTGCTTTTTTATCTGGATAGACACTTGGAATTTGGGTTGGCTTTGCTTTGTGGATCAGGTTGGGAAGTGGCAATAGAGGGTTTTACATCAGTGCAGTCATTGCAAGTCCTTAAAAGAGGCAAAAAAAAACCCCAAAACATTGTACAAGTATTTCCAGGCCCCTGCAACTTGCACTGAAAACAAGTCAAGCCACTGCAGGGTCTTCTTCCCACACCACAGACAGATCTTCAGTTGAATATTGTATGTTCTTAATCTATTTTGCATAACCTTTTCCAATGTCTCTGGTGTGCAGTGTGGTCCACCTAACCTTTTCATGAATCCCTCAATGAAAACCCAGAAGTTGCAATTGTGTATTCTTAAACTTAAACAATGAAACTGGGCAAGAAGGATTCAATGTATGAACTCATTTTTGTAGAACTTATTAAAACTCTGTTTTACGGTCAAAGCTGCTAAAAATCAATTTTATTTTTGGTACACTGCATAATTTATACAGTAAATAATGTATAGAAGTAAAAGGAAAAATCCTGATCAATTTTTTGTTGTTAAATGTTTATAACATGGGCCATATACAAAAATTAAAACAAAATAATCCAGTGTCCTGAATACCACACAATACCTCAAATGGCACTACATGGCTATGTTTAAGTATGTAAATCCTAAAGGTAGTATTAATTTTAGCAAACAACTTTCAGTTTCTAACTATTTTCATTCAAACCATTTACAGTGTATTTTTATGCTTTGCCTTTATCACACTACAGTTCCCTTTTTGTTAAATAAATTGACAATTTATCTGGTATGTGCACATAGATCAGTTTTCCATCCATTCCAGCATATAGTTATAAATTTTTAAAGTAATTTGTTACCTGTGCACCAAGGTCTTTCATGTAGGGCTCAAGTTCACTAAAAAGGTCATAGCCTTGATGGAAAAATGCCAGATGAGCATACATAAACGATAACATCTAGAAGAAAAAAGTAAATTTTTTTTAAAAAGGATAAATATTTATCAGATATCACACAAATATACCATTTAACTAATTCACATGAACAAACTTCAAATACAATTCCAGGGTTAATTTCTGCTCTCGTGTCCTGCCAATTTTACATCAATATCTCATAGAGCTTCCAATGTCTTCTATAAACATGCAAGGTAAAAGGCAGCAGAAAACCAAGCCAAAAATCTCAGAAATTAGTTAACAGTATTAAACCCATTAACAAGGCAAATCTATGTAAGGGCAGAAAATTACTTCTATTTCATGTCACCTGAAACTTATCTCCTGTTTAACTAGGACACAAAAGAGAGAGGAGCTACAGAATATATTTACTAATGATCCAAACCAAAATGAAAATAGCCGAGAAGACTGTCCAGTCTTAAAAAAGAAAAGTTGGGAAGATACAGGACAAAATGGTAAGCAACTATAAAACTGCGATTCAACTTAAGTTTTTGCTATTTAAAGGAATTAAGGAAGTTATGGGAGTGCAACTTTAGACCTGTGAAAGCAAAGCACCATTTAATTTGGCAGTCTCTACTTCAGTAAACTTTTTACGAAGATAATATGAAGCAGCAAAGGGAATAGAATCAGAAGCAAACTGGCATGCAGATATAGCTGTGTATTACTTTAGCAGATACCATACTAAAGTATATTGTATATTTGCTATTACAATATGCTATTTACATTAAAAATACCATTTTTGTGGAAAGAGCTGAATCCATCTTAGAATAGATTATAAGAAGTACTTATTGTTCAATATAGCAGAACCCAAACAGCAGAAGTCTTGGCAGACAAAGTTCAATTTTAACCATGAAACACATACCAAAGAGTCAACAGCAGTGAAAACCTTAAAGTGTCCAAATCTGAACCAAAAGGATTGCCAAAAACTTAAGCATCTATACCCAGTTATACTAAAGGCCAAACTGAATATCACCAAATGTTTTGATGGGTAAAAGGACTAAATTTTTAACATACTGCTTTGCAGTCACATGTTTAATTTCAGGTGTATTTAAATATTTTCTATAGATAAAATAAAGTATATCTTACCGATTTTAAGATTTCTGCTCTCCTTTTAGACTGAAGAACATTGATCTAGAAAAAACAAACAAGCAACTTATTCTACTTGCAAATTTTCCGCACAGAAGTAAACTTCAAATTACTTCCAACTAATCATATCAAAGCATAAAACACTGGAGGAACATAACTCAATATCAGACTTCACAAAGAACTTTTAAAAGATGCGTGCTAGCTTTGTCATGATATTGAAGTGATGTAATCAGAAAAAGCTTGCAAAGCTAGAATTTCACAGTCATGCTCACAACTTTATTAGAAGGGAAAATATAAGACATCACATGTTAGCTAAAAATAATATAATACACATTTAAAGCAAGGAAAGTTGGTACCCATTTTCAGGAGACTGAGTTCAACACGTTTAAAATACCCTTTCTGACAGCACGAGCTAACCCACCAACTTTGTAAAAAAGCTGCACTCAGCACCACTGCTGTCTCCTCCCAAGGGATGGCAGCATGTTTATTTTTCCCCTTGGGCTGATGTCTGCAGTGTCCCAAAACTGGGATCTAGCACCAGCCTCTGAAACAAGCACAATCATAATAGCTTCGATAAGTAACTTTTCATACATATTTGCACTTCTAAACTACTTGAAGTCACTGACCAATGGTGTTGCCCTACAACTCAAAGAATTTCACTTCATATAGAAAAAATAACTTATTTTTCACATTCACCTACTTCCTCTATCCTCTTTGTCCCCTAATCTTTAAGTCAGAACTACAGATTTTACTTCAAAAGCCCCATTTAACAGAAACATGCATGATTTTGTAATTTAACACCTCTATGTCAGTTTAAAACCCCAGCAAAAGAAATAAACTTACTGAAGCTATAATCAAAACCAGATTGTACTTCTACACTTAAATACTCAGTATTTTGGAAAACCTCCTGCAGCAAAAATAATTTAGATTTGCTTAGATAGAACAAACCCTCAACTTGCATGGCAAAAAAAAAAAATAAAAGGAAAATAAAGGTTTTGAAATACAGTTTAAAGCCAAAATAGCTATAAAGACTATAGTCATGGAGTCACTTTTCCAGAAGAAAAGTCACCCAAGTAGAAAGAATTCCTAAAGCTGAATTCATTTCTGCCAGCATAAATTAAAAGATGCTGAAACTTTTCCCTGTTACTTTAAATGCATCTTTATTACAGGAACTGCTCAATACTTCGAACACACGAATTCCAGGAGGCAAACTATCTGCAGTTCAATGCACATGCAAGGAACTGACCTGCAGTAATGACTGCCCACCTTCCCCCTCGCTACTATTTGATGTTCATATAAATAATCAAGTGGTACATAATTCATATGTCTTTTTAAATATCAAAGTGAACTTTGTCCTTAGTGTTCAAAAGGCATGAGTTCAGTGCTGAATGCTGACCACCATATCCTTGCACGTGCCTGGGCTGATCAGATCAATTCCATTTCAATTTTACAGGTAATACATGCAATTTAAAGAACAGTTAATTAAGCTTTAAATAACTGACTGAACTGTCACAAATCAAGATGTTAGCATCCGATATAAAACTAACATAATTTTAAAGGGTTGTTCTGTGTTTGATCACAGGGGAACCCCAGACCCATTTAGGAGCCCCCACGTCCCCGTACCATCTGAGTTGCAATAATCCTGTTTTGCTGTAGTTGTGGGTAACTATGAGACAGATGAATCTTAAGTATCAACAGAAAATGTATTATATCACAGGATTCAAAGTAGTAGGACAAAGAACACCTCTCAACACTCTATAGCTATAGAGATCCGCACTAAAAAGAAAGAGTAGTTATGTTCTTGATTTTCCCTATGGCACAATGCCAAACACAGAGGCTTCTAGACAAGTAGAATTTGTTAAATAAAACCCAAAGCAAACAGCTGAAATTGTAGTAGTAGCCAACATCCTATATCAGAATTATTCAGGTAATTTGTATTTCCTAGGCTAGGTTACAGTTTTTACTTCAAATATATAAGGAACTACAGCACAGCCAATTCATTAAATACATATAGGCAAGTATCAGGCAAATACTGCTTTTTCAAAATTAATGTTCAAATTGAAAATTCAACTGTATCATTACAGCAACTGCACTGAATACTGAATCATTAAGCAATAACAATGCATCAAGTAAATTAATTTTACTCAGATTTCATTAAGAAATCACTTGAAGTTATTCCTTTTTCACTGAATCTCCACAGCTTCTAAGCAGCTTACAATAAGAACTTTGAAAGGACAGATCACTAACTATAAACACACACATATATATATGATTTAAGAAAAATAATTTTTATTGCTGCACTTACCTGAAGAACATAATCCAGAGCTATGTGTCGAAAACATTTCCGTGTTGCAGTCAAAATATTGGTTGCTTCCTCTACTTCGTGTTGCTTATTTCTTTGAACTTGGGCATTTTTTACTAGAGCATTCTCTTTTTCTTCACTAACTTTTTCAAACTGTTTCTTTGCATCTTTAAATTTCCTAATATCTCTAAAGCAAAAGGAAAGACAGATAACAAATGAATTCCAAAGCATTAAAAAAGTGTTTAAAGATATACTAGACAGACGATGCTCATGACTGTTACAGCTAATTTCTTTCATTTCATATTCTTAAATAAATTCTTTGATCAAGTAGAAATCATACTAAATATGATAGAAGCCTCCTCAGTCTTTCTCTTCCGAGGAAAGGAAAAAATTGAAAAATTAAATAAATGCATCTCATGCTTACTGGGGAAAAGCTTTGGTAAGCACCCGTTTCCCCTAAGTTTAGACAAAGGACAACATGTAAATGAAGATGTTTCAACATTCCTACAGCTGGATCTAAAGCCTCACTGATTTTTGACAAGCTTTAATATGCAATTCTGAATTTACGGCTGGCCATTTTAAGGAAAAATGTTTCACCAACGCACTCAAATCAGGTGTTTATAAATTCTACTTTACCTATAATTTTCCCATTATAAGGGCAAACTAACTTACTCTTTAACAAAAGTCTGAAGCTGTGCTTTAATCGATCTTTGGGTTTGGTCAAACAGGATCTGAAAGAAAAGCATTATTATGTAGGTCAATAACTTAGGGGTCTACACAACTTTTCATTTTAGACATACACAGTTATTATGCAGAATTAGATGAGAATTATTATTAAACCAATGTGTCTCTAATATCAAAATACAACCCCCTTCAAAGTAGTTTTGAAATAAATAAAAAATAAGTAAGGAATAGAATAAGGAAATTAACACAAACCCAACAACTTTTGCTGCTCTTTTCTTAAAGACTGTGGTAATAAAGGAGAGACAAGAGTTCCTGGCATCTTATTTTCTCATCCTGACAAAGTAAGATATACCCACTTCCATAAAACATGTTTATTATGATTATTACACAGTCAAGAATAGTACTGTAGAAACAGCCTTAAAGAAACAACTTTAAGTAATAACTTTTTTCATTTTTATAGACTTTCACAATTTAATCAACAACTAAAAGACAAATGAAACCATAGAAAGAACATGCCCTTAGCTTCTGGCAAAAAATACACTGACTGAAATTAATGTTGAAAATGTAATATGTATGAGTAATTAGTACCATGTCCTTTACATAATATGTTTGTAAAAAAACCCCACCACCCCACTGTTCAACTGCTAAAAAGAACGGCTGCTTCTTTTTCTAATCTTAAGTGTTCTAAATCATGCTTCTCAAATGTCTTACGATTTGGTGAGGCTGGGGGGGAAGGGAGGCAGAACATAATCTACTCATTCAGATTGTAAAGATTGAGAAATTTGTGAAGTTTCCAAGGCCAAAGCGTACCTGAACGTTAGACAACTTGCATTTCCTCTTATGACCCCAGGAATTCTAACTAAGGAATGAAAACGCACGTTCCTTCAGCTTTACCTCTGCCCTCTGATTTTTAGGACAGAATGGAATAGGTCAATGGCTATGGGACAAATCCTTTTGCCGCTTATTGTACAGACCACAAAATGATGCTTTAATTTCCAACTCCTCTACGCCTCGCATTCTGCATTGTGAAAACATACAAGTCATGACCACAAAAAATAAAGAGGTGAAAGAATATAAGGAAATAGTAGTTGGCCCAACCGAACAGAATCCCTTCTAAAAGTTAAAGATCTTTAAGTGTTAAATAATTTTATTGGAAGAGCAAGTCAAGAACTCACGGTTTCAGGTCAAGTAATGTTTTCTTTAAATGTTCTCAGTCTTAGTTTCTCTATTCACAAAATTTAGGAAAAGACATGCAATGCCAGGTACTGAGAGCAAAACCCTAACCAGCTTGTTTCCTTTTTCCGGAAACACTGAAGGAAGGAAGACATGATAAAGCCACCCATCAAAGTGGTACAATATAGTACTATCTCCATCCAGTCTCCATTTTTGGAGGTTTTCAAGGCGAAAAGGGATAAAACCCCATACAACCTGGCCCAACCTCAGAGCAGCCCCCAATTTAGGCAGGCAGTTGAACCACGCATCTCCTGAGGCCCCTTCCAACCTGAATTGTCCTATATCTAACAGTAACACATGGAAGATCCTGTTTGTATTCCCACTTTGGGAAACCAGAAAAACAGACAACTAGAATAGATAAAGAACTCCTTGACAAGCTGGAAGTCATGCTGGGACTACTCCCACTGCTGACATTTAAGCTTGCCAGTGCCTGAGTGCACCAATCAAGATCAATACAGAAAGAGTATAACCAGATGGAAACTCAACTGATTAGAGGACTCCCAGAAATATGAGCCTTGCAATTCTGCTTACGGTAATAAAGAATAAAAAAGTGCCAGGCAGCAAAATACATACACATTTTTTCCCTAAAAGAACACAAAAAAAGTGACCCAGACCACAATCTGACTAGACTTACAGCCTCTCGTACACATTACCTTTCACAGACTCCAAACCAAGTCTAAGAAAGCTGCTATTTGCCATAAGGTGTCAAAGCTACTCCCCAACTGGATCAGTGAAGATGCTGCATTAGTCTGGTTCCTAACCTTATTTGTAGCAAAGCCTCATATGAGAAAACAGACAGTCATCCAGATCTCAGTAGGACCACCTCCTACCCCTTCTCTCCTTCCTCTGCAGGATGCCTCCTGCCTCTCCTCTTTCTTCTTCTTAGCTTCTTCTCGCTCACAGTGGCTCTCCTGCCAAGTCAGTCAGAGCTGACACTCTGAGCTAGTAAGTCCTGCTGAACTAAGCAAATTCACACACAGCAACACAGGACCACATGCCCGGCAAAACTCTACATCAGAACCTCATAACAAGCCTTACTTCTTATGTTCATGCCTTTTGATAAAAGCGACTGTTCTACTCACTATGCTTGAGCAGAGCAAGGAAGTGCAGGGGGAAAAAAAACACAGGACAGTGGTCCTACTTAGATCTGCAAAGAAATCTTTTAATATAGCTTGTTCTTTCCTTTCTGCCTTCAAGCTGCCCTAAAAGGAGAGCTGTGCCGTGCCAAATTTTACCAAAGCACTTCAAGCCACAGTCATGTAGAAAAATACCAGCAGCAAGAATATGGGATCTAGGTCAGATGTGTCAAAAATAATACATATAGCAAAGACATGGTTAAGACAGCAACCAGCAGCAAGAAATGTGATGAAAAGTGTAAAATAGGGACAGCCAACTGGATTAATCTGCTCAACCTAGCCTGCAGAAATCACTGACATGAAAATAACAGTTTCTCACACTTTCTTGCTTTGAATCTTTGCACTAGCTTCTCTCTACCAAAGTATCACTGTCCACTTACTCCCCTTCTTACAGTTTTCATTATCTTAGGTGTAGATAAGTACACCTCAAAGAATGGAAAGGAAATCCAACTCAACAGTATCAACCTGCTTCCCTTTGTTTCCCTTCCTTTCTAGAAGCATGTATTTTAAAAAAAAAAAAAGCTTAATAAGACGGTTTTAGGAAGCTACGTTAATACTAACAAAATTAATTTCAGCTGAAGCTTTGAACTGCATTCTCTGTATCTCATTACATTTTAAACTTCTAGCAATACAAAAAAAAAATTAATTCTAAGTGCCCAGCATATTTTCAGCACTTTGGAGACACTGTGGTTGCTTTCCAGCAATTTGCTGGAAAAAGAAAAGCAGTAGGGGCCAAGGGGAGAGGAAGAAAACAGTAGTAACACATCCCTTTGGCTTTCAGGATACAAGACTAAACTCTTCAGAGGAGATTAAAAAAAAATAATCAGTTTTCAATCCAGGCAAAATTCAGCTTTCTGATGAAGTCCGACATGCTAAAAACCACTATTCGTCTCAAATCCTAGCATTTTCTCCTTTCTCTACACTCATCTAAATCTGTCATACTTTCAAAAAAAGACAACTACATACAGAATCACAGAATTTTCAGAGTTGGAAGGGACCTCTAGAGATCATCTAGTCCAACTCCCCTGCTAAGGCAGGATTGCCCGGAGCACATTACTCAGGACTGCATCCAGGCGGGTCTTGAAAATCTCCAGAGAAGGGGACTCCACAACCTCCCTGGGCAGCCTGTGCCAGTGCTCCAATACCCTCACCGTAAAGAAGTTTTTCCGTGTATTTGAACGGAACTTCCTGTGTTCTAACTTGTGCCCATTGCCCCTTGTCCTGTCACTGGGAACCATTGAAAAGAGCCTGGCTCCATCCTCCTTCAACCCACCCTTTAGATACTTGTACGCCATAATAAGGTCTCCCCTCAGCCTTCTCTTCTCCAGGCTAAAGAGTCCCAGCTCTCTCAGCCTTTCCTCATAAGGGAGATGCTCCAAGCCCTTAATCAACTTAATCAAATCAGAGGTGCTTCATTTTGTGCATTACAAAAGATTGGGGGGGTGGGGGGAGAGAAATTATAGAAAATGTAATAATTACTTCAGTCCAAAGAAATATGTCCCTAGCTTGTCACTGCTGCCCATCACTTTGATTAAAAAAGATAAAACAATCCAGTATTTACTGTCTTACAGCACTGGGTTTTCACAAAGTTTACAAAAAACAAAACAAAAAATAAAGTGAAATAAAAATCTGCAGAAAAGGGGATATTTATAAATATTTCATTAACAAGTAGAAGTATAAAATGAGAGGTATTTAATAGCACTTAAACCATGACTTTGCAAATACTATCAAGAGAAGCTTTAGCATTCTTCTGTTATCAAATATAGCTGGAGGTAAGATATCAGTGTCACGTTTCAGCTAGAAATACTTACATTGTGATAATTGATCATTTCCTGTAAGGTGTCAGAGAACTTTGTCAAGCTGGTCTGTAAAAAGAAAACCAAAGTGGTTTAAGTTAAGCTCTATCAAATACACAGCACGAAAGCAAGGTTTCAGAGGTTTACAGCTTTTCCGTAGAGAACTTGAGAATTGATTTTCCTTGGCATGATTATTAAATTAAAACCGTTATGCTAGAATGACAACATGGGGGTAATACCAAGTAAATGTATTAAAGCTACAAGCAACAAAAAACATTACTGCTACATACCTATATATAAAGGACCAAACTGAAGCAAAGCAGAAAAAATGCAAATTAAGTTGACTAAACTATGGGAAGTTCTAATAATTTAACATATTAATTTTACAATATTTAATATTACACTACTTAATATTTATTAATGTTTAATAGCCTAACTCAAAAAACCTGGTTAAGGTGTTGTAATCATCCATCACACATTTACTGTAGGAACTACTACCTCAGCTGATATGCTTAGCAACACTGAAATCAATCTGTAGAATCAACATCACAAACACAGTTAGAAAACAACAATCCCTAATATATTTGGGTAACTGCTTATTGCTTACATAACAACTGTAACAAAAACCTACTTGGAATCAAATAACATAAGTTTTACTAGTTTGCCATCACACTTCATTTCAAGCAAGTAAGTTTCCAAACAACAGTTTCAGTTGTACACAGACTATACTGAAGTTCACAGGCATTATGCATTTCAACCAGCATGTGCAGAGGCATACACGCAACTGATGTTCTGTTACACAATATGCATTAAATGATGCTATACAAAGATGTGTACATAATTACACTTGCATTTTACACAATTTCATACCTCATTTCAAAGTAACATATACAGGAAATATTAGGTGTTCCAAATTAGCCTAACAAGACATCAGCCTGCAGTAACACCAAAGTGGGCTCTGTATATTTACAAATTTAGATTTCTATGTATTAGAGAGTGCCAGTTCCAGGACCCAAGAGATCAACTCAGGGAATTTAGTTGCATAGAACTGGCTCTTAGGATCTTATGACTAGAACCCCTTTATTTAGCAAAGTAAACAGAGCAGCTGTTCATAGCTTCAACCTGACTTTCTCTGCTTCTCCCAAGATGAATATTCCTAACCTAAAACCTATTTTCTGGAATTTGGAAAACCCTTGCCATTGCAGGTTAAAGCTGAAAGTAAACAGCACAGACGCTTGGACTGCACCACAGTCAAAACAGCTCACTCTTAAGGCATCTCAAAGAAAAAGGAACAAAAAGGCAAATAATAGGCTTCAACTATTTCTCTTGCCAACTGTTATATTCTACCCATTTTAAGTTATGCCTCTCTCCTTCCATTTTCACCTCTTAAAGAACTTACCTCAACCAATGCATCTTTACAGGAATATTGTGCAAGGTCTCGAATTCCATTCATGAACTGCTTGTTGGCTGTACAGAATGCTTTCCCAGTATCAATCATTGCAATACAAAGCTTCACCAGCTACAAAGAGGGAAAAATGACAAAGTGGAAGTTTTTTGTTTTGGGGTTTGTTTTTGGTATTTTTTTTTTCACCATCATATAAACATGAAAGACTGAGCTTAGTTTAGTCTGAGAAACAAAGATTTCAAAGGTTAAATTTTAAGTTTAAAGAGCCCCACATTCTATGAAAAGCTTTCTATTGTATAGTTACATTTATAAAAATAAAAATACTACTCTAGGTCAATTTATATGCCCTTGAGAAAGTTAGAATTTTTTTAATTATTATTTGTTTTATTGTTAACTGAGATTTTGCACATATTTCAAGAGAGGGCTGTATGGGACAAAAAGCACAGCAACTAAAACATCATTGGTTAGAACCCAAGCAAATATTAAGTGCTTTGTGGTTTCCAAGCCAAAACCCCCCAAAAGAAACCCACAGCAGTTTGTTGGTTTTTTTTTCTCATCTTGAGACACTCCAAATACAGGCACAGGAAAGCAAAAGAGTATCTGCACAAAGCACAACTGAAGAGAGATGGTTACATCTCAGAAGGCAAAATTAATCATGTTTTCACTCATACAGACTAGTTTTTCTCTGATGGGTTTCCATCCCTACCACTCACTGCTTCAGTCAGTACCTTGGCTATCATGGTACTGAACAGTCTGATATGGAAGCCATCAGTATCTTGTGATGGGTATTTTCTCACTTTTTGAGCCATTAACGCACTGCACCATTAATGAAAGAAAGAATGATTAGTGCAATCAGTGAGATGCTTTCTTGAGAGAAGGCATATTATAATTGAGTTCACCCACTCTAAACCAAACTGAGAATAAAATCAGAAGATTGACCCTTCATCTCTGAAGCATTTTTCAAGGCTGTTAGACAACTTTTCATGAAGAACAACACAGAAGTACTTGATCCTAGGCTGGGGCAAGAAAACCACCCAAAAGATCTTCCTGCCTTATTTACCCAGTAATTTTTATGTTGACTCAGATCTTTTTAGGAAAAGAATAAATCTGAGCATCATCTCCCATGTTCTGATGAACGGCCAAGCTGCTTTAACAATGGACAGAAAAAAAATCACTACCGACATGATCCTTTTTCCCCCTTCACTTTTGCTAGTGGTTCATGATCCTGAACACAGGATCCTTTCTTCCCAAGGAGAAAAAAAAATGCAGATAATGTAGCCCAAAGTCACAATTGTGGGACAATAAAGCTAAGTTTAATATGAATAACTGAGCAGAAAAAGCTACCAAGTCTAGAAAAATCATTACCCTGAGGCCACATTACCCTTCAGCTCACAAGAGAAACTTGGCTTTCAACTTAAGCATTATACTAGATCACTTATACCTCATATTACAACTAAGCATTATACTAGATCACTTATACCTCATATTACAACTAAGCATTATACTAGATCACTTATACCTCATATTACAACTAAGCATTATACTAGATCACTTATACCTCATATTACAACTAAGCATTATACTAGATCACTTATACCTCATATTACAACTAAGCATTATACTAGATCACTTATACCTCATATTACAACTAAGCATTATACTAGATCACTTATACCTCATATTACAACTAAGCATTATACTAGATCACTTATACCTCATATTACAACTAAGCATTATACTAGATCACTTATACCTCATATTACAACTAAGCATTATACTAGATCACTTATACCTCATATTACAACTAAGCATTATACTAGATCACTTATACCTCATATTACAACTAAGCATTATACTAGATCACTTATACCTCATATTACAACTAAGCATTATACTAGATCACTTATACCTCATATTACAACTAAACTACTTAAATACTTACCTTGTGTACTTGCTTTTTTGTCAGGGGAGCAAGTGGGTTTGGGTGATCTTGTTTTAAAGAGTTCTATGATACTGTCTCAAGGCAAAGAGTAATACTACAATTATAGCTTTTACATGATAGAATGGTATAATTGGCACCGGCCTCCTGGAAGAGGCTGAGGGCAAGGCCCTGAATAATGCCCCTTAAGGAATTTGAGAATTCTTTTCCCCAAAAAATGACTGGTTTAGACTGGTGGAAAACACAAAACTTCCAAGATAGATTTTTCAGATCCTTTAAATACATGGTTTAATCCACCAAAACAGATTCATCACCCCTACAGTAAAAATGTGCCTTATACCCATCAATTTCACCAAGATTCACATCAAATCAAAATTAACTATCTTAAATTTATTTTGAAAGAGCGAATGGTTACATCAATAACCACAAAAGCTAGAAATATTATTACAAAAAGGAAGAGCCTTCAGACTCAACTCTATACTTGACACTGACTTCGTCTCCATCTTTCTGCAGCCAACTCACAGCTGCAGGAACAAAAGTTCATATTCAAAAAGTAGCTGAGGAGGTGAACAAATGACATCTGCCTACCACATTAAAACACAGGGAAAAAGTAATTTTAAACATTTAGCATAAAATGCTGAGGAAAGGAGACTTTCTACAGATGTAAAAAAAAAAAGCCACCCTCAAAATACTAGCAAAGAAAGAACAAAAGCCTCCAATACTACTGGTTAGAAAACCAATAAATGGATTGCAAGGCACTGAAAAGATGTTACACATAACCTTTTATACACCTGCACAAAGCATGACAAAAAGCAGGATGAATTTTACAGTAGTTAAATCCTCCAGATGGAAATGAATCATATATATATCTATATATATCTACACACCTATCCTGCTCTGACTGTGCCAAAGACTAAAGCACAGACTTTAAATCTCTAAAACAAGGAGTATCCAGGTGTCATCACAGTATGCAGTTGTCATAAAACATAAGTTCTGAATGCTGGGATGGCCAGTCCCTGGCTTTTAACGCACAGGAAAGCTGAATTAGTTTGCATGAGCTCCCACTGTGGGGCTGTCACACGAGTGAGAGGAGGCCAGAGGGGCCAGAGGGTATTGCACAATCCAAACCCTCCTCCAGGGGAGAAAGCAGCTCACACGGGCTGATCCTGCTGTTACTCAAGCTTGGGCCTCCAGGGCCCAGCTGCGCACTCGACCCAGACCCCTTCCCTCTGCCAGAGCAGAACGCTTGGTTGGCAGCCACTGCTGCCTCCCAGCTATGAACTTCAAAACAAAACCTAAACACATCTTTTTATATTTTCCAGAGCAGACATTGTTGAATTAAAAAGCTTACCTTGTCAAGTTTCAGTTCCAGTTCTGTCACATCTCCTTCTACTTCTTCTAAAGCTGCCCTGCATGGTTAAAAACGTTTTCCTGTAAAACTTCACACAAAAATACTCTGGGACTTGGGGGAAAGCGGCCGGGACACGTTAATTTAATCCATTTATTGCCATCAGTTTCAGTTCAATTTCTACTATAAAACAGCATAGTTTTTAGAGAACTACAAGAATTGCAGAAATTTTGACGGTAAAAAGAAAAAACACAACGTTGATAAAACATATAGCTTAGTAACAAAGATTTGAGATTAAATTTTATTAATCCTAATGTTTGTCCCATTGAAGTAGATTTCCTCTATTCTTGTATAGCTGATTGTCTATACGTTTGAAGGTAA
The DNA here is from genome assembly GCF_965231255.1 of Vanellus vanellus. Lineage (NCBI taxonomy): Eukaryota > Metazoa > Chordata > Aves > Charadriiformes > Charadriidae > Vanellus > Vanellus vanellus. The sequence goes on from NC_138913.1 coordinate 15,441,932, forward strand.
TAACAAAGGAAAGAAACTAAAAGTCTGAGTGAAATTTCTTCAGTAATTCTTTTGGTGACTCTCCTGGCTCAAACCTACAGCTATTTAATGAATGACTTTGCAATGAGATTATGAAAAACATAGCATTTGCCATGAGTCAACTAACTTAGCAGTTAAGTTCAAATGGCACGTTTGTTTATATCATTTGCCTATATTCTAGACTGGTTGCAACTTTCAGGCCAGTAAAAGCTGCTTTCATGAAGCATTTCTAAAGCACAACCTTTTTTTTTGCTTGAGAGCTTATGTTTCCTTTGACACCTCCTTCCTTGCTTATTGCTACCTGAAAAAAAGAAGACTGAGAAAGGATGACACCGTTCAGAGAGTTCACTGAACATTGCTGTTTCATCCGGCTATTGCCTTGAGAGCTCGAAAGTACTAATTTCTGGCAACAAATGCAACACTACAAAAATCTATTCCTCAAGGCTAGGATTTCACATTACACAGAGGTTGGTAGGAACAGCTGTATTCCCATGCCTTGCTCCCATCACAGGGTGCCTCATTCTTTCAGTCATTCCAGCATAACCATTCACAGAGCCACACTGTTCACCAGTAGTAGTCTGCCTTGGAATAAAAAAAAAGTAATAGGAAGTTTTCTGTAATGCTTTTTGGAAAATTGGATCAGATACTTTTCATTCCTACAAAAAACTCTTCCTGGAAAAAGTGAGACAGGCAGGGAAGTACGATTTGGAGCAGGAATTTCTTGAGCCAGCTTTACCACTGAGGAGAGAGTACACAGAACCACAGCTTTACTGTGTCTTGCTAATTCCGTTCTAGTTCACATGAGTTCAAGCCAAGGACAAAAAAAATAAAAAAGACTGGATCAGCCCCCAAACTCAGGAAAAGCAATTTTTACAAGAACAGTTCTGAAAAACACTGCCAATTGCCTGCAGTTCTCAAACACTGAGCATGACATTCCCAGCTTTTTGCAGATTTCACTAACAAATAGTTGCATTCCAGTTCTTGTATCTAAAGTCATTCCCACAGTTACATCCTAGGTTTTATATCTAAGCACATTCCTGTGCAGTTACATTTTGGCTTCTGCCTCTTCTCTAGCTTCAGATCATAAAAGATTTCAGGCAACATCAATTTCTCTTTTACTTTCTTTATTTTCTTCCATAAATGATTAATTTTCATTTGAGTCTCTAGAGTTAAATCTTGTTTCAGAGGGCATTATGGAGAAAAAAAAAAAAAACCAAAACAAAACAAAGGAAGGAAAAGTATCTCAATATTTAGACTGCAATTTTGTATTGGTTTGTTTATAATTACAGTGAAACCAATTTTTATTTGTTTCTTTGGCATTAACATAAAAGCATGATTAAGTAGCTTGTTTACAGAACTGCAGCAAGATCTGATAAGAATTTTTTTGTGTGTGTCTTTAACTAGCACAGAGTTCTAGCTCCCCAGGACTTAATGAGCTAAAAAGTCTAAGATTCAAGATGAAGAGAGATAAAGGCAATTAGAGCAGGCAGAATGAAGACAACACATCTGCTCAGTAATTAAAGCTGTATTCCAAGGGGAAAATCTTAAAACAGCATAAACTCAACTGAAAGTAACAACAGGACATCAAAAGACTGAAAAGACAAGGGGCAGGTCAAGAAAGAAGTGTAAAGCACAGCAGAAAGATAGCACGGCAGAAGGGAGACATACAGGCCCTCCACCACCCGATTTGTTGCAGATCGTCTTTGAATGACCAGAGGCCCCTGAAGCACAGGGCTGGCTCTCCAGGCTATTTCCCACCACCGCCACATGATGGAGGGAAGGCACATCTGGGACATAGAGCTGGATATGGATCAAACAGCTGTTAGGTTCCAGCCAAACCCCATTTCAACTCTTTGTTTCTTTGCATAGAACTGGCTACTTCCACTGTTTCAATCATATAAAAACTAGTAGAAAAGTTATTCACATGCAAACATATTCACAGTACTAGACCAACAGTAGTGGATTACAAGCATAATAACAATGGAGGGGATACTCTCAGACTATCAGAATAGAGATACCTAATATCCAATAATACCAGGTATCTAATAATATATAAACACCATCTAGTCACAAAAATTGTTTTCATACTGGATTAAGACCAGCTGACCTGAGTTGTGCTATGTTAATGCTATCCTTGTTTTTCTTAATTTAATACTTTTTGAAGCTGCAGAGTACAAAGGTGCATTTCTCTAAAACATCTGCATCAAGAATTACTTTAAGTTCACAGAAAATTGTCATAATTCCAAGTAAATCTCATGTGCACAACCAAGACAAATCTCCAGCGATAAGCACGGGAAGTGGTCATAAAACAGCTGAGGACCAAGTGCCAGACCTGACATGCACCAAAAACAGCTTCTTAATGAAGTGGGAGCAGGGCTTGCGTCAGGGTAATCTTAGCCAGAAGGCTCTGGCAGTAGTAATAAGCATCAAATCTGCCCCAGTATATGAATCAAAGTCAAACATCTGTGGCTTCCCGAGATGTTCAAACACTGCAGGGCAACACATAAAACCAGAACAGCTGCTTAAGGGTGGGGGACAACTTTCATAAATGAGCAGTCTCCCATACTCTTCATGCCCCATAACAAGGTCTCTCAGGAATGTGTTTCTCTCCTCTGCTGTTTCTCCTCTCCTCCAACCTCCACCCAAAACACAGCTCAGTTTGCTAGATACAGCTTTCTGGACAGCTGCAATGCAGAAGGAACATAGGAGACCGAAGAAAACTCAAGACCTGACTTAGCAGCCTTCTTGAATTAGGAAAATATCACCAGTTACCTACCGCAGCATACAACGAAGGAAAGCTGAACTCTCTAGTGTCCATCACAGCATTCTCCTTAAGTTACCAGTGAAAGACTTGCTTCCAGATTAAGGTAATACAGGACTCCAAAAATCCCAGGAACCAAACAGAAACTCTCCTCTAGAAAGAGACTCCGTCACTCTTAGGCCATTAGCTGCAGACACGTGCCAAGGAAATAACTTAGTCTGGACTAAACCGCTACACACTGCTGACTGTAGTGCCAATCACACCGTGGCTAGTGCCTGCTCGGTCTGTTTGCTCTTACAGTGTAAAAGGTGGCAATGGTCAATGACTTTAGAGTCAGCTGTTCTTCAAACAATATCTAACTGCTATCGAAGCCACATCCTGCCTTTAGTCTTTCACTCATTCATCATGTTCTAGCTTGCATTTTTAGACTGCCTTCCTGAAAGTGAGGAGGCTGGAATTAGTAGTCATTATAAATTAGATGCTGACAAACAACAAAGAGGTGCTACGGATAATTAACAGTTAATTATTGTTAATTTTAGAATTATCACTTCCTACTATAAAAATACTCAAAAGACTAAAACCCCATTAATGAAGTATTTTCCTATAGTTTGGAGTTTCTTAAAATTTTAATTGAGGAAAGTTTAAAGCCTAAATCTCAGATTCACCTCTTGAATATACTTTCAGAAGAACAGAAACAAGTACACAATCAACTGCTATTCAGACTGGGATTTCTGAATACATTCATGTATTTGGACTCATAAAATAACAGATTCTACCATCACAACTTCAATAGCGTTACTGCTAAAGTCTTGTCTTCAAATCTTGGAAAGACACAGCTCTCCCACTTGCACATATTCTATGCAGAATAGCCCATTAATACACAACTTTGACTTCACTGCAGATGACATCTTTCAACTAACATCCACTACAGTTCAACAGCATAAAGTTAATGTGCAAGACTAGCCACAAATTATCAATAGATAAATCAAAGTATTTGAGTGCACATATTCAAGTATAACTGCATTCACATTTTCTTTCATTTACTGCAGTATAATTTCATGAGTCTGGCTATATATCAGAAGAGTAAATAAAGAAGCATTACCACGCTCCACTGCCAGTGGAAAACAATTCAGCCTTGGAGGGACAGAGAACATTGAAAGTGAACCAACAAGCAAATAGTACTGTGATTAACTCCCCTTTGTCCTCTTCAATTGCATTTCACTTTAAACTTTAAGGACATAAGGAAAACTGAAAGCAGTTACAAAGATATGGATAGCTCACTAATTGTAAGGGACAAAGCAGGATAAATCTGGCTCATAACTGGCTGAAGTAAAAGCAATTGATCATTTTCTCATGTTATATACAAACTCAATACAGACACTAGTAGAGATTAGCTGGAAGCTATCTGTGCATCCCACAGTGGCATCACAGTTCTAGTTCAAACTATATCAAAATTACCAAGCACTCGTGCTATAGCTTTATGTGATACTTCATGTATCAGCTTTACATCTTGGTTAGACTTAGGAGCTTTCTACTAGCACTTTCCTCAACCTTGCTGAGGTCCTTCTGAATGGCAGACCCTCCAGCACATCAGCTGCTCCCTCCAATCACTGTGTACTTCATTTGATTTCCTTTATCTATAGTTAGATATAAAAAAGTTATCTAGAGGCACTTTAACCAACATGCTAACAAGGAATACATTTGGTACGTGTATAATGGCATGAGACAACCACAGATTAAAAAAGAAACATGACATATTGAGGAACAAAGAAGTCATACACTGAACAATAAGGCCTAATAACCTTGGATAACAGCATGGATACATACAAGAAGAGTTTTATAACTTATGAGATGTGTCATAACCATTAATATGGTCTGAAAAAAGAATGCTGTTGCAGCCTGTCACAGAGCCCATTGAAGTCCTGGTTTGGCACCGCAGAGATTTTTCCCTGCTGGCACAGAGCCCCTCCATGCTGAGGAACAGATGATGAATGCTCCCTGACATGCCGAGATAAACCTCCTCAGTCATGCTAGTACTCCTTACATTATTAATTCTTCAGTCATTGCCACTAAACATTTTATCAATAGCTTGGAAGAGCTTTACAACATGAATAGTAAGACTTTGAATCAGAAATGGGATATTTTTTTCACCCTTATCCCAAAACCCTAGAAATTTTCTATGAGCCTGGTGGATTGAAATATGGAAATACATTTCCTTAACTGAAGATTATCAGGTTGATGAATAAGTCAAGTTTTCTCAGGTCCATGTCAAGCACTATGCGCATTTCAAGTTTTCCCAGAGAAAAGAAACAAAAATCAAGTCCTTAATATTTGAAGGGCCATTCTTCTATTCCTCCCAAGTCAGACTTCTCCTCTTATAAAATAATAAGATGAAATAAGACAAGGATATTTACTGAATTCACTTAATCATTAAAGCAAAAGTCTGCTTGTAGGTACCAGTTTTTAAGGTCATCTTCACCTTCACCTCAGTAATTCATATGGTCTTTGATATAACAAACAAATAGGACAAATCCCTTTCAGATGCATGCTTCACCTGATTTGTTCTTTACTGCAAGACTACACACGGCACATTATCTCAAAAAATAATTATTATAAGCAAATCAATCTTCAAAAAGGGACGAGTTCTATTGCACTTAATATACATAGCTGAAAGTCAAACTGATTACCACTAAACTTGCAGCATCCTTTAAAAGGGTATCACACACAGTCTGTAAGGACTACCTGTAAGCTACCTGCTGGCCCCAAATTCTCAAGCTTTTTCTCTAATTGCTCTTTTGCAGTAAGTTACCAGAAATGTCCAACAGTGTTCTTTTCCCAATAGTTTTGCCTAATATTTTTCCCCTAAGATTTTTTTACCCTAGGAGAGCCTAATAGCTAGGTAAGCCTAAGTAGAAGATTAGCAACCCTTTTCTTCCACAAAGATTCTGATAAGCAGAATCTTTCAACTTAAATGTTTTGTTCCTTATGGGACAACTGTTAACAAGATGAGGATACAATGGTGACCATGAAAGCTTCACAGAGAAGTAGATTACATTGTGAAACAAACTCAGATAAGAATGTAACACATCACAACACCTGTCCTGCAGAACTTTGACTAGTAACTCCAACATCTCAAGAATGAGTCAAAAGCTTTTTAGAAGGTCTTACCATCAGATAAGGAAGTAGAACTATAGTATCAAGATGTTGCAACAAATAAAGGGCAGCAGAAACAAGCTCAAGAAACTGATGGTGCTGTGCAGAAACTTCTTGTCGCTGAAAACTTGCAAACATCACAGGGCTGCTTTAATCTTTTACATCTCAGCTACTACCCAGGAGCTTGAACACAGAAGCAGCAGCAGGAGTAAAGGATTTGAACATTTGAAAACTCAAATATGTTGTAAGGCCAGGAAGTGGAACCATAAATATAACCATCAAGCAACCAACTGCAAAGGATGCCAGACAGGACATCCCTCCATCTAAACACTACGCCCTATCTATTAGCCTCAAGATCTGGAGTTCCTAGTCAGATGCTAAGGGGTCACATCAACTTTTCTTTTAAAACTACAAGTAATAACTATCTGAGGATGAATGAAGAAATTAATCTTCAATTTGTAAAGATAACCCTTAGGTACCTCAGATACAGTCAATATAAAAGACAGGGTAGCAGTGCCTGAAAAACTGAAAGAATAAGTGTCACTAGATTCTCCCCAGTATAAGATTCGCAGTATCAGTATGTTCAGAATTGATACAGCACGACTTAACCATCTGTACAGAAATCCTCCTATAAAATAGAGGAAACTGGAGATTAGAGTACTCTAATCAAAGAGTATTCTTTACAGATATCATATAATCTTAGTATGAGTCTTGTGTTTGCTTTGATTTCAGAAAAATAAGGCAATATCTCTCCCTTTCTTTTTCTAATTTCCTTAGTTGCTTATACCTACTAGAGTTATAAAAGTATTGTTGTGTCCAAACCACCATGAGATGGTAAAGCCTTTATAAGAGCTCACCATGTTTCAGAATATCTAAGGACCATTAGCTCTCTACAATTCCAGTTACATCAGGCAGATATTATTTACCCGAAACAGAGGAAAACTCAGGATTTACTATAAAACTAATTCCTCAGCAAGCATGTACTCTTGTCAATTTCAGAAGCTGAATATTTTGGTAACACACTTCCACAAAATCAGAATGCTCTATTTGACAGTCAGAGGGGAAGTTGCAATAGACAAATTCCAACCTTGAAATTTTCGTTTAGCTATTAGGTGTGTACACATACACATCTCACACTCAGTTACCATAACTGTATTTTACATGTAAATTCATAGTTTTATTAGTCACTCATACGGCAAATAAACAGTGTTTGTTTGCCTTTGCACCAAAGCAACCAGTCAAATGAATCCCATCTCAAGATAAAGTACACAAGCAGTGTATTGGCGTTTTACTCAAATTTACTGTTTTCACATTTGGAAAAGCCAGTCTCCTTACCTCTTCACCCCTCTCAAATTATAATGGGTGATCCGCTAAAAAAAAAAAAAAAAGCATTTGGGCTATTATAACATAAAAACTACAAAATGCATATGGTACACCTACAGCTCTGGAAAAAGCTTTAAATATTCTTTGGGTACATTTAGTATCTTTTCTCCCACTACTTTTAGTCATCAGGAGATTTTAAAGACCCTGGGCTTTCATTCACCTATTGATGCTAATTGCAGGTAAGCTACTTCTTAACCAAACAGAAGCTTACTTGTCCTTTATGTATGACATACTAAAGGTTTTTCATCTCAAATGACCTGCAAATATTTTCAAAAAAATCTTGCAAGATCGATACTTACAATATAGTGAATATTTTGCAATAGCAGGCACATTTAACACAATCTCATTTTTCATCATTCATTTTGGGATGAATAAAGCAGGATAGAATAAACAGGCAAATATTTTCTTCAAAATCAGATACTCGACAAAAAAAAGCACTCCAGGAAGTTAAATGAGAACTTTTAAAAATCATTCTCCACAAACTGGAGATTCTTCTGGAGAATAATCCTGTAGAGAGAGTGTGCACATGTGCGTATACTTTTTTAAACAGATTCCAATTTAGCAACACACAAATTCAGCTAGAAGTTGCACCCTCAATGAAACACCAGAGATCCCTCAGTCATCTTAAATAGTTTTTATCCTCAACAAGAACCCTGACAGGCAAAGCCAATACATTTGTTCTATTCTTGTAGTGTGCCCTATGTGATCAAATATGCATCTAAATCACCTTTGATAGAGTAGAAACATGCTATTTCCAGGGTGCAGTTCACATTACCTTGACACATATGTCTAAAACAAATCAAGAGGCACTTGGGATACAACTAGTAATCTTCATCAAGATCTGAAGGAGCCTAAGCCTAACATCTGCCTTAAGAAGATGGCAACACAGTAGATGAGATGAGCTCTACTCTTCCTGTTTAAGGAAGTTAAGAAAGAAGGGGCCTATTTCATTAATTACAGAACTCTTTATACAGACAGGAACTCCAACCAACTTACATGAATGCTACAAGTCTAGGAAAGACAAGATATAACCTACATTTCCAGTTGAGCAGTGAGTTTTTAATGCTTTTTGCTAGTCCCAGTTAAGATCACAAGGCCCAACACTGCTCCGTGTATGGTATTTTTCTTCTTCACCCACCCAGCTCTTACTTACCTAAAGCATATTAGCAGCAGCATGTTACATAAACCAAACAATATTGTAATAACACCACATAATCTTTAATATAAAGTTCACCAGAAGAATCCAGTCAACTGCAGAGTCTGAGTACTTTCACAAAGTACTCTAAACAAACAAAAAAACCACACACAAGCTACACCTTTCTATCCTAACAATAAGCAACATTCGGTCTCCCATTACTGCCCACTGACAACCAGCCACAGCAGCAAGGGGACCACTGGAGAGCTGGAGTCTTGGGAAGCAGAGTGGGATGGGTCCCCCAGCACCGACTCACACCAGCCGCCACCATCACCGCTGTGCAAAGGACCTGAGGGTGCCCTGAACCCAGCTCAGATGGCTGCAGCAGTAAGGACCGGGACAGAAGAGGCTCGGTGCCTCCCTGGGTAGAGACCATGAGGCAGAAAACCAAACCCCATCTCCCAGCTCAAATTCTATACCTCTGTTTTGTCAGGCAAAAGGGGTAAAACATTCACAGCCAGAAGTCAGACCTTGTATACAACACACCTTTCCTTTGTACCAAAGGAGTGAATTCAATTCAAATTTCAATCCACAAAGAGTCACTCTAAACATCAGTACACAAACATCTGTTACATTATTACATAAGTTATAACTATTTTTTAAAAATATGTATAAGATCACTAATAATGGAAGACTAGGATATTTAAAATGCAGAGAAATGTTGAGTGTCTTTGACATCCATGTGTTCCTACTTAAATTAACATGTGGCACCCAGAAAGATGGAAATCCGGAATTCTGTTGCACAGCACTTTTTTTTTTTTAATTTTTGTCAGACGGAATACATTTCACTACATATGGCTTCTCCAATTTATCTTTGTATTATATCCAGCTTAAAACATAAAAATACATTATGAAGTTTCTAAACTTCCAAAATCACATCATGCAAACTGATCACTAGCTCTGCTTTATGTTTATACATACAAAATTGTCAGCAGAGGTCTTCCTTTAATGACTGTTACTGAAGGCGTATCATAAATTCATGGCAAGAAAAAAGGTAGCTTGTGCGTGAGCACTGACTACTGTTAGAGTATGTCTCCTGAAACCACAACACAACTATTTAAAACCCAATTACTATTGACATATGAACTCTAGAAATTATTCAAGAGCATCATGCCACCCTATTGTAGTCTTAGAATTCCAAACAGAAAACTTGGAATATCAAACAGAAAGCCTGATTCACAGAAAAATTAATGCCGCATGAGCAAGTTTGCCAACCACCTGACGGGCACTTTCTCTGTTCAAAACCTCCTCTCATTCATAAAACACTTGAGGGGATTATCTTACAGCAAGTTATTTTCTTAGTCTATCCTTGTGTCGTGTCATGCCCTAAATGAGATTCTCCTCTGCACAGGCGTTAAGTTATGCACAGCACATCAAAACAAAACAACTGATTTACCCTTGGTCTTAGGCCTGGCTACTTTTAATATTCACAAAGTAAGTGTTAACCATAAAGTAACAATTCTGCCATACATGCAAGGACTCCTCTTGCAGAGATCATTAGGAAGGCAAAACAATCTTTTAGTCTACTTTACTGGATTGCTTAAAATTGTTTCATTTATGATCATAATGATAATATCTACTATTTCTCGTGTTCTTGATCTAATCTTTTAGTAATATGAAAGTGGCAACAAAATCAGTATGTGTTACACAGAAGTATGGAAAACTCCTGCATATATTAAAATAATGTTACAGTCCACATGCTAATCTGCATTTCCTCCTAATGGTCTTCCATTGCAGACAGCTACTCTAGCTGTCATTCTTGTTACAGATCTGCCACTATCAAAAAAGCAAACCACCTAAATTATTACCTAAACTCACAGAGACATCTAAATTTCAAACAGCACAGTATCTGCTCAAAAAGATCCCAAATGCATTTACATATTTTAAACTTCTATAAATGTTTTTAAACTGAATTTTGCATGCACAAGAGGCAAAAAAAAAAAAAGTAACTAAATTAGTCAGAATTTATTCTTCTATTTCCTACCCACGTAAATGCAAGGCGCTATAAGACATAACATTAAGAGACTGCATGCGGGGTTTTTGGTGGGGTTTTTTTTTTTTGCACTCCATGACACTTCTGCATTTGCATCTCCTTGAGGTACTAAACAAATTGACTTAGCCAGAAAGGCCTGCATCAAGACCCAGACAAAGGATTCTTGGCTCTCTAAATCATAATTTCAGTAGGAATGTTTCTGTAATCACTGAAAATTAGATATTTTCCTTTCTTTTTTCTCCCAAAGCAGGTTATCAGGATAGAGCTTGGGGACATTTTAGAATGATTTACTATATTAGAAATTTACCAGTAACTTAAGTTATATTCTTCACCGCGTAAAGTAAGAACAGGAGAAATGCTGACTCTAAACAATACAGTTCTGAGTACAAGGTTGTCAAGAAGCTAAGCCTGAAAAAAAGATCACAGGAGACTGCTAACACAGCTAAATCGGCATATTTGCTATTCAGTGGCCAATGATTTCACAGATGCGTACAGGAAAAAACAAAGCTACCCAAAGCTCACCTAGCCCAAGATAGACAGATTTCTATTTTATAGCTGCCATCTTCCAAATGAATATTCTATTTACTAACCCTGCTTTCCAGAGATTTTAACATTAATACCCCTCCCAAAATATAAAACTATAATCTCCATGACTTTAGTTCTTAATGTAATTACATGAGATGTGCTTAGACAACATAAATGAGACACTCCAGGCTAAAGAATCAAACCTCTTCAAATCTGTATTTAAAACTTGAATGACTGTAAGAGCTTGCATAATTACAGTTACATTGCGCACACACATGCATAAATAAGCTGTCCTCCTAATTCTGCAAATACTCATTAAAGATCAGTTGCACAGGCTTAATTAATACCAGTTCTTTAGCAATTGATCCCGCTGCTGCGCTACAGCAACATTATGATAGCTAGCAGATTTTCTTACTTCCACTTTAAGCTCCCTTCTCGGTGTGTGGGGTTTTTATAAACATTCCCAGACAAAAACTTAAAAAGACCAAAGCCAAGGAAATCAACGTTTTAAGTTCCTACTAGCAATTTGAGATATAGTTAAGATTTTTCAATTTGCTGTTAGTTAATGTAAATCATAATCAAACAACAGAATCACCATTAAAAAAACCTAACCTTTGTAATTCATAATTACAACAACCAACTTTTTTAATTAAAACAATTTAGGTGCACTGACCAAATCACAACAACCTGACACATTTCTCTAATTTCTATTAGGAAGGATTGTAACAACTTATTATTAAATTTGAAATAGCTTTAAAAGATTTCAGCATGAGAGATTTTGATGAAATGTATTTGAGAGTGATCTTCAATTAAAATTCTTTATTCTGGTATGATTACCATAGAATAACATTCTCTAGCATTGGGTCCTACCTTCCAATACAACACCCTTTTTTTAGGTCAATTATTATCTGAATGTGTGTTTGAAAGATGTATTCACAGATTTAAAAATAAACAAATCATTGACTAGAGTCTGAGTAGAACAGCACATTCACTGTAATCTCCACAAAAGCAAAGAATTAGAAATCTAGAAGCGCTCTGTTTAACTAACTCCATCAGACTCTTAGCAGTATGGACATAGATATCGTACATGTGTAACTCACCAACATCCTGCTAAGATTGTCCTCCACGTCACTACACTTCAGCTATGAAAAGTGCTGTTCTACAGTCACTTACTGGGAATTATAAACATAAACACATAAGTATGAAAAACGGTAAGCACAAACTTACAAACAAACATTTGGCAGCTTTCTCTTTCAACTTACTGTATCTTTCCTTTTCTGCTCTTCTGCAATACTTTCCACCCTGCCTTGCCAAGCAAGTTACAAACTTGCTTTTCAGTCCCAAACACAAGGGCAGAAAGTCCAGGCCAAACATTTATTTGGAAATTCCTCCTAAAACAGCTAGGTAAGTCTGAGCAAAACAAACAGATTTTGTATGCAGAGTTCTTGGTCACATACCTCTTAACACCTTAAATGTGGCTGAGTTTACCCACACGAGCAGCCTCAGTGATTTCAATGGTACCATAACCCCACACAGATTATCCGTGCTATAATACGAGGGGTTTGCTTGCTACTTGCACTACTGTAACACTGCAGGTCAGGAAGTAGACTGCACTGCAGCACCGTACCTTCTGGAAGTCAACCCAGAAGGGACAAGTTTGCTGATGTTCCAATTTCTATGTGTTCTTCAGAAAGTAAGATGCAGACCAAAGTATGTAAGTTAGGCACATACAATAATTTCTGACTGCTGAACAAGACCTATTCCAAACAGGTTAAATAAGTAACTTTCTTATATTGCTCCTATTTTAAAGTGACAAAACACTTCCTGTTACCTGGGAAACAGATGCTTAAAGAATAAATTTTTGTTACACAGTACTAAAGAAGAGAGGGAAAAAAAACAAACATAAACCTAGAAGACCACAAAGTGGCATGAGTGAACTATTCAGTCTGCATGCCCTACGTAAGCATGCGGTACCTCTCAGCTGGCCCTATTTTGGTAAGCCAGAATCAAAGCCACAGAAGAAGAAAATCAACACACGTACCAGGGAGCTTCAGTGACCACCAGACTTACTTACACTGCAGAGCTGCCCACACAAAGCTACGCTGCCTACACAAAGCAATGCTTTAGTTCAATCTAACTGGAAGACTCCTCAGACAAGTTCATTTAAAGGGAACACACTAAAACCATCAGTTCTACCCAGAAACTACCCATGGTATACTTTTACTAAGAATGGTAATTGGCAACAGTTTCATTTATGTTCTTTCATCTGCCTCGTTCATCCATCATCTGTTCTGCAGCTGGGGTCTCAGTAAGTGAATACAAAATTAAATACAAAAAAAAATTTAAACTTCAGCAACAGTGACAGATAAGGACAAAGAAATTATCTCAAAAATACACAGCTTTTTACTGATGCATTTTTGAAGACTAGAACAGACTGAAAGTTTTTCTACAGAGTTCTTACAATTGCACAAATCACAAGCAACAGAATTTTGCTTTTTCTATTCTTTGTTATTTAACAAGATTGTTAACTGTTACTAACAGCAGCTATATTTCCACATCACTTAAATTTTTAGAGAGGAGAAGCAAGTTTAGGTTCAGAGTGATTCATGTGGCTGCTACGGTGCATACCTCACTTGTTAAGAGAAAACATTCTTTAGTTAGACGAAAAAAAAGTGAAACATCAATGTAAAAGCCTGCTCCATTAAACTCTGCAACTGAAATTCTCACTGTTTAAAGACAAGGAGAAAGTATTATTTCACAACACTATTTGCATATCAAAAAAACACTCCAGGAATTCCTGATTATATACATAGAACTTGCCAGCACAGCTCAGTTCTTACTACTCAAGGACTGCTCTGAGGCCCCTCCTCAGGCAACTTCTTCATTTCACGGGAAGTCGACAACATACTGTAGGAGAACTGCAAACACATTTCCTTGCTAGATCTTTGGTCTGTCCATACTTTAAGAGGAGTCATGAAAGAAAAGCATGTGATTTCAGCGAGATGATTTTCAAAGTAGATTTAAAAAAAAAAGATTGTAAATTTGCAAAAGTGTGCCTGAACTCATAGCCTTTTTCATTACCCTTTTCAAAATCAGTTTCTAAACCTCAAGTTTCCAACTCCAAAATGATCTGGTATGTCCTAAGTTTATAAACAATACGCCATCATTGCTTCAGGTTTTATAATTCAAAGATTTCTTTATCTATTGGGGGGGAGGCATGCCTTACTATGAAATAACCCACCATACTTCTGACATGAATCTTTATAGCCCTTATTATCTAATCACGTATCGGCAACTCAACAGCAACAATCCATGCTCCCTTCACACACATTTTATGCAAGCAAACAAACCTTTATTTCGTTGATTTGGGTAACTATGATATTCCTAATTACTTCTCAAAGCCAAAAAGAGATCAACATGGACTTCATGAGAAACAGATAAGCAAGAAAGTCACGTGTCTGAAGCTGTATGTAGTAGCATGTTTTAAAAGATTTAACTAGTTCCCTGTGAAAACAGGGATTTGGTGACTCAGGAACTCTGATTCACTCATGTCCTCCCAATTCTCTCCATGACTATAAGAAAGTAAACTATGACATTTCTATACACCATGTGCCTCTCAACAGGTTTATTTAACCGCTCTAACAGGTATACTGATGGGAAGGACAGAGACTACACCCACCTGCTCAGCAAGGTCAGGAGAAAGGTGCAACTCTGTTTTGCTATAAGATAAGGAATACAGTACAGGAAGGTGCTTTATGTCTACACTACTCCCCACAAGAACACTAGGACTTAGTAATGACCTTGCTCTACACTACTGTCTCTACCATCCCTTAATAAAACCACTGCAGTAAACTTGTTTTAGAAGGTTTCTAGTAATTTGTTTAGGTCATTCATATTAACACTAAGAATGACCAAAGTTATAACAGCAAATACTAATAATAATGAAAGATATTAACCTTTTTCAGAAATACTACAGGATTTTTGCTTCACAATTTTAACCACTTCCTATCAGTTAAAGGTTGGAAGGATGTTTTGGTGGCATCAAGCGATTACACCATTAGTTTTTCTGCAATTTCTTCAAAGGTAGTAGTATCAAAGACTGTCAGAAAGACCACAATGTATTAGAGAACCATGGCAAAGGTTTTTCCACAGTTTCTCTCCTTGAAGGAAAGGAATCAAGAGGGGCAAAAGGAGAATGATACAAAGTGAGCTCACGTGAACTAGTATGGTTTAACTTGAAGAGACAGCAGCACATTTCTGCTCACAAGTTTTAGTCACAAGTTATTGCTTTCTCAAGCATATTCTATACTTCAGGAAGTATCAGTAATTAAAAAAAATAATTATATTTAATGGTATAGTTCTATGGTTAAAATAAGCCAATCTAAGACTGCATTGTCACCACATAGGATGAATCCACATTAAACATAGTTGTGCCAGAAAGTACATATACTAGCAAGCATGTCCAACTCAGGGCAAAATTTTGTGGAACAGCTAAGCCAATGTAAAAGCTTCCTGCTGCCTCAGGGGGGGGCCCACTCCCCACTACCTTCCTCTAGCCTGGCTTCTGGCAGTGAAGTTCCCTCTTCCTCCTCTCCATAAGCTTTAGTAGGTTTCACACCCCTTGCAATGCTGACTCAACTCACTAACCTAGCAAAAAAGCATCCAGTCTCTTCTGACAGGGCAGCTAGCTCACTGAAGGATTCAACAAGTCACGGTCACCAGAAAAACCCGTGGCAGAAGCAGCCAGGGACAAGCTGGCAGCAGAGACAGGAGCAAAGGAGAGAAGAACAGGAACTCCAACTTCTGCCAGGGGTAAGCCATTCAAACCTTCTCCAACTTCCTTCAGATCCCAGAACCACGTGATTGCTAGAGCTGACACAAAGAGGAGGCATGAACACACAGCCAGAGACCAGAGGAAGAGCAGGACTATTTCCCTCAACAGGCAGAGCTCACCCAGCTCTCCCAACCACAGAGCCACAGGCACTCCAAAGATGGGCTT
This sequence comes from Vanellus vanellus, assembly GCF_965231255.1. NCBI lineage: Eukaryota > Metazoa > Chordata > Aves > Charadriiformes > Charadriidae > Vanellus > Vanellus vanellus. The sequence goes on from NC_138913.1 coordinate 15,457,959, forward strand.
AGCACAGGACAGGAAGGCACAGCAGTGACACATCACATCAAATCATGGAGCTGTTTGCCTCCCCATCAGCTAGCAGGGTGATACCAGGCATGGAAATTGAGCCTATGGGCACAGACCGGCCACACACCCAACAGAGGCAGAATTATGTTGAGCAGATACAATAGTGTAAAATACACCAAATGGATAAAAGCACAGGGAAAGATGAAGGGGAAAGTTGCCCAACATTAGGAGAAGCAAGCCTACAGCAGTGACAGACAAATGGTCGTTCAAATGGGAAAAAACAAGAGTACACGCCTTGGTCGGGCAACGGGAAGTAAGATTATACTGAGCTTGTTTAGTATTTGCACCCCAGTAGTGAGATTGAGTATGGAAGCACGCAGGAGGCACTGGGAAATGAAGCGTAAGCACAAGTCTGAAGAACAGGGGAGTTCACACTCTCGAGCCTGAGCAGGCATTGCTGTGGCCGCTGAGCATCTCCTGCGCCACGTCCCTGCCGCCCATCACCCCCCCCCATCTGTTGAAAGACGGGTGACCCCAGCCACGTCCACTGCAGACCGTGCTGCCCCCACATGAGCCCCAGACCCCGTGCACCACCCACCCAAGGCGACGTACCACACTCGCTGCCCCCTACCTCCTACACCTTCCAGAGCCCCCCCCCGACCCCAGCAGGCCCCTCCTCCTACAGGGTCCCCCAACAGCCCTTTCCTCACACACAGCCCACAGCCCCTCGCAGCCACCCCCTCCACACACGCTGCCCCTGCCCTGCCACCCAAACCCTGCCCCCACAGCCTGTCCCTCACCCCTCCCACGTAACCACCTCCCCACAACAGCTCCAGCCCGCCACCCTCCCCACAGCCGGCTGCCCGCAGCTCACCGCCGCTTGTCACCCTGCAGGGCCCCCACACCCCCCCCCGCCCCGCCCGGTCCGCCCCAGCAGCCCCTTCCCCCGGCCCGCCGCGCGGCCTGTCACTCTGCAGACACCCAAGTCCGCTTCCCGCCCCCTCAGCACCCTGCCGCTCCGCCGCGGCCTCTCCCCGCGCACGACCCCGGCCCGGCCCCTCGCCGGCAGCACCTGAAGCGCGGGGAGTCCTTCAGGCACTCCTCGAAGTCCACGGTCACCTTCATCCTCCCCTGCCGCGGGGCGCGCCGCTGCCTCCGCTGCTGCTGCTTCTGCTGGCGGCGGGGCGAGCCCAAGACGAGGCGAGGCGAGCCGAGCCGAGGCCGGAGGCCGGCCGCCAGGCGGGGCTAGGCGGAGGCGGCGCTCATAGCGGGGCGGCGGGGTCTGGCAGCGGGACGGCCGCTGAGGGAACGCCGCGCTGAGAAACCCCCCCCTCTGCCCGCCTCCCGCACCCGATCGCGACTGACGACCCGGTCAGCCAATAAGCGGCAGCTCCTAGCAGAAACAACCAACAGGTCGCCAGCGCAGGCGGGGCTTTCCCCCAAATCAGCCTAGGGCGGGGGAAGGACAGCCAGCCCATCCAGTCACAGGAGCAGTAGAGCTGTCTGTCCAGTCACAAGGCGAGAGAGGCAGGCACAACAGGAAGACCGCCCAATAAGTGGGCCACTCAGAGGAGGCAGCCAGCCGCGGGGTGCCGCAGGGATTACTTCCTCATTAGGCGTCCTAAAGAGTGACAGCCTGGTAAGCCAACGGAAAAACAGTCCTTGGTCTCCCACCGATTGTCACAGCTACTCGAAAGACCAATCCCAGCGCTCATAAACACTGAGGGGGCCGCTCCAGCGCTGCGATAGGCTGGTCCGCCCGTCGCTCGCGGTGGATGACGTTTCCCGGAGGCGGGACGCGGCGGTGGGGGCTGGGGTCTCCGCTGGCGGTTCGGGCGGGCGCATGAGGGTCTCGTCAGGCGGTGGCCGGCTCATCGGTTTTAACTGCCTAATTTTCAAAAAATTAAAGCCATTAATCGAGCAGGGGAACTTCTCCCTCGGGGATAAGACCCGCGCGGGGAGGCCCGGCGCCCACCTGAGCAGTTGGGGCCCGGTCGCAACCGGCCCCCGCCCGCAGGAGCCGAGGCGGCTGAAGGGGGCGGCCGGCTCCGTCGAGCGCCGGGCAGGAGAGGGCCGGGCCGGGCCGAGCTGTGTCGCCGCCGCCGCCGTGGGAGGTCACCCAGGCTCCCGCTCCCCAGGGGAGGCGATGGCGGCGCAGCAGCAGCATCGGAGCCACCATGTAGAAGTGACAGCTGCGGATGCTGTGCAGCGTGTTTCAGTTGCAGATCTTGGAAATAACTATATTTGTGTTACTTAGGGGAGAGTCAGTTGTTTTTGAAGGGAAAACGAGAACAGAGAGTTTTTACTGTAGAAAAACTGTCAATCAAGTGTGCACGTTTGGGTTTTGTAGGGAACGTTTGCCTGAGAATACTTTCTGAAAGCTTTTTAGACAGCAAAAGGGCTACATCGCAGAGTGAAAGGGACCATGCGGGTCCTCTCCCACTCTGTAGCAAAGGACTACAGAACATTGTAGATTTCTGATTCCTTAAGAGAAAACTGAAAAAGAGCTTTAACAAGTTTGGCACTGCTTAGTGTTCCCAGATGTAAAAATTACACAGTCAGGGGAGTGTCAGCCCTCCCCACTCATCCTCAAAGGCAGAGACAGAGGCATACGAGTTACTATTCAAGATAAACTTTGCAAAGATTAAGGAATGTCACACCAAGTCACAGGCTCCATCCTGCAGCTACAGGAACACCGTGCTGGGAAGCTAACGCAAGCTGATGACGTTCACTGTCAGCTCCTCCAGGAGCTTGAGGAGCTGCCGTACCTGCTCCCAGCGAGCCTGCTCACCCCCTGCAGTCTTAACACCCTCCATCCCTCCAGTGCCCCATCACCTGCACCAAGCTTCAACTCTATTTTTTTATCCCTTCCCCCCCCGGTTTTTTTTTATCCTACCTGTTCTCTCTCCCCAGCTTCCTTTTAGTCTCACAAGAAGAAACAGTCAACATAGAAGGATGGAGGAGAACATACGACTCTTTCCAAGAAGCCGAATGGCTGCTGTACCCTTACTGTCTCTCCCCCTGTTAAAGTGTCCTTTCACAGAAGCAGAGGGAAGCTGGTTCAGTCAGTTGTGGTTTAGGGTTTCAGGGTGTTTTTCTTTTTTGGATGACTGGTGTAATGTCAGATCTAAACTAAGAGTTACACTTGCATATTTTTGTGAGCTATCCCACATAGAAAAACCAGCAGGTTAAGAAATGTTTGTATCGCTGTGGCTGCATTTATGTTGTGAAATTCACTGTTCAACTAAAGTGTGCAATTGAAAAAAGAGCTCAGCTTTTTTTTTTTTTTAAATACAGTTTTACTTCCTAAGGAGTAGTTGGTGTTAGTGATTTTCTATTGCTCAATGCTAGTGAGTGATTACTCAATGCTGACCATGAAGAGACAGACCAGTCTTGCTTTAATCCTACAACATACAAAGAAAAATACTTTGAAAAATGCAACCTTTTCTGTGGCGCTCCTGTCTTAAACTCACGATTCAGATTCCCAGATCTAGGATGCCAAGCAACCACAAAATCCAAAAGTGTATACAAACTGATGTATATCAAAGCTATGCTAAAGAATACTTCCTCATTTGCAGTGATGAGGAAATAGCAATATTAGTTTAAGTACTCATCTATGAACACACCTGCGAACTTTACAGTAACTGCCAGTTTCTTCTAAAAGGCTCCAAGAAGTCAAACCAATACATCCAGTATTGCCATGAGGCAGTAATGAAAACAATGGTTTTATTTGCGTTGTGACACTTAACACTGGTTTCAAACAGAATAATTACATTTGTGAGGTGGTATCATCATAAACACCACAAAAAGCATGTTACAGAAACAAAGAGATCTGGTAAGATATACAAGTTCAACACAAGAGAGCAAGCTGTGGAAAAAAATATTTGCTGTTTCCATGAAGTGTGTACAACTCAATGTGAAAGAAACTTAAAGGACAGAAAAAAAAAAGCTTTACAGACGGAGTTAAGGCTCTTATTTGCAAGTGATCTTCCTATTGGAAGCATATTTCAATATTTTCTCTGAACAGGATGCAACTTGAGGACTTCAACCTGTGCAAGAAGCTTCACAATTATGATGTTGTGGAGCTCAGTGTCCACATTAGTAAGGGCCGCATGTCTTGTTTCTTCTGTACAAATCAGCCTTTACCGTATGCATCCCACGATTAAGACCTGCATGCAAGCTAAGTCCCCATCAAATGTAAAAAGAGAAAAGGCATCTCTTCTCTTGTCCCCATTCAGCAGGGAACTATAATTGATATTTCCACAATAGAAGGAAATCAGACATCCCCCTGTAAAAAATTCTATATAGAGTATGTCTAGTTACTGCAAAGTAAACTTGCCTATTTTAGCTTTTAAAAAACATGAAGGTGTAAGCCTGGATAAAAATCAAGTAAACCAGCCTTTCAGTTAAAAGCAGTGTCAGGTACATTGGGTTGTACTCTGGGTGAGCAAGATGAAGAAACATGAACAGAATTTTTGCTGGCACTGAAGAGGAGAACAACCTCCATAAATAAACTAGTACAAGTTCCATAATGGCATCTAACTTGGGGGCTTAGTGACCTGGAAAAAGGGAGATCACCCAGACAGCTCAAAATCATGACTGATGGAAGGAACTAATATACATTGAGGTTTGTTTAAAACCATATTCATGGATTTACATATACTGTACCACCCTCAGAGCTCCATACCCTTTTGGAAGCCATTATAGGAAAGAGGTTTACTGGAAGTTAGCAAAGTGAGTTGTGTTTTTTGGGGTTTTTTTGTTGTGGTTTTTTCTTTTTTTTTTTTTTAAAAATAACCAAAATGCTTTGTAGGCATTGTTGGGTAGAAAGTACCCCCACTGAGCACCAAAATGAAAATGAGGTCTTGGACACAGAAAGCGTGGGGGGAAGGAGGGCAAGACATTAGCTCATATAAGAGCTGCTTCTGATGGATTCTCCCTTAATTGTGTACAAGGTACACACTTGTACATCTCACAAAGTTTTACAGCATCGCAGAAGACATCTGCATTACCCATTCACATTGGTCAAATTCTGACCCATTCATGCTCCAGTCTGAATGTAACGCAGCTCTGCTGAGTGCTGCCACTCTCAGTAGCACTCTCGGGAGGTGCCCCAGCTGGGGCAGAGCGGCCAGCAGCTGGTCCGTTTGAAATACAGGTCAGTGCAGACATTCCAACAGCCTGAACACTGCAAGCTGGTACATAAAGGGTGCAAACTAAGTTTTAAAATCCTATTCTTGGAAGCCAAATTTAAAGCTACAGTAAGTGACTTTAGGAGTCCAAAGTGTCTAAATGCTTACTCTTTGCCCCTGCTTATTCTATAGAAGTGATCATGTTGATACAAGCAGAAATAGCATTCTCCATATTGAAAAGTTAGCATCACCCACACTGGACTGAATCAAAAGTTCAACTCTTTCTTGTGAAAAGATGCTATTAATTCTGATTCAGACCCTTAGAAGACTAAGTATCCCACCAACTGACAACCCTGTTACCTACCAAGGAGAGGAAATATTTGGGAAAGGCACACTGCAACACCCAGTTAGCACAACTCAGAGGTATCTTTGGCAATGCATCCATTCTAATGAATTATTTCTGTATATATCTTTCAAAGGACAGCATCCTATTGCCTTATTCACTCTCAATCTCTCTGGGATTTCATGAAAGCTCACACTTGAGAATGCATGTAACTGTAAAATAACTTTCATTCCTTTATTCAAACTTCACATATACAGTGGACAAAAAGACATTTTAAAATAGATCCATATAATTATATGGATTTTTGCAACATATCAAATTTAGATCAAAATTAAGATATACAATGTATTCCATAACCAAGCTAACGTGTATGCTTCATTTGTGTAATAAAACCCAGGAACTACTCTGAATACTGGAACATTCACCAGTCAAATTCCATCTAGTGGGAAGTCATTTACAGCAATTTGGAGGTTCAGAATCCCTCTTTACAGGGGCTATACAACCACACTGTAAACAAGTATTTGAATTAGGCAGTTTCCCTTCTATTCTCCAAACAGCCTTCGTTTTACAAAACCAGCTGCTGTAAATTGCAATGGACACAGGAAGATTTAGACCAGTGGTTTTCAGGATGTAGGTTACCAACCCCAAATGAGCAAGAGATCAGCAGTTATCTTTATATAAAGAATAGCCAGAGCCTAAACTCAGCTCATCTTCACAGTCCTGATGTGGATTTGCTCATGGTTGGGTGTATTTGCTCAGGTGCTAGTAGCACAAGTGCTCCATGCGTCTGGAAACGACCAAAAATTTGAAACAAGAGCCAGAAGAGTGACAGTGGGTGTGATTTTTAAAAGTTGGAGGGAACTTCCATGTTCTTATGATAAGCCAAAGAGCACCACAAAACATCCAGTCCCAATGGAAAAGATAGTAACAGTTAAATGCAAAGTTCAAGTTAGCACATTTCCAGTGTAAAAACATCCCTCCACCAGATGTTAGTACTGCCTTAGTCAGAAACTAACAACTGATTCCAAACACCACTCTTAAAAAATAATACAGCTCTTCTAAAGACTGGGAAAGTACGGGTAATAACATCCTGAAGCCTAGATTAACAGGTCAACATTTTACAAGGAAGTTGTAAGACTTAAATAATCCCTTTTTAAACTGCTTAACACATCTGATAAATAGCTTGCATGTCAATCTGATATATGCTGTACCGTTTGGCTCTTGAATCCCAAACCTTTCTATAAGAGATACCACACCTAGAACACTGTCAAATAAATATTGAAAAACTAAAAGATACTGTCTGTTTCAAAGCATGAAGAGTAACAGTACATTACGCAAGATAATCAGCGTTATACATACAGGGAATGCCATTCTGGTTGAACAGATTATGAAGTAGTATTCTCCATGAAATACTAGGCACAAGAATCAATTAGACAGTTTTTTCTGCCTAATGGACAAGTCTAAAATTAATTAACATTCTTGGCAATACAACATTGTAACTGATATGCTTCTCAATATTTAAGAGCCTTAATTGCAAAAATCATGAAGCAATGTTTATATTTGTGTCTTTGACAAGCAGTTACAGTTCTGGACAGATTTCTTCTATGCTGTGAGCTCTACTTTCCAGCTGGTCACGAGTAGCATGTGCTGCATAAGAAAGATTACAAAAAAAAAAAAAAAGATAATTCTTCACACTCATTAAGCATTTTCAAAATACACACACAAAAATCCTCCTGAAATTATCTTTCCTTCTCCAAAGGTAATGTTTGCCAACCCATTTTAGCAACCTGCAAGCTTTTCCTTTGAGAATGCAGACACTTCCAAAAATGGTTATTTCACCCTCATGTTCTGAAGAAATGGCAAACACCATTGTTCAGCCTACCAAGCACTACATGCTCACCACACCAGAACTGGGAGGATTTAACCCAGGAGCTAAGAGAGAGATCAATTTGCAGAACTGACATATGAGTTCCTGAAACACAAGCAAGCATAGTACTTTTCAGGTCAAATTTCAATTCCAGATGAGACACTTTAAACCAAAACGAGCTTATAAATGAAGGAGCATGGCCTGTTGTGTTTTTCAGAAAGTTGTTAAACTCATGGTTTTGAGCCAAAGAACAGCAAGAAATCAGAGAAAGCTCCTTCTCATTAGTGCTTTTCATATGAAAAACCTGCTATATATATATATATGCGCACACCTGAAAATTCAGTGGCATAAAGTAAAGATCAGAGAAAACCACATCCAGATGATAATCTTCTTTAAAAAAGGCCCATTAGGCTTCAGCACAAGTTAGACTGGGTAACAAGCGCACTTTAACAAGTGGATAGCATAGCTAACAAGCACAACCATTTGTGTATGCTCTCAGCCTTCCCATTTAAGCCACCTTTAGGGTGATGCTCACTGTGATTAAGCAAATACAACATATTCTGTATCTACCAAAGGCCAGAAGAGCACACCCAGTCAGCTGACAGCTAGGCTGATCAGCAGTGTCTGAGCAGGGTTATCACAGCACCCAATGCTAAGTGAACCATAAGGAGAGAACAATAGTTTTACTGCTTGTCAATTTAACTGCCACAGATCACACCCTTGTATGTGATACTTTTGTGTAGCAGAAGTAAAGACAGGTCTGCACTGAAATCATCGTGCTTAAATCTACATACATCAGAATTTTTCCTTTCAGTGATTTCAAAGAGAATTTTTAAAGGAAAAGTGCAGAGAGGAACAAAAGGTCACTAATTTGCTGGCAAAGTCCATTTACGTCATTCATAGTCATAAATAGGGAGTAGCCAGAGAAATTCCAGAGCTGAAATGCTGAAGCAGGCAATCCTAATGCAGTCTATTACAACTTGAACTTTCTTTTCCACCAAAACCCTTGGCTACTAGAATCCATATGCATGGGATAAGTTACAGGTATTTGAGGCAAGAAAGGAATGACCCATCCACTTAAAACACTTGGTAGCCCATGATGAAAACAGGGTTAAAAATACACAAACAGTTCTCACCATCACTGACTGGACTGGCCATCTTCATTTCAATCAGCAAGAAATCTCAGTCTGTAACCAAGAAGCGCAACTCATTAGCAGACCTTGTGGTATCTGACAGAAGCCTTCTTAAAAACCTGTCCTAAGTCTTTAGCCCCTTCTTCAAAAGGAGAGCATAGAGATTGGAAGAGTATTGTTAGTTTTACTCAAATACAAAACAGACAGGATTAGAGGGTAGAAAGGAGCATCAGGTAAGGGAAGCACAGAACCTTTAAGGGATTGTCATGGACAAAAAAAAAAAAAAAAAAAAATCCAACTGAGAAGAGGGTCTCAAATTGCTTGAAAAACAATCCAGGAGCCAGTTGAGCCCTCGAGCCAGAACAGACCAAAGAAATGCCTCTTATGTCATATCTTCACCTGGAACGATCATCAGTACTATAGAAGTCATGTTATTCCACTTCAACAAAAACACATTGCATGCCAGCTCTCACTTACATAGATTTACAGTCTCAGACATAATAGGTGAGTGGTAGCCACATCACCAGATGATCTCCGTAACTTCAGAAAGACTGAAGTCAAACGGAAGAAACGTAGCTACAATACAACATGCAGAAAAAGACAGACATTTCCTTTGCAGCTAGAGGCAAGCGTTAGAGCTGTTAGTCTCTAACAGAGTGAAGCCAAAATAAGCCATTACAGAAGTCATGTCCTGCATCATCCAGTATGCTGAGTAAAGAAAACCCTCCTTTTCTGCTCTGTAAGAAAGCACTTTAAATACAACAATTTGAAGTCAAAGGGCTCTTCAAAAGCTATCCAGATGAATAATCTTTCCCTGCGCTTGCAGCCCTAACAGGAACAAGAAAATTAATAGCATTTTGATCCACTTCCATAAAGGAAACAACCAAATTGAAATACTGTTTTGAATACCCAACTGCCTAATATAACCAAAAGTATGGCATGACAAAAAGCACAGACTATCAAAGAATCCAAGTAGCAAGTGTTAAAACCAGCTATTTGAGAAATGTTCTGTACCTCTAATATCTGTTAAATTAACATTTATGAGTAAGGAGATTCTTTTGTGCCCTCCAAATACAGATGAGATAGTGATAAAGAGATGTCATCTCAAAACGTTATTTCAGTGAAACTTTGACATTACTTTAACATGGCTATGGTGCTGAACATTTATCATCTTAATGTAGGAATTTCTTAAAATCTGGGTAGTGGCAGAAGACAGGGGGTTATTAACAGTTTTGACCATATTCCATCATCTTTTGATTAACCCTGCCACAGAGAATCACACGTGATCAGTCTGAGGGCATTCAATTCACCAGCCGTTATGAAAGTGAGACTAGCACTTAACCTCGGAAAAATTTATCTAGTACAGAGACCAAAAACTATAGTAGTCGATGCAGAGATTAGGAGATAATGAAACATTAAGGTTTGTTAAGCAGAATGATACAAAACAAAATTGAAGAATTGAAAACTACATCAAGTTAATGGAAAGTATTTCTATATACCATGGTGTGGAGGTGAACCAGTTAGTTAATGGGTTGATAAACTGGCAAACAGTTACATTTATGGAATCTATTGGCCATGAGCAGTCTAAAATTGATAATTACCAGTTGTGGCTCTGAAGTTGGTTATGAGGCAGGGTGGAATGGACTTCAACAATAGAGATGGAAAAATGCTGCAAAGGTGTGCCTTCTTTCCACTGGCGAATGCAGCTGGGGAGCGGAGTTGCCTCTGTTTTACAGCAGAGAGCAGCGAGATGGCAGCTTCAGGCCATGGAGAAAGGTCATAAGGTTGCCTATTGGAGCCCTCCTTTCCCCTGGAGAGTGAAGTTCTAGTAAATAGCCATTATAAGGCATATGGTAAGTTACTGGATAAAGTCAGTCCATTAATGGGTCTCAGACACATACCAAATGACCCTTTCAGAGCAATTATGAAGGCATTAGTCCTCCTGTAATAAATAATGGGACTAAAATGTGCAATCCACAGAACTTAAAAACACGCAACTTTGCAAATATCCTTTCTATCATGTGGAATTTAAACTAATTTTAGAAGAGGAGTTCCTAGTTCACATGTTTGAAAAGCAAATGTGAACCAAGTTAAACCCATGCAGCATCTTCCCAAGTCTGCAGACTGTGCTAACATCTCACAGCTTTGCCAAGCAACAGATGAATGAGGCTTACAGACTTCATTGCCACTAGTCTCATGAGCAACAGATGTCTATTTTTTTAGTGCCAAGAAGTTGTTCAAAGTGCTGTTACACACAGAGGTGGGTAGTGAACAGCTGTAATTATTCACCAGAAGGCCACCACAAAAATCAGAGACTCATTATAGGGTCTACCCTTTTCACCCAGAGAGAAGCTTAAAGATGAAAGAGAAGGTGTCAGCCTCTATAGTTTTGTGTTTTCTATCAGGAAACAGCCCTGAAGCAGGCTCCCAGCTAAAAGTCCCAGACTTTCTTCTGGTAGCCGCACTAAAAGCAAAGCTCAGGGTCTTATTCCATACTAACAGTAGTTTTACATTACAGTAAGACAGGGAGAAGTTCTTACTAAGCAAGATACACTCCCCTCCACAGGGAGTTCATTGACGCTAGTTTCCCACTGCTGACTACAGGATGGTTTGGGAGCAGAATGGGAACTGAACCACAACGCAAGACCAGGATCTCCTGTGTGGCAACAGCTTTAAGTGTTCTGTAAAGGAAAACTCCTTTCAAAAGGATGCTGGTAACTTCACTACCAAGAGTCAGTTATAAAGGGGAAATAGTACGAAGCAGAGGTGCTTACTTTCATTATGTCACAACAAACAAAAGCCCACAGGCTTAATTAGCAATACTGATGGTTTTGGTACCATGCTGCAAATCTACCCGTCAAGACAGCAGGCAGTATTGCATATTAAGCATTACACACTGTACCCTTTCTATTCATTCTCACACTTGAGTGTATTCAGCTGAAAGGTGAAAAGACCACCAGTATTTAAACATGCTTTTTGATTAATCATTAGCTCACCATGTTCAGTAGCTTCTGTATTCATTGTTTCTACATCTGCAACATCACGCATCTCTTCATCTTCATCATCATCATCATCTTCTTCACCATGTAGCTCTTTTGCTATGAGCTGTCTTGCCAGTTTGATGTTTCGTCCTTCATTGTAGTGCATTTTTCTTTTCATTTCAAACTGTTTCTTTTTCTCTGTGGACAAACACACAAATATTCACTTTGCCCCTTTTTGAAAAAGTATCAACTTATTTCCTCTTCAGAAAGGCACTAACTGCTTCCTAGGTAAAATTTATTCCTACCTTGAAAGCCCACTGATTATATGATCAAGCAATCACTGAATTAAAATTATTTTCTTCAAGCAGTGGAGCATTCTTTTAAACAGGTCTGACTTAGAAAAAGGCTAGCAATTAATGGACTGGAATAGCTGAAGCACTTTTAAAAGAACCTGTCTGCAAGTAAGAACACATCTGAACCAAGAGAAACATCTACTAACAGCATAAGAAATTAGTTTTGCAAGTCTTGTTTCTAAGTAAACTTAAGGACAAATTGAGACGTACTGGTGGGATAGAAGATGAACTTTTGCAGATGTCCAACTTGACTCCTGGCTAGCTACCAAAGGCCAGTTATGAGAGATATATTTACCACATGTAGAAGAAAATATTTTCCATGTTCCTCATGGCCTGAAGCCTAATTTCGCTCCATATATTAAACATTAGCAGGTCTAACAGTAACACATTATAATTAAACTAAACTTTGCTTATTGGCAGCCCCAACACTGTTTTTTTCCTTCCTTTAGAATAGAAAGGCTACACGCTCAAAGTTGGAGCCAGGAAAGATGAGAAGCAACAGCTAGATAATGCAAGCCTGAAACCTTAGACGTATTACTGTTTGACTGTTTCCTCAAAGTGTTCTAGCCCAAGCTAATACAAAACAACATCTCTGTTGAAGATGCATGAGGCAATTTGCTTAGGTATAAGTGTACATTTCCTGCTGGACCCATCTACCAGTTGCTTTGAAAACAACAGAAATATCATCTGTATGTTTGCAAGCAATTAGTAGCATCTTAATTGCAGTGCTACTCATTGAATTGTTAAGTCTACCCAAAACATGTTCAGATTAAGAACTACTCCCTCACCCCAAAACCAGAAGAGCTTCTTATTTGAGAAGTCTAGGTTTCATAAGAATTCCCACACCTGAAGCTTCTATAAAAGGGGGCAGCCAGTAACAGCAAACTCCTCTTTATATGTAGATCCCAAACCAAACGGTACATTTGTTCAATCTTTTACTTACCCTTCAAAAACACATATCCCATTTTCAAATGACAACATCTTTCTGTTAGATAGTACTTTTTCTGCCCAAATATTTCTTACTGAGAAACAACCTATTTGTAGCAAAAAAAAAAAAAACAAAACCCACACAACACATAACCAAACACAAAGAAAACAACTTATGCCTGCCTCGTTCTTCAGGTGTTAATTCTTCATCCTCTTCCTCCTCTTCACTGCTTTCTTCTTGCTTTGCTATAATCTTGGGTCCTTTACCTTCAGCTGCAGCTGCCAGTCTACATAAAACGTGATACAAAATGGTGAAGCAGCAAGTTCATCACTATTTAAAATACATGACATTTCAGAACACTCAAACTGCTTTGTTCATTATTTTTGCCATATTTATATGTACTAACAACTTATAAGAAGTTTTAAGTACCAGTGGCATTATCAAACACCAAAAACTAATTCAGTTGACAATAGCAAAATTTGACTTCTAGAGAAAAGAGCAATAACTTTCCAAAAAGAAAACTACTCCAGAAAAAGAGAAAATTATCTCAACGTTTAATCAATTTTCTAAGACAATACTTACTTTTTACTCAACACATCTGCTTTTAAGGGCTCATTTGACTCTGAATCGCTTACTGCATCCTCATCATCTTCTCCTACCATGCTTGGAAAAGGCAAACAAAAAGTAGCCTTTATCAATAATTTGCTGCTTAAAACGTGCTTGATAAAACAGTCTAAACCTTACAACGGTCAATTAAAAGACTCCTTTAATACTTTAAAAACTTCTCAAATAAAATTTAAATATTGATATGAATGACAACTTTATATTCTAGTACACAGATGTTAACTGAAAAAAACAAAATCAAAACAAATCAAACTTATTCATTCCATTCAAAGCCTAAAGCTTGCTAGACACAGACCTTCTAAAATTTGACTTTGTCCTTTTTGGAAGTTTTCCTTGATAGTTATAAGCTTTTTTTTTTTTTTTTTTTTTTTTTAGAGGCTTTGTAAAACTGCATATGTTGCATATATCCAACAGGCCTGCACAATCTGTCAGGCAATCAGCTATAGTAAGTATTACATCACCCACAAAGTCAATTTTGCTGTAAATCTACTATCATTTACCCCCAGTTTAGCAAGCCTACCTGTGATAAGGAGTACTTGGCTCATCTATTTTCATCAAGCCATAATCTTTGCCTGCTGGATGGTACGTAGCTATGATGTTCATTTCATCCCACTTCTGGGATTTTTTACTGCAATAAGAAAACAAAGTTAAACTTTCTTATATTTTAATAAAAAAAGTTCTGTTTGGCCACAGAAAAGGAATGTTTAGAACATCTTTTGACCTCTTCTACATAGTATACACAAAGAATATCATTATGACACAGGCAGGCTCAAAGTATGCCTATTAAACACTGTTCTATACATACTTCAGTTAAGTCATAACACATTATCACTGCAATTTAATTTTCATAACAATTCACAATAGCTAAACTCCTATCTGATCTATAAATGTATTCTTATTCATATACATACATTTTTCTGAAAAAGCTACTGGTCTTGTTCAATCACTGTCTCATTAACTGTTTGCTGTTGTTACAAGTTACTATAAAAATCATTCTTCCTCTTATTACAGCCCACAAGACTTCAACAAAACCAATTAACTTCCACCTCACCTCTGCTCAGTGAGCTGCTATGATTATTAGCGAAACTGTTGCATAAACAATACCAACCAACAAATAACTTCCTGCAGTAAAATAAATAGCAATGAACAAGCTGGTTACTAATACTGCTTTTGTCATCATAAAGTGGAATCATAAAACAGAACTGACTCACTGCTGTAACTAAGCTGAGGGAGTTTCACATTTAACACAGACAGGCACCAGTGATGGTACATTGTTTAAAATTTCCTTGGTTAATCAGAGAATGTACCATTTTATGTACATTTGCAGAAAAAAGCCCACCCAGACTGACAAAAGATACAAACCGCAAGGAAAGCAATTGCCTTGTGGCCAGAGGAAGAGTCACCCCTCCATGGATCTAAAAGCCATGTTTAATCAACAGAACCTACCAGGTTCCACATTGTCTCTAAAAGGTTATTGCAGGCTTTGTACACAGTGGACCTTCCCTTAGGCTAAACCAAGAAATTAAGTTTAGAATAGTAAAATCAATCCACTGTTTAATATTACCTTACAGATTAACATATTCCTGAAGTGTGGCAAATTATTATTTAAGGAAGCAAGTGTTACGGGGCCTTGTTGTTTTTGTTGGGTTGGTTTGTTTGTTTGTTGGGGGGGGGGGGGCAGGAGGGGACGGGACACGGGACAGTTGGCTAGAAGACTTTAACTTAACTATTCTTATTTAAACACAGAGCATTCCAATAACAAATCTGAAAAATGTATTAGATCTCAATAACACAACTGCTCTTGAGCAGAATGCTACCTGTAAAACAAAACTGATAAAGAAGAGTTCCAAGCACAAACTAAATTTTACATTTATGGAGAGCACTGCATAATACAATGGCAAAAAAAAAAAAAAAACAACATAAAGGGATTAAAAAAAAATAGATGCAGGAGTTGATGCCGAATCCTATATGCCACAGATTTATGCTCCAGAAATGAATAAAAATTAAGTGAGCTTAATCCCCTTAGCATATAGGAACCAATGCCAAACTCTCATGTTTGAGGTTTCAGATCTATTTAATCATTTTGTTCGAACTGCAACACAAGGATTGCAACCTAAGCAGACAACCCGTCAGGCAGATTGCCTGCTCTGGCAGGGCGGAGAGTCATGAGCTTCACAATGACAAAGCAAGAGCTCTAGTCTAGGAATGCCAGTTATTCAAACCTATCTAAATAGGTTGAGTTGAAAAATCACCAGTTAAACATCAGCTAAACACCTGCTTAAAGTTCACCTGTGACTAACAAAGTGATCATACACAGTGAATGCATGAGAATTTTTACTAGCCATAGCAGTCAGACAATGGTACGCAGCCCCTATAAAAAGCGAGCTTAGCTGAAGAGGCAATATGACAGATGGGAGAAACTCCCATCACATGCTTTGTGTTCACCACACTTGCCCAGAGTGCATCAAGGTTTACTGCCTGGGCTCACAGCTCAATACCTAATAATAATACTGGCAACTGTAGAAGAATCTTTTTGGCATACACCACACCCTAAGCCAAGACAGCCCACAGCAAGCAATTCAGTAACTTGAAAATACAAGACTGAAGAAGTTTTTAGTGGTTAATTTTTCACACTCATTTCTTTAAACTTGAATTCCAACACTAAAAGGTTTGGCTATGGAACATCTCCCAAAGCACAATTTAAGATTCGTCTAGGAAAAAAAAAAGTTATCATTAGTGGCAAACAGACAAACATGTCATTTCACCCTTCAATGTAAAAAGCTGTCACAGGAGAGTGACGAAGTGCTCTAAACACACACCTCCCTTGATTGTCTCCAATTTAGCATGCTTAGGCCTGCCTGAGAAGCATAACATTAGTGATTGAGCTTAGGATCATCACAGGAAAATGCTTCCTGACATCCCTTCAGATACAGAAATATAAAATCTAACCTTCCTTAGGAAAATCAGATTTGAAAAAAAATCTCAGAAGTGCTCATTTGTGTTCTCTCACATCTTTAAATATATGTAATCATTTATTTGGAGACCACATCTTGACAGGCAAGAAGTTTCTGCAGCAGTATTACTCAAAGGAGCACCTCTCACACCCTACTTGTTCCTACCATAGCAGACTCTCCCTGTTCCAACACAGCTGTTTGTGCACACACACTTACTTAGTTACTTTGCAAAATGCCAAACTAGATCACTCACATGCTCTTACAGGACCCTTAAGGCAAAAAGTACTGTATACCAGGAATGCCAAAAACATATCCGGTATTAAACTATGATCTCAGCTCTCAGAATGCAGTTTCAGTGGTGTCCCAATTTCATAAGTTTCCCTCTTGCATCATATTTTCGTTAAGGAAGTTTTCCAAAGAACTTTACCACCACTAACAACAGCATAAGGTCAATAATGATGCAAATATATTAGAGCTCTACCGAACACGGTGCTTTAAAAGATGACAGCTGACACAATGAGCTCTTTCATCTGCAGCTATTTTTAAAGGTATTCAGATCTGAATTGCAATATTAGAAATAAGCAGAGGCTGCTGATAGAGGTGCACAAAGAAAACAGATACCTGAATTTATAAGCTAATTTTTAATCCTCAAGGAAAAATCACAGCTGTACTGCTTATCATTCTTTTAAGTACAAGAGTCAGAATACTGATTCAATGAGTCATCGCCAACCAAAAGTAATACCTTCACACAAACCAGCTTTAAATACCCTATACCAATTTTCCCAGGAAATCTTCTAATGCAGCCTGCCAGGTTTAGCCAGTATCCTTTACCTCGCAAGGCAATTTCAGAACTATTTTAATTGACTTTATTGGCTCATGTTGGTAAACAGGAAATAGAAGCTGGACTTCTGCCCACTAAACTGCTTTTCAAGAAATTACTGTGTACTACAACCAATATACCATATAGTCAGAGCTCATCAGTTTGTACTCTCATTTCTAATCATTCTGCAGAGAATTAAATAAAAGCTACCAATAGCCAGTTTTATTTCATGCCTGGTATGGTAGCATACACCTTGTGCTCCATTATATTAAAGCTAGAGAACAGAAAAAAAAAAAAAAAAAAAAATCACAACATTTGTGTGGCATACTGCCACTTACATTCACCTCCTTCAAAAATATCATCACATTTCTTCAGTTGCAATAATTTCTCCCTGGAAAGCAAGAGCAGCTAACACAGGCAAGAGAGCAAACCAAAAACTTTTCATTCCTACCTTGTTAACTTTAGACTATATCGATGACTTTAACAGGCAAAGAGGAATACTACCATAATACAAAAAAAGATAACTGCGTGTCCATGTTATTTTTTCATTATTTCTCTCCTTGCAATATTGAGTGAGGTCCCAAATGAAGAAAAACCGTCAAAAGCAATTTTAGAAACATAGAGTTCAGATCAAACCCCGGTCATCATAATGTGATGGAGTCTCAGAGCAACGTTACGCAGCGCACGCTAGGTGCTAACGTCAGGAAAATAGCAAGAATTCTTACTGGTCAACGACAGCTGCTGGCTAGCTAAAACACGCATATTTGGACTAACTCAGCATGTTACAATCAAACCAAGACTTTCTTGTCATTCAAGACACAAACCACATGGCCAGTGCATATTCTCAAGTGTAAGATCTTTACAGATGACTCTCGTACAACTGAGAAAACATCTTACTTATGTTTCCACCCAGGAGAGGTCCTCTCCCCAGGGACACGCTTCAGGTTACAGAGATAAGCTACCTTTGAGGAGGCGACTGAAAATGGCAAAGCGTATTTCCCAAACTGTAAACTATCCTTGCAGCAAGCATAAAACCTCCCTGTTTGTCTTTTCAAACGCGCATTCACAGATGACGCTGCTCTGCTAACGCTTCACAAACAGCAAAGCATCACATCAACTCTTCCAGCTGCCACACTGCACTCCCGGGAGGAGTCAGACCGCCGTTCCTCCGCTCTCCTCACTCCCTCGGCCCCGCCACCCCCGACTCCCCAACCCACACCCTGCGGTCCCCGCCGGGCGCCCCCACCGCTACAGAACGGGACAGCCCAGCGACCCCCAGCCGGAGACGCCGGCTGGAGGCGGCGGGGCCGGAGGGGAGGGCCTGCTGCGACCCGCCGCCGCCGCCTCACTACCACCACCGGGGCCGCGGCTGGGCTCGGCGCGGCCCTCACCCGTGCTCATCCTCGTCGCGGGCCGGACTGGCCCGTCGCGCCCCAGAGGCCGCTCCCCCCGCCGACAGCTTGCTGCCTCCCTTCTTCAGGATGCCTTTAATGGGCCCGCGGCCCGCCGCGCCCGACGCCGAGGCGGCCGGCACCGAGGGCGCCTCCATGGCCGCCCGCCCGCCCGCTTCCGGCCGCCGCCGCCTCGGCCGGCCCCGCCCCGCCCCGCCCTGCCTCAGAACCGGGGACCGCGCCCCCTGGCGGCCGGCGGACCGCAACGTCCCCGGCTGCTGTGCGCCTGCGCCTTCCGCCCCCTCGTGGCGGGCGGGAGGCGGTAGCGTGGCGGCGGCGGCGGCGGCGGCAGCGGGGGATGCTCCGGTCCGCCGGGTCTCTGCCGCGGGGTGACCCTCTCCCGCTTCCCGGCAGGACCTGCAGATCCCGGCTCCTGGCCGGATCCAGGACTGGGGACCGCAAGTTCCCGCCCCGGGGGCTCAGCGCCCGCACAGCTGCGAGGGGATGCGGGATACGGCATCACCGTCCGCACGAGGGAGAAAGTAGGAACCTGATGAAGCAGCGGTGAAATGATCGACCCCAAAAATCTCAACGGGGCTGGGAGCCACCGCGCAGCTGCCAGTGTGCTGGCGGGTCCCTCCGTCATCCCCACAGCCCGGGGGTGCGGGGGGAGTGTTTGATTTTGTGTCACGGGAACCGTGGCGTTAGGATTTAAATGTTTAAAGGGATAACGGCTTAAGCGCGGCAGTTGTTTCTGATCCCTGCTGGCCTCCCTCCCACCTCAGCCTCCTCCCGCTGGTAAAGGTGGGTAAAATGCTGGCTCCCTGCCCGGCTCCCGTGGCCCTTCCAGGGCACAAAAGCACCGCACTCGGGTGAGCGTAGATTTACTTCCTGCAGATTTACTGTATTCTACACCCACATCGTCATTTCTTCACGTTGATAAAAGCAGCAGGAGATGGGGGTCACTGCCAGCCACAGCCAGGACACGGGTTTGCTGGCGTGGCTGAGGCGGTGGGGGAAGCCCACGCATCTGACCCTGCAGAGCCGGAAAGCCCTCCAGGCTCCTGCAGCAAACCACTTAACTTCAGACGTGTCTGCTCGTGTGGCACTGCATTCCTGCTGCGGCGGTGCCACGGCCTCAGAGGAGGGCCAGAGCCTGCACGCCTGCTCAAAAGGTCACCCAGCTGGGAAGGTACAAAAGCCCCGAAGCAGATATTTTGATTTCATTTTTAATGAGTTGCATCAATGCTATTCAAGCAGAGTTGTCGCGGTGCCCGGTGAACACCCACCAGAGCAGATGCAGGGCCAGCAGGCACTTGGCACGTACAAAAGCGGTGAGCGGGGTGTCAGGCAGAGCCTGCCGTCTCTCCGTGTTTGGGGAAAAGCCTGGGGAGGAGAGGACAAGGGAGCAGACCCGTCTCTCTGTCTGCTTACGGGTACTCTCAGAGCTGACCCCTTGGGTGCGCAGGACCAGTCCCACTTGAGGCAAGTCACATACAGACAGTGGAGATGGGGTGATACTGAATTTCTGGACATTTTTAGACTTCTCAGACTTTAAATACAAAAGGCCACATCTGATTTCTGGCGAGGAGGTCTGCTGACTTGGCAGTAACACACACCTGCAGGCCTGTGCCATTCAAGACCCCCGGTCTCAGTTCCCAGGCTGCAGAACAACCCCCGGTGTCTGGAGGTTGCCGCTGGGAAGGCAGTGCCCATGATGTAGCTCAGACACCATTAGACTCCTACCAGGCCCAGAAGCATCAAGACAAAAATGGGAAACAAACCTGGGGGCACATGATGAAAAGTTTTCCCCCAGGACTAATACTTTCACATCACATCTCATGCCCTTTTGCATCCACATACTGGAGGACTCTCAGCAACAGCAGAGCTTCACGTCTGCACTTCAGGGTTTCTTTTCTTCACCCATTAGTTTTGAATCAGTCAGTTACTCTGCAAAAGTCAGATCGAGACAAAAAAGGGGGGAGAGCAATAGAGGACATGACAGCAAGGAGTAACTCAGGGCTGGCAAACTACTGTTAGCGGAAGGATTATTGCATTTCTCTGTTACATAGAGAAATTCTAATGGATAATAAAGAAAGCAACAAAGTTCATTGCTGGCCTGGCACTGTGTCACTGCATACTGGGAGTTACATCTCCGGAGGGCAGTTAACTTGATCCGTGGGCATCATTTTCTCAGTGTCAATCTTGTAGGACTGGAGAACGCTCTTCAGGTGCTCCACAGTTTCCGGGTGCATGTCTGGAGCTCTTGACATAATCCAGGCGTAGTCAATGTGGAAGAGCCAGAGGATGTTAGTGCAGGAGTAAACCAGCGAGTAGTTTTCATAGTCGGTGGAGATGACCCAATAAGGGGCAGAAGGCATGACTAGGAGAAAGAAAGGCACTGTGAATGCCATGGGGGTAACCCACTCTGGACCACTCTGCAGCACTAGAGCTGTGGCTCCTGCTGCTGTTCCCACTTTTGCTGCTCCTGAGCTGCATAATTGTGGTCAGTACAGGGAGCTACAATTGATAAAAGCCCCAGCC
Source organism: Vanellus vanellus (assembly GCF_965231255.1). Taxonomy (NCBI): domain Eukaryota; kingdom Metazoa; phylum Chordata; class Aves; order Charadriiformes; family Charadriidae; genus Vanellus; species Vanellus vanellus. Next base: position 15,479,029 of record NC_138913.1, read on the forward strand.
AGGGAGGTCTTGCTCTAAAGTTAACACTATGACCTGAACAGCTCGGCTAGGCCACTGACTACCAGCCCAGCTTGTACCTGTGTGAGGGTGCTTGCTGGCGGGAAGGAGCTGTAGGGCTGGGAGCGGACACCAGTGATCTGAGGAGCACAAACCACCACCTCCCTCCCCGCCAGTTTGGCTCAGCCCATCCTACCGACACCAGCCACCTGGGCCAAATTCTGTTCTCCATCAGGCTGCTGTGCCCAAAGCAACTGCACTGATGAGGAACAGCCACTCCAGCTTCAAACTGTCAGGCAGAAGGCAGAGGTGGGTCCAGCAGGCAGGCGTAAGTGCCCTGGGATTTATTTCTGGTGCACTCAGTAATGCTGGGCGCTGCTCTCTGAGGCTCGTGTCCAGTGAGGGTGATTGGGGCTGCACCCTCTGCGGGCGAATTGGCTGCGGGTCATGCCTCAGCAGCGCATAATTAAGCCTGGCTGTGCTCATGAACAATAATTGCATCTCCTTTGCAAGTACCCCTGCTCCACCCATTTCTCCAAATACCCCGTCTGTGCAAGTGCTATGAAACGGCCAAGGAAAAGGGGTGAGGGAGCAGAGTAAAAAGGGAGCTGAGGGGAGACTTCTGCTCGCCTTCCAAGTGTTGCTGTGGACAAAGTGCTGTGCGACGTGAATAAAATGCACTGCCCCTCGGCAGGCCCCTGTCGTGTGTTACATTGACAAGGGAAGGAAAAGCAAACAAAACCACATTAGTAACAGTTATAAAGGGCACTTGTAAGGAGAGGCAGGGTGGGCTAATAGCTATACAGCTGTGTTCCGAAAAACAAGCCTATTCCTGGCCCTTGCAGCAGCTGTGGGGCTGCCACCCCCACTTCTCCCCCCTCCCGGTCCCCATCTGTGAAACAACCTGGAGGGACGGTAATGCTGCTCATCTTTCTTGCTTTGAGACCAGTTGGTGAAGAGTGCTCTACCACTGTGGGGGCCGTTGCTGTAGCTGATGTATAAATATCACCAAACCGCTACCTGCTGATCACATCTGTCCTAACCCTTTGCCATTGCCCCATCCCCCATCGAGCTGCACTTAAGTCACCGGGGCAGCTTCTCCTCTTGCTTTGCTAGTTTTGCAGCCCTGGTGACACGCAGTGGTGCCTGCTACGTGCAGGCGCTGCCCTCCCGCCGTGCCTGGACCACCGCAATGCTGAGGCCGGAGGGGACCGGGGAGCCGGTGGGGATGCAAGCATCCCAGCCACACACTTACACCAGTTAAAGCGGACGCCCAGCTTGGCCGGCTCTTTTACATCCATGTGCATGATTTCTCCTTCCACTTCGTTGACTTTGCCACTGGAACTAAGTGGAAAACGACAAGGCGAGAAATAAAATCAGGTGAGTTTGAAATCACATTATGTTTTGATTCCACTAAATCATCCCTTCTGACGCATCCACCTGCCAAGAGGAAACATGTACTGCAAACCACAGCATCCCCGGAGGAATAGCTCGCCGCTGGGGATGGTTTCAGCAGCACCCAGGGCACACCAGGTCCTGGGCCAGGCGCAACAGGGCAAATGGTCTCCCAGGTTAAACCACCCCATCACCCCAGGGTGCCTCTCTCCAAGTGCCCCTGCCAGCGGGGTGCCCTTCAGTGCCACGGGGACGGTGACAAAGAGGGAGATCAAGCCCCCTCTGCACAGGATGGGAGGATCCCAGCACTGACCTCGGACATGCCAGGGAGCAGCTCAGCTCCTGCTAGTTGTGGAAGGCACGTGTTCACGTCTGTTTAATCACCTGCGTTTTTCCCAGGTCATGGCACATTCCTCCGCACACAAATTACCTGTCCCTGCTTGGTGAGCCAGGGTTTGTTTCACTGCTGGTTCAGAGCACTGCCGAGCTGTCAGCAAGCCCCACAACTCGAGCTGCCCATCTTATAATTGCATTTTTCCCTGGATGCCTTGAGAGCTGGACGCTGCCTGTGGGGCAGGAGAATTTCATGCTTCCCTGTGAAGCAGGAACAGCCGAGGAGGCAGAAGCTAAAGCTGCCAGCAGCAGAGGTCAAGGGGCTGGTGCTGGAGTGTGCACAGTGCACACCTGACCCAAAATATCCCTGACATTTCAGGCTCCTGAGCTGCTGCAGTGGTGACTAAATGGTCAGATTAATCTCCTGCAGATTAACGCGGGCGCAAATAGACGGCCAGCTGTTGGCCAGGCGCTGCCCCAGCAGTGGAGCTGCAGAGACGGTGCTGCGCGGTCAGCGGGCGGCATGGACGCTGCTCTCTGCCAGACACAAGGGATGTGTGGCTGTGTTGTTGTTATTGTGAGCCAGAACAAAGTCCCCATGCCATGCCAGGAGCGCAGGGGACAGCGCGGCGTTCGCCGCTCGCTCCTTCTCATTCATTCAGCCACCCACAGCAGCACCCCGCGACAGCCGGGGCTGGTGACGGGAACAGATGGATTAATACCTTCATCAGTCCTTGCAAAAAGCTAGGAGGGCTCGGGATAATTGCAGACTCTCAAGTTTAATAAAGGGAACAACTAGTGCATTCACTTTGCTCACTGATTTTAGCTGGCACTGATTGCTGATCCCCTCACGCAGTTACTACCAGTGCAGGTAAATGCTCCAGAAAAAGGTTGGCAAATATTTGCTTAAGTAAAACTGACCCGTGTGCTTCACCTTCCCTGCCCCTTTTCATCGGGTCCCTTTGCTCTGGAGCAGAGAGGACCACAGGGCACAGGCACCTCTCAGCACACAGGGGCACAAGCTGGTGGCTGCCATCCCATAACCAGCCCCGTGACCCCCCAGGACAGGACCCAGGGCATCCAGCTTCTCGGCCAGCACTGGGGATCACAAACCGGCCAGGGGGGAGACACAAGCTATTTCACACTGGGGTCACCATGTGTATTTGGTCTATTTTCTCACTAATTGCCTTGGACTATGAGACAGAGACCAGCTGAGCCCAGGGCAAGCACCAGCAGAAACCAGAGACCCCCATCTCTGTCGTAACCGCAGCAAAGCCCATTATCCCAGCAGAGCTATCGCAACCAGAGGGTGCCTCCCAGAAACAGACAATTTGGAAAAAAATGCCCACCCAGGACAGCAAGAGAGGTGACAGGAGAGCCACCGCTGCTGCGAGGACATGGCACGAACGCAAACACTTACAGCAGCTCCTTGTTGATCACCTTGAACTTCCCGTTCTCCTTCAGCGAGTAATTTGCCTGGATGCAGCTTCCTTTCTCGAAACTTGAGGGCAGCTTCTCTATCTCATACCATTTCCCCAAATACTGATAGAGGAAAGTCCAGAGAGACGCTTTTAGCACGAGAGGGCTGGGGCAGAGCAGCCTGGCTCATTTGCTGGCAGGGTTTTGCCTGCTGGGTTTGCTCCAGCACCCACCTCCACAGCGCGGGAGGCTGCGGGGGGCTATCAGGCCAAAAAACCCGCTCTGGCGCCTCCAGCACAAGGTGTCAACACCGGACCTGCCAACCCCCGCTATGCACCCGAGCAGTTTGCCATCGGTCCCACCTCCCCTCAGCCTAACTCGCTACCCGCCGTGAGATTTTTTAGAAAGCTTTTCACACCTTGTTGATATCAAAGTCTTCTTGGACTGATGGATCTGGGCACGGTCCCATGTGAAACATCTGGCCTTTGCCAAAGCTGAGGAGGCCGAGCAGGACCGAGAGCCTCACCGCGGTGCCCAGCATGGCTGCGCCGGGATGCAGGCGGGAAGCGGACCTGGGGAGGAGGAAAACAGCTGAGACGTGGCCTCCGTGGAGCAGAACTTTGCCTTGAAATACGGCAAGAAAAGACAGGACATCTGCAGCAGGGCTCCTCGGGGGCGCAGAGAGGAGAAAAGGATCATGAGAAAAGCACGCAGGCACTGTGCCAAATAAGTCCCCAGCCCAAAATGGCCTCAAGCCCTGCCTGTGCTTGGGCTGTGCCCAGCAGCTCTGCAGGCAGCAATGCCTGGTGAGAGCACTTGAACCCATCGCCCACACCTGACACCTAACAAGGTGCAGGGGGGATAAACATCCCCGGACGCGCAGGAGCATCACTGTCTGTCCAGAGCTGAGGCAAGGAGAAATGCAGGGATGTTTACTATAAAATGCTGGAGCAGAAGACACATGCTCCAGAGCCGGGGCAGTGCTGGGGCCCTGGGACATGGGAGCGAGCAGCGTACACATGCAGGAGCCGGCACGGTGAGAGGGATGTCCCCACGTGTGCCAGGGCTGCCTGGTCCTGCAAGGCAGTGGGAAGAGGACAGTGCAGCTGCCTCTGGGGGGTCTTCATGTGCCAGGGTGTTCACAGCACTGCAGGGTGAGGAAGTTGGTTGAGGCTCAAATCAGCATCATGAATCGACCCCTGAAAGCACGCTGCGAGGAGGGAAAGGACACGTTCTCCTGCGGAGCAGAGGCGGGAGCTGTGCAGCTCACCCCTGAGCAGCCCCTGGAGACAGGATGCTGCCCACGTGCTTGAAGCTCCGCTTGGGGCAGGTTGGCACCTACAGACCCTGCACGTGGCTGCTCTGCCTCCTTGGCCAGAAACTCCTCTGCAGGCGTAGCAGTAGCATTTTCCCCAAGTTTAAAAGAAAAGCCCAGCCTGTCTCCAACCACGGGGCACAGGCCCCGCTGCGGACACAAACACAGCTCCCGTTTTGAATCTCTCCATTCAGAAACGTACCTTGGCTGACGAGGTGGAGTGATGCTCTGCGGAGGACCAGGGCTGCAAGGAACAGCTCTGTGGTGAGCTCCCCGCCTCGTCGTTTTATAAGCCTGCTGGGATCATCATTATTCAGCAGCAGCACAAGCCACTCCCTGGTCCTCAATGCGTTTTGTTTTTTTGGCAGGCCAGTCAGCTGCCTTAGATCTGCAGCTGGTATGAAGCTGGAGATGGGCAGCAACTTGGCTGCTCACCCAGGCAAACAAAGGCACCCCACGTGTCTGGGTATCGCTCTGCAGCTGCGGAGCTCCCTGCCCTTTGGCCGCCCACAAGAGCCTCGGACCTGGGTGCACACAGCAGGGGAAGGGGAGAAGTGCCACAGCCTTTGAGAGGGGCTGGGGACAGCAGCGGCTCCCGTCTGTCCCACAGCCATCGCCATGCTCCCGGGGGGATGTGCAGCCTCCTCTGCCGGGGGCCGCTCGAGCCCTCCAGGCCACTGACACGTCCTCGTCCCCATCGCAGTCACTCGCAGGAGTACCTGGATTAAGGAGCGGGAGGCATCACAGGCTCGTCTGGGGAGCTGCAAGACCTCTTGGCAATTTTTCTTCTAGATTTTCAAATCTCATTAGAAGGAAAGATCCCCGTGCAATTAGTTCTGCGCTGACCTGGCAGTTTTTCCAACAGGTGCCCAGCAAATGACTTTGACAGCAGAGCAGCCATCTGTGAAGGCAGCCAGTCCCGAGGGTTATGCAAGGAGAGTTGAGTAACAGACAGGATGCTCTCTGTGTTTAATTGCATTTTATTTTAATCTAATCTCCGTTGAGACTTTCTCTCCAGGTGTGTTTTTACACGCTGCACCGCGTGCCTTACTCACACACGCACACACACACACTCTAGAGCCCCTGGCTGCTCAAATGCCACACCAAGAGTCACAAATAGCTCCGTCCTTTCCCTTACCAGAGCCATGACCTGAAACGTGGCCACAGCCGAGATGCTCCCAGGACCTGGATGGCCATCGCAGCTGAGCATGGCTCATCCAACACAGACTCAGCAGCGCTGGCCAAGGGTGAAGAGCTTCGGGGAGCACCTGATCCATGGCCCCACCAGCAGCACGTGGCACAGGGCAGAGGAGCACACCGGGGCTCTCCCTGCCCGCACCTCAGCGGCTGGGCAGCCACCGCGTGCCTGTCCCTGACAGGGTTGCTTTGGCTGTCCACGTCAAAATCAGAGGTATCCTGCAGACCCTTTGCAAGCCCCAGGTTCATCTGCATCTCTTGTGATACAAACAGGTTAAGCAATCACAAAAACACTGGACAGATGCCCTGACCTGAGTGCCACAAGTGCTGCCATGCCATAGTGCACCGTGGGGGTGAGATCCCTCCCCCCAGAGCAGACCAGCAAGCCCAGATTTTCTCTTGAGATTGGCTGCCTGCGTCCTGCAGGGCAACCAGAAGAGAAAGTGCTGCAGAACGGCCAGCCTTGACCTCAGCAGAGCATTTGCCCTGCACACGTGAGGACAAGCACATGGAGATGTGTCGGTGTGTGTATCCACATCTGCACATGGAGCACTGCTGCAGGATGGAGCAAGGACTCCCTGGCTGTGATGGCAGTGTTTTGCCCTTGGATGGAGCAGTTCTGATGAAGCTTTTTGCCCTGCTGTGGCAGGAGGGGTTTGCACTCGCCATGACACCCAGGCACTGCCCAGCACCCAAGGGTGGCCCTGCAGTGCTGGCCCTGCCGGTGCTGCGCCCGGGTGGCCGGGCACTGCAATTTTGGCTCCCAGCACCCTGCGGCCAAGGTCACACCAGAGCAGCAAAGTGTTGACCCAGCCATGCTCCATGAAACCTGCTGCAGGAATACGCATTCACCTGGGATGTGGCCAGGAGGCGATGAGGGGCCAGGAACCAGCAAGAAAGAGCTCATACTCCTGAGCCCCAGTGAGAGTGGAGATGGCACGTGGGGTGGGCTTTGCTGTAGCCGTCAGCTCCCTCGCAGCCAGCACCAACAGCAGTGGGAGCAAACCTATGTCTCGATAAGAGACACGGGGGTCCCACCTCCAGCCGAAGGCAGCATCTTCAGAAGCCCAGGGGATGCAATGCCTGGAGCCCTGCTCCTCTGCCAGCCAAGGGGTGTCCCACAGTGCCAAGGCACCGCACGCCTTGAAGCAGATATGATGAGAGCCGACAGCCGAGCTTGCTGCCGGCCGCTGGGATCTGTCTCCACGCGAGCGCTGGCTGCACCTTCCCCAGGGGCGCATTTCTGGGCTCTGCCCAGGTACCTGCTGCTGCCGTGCTGGAACGGGGCCGGGTCGGGCTCTTGCAGCTGAGTCCCTGCTCAGGCCACCCGGCCAGGACGTGTTCAGCAGCCATCCCACCTCCAGCACCCACTGGCACCGCTCGCCCGCACAGACCAGGGCCCTGCTCCACCTCGTTAGCCCGGAGCAGGACTCTGCTCCCGAACCCGTCCACCCTCAGTGCACACCAGAGCAAGGGTTTGGGGGAAAAGCATAACCTCATAATTGCACCTAATTGTGGGGTGGGGAGAAGTCATCTCCACCTGGTAAGCAGTTTGTACCCTGGAGCAGAGGAGGGGAGGCACATCAAAGTGCAGGAAGCCGGAGCAGGGGTGGGAGGAGAGGAAGGAGGAGACCTTGGGGGGGGGGAGGGGGGAACCAGGGCAAAGAGGGGTGGCTCTGAATGCTTCATGCAAGAATGAAGCCTCCCCTACATTTCTGGGCGATGAGGCAGCTGCCAGGCAGGTGTACGGGGTGCGTGTACGGCACGCAGAGGGTGAAGTGCCACAGGGGCTGGAGGACAAGGCGGCGCGGATGGGGTGTGTGGGCAGCGTGCACAGGCGGGGAGGCAGGAGCGGTGGCAAAGCACACACGGGGTGAGGCGGCACGGTCTACGCAGAACGTCCAGGGGTGGGCAGGTGAGGCCATCCTGTGCGTGGGGCACATGTGCGCGTGGGGTCAGGCAGCAGAATGTCCAGGGCACGTACAGATGGACTACATCTTGTCACCCAGTTGTCCGTTTCAGAGTCAAGGCTCAGCTGGCCCGAGGGAGAGCAGGCAATGGCACAGAGTGCTGCCAGCAAAGAAAAAACCCTCGTTAGAATAAGCTGGAGCTGCAGATAAAATCTGAGGGCTGGGACAGCCCAGTGCCACACCGCCCCTGAAGCTCTCCCCACAGATAACCTGGCTTAGTGCAGAAGTGAGACTGTCCCATCGTGCACACCAGGCCACCCTGAAATCAGCTCCTGGCACCCCGGAGAAAGGCCATTTTACCACGCTGTGTCCTCCAGCTGGGATTGCAGCAGCTGCAGAGAAGCCCCTGGCAACTCTGCGCCTTGGGATGGGAGAGCAGCCGGAGTGGCACCATCATCTCAACCCTGTGACGAGATCCGGTCCAGGCCTTGACATTACTTAGGACAGCCTTGAAACTGCCCAAGCTCTCACCAGTGGGAAAATCCTCTGGTGGAGGCACTGCAGGGACCAGGAGCTCCGGGTACACCCTTTGCTCGTGGGACACCACCAGCTCCAGCCCTAGGAGCCACTAGCCCAGGGCTCCCTGCCTGTGCCTGTGAGGACGCTTTGATCTCCACATGGTGTCTGTGCAACCCAAAAGCACAGGGGCTGGAGAGCTGCCACAGTCATCGCCATTTTGCACTATTTTGTATGAACAGATCCTGCCTTCAGGCGTGCTGCCTTTGAAGCCTTTGAGTGCTGGAGGCTCTCATCGAGGCATCACGTCCTGGGACCCAGGATGTCCTGGGAGTCCTGAGACTCCCACCATGGAGACGCCATTGTTTGCATGGACAACCTGCCTCAGGAGATGCCTTCCCTCCTTTCTCTGTCTTATCTCCTGCAAATTAATGGGGGGGGGGGGGGGGTGGGGGGTGTTTGTTTGTTTTGTTTTGTTTTGTTTTGTTTTTCTAAAGGAAACGGGGCTTTGGGCTGGCCAGACAAGTTGCCACATGTATACAGACACAAAAATGAACTTGTAGGAGACAAGACAGAGAAAGGGAAGGCAGGTGGGAATTTTCCTCTGTTTCTAGGAGTGGCAGAAAGTGCTTTGAAATCTGTTCATGCAAAATGGTGTAAAATTTCAAATTACAGTTATGACACTAAAGGAAGTAAACAGACTCTGGAAGCGTGAACTGGCCTCTGGGATGTGGGAACTCAGTCCTAGGCAAGTCTACGAATGGTGCTGTGATTCATGTATATACAATTAGTTAGTAGCTCTCCACCCTGGAAATTATCCAATTATGTATTCAAAACACAAGAAACCAAAGAGAGATCTTTTAAGAAAACTAAAAAAGTTATTATTATTCAAGGGACAAACCCTGTTGTGCAGGACCAGCAGCGGTTCTGGCTGGGCTCTGAGGAAGGCTCCCTGACCTGCTTGGCACTGCTGCCGAGGTCCAAGTCTGCGGAGAGAGGAGCCAGAGGGATCCCTAGTCTTCTGAAAGTAGAAAAAACAAAACAGAGAGAAGAAAAACATGGCCAAAGAGGTACGAAAGAGACAGCAGGCCAGTCTCTACAGCCAGAACTACACTGCAGAGCTGGAGCTGGACCAGTGATACAGCTTTGGCCCGGAGGCGTCGCACCGCTGCGGGTGTGCTCACCATAAACACCAGAGTTCAAGCAGCGCATTTAATCCTGGCTTTTCAGTATGTCCCAAAAATGCCCTGCACTAGGGTCAGCCTTACACTGCTAAATAAGGTAACTTTTTTTTAATTTATTTATCTTGCTGCTGGGTTATCACAGCATACCCTACCAGGCAGGGCAGGCGATCAGCCAGGTTTCATTCTCCCTGCGAGGAGCGCGGAATTGTGCAGCAGAAGGGGGCAGAGTAGGACTTCTCCAGTGGATGCAGGAGCGGATCCCGCGGGCGATTCCAGACTCCCGTGGGCCCCTGGCTGCGAATGCCGGCTCGGGTTTAGTGCCGCTGGGGCTGGGGGCCCTGGCTGCCGTGGCTTGCCTCAGGATGCTGTGAAAAATGTCATTAAACATACCACAGAGCGCCTTCTGCAAAGGGGCTTTCTGTTCTCCCAGAGCAGCCGCAGCGATCTGCTCACGGCATCTCCAGCTCTGTCTGAGAGATGCCCAAGTAAGGCTATTTAAAGCCCACAGCCCTATTTTCTGCAGCTAAACCGTATTTCGGCACCTGAGCCCAGGAATGCTTTAATGCAGTTACACGATTTTATTTTCTGTGACCTATACACAACCTACATCTTCCGCGCAATATAGATTTATAACGTGTGGGTAACTGCAGCTCTGCTCACAGAAAGAGAACAGAATGCAGTGCATCAAGAAATGCAATTGAGAAATCTGCAGATCATGCCGTCCTGCCAGCCGAGCGAGGAGCCCTTCAGCAGGGACGTGGGCTCTCCTGCTGTGGGAGCATTTCGGAGCCACCTTCGAGTCAGCATCTGGCATCAGCTACCAGGAGTGCAGGAATCACGCATGGACCCTGAGATATCCCCTGTTCACACCCTGCAAGGCTGTTTTGTATCTGTTTTATATGCGTGCCAGGAAGATCTGGATCTGAGGGCAGCACTTTGGCGCTGATGGACTTCTCCAACAGCCAGCACAGTGTTTCCAACCCCCATCTCTGAGCCCCCCTATCTCACACCACAGGTCAGAGGAGAATTTTAAGCATCCCTTTCCTGAAAGAGCAAGTCACATCCCTCCGCAGAGGCTGCAGAGCGCAAAGACACCGGCATATGTGTTTGGCTTTGCCCATGAATAGCTGCACTGAGGCCACCGAGCCTGAGCACACACGCCTGGCGTTGAAACACAGGCCTAAGTGTTCGATAGATGGGAGTTTACATTATACAGGAAATAAATAACATAAATTCAGCGGTCATTGCTCTGACTTTGTTTCAATACATAGTTGCAGTCTGAAACGGCACAGAGATACTATTCATAGTGAGTTTCATTCAAACAAGTTAGGAGATTTTAGGAGTTATTAGTTTAGACAGTGTTAAAAATGCTTTTATCTGCGCTGCACGCCGGGGATAGCAGCCAGGCATGCATGTCAGCGTGAAGAGACCTGGGGTGAGACAAGGGATGCTTTATCCAATTAACTCCAATTTTTCTGAACACAGATGTCACACCTTACATTCCCAGCCGTAATTATTGTTGCAAAATGGAAAGTGGATAGAATAGAGCAAAATCTTCCCACACCAGGACACATGCACAGGAGTGTAGGAACTTTCTTGGGATGCAATGGAGCAACCTGGGGCTGGTTTTGAGTCTGTCAGTGCCCATATGCAGGCAGAGCTGGAAGCCAGCTCCTGGCCCCTGCCCCTGCCTGTAGGCAGGGAGAGCTGCCTGCACCAGCTGCCAGACCCGGCTGTGCCGAGTGACCCCCAAGCTGGGGTCTTCCCGCTCCTGTTAGCGCTGCAGGGGGGCAGAGGCCACCAGGTACAGGCATTCCCAAAGCTTGAGGGAACCAGGCAGCTCACAGGTGGCTCAGGGGTGGAAATGTGCCAGTGGTGCCAAAAAGAAGGTCCAAATGTGCTTTTGGGGAATTAGTCTCAGGGACTCACTTGTCGATAAAGGTGTGCAGCAAAAAGGTATATGCAGGGAGGGGATGAGGTTGGGACATAGTTTGGGGGCTGAGAGCGTGTGAGGAAGACAGGGAGGAGAGGTGCTTCCAGCGTGAGCTTGTGGTGTGGCAGCAGGTCCTGGTAAAAGCACCGGTACCATCCCCATACCAGTGCTGGCCCCAAGAAAAGTCAGTGCTGGAGTCATTGGTTGGGACAGACAGACCACTGCACCCACCAGATGACTCTGTCCTGCACCTCCTCTAAGCCACCTCGTGCTGCAGAGCCCAGCCACTGCACCATCTCGTCCTCTTTAAAGACGGCCATTGCCACCTCAAAGCCTTTCCCCGAGTCCCCAGGCAGATTTTCTGCAGGCACTTTCCCATTATCAAAGTGCACCTTGGCTGTACTGGAGCACCTGATTCTCATCTTTGGAGGGCTGCCAGGGTAAGCACCTGCACAAGCATTCATGCGCTGCTTTCTATAGGAAGGGGAGCCATATAGCCATACTCCAGACACACAGTGGATGTCTCCAGTGGGACGCAGGGACTGCCATGTCCCTCCCTGCAGTAGGTGATGGAGCCGTGTGGTCTTAGCAGGGTGCATTCCCTCTCCCAACGGCTCCCTTGTTAGTCACGCTTCCTGGAGCAACGGTTGCATCTCATTAGAGTTGGGAATGGAAGGTGCTTTGCTGTGCTCCGAATGCTTCAACACCCCTGAGCAGGCAGAAACCAGGAAGGAGACGCAAGGACGCGCGGTGCTGGCAGCCTGCTGACCGATTGTCATAGTAACCCTGGTTAAAGTCCCACCAGGAAAAACACTTCTCCTACAGGAGTTGACCCCAGAAGGTGACAAGTACCACCAGCACCCCTGGAAGCACGATCGCTCCGGCAAGGAGGCCCTGGAGTTATGCAGTAAGAGACGACGTAGAGCTTTCCCCCAAGCTGCAGGTCAAGGTCCCTGTGGGGTGATGGTTAACCTCAGTGCCCGTTTAAAAGCAGCATAACAGTGTTAATGTCTGCCCTCAACCCTGGCACCTTCCTCCCTGGGGCTATAAAAGTTCAGAGGACTTTATAAGCCACTTGTAGCAGCTTTCACGTGGAAGACTAGAGATGCCACATTTTTTCATTCTACAACAAAAAGTAATTCAGCCTACGGAAAGGGGGATAACACCTACTCTGGCATCAGTCACAACAACAAAATGAATCAAACAGCACCGCATTTCATTGCAATGTATACTTTTTGGTTTTCCACTTTACAATCCAGGCAGGGTGGTGGCAAAGATGGCTGGGATGGCAAGGGAGCTTGGCACAGAGTGATTTTTTTCAGGACACTTAGCGAGCCAGTGGCAGGGCCAGGACCAGAAGTGCTGGATCTCAGTCCCAGGCAGGAGTCTTTCCAATATACCATTGAAACAGACCAGCTCTTACCTGGTTACTCCCCCAAACGCCTTCTCTACAGTCAAAGCAGAGATTCTTTCTTTCATTTTACCTGTTTCTGCTTTTATTGGTATCTTGACAAACAGTGAAGGAAGATCTGCCAGACTTTCAGGTGACCAGAGCTGCTCCAGTTGCGTGCTGGAATTTGCAAGGACTGCGAAACTTCACTGCTCTTCACAGCATCATCTGCCAGGTCCTGCATGAGAAAGAGTTTTCATACAAGTGGTCCAAACACCTGATACGACATGCTTGGGGGGTGGACCACCTTGTGCCATGCTGGCTGGGAAAAGGCAGGCACAGAGGAAGAGTGAGGAATGGATAGGCAGACCAAACACCACCGTGTGTTCTTCAAAGCAAACCCATTAAGCTCATGGTATTGGGGCCAATTTCGCAATGCAAGGGCTACGAATCTGCAAAGCTGGCAACGGCATAGCAGTATCACTGAGTCTTAGAAACCCTCACTCTTAAAAACACAGATATTTTTCCAAAAGGCCAGAAAGTTTCAGACTTTCTCCATATCAGTTCCTTAGGGCTGGAAGATGCCTAGTGGATGATCTGATAATGATGTGCTTTATAAGAAAAAAGTCAAGAAAAATGCCTCCCTGACCATACCCATGGGACTAGAACACAAACAGCTTCTCTGTTAAGAGCAGAGGAAAGCGATACTGCAAATCCGCAGGCAGAGACCTCAGTCTGTTACTGCTCTGCTGTGAGACCAACCACCCTCAGGGAACCAAATTAAACCACCCTGAGAGCAGTGAATTACTGCCTGTTCACTGTTGCATTTGCACGATAACCACACCTGAACACCGGCTTGGCCAAGCAGTGTGCCCAGAGCTGCCTTTGCGCCAGGGAGCCGATGCCACCAGCCAGCCCTGCCGCCCGCCTGCATGAAGCAGGAGGGGCACTCACGGCACAGCTCCTCGGGTCGCTGCACGTCGCTCCCTACATCCCACCGAGTGCTCCGAGGGGCTGGTTCACTATCAGGATACCAGAAGAGAAGGCACCGCGTGCTGCAGTAGACCCACATGCACGGCTGCTTTGTGCCTCCTGATAAGCTTCTGTCAGGGCAAACGTAGTATTTCACTGTTTTGAGGTGAAGACACAGGTCTGGTCCTTTCCTCAAAGAATGCCGGGGGAGAGGATGATGTAGCTGTATCAGTAGCATCCCTGTGGCCCTTCCAGCACTGCTGAGAATGAATTAACTGTGTCTGGCTCCAGGCCAGGCCCCGGAGCTGGCATTGGCTCCATTACAAATTCTCCTGCTATTTGTAGCATCTCTCCAGTCCCCAGGGCTCAGGCTGCTGGCTGAGAAACCTGCTGGTATCGGTTTGGGTTTGTTTCTAAGACATTTCTCAGCATTGTGGTTGCACAAGAAGCTGAAGACTCATGTTTTGAAACCTCAGCCAGAAGGAGAGGTGCTGCCGTTGCTAGCACAGCACCACCATGTGCAGGGGAGGGTCTCCAAGCCAGAAAGAGAGACCCATCGCTGGTTTCCTAGGTCTTAAAGTTTCTAAAATGGTAAGCACAGCGCCTATTTCAGGGTGCACTGGGTGGCACTGTTGCAGAGCTGGGTGCTGATGAGCAGAGCTCCCGGCAGCAGCAGCGAGCAAAGGTGTCCTGCTCCATGGCACTGCCCTGGCTGCTGGCAGAGCAGCTGGGACAGCATCCGCCTGTGCAAGTCAGCACCTCAGGGGCTTTCTGAGCTGTTGTAGAGCTCTTCAGCACAGCTTCCTAATCTTCATTTGACATGTTTAACACTGATTTTTTTCTGATACTGCTGATTGATGTTTTTCTTTGATTTCTTCCCAAGGAAGACAGGGAGCCCTGGGGGAGGCAGCCCTCCTGAGAGGTGCCAAGTCCCCACGTGGAGACCTTTGGGAGCAGGGAAAGCACTGCTGGCATAGCAGATGTAAAGCCCTGACCTGGGTAATGGCCCATGCTGTTTTCAGGGCTGTTGCTGTGTGTGAAAGCACTGCCATCACTGGCATCCTTCTCCCAGTAACATTTCTGACAGTGGCACAGTTGCCTGCCTGGCTTTGAAGCCACAGCTGAGGAAGAAGTGCTTCTCAAATCCTCAACTTTCCTCTAACACCTACTGACTCCGTCCCAGATGTCAAAGCAATAGGTTACATAGCAGACAGTCCCAACACACCACAAGTCAGTCATATGCATCATCTGGCCAGGAACAGGGGTATCCGTTAGCCTGAGCCTGCTAGCCAGAGCAAAGCGGCCACTTTGCATCTCTGGCATCCCTTGCGCTGTTTTTTTTTTGTCCAGTGCACCTACAGGACCACCGCTTGGGAGGAAGGTGGCACACAGAAATACCCCGATGGTCAACATTATCTAAGAGAAATCACAACCCACTGCCTATAAACATTCCAATATCCAAACACTGGGTCTTCCCAGTCAGCCCAGCAGAGCTCCCAGTAACACTACACAGCTCACGTTTGGTACAGCGTGCCTCCTGGACAGCTCTGCAACTGTTTGAGCTCTTCTGCCACACAGGACAGCAGACCTGGGACATCAGCCACTCGTGACAGTGGTAAAGACTTTTGAAACCCAGAGGAAGCAGCAAACATTCCCATCCTCTGTGTAGCTCATTGTAGCGATAAACACGTACAAGACTATCAATGAGGGATCTCCATAGCAACTTGCTGCTTCTCACCTCTGCCTGAAATGAACCACTTCCTGTGCAGCTCTTGCCACTCAGAAGAGACTTCTGGTTTCTCTTGGCTTTTACAGATATCTTTATTCACTTCACTCACAATAAACTTTTTGTCTTCTAAACTCTCCCTTTGCTGCTAGTGGGGGTTTCATGTTGGGGCTAAACCAGGAACCACAGTTGCCATGAGGTCTGGGACACACGCTGGGACTTACCACTGGTTTGGGACTTGTTTTTTTGGTCAAGACAGAGAGAACCTGAAGCTATCTGGAGTGTCCAAATTCACAGTGCTTGCTTGGAAGACCCCAGGAGGACCCTTGCTGTGTTAAACTGAACCATAGCAAACATGATCTGCAGAGGACCACCTCTTGGTTCCCAGTGTCATCACAGAGAACCACACTGATCTGAAAGGGAAAACAGAAACACTTTACACAGGCTAAAGGGTGCACCAAGGAACTGTACCATTACTGTCTTCCAAAGCACTGTGAGAAACATGCAGAAAGAGGTAGGACACTGCCATGGCCTCAGCAGCTGGCCCTTGAAAGGAAAGCCACAGGCACCTTTGGCAGCCTAACTCCTCACAGGATACCACGGCAGCAATGAACATGGACTTCCAGGGACTTCACTGAACTTCTGTCTCCTCCATCCTCTGGCTTTGAAGGTCACTGTCAAATGGAATTGTGTTTTCTTCCCTCTGTTACTCACCAGCAAGACAACGACCTGCCCTCAATGCCAGCGTTAACGAAGACTACCATGTGAAACAAGGGTCTGTGCTGCAGGGAACAGATTTCAGAACCAAGTTTTCAGTGAACGGCTGCTGGAAGCTCAAGATGGGAAAGGACCTGCTCAGTCACCTTGGCTTTGCTCTGCTGGCTCCAAGTTCATGTGATCATTTGCACCGTACAGAAACACTTGATACTTGCTCTTCCCATGCCAGCACTCTGCTCCTCTCACCCTCAGACATTCACCCAGAGCTCCCCACCCAGGCAGAAAGCAGATCAGGCACTGACAGCTCACCTGAGCATTGGGGGCAGAGGAAGGGACTGGGGCTCACATGCTATGAAATCCTAACCCTGACTCGGCCATGAGGTCCTTGCATGGCCTCGGACACTTCTTGGCTTGCAAGTCTCCGCTCTGTCTGTGAGAAGAGCTAATCCTTATTACCAGGCAGCTGTGGCATTTGGATTAGTTACACGCAGAGCGCTGAGGCAATGAATAATGCACAGCACCGCTCTCTCAACACTGTCGTTTGAGGGAAACCGCATAAAATACAAACACTGACAATGTGTGCGTTTGCAGAGAGGCCTCTCTCTAGCTGCCTTTTGCTCATGAAATGAGTTGTGCTGGCCATTCCGCTCCAGGCAGTTCTCACTGTGCCTCCACAGTCCCACTACCTGCTGAACCACTGCCACCTCCTTAACTACCGAGCCCAATTAAATCCTGACCTCAGATTCAAAGAGGGTGGGAAAAACAACATAGAAATGAGCACTGGAGACACAGACATGTGCTTTACAAATCTCACAGTTTATTTTTTTTCCTCTGTGTAAATCAGTGCTACTCAACATTACTCACATTTCACAGTGCAGGGGGCAGAAGTGACTACAACACCGCTTAAGCTGCAGTTCAGTGGGATTGTTCTGAGTCCTGGATCCCAGGCAATGTCCATGTGCTGATGATCTGGAATAGAAAAGAACTGCACAACCAGCATTTCCAGTAGTTGTAACTACCATAATACAAGCTACCTCCACAGCATCTCTAAGGGAAGCCTGCATTCCTCCTCAGGCATCACAGCATTCACAGCTGCATGCAGACTCCAAGCATTAGCATTTACAGCCAGCAGCATATAAAAATGTTTATGGCACAGTTTCCAAGTCAGAGCTAGCACAGACAGATGAGGAAAGAGCATATGATAAGCTCTTTTCATAGCTACCTAATCTCACATAGGACAAAACAGAACAAAGTTTAGCAGTGGAAGGGAAAGCTGGTCCCTAGAGTGAGAGGGTAGCGTCCCAGCCTGGCCAGCAGTGCCCACAGCCCCCTGGCTGCTCTGCTAGTGGTCACCACTGGGACAGAAGGAATGGGGCATGAAGCCAGGCAGCCCCAGCACTTGGAGAAATGACTGAAATCCCTCTATACAGCCAACAGGAAAAACCCTTGGCGACACTGTGCAAAAGTAGCTCATACCAGTTATTAGGAGGTTCTCTGAGGAGACAATCATGTGTGACATGGAAATTTCACTGTGCAATATTAAAAAAAAAAAAAAAAAAAAAGGAAATGTGTCACTTAAAGCACCCTTCCAGAGCTCATAGTCAGGCCATGCTGGCTGCACAGTGCCCCATCGCTGTTCCAAGTGCAGAGAGGATGAAACCAAAAATCTGATTTGGGAAAGCAAGAACAGCTCCCTCACCAGCAAGAGGAAGCCTAGCATGGGGCAGCGACATGAGGGAAGCAGGGGGACAGTGTCTATACCACAGCTGAGTAGTTCAGGGCACTGGTACCTAAGGTAGCAGTTAGAGGAGCCAAATTTGTTTGCTACATCAGATTCAAGCCTGTCCCACCAAGCTCATCAGCAGTGGGTAGAGAGAGGCTGCAAGTCCCAGCATCCACAGGGACTGACGGAGGGATGGCTCAGACCTCACTCACTATTAGAAGGGCTTTTCCCTGCCCAGCCTGTCTGCGGTCGCTGGCTCTGGCAGCTCCTGGCCACAGTGCTGGGAGGGAAGAACCCTTCTTTGCAGGGCTCTGACCCACCTCCCCCCAAGCTACGTAATGAGGCTGTTTAGAGGCAGTGTTGCTGTTTTCCTGGAAAGAGCAGACAGTCACAGCACAACAGAGCTTCCTAGCAGCATCAGGAAAACAACGGAAGGCTGTGTCTGACCCATTTTCAACCAAATGTAAAACTCTGTTTTTGTTTCCCATTTTAGTTTCTCCCTTTGAGACATCTCATAGCAACAGCTTTGCTCTGCTATTAGCAGCCTGTCCTTGTAAGGAAAAGCCAGAGCCCATTAATAAGCCAAATTTATCACTGGGGGAACTCTGCTGACCTAATTACACTAGCCACATATTTGACCCATTATGTTAACCTTCCTCTGCATCCTCCACAGTTAGAAGGAAAATACCTTTCAACTCTAATCAGGACAGCAGGGAACACAAAGAGCAAGAATTAGGAAAAAAACACAGAACAAAAAAAGCCATGCTGTTATCAGCATCCTACAAGACAAGACATGAAGCCATAACCCAAAGAGAAAGAACACGTCTACAAGGGGAGATGCCTCAGCAATGGGTGCAGACAGCCCTGACTAAGACAGCTTTAACGTGTGTGCATCTATGAGCACTGGAAGGATGCCTGAAGGACGGCCATTTACAGGGTGGCTCCGGGGATGTAAAGCCAGTCAGCAATGGCAGTGGGCAGGTGAGTCATGACTTGCAGCCTCACCCACCAATAGGCTTCCATGGGATTGTAACGGTTGTTCGGGCACACGGAAGTGAGCGCATCAGTGATGTCATTCAAGACCAGAGACATGTCCTTCAGGCCACTGTTAACAAAGGATTTCATCAGTGCGACATGGCGAGTGAAATACTCCCTCCCATAGTCCTCCTGCACGGTGTCACTTGCTCCGCTCCACAGTGCCTCAGCCTGCTTGTCAATGCCATCTGCCGTCAGGATGCCTGTCGCTGCCACGAAGTTACTGGGCTCAATGAGGATGACTCTGACACCCCAGCGGTACATCTCCTGCCGGAGACAGTCAGAGAAGGCTGCCACCCCAAACTTGGAAATGCAATAGCAGGAGCGAGATGGACTCACCATCCGTCCCAACATACTTGTGATGTTCACCACACGGCCTAGAGAGAAAAGAGCAGGAAGAGATTATGGGATGCAGAAGAAGCAGCCAGAACATCCCAGTAAAAAGGTGCTTTGTTGGATGACACTGATTTGTAAAATCCGAATCTTGAAGAGGTATCTAAATTCCCTGCCAAGGAGTCTTTCTCTCCTGACTCAAGCAAGCCTAGTCCCTGCTCTGACCGCCTCCATGGATGGTACACATGCCTGACTATGTATTAAAAAAGATTTACAAAGCACACAAGATATTTCCCTCCCAATTTCCAAGTAGGGAAGTACCCAGATGTTCTGAGGCTACTAGCCGTGTGCTCTCATGTCAGCGTGCCGCAATCCTGCATCTTGCTAGATAAGTGTTCAAGCTCCCAGCTAGCAGTGTTACAAGCTGGAAAGCACACAACACAGTGTGATGCTATACAAGCTCTTTCTTTAAGGATGATGGCTCATCTGCAGCCACTCTGCCTAATGCAGCTGTATGCTTCTAGACCTGAGCTGGATGGCAGAGAACTAGTGGAGGTTTCTCTGAACATGCAGCATGAGTAGCATGGCCTGCTCATCAGCTGGCTGGCCAGGAGTGCCTACAGTGCTACATGACTGGGACAGAGAGGAGACTTGATTTGCTGCTCTCTATGGGGCAGCAAAGAGCAATTGTCCTAACTCCCACCAGCAGCCCATGCCAGCCCGACTGCAGAGCTCTGGCAGTTTGTGTTAGATCACGCACTGCCTAGGGGCAGCGCCAGCAGTGGTCACTCCTCTGTGGATGGCTCTGTCCTTCCCCACAACAAGATGCGTACAATTATGGTTTCAGATGCACTTACAAACAAGCCCTTGAAATCTCACTAGCTATTTTTACAGAGAGGATTTTCACAGCCATGGAGCATGACACCCTTCTGCAGCTTGAAATTTTAGCTGAGAAACAAGTGGGTGGCTCTGCTCTCTCATTCCAGAACTAAGCGCAGCTTGGAGGGACTGTGAGAACCAGCTGCTGACCTGATGGGTAAGCTACCTTTTGTAGTGAGATAGGGCTTGTTTAGTGGGTACTTACTTTCTGGAAACAGTATCTGAGCAATCTTCTCAGTATAACCCCTTTCTGTCCTCACAGAACACGCAGCTGTGCCAGCATTCTCCCACATATGCTAAATAAAGAAGTTCTTTAGAGTTCTGCTATGCTTTTTTTTTTTTTAAACTATAAACCAAAGACTTTTGATAATACTGTTATCTTGTAGGATATCTGAAATGGTTGTTACTGACTCTTATTTATTCCACCACTACCACTCTGCAATCATCTGTGAAGTGAATAACACGAAGGGAGAAGATTCAGTTATCCAAACACAAGCACTTGGTGGACTCTGGAGGCCAGGATTATTTTGTTTGGTCTGCAGTCACTTTTTCTAAAGGTGGCCTGGAGTCCTGTTTCATATCTGCCAGCACTGCACAAAGGTCTCTGATGTCCTGTGATGTTTAAGATAGCAACTGCTGTGTAGGTGCCTGGACTGCCCCAAGAGTGGCCTGTACCACCAAATGCTTACACAGCATTTTGAACCCTGCTGTCTAGTTTGCCTGCATGCCTCAGACAACCTCCTCGAACTGCACAGGCATTCCTCGAAGCACAGTCTGAGTCATGATTTTTAGCTACATCTCTCTGCTCTGCTGCAAAAGCTCTCTCCGAGTCTTGCCACACTGCCCAGCACATACCTTTAGCTCGGCGAATGAGGGGCAGGAAAGCCTTTGTCACCCTCACGGTGCCCCACAGGTTGACCTCTGCCACGTTCTTGTAGTTGTCTAAACTTGCAAATTCCACCTCTCCGAAGGTTGAGACACCAGCATTGTTCACCAGGCCCCACAGACCTGCCAACAAACACATGGTTAAAGAGTAGAATGAGGAAGTGTCGCAGACAAGCAGCTTGCCTTGTTGTTCAAAGTAACTCAAGCCCTTGACAAAGAACTAGGCACTTTTGTAGAAAAAGAAGTTGTAGAGAAAAAGCAAGGAGATGAAATACACTCTTGATATACCAGAAGTGAAGCCAGTGGGGCTTGTTTAGACCACTAGGGAGAGTGATGGGGTCACACAAGCACTGCCTCTCGGAATGTCTCCTCTAAGGTCAAATTCTGTCCTGGGCCTTTGTACAGCCAGATCTGGCTGACCATCTTTTATGCCTCTTGTTGGTCCCAGGTTTGTCTTCACTCACTGACTTTATCATGGCTAGACTTTTGCTCAATTAAAAAAAAAAAAAAAAAAAAAAAAAAAAAGAGAAGAATAACAAGTATCTTGGATTTCTAAATCACCTTCACAACCCTGACTCAGTGTTTTGGAAAGCACATGATATTGATCTGCAGGGTCATGGCCCGGTTAGCAGCTCCTGTATTTTAGCCCAGGTATTTGGTTTCCCTCAATCCTAACTATAGCAGGACATGGCAAACTCACAACCAACCCTTAAAACGACTAGAATTTAAAAATTAATGTCTCTTGTGCATGCAGTCGTGTCAAAATTAAACTGACTGCACTTACCAAGCTCCCTACATGTCCAGCATGTCCAGGACTCAGCAGGTCACTGAGGACTTGACCCTTTGAAGTGATCACTGCAGGAGCCCCAGTGGCAAACATTTGTAGGACTGAGTCTGTACTTCATGAGTTTGTTGAAGCACAGGACTACACAGCCATAAACTGCAGGAGGAACAAACAGAAGAGCTGGAACAAGATAAGACAGTTGCTTCTCATTAGATGTCTTGCTATACACCACAGTTATTTTTCACTGTGTAAGTACCCAGTTGGAGTCGGGGCTCCTTTCTACTCCCCGACCTTCCTCTTGCCACCAAGAACACACACAGGGCTAAGGAGGAGTCTTCATGTCCAGGGAGCTTTGACATTGTTATCAAAAGCACCCATGTCATACCACCCTGTTGATAAGTTTTATCAAGCTCACTCTCAAAATTTTTTGGGCTGTTTGCCCTGCCTCTGCTCCACAGCTTCCCTGCCCTCATGGATGAAAATCTTTTAATAACCTCCAGCCTATATTTATTCATGGTCAGAGAGTAACCATGTATTGCACCAAACACAGCCCTCTAAGAAAACTGCAATATTCTACCGTTGCCAAATAAATACCCGAAGAATGTATCCTCCTGGTGCATTTAAAAACACCAGCATGCCCATGCTAGACTGGCTCTCTACTCTCACACTGGCTCTAGTAACCCTGCCCTGTTCCCAGCTAAGCTCTTTTTCCCTGAAGGCTGTTGACCAGCCACATACAGTGGACCATAGAAGGTCACATCCTACCCAGTGATAACAGTGCATTAAACATTCCCTCATGGTCTGTCCCAGAATGGATTTGCCTATTTGCCTCTCATAGCTGCCACTATTCCAGCATCTCCCAGCTCTCATATGGTGATCCCAGTACCTCTTTTGCCCTGCATGCCTGTCTCTGACAGACAGTGGTGAGTATCGCTCCAGTTCACTGGCCTGCAGCATTATCCTCCTCCAGAACAACCCCTTCTCAATCCCCACTGGGCCACAACAGCCCCAGGGGCTGTTTGGGATAACAGATAAGTCATGGCCTGCAGCAGAAGCCAAGAAAACATCTTGCTCACCTATCCTTCCATTTTTATTAATTCAAGTTTCTAAATGCTGCAGTCAGGCAGTTCTACTTCTGCTCTGCCCAAGATCCCCTCCCTGCCTGTTGCTACTGTACTTACTGAAGCTGCCAGCTGTAATGGGTCAAGATAACTTTGAAATTCACATTCATCTGGCAGCCAGCACAGCATCTCAGCCCGAAGGGGTCCCCTGGGCTGCTGCAAAGCAGCCTCTAATCACTAGCAGGAGGACCATGGAAACAGGGCATCTGATGGCATAATTTCAGCAGTAACAAAAGCTACACAGAGCAAATTTGGCAGGGACTTACCAAAACCCACAAAAGACTTAAACTGTCAGTCCCAAACTGACCTCCACAGAGTATTCCTGATTCTAAATTTCTCTACAATGATTTCCCATTTCTTGGGTTACGATGGACGTTCATGAAAACATTATTTATAATAGTTCATTCTTGGAATGTCATTGCTCACCGATCAGGTCATGTTACGTACAGAACAAAGTGCTGATAGGTACCCCGTCACAGGACTGTTTGCTGGACAGCCGTGTGTTTATTGAGCAGAGCCTTATCACTATTATTTCTTTAGTGTCAACAATACAGTGGGAACTGCGTAAGATCGAAAACAAACAGGGGCACTCCCATCGAAATTAGTTTAGCCTTATGTACACAGCACAGTGAGCAGAGGTATAAATGTACAGCACAAGAACTGTTCTGCACTAGCTCTTCTGGGGCCACACTCAGTGTGTAACAAGCACCCATGTGCAAGGCACCTCAGTCTCAATGGTCTCTATGTTCCAGCATTTTTTATTGAGCACTATTTATTGGCAAGCCCCAGACCTCAGTCACATCAATGTGCCTCAAAAGAAGCCTTTGCTGCTTTGCACACTGCTGCAGCAAATTACTACAAAATAAGGCGCTCAAGAGCAGCAGGAACCAGTCCAACTTGCTGATCAAGGATGCAAGACTTCTCTGTCCCTGCTACACACAAGGTTTTGCAAAACACTGCTGCATTTATAGAAGCAACAGAGCTGCTCCCTTACAAGCTTTCACTCATTGGGGAATGGCTCTGTGCCACCTCTGTTGCTGGGTTCTTCAGGAAAAGCTTGAGAAGCTGTGAAATGTGTGATGAGGGCTGGGTGATTGTGTAGGAAGAAAAATCATGCAGAGAGAACATGTGTGGGAACAGAGCTTGTACGTAACTCAGTTACATTTCATAAGCTTGTTTTAGAAGGAAGGGTGTGCTCATGTAATTTGCATGAAGATTAGAGCTACTGTTATTTACTAGCTTTATACTTGCCATGAACAAAGACAAGCCCATGACAGTCTCATCCACACCTCAAGAGGAGCAACCACTTTCCAGCCACACAACCCACAAGTCCTAGAGCCACAGATATGAAACTTCAATCTACCCTCAGCCCAGGTCTACAGCTGCTGTCCACCTTGCTACTTGCACAGAGGCTGCAGAGAAACCCATGTGGGGCTAGAAGCCTCACAACCTCATCACATTGGAAGAGGTGAGGTGGTGTCACACCAGACTCCCACTGTAAGCTCACATTCCATTGCCAAACCACGCACACGAGGAGCTGCCTGACACTCAGTCCAGCAGCCAAGCAGTGTACACCACAATCAGCCATCCCTTCCCCCAGGTACCTCTGCTCCACTCAAGCCCAGAGGTCAGTTCAAGGATAGACATGGAGTACCTTGGCACTAGCAGCATCTTGGACTGGCCCTGCAATAAGCACTCTCCTGCCTTCCCAGCCTCATGCACATTTCCAAGGAGGAAGGAAGCATGCAGAAGGGACTCCTACCTTCTTTTCAATGTTCCTAGGGTCTGTGAGTTGGACTAACACTTTGTGTGGTGTGTGGATTAAGGTGGCCTATACCAAGCTCATCCTGGATCCTGTCTTGCATCACTTTTGGGATGTTGCACGGCCAACTGAAAATATGAATTGACCTGGCTGAAGTATAATCCAGGTCTGGGGTCAGATTAGTTTTATGCTCCAGGTCAGCACCCAGTTACACAAACATGTTGTACCAGCACAGCAGAGGGGACAGCAGTAAGCAGGCATGGCCTGTCAGTGACTAGCAGAGTCACTACAGAAAGGTCTGTGGGAGCCAGGCTGCAGCAGGAAGCACCAGGAGGGGATCAGGCTCTGCCCACCCTATGCTCTTCACGGACACTCAAGGAGGGAGACACAGGCTCTTGTGGGCTTGCCTCCACTCATCACTTTTTATGGGATGTAGGGTTAAGCCTCACCCTCTAGCCAGTCTTGGTCTCTTCCCATGTGGATGTCACATCAACTACAGGACAGTTCTCCTCACTGACCCAGCTACAGCACTGCCTGACTGCCAGCCACACACTGCCACAGACCACCAGGCTTGTTGACCTTATTTTGGCCATGCAGAGAGGGAATAACCTGGCCAGTGCATGGGCTGCTCTGTAGGAAGGATTCTGTGAGCACAGCGAAGAGCCAGCTGTGCTAGAAATACAAAGATCCCCACACACCTTCCTCTGGCTCCTTCAGGGTCCTCTTCACAAAATCCACAGCCTGAGCCACCTCCTGGTCACTGCACACATCCATCTGCAGCACTTGCATGTGATCTGACTTCATGTTCTTCAGCTCCCTGGCTCCATCTCCATTCTCGTCCTGCTCAGCAGAAAAGAAAGACGTCCCACTAAGACAAGGAGCAGTAATGCAACTTCGGGCTGGGCATGTTCACACAGACAAGAAATAGAAGCTATTGAAATAGCATGCAGAGGTGTAAACCTGGTGCACAAATAGGTACGTGAACCACATGAACCAGCATGCAACTCACCGCCATCTTCCCATTCCCTCCAGCACAACCCCTATATCTGCATCAGTGACCCACTGCTCTGAAGGGCCATGAAGCATCTGCTGTTAGCTCCTCACACAAAGGGTTTGACATCTGTAATACTGTCAAATACCGTGCCAGCCTGGGATAACTGTGGGTGACTCTTCAGTACCTCAGTCTCCATGCTCTGCAGGTAACATAGCAAACACTTATATAGAAATCAAGAGTCAGATTTTCTAGGCTTAAAAGCAAAAGGCTAATTAGGCACCGTACTCATCTCATTCCAAAATATTGCCTGGCTTCTAATGAAGCAGTATTGTCAGACCACTTTGACAACAAGTCAGCAGGGACACCTTTGGCATGCCTAACAGCAAATGGTCTAATGCTACAGGACACAGTTAGGAAACAGTTACAGTTGAACCTATATAATAGTAATATTTTGCTCTTACTATACAGCAGAACAGGGTGCACGGGAATACATGCACAGTGGAGATCTGCCACACAAGATTACAGACACAAGGCATGAAGGAGGAGATTCTGGCTGAGGAAGCAAGAACAAGTCTTTTTTTTTTTTTTTTGGCTTCATACCATAGGTAATAAGAATGTGATAGCTCTGCTTTCCTTTCCATCCTTTTCCTTTCTTTCCCCATTCCCCCCCCCCCCCCAATGCTATCATTAGAGATTCTGTTACTATTGTGTTTTTGTTTTTGGGGTTTTTTTTGTTTGTTTAGTTAACCTGAACACAGTTCCAATCCCAAATTTTATCTGGTCACTTCCAGATGGGATTGTTGCCTAAGCCTCACAGCCTTGCTCAGGTGCTATACAACAAATAAAAGTCAATAGAGCACAAATTAGCTATGCAGTTCCACAGGAGGTTTGAGCTTTAATTCATCAAACTACTTCCTGAATCACAGGCTCTGCCTTGTTAGGGAGGAAGAAGTTATGAATTGGTGAGTCACCATGCCTGGCTGCCACTCTTCCTTTAGCACTTGATACCAACTCCCACAGTACAAGGGCAAACAAGGCGAGCAATCCTCCCACAGTCACCTGCTCAGCTGCCTCTGCAGCCAGGCTGATGTAAAAACCATGTAACTGCTTAGTTTTTCTATATATAATCTCAGGCTCTTTAATGAATATAGTATATAACAGCTTGCCTCCACCTTCAGTCCAGTGAACAATGATGTGTAATGAAGGAATAGAGCTGAAATGTCCATTTCAGCTTTGAGCAAGACAGAGTAGCTCTCAAAAATCAATATATAGTGACACTGGAGTTATGACAATAGTAAGTAGGAGTTTCTGGCCCTCTGGCTGCATAGCATTTCACACCTGGCTTATTTCCAGGTATCACAAAAACAGCAAATAAAGACTTGAAGCTTTCTAATGCACATCAAACACAGTGACGTGCTGTGTCCAGCCCTTTATCTAGCCACAAAAAGAATCCCTAAAAGTGGCATTACAAGTACTTAATAACAAATGTCACCAAAATATTATAGTCCCTTTGTGAATATAATGGGTGAGGGTTGTGTGATGCCTCACTATGTTTCCGGAAGATGCTCTTGCGTCTCACTGAGTTATACAACCAACTTTCAGCTACTTAACAGGGAATAAAGTAGAGCTAATTCAGCTTGTAAAAGAGATTTACTGTATCTATATAGAAATAAAAACTTAGCTGTATCTGTACTCAAGTACCAGTTGTCACTTCAGAGCACTGAAAATACCTTTCCCTGTGTGTTTTTTAATCTTTTATAATGTTTATAAACTAAACATGAAATATTTCCACTGTTTTTTGAAAATCAAAGTCACAGACCAGCAACTTAAAAATCCAGTATAAATGGTTTGTATTATTCATATTGAAATGAATTTTCCCCTATCACCAGTGCAACTCAATCTGCAAAGTTACCTTCCCAGCTACAATTCATTCGTTGTTGACAAAACATATTGATTTTGGAAGACTGACTTCCAACTTGCAATATCAATTGGAACTACTTTTCACAGTTGTAGACACCACCTCAGCCACTATTTAATTGTAAAACAAATTGCTTAACTCGTACGACCAGAAAACCTTGACGAATGAAGCAGTTGTATTATTATGGAAAACAGCGAACATCATCTTATGTTCCACGGTCTCTAGGGGCTGCAAGCACATTCCCTGTTCAGATACCCACACAG
Source organism: Vanellus vanellus (assembly GCF_965231255.1). NCBI lineage: Eukaryota > Metazoa > Chordata > Aves > Charadriiformes > Charadriidae > Vanellus > Vanellus vanellus. Next base: position 15,506,730 of record NC_138913.1, read on the forward strand.
TACTTCTTCCTTGTTTTTTAAATGGTAGATTTGCTGGCTGGGAAGATACCAGGAGCAGTTCCCATGGGAGCAGACAAGCTGTCCTCCCTGGGATGGCCTTGGCATGCACCAGCAGGAGCCATGCAGCAGCATGAACCGAGCAGGATCCCTGGGGGAACTCTGGTGGTGCTGGCACATTTGCTCCTGCAAAGCCTCTCTCCCTCTCCTCTTGCTGTCACTTTATTTGCCTGATTTTTCTCCTCTTGGACAACCTCTCAGCTTTCCCTTCCACTTTCATCAGAGTTGGACTTGAAAGCTGCCCTGCTCCAGCCCAGCCTGCTGCCCAAGTACTCTCCAGAGAGACCTTCAGTGGGACTGTCCCATTTCCTCCCAGTTATCTCATTTCCCTCGGTTATCCTGCCCTCGCAGTCCTGCACAGCTCTGGCTGCCCACCCCACCCTCCACCTCGCAGGGGCTGGTCCTGGGCAGGGAGCCTGACAGCCACACAAGCCCTCTCCACCCTTCAGAAGAACCTTGCTCCAGCTTTCGACTGCCTCCCCTTCCCTTTCTTGCTTCTCTCCTGCTCTGGTTCTGAGGATCCTGATGCAGCTGGTGCTGAGGGACAGGCAGATCACACAGAAGATTGTTAGCAGAGAGCCCTCCTGTAATGGACTGAGCCACAGCCTTTTCTCAGGGAAGCTTTTGGGATTGAGGATTAGGTCCTGGCAAGCACTTGGGCACACGCAGCGAGATGTCAGTGGGAATCAGGAAGCCACAAACTCAATGCTGAACACCCGTGGATCCGGCCAGCTCGCTCCATCTGCGTCAGTTCCCCCCTCGCCCTGCTGCTGCCTATCGACCCGCTCCCTTCCTGTGCTTCCTGGGCAGAACACCTTGTATTTGTCATTACTGGTTTCTATCTAACTGATTTCAGATTCTACCCAATCTATCAACATCATTTTGAACCCTATTACCCCAAGGGCGTGCAATCCTCCCTGCTTGGCACCCTGCACATTTCTTTCCAAGTGAACTCTCTATTCCAGGGACCACTTCCAAGAAAATTTCCCTGGGACTGAACAGCAGTCACAGGCTCAGATCGTGTCCCTGAGCTCATGAGACTATCATGAGGGACTGTCTCAAAACCCTTATTCAGGGTACATTTATTCCTTCCCTTTTTAACCACTCTGCTGCTTAGCCAGAATGAGATTAGACTGACACGGCACAGTCTGATCCTGGTAAAATTTTACAGACAGTGTGTATCACACTATGATCTAGACACTCGTAAAACTGACAGTTCAGTGTGTTGCAACTTCATCTAGTGCACTGAAGGCGAGCTGCCTGGTTGGCAATTCCAGAGGTCTGTCTCTTTTGGGAAGGGAAGTACAGTATCTGCCCTCTTCCAGCATTCTGGAAATCCCCTGGCCTCCAGGTGTTCCTGAAAATATCACCGATGGGGCAAAAATCACAATGGCTCATCCTTTATATGCTCTTCAGTACATTTCGTCAGGCCTGGTGAACTTGAACAAATCTATTTATGTAAACATTCCCTGTTCTTTTCCCTTTTCTTGCCTGCAGTCCTTATGAAAACTGCTGGCAGTACACATCTGAAAACAATGTACCCCTTTTTCAGTAAGATCAAAGAAAAGACAATAATAATTATTTCAACTTTTTCTGTACTTTCTACTTTTCAAGTTATTTTGTAATCGATTTCTGTGTGGTTTTCCATCTAAATCCTAATATATTAACAGAAACTTTCTCTATCGACTTAGTCATCCTTGCTAAATGAAATCCCTTTTGCACTTGATCCTCTCCAGTTCTATCCCAGCTTGCTTCCAGTATTTTTTTACTCCTGTAGCTTTATTTTTTACTGTCTGATCATAAAAAAGTTCCTGATGCAGCTGACAGTGACCCATCTTGTATTTAATACAAGAGCATTCTATGGCGGCTGGTACATCAGGGATCCTTTAATTCTCAGTATAAAAGCATGCAAGCAAGTGATGATGGAGTAATTACGTGTGAACTAATAGCCTGGCATCTGCTCTACGACAACTGCCCCCATACCTGCTCTGACCCTGCAGTGACCCTACAGCAGCTCACTCTTCTCTCATGACAGGGTAAGTTTCCTTGCATTCATCATGAGCAGTTACACGCACACTGCCAGTTACCATAGGGTAGCTGCATCCTTTGCCACACTGCATGTGTGCCCCTTCACTTACCAGTAATAATCACTCATGTCTTGTTCTTCACAAGCAATCTGACCCAACAGCTCCCCGCCTTCACTGATGTTTCCTGCTTCTTTTGGATCCGTTGTCCTTTTCTGCAGTCACTATATGCTTCCTTTTCTCAGGGTAGTCAGCTCTATATTTAAAACCATTTTCATCCCACAGGCATTCTACTATTAGGTTTTCAGTAAGCTCCTGCTCATCAAATTTTAAATTTCTAGGCTATTATCTCCCTCAGCCAACACAAAGCTATTCAGTGAGGATACTGCTGTCCCAAGAACCATAGAAAGTATTTGGCTGTGTTACTTTTGCAACAGCTACCAAATTACTGTTGTTACCACCAGACCCTGACCTTCAAATGCACCTAACAATAATCAACACTAACAATCCGGGGGGGGGGGGGAGGGAGGAACCACACACAAGTGAAATCCTAGGGCACCGAGTCCAGATCTCCTAAAAATTTATTAACGCACAGAACAAGAAAAATCACATTTTCCCACTCTTTGCCCCTTCAGGGTCAAGTGCTCAGTCAATCTCCTGAAAGTCACCCACCGATCAACTATGACTCCTGATGCATCTTCCACTTCTACACAGAATATAAGTACTGAACCACAAGAGTTTTGGGTCCAAATAAGAAGTTGCCAGGCCAGATCACAAGGCATGCTGAGAGATGTTCTGGGATAGGTAATAATCTGTTATCAAGAAGCATTTTTTTTTTTCCTTATCAATAAAACAAGCAAGCAGGGATCACTTCAGAAGCATTTCTTTTCTTAATGTGGCTTCAAATGGAGCCTGGCACTCCCTGCTCCGCGCTAGCGTGCTGCCTGCCAAACAGTGCTCTCAGACCACCCTACCTCCCCTCTCCTTTCTGTTCCCTACGCCTGCCGCTCAGCAAAGCGAATACCTGACTTGCTATCACCACAGATTCAGGCATCCCAAAGCAGCATATGACATGATTACAGAAGGATTTACACAGCATCCACATGGAAATTTCCAAATAATGGCAATTTTCCAACAGGACTCTCTTGCTCTCAAGTTACACAATATGTCAGCTGATAATAACTTTCCCTTCTGGTGTGGTGGAAGAACGTAACCTCTGCTGAGATCACACAGGCAAAGAGGGCTACCTTTTTGTGTTTGTTCTTGCCTTCCACACTACTCAAAAATCTGAGGTCACCACTCCCTGAGCACCTGTGCTGAAAAGGCCAGAGAAACAAGTGGGTATGAACTGATTTTGAACAATTCAGGTCAGCAATTACATGAGTTTTGACTATGAAAACAGCAAAAAAGCATAGTAAGGGTAAAACCCCAGGGGAGATGGCAATGGAGCTGGCCCAGTTTTATAAAGAGGATTACACAACACAGTTACCTGCAAAAGCAGGGACTGAGATGATGAGTCTGCAACCCCTTCTGATTCAGTAGGCCTAAACTGATCTCTTGCAAGAAGTGATGCTATATGCCAAACACAGGTGACAGAGGGTGAGACTTACAGATATCAGAAACCAGAAACTGATCAGAAATCGGTAAATTTGTTTATTCAGCTATCCAGAAACTGAACAGCTTTTACAGAAGCTGTAGAAGCACAGTTTGGAGAAGACACTTTGGAAACAGAACCTGACCAAGGCAGGAGACGTGGCTTGGAGACGAATTAGAGAAAAGTGTCCCCAAAGGAAAGTGACAGTATGAAAGACAGCAACAGAGATGCCAGAGAAGACAGAAAGCCACAGTGCCATAGCAATCTTGGACTATCAAATTTATTGAGTGTGTTGCAGTATTGCTGAGAGGCTTTCAGCAGTGAACAGTGCCCGACTGTACAAGCTACTGTACACACAGGCAGCTGACAGACAGTCCCTGCCCTAAAGAGCTCAGAATTACAGGAATAACAAGATGCAACAGGTATATGAAGCAATGGAAATGTAAAGATCCCTGCCTACTGCACTTCCCCCAGGTCTTGCATTAGAATAAACGGGAGCTGCAGTTGAAGAGGCTGTCACTTGAGAATCATTTTTCTCTATTCACAGAAGAATTTTGATCACTATTATTACTCACCAAACATCCAGCAAAAACAGTAAATCCCTTTGAGTGGAGCCGTTTTGCCAAAGCATGTCCAAAACCTTTGTCACAGCCTGTTATTAGCACCGCCTTCCCTTCAGCCTGTGTGGGGAAAGACCGGAATATGGTATCATCAGATACTGCAATGCCACCAGCACAGAGCAATACAGCACAGGAGCAGCCCCGCAGCCCAGGCCAGCCAGCCCTCGAGAGGTACAATTCCAGCTGCAAGCCACGGTGGGCATGTACCTGTCTGCATACTAACCTGACCACAGTCTAAACCCAGTGATTTCAGCGGAGCTTCTGCTGGCTCAGCCAGCGTAAAGGAGCTGACAAGATTCCTGTCTAGAAACACAACCAGCTCCCAACTACTGTGAAACCCTAAATTTACTCAATTGCTGGTCTGTAACAAATTGTGATGCCTTGATACCTGAGCTAGAACAGTAACTCTTTCTTTCAAGTATCAGTGGCCAAAACAGAAGAGAAGCATTTCAAAAGAAGTTAGTGATCTACCAACTCATATGCATTATAAGAAACAGCAGCACAGAAAACATCCAAAGAATAGTATGTAACCTGCTTGAACTGTACAGCAGCTCTTTTAACAGCAGAGCAACTCTCTATTGTCTGTTCCCTACCTTCTCCCACTCTTTGTGGTACTTTCCATACCGTATTTTAGCATGCAGGAATATGACTACAGGTTAGGGTTTCCTTCTGAAACACTGCAGTCTTAACAGGAACAATTTATCGAATCCTATGGTTCTCTCCTACATTATAATTATCTTTTGACTGATGGATAAATTGAGAGAGAAGATTTGATACTCCATCTGATATGATACAACAGGCTTGCGATAGAACTGGAAACAGAATCCCAGATCCTGAAGAGAAGCACATACTGAAACACGGCACCTTCACCCTCTTTCTTTGCTTGAAAGCCATCTCTCCCCTGCTCTCCTCACCACAGCTGTGAAGCAATGAGCTCCTAACGCTTAGCCCAACTTGCAGGCACTGAGCTGCAGTGCTGCACACTGCTCAGACTGAAATCGTATCTGTGAGAAAATAACATGATATAGTAATAAAGTTCTAGAGAATGCAATAAGGAAGTGAGGTCACTTCCATCTCTGTGGAGATATCTGCAACTAATAACCCATGTTACTGTATTAACAGCTGGAATATGAACACTCATATTTTATACTACTTATGTATGAATTGCACCAGCTTGTCCAGCCACTTTTTCAGACAGAAATGGGGCAATCACTAGTGCTCTCTGATCTTGTTTTGCTGACATGCATGGTAGAGAACTGGCAATAAGGAATAATTGCAGGGTGATAGTGATCAGAGCACTACTGCACAAACTCAAGACGTGCAGAGAGCAATAAGCAAATGAGCTACACCCTGTCCTGTATCTCATGTTGAAGCTGTTGCTTTCAAAGGGGAGTCACGATCTGAAGTTGAAATGAGAATTGACCAAAAGCCTATCCTGCATTTATCATACAAACACCCACATTAACACTGATTCCTACGCTCACACAAAGAGCTCCCAGCTACAGGCTAGCTCTACGAATGCTCTGAAGGTAGTTACAACTGAAGGATATACAATAAGTGAGAAGTAAATATATTGCACTCAGTCTCAATCTAATTTACGGTGACACAACTCCAAGAGATGAAGATCAAATATGAACCAGATCACAGAATTTTCCAAGGTTACCACCCATATTAATTGAGAAACCTGGCCCTTGAAGAAAAGATTTGACTTTTTCCTCTGCCTCACCTCCCTAGACCACTTGCCTCTGAATCCTGAGGACAGAATGCTTCCCAAAAAGGCAGCAACTGAGCAGGAGATAAAGAGTTGGGACCACTTCCAGAGACACACACAAGGAAACAGAGGCAATGCCCAATCCTCAGCTATCGTTAGCTCCTTCATTAGCTGATCTAATAAGGACAGAGCTCAGCTGCAGGAAATGAAAGCAAATCGCTGGGCTGTGTTCCTGTGTGCATCTCGTTTTAGCTCTCAGCAGCTGGTTTGCTTTCTCAGGTTAAAAAAAAACCCAAACCACCAAAATGTTCACAAAAAGGAGGAAGTCTAAAAATCCTCTCAGCTGTCTATAATGGGGAGAAAAATGAGTAACAACTTACAGTATGAGAAGGTTCCTGTGATTGTTAATTACTTGCTATTACCCTAATTTCAGGTAATAAAGCATGTGACTACAGCAGTTCGTAACAGACTAAAGCCCCAACAGTGATAACAAGAGTGCAAAACCCCAAGGGATGTAATAGATCTCACATCTGTAGCTGCCCTCGTCCTTGTACCATACCTGATGGATGGTGAGCTCCCAGGGATGAGAGCAGCCAAAAAGATCCTAACCCCAAAACCCCTCCAAACACAGAAAAGCCTGATCAACCTTATCTTTTGAAAGTCCCAAGATAAGGCCTAATGGGCCTCGTTCCTGGAGTTTGATAAGGTCAGCCTGCAGCTTACAGTTTGACACAGTGCTGAGACAGGCAGAGAGGACCAGCTATCACCTCTCTAGCAGGCATCACAGCGACCTTAATCAGTGTTTTTGAGGAACTTCAGGTGCCTCACTCACTAATGCTCATAGAGCGCTCTCAGGAAATACTGCACAGAAGATGGCACTCATGGACAGTACTGCCAAGGATCCTGAGACCTGCTAAGAGTGCAGAGGAACTTCTTGTGCTGGAGGTGCTGCTGTGGCACCTGGGCAGGGTAATACTGTCAGTATCCTCGCTGCATGATCCACAGCACCGTAACACATGTTCCACACACTTTGAACAGTCCCAGTGAGGCAGCCCGATTTGAACCTGCAGTTAGCTCAGGTGCACGCACCTCACGAGCTTTCCCTACTGGGATACGATCCTTTATTAAATAGCAGAATTTACTTTACTCATGCAGATGATCTATCAAAATCATACACATTTACTGCAAAAGAGGCTAAGGAAAGCGAAGCTCAGTCTCTCTGGACAATGTGAGAACTCACTGTGCTTGCCTAGACTTTATCTTCTTCTACTGTGTCACTTGTTTCTGGAATCCTATTCCCTTTTATGCCATCCCCCGACCACCTGCTTGTTATCAGACTAATTTGAAGATGAGAGCAGTTACACAGTAAACTCTGCTTGTTCCCTTTTTCCAGAGTCGGGAAGTTGAGGTTTTCAATCCCAGGAAAAGTAACTAGAAGTATTCACTTAAAGGGGAGGCATTTTCCTCAGGTGGGACAGGGATGGGGAACATCAGCGGCACAGAGCGGCCGAAGGGCAGCGGGGGGCTGCAGAGGGACAGGACTGCGCCGGAGGCCCTGGAGCAAAACCAGGTTCACATGCAGGTTCTTCCCGGTGCCTGCAGAAAGGTTGTCTGGAGAGTAAACAAGAGCCCAATTAACTCCAACCCAGTGAAAGAACCCCAGGCATTTTGTGTAGAAGACATGTAGAAGTGACTGTTTATGCTGTTCTGTTCATGGGGCTTTTTTTTTTCCTCCCTTACGCTCACAGTACTGGAACAAACACCAACACGCACCGCTCCGTGAGCCCCACGCGGTGTGGCGAGTTTCGCCCCAGAAGCGGAGCGGGGAAGGGGGGGGGATGGACCAGGCCGGCAGCACTGAGCCGCCCCGGCCCAGCCGGCTGCGAGGGGCCGGCAGGCCGCCCGAGCCTCCCGGCATTTCACCTCCCCTCGCAGTGCCCGTGCGAGGCCGCCGCCCGCTCGGGCAGCGCCGCTTCGGCTGCCTCACAGGCGCGACGCCTCAACTCCGGCCCGCCTCAACTGCGGCAGCGGCGGGCAGGAAGGCGCGGCGCCATTTTGGGCCGGGGAAGTGGGGGGGGGGGGAGGCCCTCGGAGGTCTCCCCCTTGGCGAACCCCAGAAGGGCCCGAAGCCCCCCAGTACTCACAGGCAGGGCGCGGCGTGCCCGCCGCGGCAGGAGGAGGAGGAGGAGGCGGCGGACCAGGCACCGCCCGCCGCCCGCCAACAGCAGCGCGGCGCCCAACGCCAGCAGCGGCACCGCGACGCCCCGCATGGCCGCAGCCTATCGCCGCCGCCGCCCGCGCCCGCCCCGGCCCTTCCCCCGGCCCGCCCCCCGCCGCGCCCCGACAGCTGGGGCACCGGCCCAGCCTCATTCAAACGGCAGCAGCGCCCGGCAGGCCCGCCGGCTCCAGGTAACGCGCGAGTGGCCCGTTGCAACCGCTGCCGCCGCCTCGGGCCTCCGCGGGAGGGGGGCGGGCGGGCCGGGAGGGGTCGCGGCGGCAGCGGCAGGTCGGCCCCCGCCCTGTCCACCTGGCTGCCGGGCCGCCCGGTGACCTTGCCCGCCGGCGGAGAGGGGGCGATCCGGGCGGGGCAGGACGCGGCGGGAGGCGCCGGCATCCTTCCCCCCCCGGCGCGGCCTCCGCCTGCAGCCCGCCCCCCGCCGCTCACGCGTGGGAGGCCGAGGTCCTCCTGCCCCTCTCCGTGCTCCTCCGCGCCCACGGCCGTGGGGCCGCCACGCACTTGGGCGCCCTTGGCGAGTTCCGTGAGCCCGCTGGCGGCGGCGGGAGCCGCGCCCCTGCGTGGGGCAGGGCCGGGCCGGGCCGGGCCGACGAGGCCTGCCGGGAGAAGGCCCGTCCCCTCGCCCGCTCCTTACAAAAACTTCCTCGCCAAAAAATTGCCCGTCCGGCAAGCGAGTTTGATCGAAACCGCCGAATTTCAGAGGATTGCCGGAGCCAGCTATTCCTCCTGAGCCTAGGCCTCTCCCTTCCGAGCTGCGCGCCCCACCACTGCTCGTTTTGTGGTAATTTCATGCGGTTTTAGTCGAGGCCTGTGTCCCAGCAGGCCCTGAAGCTGCCGCAGCAGCAGCCCAGCCTTCGGCAGAGATGCAAATAAGCCCTAACAATTAGATACCATTTTTCTAATGGTGGGATGTTTTTTTTGTGTGCCAAATCGGTTTTATCTGACATGAATAAGATTGAAATCAGCTTTCTGGACTTAACTCTTGTTCTTGAGCTGTTTTCACCCCATAGTGAGTTTAATGGTGATTCTTGGTGCATAGTCCAGCATCACCAGCTACTTAAAGAAATATTAAAAAGAAATGTATTTTTAACCGCATGGCTGTAGTAGCTGTAAAGCCCAAGGATTGCTTTGGGAACGTGTAGCATAACATCACCTGTGACTTGAACTTATATTTTAGTTTAAAATCATTTCATATAGCTCACTTGAAATAATATATTCCATGTAAGTACCTCTATTTTTAGCTGTTTCAGAGAATACAGTTAAAGATGCATTAAAGAAGGAGAAATAGACATCTTCTTTAAATGCCTCCCTGCTTGTCAGTTTACTTATAATCTTTTTTCTTATTTAAAAGGATCTTGAGGTGGTTGAAGGTTGAACTGGTTATCTCAGTGTGAGGGACTGCAAGGGGGAAACATGAGTTCCTTTGGACTTTATTTTCTTGTTGAAATACATGAAGTCAGCATGACTTACAAAATAATTGAGCAACTGAAACAGAGGTGCTATGTTGTATTGCAGAGCTAAGGAAGAACAGTCTTGCTGTTGGTAGTGTTAATTGAAAGCATGTTGGCTACCAAGCTGTCCCGGCCTCTCCTGAACTTCTCTGTGAAAGCCCTGAACTTCAAGGACGCAGGGAATGGCTTCAGGTAAGTAACTTGCTAGAGAAGAAAGAGTGGGATCTTGAGTCAAGCACACATTGAGGGCCCATTTGATTATAAGTGGGAGAGTTTATTTACAGAATCACAGGACGGTCGAGGTCGGAACCGACCTCTGGAGGTCACTGGTCCAACCACCCTGCTCAGGAAGGGCTTCCTAGAGCTGGTTGACCAGGACTGTGTCCAGACAGTTTTTTAATATCTCCGAGGATGGAGATGCCACAACCTCCCTGGACAGACTGTGCCAGAGCTCAGTCATTGAGCAGAGCGCAGAGGAGATGGACTCTATATGCCAGGAGGGGTTGGCAACATGTTTTTTTAACACTTGGACAATCATCTGCAGTGAAAAGGCGGTTGACTAGAACATTAATTCAGTGTCAAGCAAGGATTTATTCCTGAATATCAGCAAGTAGGCCTTGCTGCAGTGCAAGGAACTGTCATATATTTCTATGATTTCATTAAAGAGGCAATGAATCACATGAAATGAGAGAGAAAGTTGAGAGGGATGGTTTTAGTGAGAAATGGAGGTGGGCTGAGTAATGAAGCTGTTTTTGTTCTGCACATGAACAGAAAATTACCTATCTAATTCTAATTCCTAGCTCTGAAAACAATACCTTTTATATTGATATATGATGGGAACTTTACTTGTCCAAATTCAGAGCAAGTTGAGTGCTTTCACTGGCTTTGCCTTAGAGTAGGGTTCCCAAACAATGGTGTGTAGCACTAATTGTACATTAGCTGTTTAAAAGTGGCTCATGGCCTGCTAAGCAGGAACTGCCACCTCCAGTGTTGTTTTACTGCTGTTGATAGTGGTGTCCAGCACCATCACTGCCAAGGATGACTCCTATAACGGGAAGTTGTAGAGACCAGAGATAGCTAAGCTGTTAAAGATTTCCTATGCAAACAGAGATAGGCCTTTTATCTCCTATTTACTCCACACACTCCAAAGCTGCACCAGCAGGAATCTGCTGTGGCCTTAAAAATACAAATTAATGCTTTATTTTGAGGAAATAGTTTTCAGCATATTCTTTTTTTTTTTCTCTTCTTCTTTTGCTTTGCTTACTGTGTATTTGTGCTTTGTGCATCTTGTAGTCAAGGCAAAAACATGTTCAATTTTTTGAAGTACCCACAAGCTGCCAAACCTGAAATGGAAATCCAACTTCTCATCTGAAAGGCAGTGTTGTCCCTATATTTTAATGCATTGAGGTAGCATTTATATACTTGACTTTTCAAGCAGAGGACTGCATTTTTTGGTGTAACTGAACAAAAGCAAATGCATGGTTACAAGCACAGATTCAATTCGAGGACCATCTGTGCATTTTAAAAGTCTCAGTGGTGGTCTCTAGGATTCAGTCATGCAGAATGACAAAAATGGCTCATGGTATATCACTGTACTGCGTGGGGGCTAACATCGCATACACGTTGTAGCTGTTTCCTCTGATGACATTCCTGCTGATCAGCAGCTGGCATCTATTTTATGCCCTTGCCTTCAGGTCAAGGTAGGCAGAACGTCAAGTAGTTATTCTCTACAGGTTATTGTGAATAGACTGCAGCAAGTCAGTGCTCTGCAGTGAAGTAACAGGACCAGACATGACACTGAAAAATAAAAGTCAAGTTCATGCAACTAAAAGAAATATTACAAACAATTCTGGGCACTTTGAGACACACGAAGAAGCTTATTGTTGAGATAAAAGTTCCAAGCCAGGATTGCAGGTCAGTGATGTTAGTATAGGCTTGGCCTGGGGACTGGCCTTTGCAGCAATTAAATTGGCTGTAGCTATTTCAAGAGCTGATTGGGCTTGTGACACTCAAAGTTAGAAGAGCTAAACTCTTGCAGGAAGGTGAGTGGACACCGTTGCCTGAATATAAATCAGCTCCTTTCCCATCTGGTTCAAAGCTTCTGCCCTAGCAGACCTTTTTTCTAGCCTTGTTTTCCCAAGATGCAGCTCAGAGGCCAGTGTACACAGATTGCTGTTCAGTGTAGCATAGGTAACTCTGGGAGCACCTGCGATGTCTTAGCAGGAGATAATTGTGAATGATTGTGCAAATTCACTTAGAAGACAGAAGAGCGGCCTGGACGATAAGCTCTGCTGATGGATAGATGTTGTTAGATGGGCCAGAGGGTAGATGAAGTACAGCAAGTCTAGGGGAAGGACAGAAGGCTCTGAGAGTGCCCAAAGTAAAATGAAAAAGCTGGCATAGTCCAGAGAGGTGGCTGGCAAGGACAGAGGCTTGGGTCACGCTGGTGTGCTGTCTAGGCCCAGTTTTCATGAATGATGCCGAGACCTAAGACAGCGTGATGCTACTTGTAGCATAGCTTTTCTGAATAGAATCTCACTCCCTGGAAGGCATAGTTGCTTTGCTCTGGTCTGTCTGTGTGAACATGGTTCATCATCTTGGAAGTCAGACATACTATGCAGAGGAGCTTCAGATTTGCAAGGCAGGTTTTGCTCAAAGACATAGTGTCTCTTAGCTTAATAGTTGCAAGGAGGGGATGTAAAATCTAAGAGTATCTAATGGGTAGGTGCTGCAGAGGAAGAAGTGTCATCCAAGATGACAGAAGCTGTGTGTAAAGGCAGTGAGATAAATCCAAGCAAATTCAACCTTAGACTAGGTATCAGAGACAATGCCACAGCAGAATACTTTCATCAGACAAATTAGTAACTTCCCCTACCCCAGCTTTGTGCAACTCTGAGAGTGTTGTTACTGCTAGAAATGAAAACGCTGTACTGCCCATTTTGCGGGTGGAAACAGCTCTGTGCCTCCAGACCAGGAGCTATTTTAGAATTCTTGGTAATATCCAGACAGCTTCTGCAGCTGGAAATAGCATCAAGGTCTTTTGAGAAACAAATGTTTCATACTGTAGGAAACACATAGGCTCAGACTAAGGAGAACTATAGACTGGATTTTGTCTTCTCAAATGACAGTCTACATCATGTGCATAGGCAACACTGCATTCCTTTTCACGTGTATGCTATAGCACCAGGGTACAGACAAGATATTCCATGCCTGATTGTTCTGTTTTTGTTTTTGTTTTTGTTTTTTTAACAGGCCTATGCAAAGATTTTGTTTCCCTCTCTTGTCCCCATGTGGCAGCCGCTCTTATGCAAGTGAAGTCGATCAGGTGAGTGTGATTGTGGTTTCCAGGAACTAGTTCTGCTGAGCTGGGGTTTTAAAATCCCTAAAGCCTGGTGACCAAGTTCTTCTTTCTGATTTGCCAAAAGACTCTGAGCTGGACCTCTCCAACATACTCCACATTCTTTCCTAGCACAGAGCTTCCATTGACGTAGCACGGTACATGCTGCTAGGGATGGAAATAAACAATCAGGCTGGTGGGGTTTTTCTATTTTTGGAACTCACTCAGCAGATGAAATCTTCCACCTTAGAGTGGAGGGAATTTGCATGGCAAATTCTTAATAAAGCACACTTTGTGGAGTATGGTTGTGTAAAGAGACGTAAATAAATTGGTGCGTCCTCACCTCTTGATCTGGAGAAAGGCCCTCTTTTTTAGCAGCCCGCTCCTTTAAGGTGCTCACTTGCCAGGAACAGTGCCAGGTAAAAGGAAAGGGGATGTTTTGCCCTCTTGCCTGTCTTGTGGCACAGAACTCAGCACTGTAGCAGTGCCAGAGCATGCACATTTTGCTCTATAACCCTGGGACAGAGTCTCAGAGGAATTCAGATATGGCCTTTGCATCACTGTTGGGCTTCCAGTGTTACCCTGATCAATCCCTGTGTATGCTGGGGAAAGCCAAATTTCTAGTTTGTTAAAAAAAGATGAGTTTGAATGAATTGCAAGTAATTATTACCTAATCCCACCCACAGTAGAACCTTGCTGCGCATGCACTTGTTGCTTCTGGAATGTCTGATACACCATGCAGTTTTTAACATGTCACCTAACTGCTGCCTCTCTTTGGGTTAGAAGGTGTTTGGAGAAGGAAGGAGGTATACTTCTATTTAAATTGTAAGTTGGAAAAATAAGATGACCAAAAAACAAACAAACAAAAAGATTGATGACCAACTAGTCTTAATTTCAAGTATTAAACCCACTTGATTCTGCTTAGCTTTTAAAACTCAGAACTAGAGGGTTTACATGCTCGAGAAAGATGAGTGAGCAGTCAATAAGGTTAACCCATATCCTTTCTTCTGTCAAGCTGTCTTCCCCATGCCCCACGGGCTGCATAGCACAGAAGAGTGGACTCCTGCCTGCTTCGAACGTATAGAAACAGTTCCTACTGAAGGGAAATCGTGTCTTGGGAACTGTCTGGTATATTTTCAGATTTCAAGATGTATGTGAACTGCCAGAGAATGGGGGTTTGCTTGGTCTTTTTCCCTTGAGAGCCTGTTGACAGAGGTGCAAAACTTATCTTTGTGTTGGGAAGACAGTGATCCTGCCTCACTGGAGTGAACTTGATATGAAACCTTCGTTTCTTGTCTTCAGGAGGCACTGGGTGGCAGTAGCTGGCAATGAGTGTAGAAAATGTCCCTGGAACAGACTGCTCCTGACCAAGGACATGGTTTTGTTCTGTGCACTGCAAATCACTGATTTCAAATACTTAATTCCAGTGTGTTTTGTTCTGCTTTGTTTTGCAGATTGGCAGCAGAGCTGTGCTTATAACAGGTTGTGACTCAGGGTTTGGATTTGCCTTGGCCAAGCACCTGCATGCTAAAGGCTTCATTGTTTATGCTGGCTGCCTGCAAAAGGTAGGGAAAACAAAAACTGTATACTTCACCTATGGCATGTGAACAGACACATAGCAGATCCAGTCTTCATTCTGTACAGCTTTCTGTCAGGGAGAGGGAGAGTGGTTGGTAGCCCAAAGGGAAAGACATGGGTGCTTGAATTTCATAGAGCGTAACCTGGTCTAGATCAGAACCAAGACTGAATGGTATCTAGGGAGGTTCTTATTTGAATCGCCACATTGTGGTCTGTTCCACATCTGATGGATTGGAACCCCAAATCTGATTTTGTAGGCTTATCCATAAGCAAATTTTGGGATCAGGTTGAGTCGACCTTTGGCCCTGCTCTCAGACTATACATATTTACATAGGGTTTATTTTGATTAATTGTGACATACGCCAACTCACCAGTGATTTTATGGCATGTGGTATGAGCATATTTTTCTATATTCCTGAGTACAGCCATGCCTCAGCGTGCATTGAGGGTCTACTGAAATCACTGTGAAGGCAATAGAATTCCACTAGTGCAAATGAGAGCAGAATCAGGCCACAAATCACTGTAGTAACACAGTCTTGTTACGCTCCACAGGAGTGCTCTGTATGGCAGTCAGAGATGCCTGGTCATGGAGAATAGGAGAGCTCTTTAGCCTCTCTCTCCTTATGAAGCACTGCACTTTTTTAGTTGCATGGCCATTTCCCAACAGAAACAAACTTACCCTTCGGGCTATCCGGGGGGGGGTCAGTTATTTTGATCCTAATCTTTTAACTCACTCATGACTATGAATGTATCTTGAATAGTTATATTCTTTAAAGAGAATATTCCAGTTGTTTTTTAATGTTATCAATACTCTTTCTGCTGTTATTTTTTCTATTATTACTAAGTTTTGCTTAAATTACTAGTTTCGTTCTGCTGTTATTTTTTCAAAAGAGAAGTTGGTGTTTTGATAGCTCTGTCTGTTGTGGTGTCTCAGGTCAGGGGTTTATTTGTTAACCTGAGCTCCCTCTACAGGCTTCACAGCAGAACATGACACTTCTTATGTGCTGCTGCTTTTCAAAAGGTGTCAAGAAGAGAGAGGGTAGATGAGTTCCTTTTTGGCAGATGTTTCTACTCAGCTTTTATAACTGAAGATGAATATTAGAGAATATAAGAACGTTGCAAACTTAAAAACCACTGTTTAGAATAATAGCCTGCCTCTGTGTTGACAGGAGCCAAAAATTTCAAAGCTGCAGTTACTTCTGGGTTTCACTTCCTCTGTCTAGAGCTGCTAGAAAGACCCAATTTTCAGCGAGCATGTGTTTACCTGGCACTGAAACCTGCCATCCATTTTAGTGTCTTCAGTACTCATTCTACTGAGTGCATGTTAGTGGAAAATTTTGGCCTCTGACAATTTTGGCATAACCTGACATGCAGTAGCATGCCAGAACTCTTTTAGGCATTGATCAATATTTATTTCCTCACCAAAAATCAACAGAAAGCTTTGCTGTATCACTGTGTAATTAAATAGTGCTTCTTTAGCTGGACTCACATCTGATGTTCCAAAATCTGTGTGACTATGGCAAGACAGGTAATAGCAGTAGTCATCAGAAAAACACTGTAAAATGCCAAAGCTCCTTATTTTACAGGTTGGCCTCCTATGTGTCTTCAGACCACATACTTTATGTAGAACTGCTCTGTAGAACTAAAACAACGCCAGGAGACTGAGCTGATTTCTCATTGTGCCACAGGTTTCACTAGCAACACCATAAGCAGAATTCTGATTGGGGTGCTGGTGCTGATTTTAGGGGCAGAAAAATCTTGTTGTGGCTTTAGATGCTAGATAGAAGTGGAGGCAGAAATAAGAAGCATCATCTTTTGCTCAGGTATATTTGACTTAGCCCTGACAGAGAGGAAATGACTATGAAACTTCAGTGTTATTTTCATGGGACTGTTTTTCACAGCACACCTGCACATCAGAAGCATACTCCAGCTTGGGGAGCCATCGTGTCCTCAGGGTATGCATTGTTCTTATTGCAGATTAAAAGCGTGTGCAGTGCTGACTCTTCAACAGAAAAGATTTCCTAGAGTGGCCAGACCCTGAGCACCTGGCTGTATTTTTATTGAAGGAAACCTGAGAGGGGTGTTTAGATTCATGACTGCAGGGATCCCAAGGATGAACCCGTGCTAACAGTGTGCTATTTCACACACAGTTTCTTCTTAACATTTTCACTGGCAAATATATTAATGTGAGAGTTGTATTGATGCTTCATTTCAAAAAGACAGTGGTAGACTGGATCCAAAGAATGATCATGTTGCAGCTGTCTTATTTTTTCCTCTTTGGTTAATAGCTGGAGGAGCCAGCTGACACAAGATGAAGAAGGTATTTTTCCATCAGTATCTGTTACCAGTGGACATATGTGATGTTTGTCACGGCTGTCAGGAGTGTGGTGGAACCTCTGTTTGCTTTGCTTTGTGTGCTCAGGCCTGTTGGGGCTTGCAGGGGGATAAGAAGGCAGAGGTTATCTGAGCAAGCCAGCATGCAGGACAGTTACTGTAGGGCTCAACAAGAGTGCTCAGAGCCATAGGGTGTTACATACCATTTCAAGGACACACTGATAAAGATACAAGCTGAAGCCCACGGACCCCAGAGGGCAACTATGAAAAGAGGAGGGTGAAGCATCGGTTTGCTTTTTCAGTATGCAAGAGCTGCGCCCTCTTGCCATGGGGACAGTGGACCCTGGGGCTGACAGCAGAGATGTACTGGTCTCTTGGCCTGTCATGAGAAGGTCCTTCCAGTGCTGCGTGTGGGCCTGGGTGTTGTGGGACAGGCTGCATCCCGTGCCAGGAGAGCATGACACAATCACAGCATGCCTGACTTTAACACCACCCATCTGCTCTTTCTGAAGAGCCAAGGGAATGGCCCTGGGGGTCTGGGTTAACGCCCAGAGTCCAGCTCTTGGCCAGGATTCCAGCTCCAAGGGTCCCTGTCCAAGCACCCAGCTGCATGTGGGTGGGAGGACAGGAGGGATGTTGGCTTGCTGAGCCAACCCTGTAAGGCTTCACACTGTGAAGGTCCCAGTAGAGCTTATGAGGCCTTTGAGGCTGGTGTGTTGCTGTGGCCCAGAGTTTGTAGCACCTCGCAGACCTGGGATCGGGAAAGAGGCACCTTGGCCTTATTGTTCTTCCTCTTCCCTTTAACCATATCTGCTGTTTCCAAAAGTCTTGCATGCTTGCATTTTCTGATTCCTTTTGGCATTCCCACATGTGCTACTTGTATGCTTTGCAATGCTTTGGCATACACACTGGCTTCAGCACCACAGTGCTTTTGAGTGAGTAGCAAACTTAGCACAAAACTATTTTCAGTCACCGTAAAAACAAGCACCACTAAGCTGTGCATGGGACTTTTAATTGCTCCATTTTGTATGCAATATGCTTCCATGTGAAGAGAGTGCAGTAGATGCCTTCTCTTAAGGACAAACACTAAATGGTATTAACAGTCTGCGGTGGAATAAGGAAGGGTGGAGAAGAGGACAGAGGAGGTGTCAGGTACTTAAGTTTGTGAACTGTCTGTGAACATAGTGGAAAAGCCCAGGAATGAGAGGAGCCAGGAGCAGGTTTTTTGGAAGACAGGTGGCACAGAGAGAAGGGCACGCGTGGCCACTCTCGTGTGGTATCTAAAGCATGGTGTCTGAAGGGAACTCTTGCTTGGGAGAGCAAATGGGCAGCCTGGGTTCAGATTGCAGAGACGAGCTGCGTCTCGTTGACAACTGTCTGCTGGCAGTCTCTGGCAGGGAGCGCCTGTGGCTCTAGGTGTTTAGAACAATCTAATAGCATTCAGCAGTCAGGAAACAGCCCTGCTATGAAGAATTGACCTGTTCCACATCAGAGGAAAAAAAGCTATCTATCTGAAAAAGCCTCATCTATCAGGAAGGAAGAGCATTCCGATGCTTGCCTGCTGATGCTGACACAGCAAGCAGCACTACCTGGAGAGTTGAGCAATGGGGGAAGAGCTGAGCAGCCATCAGATGATCCTGTGGGACATGCTCCATGTCTAATCTGTTAATGGGGAGTAAAAGACTTCTAGTGATGGATGATGTTGAGGGGACAGAGGGTGTTTGTTACAGTAAAGACGGGGATGTTCCCAAAAAGTGATTCCTTTCAGAGATAAACCTCACCATCCTCTACAAAAGTACCCTGGAACGGCCATCACAGTCCAGTAGCTTATAACCATGGTAGTGGTTCAGGGGTAGTCCCAAACTCATATTAATACCCCATGTATGCATCCTGGAAGCACCATAGCCAGGCTTCACCGCTGTGAAGGGACTACCTCTGGGCATGGCGGCCTTGTTGCTAGCAGCATCTGGCCCATGTGAACAGTATCTCAGGGGTTGGCTGCAGTTAATTGGGTGGGCTGTGAGTGGATGTGTGTATACTGGGGGAATCTGTTCTGAGCTGAGAGAAAAGGAGTAGAGATGGGAAATGGGAGTGAGAAAAAGCTCATGGGGGGAGGCAGAGAAGAGAGCAAGATGCTGGAAAAGATGCTAGGGGGACTTGCTGGCAGGCAAGCTGGCCAGGCACTCTGTAGGAGTCCGTTGGAGACAGTAGGTAGGTTTTCAGGCAGTGGGAGCTGTGCACATAAATCAGCTGAAGGGAGAGAGCACTGGGCAGGCAGTCCCTCTTCTAGGACTGTCACTTCCAGAGCTGGCAATGTGACTGAGAAGCATGTGCAACATACATGTGCAACATACACTGGCTATTTTATACCATACCATACCATACCCTTGCTGTGCTATTTGCTGTGCCCCGTATGCAAGCCAAAGTGAGGATGGCACCACATTCTCACCACTGTACCAGTGGGGTATAGCTTGAGCTTGTACTGGGCAGGAGTTGCAGGGGCACATCCAGCTCTGGCTGCTTTCTTGGTGGTTGAAGCAGTTTGTACCAGCTGACTCAGTGGCAGGGCTCATGGTCAGATGGAGATGCTCAAGGAATGGTGTTCTGCAGGAGCAGCCCTGTCTGTTCCCCTTCTTCTTAGAGCTGCAGTACTGTCCTGATTATTCTGTGACTGCCCTGTGCACTCTCTTTTGCTTGATTTGATGGTTGCTATGCATTTGATATTCTACACAAGCTCTTTGGCCAGATTCAAACCAGTGCTTTCTTCCCCTCTAGGACAAGGGAGATGGTGGCTCCAAGGATCTGGACAGCATGAACAGTGATCGGATGAGAACCGTCCAGCTCAATGTCTGTGACAGCAAAGAAGTGGACCGAGCAGTGGAGCATGTGAATAGCAGCCTGGAGGACCCAGAGAAAGGTATGTGAATGCAATGGGCTCTAAGGTCACCCAGGTGGCAGGAGCTCCCTCAGCTGGGCTCTGAGAGCATTTTCAGGGCACGTTTCAAAAGCTGAGCACATGATTGAAGACACACAGCTTTGAGGAAGAGCAGAGCAGAGCAAACGGCCTGTTTAAATGTTGTGCTATATCAAAAAGCAGCTTGCCACTTAAGACGGCATCTACGAAGAAAACTGCTTTTTTTTTCCACTAGCTCCTATTAGGGACATTAGGAGCAGGACCTGAACAGGCTGGAGAGGTGGGCCTAAGCCAACCTCATGCAGTTCAACAAGGCCAAGTGCAAGGTCCTACATCTTGGATGGGGCAATCCCAAGCACAAATACAGGCTGGGTGGGAAATGGCTGGAGAGCAGCCCTGAGGAGAAAGACCTGGGTGTGCTGATTGACAAGAAGCTCAACGTGAGCCAGCAATGTGCAATCACAGCCCAGAAGGCCAACTGTATCCTGGGCTGCATCAGAAGAAGTGTGGCCAGCAGGTCAAAGGAGGTGATTCTGCCCCTCTACTCCACTCTCATGAGACCCCACCTGGAGTGCTGCATCCAGCTCTGGAGTCCCCAACACAAGAAGGACATGGACCTGCTGGAGCGTGTCCAGAGGAGGGCTACAAGGATGATCTGAGGGCTGGAGCACCTCTCCTATGAGGAGAGGCTGAAAGAGTTGGGACTGTTCAGCCTGGAGAAGAGAAGGCTCTGGGGAGATCTTATTGCGGCCTTCCAGCACCTAAAGGGGGCCTACAGGAGAGCTGGGGAAGGACTTTTTACTAGGGCACGTAGTGATAGGACGAGGGGGAATGAGTGTGTATGAGTGTTGCTAGCATGTTGAGTGTGTATGGATAAGAATTAAGGGGAAGACCAATAAGGCAGACATCGTGATGGGAGTTTGTTATAGACCTCCCAATCAAGATGTAGAAGCCGATGAAGTATTCTATAAGCAGCTGGCAGAGGTCTCACGATCATCTGCCCTTATTCTTGTGGGGGACTTCAACTTCCCAGACGTCTGCTGGAAATACTACGCAGCAGAGAGGAAACAGTCATGGAAGTTCCTGGAGTGTGTGGAAGACAACTTCCTAACACAGTTGGTGACAACCAACTAGGGGAAGTGCCCTACTGGACCTACTGTTTGTTAACAGAGAAGGTCTTGTGGGGGATGTAAAGGTTGGAGGTCGTCTTGGGCAGAGTGATCACGAAATGATAGAATTTTCAATTCTTGATCAAGTAAGGCGGGGAGCCAGCGAAACTGCCACCTTGGACTTCTGAAGGGCAGACTTTAGCCTGTTTAGGAGCATGGTCGAGAGTGTCCCTTGGAAGGCAGTTTTGAAGAGCAAAGGTGCCCAGGAAGGCTGGGCATACTTCAAGCAGGTGCTCTTAAAAGCGCAGGAGAAGGCCATCCCCTTGTCTCGAAAAACAAGCAGACGGGTGTTATGGTTTGAGAGACCCATAACAATTTGTTGTCATTTAGACAACATTCTATCACCCGATGACCCCTCCCCACCTGGGAAAGGGAAATTGGGAAAAACAAGAAAACCTGAGAGCTGAAGTATAAACAGATTTAATAGAATAAGATTAGATAATTAACATTAACAGCACTAAAGAACTGATATTGATCCCGACACCAATACAGAATATACAAAGATTATACTCAGCCAATTATATCAGTAGGAAGCTGTGCACTCCCAGCAGTGGACAGCAAATGTCGGACACTGTGAGCGCTACAGCTTCAGGAGGAAGGGAAGGCCTCAGGGCTCCGACACCAGGGCATGAAGTTCTCAGGATGGCAGCCATCAAGGGAGAGAGAGAGCTTCGCAGCAAACTTTCTAATTTGTAATGAGTGTGACGCTGATGGTATGAAATAATCCTGTTGGCCAGCTTGGGTCAAGTGCCTGGGTCTCGCTCCTCCTCATCCCTGCACCTGGCTAGCTCAAAAACACTGAGACCTTGAGACCCACACACCATAGCTGGCTGTAAAGTAAATATTTTCACAAATTCAGACACTGGAGTCTTCTGAAAGTGCAGTTTTCCCAAGCATTAGAAGAGAAATTAGTCCTGTGTCTCTCAAACCAGGACATTGGGGAAGAAGACCAGCCTGGCTAAATAGAGAACTTTGGCTGGACCTCAGGAAAAAAAGGAAAGCTTACATTCTCTGGAAAAGGGGGTTGGCTACTTATGAGGACTATCAAGATATAACAAAGCTATGTAGGGGGAAAATGAAAAGGGCCAAAGCTCAATCAGAACTCAGCTTGGCCACTGCAGTTAAAGACAATAAGAAGAGATTCTTTCAGTATATCAATAGAAAAAGGAAGACTAGGGAAAATGTAGGCCCACTGGTGAATGAGACAGGTGCCCTAGTGGTGGAAGACACAGAGAAGGCAGAGTTACTGAATGCCTTCTTTTCTTCGGTCTTTACTGCTAAAGCTGTCCCTCATGAATCCCATACTCTGAAGGCAAAGGAGAAGGTCTGGAGAGAGGAAGATTGCCCCTCAGTTGAGGAGGACCGTGTCAGAGACCACTTGGCCAAGCTGAACATTCATAAGTCCATGGGCCCTGATGGCTTGCACCCACGAGTGCTGAGAGAGCTGGCAGATGTTATTGCTAGACCACTCTCCATCGTCTTTGAACGGTCATGGAGAACAGGAGAGGTGCCTGAGGACTGGAGGAAGGCTGACATCACTCCGATCTTCAAAAAAGGCAAGAAGGAGGACCCAGGGAACTACAGACCGGTTAGTCTCACCTCTGTCCCTGGGAAAGTAATGGAGCGACTCATTCTGGATGTCATCTCCAAACACATTGAGGAACAGGAAGTTATTGGAAGTGGTCAACATGGATTTACCAAGGGTAAATCGTGCTTGACCAATCTGATAGCTTTCTATGATGTTATAACTGGTTGGCTGGATGAGGGGAGAGTCGTAGATGTCATCTACCTTGACTTTAGCAAGGCTTTTGACACTGTCTCCCATAACATCCTCATTAGGAAGCTGAGGATGTATGGGCTAGATGAGGTGACAGTGAGGTGGATTGAGAGTTGGCTGCGGGACAGAACTCAGAGAGTTGTGATCAGCATCACAGAGTCTAGTTGGAGGCCTGTAACCAGTGGTGTCCCCCAGGGGTCAATACTTGGTCCAATTTTGTTTAATATATTCATTAATGACTTGGATGAGGGGACAGAGTGTATCCTCAGCAAGTTTGCTGATGATACCAAACTGGGTGGAGTGGCTGACATCCCAGAGGGCCGTGCTGCCATCCAGCGTGACCGGACAGGCTGGAGAGCTGGGCAGAGAAGAACCTAATGAGGTTCAACAAAAGCAAGTGCAAGGTCCTGCACCTGGGGAGGAAGAATGCTAGGCACCAGTATAGGTTAGGGGCGGACCTGCTGGGAAGTAGCTCGGAGGAGAAGGATCTGGGGGTTGTGGTAGACAGTAAATTATCCATGACCCAGCAATGTACCCTTGTCGCCAAAAAGGCCAATGGAATCCTGGGCTGCATAGGGAAGAGTGTGGCCAGTAGGTCGAGGGAGGTCATTCTCCCCCTCTACTCTGCACTGATGAGGCCACAACTGGAATACTGTGTCCAGTTTTGGGCTCCCCAGTTCAAGAGGGACAGGGAACTGCTGGAGCGAGTCCAGCGAAGGGCAACTAAGATGATTAAGGGATTGGAGCATCTCCCTTATGAGGAAAGGCTGAGAGAGCTGGGACTCTTGAGCCTGGAGAAGAGAAGGCTGAGGGGAGACCTTATTATGGTGCACAAGTATCTAAAGGGTGGGTTGAAGGAGGATGGAGCCAGGCTCTTTTCAATGGTTCCCAGTAACAGGACGAGGGGCAATGGGCACAAGTTAGAACACAGGAAGTTCCGTTCAAATACACGGAAAAACTTCTTTCCGGTTCAGGTGACAGAGCACTGGCACAGGCTGCTCAGGGAGGTTGTGGAGTCCCCTTCTCTGGAGATTTTCAAGACCCGCCTGGATGCAGTCCTGAGTAATGTGCTCTGGGCAATCCTGCTTTAGCAGGGGAATTGGACTAGATGATCTCTAGAGGTCCCTTCCAACTCTGAAAATTCCGTGATTCCATGAATGACTTTAAACTGGAAGAGGGCAGATACAGATTAAACATTAGGAAGAAATTTTTCACTTTAAGGGTGCCCAGAGAGGTTGTTGAGGCCCCATCCCTGGAGGTGTTTGAGGCCAGGCTGGACGTGGTCTTGGGCAACCTGGTCTAGTGGGAGGTGTCCCTGTCTATGGCAGGGGGGGTCAGAACTCAATGATCTTCAAGGTCCTTTCCAACCTAAACTATTCTATGATTCTATGATTAGCAGAAATCTGGGTGATGTTCAAGGCCCTGGGATTAGTGCTTTATTCCTGTGACTTGAAGTTTATTGTGACTCCCTTTATGTTGTAAAACCTGTCTAGTCCCCAAAGATTGGGCATTAGCAATGGAAATGTTTCCCCCAGACTTTCAAAAGACAAAGGAATTGGGGAGGTTTTCCAAAGAATTTCCCATGAAGCCAGCTGAGTATCATTAATGCCATTGCAGATACTACTGTACATTACAGATTTCAGAGTTCAGGGGGTAGCTGTAACTGACTTTCTTGGCCTGCCTACCTCATTCTGCTGAAGTAATGACAACAAATTCTGCTCCAGCACTGTGAAAATCCCAGTTGCTCATGCGTTCCCGAAACCTTTCCACCCTTTGGTGAACTACATTTTTCCCCCAAAGAACATACACACTTCAACACATGAAGGTTGTTTAAAAGCAAAACAACCAGTAATGTTTTAATTTGGATTTTGCATAAACCTATTTCTTTTACTTTTCTTTATATTTAATTTTTATATAAATCTTATATAGATGAAGTTTTCTAGCCCTGTGTTCTCAAGCATAGGCTGGGATGAAGTTGCCTTTTCTGGGCTGCTTCTGAGAACACAGATCTGGACACAGTCAACAGGTAACACTGAGTTTTTCTAAACAGAGAGAAGCCATCCCAGACCTTTCTCAGTCTGTTCCCTGTGCGAATAGGATATTATATTAAGTGAGTTCATTTTATTCCAAATTCCTTTTTAATCTTTCTTTTTGCTGCCAGATGAGTTGGTAGCTTCAGTTGTTGCCATCTTGGTTGCAGCAGAATAAAAGGCAGAGACCATAGCATGCATGCCCACCCATGCCCACATCACCCTTCCCAGCATTGCAGACATTCTAGTTCTTATGATGACACAAGGAGTTTTACTTGGAAAGAATTACCCTTTTGTTTCTTACAAGGTCTTTCCTATTCTTATTATTTGCATTTAGAAACTATGTTTTGCCTCTTTTAAAAAATCACAATGGATGGAGTTCTCTGCTGACTTAGAACTTCCCGGGAAGCCTTATTCATGCTACTTTGTGGCTGCAGTGTTGGGCAGTACAGGCAGATCCTGATTGTGGTTATGCAGTCTCCTGTGCTCAGGAGACTGAAGTCTGCTCTGGACTGTCTTCTGTCTGGCGTCCATCCTTACAAGTCATAACGAGAAGCTCTGTTGTGTGGTTCAGTAATCTATTAGCAGGGCCTTTTCCAAGTTGCTCTGATTAGTCTCACAGGGAAAGCTTTCTGCTTGATTTTGTCTTCTAGGGCTCTGGGGGCTGGTTAACAATGCTGGGATCTCCACGTTTGGTGAAGTCGAGTTCACCAGCATGGACACCTACATGGAAGTAGCTGAAGTGAACCTGTGGGGAACTGTGCGAACCACCAAGGCTTTCCTCCCACTCATCCGGAGGTCAAAGGGTGAGTGGTCTCCTCCTGCCTGCCACTCCCTGGAGCAGGTCCCTCATCCTGCCCCATGTCTTGCTGTGTTAGAGGCCAAAAGGTCTATTATGCTTCCCTCTGCACCATTGGCCACCTTCATTCCTTTACAGACAGAATATGACCCGCAGCATACACACAAATGACAGATTTCCTAACCACACTGAGTTACACAGCAAAGCAGAGGTCCTGAAAACCAGTTATTATTTCTCTTTCCCATCTGTGCTGCCTTCTCCTGCAACATCCCACACAAGATCTAATCCGTCATACCTCCTTTTACCTGCTCAGAAGCTGCAGCTCACCATAAATTCCCATGCCAGGAGCAATCCTCCCCTCTATACAAAAACCAGCTGTGCCAGTGCTGGCAGGGTGGGCAGCAGCAGTGTACTATGACATGCTTCTTGCAGGGAAGTTGTCAGCTGTGTGCTGTGTTACTTTGGGAGCTTGTAACTTATGAGAGATGAGATTTGTACAGCAAGGGAATGCAGACCCGGACCTTGCATGGGTCTCAACGTAAAGGGGCAAAAGCTTTCCCATACTGGGGCCAACTGCCTGACTAAATGAGAATATTTTTCACTCTAGAGGCGTCTGCAGACAATGTTGTCCTGTGCTGCAGACCTGGCCCAGGCAGCATTTCTTCCACCATGGAAGGGTATCCACTTCTGTGGTCGAAGTTTCTCTTTCTAACACAACTCAGTGATGAACACTGATAGAAACTGCGGAGAACTGCAACCTCTGATTAGTCTGCAGCATCCAGTCTCCTACCAGCATTCTCCCCAGCCCAAATGGATGGCTTCTGGAGAGGAGAAAGGCCCCAGCTCTGGGCCTGGAGCCATAATCCGGCTGTCACACAGAAAAGGGTGCAGTGGACTTAGACTGCTCTGCCCATTTGTGGTTCAGGAGCACTCCATTCCCTTTTATGAGGCAGATACTATAAGCCACCGTTGGGCTCCTGGATTTTGTGCCTTTGAGTTGCAAATAAACAAGCTCAGCCTTGATGCCAAAGGCTTTCTTTGCTGCTGCTTCTTCTTGTCTGGGCTCAGCCTTGATTGCTGCTGAGCAATCCTGTTTCCCACTGTGCAGGCTCTGTCTTGCCTCTTCTGTGTTCCCCTTAGCACTGAGCTTTGTGTGTCACCATGTGCCTGTTCCCTCAGGTGTAATGAGCCAGGGAGCACAAGCAATGAGGTTGTTGTCCTTCCTGAAGGCCATTGCATAGGACAGCAATGCTCAGATAGAGCCACAAGCAGGTCTGCCAGGCAGCCCTTACAGATGTGCAGTGGGTGGGTGGGTGCACGTTCAGGAATCTGTGGGGTGGTGTGTGTCAGGTATCTGCTCTGCATCAGGTACCACAGCTCAGCTGTGCTTTTCCTGGCCTCTGCCTAGGTCGTGTGGTGAACATCAGCAGCATGATGGGTCGGATGGGCAGTCCTGCCCGGTCACCTTACTGCATCACCAAGTTTGGCGTGGAAGCCTTCTCTGACTGCCTGCGGTACGAAATGCAGCCCCAGGGGGTGATGGTCAGCATTGTGGAGCCTGGCAACTTCATAGCTGCCACCAACCTGTACAGCCCCGAGCGAATCAAAGCCATAGCCGACAAAATGTGGGACGAGCTCCCTGAGATAGTGCGCAAAGACTATGGCAGGAAGTACTTTGATGAGCAGGTCAGCAAGATGGAGACATACTGCAACAGCGGCTCGACAGACACCTCACCGGTCATTGAAAGTGTCGCCCATGCGCTCACCTCCACAACTCCCTACACTCGCTACCACCCCATGGATTACTACTGGTGGCTGCGCATGCAGATCATGACGCACATGCCTGCTGCCATTTCAGATCGGCTCTATGTCTATTGAGGCTTCGTGCTCCTAGGCTGCCCAGGTGGGAAATTTGTTTTAAAGAGAGCATTGTACACACTTCCCATTAGTCGTTTTTAAATTTTTCTAACCTCATTCCAGAGTACTGTATTTTAGCTCTAAAGGGTTCATTTAAACATTGGACATAACCTAAAGGACAGTAATTTGCAAGGGATGCTTCATAGGCAGGAATATGTTATGTTTGTGTAGGCAGGTTGATTCTTTGCTATTTATTTCATGTAATCCTTTTTTTTTTTCACCTCAAACATCAAGTTAAAATAATTATTTAAACTGCAATTGCTCTGAATTGTTTTCAGAATATTTTTTGCTGATGGCTGAACACAATCTTCACAATTCCTGCCTAAGATGCAGCCTTCACACCATAAAACAGAGCCCATCCATGCTGGAACGGCAAAGCATTTGCCTCCTGGTGTCCAACAGACTTTTCCAGGCCTGGTCACAATAGCACAAGGCACAACAGAGACTTCTTTAATTTGGGGATCAGAACTCAAAATGCTCGAGGTGCTGAAACTGAGCATCTGATCCTGTCCCTTTCTCCCTTAGAATGATATTGATGAAACCTTAGAGAAAAGGAACCAATCTGCTTTTCTGGCATGCTTTCTTGCAAAGGAGTTCAAGGATCCAGGGACTCAGGGACTCAGTCTCACAGGCCTTTCCCACAGGAGTTTCTTACTCGTATGAGCATTCCCATGAGGGTGAGCAGCTTTACGCACAGGACTGCAGGCGTCAGGATTGGCCTGTAATAACATTTCTCTTCAACAGTCATTGAACATCAACTCCAGATTTAGTTTGGAAAAGAGTTTCTCTCCAGCTCCTGTAATTTGTGAGGATCACCGCTGAGCAGAGGGACGCAGAGAGGGTTATAGTCACATCAGTGAATGCCGTTCTCAACAGGGACCTCAGAGTTACACCGAAGTCTTTGTACAGCACCTTGCACAGAAGGGCCTTAACCCTGACCGGGACCTCTAGGCACTATTGCAGTGCAGGTGATGATAACAATAGTAACTTTTATTGAAGGAGTCACTGAGCTGAAATACATCTAACACGACATAAATCTAACAGAATGTCCATAACCCTAAAGTTAACTTCTTAAGAGCAGTTTCGCTTCCATGATGGTTGTTTACATGTCTGAGAAACATTTGTTTTGTACTGTAAGAAAAGAAAAGGAAAAAAAAACACATAAAAGAGCCTTTCATGGGGAATGCAGAAAGATTTCACTTTTTTTTAACCTTGAAAGGTAAAAAAAAATAATTAATTAAAATAGCCATCGTTAGTGAAGTTAAAAAGAAGGGATCTCACGTGCTGTAGTAACATACCATGACATGATCAAACTCCTTTGGCTTAATAAATGTATACATGAATTATAACAAAATTCAGAGGCTCTCTCTCTTTATTTTTTTAAATATTTAAGGTGAAAAGCTCATATTCTGTAGTGTTGTGGGTTCTTTTTTAATTTGGTGAGATTTGTGCCTGTTATGCATACACACTGCATTTGGAGGCTGATTTGTGGTCTTGCGTCTTATGTGTCCGTGTTGGATAGCGCAAGACTGCCATACTTGTCTGCATACCAGATGTATCCCACATCTTGTGACAAATGTGCCTAACCCCTGGATTCTGTGTGTTCACAGCTCTTAAACCTGCATCTCTACTGGACTCCCACATATTACAAAGGATTATTATGGATTATTCCCAGGGAGCAGGAAGAGAAACTGAGCTCTGAAGGAGGGGGGGTGACAGTGGGTCAGCAGGGCAGGCACACAACAGGTCACTGACAGACCCAAAATAAAACCCTAGGAGAGACTTGCTGACTTTCAGACCTTCGTGATCTTCTCCAGAGTCCCAGCAGTGGTAGCTGCATCTTGTACAGGGCCTATTGCCTCATTTTCCGATACGTGGACTTCTCCCTGGGACAAAACATAAGAGTATGAACCACAAAGGACCAACTTGCAAGCCAGAGCAAAACACCTGGGTAGCAATGTTTGCTGCAGGTGGTGCAGCAGAAAGAGAAGAGTCTTTACAAGAAAAGTTCTTGTAGTTTAAAAATTTAGCCCCAAGATGCTAAGTAATGCAAAAAATCATGTAATTCCACTTGGGATGCTAGCTCCCAATTTTATGCACAGTGCTGGGTTTTCATATAGACGTCAATGAAGTTAGATATGAAAAAGGCAGTGCGCAGCTGAGTTATCTCGGTTTAGCTCAGAGACCCCTAAGAGCAAATGTAGCAGACTTTTAACAGTGCCATGTTTATTCCCAGCCAGAAAGACAAAGCCGAAGTGATAACTGTGCTCACATTTACACAGCATCTCTTCCGGAGGCTTCTGAACTCTTCCACATGAGGTCCTCACAGGGAGCTCTGAAGCCGTGCCACTGCTCCGGGGCCAGAGGAGATATGGTGGTACCGCTGCCCTGCAGCGTGATTCGCAGGGGACTGTGTGGCCACATACGGTGGGGAGGCGATGGCCCAGATGCTGCTGTGCATCGTGGCCATTCCCAGGTTTCTGTGTGAGTTTGGTAGCTGATTCGTGGTCAGGAGGGCAGCAAGCTGGCTAGTTTTCCTGCTGGCAATCCCACAATTTCAGGGTTTGCCCTGAGAAGCGCATTAAAAGCTAATCCCCTCTGGTTTTGCATGACTGTCCTTGCGACTCGGTGCGCTCTTGGTCCTGCCTGCACGGTGCCACTGCAGCTCCTGGAATAGCTTCAGCCCATTGAGTTTATTTGAAAACTAAAAAGAGCAAAAGCATAGCAAGAGGACTTGGCCGGGCACCTGATCCTCTGCACTCCTGGAGCTGCCTCAGTGCGAGCTTCTGCCCCCTTGGGAGCAGCTAGGGAGCCTGGGGGGTCAGTTTGCAGCAGTGCTGACCCCTGGGCTCTAGTCTGATCCCAGCTGGCTGGAGGGAGGGCTCTCGCTTCCGAAATTTCTTTCCAAGCAAAGACTGTTGGCAATGACGCAACAGATGTCACCGTGCAGCATCCCTTGGGCAACCTGGAGTTAAAAATAACTTTCCTTTGTGTGGTGGGAGGCAGCAGAGATGGGGTAATTTTAACTACAGCTGTTACATCTTGTTCTGAGCCTTAATGTGGAAATCATGAAGTCCTACCCACTTCAGAACTTTTTGCTCCTAGCGATGAGGGCTGTGAAAGCTGCATTTGAGAGCAGCGTTTAGTGACCCCTTACTGCCACGTTATCCAGATGAAGCGCAGGGATTTCCCAGTTAAACAGAAAATCATTTCACGGCCAGGAAGTCGCACAGCTTTGGGAGAGCTGGTCCCAAAGCCGTGCCTCAGCTCCCAGGTGCTGGCAGAGGTCTTGGCCCGGACTGCCTCCCGCATCTCAGCCCCATGAGTCTGGCTGAGACTCACGGTCCTGGCCTGGCTGCTCGGAAACAGGACTGCTCTGGATACGGAAAAGAGGAAAACGCTGCTGTTCAGGCAACGTTAAAAAGCTGAGTGCAGGGTGTCCTCCCCAGTTTAATTAAATATAACAATTAAATAGATGCTCAATTAAGTATGAGTGACTCGGTTGCTGAGCTGCAAAGTCAAATCCCCGTCTGTACCGAAGTTGGAGTGACGCCAAGGGGCCTTGCCGCAAAGGGTATGTTGCAGCTGCTGGTACATCGTGGACTATGGCTTTGAAAAGAAAGTTATCTCCCCAGCAAATAAGAAGGGAATCATAAGCATAACTGACAGAAGATCTGATGACACCTCCCTGGGGAGATACCGCTCAGGAGCACAGCACCGGTTTCTCTTCCCTCTTTCCCAGCAGCGATGTAGGGTTTGCTGTGCAGCCTTGGGGTGCTGCAGACTTACACTGGTGCTTCCCCGTGCGAGATGAAGTGCCGGCCTGGTACCGCCAAAGCAGCGAGCAGTGAGTTCTTCCTCACCATGCGTGAGTGCAAGAAGCGGGAGATGCCAGGGCCAGGAACAGCCCATGTACCCATCACACGGATGGCAGGTGGTGCTGGCAGTGCCACCCCCTGCTCGTCACCACCCACCACCTGGGCATCACAGCCCTCGCTGGGTGGTGGGTGAAAGTGATGCTGTGAATGTGCCTAATTTTGGCTGTCAGCTGGGGGAGCGCACGCTAAGTCAGCCGGACAGACTGCCTGGAACGGGCTCACCATCACCCCTGCCAGTGGGGTCCCACATGGGCGTCCCAGCGTGGCCTGTGTGAGTGGGGTCTTCCACCCACGACCATGCAGTGGCACAGATGCCATTCTGCAGCATCCCTGCAACCGGTGAGGGAGAGGCGGAGGTAGTCATCTACCACCTTCTACCACCCAAAGGGCCCCAGGATTTCAGGACTGCCCGGAAAACCACCGGTCAGGCTGCTCTGATTCCGTGGCCAGAAGGCAGCTCCCTGCGGTCTGCAGGAAGCATAGGGGCAAGGAGGCTGGCGAAGATGTAGGTTGTTATCTTAAAATAATTTTTGCTAACACAGTGTTTTGTTTGCTACTGAGTGTGGTTATTTGAAGATGCCGTTTAGTCAGCATCTGTCCCCGATCACAAATGAGTCTGTCTTTCTGGGACTCTACCAACATAATGAACTGGAAGAGGGACTGGACCTGGCTGCAGGCTCCTCCAGTCATCCCCTCCCTTCCCGAGCACAAGGTTGTGTAATTATTTACGTGATGTGGGACATCTTTAGTAGAAAAGCTTGGGAGACCTGTCCTCACCTCCCACACAAGTCCCGAGGAAACAGAGCCCTGCCGAAGCAGGGGTGCTCTGGTTTCACAGCCATGCAGCGAGCACATCATCCCACCCACAAACTAGCTGGGATGTGACTGGTGCTGAGGAGCTGTGCCCTGGGAACCACAGCCTCGCTGCGGCCACCCCAGACATCTGCAGCCCTCGGCGGGGACTTCGGCCCGTCCTCCCTTTGCATTTCTGACAAGCTTCTACGTGCCGGTCCCCGGGGTATTTGCTCCCCTCTCTGCCGACCCCTCCATCAGCATACAGGGCTGGGCACTGGTGAAGGGTCGGTCATGCCTTTCCCAAGGGAAAGAAGGCATAGAAAACTAAAATCCCCCTCCTGGGCTTGTGCAGGTATTCATCCTTGAACCAAACCTTACTTTATTTTCCAGCCAGAATCGCCAGTTGGGAAGTAATAGGAGCCTGCTCTCCCCCTCCCCAAATACCCACACACCAAACCCCCAGAAAGCTTTTTGCCGGAGCTGGGGGTGAAAGTGTAAATGTTCCCATCCTCATTTCTTCCTCAGCTGTGAATGTCAGAGCAGTGGCGTAAAAAATGCGGTAATATCCGGAGCTGTCACTGCAGTGGTATTTCTGACTTTGCCTGGAGCAGGATGGACCATAAATCTTGCGAGATAACGTGTTGCCACAGAGACTTCCAGCCAGTTTTTCAAGCCTTAGGAGTCTGAACGCTGCCGGCACATCTGAACCAGACCACCCAGGGCCGGGCAGTGCTGGTGCAGAAAACAGCAGGTTTCGGTTGTACCCATGAACACAGGGTGAGTGTTTGCTGCTTCCCCTGTTGTGAGATCTTGGAGGTGTTGTGGGAAATCTTACCAGGATCCAATCCATAACTCAGTGAAATTGGGGTATTTGTTGTCAGGAAAAGTAAACTGATCTGAAGGAGACACCAGGAAAAATTATGGATTGGTTCAAAAGAAGCTTTGGGCTATTGTTGGTGTGTCACCTCTGGATCTGCAATGAGTTTAAAACCACTGAGAAGGGTTTTACTCCCTGATGGGTCATCAGGACCTAACCAGCCCCAGCTGGGACCTCCCGCCCTGCCCATGGCCCAAGATGCCATTTCAACCCCACCTGCGGCTGCTCATCTCTCCTGGGGCGGGGATGGAGGATGCTGGTGTTCAGCCCCACTGGGCTGACCCCAACAACCCCTGCCTACCCTTCTCTCAGTGGGCAGAGCCCGTGATCCTGCTCAGGGCAAGGGATGGATTTGCCTCCGATGGGGATGCTCCTGGCAACCCTGACACTGCTCTCGCTCAACCTCCTGCACTTGGGAACAGTCCTGATGGCAGCAGGAGGTCACCCCCTCCCTCCTTGTCCTGCCTCTGCTTCTTCCTACTGCTGGGAGGTCCCTGCTGTCCCCGGTCGGTGTGCTTCTGGCTGGGTGCTGGCATGCAGCAGAGGGTGCTGGATCAGCAGGAGTGGAGGCAGCGGCTTTCCTCTGGCTCACCAGCACTTTCCCTGAAGCTCCTCTGGATGCCACTCTGCTCCCTGCCTCTCCGAGCCCAGTCTGCGGGGATTAGCCATGCTCGGCAGAGACCTTTCCAGATGAGGGAATTGCCCTCCGCCCCATGGAGACAGGGATTTGCGTTCCCTTTGCTGATGCTGTGGGCCAGCTCTGTCCCTGTGTCACTTACGAGTTTTCCATAGCACCGAATCCCGCAGCAAGGAACAACGTGGGGTTCTCCCAGCTCACCTGCTGTGGAGCAGCACTTCTCACGAGTGACACCACCGGCGCTCCTGGAAAGTAGGGCCCTGCACAGAGAGAGGGGCCAAACCCCCCGCATGGCACAGCCCAGTACTGCTGCTGCCCAGGCAGCACCCCCAGGAACGCAACCCTTCCTCCTCCTCATCCCTCGCTTCCTTCTGAACCCTTCCTTTGTTTCTCAGCTCCTGGGAGGTCCCTCAGGTTAATTGCTCGGCCGGATCAATGTGCTTCCAGCTGTGCGCGGGCACTAATCAGTGAGGGGCTCCAAGGGCTGAATGTCCCGGGGAGGGGGTGCAAGTGGCTCCCGGGCTCCTCTTGGCAGTGGCTGTGTTTTTGCCACTGCATATGTGGCTTTGTGCCAGGTCAGGCTGATGTCCCTCTGTGTCAAGAGGTGGGATCTGGCGGGTGGGAAGCCCTGGCGGGCACAGGGAGAGGCCAACAGCTCCTCTGAATGGGGATGATGCGCTCAGGGCTGGGGGTTCGGAGGTCGGGGGGTGACTGCGGGAGCAGTGACACCCCTGTGTTCCACAGCGCCCCGTGGCTCTGAGGGTGCCCACTCTGCATTCTGTTGCTGAAGAGGAGATGGAAGCGCACAGGCAGGTGGACAGGATCTTCTGAAACACTTAGCTCAGCCATAGTTTGCCACCAAAAACCGTTTCTGTGCCTGGGGGATGGTGACCATCACTGGCTGAGCTCTCTGAGTGCTCTGCACTGAAACCTGGGGATGCACCCATGGCCGGAGCTGGTGGCCCCTGCGCTGGGGAAGGTGAGCCACTGGCAGGGACATCAAGAGCACCTCAAAAGGTTGGTAGATGGGTTTTTTTCCTCCTGTTGTTCTTTAAAGCAAGTTCTCCTCGCAGTCTCAGCCGGGCCGGGCCCACGGTGCCCATGGGAGGCACGGGTGGGTGTGCCGTGGGGGCAGCATGGCACAGGGATGCTGCGGGGTGACACAGGCACACAGGGATGTGGCAGGGGTACCACAGGAGACAGTGTGGCATCTTGGGGAGGCTACAGGGGCACAGAGCAGCTTGCCATAGGATGAGTTTGAGTGTGCGCGGCTAAACAGCGAGTCACCATGCGCTCCCAAGGGGTTCAGAAGTGGTGGGTGGGAGGACAGGCTGTCCCCAGGGTGCTGTCCCCAGATAGAAACCCCCGGGGCCCTTCCAGCCACTCACCATCTGCATGCAGAGGGGAGCTGGTGGGACATCCCCAGCTGCCAGGACAAGTGTCCAGCAAAGCCCTTCTTGTGCATCAGCTCAGCCCTCCTGTGTGGAGGAGGTTGTGGGAACGAGGTGGGCAGAGACCTGGGGTCCTCGGCTCTAAGCATTAAGCCATTGCTTATCCCTCTCCCAGGAGTGTTTCAGCTTGCCTGGAAGCCCAGGCACCCCCGGGATGTGGTGCCTGATAGTTGCGTTGTGCCCTGCAGTCCCCCCCCAGACACAACGGGTGTCAGTGCTGTGTCCCAGCCGCGTGCCCCAAGTGCTGAGCAGAGGTGAGCACTTGTCCCCTGGCCCAGACAAGGTCCCTTTCAGCCCTGGAGAGGGAGAACAACGGGTGATGTATCTGCCAGAGACGATTCAGCTGCCGGCACAAAGCATGGTCAGAGTCGAGCTGTGTGCCAGTGCTGCTGGCCATGCACCGGCTGGTACTGGGCCACCAGGCTGAGCCCCTGCTGCCCTGAAAGGCTCTTTGTGGCCCTGGCTGCTGCGGACGGATCTTGCGCCGCTCGTCTCCGTGCCCAGCCACCATCTCACAGCAGGCTCCTGCGTGCTGACGCTTTTGTGACTATGACCCACTGCAGTCGCGCTCCGATTTGCACCGTAACTGAAACCCATGCTGAAACCCTCCAGAAATCGCTCAGAGTGAAGAATGGAGCACCAGCAACATGGGCTTTTTTTGGTTTGCTCTAGATGTGGCCACTCGACCTATGCTGGGCAGAAGACCTTGTGTCACCGTGTCTGGGGTGTGATGCTCTCCCAGGACACTGCTGCCCCTGCATGCAGGTTTTCCATCTGGATGCCACATGTCCCACATGGTGCTGAGGGTCACCAGCTCCGTTCCCTAACGAAGACCCATGCCAGAGCCCCTCACGTTGCCATGGGGTCTGTGTCCAGGAGCTAACCTGGCCTTGATGTACGCCTGCATACGGCTCTGCCCAGAGGCACTGAGGCTTTGCTGCCGTTTGTTCTTCCATGGGATGGAGGATTAGCCGCTAACACTGTCGCTTGTGAGTAAAAGGGGCCTTACGTGGTCCGAGGCTGTGCTCAGTGGCAGTGTGTGCCGGCGATTGCACCAGGGAGCAGAAGTGGGGCAGGTGCCCTGGCATCTGAGGATAACCCTGGGTGTTTTTCTGTCCCGTTTCAGGGCAATGTTGCTGCCCTGGAGGACTGCGTTTTCTGACTGCTGTTGCCCTTCTCCAATTCTTTAGGAAAAAATCCAGGCATGCTAACTCCATCCATCCCAGAGATGGAAAAAATGTGCCCGGATTCCCAGCCCAGCTGATAGCCAGGTCTCCGAGAAGGCAGGACACACGATACAGCCCTCGCGCCCTCTGTCTCCAGGGAATGCCTGCCAGGCTGAGCTCCTGCTCCTGGAAAACACTGCTCTGGCACTACCTCACAGCCAGCGGAGATGGGACTGCCGACACCAAAGAGATCTTTGAGATGTGCTTTTCGACAGGATTCATCCCGGTTTGATACAGCAGAGAGAAAAGGAATCCACAAGGAATTACGCAGGGGCCTGTAGATGTCTGTTAGACTGCAGCGAGGATGAAAGCAGATGAGCTTTTTTTAGGACTCAGCTGAGACGCTCTTTGAGATCCACTCTGAGCAGTGCTTTGAGCTGAGCTGGCGGCTTTGATCCCGAGTGCAGTGGGAGAGCTCGCGGGAGCTCTTGTAGCGCCGCAGCGGCAAGCAGCAGGCAGGCAGAGATTTTGAGCTAGTAACAGTGTTCCCAAAGCGATCACAACCGTTTCGGAGGATTTCTGTAAGTGAAGGCAGCCAATGGGCAGGGCTGGATTTTTAGCCGGCTGGTGACCAGGTGGTGGATGCGTCTTAAGCTGTAACTCCATGGCAGAATTTTGAAAACATCACATTACTTAAGACCTGATTTTGGAGGTGTTGAGAGTGCCGTCAGTGGCAAAACCTCCCAAAGCTTCTGCAGCAGCAGCAGCAGCCCCTGAGCAGCCAGGGGAAACGCCGGCATGGCTGCTTGGAGATGCTTCCCCCAGCCCGGGGGTCCGCACACTTGGGGACGAGCTGTGGGTCACCTAGCTTGGGCTGTGACCCCTCTGACAGCCGTATCCTTGTCACCTCCCCATCCTTACGAGATCAGCCCTTTTCCAGCCTGATTACAGGCCTGGCTGGAAATGCAGACGACTCATGGTTTCGGCGTGAGTCACGGAAGGTTCGGTGGCTTTTCTCTCCGTGCTGCGCCAGGCTTGGGGCTGAAGCGGTGAGCTGGCAGCATCGGCCTCCTCGCCCTGAGGAAGCGGATCCACAGCCTTTGTGTTTGCGGAGAGAAGTTTGGATGCATCCTGAGCAGGCTCAAGGGGAGCAAGGATGAGTCCCAGGTGTTATTTTGAAGACCCCCTCTTTTTGAGGGGGGAAAAGAGGCCCCTGAGGTGGGTGGTGGGAAGGCTGGCCTTCCCGGGGACCCCCGGTATGGGGGGATCTGCTCTGGGGGGGCAGGGCTCGGTGCGTGCCGTGCTCCCTCTCCCGGCTCCGAGAGGGCCAGAGCCGTTCGCCTCTCCCGGGGAGCGCAGAGACCTGCCAGACTCGCTCCCCTCCACCCGCAGGAGTTCCTGCCCTGCCGGGTTTGCAGGGAGAGGCGGGTTTTTAATTAAGCAGACTGTTACAGCCGGGGGACACCGCCAAGTGCTGGGGTAGATGAGCCCTTCCTTGTGCCTGTAGGGCCAGCGCAGGACCTCGGCTCTCCCTGCCTGTGTTGTGTCATGCTGTTGGGGTCAGAAGCAGCAGTGTTGGTATGCAGAGGGTCGCCCCGGAGGTCACGTAACATCTGGGAGGTGAGGGAAGCCCGAACGGGCTATGGTCATAAAGCACTCAGAGAGGAAATGTCTTATCTGTGTGCTACGTGCTGCTGCCTTTTATTTGATGTGCTGTGCTTGGGGAGAGCATGGTGCTGTGCCAAGGCGGGGACGCGCAGCTCGGTCCCCCCTGTGCACAGGCACTGCTCTCAGACACGTCCTCCCCCCCCCGGTCCCCTGAACCAAGTCCCCAACCAGCCACGCGCGTGACTCCTGAGTGTCCGTGGGGCTGCGACGGGCCCTGCTGCTCCCACAGACCGGCTGCGCTGGAGGGGCTCTCCCGCGCGGTTTGCTCGGGTACCGCTGTGTCTGGGCTCCACAGCGTTTGTGGCATCCTCCAGCTCTGCGGCGGACAGTGACCGTGCAGAGGTCCAAATGTCCCCCATCCTCTGCTTTGTAACTCCCCCCGTCTTTCCTTTGCCCATCACCCTCCTGTGAGCCTCCTCCCCGGCCAGAGCCCGGCAGGGACGGGTGCCTCGTGCTCAGCCGGCTCTCCCGAGCTTCCCACTCAGCCTCGTGCCACCTTCACCGCGGCTCCTGCATCCTCCAAGCCTGCTCCCAGCCTTCAATATGCTGATAGTACCCCTTACGCTCCGAGGCTTAAAGAGGCTTGCGGCAGTCATAAACTGTGGGAGCTGTCTTTTGTGTAAAACGCTATTATTTTATTTTGTTTGTACTAAAAGTAGCTTGGAAATGCTGTCGATGAACAGCTATGGAAACACCTCCCGAAGCAATGTGAAATATCTCAGGGCGAAGCTTTGCAATGGGCACCGCCGATGTCCTGCCTGGGAGCCCAATGACCCCAGCACCACTTCTCCAGCTTCAGCATCAGTTTGTAATGTCAACGTAAGCCTCTGGTATAATAGCAGCCCTGTCATTTATGCTTACTTATCAGTCTATTTATAATATCTCTAAGCAAGCCCATTATTTATTGGGATAAAATTGGCTATCCAGAGAGGTTGAAGTCTGCACAGGGTCAGGAGGAACACGAATACCCATTTTCTAATTCTGACACTAAAAGCCTCCCAAAGGCGAAGGCTGTCAGTACTATTAGCAGACATTACTGTGCAACGGGAAGACAATTACCGCAGGAGAGCCATTTCTCCTGGGCTTAATGATTCACCAGCATATGTGAGTGCCATTAATCCCCAAGGGAGCGGGGGCAGGTGGCCTCAGGAACACGCTATTCCCCACTCGAGCGTTGCAGCGATGCTGTAGAGAGGTTTTCCCCGTCTCTGGGTATCTCGGAAAATACTCTGAGAGGGTGGGGGGCTGCTTGGCAGGCCACAGGGGCTGTTGCACTTGAACCGGACCATGCTTTGGGCTTTTCCAGTGATACCTGCTACTCTGCAATGGAAATCCTCCTGGTGAGGCCTTTTCCCTTGAGCAAAGACTGTTGTTGCAGCAACAGCCATCCCATGCAGAGTCAGGAGAGAAGCTCAGCACGTTCACTTGCCTTTTGGGTGTTCAGGAAGCTCCTAGACCCTCTGGGGTTCCCCGCAGGAGAGATCACAGCTAGGCTTCAGGGAGAAAGCAACTCCAGCCCTCCCCTAACGGCAGCACTGGCTGCGTCGCCGCCCTTGTGGTGGCTGCTGGGCGACGCTGAGGACAACACCTGGGGACGTCCCTCGCTGCCTCTGTGGCCATGGGGCATCCTGGCTACGGGAGCTGGGTCCTGCACGGGGCTGTTCCCTGCCAGCTGGTCCAACACGCACAACACAAGCTGGCGTGGGCTGTGGAGTAGTCGGTTTGTAATGGAAATGCTGCCTGCAGAGCTCCCTCTGCTCCTCGGCGACACTCTGAAACTCCCCTGCCTTCTATTAAATGGTTTGTATGAAATCATAGGTGATTTCTGAGCGCAATACGCACAATTAAAGGTATGATGATAAACAGAGGAGCTTACACTGGGGCTGCAAACTGAAGAGCTTCTCCTTCCCAGCAAAGGCTTGCACGTTGGATTCACTGGCTGCCTTTGCAGGGGAAGGCTTATAAGAAAAAATAAATAAAAGGCCCTTTAACCCCCAAGCTTGAAAAGCCTGGTAAAATCTGTGTTCATTTGTTATTTATTGCCACAAAATATTTATCTGACAGTTGTAATCACTGCTAATACCTCCAACGTGGCATAAAGCTTAATTGCTT
Source organism: Vanellus vanellus (assembly GCF_965231255.1). NCBI lineage: Eukaryota > Metazoa > Chordata > Aves > Charadriiformes > Charadriidae > Vanellus > Vanellus vanellus. The sequence continues at coordinate 15,546,862 of NC_138913.1, forward strand.
GAACTTTTCTGTCAGCAATGAGATAAAGCAATGCCCTTCTTGCATCAACAATTAGCTTATCCCATAGCAGCTTGCGGCGCCTGCTGCCTCCTCCTTCAGCTCCGTGTGCTCGGGAGAGGCCGTTTGCTGGCTGTGCCGCACTCCTGCGAGCCCCCACGAGGCACGGCACGTACTGCGGAGCTGCGGCGTGGGTGGTGATGGAGGTGAGGAAATCTGGGGGAGGAGTGGCTGCGGGGACCAGGAAGGCAAGCGGCGACTTAAGAGAGACAGAAATACGAAGAGTTGAACCAGCACGAGTCCTTCTGTTGGAGCGGTCCGCCCAGCGAGCGAAGTGCCTGTGAGCTGTTTTTTAGGGTTTTTTTAGGGGAAGGAAGAATTGTCCTCTAGCATGCCCCACGAGGCAGCATGCCACAAAATTCATTACCCTCAGACTAGTTTTACTCCTCCCGTAAAATACATTTTGTGTCTAATCTCAGCAACGCAATGTCTCTTCGCCACCATCCTGGCAGCGAGTTTCACCGCCGATGAGTAAGGAGAGAAGCCTCGCTGTAGCGGCGAGAGCAGCCCTGCTTGGCAGGCACATATGGTACCCTTTTTGTGGAGACATATTCCCTCCCTCCCCCCCCCTTCCCCCCCGTCAGGCTGTTTTGAGCTTCCTTAGCCTGAAATCACCAGCACTTGTTTTACGGCGCATCACGCGCCAGGCGAGATGCCGCCTCTCTGGCTCTGTAGCCGGGTGGATGTGCCCCGGGGATGGCGTGCGAGGCCGAGCTCGGAGCTCAGCCCTGTCTGCCCACAGCCCGGGGGTACGCGCGGGGCTCACACCCCTTCAGGAAAGCCTTCAGCCCGCGGTCAGAGGCTCACTGGCACGTCTGCCCTCCAGAATGAGCCACAAGAGCCGTAGAGCAGGACAGGGTTCATTTCTCCTTGTGGGCACCTATGGCACATTTAAATCTATTTAAACTCATCTGCAGAGAGGAGCATCTCTCCATGCTACCCACAAAGCAGCCAGTGCTTTGCTTCTCATGTACAGAGAACCAAACAGTCTTCATTTTGCCAAAGGAAGGCAGGAGAAATATTATTGCCTATGGAGAACCTTTGCTGAGCAAGAAAAGACAAGCTTTTACGCATTGTATCAGGCTGGCGGAGTTCGCTGATGAGAAAGCCAACCCCCAAGAGAGGCTGCAGAACCAGCAAAGCCACTGCGCACCCGGAGCTGCTGGGCAGAGGCTGCCTGTGCTCCCTGCACCCCACTGCCCACATCCCACACCCCGCATCCCGCATCCCACACCCCGCATCCCGCATCCCGCAGCCCACACCCCACACCCCACACCCCGCAGCCCGCAGCCCACACCCCGCAGCCCGCAGCCCACAGCCCGGCCGTGCAGCATCCCCAGCCCCTCAGCCCTGCCGCTGCCTCCCGGGCACTCCTCGCCAGCTCTGCTCACTGTCCCCTGCCTGAGATGATCCCAACCGCAGATTACTATTTGGTTCACGTTTCGGTATAGGGGGAGGTTGTAGCATCCGCCTTTCACTCCTGTCCTTGTTCCAGAATGAGTCACCAGGATGAAGGAGCTGAGCAACAGGCGGGAGGATAATTTGCCTTGTGATGGTGATTCAGGCTCTGCGGGGTGGTGACAGAGAGAGCAGAGCTATTGTTTCTCCTCGTCAGCTGATGACAAAAGCGTTCTTACCCCTCTTATGACATTTCGTTGTAGAAGAAATATGAACAAAGTGATGTATAAAACAGCGATGAGTGATGTCCCTGCTTCAGGAAACACCCTCTGGTTCTCTCGGTCTACCCTGAACACCAGCACAACCACATACCACAATCAACACGGCAGTCAGATAGCCCCTCTCTTGCCCAGGGATGCTGTTATCGCACCACCAGGAGCAGCCCAGTGCACAGGAGGGCTGGAGCTGCCTCGGGGCGTGCAGACGGAGCAGCGCTCCGCTGGGGCAGCTTTGGAGTGCCACACCAGCTGCCGGTGCAGACTGCATCAGCAAATTCCTGCATCTGTGTGTCACCCAGCGTCACCTCAACCAAGTGGTTTATTAGGGACACGGCACAGTCGTGCACTGCGAAGACGGGCTGGAGTTTGAACGGCTTCCACGTGAGGGATGGTTCAGTAGGTTAGGGCAGTTCTACAGACAGCAGAAATGCATGACACGGGGAGAGCATTACGGAAGTCTACTAAATACCAAGTGCTGTGACAAATAGGGAATAGCTGTCCTCTGGCTCTTCTCGTAGGAGCTTTGGGGGCATCAGGTGAAACTAGCAGAAGTCTGTTCACAACAACAAATGGGGAGATACTCATTTAGAAAATCAGTAGCTAAGCTGGGAAACTCTTGGCTGCGTGGCATAGAGGCTACTAAAATTTTACAAGGATTCAAAAAATGATTCATCAGATTCATGGAAGAAAACACCTGGTGGTCACTAATTCAAATACAATCCTGCTACGGAGTGCCTGAATCAAGCGCCAGCAGATGTAGGGAGGGCATTCAGGACTCATTTTCGGAAGCTCCCCTGGACACTTACTCTTCCCTCGGCACCCACTGGGGAGGTGCACCACTGGTGTGACTCACTGAGACTGTTTCCACGGCCCTTTGCTCAACATATGTGTGAAGTTTATAGGTTTCTGCATAAGTAATATGCGGACTTTCAACAAATGCTGCCTGATCAGTTACTGCTCCAGAATGGCGAAATTAATATGAAGTTGAACTGGGAAAGCTTAAATCAGCATTTACTGACTTTACCGTTTTCTTCTCCTGATTCTTTACATTTTACATACTTTGCATTTGCATTTTAGATTAAGTCCTAGGAGCTGTGTGTAAGATTAATGCATGATTGATAGCAGCTTCAGGATATTCAGGCAGCAGTAATAAGTCTATTATTGACAGTGAATATTCATAGGGATAGATCAGCTCGGAGGATTAAAAGACATATCCTAGAGGGGTGGAAACGGGGGCAATCAAATAAATGAAGCAGAAAAGGTGTAGCTTTATTGGCCCTTTACAGTCACTGTCTCTGAGTCTCCTTCAGTTCATAATTACTCTTGCCGGAAGATAACAGCGATTAGCAGTGGCTACAGATCCCTGGGCTCTTTGAAGTCCTGAACAATAGACCACAGGAGGTGCTACGGGACCTTCTTCATCTTCTCCCTAGTCTACACCATCCCTGGGTCATGCAAACTGCTGACGGCTGTTTCCATCAGCTGCGTTGCCAGTCGCCTTTGATCGCAGCCGCTCTTCTAATAGCTTCGAGGAATAGGTTTCATTTTGGTAGAACAGAAATCACTCGTTGCCTGATCGTATCAAAACAACCGCGAGGGAGGCAGTCGCTGTATGTGCCGGGGCTGGGAGGAGAGGTGAGCTGGTTTGGGCAGCGCCGAGGTCCCACGAGGGAACTTTGTCCCCTCCCGACTGTCTGGTTCAGCCCCGTGAGAGCAGCACCCTGAAGCCCGGGCTGGGTTTGCTTCGGCCATGGTTTTGCGTAAGCGTGAAATAAAGCATCGGGCTCATCCTCAGATCCAACAGGCACAGTGAAATGCAGAGGGCACAGAAGGCCAGCACTTGCCTCTCAATTAATCCTTCAATCTAATAATAAAATCTCAAAATTAAAACCAACATGTCTCCTTAATTCAAATGTGTTTTCCTTAATTGCCAGCGAGTTACAAAGACATTCATCCTGTACACAACAAGAGCCTTAAATACGTTTTAATTTCTCCATAAGATAAAACCACCATTTAACCGTTCCCCATGTGGGTTTGCTCTAATTTCATACCATTAAGATGTTAGAACATGGCAGCCCCGTTTCCGCGCGCTGCACGGGTACAAGCAGATGTTTCGTCGGCTTGCCCACTGCCAGCTGATTCCATCTGTCTGGTCTAGGGCTTTGCAGCACCAGCAATAAATGACTCACGCTGAGCATGGGGGTTTTATGCTTTCCATGTTCAGAAAGTAGTAGGAAGGACGGAGCTCTCCCCCCCTACGTACCTGACACCTGCCAGGTGCTGCTCAGGACTTTCTGCACCGTTTTTGCACAACAGCCTTGTTACGGCCGAGGAGGCTGCGCCAGCGCCTTTGCAGATGGGGAGATTGGTTTGGTCTCTTCGCAGGTGTTCTCTGAATTAGCCAGCTCTGAACATGAAGGCACAAACACCTTCTCCTAACATCTCCGAAAGTAGGTCAAGAGGAAATTCATGGATCCTCAAATCTGATTGCTTATTATCTCGAGCAACGATATGATGTTATCCCTCTCAGAAACAGCGGGGCTTGGCCTGCGCTGTTTCTGTATGGAAGCTGCTGCAAACACCCACAGTTCTGATGGATAGGAACCTTTTTTTAGAAAAAAAAAAAAAAAAAAAAAAGAAAAAAAGTATCACAGCCCAAGTTTTAATTGAAGCCAGATGATATCAATTTGTTCCTGTGGCAACACCAGCCTAGACAGCTCCTCTCACTCCCAGCTGCTCAGGTACCTGTTAGTATATAATCACTTCTGCTCTCAGCTCTGTTTTTTCAAATGAAGGTGGGAGACTGGTGGGAGCCTCTCTGGACCACTGGTTTGTTGTCCAGGTAAGTACCTGATGTGGTGACAGCTGTATCATGCAGTGCTGTAAGTACCACAAGGGGTAGGAGAGGGCTCTGTAGCAGCTGGAGGTGGAACTGCTCATCTTTGTCTAATGGAGAGGCAGCAAAAGGTTTCTGACCCCTAAACCCATGCTTGGCCGTAACCAGAGCAAGGTCACCGTTTGCATAGTGCAGATACAGATCTCCTGTGTGAGTGACCTCATTTTAGACCTTGCCATTTGATTTACCCCCCTCTTGCTGTGTCCTGGGGAGTGATAGAAGGTACTCAATTCCAATCTTGCTTTCTCCTTCAGCAGATTTCAGTGTCTCCTGAGATACCGCAAGAAATTGAAATGCGCCCCCGGGTTCCTAGCCTGTATCTCCTCGGCCCCATCTCTGGGGCTGGGTTTGGCTTCATTTGGTGCCGTGGGTGTTGCCTGTTTCACCGGGGTCTCCAAGCTGGAGATGCTCAGGGAATCACTGACTCTCCACCTGCCCCACATTGCACCCCAAAAACTTTCTGAGCCTGATGGGTTCAGGTCCCTGCCAGGAAAAGGCTGCCCCTCTCTGGAAAGGGCTGCAGGGTGCTGGAGCACAGCAGCGCTGGTGAAGCCCCTCTCCCTCCACAGAGGGAAGCACAGAGTGTGCGTCTCCTCCACAGCCCATGGGCAGCACCCATGTTACGTACACACGTCTTTGCAGCGTGCAAAGCTGGAGTTTGTGTGTGGAGATGTACTGTAGTGCCAGGGATATCCCCCCTGCCTGAGCCTCCTCTGCGCCTCCCTGGACCAGCTGGGTCCCATCCTGCCCCGCTCCTCCTCCAGCCCCCACACTGGGGCTGCCTGTGTGACAGCTCTGCTCCGTTCCCGCTGAGGAGCGGGGGTGTTAAGGAGGTAGAAAACAAGACCCTCAGCCCCAGCCATATAGCCCCAAGTCCTGAAAACTTCAGGATAACACAGACCTTTTGTTGGAAGCCACTCATCCACCATAGCCTTGACTTTCAAGGTGACTCTACCTGTGTTTAGCCCGGAAAACCATTCCCCCAGCCATCTGACCCGATGTGAGTTCATGGCTCTGCTGGAAATCCTTGCTGTCAGACTTGCAATTCCATATGCTGGTTTCCACCTCTCCAGGGTGGCTGTTGCCTGGACCTCCATTTTTCCTTTTGTCTCCACTGTGGTTATTTCCTTGCTTAACTCTTCATCCCCAGCAGCCGGTGCCTTTTCCCACACCCACCATTGTTGTTCTAGAGAAAAGTAATTAAAACTGCTTCCTTCTTGCAGACCTGGAAGACCTCTAGTTCTGCCCCAGCGTTAGTGTGCCACAGCCTCACTTCTTTCCTTGCTCTTGTTTGGTTGTATGGCCAAAAATCCCGGTGTTACCTACTGATTAACACTCGCTGCAAACCCAGTGCTGCCCACTGCTCCACCTCTCCATCTGGCTCTGGGCTGTGCAACTTCACAGGGCTCCCTCCCCCACTAGCTGGAAGTGGCCGTGTGGATTTTTCTCGTGCTACCAGCAAGTCTGTTTTCCTCTTTCTTTTGGGTTCAGTTTTCCCTGGGCTGCAGCACGGAGAGCGGCTTGGCTCCTGTCAGTGCTGCAAACCACCCGTGTGGTCTGGAGCCGCCTGCATTTCTGCTGTGTAAGAGGTCTCCTCGCATCCGTCTTACTCTGACTTTTCCCTGCTGCTTTGCCAAAAGCCTGCCTTGCCCGAAGAAGCAAGAGATTCTGCTCTTGTCCTGGAAAACAGGAGAGTGGTGACAGTGTGGTCTGTGCTGGAGCTGGCCAGGGGCACGTGCTGTTGGTGACCGTGGGCTGCTGAGTCTGAGCAGGTCTGTGGGTGGATGTTTGTTTGGAGGAGATAGATGAGGAGCTGTTGGAAGGGGTCTGGGCCGGTCCTAGCAGCTCCTGAACTGGGGCAGCAACTTGCCCCTTTTGGCAGCCCACACTTAACATTCCCCTTTTTAACCCTCCTCATGAAGAGCTCCAGGTCTTCTCTTTGATTTCTCCATACTGCGTGGACTTGTGCTTTCTGATGAGCAGTACAAAGCTGTTTTTTGCTGAAGTGTTTGAAAGCTTTGAGATATTGCAAACTCTCCTGCTGCTCAGGTGTGGAGTGCTGCTCTGTACCAGCAAATGGGCAGCACTGCCCCAGGTCTGGTCCGCCAGAAATCTGTCTCACAGGGGATGGTGTGGAGCACACCAGGCTGACAGCAAGTGTGCTGGAGGACAGAATGGGTGTTCAAAATAACCTTGATAAACTGAGTAAGTTTGCAAATCTACACTACACTTCTGTAGAAACAGAAGCTTTACTTGTGCTTTGCTGACACCCATTGCTGTCAAATGCCTTTTCGTCTTTGCCTCTCACTCCTGCGCTGCTGTAGATGCTGTCCTGCAGGCAGGAGAACCTGTCCCTGATGGCAGCACGAGACCTGTATACAAGGGTGGTATATTGTAGTGTCTTGTGCAACCACCATGAGATGGCACAGGTTTTGCCTTTTGCACAACTTTCGGTTTGCTCCTTTCACTGCCCTGGTGAAGACCCCTGTGTTTCCTGACACTGTTTTGGCTTTGCTACAGCTCTCAGCCTTCAGAATGCCCTGTTAGTTCCAGGTTGCCCATCACCTCCCGGCTCAGTGAATCAGACCCTCATTAGCTCCTGTCCCCTGCTGCTTTTTCCCACTCTGCTACTTTAATCCTGCTCCAAGCTCATGAGCAAAGCACACCGAAAGTGTCTAGGATATGCTTCAGAAATAATGCTTCTCTTTCAAACTGTTGGCAATTCTCTTCTCTTTGGTCATTCCCCAAAACTTCTGCTTATCTTAGTCCAGTTGAGTTCACTGTTTTCCTTATGTTGACTACTATAACCTGCTGCCAGAAACCTCCCCATTAAAACCATCAGTGCTTATATCTTCTGCGCTGTATAAGCGAGGAGCACCAGGGCAAATGACTCTATTCTGATTGCAGTCAAACTGAAGGGGGAATTATGTACCGTGTGTGTCCTGCACATTTGCTGGCAGTTGTGCAACCAGAAAACAGGATGGTGGTTGTCGTGTGGATGTGGGGTGCCAAAGGGCTGCAAGTGGCTTTACCGGTTGTATACATTGAGTTTTCTTTACTTGCTTCCATTTGAGGGGTCACAGTCTGGGGCTGTTTTGCGTGACCCTTCTGGCTTACACCCCTTTGAGCAAGTGTCACTCCTTCTGATGGCCCCCAGCAAGGGGACTGCTGGTGAACTTGGTTTGGCAGGAAAAGTTAATAATACCATTTCAGCTTTGTGGAGAATTTCCTGGCAGGGCCCGTGGGTGTTTGAACCTAGAGAAGGTTATTAACTCTGCAGTGAGTGGAAAAGCGAGGACTACCTGACAAGGCCGATGTTGGTGTAACAGGCAAGCTGAGCTCACGTTCTCCCAGATGCTATGGAGGGGCCCAAACTTTAGAAGAACCTTTATTCATATTAAATCTTTAACTGGCCCCTTTATCAGCTTTGAGTTTACCCTGAACCCCAGATTTAATTGCTTCCATGCTTCCGTTAGCTTGCAGTTATATATTGCAAAAATCAGCATGTGGATTATTCAGCTCAAAGGCTTTGGCTCATTCTCATTCGAAAGCAATGTGTGCTGAGGAACATCAGCACACAAACAGAGCAGAGACCTGGGGAGCCATAATTCGTTACAGCTGGGGCCGTGAGGCAGGAGAGGGGCAGCCGCTGCTGGAGGGGATGCTGAGTGAGAGCCTGAAGGGAGCAGCCCCGAGGGAGTGAAGCACTGCACGTATTCTAAAACTTTGCAGGTTTCTGTAGAATTTTGCATCTCTGATATTCAGAGAGTCACCAATTTCTGCTCATTCACTTGGTGTCTCACCCGTTTTGTGCAATACCTTCTTATGTGGAGTGCAGCTTTGCTTAAAGAATATTGCTGTAGTATTGATGTAATAGTGACAAAATTGTTTTAAAGCTTTCCTGTTGCATCTTCTTAGATGCCCTAGTCCAGAAATGTCCTTTATTACACGGAGAATCCAGTGATGGTGCCTCTGTGCCATGTGGCATCCTGTTCCTGCACCATCATTATTTCCATGCTTTTGAGTTCTCATTCTCTTCGATGTCTGATATGTGAGGTAGGAAAGAAGGGGCAGAAATGAATAATTGGAATAATGAGGAAGAAAACTTGCTCCATTTACATTCAGAGTTTTGAACAGCCTATACCTAAGCCCTTTTGATGAAACCCAGAATGTATGAGTGCTAGTTGTCAGCAAGGAACAGTGTTAATAGACAGTTGCAAAATATTCTTTCCAGAGGAAAGGGCCTTGCAGCCTGAGGCACTATTTCCACAGTTTTCCAATGGCTCTGGTCACTTATAACGGGCTTTCTCTATTTTATGCAGCTGTGGTCTGGCACTTCCTATGACAGGGAAAATTTTCAAGTTATGGTTTGCAGGCAGTGGGTTATTTAATAAGTCCTGTACAGACAGAATAATAGCTGCCTGTGTCTCTCTTCGGAGTTGGAACAATTTCTTTCTCAAAACAGAGGCTTTGAATGTTTTTGGTTTTTTTTCTAAAGGCAGGATGATTCTGTCCTCTCTGATGTGTGAAAACATGCAATGAGTCTTTCTACCTCTGCTCTTGGCACACAGGGCGAAGTGTAAGGGCTCCTGGATTTTGTTTTCAGCTGACTTCTGTAGAGGTCAGGCAGGCAACTCCTCTAATCCTTTTTGTGCCTCTATTTATGGCTGGGACACTTACCTATTTCCCCACACGTGCCCTGAAAATAAGCACTGCAGAAATTTGGATTCTTGTGTTAAAGGTGTAAAGAGCAAGCAGCTGCTGCTTCCTCGTGCTGGTCTGGGGCCGGGTGCAGTGCCGGGGAAGGATGGGTCCGCATGCGGCAGCGAAGCCATGTGTGTTAAGATCTGATGCTGGCGATGGGCGTCATGCTTGTAAGGTGTAGGTCAGGGACTGCTGGTTCTTAATACTGAGCTTTTGTTTTATCACTTGAGGAACAGACCTAACTATACTGGGTGCTGTAGCCAGCAGAAACAGGCGAATGCAGCCTGACCGTGGCCAGGTGATGGCCAAGCCCATGAAGAGCAGGTATGGTCTGCATAACGCTACAGCCTGCACTGACAATTTTTCTTATGTGGAACGTAATTACAGCTTCAGAAAATGTTTCGTTCCAACAAGGCAAAACCCCCAGGCAGCAACGCAGACGTAACGGGCCCATATCGATCCGTGAAAGGGAAGCTCACCTGCCAGCTGGCGGGTTCTGTTTGTGCTCTGCTATGGCACGTGTTTGCTCCTGGTTCTCCCTCCCTCCTGTCTGGTTCCTGGATCCCATCCTCAAAGTTGCACAGGTGTAAGAGCGAAAAAGCCCTGTGTGGAAGAAAAATCCAAGGAATAAGGTAACAGGGGTACCATTAAGTCTTTATACTGAACGTTTTCTTGGGAATAACCCCCTCTTTTGCTTAAACTTACAGAAGTCCCCTGGCTGTCATTGGGGCTGATGTCTGTCACTAGAACTGTCTTGAACCATTTCCCCAGGCACTGACCGTCACCAAGGTCCTGTGTCTGCCAGGAGGTTTGGATACACAACAGAGGTAGCATCTTCCATCCGTCTGTAGTGCCACAGTAATACACAGTAAATGGTAAAACTACGCACTAAACCCACTGAAAATCCAAAGCAAAACATCCTCAAGGGTGTCCAGTTTCACCTGGTGTCAGAAAGGGAGTTTCTAAATCAACACCAGTGCTGCTTGTCTAGGAAAAAAAAGAGCAAGTTAATTATTCCCTGCCTGACACAGAACTGGTTTTGCGTGATTTGCAGATTCTGATCCTTGTCTCCTTAATCTGCCTTTTTTCTCTCTCACCACCCACACAAAGCTTCTCTTTCTACCTACTCCTAGCTCCTGCGTGATGATACTAGTTATTACCTCCATCCGTGGTGCCAGGCTCAAAATATTCTCTGACATCAGCCTCCTGCCGCAGCTGATGGAAGCAGCCCTGGGGTGGAAGCTGGGCACCCGGGGGGAGCAGCCCAGAACCCAGCGGCTGTCCTGACCCGCTGTGTGACCACAGGCACTGACAACCTGCCAGATCCGTCCATCCACCAGCACAGCAATCGCTGCGGTGCCCAGGGCACTGCGCAGTGTGTTCTGCAGGTAGCTCGGCTGTATTGCCTTAGGCAGGCAAAACTGGCAAAAAATAGTTAATTGACCAGCAGCCCAGGAGAAAGCCTTATTTTGTGGATTCTGTTCAAACCTAATCCTGGAGAACCCTCCTGACTTCCAGTAAAGACTTATTTTTGTGAAACTTCTTTAAAAGACCCCAGTGCGTTGCTCCTCTATGTATCGTTACCTGGAGGAGTCTGTTGGTATCTGCACAAATATGCACGGGTACAGCAGCAAATAAATTTCACCACGAATAAAATTATATATACTTTTTGTATATATGCATTTTTGCTGACCTTATTTTTCAACTGGAGGGCTGCGCTATAGGCCGTGGGTTGGACAAACCAGATAAATTGGAAAAAGCCCTTACTGTGGATTTTCATGGAAAAAGCCATGTCAGAGAAGAACATTTCTAACAAATCATTCTGCAGCTACTCTCTGCTCAGAACAGCTAAATAAGCGTGTTTTATCCCCTACCTATAGCAGCTCAGAAAATGGATGTCACCAGCAAAACAATCTTAAGATACAGGATGGTCAGACCAAATTCCAAGAGCAAGAAGCTGATGGCACTTTGTTGGAACAGCTGTGTCTACCTCTTTGCTTCTGAAGAGGTCTTGTGTTTCTGGGCTTACACTAAAAGGCACGCTTGTTCACAGACACTTTAACTTTAGAAGAAACTCTGCTAACCCGAAAGAATCGGATGGAAAGGGGACTGATGATGGAAGCAGACAAGAAACAAATGACACTGCTATGAGAGTTGGTGTGCAATCTGTACTGCTGCTGTTGGCCCCAAAGAGCCGTGTCTGGATGAGGGAGATGATGTTTTGGTGTGGGGAAAAAAAAGACTAAGTTAGACTGGACTGTGGAGTGAAGCCAGGTCTTGACTCAAATTTGTCTGTGTGTGCCGATTGCAGTCTCCTGATGTGGGTCCCAAATTGGCTTCATGCACCTGCTCAGTGGTCTCTGAAAGCATCTCTCTTCAGAAGTGATGAGCCTCTCAGCTCCTGGTAGCTTTAATGGCTGCGTGGGGTTTGGGGGCTTGGATTTTTTTATGGCTGGATACTGGGCCTCATGTTTCAGGTATTATCACCACTTAATGAAGTGGACTTCCAAGGTGCTACTTTTAATATTTATTCCCCTGTAAACCAGTATGATCGTGTTCTGCTTTGTAAAATCAACTGATAGAAAGGCTATTGCATGCACTCAGTTTTGGGTTATGCTTCTACTAGGAAGTACATCAGGAAGCTTTTGGTGATCCAACTCAAATCTGTTTCTCTGCCTGTTACCTTCTCATGTGTACTACAGACTGGAGTCAAGTCGCGCTGACTTTGCCAAGGAATTGCTTCTTCAGACAAAAATTAAAAAGAAAACTGGGGCTAGGACTCGAAGTTATTAATGTGAATTTGCATATGAAAACTTGTTTTTAATAACTTTCCACATCACAAACTTCTCACTGGAGAAATGGGTCACTTGACAAAAATCACCTATTTGAATATTTTTCTGGTTCTCTGGGAGACTTAGCAGTTTGATATTGTGCAAATATTTTGTTATTAATTCAGCTGGCACTGCAGTGAGTTATAACTATTGTTGCAGTAAGTGCACAAGAAGGGGAGGAAAAAAAAAAAGAACAAAGATGCCTTGACGAAATATGCAATTCTGTGAATACAGTTACTAGAGGAGACATAAATATAAAATTAAACTTCTCTATAAAATAGGTTTTTGTTATTTTGCAAGATTGTTCTTTTGCCAAAAAGGACAAGCACGTATCGGTTTGTTACCCAGATGTTTCCAGAGGCCTCTGCCAAGGTCGTTCCTGCTGAGTGCAAGACAAGTGATGCAAGGAATTAATAGGCAGCAGAACAGAAAAATGCTGCGGTGCTTCCAGGGAAACATGATCACCCTGGACAGACCCTTGCTCTGCCCCAAACGCTGCATGTGCATCTGCCTGCTGGCTCCTGAAAAAGAAGCGAATGTTTCTTTTCCAAGAAGCATTTATGTAACTGCTGCTCTAAGTGGGGGAAAAAAGCTTATTATGGGTTTAGAAACAAAGCTGCGATGATTCTGTGATTTCTGTTTCCCCTCACCCTAGCCTTGTGTAAGAAAGGTTCAGGCCTGTTTGGGGAAGGGGGCAGCTCGCTTTGGTTTCTGGCACTTGCTGTTGCTGCGGTAATGCTCATCTTCCTCCCCCTGTGCCCTGTCCCCAGGGAGCCCAGCCAGAGCCGATGGGACCCTCCATCCCTTGGCCTATGACAGGCTGCAACAAGTACGTTACAGAAATGCAGAGAGGTGACATCTGCCGAGTTTCCTTGTGTTATATTTCCCTGTTGAAGCCTTTTGGCACTCTTAAACTCCTCTCTGCCTCTCCATTCCAGGAGTCCTACCGCTCTGCAGCAGCGGCTGGGACAGCGATGTCTCTGCTCCCATACTTCCCTGGCTCCCTAGCTAGCTCTTTGTCAAGCCTGGATGTAGTGTCACGGTGGAAGCTTTTCTTCTCATCGCTGCTGCATCCTTTCCAAAATTGTTGCTTCCCCAGGCCTGAGCTTTGGCAGTTTCACTGGGTCCACAAGGGATGGAGACCATTAACCAGCAGGAATTGGGGCATTGCCAAGAGACAGGGCTCGGGAGGTGGAAAACTTGTCCCAGATTGCTGTGTTTGTAGATTGGGAGCAGAATTAATCTATGTATTTCAGTGTGACTTCATTCTCTTCCCTGGAAGAGCTAAAGCTGTGTGTGGTATCACAGGCATAGTCAGCTCTGGCAGATGTGGGGGGCCTTGGGGGACACGGATTGGGACGCATCCTTGGACTGAAGGGCCTGAAGGCGGGGGATGACTGAGGGTTGACTCCTACAGGCACACACAGCTTGGTGACCAGAGCTGTCCCACTGCAACAGCAAAGCAACCCACTGCTCTGGCCCTGCCGATAACCTCTCATCAGGGTCCTCAACCAAATTCACCCTCTCCATTTCTGCCCTGTGCAATCAAGACTTGAAGCGACCTGGTGTGGACAATCCAGGAGAGGCTGAGGAAAGCTCAGGTCTCCTTCCTGAGCGTGGCAGTGCTGCCAGCGACACTAGGGAGGCTTTGCAGAGCTGTTGCTGAGCTCCAGACACCAGCTCCCAGCTGCAGGAGTGGTGCAAGAGCCCTGTGCTGTCCTGACAAAACCCAAACCAGTTGAGCAGTGGTAGGTGTCCTTGTAGCTGCCTAATAGAGCAGAGGTGCTCATTTTTTTTAAAATCATTGTTAATATTTAGCACTGCACTATAATGTTCAGCCTCTAAAAGCACTAGTGCTGGTGGAGCACAAACCAAAGGGGGTGCTCCTGCTGTCCCCACTGTGGTGGCACTGCAGGAGCAGGTGCAGGACCATGTGGGGGCACACAAAACGGCCCCATTTAGGACAAACACCTTTCTGCATATTAATGGCCTTGGTAGGACTGTGCTTTTTAGGCTCAGTTCTGTAATTCTAAAGAGCAAAGGCACATCCATGACTAACCACTTCTATGTGAGGCTAAATTATGATAGTAAAAGGCTTTTCAGTTACCAGCCTGACGCAAAGCACTAGACCACTAGCAGGCAGCAGAAGGTCTAAATGAGCTCTGCAGGCTCACAGAGACAAAAAGATGGCTACAAAGGGGGTACAGCTTTTTGGATAAGGAGTGGACAGTCTGTATGACCGCATTAGTTAAATAATGATGGGAAGCAAGTGGCCGATATCCACAGTAAGCCGTGCAGGAAGGACTAGGTGGGCAAAGATGTTGGGAAGCTTGATCTTTGAAGGAGATGCAGAGATCTCTGTACAGTTCCCACGCTTGTTCCAGATCAAGGATTGTTAATTTTCTGGCTATGCAATTAGCCCTGCTGTGAAAACTCAGTGATGGATGTTTTGTTCTGTCCCTTGGGAACCTGGTTCATTAGTTTATAATTTTAATTAAAATTCTGCTGCTTAATTTCTTTGATCTGTACTGACTTCACTGGAGTGGTGCCACTATCTAGCAGAACAGAAGGACACACCTGATGCTGGCTGGCTCTAGCTATCGCTGTGCATGGTCCCTAAGGAAACCCAGGACGCTCGGGCACTTCTAGTGCTTACGGGCACATGTTGTTTCTGGGAGGGTTTCCCTGGTGCGTGGCTGTTGCCACCTCTTGCACCCAGCTGCTACACCTTTGGCTCCCATCGCTGTTCCCACCCCTGGTGAACAAGTCATTAATTTCCTCGGTGCTGCACGTCACTGGACATGTCTTCAGTGGTGTGTGAGGCAGATAAGCGATGCAAGGGGCAGATTGACAGGCTGGGCTTGTGCCATCCCACAGTGCGTTGCTGGTCATGGAGATGGGAGAGAAAATGAACATACTGGTGAAGAACCCTCCCGCACACCTTAACTGGCGGTGCCTGGCTGATGCCCAGACACATCAGTCAAAACCTTTGCTGGAGATTAACAGGGGAGGGATGTATTAAGTGCTCTGCAGAGCCTGAACAATGAAATTAACCTACAAGTGAGGAAAGAGCCTGTGCCAAGAGATCTTATCTTCCATGAATGAGCTGGATACAGAAGGGCTCCTGGCTTTTATGAAAGGCAGGAAACTTAAGCTACTATTTTATGAGCCAAGAGATTTGACCATCATGAAGCAACATCTCTGTCACTAACTTGGCCAGACGGCCCAGAATGTGTCAGGACAAGGGCGGTGACTTAATGCTGCTAGAAATGCTCCCAAATTACTTGGGAGCAGCCGCTCCTGGGGGACCCGCTGTCACCGAGGACTTTGTGCCGGCAGCACAGGGCAGCGGAGCTCCCCACCCCTCCCTGGCAGTGCTGCAGGTACCGCGGCGGTGCAAGCGCTCCCTGGCTGATTTGCACAGCGCCTTGGCACAGTTTGAAGCGAAACCCTGCCCAAACGCCGGCGGAAAGAAGCAGGCAGCAAGAGAGAGGAGCGGCGTGTTTCTAGGGAATGGGATGACTTTGCTGGTGTGGGTGTCTCAGTGGAACTGCACCCACTACCCTGCCCTGTCTGCTGCTCTTCACAAATGAATCCCTTTTGATCTGGAAATGAGTTTGGCTTCTTGTCTCCGCTGCCCCGGCGGTGAGAAGGCTGCTGCTGCACTCCAGGCGTACCCCGGCCAGCCTGCGGCACCGCTGTCGGTGGCTGAAATAGCCGTTCCGAGGAGCGAGATCTCCTCTGTGTTTCTTTTGCAGCTTGAACCGTCCAACCATTTCGTTCCTGCTGAAGCAGGCAGGTTTCCTGGTGGTACCCTCTTTTGTGTCTGTTGAAATTAATCCAGCTCTCTTGAATGCAGGCAGCGAGAGCAAACTTCACTTCTTGTGCCAGAGACAGAGAAAAACACCAAACTCAATGGCAGACCCTTAAGGACCTGTGATAGTAATTCCTCTTCAGGCTCATCCTGCCTCTGTCACCACTGTTTTTCATTGCCTCCCTTGCAGCCAGTTCCTTCCGACTTTGTACCTTGTCTTTTAGCAGAAGCATCTTCAGTTCGCTAATCTCCCTTTGAAGCCACGTCAGCCGCTTCTCTGAAGTCCAAAGGATGATCTCTAAAGGGGCTTCCTTTGGCTTTCAAAGGAAGAAAGAGCAAAGTCTGACAAAATGTCTCTTTGCAGAGAGACTGTGTTTTTCATTATCTTGTACTATTTCAAAATTTGTTTTAGGACCTAGCTTTCTAGTGCAGTTGGACTACTGGGCCTCGAGCTTACCTTGTCACATCTCCCTTCTTAAGTATAGACGTTATTTTGCTTTTCCCCAGTCATATGGTAATGTCCCAGCCCTGTTCAAATGGTGCTATTTCCACAGCTTCACGTGTCAGTCCACTCCTGTTCAGTATGTGAAACTGCTTATTTTTGCCCATCTCTGGGCTGAAAAAAATGGCCAATTGCAGTATTTATTTATCATATTCATCCTATTATCCATTTTGCCTTTTACCTCATATCCAATATTACTGTTTTCCTATTGAAAAGGCAAAGAGTTAACTTAGCTTGTGACCATCCTGAGATTAGCATTTATCGCATTTGCTCTGTAAAAAGACCCTCCCTTCTCCTTTCTTTGATCTACTTTTTCTCACATAGCTGACTAAGCTTTTCTGTTTTTTTAATACACCCTGTAAGCTGTAGTTTGGTCTGAGGATTGCCAGAGGTGATAACCAAATGTTTTTGACCTGCCCTGTATTGGTACCTTGCTCGTACCCTATTCCACTCCACTCGGAGTCTCTGCGAGCTCCAACTGCTCTTCTAAGGTGGTGGAGTGGGGACTTGGGCTTGCAGTGCTGCTCCAGACCTTACCCCTTTGGCATGAGACACAAGACCCGGAGCAGTTTGAGAGCTTTGCTTCTACTTTTTGGTCCTTGAATTCCTCAGCCTAGCTGATTTCAGAGCTGATCAATTGGCCTTTTGGAATTGGAAATTTGGAATCAGACGTATTTTTCTTTGAGGTTTGGTCTAAATTAATATGTGCTAAATTGATGATAATAATATATTTTTATCCATTCTCTTTTCACAAGCTGTGCCACTGACACTATGTAGTGGAGCAACTGTCACCACGTGTCCCTCTCAAGGGTTATGTATGTCTTGTGGCACTGCGGTCTCCTGTCTCTGCACTTCTTTGCATTCCCTTTGCGCTGCCTTCATAACTGTCCTCATCTCTGTCTCCACTTCCCAGGCAGATAAATCCCTGCTCTCCTGCTCACTGCCCTTGGCTGGCGACTGCTTAACTCCTTCACTCTCCCACTTCCATCGGCCCTGCCCTTTCATTTAGGGCTCAGCGGTTCATGGTCCATCAGCTGAGAGTGAAGCTTAAATAGGAAAAGGCTTATTCACGCGGATCAGGTGATGGGGCATTCCTGCAAAGCCTGGCTTGGGGAACAAAGCATTTTCGGGGCTTGCCAAGTTGCCTCTAAGGATGCAAAAACCACCTCCTG
Source organism: Vanellus vanellus (assembly GCF_965231255.1). NCBI lineage: Eukaryota > Metazoa > Chordata > Aves > Charadriiformes > Charadriidae > Vanellus > Vanellus vanellus. The sequence continues at coordinate 15,564,514 of NC_138913.1, forward strand.
TGCAATTCCTTCCCTTAACAGAGGGGATTCAAACCTTCCTGCATAGCCATGGGGTGCACGTGATTATGGAGGCACAGTTACACGCTGGTGGCCGCCATGCCCTTGGAGGGACTGGCAGGGAGGATCACAGCTGGTTTTAGCTTCCTTTCTATGCACTTTAGGTAAAAATTAATAGCGTACAAGCTTCCTCCATACCCTCAAAGTTGGGCAGCCAAAGCCTTCCCTTGTTGCAGTTTGCAGATATTCACATTCTGGTTAATTACATAATTGAGATGTTTCCAGTGATTTAAAAGACTTCTGACTAAGCTGTTGGCATAAAGGGGGAAAACTGAAAGCCAGAGTCAGGGGGAATCAAGAATTCAACAGAAGCCTTTGAACCAGCTTTGATTTACATATGAATAACGTTGATCTGCCAAGGGAATTGTGTCCAGCCATCCCCAACAGAGGCACCAAGCAGGAACCAGTGCCTTGCTGGGAGTGCTCCCCCAGTTCCTACTAGGATTGTTTCCACTACCGTGCTTGCATGACCGTGTATTTCTGCCTGGTTACATAGGATCTCATCCAGATAGAAATTCCCTTGATCTCAGGGACACTGAATCACAGAGTCCAGAGAGACTGTGGTGCATAGAATAGCGACAGATGTATAGCGCTGGAGGCCTGGGAGGTTCACATGCTGATGTAGAAACAGATGCAGTGAGGAAGATGTTGAAGTGCCACAGTGCCTGTGCTGGTGGTGGGACTGTCCTGCAGGGACGTTTGCTCTGCTGCGCTGGGACACCTCTGTGCTGGGTCTGACCTTGCAACTTGCATCAGCTTCTTGTGTGGCTGGTTATCAGTTCTGTTGCTCCCAAAGGTGCCGGAGACGAAGGATTTTGTGGGTTTTTGCTTTACTTAGAGGAGGCACTCGAGCATAACGTATAGCCTATAAACTGCTTAGGAGACTCTAAGCTTTACTTACCGTTCCTTCTGGGGTAACAAACGTCACATGCCTAGTCTGACTAATGCTTTTTAAAATGCAGTAGATTAAAGGTGAATGTGTTGTTTTGGATTTAGCAATGAAGTGACAGCATTTCTCATCACTGTTCGCATACGGCTCGTCAGGGAAGATGAACACTTCCTCTGCCTGAAACCTGCCAGTCATCCCTGAACATGACAACAGCAGCTGAGGGGTTGCACCTCTGCCCTCTTCACACGCATCTGTAAAACACACCCGCATGCTGTTGCCCTAGCTTCACGCTAGGCGAGCATATATTAGCAAGTCAAAGCAATGAATTTTCATATAAAGGTGTTTTTATTTTTCCTGATTTTTCTGAATGCCACCTCGAAGGTGTAGTCAGTAGGTCGGTGGTTTGCATTGTTACCGGGCCACATGAAAGAGGGAACTGGCAAAAGGTGTTTTGAGGAGCATATAAGAAAACAAGACTTGGAAATACTCCGTCTCTCCCTGCGCAGGCTGGCGATCCCTCCCTAAAGGGGGCTCTGCAGCCGCACACCTTAGCTCCCGGTTGCAGGAATGTTAGCATGAGTGTAGCGGAGGGTGAAACTATACTTTAATTCCCAAACGGTACGTGTGAGCCTTGTTTAGCTCTGGGTGTTGCTCCAGATTCCTCCGGTGCTGTGGGATGCTCAGCGTCATGTTTCAGAGTCCCAGAGTAGAAGGTAACAACCAGTGCTTTCAGACTGCATAGGAACCCTGCGTACTTAGTTCTTTCCTCTCTGTCGCCTGCCTTTTGCTGCTTCAAACTTATCTTTTCCACTTGCACCCAAAATATTTTTGGTACTGATAGCTTTTAACCAAACTGGGTTTTGATTTGGGGTTTCTTGCTTTGGTTGCAGGGAGAATTCTCACTTACGAGCACTGTGCCTGCAGTACGCAGCAGGACATCTCATCCCTGTCTTGTTGGAGCTGGTTTAGACTAACCCCACATTCACAGCAATTTATATTTAATCTGCTGTCCAGATCTAGTGCTTCTGAGCCACTTCAGTCCATGAGCCTCCTTCTCCTTCCTATTTTGGGCTCCTGGGTGTGCTTTGACGCTTCTTCTATGTAGCTCAGCCTTCCAAGCTTCAGCTTACGTGAAATCCCCAAGCCAGCCAGCTTATGTCACCATCATCCATCAGGGACAGCCGCAAAGAAAGCTGCAGCTCAGTAGAGCTGCTCTTGCTCCCATTCCTCTGGGAAGGGGCAACACAAGCTTAGTGAGAAGGCAGGCACGCTGCGGAGCTGCATATGTGACATCGTAACATTTGAATGAAAGAAAATAATGTAAAACACAGATTTGTTATAAACCCCACTTCTGCATGTGTTATATAAAGCATTTATTTGCTGCTGTGTTAGAAGAAAAAATTGAGTCAAGCGTTGTGTACAGAAGTGGCTCTTTTTTATGTAGGAATAGGAAATTACTTTATTCATGAGATGATGTGAAAGAGTGTCCCATAGAGCTTGCCTGAGCATGTGTCCAGGATACTGGACACAGACAATGTCTCCTGCCTCTTTCTTTGGTGGAGCTTGAACTCATCCCATACCCCTTCTGACTCCTTCTGGCAGGACCGACAGAGGCTTTAAGTGAAGAATTGCAGCTTTCTCTTGTTCTAGCAGAATTTTGAAGGGCGCTGCCTGAAGGGCTGTTTTGCAGAAAGCTGCGCAACTTGTGTGTCCAGCTACCGACACAGTGTCCCTGCTGCATGGCGAGCTTGGGGCACCATGCCCAGGCCACGGCCGCTCATTTCAATCAAGCTTCGCATGCTGCTGGTCTGCTGGGTGGCCTTGGTCAAGTCACTTTGCCTCCCAGGTTGCCTCATTGCTGCTCTTCGCCCTGCCAGTGTACGGGGACAGGACTGCCCCTGCAGTACGGATATGAGACAGCCCAGAGGTTCAGCCGGTGCCGCGGGCTCCTCGGCGGGTACCAACGAGAGCAGAAGGAGAGCACAAGACCGAGGCAGCGCACAGCGACTCTCCTGCCTGCACTGCCTAGCGCAGCAGAGACCCGATCTTCACGAGAGCAGGCTGCCACCGCAAAAGAGGTCATGGAGCGTAACACATCATGTTGTTAATCAGGTACCTATTATCTACTTTTCAATCCCTTTCGGCCCTTACCAGATCTACGTGCTATTTGTTTCCTAACCAGCCTCGTACCGTGCTGTTAAATAATGTGAGAATTCTGTGCTTGAGGAGCTGGATGCAGGGCTGCCCTCTTAAATGGCTGTTGTTGTTCTGTGCTGCAAATTAACAAGATGATTGCACTGGGTTTGTAATCAACAACAATTAACTTGCCACAGAGGTTGCGAGAGAAATCTTCAGCCCACCTCGCGGGCTCTCCCGATCGTTTTCACGGCGCAGAGAGCCATAGCTGCCGATGCCCGGCGCAGAGGCACTCACACGCTCTCACAGCCGCCTTCTGCACAGCAGCAGGGCTGGAGGTGTCTGCAGGGCTCTGTCCCCTCACCCAAAGGCACCTCTTGGGAGTGCAGAAGGGAATAGCCCGGGGTCGGTGGAGTCCCACAGAAGCCTGCTGCGTGCCCTGCCACCTCTGCACGCGGACTTGGCTCCCACCGCCCCCGTGCCGGGCTGACCTCCCCTCGCTGGGGCTGCTGCTGGTAGCAGCGAGGTGCAGGCAAGCCTGAACTCTCCACAGATCCCACAGGGAGGATCCCAGCGTGCCCACTGCCTCTCCACCCTAACCTGGCATTTCTCTCACTTTTCCTCATGAGGGAAAGAGCACCTAGAAACCTGCCCTGGACCTGAGCCTCCACCCAGGGACCTACTAAACCTGTGTTGAATTTCCTTTTCAAAACGTTTGACATCCCTTCTGCCCCTCGGATCCTGCCCTTCCTGGGCTACGCTGCTGTAGTGAAACCCCTCCATTAGCTCCACGTTGGATCAAGGAGGTCTCTGCACCCTGGGCTGAAGGAGCTTGTCAGGTTGTTGCTTAGGGAATGTGGCGTCCTTGGAGCAGGGCTCAGCGCTCTGCCCCTCTGATGGTGGCAGGGACCCAGCTGACCAGCCAGCTGCTTGTGTAGATAATTGCAATATCAGTGAGATATAATTAAGTTATGTTTATTTCATGATCAGTTATGTTCAAGCTCTTACAGAGACATCTTTATTATGTTAAATTAAAAGTAATTAATTAAATCATTGGTTCTGGGGAAAGATTAGCATCTAAAAGCTATGTAAGACTTACAGGGCTCGTCTATTGAGTAGTGCTTTGCTTCTTTGTGAAGGCTCCATCTTGCTAAGTCGAGAATGAAATGGCAGTGCGTCACTGGTGATGCCACTGGTGGCAGTGCATCAGCCACCAGTGAACTGGATGCAGGACCAGCACAGGAGTTTGTACTCACTTCACACATTGCTGGTAATTGCCTGCTTCGTTTTTGCTGGTGTGCCTGGTGCGTCCTGGGTATAAACCGGCTCAGCTGGTGGATGACTGAGGACACCTGCGATGGGCCTGAGAAAGGCAGCCAGGAGGCAGTCCTTTTTGGGGCAGGGCACTCATTTTGGTACCCGTGGCAAGGGGTGCTTACGCTTATGGAAGCGGGCATAGCTCCAACCTCTCCCCCCACATCAGAAGTATTCCTGCAGATTGCTGCAGACTGCTCTCACCCCTCCCTGCCCACCAGTGGGAGATAGGTCCTGTCTGAGCAGATCTGGCAGACTTCTGGAAGGTGAGAAAACATTTCCAATTTTACTTTCAGTGTCCCAAGATTTCAAGGTATTGAGGTGTCATAGTTGTCCAGGGAGCTGAAGGAGGCTCTCTAATCCATATTCTCTACATCCACTAAGATGGAGCAGCACTGCACCCAAAGACTCTAGCTAAAATTGTACCAGCAATATGTTTGAAAGCAGATAATGCTGTTCCTGCGGAGGCCAACAGGAGATAGTAGACAAGCACCCTAATCAGCTTCTGAACATGGGGCTCTCTCTTCAGTGTCCGTACTTTTCAAATGGCTTTTGGAAGTAAACTTTCATGGTTGATCACTGTTTTTGTAACCTGCTGCCCCTCTGCTGTCTTCCTGCCTGTTCCCATATCAGCATAGATGTTCCGACACCTCAGAGACTAGTGTTTTATTTCTGTCATTCCAGTTTTTCTCATGTATTGTTAGATCAAGATGGTTGTCTCTTTTCCTTCATTGAATCTGCTATAATGTAAAAGCAGCACTGACAGAAGGGTATTACCTCATCTACAAGTATTTGTCAGCAAAATTCTCACTTACCCCAAAAGCAGAGTAACTTTATCTATACTTTTTCTGGATGTCTCCACTGTGGTGAGAACAGGGTTTTCCATCACTGTGAACGCCATGGACCACAGGACTAGGTCAAATGCCCCAGAGTAATTCTGTCTTAAAGCACAGATCTCAAAAGGAGATTTGCATCCCACTACACGGGCTTTCCTCAGGATTTTGATGCTTTCAGGTAAAACGGTCCCTATTTTTGGCGGAATTTTTCTTTGGAGAGGGACTCCAAGTAACACCTGCACTGTGCAGAGGAAGCAATACCCCAGCTCTGCAGCAGATCAGGTTTGCTGTGAGCATGGGTATGATCAGCTCAGTCCCACCCCCAGACCCCCAGCACCCATGAGATCCAAACCCAAAGCATGACACAAGACTCCTGTCCTGAGGTACCTTTGGCTGACTGAGGAAAAATGAATCCATTCCGATTTCCTCACCTGTCTCCTGCTTGTGTCAGACTTGAGACTGAAGGAGCTGCAGGAGCAAATGTGTGATGTCCACCAGATGCTATGCTGCATTGATACTGACTTTTAACTAAAATATTCTCCATTTGAGTCCCATAACCTTAACTGATTTTACCCCCTGCTTTTCAGTTCCTTTTTGGGCTTTGGAGTGGGGGAAGAATTTGCTGCAGGAAGAATAACAGGGGAAAAACATCCACCTCTTTTCCTTAAATTTATTTTCTTTTTGCAGGAAATAAATGACAGGCTGCAGCTGTCAAATAAGAAGGGTCAGCGTGTATTTATCATGTGTAGTTCCCCTTTGATCGATGGTGTCTGCCCTGGCTCATGCTACTCATGTAAAGCCACAAAATCCATGTCTTGATTTTACCTCCTTGCTTCTTCTCCCTGAGGGAAAACAACCTTGTAAATTCTTGTGGCTTTTCAGGAGTGGGGGGGATATTGAATTCCCTGGTGGTGTAGGAGCTTTCCAGACATTCCTCTTACTCGGCAGATGGAGGGTCTGTGCCCTGTCCAGTGCCAGGAACTGACAACTGCAGCATGCCCATTCTTTGACTGGAGAAGTTTGCTTGAATATTTAATTACAGTATTTCACAGCACGTTTAGATGGGGCTAAGCAGGTACAACTCCTTTGGCTCTGTGGGGTGGGTGTCTTGCTCTGGATCCAAGCTTGGCTGTTCATTTTTAAACATTATTAAAGTTCAGATGAAATTGCTTCCAGCTGCTTTCACAAAGCCCAAATATTGCCAGGGTCCCACATGATGTCCCTTTTCTGCCAGACTGTGGCGTCCTGTAGAGAGTTCTTCAAAGACCAGTTTCAACAAAACCAAATTATTTTGGAATATAATTGCTTCTCACCCCCTAAAATTTCATTGTGCTTCAAAGCGTTTCCTGTAAATAGATCCCATTCTTTAGCAGAGCCGTGTTGTTCTGCAGTGCCGATGGAAGCCAGCCCTTGCCGGGCTTCGCTCCATTAGCAATTCTTGGACAGGCAGTGCTTAAGTAGCTTGTTATGTGATAAAACGTCACATTTCTTCTCCCCACCACCACCGCCTGTGCTGGTATTCAGCTCCTGCAAGAAACCATATGGCTTCCAGAAGCCTACCCACATACCTATACATGCCTACACAGTCCGTGAGTCACATTTACTGTTTGGATGCCCCCTGAGTCATGCTGAAAATCTGTGAAATTTCCACGTCTATTTTCCATGCAATCTCTTAAGAACTTTAGGCAGTTATGCATAACCATTTGCATATGTATAGTTTTTCCTATTCTGCTTCTAGTTTCATGGATGGAAATGCAATGGCACTTCTTATTTTGAAGAAAACCAAATCTCGCTGATTGCGGAGCACTGATTGCAGCTGTCTCAGGCTATGGGATCAAACCAGTGAAGTGAGAGCCTTTTGAAAGTAGGGGGGGGCTTCAGGAACAGAAAGTCCCACATCAAAAAAAAAAATGAGCAGCGTCAGATTCAACTCCGGTCGCTTTAGCCCTTTCTCACTGCTCTGGAAAGACCTTTGCTTGGTGGGTTTCTGTGTCTGACGGCAGCTGCTGCACTGCCTTCAGTGGGACGTGGGCACCTCGGACCCTTTGCTGCTGCTTCTCTGGACTAAGGCCTGGCACGGATGGGGCACACTCGGGTCAGTCCAGTGTGTCCTGGGGACCAGCAACGCAGGCGGGCAGGGCTCAGGGCACAGGGGCAGATGTCTATCTTCATGCCATCAGCTCTTCAGCTGAATGGACTCCAGCCTCAGACAAGTCTATTTGCCCTTTATCGGTCTCCTTATAGGGTAAGTTTGAGTCCTCAGCACAGCGTAGGCAACCTGTAAACTTTGCCTGTTGTTTCTTGCTGATGAAAGTAGAGAAAAGATGGCGCTTCCATCTTCCTCTACAAAGGGCCAGCCCTACAGCCCAAATTAAGAACAGCAACCCCGAGGTTTGCTGGAGCACCTATGAATGATGTTAATGAGCCTGCCAGAAACAGAGCTATTTTTGTAGCTGTACCCCAAATGCTGGCAGGTGTTAAGCAGAAAAATCTCGCAACCAATCTAAGGGGAAGGAATGTGCAGGTACACTGTTATGCTGCGGAGCTGAGTTGGCTCTTTACATTAAAAACTTCTATGGACCCTTGTAAGCATTCCCCAACCTAATGATAATTCTGTGGTCTAATACGGCCAGAAGAAGTGGCAGAGGCCACACGTGAACGCTTTGAAGAGCTGGAAGGAGCAACGTGAGATTGTGGAGAGCTTCTTGCTGTAGTTTAGCATAGTAGAATTGCCAGAAATATTCATTAGGGCAAACAATCTAGCTGCCTCCCCCACTGTGAGAGAATATGTTACTTTATTCATCTGCCCAAAACGTTGCTCAGAGAAGGCAGGGACTTTCCTAGTGTTAGTGTACTGTTGTGAAGCGTGTCTGACCTAGAAAGCCACACACGGGCACACAAAAACATTGCTAATTTAGACCCTTCCCACCCTCTGTTCAGATTGGTACTGTATCAAAAAACTCACTCTGTGGAGTTAAAAAGAAGCCAACAAACCCACAGATATTTTGAAAGAGTGTGCTAGTAACCCTGCATAACTTGCTACGTAGTATTGATATTGATAACTGACAGTGACTGAAAGGACGTACAGCCTGATGGCTGCCCTGGAGTAAGTTTGTTTCAGCCCATTCCCCAGAGGGCAGGTGAAATGAGGGTAGGCAGTTTTGGTATTTCTTGTCAGCAATCTTATCGGAGACACCACAGAGGAAACGTTTGCATCCTTCCATGGCAACGTTCAGGTGCTTTGTAAAAAAGCTTGAAGAAAGCTTTCTTTTGGCCGCCTGCACAGCATCTGTCCTGGGAGATTACCGAGTTCAGGAACGGCGATACAGACTCCTTCAAAAACTTTAAAGGCATTTTTATTGATATTAAAAGATCAGTTTTACTGTTATTTTGTTGAACTGCAAGGTATGCTGGATACGAGGAGTTATAAGGACCACGGGTGCGTGAGATGACAGGAGAGCTTCATGAGCAAGCTTCACTGAAACTGCTTTGAGGCAGAGGGTGCCGGGGTGCTGAGCCCCAAACAGCACTGCCAGGGGAACCATTCTGCCTGCAGATGGGACATCACCACTGGACACACAGCTTCTTAAAACACTGGCAATAACACCCTAGCCAATAAGAAGAGGGGGAAGAAGTTGAAGAGTAAGTAGAGATGAAATACCCTATCTGGATGTATGCTTTTGCACAAGCAGCAGAAATTAGCTGAGTGGTTGCTTTTAGGAAGAATTGTTCCAGCAGTGCTGCTGGAGAGATTGGCTTAATGCGTCTGAGCCCACATAACGGAGCTCTTTAGTAAGAATAAAGTTTACAGGTTGTTTCTGGCAGAGTCAATGACCGCTTACAGCGAAACAAATGTGGTGGTGGAGTGCCTGTGTCCCTGGAAGCCTTTCTGGTAGTCCCTGAGGGGCTCCACTGCCCTGTCCGCCCCGGGGCAGGTCTCTGTATGAGAGTGCATTGCGCTGTTCCCCTGCCCGAGGGGCATTTCTGAAGCCGTCTGGTTCAAGCTGGGAAAGCTTAAGTGATCTCAGCTGGTCAGGGGAACTCAATCCCCAGCTGAGCCTCCCAATAATTCCTAGGGAAAGGCTGTGTTCCCCCTGCAGCCTTTCAGGATGAAGAGGCCAGCAGGAGCAGCAAGCCTGGCACACGCGATAAGGCTGGGCAACCCAGACCTCTGCCAGCTCGTGCTGCTCCATCAACGTGAACTAGCAGGGACTTATTTGGCACTTCCCACACGCCACCTCGTCTCTCCTTCTAGCTGAGTGGTTTGCCTCAAATGCTCTGTGGACCTCTGAAGGATGAGCTGCTTTTAAGGATATCACAAAAGCAAACCAGGAAACTAAGCTTATTGTTTAATGAGTCTAAAAGTGACTCCCCAGGTCTGCACAGACATTGAAAAGCTTTTAGAGGTCTGTAAAATGAAAAGCTGCTGTTGTGCTTTCAATATATAACATGTATTCGGCTTTCAATATAAATAACATTGCTGAAACTGTCATGGTACGGGGCTGATGATTTCATTCTGACTGTGGTGACTGCGGAGTGATTTCCCTGGTTTTACCAGTGACACTGTTGTTAGGGGTTGGGCTCCGGCTGCCTGGGCGGGCAGTCTGCTTTCCATTGTGGGCACCAGCAATGAAATGGAGTTGGTCCATGTGTCAGCTGTTAAAATCTGCAGGGTATTTGGAGGAGTTTTATGTGTATTCCACGTTTTCAAAAGTACTTTCCATTCATCCCAGGAGTTTGCAGAAATAACTTGCTGCAAAAAAAAAAACCCAACACAAAAAGCAGCAAGTGTTTGTATTGTGTGGAGATGTTAATTTAAACTTAGTGAGACTAGACCACATAGTTTACTTACTAGCTCTTAGTGCATGGGTAGGGAAATTTTTGAAGCACCATGAGTTAATAAGGGCTGAAAATCAGCTGAGCCTCCTTCGGTCCCCTTGCCGGTACGATTGTGGCCAGCAGGATGCCATAACCCAGCACGGAGAGCACGTGTACGCTGGGGCAGCGTGGAGCAGGGTAGCAGCAGAGTTGAACGCTTCCTGACTAACTGCAGGAACTCAAATGAAGTCCGCATAAGGAATCGAGCACGTGAGGTCTGAGGGGGCTGCTTTATTCTCATGCAATGTCCTTTTGATGCCTGCAGTTCTGTGGGCCTATGTAAAAAACAGACACAATGGGAATCTAGCAGCTAATTCTAGCTACAGATAGAAATTAGCACGCTTCAGCTGCTAATTTCTTGGAGGTATGAGCTGTTTCTGATATAAATTTGAGCATGTGGCTCACTGTGCAGGGACTACCCACAAAATTATCATTTTTAGTTACATTAAGCCAAAGCAGAGAAAAAGAAATCTGAAGAGATGCGTGAGAAATTCACTGGAACTATGCCGAAGATGTACCCTGCATAAATAGCCTTAACAAACAATAATTAACACAGCCAGCATGTTTCATCATATTATATTGTTAAACAGAATAGAAACAGAGTTAGTTAATCCCATCTGAATTGTAATGTAATGTCATAAATAATGATATAGTTTTCTTTCTTTGGACTGCTGGTTTTGTTTTAAATGACAGAACGTCTTCAGAGAGTCTAAATTAACTGTTTGCGATGAAACCGGATGCTTCCTCCAGCATGTGATAGAATCATAACAAAATGAGATTTTAATTAATAATTGAGTAAATCCTTAGTGAGTTTCTGAAGTGTGAGGCATGCTCTACATCTGCGCGATGCCAGGAGACCTACAAGAACACTGAGCTGTTTCTGATTATGAAAGTAAGTAGGAGTCCTTGAATCCAGACCAACGATGGTGGACTGAGCTCTTCTCTCAAGCCTCCCCTTAGCGCGCAGCCCTGGCAGTTCATCGCAATCCTGGAGCAGAAAGGTAAATTCAGTGTAGCTTTGATGAGAGGAATACCGCTCTTCCTCACTAGCTGATTTTTGTCCCTTCCTTGATATGATTAAATATATAGCAGTAAAAAAACCCAACAACCCAAAACAAGCGGAGATTTTAGTCGCTCCCCCCGCTGTTCACCTTACAGTAGAGGAGCATATCTAGTGTTTTACTATGCTAGAGATGTCCTCAGCTATCAGAATAGTCCTCAGGAGTCCTGGCTTTTCACAGCTTGTCATCTTGAAGCTGCTGTACCTTACAACGCTGTCCAGACCACCTACCAGGGGGCCCAGAATGTCAAGAATGAAGGCACAAGAGAAACTGTGTGAGAGAGAATTTTCTGGAATAAAGCAAACCCAAACCCTACGTCTTTGTATGCTCTTTCCCCTCGATATAGAGCAACGTCAATGCAGATTCAGCCCAAATCTGGCTGTGAAATTCTATTTAAATACATGGTGTAGCCTGTGAGTATCTGAGAGGAAAGGCACCAAAACTCTAGGACATGGAATTCGAAGGACAGTGTGTGCACTTAGAGAGCAAAGTTTTACTGCATTCACTCTACAGTGGTGTGTGGCTTCATCAGGTCCCACCTTGAAACCAGCTCAGTGACTTCTCTGCACTCTTCTAGTTAGGAAGCAGCTCCAAACCTCACAGCTCTTGTCCCTGGAAGCTTTCTGCTTTCCGGGGGAACCTTGTTCTTTTTCCTCAATAGCCCTGCTGACCTGAAGGTATCCTCTGAGGTTCTCTACTCCAGTCATCATCCCAGAAGCCCTTCTCTGCCGCCTTCTAGCACAAATTTCTTTCGTTGGTCACAGATAGTCATGGTTATATATCACTCTAGGTGATGCCCCACTAGTGTTTTGTACAGGGCCGTTAGGATAACCCTACCTGCTGAAAATCTCTCTCCTGAAGACCACATCAATCATCTTCCCCCTTCCATGGTCACGTCTCAGTAAGGGCTCACAGTCAGCCTGTGTTGAATACCCGCATTTCTTGCCTCTCCCTCCTGCCTGGCATGACTTTGATCTCTACACTATTCAACTCCACAGCATTTCTTTTGCTGTAGCTCTTCATGTCATCCCATGCTGCTTCTGTAAATCTCTGTCCGCAGAGTGTAAAATATCTACTGATGAAAGAAAAGGGAAAATATTTTACCTTTAATTCCTAGTCCACGTGGTTTCTGCAACCAAAAATAAAGGAGCTTTACTGCTTTCAGCATTAAGCAAATACATAAATGTAAACCATTCCAGAAGAGGGGCCTGCTCATCACCAAGTTAATGTTTTCTTCTGCCACACTTCTAAATTATCAAGGAAATGGGACCAGAACTGCAAGCATACACCTGTCTTCCAGCTTTTCTTGTCCTTATGAGTCAGTCTTAGTATCAGACAAACTAGTTACTCAATGTGGTCTCTTGTTGCAATAGTGTAGATCTGAGCAGGAATGTGGTAGAGCCTCTGGTGATATCACTCTTTACCTTGCAAAAACCACAGTTGTGGTTAGTGGAAGATTTTTTTTTTTTCCCTGTAATAAAAATCTGAAAATAAGAAAGGTTGATGGATTGTATCCTGAAATGCTGTATTTTGAGGACTCAAAGCAAATGGAAGGATTAGAAGCACTGGAATATCAGTGGTAAATAGCCTTACAGTACTTGTTGTCTCTGAGTGTGTGTGTGTTTGATTATTGCAGCCAGCTTCCCTGTATCTTTCTGGAGCATATAGCTACATCCTTGGACACAGCTGAAGAAGTTAGTTGTCCATGCAAGCCTTTGCCAACAATAGCAAAATGCTCAGGTCAGGGTGTTCAAGAAGTAGTTCTGATTCTGAGAGTCTAACATAAGCTCCTTGGGAACTTACCATCAGAAACTACTAAAATTTCCATTGACCTCAACTTATGATAATATTTGATTAGGGAATTGGGGCAAGATAAGTGATATGCAATCTACAAAGCTAAAATGAACTATCTATCGCAGAGGATTTACTGAAAAGACAAACTGGAATCTGTATGCGAATCAGTAACAGGTTCCTTTGGACTCCGACAACCTCTTTTATATTCCGTAAGAGTAGACACAATACCACTAGGATTTAAAGGGTGTTTTTTACAAAACCCACACGAGGGCTCTCTGCAAAGTCCTTTCTTGAAAACAGAGCGTGTTTACAAGGACTTTCTGCACCTAAACACATATCAAAATATAACAGAAAGGCCGTGTGGGCACTGCAGGATGCTCACTGTTCATGGGAGCTCAGCACCACCGGATGCACAGTTCACGTGGAGCAAAGGGCAGGATGCATTAACCGTGGGCAATTTCTGCAGCCCCTAGGTCTTCATCCCTGCATAGCTGGACACAGTTTTCCAGGTTTCCTCACCGCTCACGCAGAGTTGCTCCAGCTCTGCAGCTGCTCAGGGGGCACTGGAGGATTCACCCTTCAGCTCCAGTCACTGGCAGCCCATCCCTCCTAGAATGTAAATTATTCATAAAATCCCAAACAAGACAAAACTTTTCTTGAATTCTCTAACTGCATTCCTCTTTAGCACTGCTCTTTTCCTTCACATAGCTGTGGAACATACTCACCTTTATCCTCCCAAAGCCTCTACACAAACAAGGAGGAAGAAAACCCATTAAAGGGAAGGTGTGCCTGATAATTCAATTACCTGCTCACCACCAGCAGCAGCCCCGAGGGCCAGCTGAGCACGCTGGCTCCAGGAACTCCTTCTCTCAACTGATCTCTTTGCAGAAAACTTCTACCATGTTGAGCAGCAGAGAGCGAGGAGGGGCAGGAGCGGGAAAGCTTGCGGCTTGGGTACCCAGGGCATGGCTCGTAGCAGGCAGAATGCCACTGATGGAGCTACTGTTTGTGAAGGGCAAACCAGCAGTCTGCCAGTCTGTGCTCTTGCTAACAGCCCTCAAATTCGTGTTTCTCCAATTATCTGGTGAGCTCAAAAGGTAGGTGTTAGCATGGGAAGAGGGAATTTTAAACAAGCTGTCTGTCATCCCAGGGGAGAGAGGGGTTACTATAAGGGCCCCACGCACTCAGTGTGTTCCTGCAGCATTTGGAAATATTCAGTGTTTGGTGCAAATTAGAGTGTCTTAATACCTTGCAAGAAAACTGTTTATTTGGAGAGTGATTCGTAGCTTTTAAAAGAAGGCACTTTTGACAAGTATGATTCTGATTCCTATAAAAATCCACAGGCCAACTCCCTGTCTAGTTTTTCCACTCACCTAATCCAGCTAACGTGTGCCTGTAATCCCAAAATACAAAGGCTGCTTGTTTCCTCAGGTGCATGTGATGGACAACGTGGTGGCAGCAGACATACGTAGATCTCACCCTTGTGTAAGAGGCACAAGGCTGGGCACAATCCCATGCTCTCTGCTACAAATACTGCATTGTTTGGGTTGGGAAAACAAAGGTATCTTGATGTGATACGCTGTGATGTCATTTTGCTGTGTGCTACTGGATCGCGTGGTTCAGGCGCGCCGCTTTCTGTACTCGAGGGGTGGTCAGGCTCATACAGATGTCTGAGCTGCCGCTAGGACAGTGCAAGGACCCTGGCTGAAGTGGCTCCTCCAGAGAGCAGCTGCCTGAAAATTAGCACAGCGTAAACAGGGCCATGGCAAGAGGGTCCACTTCAAGGCATGCTGTGGACTTGAAAGTGCAGAAAGAAGGAAAAAGCACTGGAGTAAAAGTGGCTTCTGTGCTTTCTGGGAGAAGGTGCTACTTTGCATAGCGTGTGTCTGAATCCCACAGTGAGGTTTAATAGCACTTTCTTGTGTTTTGTCTGAATTAGAGAGCCTTGCTATTTTGGGAGGAATTTGTTATATGTTCGTTTGACACGAAGAGTTAAATTTATTTTGAATAGATTTTGTTTTAATTGGGTAACACTTGATCATGGAAAAATTCCCAAATTAACTTTCTAAACACACCTGTTAGCATTTGATCAGGCAAGACTCGAAGCAACCACTGCGCTCCTCACAGAAAAACGCTGCGGAAGAGCGTCTAACCCGCTCCTTGAGGGTCTACTTCTGGAGTCGCATTTTCACACAGACAAACCCATTCCATAGAATACACCAACCTCTCTGCCTAATTTGACTGGGAAAGTTAAAATAGGCAGGTTATATAATGATGTTTATCTTTACATCAGGAAGTCAACTAAGAAGCGGTTAAGCTGCCATTATATAAGACAGCCCCGATTATAGAAAGTGTGGAGGAAGATGATCTCGGTTGATGCATGTCATATTGGCAGTATTGTTAATGGTTATAATTAATATTGTTTTGTATGCTTTTGGTTCTGATGTTTTGCAGCCTTCCAGAAGGTGTTAGGGCATCTGCAGCCAGGCACTGAATTTTAATTGTTTACAGAAATTCTGATTACGCTACTCTATACATTAGGTAACTGCATTTAAATAAAACATTCTAAATAATGAAATAGAAGTCCCATATCATTTCCTGTAATGCCCTAGTTCCTGAGGTTGCTGGATAACAAAACTCACTCTTTTGTAGGATTGCGAACTGTCCCAAACTGAATAGATACACCTTACTACAAAAGCAAAAGAAAGATGAGATGACTTCATACACGTGGCATACAATCCCTAATTGAACAAGAGCTCAAACAACTTTAGACCACACAAACTGCACAATGATAGAGGGGAAAAAAAAAGATATTTTTTTTTAGATTAAAAAAACCACCAGTTCTCTCTTTTCCTGTAAACAGAAACATGTTCATCAACTAGTCATACTCAGCTGAACTTTCTAACCCTAAGAATAAAGGCATCCTTGTATTCTGATCAAGATCAAATTAACCTAAGACAAGTTTCAGTTATGAGGACAAACACTGGATATAGACTACACAAATTAAAAATATGAAGCTTGTATTACTGGGGAAACTGTCTTCTCTGTATGAGAAAGATTAAAATCAAACAATCAGAGATGTATAAGATGATCCCATAAGAATTCTATTGAGTAGGCTTAATTAAATAAGCTAAACGTGATTTTTAATAAAACTGATTTTAAGAATTGCAATAAGATTGGATCCTTCTGTGTGTGATAGGCAACAACTTATTTTACCCACAAGAACGAAGATGATAAAAAGAGTGAGCGGGTATTTTGACTGTTAGCAGTCTATGTGACAGGCACGTGACTCACCGGATTGTGTGACAGTAACTGCACAATATAATGAAAAGAGTAGCTTTAATTTTTAGTAGCCTCATGAAAATTAGCTATATGTAATAACTCTGGCAGAAAAAAGACACATGCTACCATGCCATGCTTTCTTTCAAGCAGAATGCCTCTATAAGAAGTTGTTTGCATCTCTTATAACCCACAAAATTACAGATGATAAAGAAAAGGCACTCTCCTGAAAAAGACAGCTCCTGGAAGGTAAAGCTGTGGCACATGATCCAATCTTATCAGCCATCAGAGAATCCAGATGAGTGGAGGCATAATGAACAAGCTAACTTCACACAGGCTTCATTCCTTCTTAACCAGGGGAAATTAGGCTTCATTAGTTTCATTGCTTCCCCAGTTAGCTGTGAAGTGAAAGCTTTTCTGCAGCTGTCAGAGATCCTTTTATGAGTAACAACTCCCAGTTCTGCAAGAAAAAGGGGAAATCATCTGCCCTGTCTACTGTATGGTGGCTGCTATACTATATGGTGACTTTGGGCGTTAAACAGATGACAAACGTAAGACAGAAAGGATCGATTTTCTTGTTCTTGTGTTTTCTTTTATTAGTAAGCCCAATAAAAAACCTTCAAGTTTTACTCGTTATTCTTCAACAGGCAGCAATGCTTTTTGCTAAAGTTAATATTACCAATTCTAGCAATATGCCACCTTATACACCACTATCTAGCTTGAAATGAATATGTGCACCAGTATTTATTGAGTTAGTCTACCCCACCTTCTGCTGCAAGGGAGTTTGTCGAACTTGTTACTGTTGTGTTTTCTTGGCCATACTGATAAATGTAAACTCTTGCAATGTGGTGACGTCTGCTGTCCTTTTGTCTCGGTTTTCAAATGGTCATTGCTGTGTTGATTAGTGTGTTATGCGTGGATTTAGTGAATGTTTATTGAAGTCTCCAGTTCTGAGCTCATCATATCTCTCCAGTTACTGTGCTGGGTGTCAGCTGCAACACATCTGCTTACGTTGCCATTTTGAGCAGTCCATGTGGTTGTCAACTTGTTCCAGTGGGACTTAAGGGGTCCACCAGGTAGCTGGCATGAAGTCAGACCCCTCCATGTCATGTTCCTCTGCCTGTGGCCAAAATGCGCTGCTGCAAGACACAAGAGTCTGGACAGCATTCCTGTTCCCCACGGTGGGGTGCCAGCCACACAGGTGTCATTTCTAAAGCCCCAAGAGCTGTTTTTCAAAGTGCCATCTGGCATCTAGCCTGCCTTGAGGAGGTGGGAGCAGGGCTATGATCAGGTACAAATCCCTGGCAGGGGTCACTACAGTGGTCATTTCCAGAGCAGGCAGCTACCAACAAGTACCGTCACAGTTTCTCAAAATGGGAAACTTTTGTCTCGTTTCATTATGGGTTCGTAAACTGGGTTTATTAGCCTCTAGCACAGGGCCTGCTTTTACCTCCGCGCACACAAATGGCATGGGCTGGGATCAGGTGGCTGTTGCGGAAGTTTCTCCGCATCTGGGCAATGCGCTGCGCTGGTCTCCTTGCTGCCGAAATCTGCCTGCTCCCGTACTGCACATCCCCGCTAAGCACCGTCTCCTTGAGCAGGCAGAGCAGTACAGGCGTCGCAGCAAGCTGCCTGCCCCTGCCAGAGGTACGGTCCCAGGCAGACCGTCCCACGCAGGCTGCTGGCAGCGGTCACAAAAGCAGGGATTTTGAGAGTGGGATCTGCAGGCAGGGAGGGGGGCTGTCGGTCAGATCCCCAGCAGCTTCTGGGGCCAAGAAGGCTCCAACTGTGACGGGCTGCTGCTTCGTGTAATTGTTCTGGGGTTCCTACGCCAAGGGTCATTCTGGAGCACAGCCAGGACGCGTTGAGCGCAGCATAATGCTGACTTGTATGCTGACCACGCCAGTCACAATTTAAGTACGAACCTTTCTGTATGCTGCCTACAGTGGCTTGATTTAAGTGATACTGCTTAAGCCGTGGCACAAACGATGCTCTGGTTCATACCCAGTTTTCCCCTCCTCCAAGGGAACTACACAATTTCCTGAAAACTGGAGCCTGAAAAAGATGACGTGTAATGCAGGACAGTTTTGCAACACTGAATCTTACAGCCATGTGTTAGTAAAAATACCATTTTTCATTCATGGGGTATTTTCTATACAAGCTGGAAATTCGAAACCACTTTAGATAGTAAAGTTTAATACTGTGCTTTATGGTTGAACCACTTTCAATCAACAAATATACTCCTAGAACTGAAACAGAAGTGCTGGGAACCAACCCCGCTCTCTGAGGTACAATAAGGCTCACCTAATTGCTTCCTGGCTTACTGATCCGTCATCCTGACCCCCTCTTTGATGTTTTCTTCCCCCCCCCCTCCCCCCCCCCGGAGCATTAGTAACAAGTGAGAAACGCTGTCTCAGGGTGTTATATATGGGATTATTTCTCTATCCCCAGCACAATGACCGTATGTAATGCGATTATCTCTTATTTAAAATAAAAACGCCTTGGAAACATCAAATCCTGTTTATGAAAAAGTAGTTTCTTTATGGTGGTTCCTTGAATTGCAAAAAAAAAAATATTTTTTTTTACTTTGTAATAATACATTTTTGTCAGTCAGCAAAACCAACCTAACTGCTGCAGATGTCTCCTTTCTGCTAGCTAAATTTAGGCTGTTCTTCCTCTCCTTCTGTATATATATTCCTCTGACATCAAGAGGACTATGGTCCTTTTAGAGTACATTTATTGCTGTCGTAAACAGTGAAAACTGATGAGGCCAGATGATGAAGGCTTCTGCCCTTCTTAACATGCTTTCATTTCAAAATACGTGAACTGATACCAGTTAGAGCCAAAACTCTGAAAGTACAATTAGAAAGGAGGAAAATGGGCAATGTGTGTCAGTTAGCACTAAATGTGTATTCTGTTTTCTTCAATGAGGTACATGAACAATTCTGCAGTACGCAGCTGTGGGAGGAGGAGAAACTCTCGGTGCAAATCTAAATACAAAACATGGGAGAATTGGGGAGGGCGGGTGAGAGAGAGAGGAGAGGCCTTTTCTAAATGCGGGTTAGATTTGTTGCAGTGTGAGTTTTCATTAAGATTAGGACTTTGCCACAGCCAAATCTAGTCATGATTTTTAGACTTCAAATTTGCAAGAGTTGCCCAGGATATTCTTCTTTGGTACCTGGGGTAAGCTCTTGTATACTTTTAGTTGTGTCTAAATCAAAAAAGTGTAAATGGAGATGCAAACTTGGATCACAAGAATCACATCAGCAGGATTTGGATTGAACTTTCAAGTCTCTTTGCCTCTCATATGCATACATACAGAGTTTCTTGAAGTGTTTCATATCCGAGGTTCTGGTTGATCATTGATCTGATTGGGAAATGTGTAACATTACCCCTCAGTACAAGCATTCCCTGAAATTCACCAGTTTTAATTAACATACAGTTTCCCTTTAATGGGCATCTCGAATATCCTGCAAAGATCATTTACCTCACGCGTGTTTCTATCCAAGTCACCCATTTCTATGCTCTGTCTCCTCTTTGCTACCACGCAAAAAAGCAAGCTGTTTGTATTGCCCTTGAAGGCACCCCATTACCGTTTCCACGCCAGTTTTGAGAAAGTACCTTTCATGATGATGAACTTATCCATGATGTTACCCTACACAGACCAGCTCTTAAATTTTTCAGACAAGCGAGGCTTTTCATGCTCTCTCCCAGGACGTCCCTATGTTCACCTCCTGTCCTCTGTTAACCACAGCAAAGCTATTTCTTTATCCTCCTTCACGTAAGCCCTTCCTCTCCTCCTCATGCTGTTCTCCGCCAGGATGACCGAAGGAAGAAACCAGCAGCAGGTGGATGCCCGCGCTCCGCTGGCAACGTCTGCAAGGTTCCCGTGTTCCCCATCCCGTCCCACGACCTCTCGCCATGTCATCAGGCTGCCAGCTTCCCGGAGCCAGGATCATCCCCAGCTGTGTGTTTCTACAGCGGGAGCCGATCCACGCCTGGGGCTCGTACGGCACCAGTGCCAACGCAGCTGTTGAGGCCATTTTCGCCCCCCGACTCCCGCCGGCTGCGCACACGTTTGGTAAACGGGGACACCCCCCACCGCCGACTAACTTCGCCGGCACACCTGTAGCTGGCACACCCACCCCGCCGCACCTCACGCCGGCAACCAGCAGCGCCGGGGCGGGGTGTGTGTGGTGTTCCCTCCTGTCCCCGCCGACGGGGCCGCGCCGCCTCGGCCGGCGGGAGGGAAAGAGGAAGGGGACACGCCGCCGCCGGCCGCGGTCTGCCCGCCGCTGAGGGGCTGGGCGGAGCGGGGAGCCGGGCCCGCGGGGCAACCCCGGCACCGTGCGGCGGACGCTCCGCTGGCCGACGCCGCCCCGGGAGGTCGTGGGCGCCCTGAGGGGACGGGCGGGCGGGCCGGACCCCGGGGAATACCGCCCACTCGCGCGGGGCTGGGCGGGGCCAGGCCGCCGCGCGCCGGCCCCTTTAAGGCGAGCGGCGAGCGCTCACCTTACCTCCTCCCCTCCCGCCCCGCCGACTAAGGTACCGGCCCCGAGCCGAGCCGAGCCCTGATTGGGCGGCCGCCGGGCCCGGTCACGTGGTGGGGGGGGGGCGCGCTCCCCACAGCCTCCAGGCCGCCATTTTGGCTGGAAAGTTTGGAATTTCCGAGCAGTACGAGCGGGAGGCGGCGGGCGGCGCGAGTGCCCCAGCCGTGCCCGCCCCGGCACCGGCCCGGCCCGCCCCGCCGTGCTGTACCGCGTCGCTCGGCCCGGCCCGGCTCGGCTCGGCTCGGCTCGGCTCGTCCCTCGCAGAGGCGCCGCGGCGGGCGCTGGCGGGAGCCCCAAGCAGAGCCGTTCGCTCGCCGGCCGGCCGGTGGGTGGCTCGGTCGGTGGGTCGGTCGGTCAGGCGGGGCGGCCGCCATCCCCCCCCCCCCCCCTTCCCCGCGCCCGGCCGGCAGGGGGAGCCGCACCGCCGCCCCCGCCGCGCCGCCCCGAGTCGGGCTCAAAGTTTGTGAGGCGGAGCCCCGGCCGGCGGGGGAGCGCCGCCGCCCTGCAGCGCCATGCCCGTCAGGAAGCAAGGTGAGCACCGCACACCGAGGGGCTCCGGGGTCGCTGCCTGACAGCTGCGGCGGCGGTGGGACGAGCGGGAGTGGAGGGGGGGCGTCCGCCGGGAGCCGTCGGCCCGCGGTGGGAGCCCGCCGAGGGGCAGCATGGTGCTGGCCGCGCTCTCCCGGCTGCGAACAAAGAAGCCGCCGGGCTGGGCTGGGGCGGTCCCGGGCGCGGAGGGTTGTTTGTGGCCGGTGTGTGCATCCCCGTTCCTCCTACCTGGTGCGCCGGGGTCACCGGTGTGTCTGGTCTCCGCTTGCAGATACCCAGCGAGCCCTGCGCCTCCTGGAGGAATACCGCTCCAAGCTGAGCCAGGCGGAGGACCGGCAGCTGCGAAACTCCATAGAGCGTGTCATCAGCATCTTCCAAAGTAACCTTTTCCAGGCTTTGATAGGTAAAGGCTGACTTCTCTCAGTTTGAGCTCAGGCCGGTCGCTTCTTGCTTGTGCTGTCACTTGTAGTGTTAAGAAGAGGAGGTATTTTGCCCTTACGTTTGAAGCCATGTGCTTTTTGTCGTTGTGTTTTTGTTTTGCATAGTAACGCACGTGCTGTTACAGATCAACAGTTCACTTGTTCCGTGTACTTACTTTACTTGGGGCTTTTGACTGCCCCAAACTGCATAAAACAGTGGTGCAATTTTTTCTTCTGTGACGTTCTACTGTAGATTACTTTATGTAGACTGTTTTTTCACATATCTGTATTCACCTGAACAATTGCTAATGAGTATGCTTTGGTTTTTTTTTTTTTTTTGTTTGTTTGTTTGTTTGTTTGTTTTTTGTTTTTTTCTGGGTGAGTCCATATGTAGCAGGTTAATGAATGAGTTGAAATGGCTTTCAGGCAAATGTTCCTGCTGCAGTATCTCTAAAAAGATCACAAAGTATATAACTGAAGTGCAAAGATTACTTAAAATAAGTGAGAAGAAACCTCTAATGCTTCAGGGAATGCTACAGTGATCTTTTCTCCTGTATTTGTTGCATATTAAAGCACAGTGAAAACACTACTAATTCTTGGTGTAGAGTATGTGTAGTGCTTCACTTAAAAAGTTCCCATAAGTCTTGTTGAACTACGAACATGTAATTTTGAATTTCCTGCATGTCTGTTTGGAAATAAAATTTGGCATAAATACAACTTGCAGGATCCTGACTTTATTTGGAAACTTCTGCAAGGAAGCAATGAGATGTGGTTTCTCCTTGATTGATTGTCACTACCTTTATGACAGCTAATGAATGGAACAGTTTTGTTAGTTTATCTTCAAGAGTAAAATTTGCAGAGGTCTGCATCCTTGTCTTTTAACAAAGTAACCTGCCTCTGAATTGTACCAACAACAATCACTGTAGCTAAATTTGTTATTTGGCTTACTGCATGGCTAGTGTCATACAGGTGTATGTCTTCATAGTACCGCAGCTTCTTTGAATCTATGTTGGGGTGAAAACATAGGGGCCTGCGAAACATAAACATGCATTGCTGCATGTGGAATGTTTTCTTCTGGAGCATTTATTTCATCTTATGTAGATTTTCGGAAGATTGCAATCTTGTTATGTTTTTTTTTATCATGTAAGTTTCTGAAAGGTAGTTGTGAAAATAGGTCAGTTACAGAAAACTTTTACTTACAGGAACTCTGTGCATTTCTGTTCAATACTCAGTTGATGCCAACCAACTCGGTGATGAAAAGCTAGACATAATCTGTGAGGGACATGTATGAACAGGATTCACTCATTGGTGGATCAGAATGTTGAAATCTTATATCAGAAGCTTAATGTACAACAGTTGTGCTTTTTATTTTCACCTGGTAAATTTCATTTTCTTTTCCTGGGGGTGTGTGTGTCTTTTGTGTGGTGTTTTTTTTTTTTTTTTTTTTTTAAACTGTCTTGACGACCTGTGCAGTACTCCCCTTCATTGAATAAGATACTGATCTATTAGCCTTTGATATTCTAACCTGCAAGGCATAGTTTCTTATATCCACACAAGGATCTTCATTGTTTTAGTAACTTTACACCTAGTAGTAGTAAACTTGAAACAGCAGGCAACCTCATGCCTGCTGGCTTCATTCTGCAAGAGAGAAAACAGGAATGTGTTGTTGCCTGGGTGGGCTACATGGCCTGTTTTCTGGTCTCGTGAGAAGTTGCAACCATATGACGCTAGTTTTTGTTGAGTTCAGTTCATCTGTGTGTGCACATAGGTGCCATGTTTCTTAGGTGTGTTGCATTAACTTTGCATTTATTGGTTCACTGTATGTTTGTTTATTACAGAGTGTATGCGTTTGTTCCCAAACTGTTACCACCTTTCAGACAAACAATTTATGCTGTCAACTTGAGTCTCTCTCCTTTAACCTGCTCCTTTCTGTGGAAATATGTCGAGGGAGTTCTTGTTAGTGGCAGGCTGCTTCTGGCTATTGTTTTCCTGGAAACATCTTTTTATGGTGTGACTACCACATGATGGGGGTAAAGAGTGGGGGGACTCCCTGGAAAAGATGATGTCTGGAGGATGGCTGCAGTTACTGGGAAGACTTTTGAGTCTGCTCCTGCTTGTCCCCTTTCCATGAAGATTTGGGAGCAGGCTGGGTGAAGTATTCAGCTGTACTGCAGGGTCACGTTACTTCATAGCAGATTTTTAAGTGTGCCTTTTAGAGGAGTTGTGATGTGTTCCCAACTGAAATAGTCAGTGCTGCTCTGACAGAAAGTTTCAAGCGAAAATCACGAAGTGATTTCTCATATAGATTCTTGTTCCAGAAAGCATGCTACTTTTAGTTTCTGTTTTCTTTTTATTCTTTTTTTTAATATAATACTAAAAAAGAAAAACTTTCTCTGTTTATTTCTCGCTTTTTCTGCCAAGTTACTGCACTATATCTAAGACCTGCCTGTCCGTGATAGGTGAGAATGTTTGTGAAGGCTGCAGTCGGGAACTGCTGTCAACTTCGTGTATCTTTTTTAGTATAATTTTTAACTTGGCAATCAAATGTAGTTCTTTCAAGCAAAAAATAGACATTACTTTATGCACAGAAATTTATCTTTAGGTTTATAATGGGGGAAATTTTCCTAAAACCTACACATTTTATCGATGTTTCATATATTTAGATACAAGTGAAGGAATTAAAGGTTTTGGGGTTTTTAGGGTGAATTTCCATTTGGATGCTGAAGAATAAATGGTATTATTTTCTCATTTAAACCTTTTTTTATGCTGTCTTCTCCTTTTAATTCTATCAATAAAACCTTAGTTCAGCAATCTACAAACTTGACCTGGTTCTTAAATATACAGTTATGGCTCTAAATGTTTTGAACTAGAGCAGTAGCTAGTCAGTGTGAACAACCAGTGTTATGAAATTGACATTATTGCAACAGTGTTATATTTTAAGTGAAATAACTGTAAGAACTTCACATTAGTAACAAAATTGGTAACCAAATGTGACCTCCTTAAAACAGTCTGAAAAAGCCTATTTTTATTATTTTCTATGTCTTCTGTACTGTGGTATTTCCCATTGCTGTTGCTTCAACCAGACAAGTGTAGTGATGTTTAGTACTTTAATTAAATGGATACCAATGACCTGTAATTAAAATCAGCTTGAGAATAGTGTCAGTTTTAAGTAAATGCCCCTACTGTACAGACTCAGAATTGTTTGGTATCTTTTCTAGCTTGTGATTTCTTGGTTGTAGTTAAACTAGCTTGTTATTGAAAGTCTGATAATTGGTAAGATAAGTTTATTAAGAGACCAAAGTGAGATATCCACATATGGAGGCATGGGATAGACTTAATTTCACTTTGGTAAAGAATTTGATATTTATCTTCAAATAGTGGGGTAATAATTCTGAAGATAAGTTCTGCTTCTAATTTAGGCACTTTTGTACCTTCTTGAGAAGATACAGTTTCTTGTAAAGGTACAGATATATAACGTATTTGTCTTTTTAAAAACAGGAGGAACACTTGCACGCATAAGTTTAACACTTCTGAGGGAAAAACATGTGAAGCAGACTTCTGTTTATACACAGAATCTTTTTGCGTAATTAAAGTCTGTTTTTAATGGGTTATGTGCTGCAGTTGACAATATTAAAATAGTTTTCTAAAATAAAAATATTACTAGTTACAGCTAGAAACATGAAGTGGTTTACTACTTTAAAAATGCTCCTTTTCCTGGCAATAACTAACCCCATTTGCACAGGTGTCAGAAAAAGGCAATTCTAAAAGAGTCTCTTCTACCCTAGCAATGGAGTTGGCTGTACTGCCTTAAGTGTTTTTTTCTATATATTATTTTGTAGCTATGCCCGTAAAGACTTTTTGGTATAAAATGGCAAATTTGACTAGGGGAAGTTGAATGTGTTGAATTTCATATGTGTAAGCATTCTTAATTTATTTCACTTGGAGTCCTTTTGCATGAAGATCTGCCTCAGGAATTATGCTTACGTGATGGCTATTCCTAACACTAAATATCCAGTGTGGGAAATTTTGAAGAAAAAATTGTAGTGGTTTTGGTAATCCTTACTGAATCAAAGAACAGCTCTCCCCTGGTAATCATTAAGGTATTTTAACCATAGTTTGGATTCATGAGCTCTGTGAATTGGACAGAATGGATTAAAAATCCTGTTACTATGTTTTTATACACCAGAGAAAGAATTCCTGTCTCTGATATTTTTGTGAAATTGATAGTTGCATTAAGGTAAACTTTTTGTTCAGGTTTATCAATGGCCTGACTGGGGCTGAAACTTACAGGAATATAAAACATACTCTGCATCTTCCTTAGCTCTGTCCACACTGGCTTTCTAAACTGAGTTAAGGGAACAACCCTAGATTTTGGACTGAAGTAGACTAGATTGTGTCAGGACTCATCAAAGTTAGTACTCTTCAGAGTGGATTGACCAAGTTTGTGCTAGATGCTATGTGGCCCCAGCTCTCTGAGCTGTGTGTGGCATCTCTGTAGACATTCTTGCTCTTTTAGGCCCTTCTCAATTATCCAGAGTGGAAATATTTTCTGTATTTGCTGGCTAAATTAAAATCAAACACAGTTAAAGCAGCAGCTCTTCTTCATAACTGAAACCAAAAGTACTTGCTGTTGGGGAAACTGCAGTATCAGCTTTTATTTTGGTGATACAGTTAGTTAATAGAGCATATGGCATGATGACACAGTTAATTTTTCAAATCAGCTCAGGCCTCAGAGAAATTTAGTTGTGGGTATGTGTAACCGTGTAAGACTGCTCTTCAGTTAACTTGAGGAAGGCTACTTTGTGAACTGCTTCCCATTTTCCAAATGTTAATTTCAGACTCAAATTTACATTAAGAATCCAGAAATTCTTGACAGGAATCTGAGGATCTGGTTAGATAGTGAATATTGGGTTTTTTGGTTTTTTTTTTTCTTTCTTTTATTAGAGGAAAGTTCAGAGAGAATTTGAACTTCTGTTATATTGGATATTACTGAAATTGTTGTAGCTGATAAATAGGCTATTTTCACATTGAAATCTTACCCTTGCTGCATTTTTGTCACTCTTTCCCCAGATTGACTGTAGTATATCTTTGCTCATATTTGAGGCTGAAACATCCATGGATATAATTCTTGCAACTTTGAGGTGTTTGTCTGCTTTTTGGACAAATTACTGAAGGATAGACTGTGGTTATGCTTACTATAGTCTCCTGAAACTTCTGCGAAAGTGGATCAGTTTCAGAGAGATTTGACCTAAGGTTGTGTCCTCAAAGGTAGTTAGTTACTTGAGTTTTTTCATGTATTTCTCTTTTTCCAGATGGAGGGAAGATAAAACATTGTTGTCTGTGTCCAGATGCTTGGAGTGTTAACTCAGTCATTGTTAGAATGCCTTCTGCCATGTAGTTTGTCATTGCTTCAGAATGCCCTGGTTTTTGGAAAAACTTCGTATCTTCCTCTTCAAGGAACCTAATAATGAGTGAAACAGTCTCATTGCTACTCCTTTTTGAAGAACTACTTGTTGTTTTACATGTATGCAATGCAGTTCAATAGTGTAAAAAGTTTTGGGGTGGTTGTATGCTTGCTTTTTTAAGTGTTTTCCATTCTGTATTATGGGTGTGTGTGACTGTGCAATGCATTGAATTTTTGGGATTAGGTGCTGCTTTTGGTAGCCTAAAATAGCAAGTAAGACTAGCGTAAGTTGAGTAGCTACTGGTATGCAGAGAAATAGTATTGTGGCAAAAGATTATCCCTGTGGTTGTTAAACTGACTGTGTATTCAGTGTTGAATAGCTGCACTGTAGGATTTATCAATTACAGTATTATTCTCTTTACAGGGTTACCATTAAAAAGGGCTATTGGCAAGATAACTGTCAATAAATCTGCTGTTCATCCAGGGGCTGAAAAGAAAGTCGAAGTTGGGAATAACTGGTATAGTTTCCAGGTTCTGGGGAAGTTTATCTTCTGTCCTGTTCTTGCTTCACTTTCTTTCCCGTGTTCCCTAGTTCTGATGCCTGTCTCCTGCCATGCTGCTGTGTACCTGGTTTTGCTCTTAATCTTCCTCAACATTTCCTTCAGTGCTTGAGTACAGTGTAGTGGAAGGGGGAAAGCACAAGAGAGGATATTTGGTCTTAATCTTACATCTGCTTCCATGGTGATCCCAGCAGCAAGGACAGAACATCTTGTTCAGCTGTGCAGCTGGAATGCCATCTGCCTCCTGTGCATCTGGTGGCCTGTGTTTTGAGGGATGGTACGTGTTTTGAGGGATGATACCTGTTTTGATGCAGGTGGAATGAATCTTCAAAGAAACTGAACTCTAGCAGCCGACTAGTAGTCTCCTTGCAGAGAAGGCTTCCTGAATTATAACTAGGCAAAATTTGCAAGAATGTTAAGAGACCACAGAAGGTGTAGGGCTGACACTAGAATAACCTTGTTAGCTTCTCCATATTAGAGGAGACTCTAGAGCTCTTGGGTAAAGCTTTTATAGGAATCTTGTCATATGCAAATACCTGAGCCGTGTCCTCAAAAAAAGCCGAGTTATTTTGGCTTGGAATTAAAAGGTCGGTCTAAGACAGAGGTGAAGTAAGGAAAACTTGTGGAGAAATTGTAAAAACATTGCAAATTTAAGTCCTGTTTTCAGAAACTTGGGTTAGAATTTTGCTGCAGGAAGTGTGCAAATGTTACTGCTGGTGGAAATGCTAGTATGTGGTGCCACCCATCCTTGTGTTGCTACCAATGTCGGATAATTACTTTGGAGTCTATGAGCACACTGTTTGTAGGAAAACCCAATGCTTATGCTGTCTCCTTTAAGCAAAGCTATGCACCTGAATGAAAGCTCAACTTGGAGGGTTGAGTGAACTCATCCCAAAAACAGTTTGTGGTGTTTTTTTTTTTTGTTTTGTTTTGTGCATTCATCTGGTGAGGAACCTCCTCAGTCCTGTACTGGCCCTATTTAGGCGACATCCTACAAATAAGACTTACTAGAAACAATTCTTTTGTCCCTGACAGGTTTTTGTTACCACTAAAGACAGTAGTAAATACATCCTTTCAAGAAAATAAAGTACGTTGTTATACTGACTGCTGATTTGCTACTGGGGTTGAGATAGTTGGGGAGGGTGGATAACTGGGAGTTCATTTTTAGTTTGTTTTTTTTATGCTTAGATTGATGACCAAGTATGCATGAGGTGGTACTAAATGGAAAAGAGTTTGGACAGCAGAAGATTGTTGTGCCAATTTTTAGCCTGTGTGATGGCAAGTTTAATATTTTTTGAAGTTTTTTCTACCTTAGTTGTGAAGACCCTGTGGGTTTCTGAAGGAAAATTGGAAAGAGACCATGTGGAGATACAGTGAAAGAGTGACTAGTAAGCAAAGAGGAAAATATGAATGAACAGTTTGGAAAGTGTAAGTGGCCAGGCTGGCAAGGAATTGAACATGTCTGACTGTAAAAAGCAGCCAGAGGAATAAAAGCAAACAACTAGATCCAAGGTTAGATGAGGGCGGTTTCAGTTGAGTGCAAATTAAGGAGCGTTTGTGTCCCAAGTGGAAAATAGTGTCTCCTGGAGTTTGAGTTTAGCAAAGAAGTGCGTGCAGAAGCAAGGTTTAAAGGATAGGATGCAGCTGAGGACGAGTAGTTGCATGCTGCAGCTCGTTGCAAAGGATCTTGTAGAACAGAAGAACACATGTGGTGAGAAAGTTGCACCGCGACTTGCAACTTTTATTTTTAAGAAGTGTTGTGCACAGTAGTTGGTTTAGGTTGTTAAAGAAGAAGAGAAAAAAAAAAAAAAAAACAAACAAAAAAACAAGCCCCAAACCTACCCTGAAAGGGGTTTGTGGTGAGGCTGGTTTTCATTTTTCATAGTATGAATACAAACATTTATTTTGGCTGGAAACACACACACACACCATGACACGACACAACCAATGAATACACAATGAGAATACTTAGTTGATTCTGGTCATTGGCTTGGTAGATGGATATGAAGCTTTTCTTTGGTTTTGTACATTCTTGTTGGTTGCTAATCATATATTTTTCAAGTCTTGGTTTACTTGTGTTAGATGGGTATCCTTCACTTGATATAGCAGGTGGAGTAAGCCTGCAGGATTGAGAATTCATTAGAATTAGCAGGAGTTGCTTTATAACCAAAGATTGAAAGTCTGTAACATTGGCAGACTCTTCTGCCTGTTCTGACAGTGACTCTACTTATGTTTTATCTATACATTCATTATGTAGGGCTGCTAAGAATTTGGCAGATACCATACATCTCAAATTGCCCTGAACTGAAATAACATGTTGACCTTTGTTTTTCTTTCTAGTAGTTTTAAGACTTAAGTTTTCAGTGCTTTGGGTGAAGGCAGGAAGGGCAGGAAGCCCTAAGAAAAAGAAGTCTTTACTCCCCACCCCCTTAGAATTGAAGTACTTAGTTTGTAATGGGATGGTGCCTCTTTCTGGACAATATACAGGTAGTCAAATTCTTAACAGATGTGTGTGTTTATGAAGTTACCTATATTTGAAAAAAAAAAAAAAACAACCAGGCATGTGCTGTATTTGGATGAGCGAATGTCTGAGAAGAGGCAGACCAATGAGAGATGACAAAGGAATTGCTCACATGGGTGGATCTTCAAGTGAAATACTAAACAGAAATATGTCAATTTCTGAAAGAATTCATAAGTTCCTTGGTTGCTTGCAAGCCTGAGGGGAGCATGGTTGCACTGAGAGGTTCTCCTGAACAAAGCTGGTATTGAAATGCTTTGTGCTGCAAAGTCTGTATGTTGATACAAATGCATCTAGTGTTTTTCTGACCTGCTGACTTTGACTGAAATATGTTTGTTCTGCTGTTGAGCATCTATCAGAAAGGAATACCTCATCAATGTCAGTGCAGAATTAACTATACAACTGGAGCACGTAAATACTGGTCATGCTGCTGTGCAGAGGGACCTCGATTGGCTGACAGGAACCTCATGGAGTTCAACAAGAAGTGCAAAGTCTGGGGAGGAACAATCCCACGTACCAATATATGCTGTTTGCCACCCAGCTGGAAAGCAGTTTTGTGAAAAAAGACCTGAGGTCCTGGTGGACACCAAGTTTAACATGAGTAAGCAGTGTGCCCTTGAAACAAAGGTGGTGAATAGTGTCCTGGGCTGCATTAGACTGACAAAGTATTGCCAGCAGGTCGAGTGAGGTGACCCTTCCCCTTTGTGTTTTAGAAAGCAAAATATGAATTTAGAGTTCATAAAAAAAGAGCAAACAGAAAACAAACATGAACTTTCTAAATTAATTTTTGCTCATGCACAAAGCAGTTAAATACATTAAAACTGAAAATCTTCAAATGTACATACAGTGATTATTAAACTTTGTGATAAATGTGATTATTAACTTTGTGTATATTTGTGATAGTAGTTTGCAACTTTATGTAGTGTATAGTGTAAGGACAACAGTGCACTGTTTTACATGCGCAGTGTCCAGTGCAACCTGTTGAAGTAAATGTGTCAGTGTTTTAGTCCCTGAAATGTTAAGCTTGTGTGGAATTTCCTGGCATTTATTTAAGAAAAAACACCTATAACCTACAAATGGTCAAGATGCTTAAAGCGTAAAAATGCAAAGCCTAGAAACAGTAGGTTACTGTGATCATCAAAGGACTGCTTTTAATTAAAAAAAAAAAAGTTTTAATGAGTAGTAAATGCCAATGAAATTTTAGTGATTCCCTCTATACCATAACATTAAAAAAGTCCTGTATCATAATCACAGAATAGTCAGGCTTGGAAGAGACCTCTGAAGATCATCTGGTCCAAACCCATTTAGAAACTTAAAAAATTACAGTGAGTTGCTTAGTACTTGTTAGAAAGCCAAAACACATTCAAATATGGGCAGGGAAGAATGGGGAATGGGAGACTGAGTGGTACAGGGAATCCTTCCCATGGAGATGTACAGTGTTGATGGTTTCTTCCTCCTCACTGTTGTGTTTTCTTGAGGTTATTTGCTAACATACTTCTGTGCTTCGTTCTTCATTACTTTGCGGTTCCATGTTACATTTGAATTTCTTGTGAATACAGTGTGTTTTATGGTGGGTGCTTAGTTTTTGTTCTGTTATCCCCCAAACTGTTTTTGCCCAGTTCTCAAGGTTGGTTTCCTTTGACCAGTAATTAGCAATTGATGAGTTGTTCATAGCCTTGAGGCCTCTGGTATCATCCTGTGCCTTTATTTTCAAGGCCTCTACTGTCATTCTGTGCTTGTGCTCCCCTATGCTGCTTTTTATTCTGGGGTCAGAGGTAGTTCATTCCCTACAGTATAACTACTTGTTATTGGTGTCTGTTAGTTAAAGAAATATACACACACACTCTTATTTGTATATGCACTCTGGGTGTGTGCATGTACTTATGTATAGCTTTTCCTTAGCTTCAGACAATTGTGTGATGTAACACCTATTGGGTTTACATATTTACATATAATATATATGAAATATTTATAACATTTATGTGAAAATGTATATATTTAAATATTATTTATTTATGTATAAGCTGTGTGTATTTTCTATATAAATATTTATAAAAATAGCTGTTACATCACAAAATTGTCCAAAGCTAAGTAAAAGCTATACAAATTAGATAAGTCACTTGGTCTTTAGATAATTGCTGTTAGAGTTGGACAAGCTAAACCAGAGCTCCGCACAGGCTGAGACAAGTCCGCAGGCCTGGTTATTAGCTTAACGTGAGGCCCATGGCCCTTTACAAGAAATGCCAACACCTTGTTTATGGGGTTACACCGTTCTCTTAAGAAAATGCAATTATGGGTATCCCATCTTTGACTTGCAAAGTTAGTTATCAAAAGGTTCATGCGTAAGCGAATGCAGAGAATAATTCTGCTCAGCTTTATTTTACTAGCTGACTATACTAAAATTACGTGTTCCTTTCTGCAGGAAAGGTATATGTAGAGAGCTTGGCTTGACAATGAGATTTTTAGAACACGCACTGATCTTAAGTTATCCTGATTCCAAGTGTACTCTCTGAATATAGAGCAAAAGGTATCAGACACTCCACATACCAGTAGAAATGGCAAGCAGAGGCCTTATGTCTGATTTCTAAGGAGCAGGGAAGAAATCTATCTGAAGGGATGGTGTCATGTTGCTGGCTGGAATCCTTGTCCTCAGAGGCAGATCCTCTAGGCAGAATTGATGTAGGCTCTTGAAGTGCCATCAAATATACTTAATTTAGGAGATGTTATAAGAACCTGTTTGCTTCTGCAGTTCTGCTGTTCTTTTAATTACTGGTTGCGGTTTTTAATGAACCAGGAACTCCTTTGTGAAGTTGATTTGGGTTTCAGTTTATATTTGGTAGATAACTTTCTTGTTTGCTTTAAGAGTGAGAATGTTTAGCTTCTAGTGTATCACATTACTGGTGAATGAGCCTGTTCAAAGAACAAAACTAAGATGAGTGGAGAATATGAGAAGGGGGAAAAAGAATAATACACCAGCAAACTGCTTGTAGGTGGTCAACTTCTAACTGTAATGAATACTGGAAAAATACTGTGTGTATCACCACTGCTTAGCTTTTCATGTTACTAATAAATCGAGAAAAATAATTTTCGTTTTCATGTCTTAAGCCCTCCTTTTCAGAACTGGTCGTCTGTCACTTGCTTTGTACAGACTTTTATTCTTGTTGCCATCAAACATATTGCTGATTTGGCTACTTAATATGGTTTTACTTGTAAGATGACATGATTCCAGGGTGATTTTCTGTGTTGCCTACCATTCATCGTTTTTTGTCACTTTCCTGAAATCTTGTGCTCTGATTTTTTTTTTTTTTTTTTAAGTGTCAGTCAGCTGTTCTTTTAATGTTCTCCATCTAGTTAGAACTGTCCAGGTCTGTGTTTTCTTTTACTGTTGTGTGATACCTGATTTGAGTTATTTTTCTGTAACTTAGTTTTCTGTAACTTTAGTTTGAGATACAGTTTGTCTTGGAATTAATACGGGAGAAAGGGACTGGGACATGAAAAAGCACATCTAGCTTGAAGAGGGAATCTAACAATAAATGTAAATAAAAAAAATTAGTATTTTGCTATCTGCTATTTGTAAGAATTAGGAAAAATTAGGAAAACTTTTCATATGCTAATAATGCATCCACAGATAGTTATGGCTTCAGTAGATATTTAAGTATGTTCATGCGATGAAATATTTTTGTGAGCTAATACATAGCAGTAGACCAGCAGAAGAATATTTTCAGGTTAGATTTAGTACGGCCTGAGTTTCTGGCTTTAAAACATGTAAATGTCCAGCACTCGTTCCTTGTGTACCTAATGCATTCAGGGTGTATAGACTGCTTGCCTGTACTCCTGAGTACTTAATGTTTTCATTCTGAGTAGTAAAAATATAAATAAATGTGGTTATTTTTTTTTCTATTAAAAAAAAAAAAAAAGGTAGATGTTATCGTATAGTCACCAGGTTCCTAGAAACATTTTGTGGGTTTGGAGCAAGTTCAGGATAAACAGAAACTAATCCCCATATTAAGTGGTGTATATATTTTTGATATCTTTCAATAGTAAGTCTGTTATGGTGTCTTTCATACTTCATAGAGAAGCAGAGAAGGTGTATGGGAAATAACGTGCTTTTTGAAACAGGTTATTCTGCAATATGAATAAATTGCTACCTCCACTGGCAGGGACCTAAAAGAATAGTAGCAGAATTGAGAATCAGTGGCCTAGATTTCTGTTGCAAAACAGTTGCACAAATAACCCCTTCCCATAAATAATGTAATAATCTTCCTGGCTTGGTTGCTGTGGATTGCAACTATAGAATCAACTTAAACCACTGCCTATTTTAATATACAAAATACTCTCTATTGGGGGGGGGGGAGGAATCTTGACTTGGTGTGCTTGACTGATGTATTAATGTTAATGCAGCTACAAGACAAATTTGCAACTGAGGGAGCTAATGTGAAAGAGATTTAAAAGCATTTTGTATCTCTTAGGCTGCTTTGCTCCTGTATATCTAGGT
Source organism: Vanellus vanellus (assembly GCF_965231255.1). NCBI lineage: Eukaryota > Metazoa > Chordata > Aves > Charadriiformes > Charadriidae > Vanellus > Vanellus vanellus. The sequence continues at coordinate 15,599,253 of NC_138913.1, forward strand.
CACTTAACATCTTCTGCAGCCCTCACTGCTGTTTCTTCCAATCAGCAGCGCTAAGAGCAACTATAACTTTAAAAATTAATGTAAGCAGTTGGTAGGAATTTGACTCTTGCTCAGAGAAAAGATACAAATGGAAATTGAGAATTGCAGTTTTCTGAACTGGTAGAGAGTAGGAGTGCAATGTCTATATAAAAAAATCTAAGACTGGAACACCAGCAACAGTAAGATTTCTCTTATTTACGTGGTCTTTTTTTTGTGGTCCAGCTTTATAAAGGAATTAGTTATTGTGCCTTTGTTACTGACTCTGGGCAGCTGCTGAAAAGCTACAAGATTCGGTAGATTAGAGTCCTTATTCATGGCTGGGTCTTACTTCTTGGGCTAATTGTGTCTGTATGTTTGTCTTCTGTGAAGTTGGTTTAATTAAAAACATGACTTTACAACTCCTGTTCAGCAGTTTTTTACTTTAAAGAAGAGACTAAAAGCTTTACAAGACAATTTCTTCATTTGTCTGCCCTTCCCTTAGCCTATACCTTTTCAGATTTAATTTTTTTTAATGTGAGAGTTTACAGATGTGATTACAGTTGTGGTAGCAAGTTTCATGTGCTTATACTTACGTAGAAACACATTTGATGCTTCTTTAGATTGTGTTATTTTTATTGGTGCTTCGTGTAGTTGATAGGATGTCAGTAAAAAAACCTAATGCAGTCAGATTCTTGTTCCACAGAAGTTTCCAATCGAGTCTTCAGGGTTACAGGAAAAGCTGTTTATTAGTTCGTAAGTATGAGTTGTAATTCATACTGGTAAAGTTTCATTCTATTTCTGTTACTTAGATTGAAAAAGCAGATGATGACCCATCCTGATAAATCTCCTTTTGCCTAACTTCTTGCAACTTTTCTCTGTTGTTGATTTCATCAGTATACTCTTATTTCTGTGGTCATGTAATGAAAACATATACCACAAAAAAGACCTTCTAATATTGTCCTCGACAGTGTATTTCAGATTACCAAAGGCTACATTAGCTGAAATTATGCATACCATAACTTGAAACATAGACACCCATCCATTCCACTATTCCACTGCAGTTTTTCTATATGCTTCTGCTGTTTCTGCTGCAGATCATGGTACTAGGGTCAGTGGAAGAAGCCCAAAGTGAATGGGGACACATAGGCTCTCAGGTGTGGGGCATAGAGACTGAGTTGTGTATCCTGTGGGGGAGGTTCATGTGATCTTGGTGATAAAGCTTCATCTGTAATAGGCAGATGAAGTAGTAGGTATCTAGTTTGTTTTGCAGGAGGAAGATGTTGTAAAGATCAGAAATAGTAACTATAAAGCTTAACTTCTCAAATTTTTCACATTTTTAGATATTCAAGAATTTTATGAAGTGACCTTATTGGACAATCCAAAATGCGTTGATCACTCTCAACCATCTGAACCAATACAGCCTGTGAATACCTGGGACTTCTCCAGCCTTCCAAGCACAACAGTGACATCAGAAACACTGCCAAGCAGCCTTAGCCCAAGTGTAGAGGTATGATATAGAAATCTGTTTTATTTTTCTTGTTGAGACTATTAGTTCAACATTGTTCTCACATTTCCTTCATTTTATAAAATATTCATTTCCATAGAAAACTTACATTATTAAGACCAATAGTCATAGCGGATTTAATTATTGAAATGTTTAGTAACAGATACGTGCATTTTGTTTAGTCAAAAATTTATAAACTTGTTTTTCAAATGTACCATTAAGAGACCATTAAATTGGATTTATGCTCTGAATTTGGAACCTTGCTGACAGGCTTAGCGTGCTTATACTCATCCGTACTGATGTCAATTATTACTTTGTTAATAATTTGGGAAACCTGAAATCTGAAGCTGTATCTTTGATTGTAAACTTTTCAGTCTGTTCATAAGAAATTCTCTGCTACTTATACAGCTGTGTTTTGGAAGAACTTTTTTCTTTTTTTTTTTTCTTTTTTTTTTTTTTTTTTTGAAAACTACATGAATCCAGTTGTCATTAGTGAGTGGTGAGAAAACTGAGCAGGGAAATGCACATTGATATATAGTTTCACTAAATTAATATCTCCCTGTCCAAGTTAAAGTTATAAGTTGCTTGATTTTTTTTTGCATCAGAGCTATTATTTATCCCCAAAGAGGTGAACTTTGTTTCAAGTGTGCCCTCAATACTGACAGCATTGGAAAAGGTGTGTGAACTTCTCAGTAATAACTGAAGGCAGTGTGCTGTGATGGACCTGTTTTTATGAAGTGATCCTGGAGCTCAGGAAGAGCACTGGAGGAGACCAGCCAAAGGACTAGTGCTGCAGCCTGCTGGGAAGCTTGGGAGCTTGTACTACCCAGCAAGATAAAGTGGTGCCTTACTGAGTGACCTCTATCAGATGCTGTTTGGACTGTGTAAGAAAGTCCACTTAGCTGCAGAACATAAGCAATGATGTGGAGTGCTACTGAGTTTGTGCAGTTAAAAAAGCGCTTGTGTTTATTGTAGCTTTTCTGAAATTTGTCATATTGTGTCAGAAATGCCTGAAAGGAAACTATAGAGGAAATTCAGGAGTTGTGTTGTGTTCTCTCAGAAAGTAGAAAGAGGCTAGTAGATAAAAGATCTAGTCCTAGCCAAGGACTAGAGTTCTATATTGCCAAGAACAGTCATTAAAATCTCTTTACATGAAAAAACTGAGCAGCCTAGGTATACCATATTTTTCATGTTTTTAAGTAATTGAACATTGAGCGGTTAAAAGTCTAGTTGAACTTGCAGTGTAGGAATGGATTATTATCCTTTGATTTTTTGTGAATCTTGATTATACACTGGAAGACTTAAATTGTCTCCTTGGAATCTTAATTACCTGAAATTGCATAGAGAACGCCACTGTTGTAATAGTCACCTTAATGAAAATTTTCTCTTAAGAATTGTCATTTTTGGAGAAAATGAAGTAATTCTGGGTTATATGAGAAACAATATGGAAAACACCATTAAAACACCATTGTGCTATATACTTGTATGCCGTCATCTAAGTCTTAGGCTTAGAGCTGTAGAACTCTTTCTAAAGGTATGGTGGAAATGGAGTCTCTTAGAAGCAGGAGCAAAATGGACTGTAGACAATAGAGTAGGCAAGGATAGGCAAAGTTTATTTTGTCTACTGAGGTGTTTTGAAATAAGCTGGTTCTAATGCATTTCATGTTTGCATGTACAGAAAACCTAATGAGGCAATTTAAGAGTCATTACAGCTGCCCTTAGTCATGGAGGATGGATGAAGTTCCAGAAAATAGCAGATGGGCAAACGATATCTTTGAAAAAGGATGTATATAGGAGCAAGGCAGGAAAGGCAGATCCAGGTTTAACAGGTATAGGGAATGATTCTACAGGCTTTTTGTAGCTCCTTGAAAGTGATAAAGGAGCCAAATAATAGCCTTCATAGCTTTTGATAACAGTTTTGTCAAACTTAGTTTCTTTCTAATGTGGTAATAGTTCTTGTGGTAGGAAGAAACGGTAAATGGGATAAATTATGACTTCAGTAAAACTTTTAGTGTGGTTTAACAGGCTATCTTTTGAGATAATAGTTAAAGTTTCTAAAAAAAAAAAAAAGCATCCTAGTTTGAGTAATTAGTGAAAATATCCCAGTTAACTTGTAAATTAAACTGTGGGAGGGGAATGGTGTGTTGCTGCTTCAGAAGCTAAGACTAGAATGAAGGCTTAAGCAGTTGGAGTAGTTAATGAGCAGGCTGTAGTTCAGCAGGACTAAGCACAGTGTCTTGCACTTTGATTGTACTTCAGTGTAGAAGTTGAATAGTTAAGAAGTGGTTTCTCAGAAAAGATCTGGGTCATTTTTGAATCTTGAGGTGAGTCAACCATGTCATGTTAATACATGAAAAGAAACACCATATTGACATAAGTGTGGTAAAACTGTTCTACTTAGCCTGCATAAGGTTTCGCTGGAGATATTGTCAAATTTAAGGTACTATGGTGCAAAAAATTGTAGAATTTAAGTGCTTAGAAGAGATCGACAAGGAAGAACTAAGGCTTGAAAAGAAATGAAGACCAATGGACAGATTTGATGCTGCTTAAAGGAATTGAACACTTAATTAGGAAACAAAATTTTCCTGTGTTTGTAGGCAAATGTAAAAAAGGAAGATAATATTTTGTGCCTATATAAGATGTATTAGACTTACACTATAGTAATTGCCTTAGCAAAAATGTTTTAAATGTTTTCCTCAGGACCAGAATAGCTGTACATGGGCAGTCTCCCTTATTGAAGGTCTTTAAAGGCAGCATAACTGTCTTAAATGACTTAAATGTTTGGGTGGTTTTTTTCCCTCTAATACACCTTAGAGCAATGTAATAGACTTGAGGATTTATGTCTCTACCAAACCATTTTGTTGTTAAACATGCCCTTAATTCCAGCCGCTGGGATTGTGAAGCAAGTATCTGCTGTGATGAGATTTGAGTTATGATGTTCCAACTGTAGCAGGTTTTCTGCTTCCCCTATGGGGGGAAACCTGCTGAAATCTGAAGTGTGGAATAGTGCATACTGTTAATTCCAGGTTTTGTGATTATTGTCCTCCCAGCCACCTCCAGAAACTGGAAAGTTTATCCTATAAAAGTGTGCTTATTTTCCTACCAAGAAGTCCACAATAAGAAAGACTAATTTACCAGCTAAAGGGTATTATCTTTCCAAAGATAATACTGTCTGTATTATCCTGTATCTTTCCAAATTTTACATAAAGATGCATATGAACCTGTAATTTAATTATGAAGTTGCATCTTTAGTTTTTTAGTAGACTGCCAATAAAACAAGGACTTGTCCGTGACACTGCAGCAATGACAACAGGCGCATTATCATGGCAAGATCACTAATGTGTTGAAAGGAAGAATGGCCTAATTTGGGAATTCTCACCATAGACATAAGTGTATGTTCTCAGCCGAACTGTGCTAGATAATGCAACTCTTCTCCAGTACAGTCTGGGGGTCATGGTATGTAGCGTTACTGAACAGAACCTGATATAGTGTGGGTTACTTTGTTGGTTTTCCAAGTGGCCCAGATTTGAACAGTTATGACAAAGCCAGCTGTCTTCCTTCAGATTTTGTGTCTCAAGTATCATGTGAGAGTCAGACAGTTGTTTGACCTTCAGTATATGAAGGCCACATTTTACATTTACTACCAGTATTTAAAAGCATAGTTGCATATATTGGTATTGATGCTAGTTTATGTGAAACTGAAACGAAACTTCTCACTGTCTCTGTCACCTACAGTAAGTATTACCTTGTATTTCATTAGTTAGAATGCTGCTTCCACATTATAGTTGTAAAGGTGTTTATTTTTGAAGAGCAGTAGTTCATTGTTAGCTTTGTTTGCTTTTCCTAGTATATCTGAATGTCTTAGTTTAGCTTTCAAATATCTATGAAAATTTTTACAGTAAACATATAATCTTGTACATATTATTGGCTTTAATTCTTTCTTTCTTCAGTTTTTTTTTCTTCATATACCTCTAAGGCAATACCTTTCCCTCAATATTTTGAAATTTAATTAAAATTATGAGGAGAAAGTGTTATATAGTGCCCATTTATATTCCACATACTTGCTATGTGTAGTACATGAAAATGAATGTTTTTATCCTGTAAAACTTAATGCATTTTCGTTTCAATAATAGGCTTCTTTTTTACGTACTTAGGGTTTTTTTTTTATATTTGGTTTTAATGAACCCAAGAGCATAATGATTCTGGTACAGCATGTGTTTAATCTAATGATTAAGTTGTTTTGCTTGCTCACACTTACTAGAGATTGGAGGAAACTTGAGTTTATAGTATATCTGATTTTGATCATAGACAGCTTTTTTTTTAACAGAAACTGTAACTTATTAGAATTCCAAGGCTGATGGCCAATTCAATGTTAGTTCGCTTACCAGATATAACCAGATTGGCATACCAGATGCAATTTGAGGTTATTTTAGCTCTATTCTATTGCTTGCCAGGCTGGTAGGACTGTAGGTGATAAGAATAGGACAGGTTTTTTTCCTTGCTTGCAAATTGTTAGCCTAGGAAGTAACGTCATTCAACTCTGTTTCTTCTACCTTAATGATATATTTTGCTGTAGTTACTCTGGGCCAAATAAGTATTCTTCTAGCTGACCCTTTGATGGTATATGAGAGAGTTGCTTGAGAGTGGGAATATAATGCTACCCTAAAGTGATTAAGGATTGTATTACAAGAACTTTCTACACAGCTGACTTTGGGAATGACTTTTTAGCAATGTGTGCTTGTGTATATACATAGAATAGGGGTATACAAGCTTAGGTTGCCTGCAGACTTTTAATTGGACATAGCCTAGTTCTGCTTTTGCCTTCCTACTTCTGGATCAAAAGACTGGAGTTTGTAATCCCCATAGGTATTGTATCAGGGAAAGTTAGAGCTGCAAATCGCAGTTTTCCTGTTCACAGCAATCTGTTTTCTTTTCCATTCTTTATTTTTCCTGGAACCTTATTTGACAGTTTTATTTGTTTTAATCTGCAGTACAAAAAGATGATAAGGCGGGGGGGGGGGGAGGGGGGGTGGGGCGGGCGGAGGAAAGAGGAGAAAAAAAAAAAAAGAGAGATTCAAGACAGTGATAAGCAGGAAAGGAATGTTAATCCTTTCAGTACTAGAGACTAGCAAAAAAAAAAAATTCCATTTGAAAAGGAGGGAAGGTGCATACCATTTTCTTATATGCATTAAATACTGAGTTTTAGGTGTGCATTGGCAAAGCAGCTAACAAATGTAAAACAAGATCTCTTAGTGCTAGTTATCGTGTCAGAAGTATGTGTACACGAAGGAGCAGTCTTTTGAGCTGTTTGCTGTGATCTGTAGTGCCATCTGTAGGTGGGACAGTTTGTGTTTGGGAAATAGGTGGTGAAACTTGAATCACTGGTAGAAATCTCCTTTGACCTAATTGAGCAGTGTATTGCTAAGGAAATAGGTGTCTTGTGACTTTCTCTTTTTTTTCTTAATCTGTAGGGTACGTTTTAATATTGTGATCGTTTTAATTGAAGCTAAAGAGCAAATACTTTAAGTTCTCAGGTTTAAACGTAGCCACAATAATTTCATCTTAGATGTTGAAAAAACCCACGCTGAACGCTGTCTGAAAAGAAATGTTTTGTCATAGGAGGTGGAACTCGATCTAGAGTGTCTTACCCTTTCTTGCAGTTGGGCTAACAGATCTCTGTAGTTAGTGAGTAATGGTGGCTGAAGTACTTTGGTCTGATCTGTGGTTTCCCCATTTATCTGCAATGCCTATGTGTTTAGTGTCTGGCATGTAGGGAAACTGTCTGGCTCGCTGTGTTCTAAGGCCTTTTGCCAAGTTCTTTTAATAAAAAGAAAGCAAATGAGGAAGTAAGGAAAATAGCTGAAATCACAGACATGTCAGCTAAATTTGATGCCAAGGCAGGTTCAGGCTTACCTGTGAGGTCGATCAGATTGCAGAGGGTTTCAACCAGCTGAGCCTTGAAAACCTCCAAGGATGGGAACTGTGAAACCTTTCTGGCCGATCTGTTCCAATGCTTGACTAACCTCATGGTGAAAAAGCTTTTCCTTATTTCTGATTGAAATCTCCTTTTCAATTTATTGTGGTTTCTCATGTCTTTCCATCCTGCAACGTGGACTTGGCTTTGTCTTCTGGGTAACCTCATTGTAGGTACTGGAAGGCTGCTTTTAGGTTCCACTGAACTTTTCTCACAGCTAAAATAAGCCCTGTGCCCCTGGCAAGTCTTCCAGCCCCATCACCATCTTGATGGCCCTCTGCAGAACTTGCTCCAGGTTATCAATATCCCTGTCATATTGGGGGGCCCAAAATGGAATGCGGTATTCCAGATGCCTAATTAGAAGTGCCAAGCGAAGGGGAATAATAGTTTTGTTTGATACTACTGACTGTTTCTGCTAATGTATCTCCTGTTAGCCTCCTCTGCTATTAAGGCATGCTGCAGGTTTGTGTTTGGTTTGTTCAATATCTGTAAAAAGACAAATAATAGTCAACATAAGTATTTTGAAAAGGTATAGAGTTAAGATAACCTAATTTTAATCTAGAATATGGGAACTGGTTTTGTTTACAAAGCAAGCGGTAATGTCTTTTTAAACGTTAAGATTTTGATAAGTCTTGTGTAACTTCCTAATAATAAGAGCTGACATAATCTAGAGGAAAGAGCTTTGGATGTATGGTTTCTAGGGGAATAAAAAAACCTGTTTAATCAGTAGCAGTTTGTTTTCAAAATGGAATGGTGCATCAAGCAGTTAATCGGGATCTTAGACGAAATCTCGGAAGGAGATACTTGCATATGTAGAGCGCATTATTAAAGCGGCAGGATGCTCTAGTTCTGTTTTTCTGGTTCTAAATTTTGTTGACTGCAATATCCTCACCTGGCCTTTACAAATGCAGTCAATTTTACCTGTTGTAATAACAAGCTGTTCCTGGGAAAATCCCTGACCTATTGCACTGTCCTCAAATACCTTCTTTTCCTTAATATTTTTATAAAGATTGAGTACTGGCTAGCTTGATGACAGCTATGTCTGATTGTTGTACTCCCTTTTATCATACTGTTCCTTTATGCTTGTATCTGTACGTGTGTATTGCCCATTACTTATCAGCTCATTTTCTGCAGAAATTATGTGCTTGTTTTATTTGAGCACCTAATAGCACATAGTCTTGCATCATTCAGGAGCCTCGTTGTCTTCTCTCTGTTAACTTTACAGTGGGGAAATGATATTTGGCTTGTGATATATTTTGCCTTTAAATCTTGAAATCCAGGATGTTTGTACAATTAAAAGAATGTAAGTCTTGAACCAAAGCTAAAAAAGTCTTCCAGAGGCAGCCTTCTAGTCAAACTGAATGTAAAAGCAAACAAACAAATCCCCCGTTCTTGGTTCAGGATGCATACACAAGCAATAAAAATCTGTTGTTTCTAAAAACTTAAATTTCTTAATTCAGAAGTAAAAAGAGAACTTACAAAAAATCACGTAAATTTGGTATCTAATTATGTTTTTTTTTTTTTTTTTAAACTTGTAATAATTACATCTTGCAGACAGGTTCAAAGGTAGCTAGATAAATTAGGTTACAGCATCTTACAATTTTAATGCTTTCTTTACTAAAGGAGCTGAGAAAATACTTGCAGTGATGATAGGGCTTGATCTTTCCTGAGTCTTTGAAATGTCTCCTTAAATATGCTGAGGTTGGGCAATTGACATACCCTTGCAAAGCTGAGCTGAGCCTGCTTCTCTGGTTGCACCTGTGACAGCTGTGTGCATTATGCAGGTTTTCTCATAGAACGTGAGAGCAAATTAGCATTTCAATAACCATATGCACTTTTAAACTTGTGGATAGATGAAGAAATTATTTATCTGCAAAATCAGTATTTTCCAAAGCATTGTTTTCATTTGCATGATTTATTTCTATATATGGTTTCCCTGTGCATGAATTTTCCTTTATTTAGTTATCTGGTGACTTTGTAGATAGAATCTCTTACACTGGAAAAAGAATGGCGCAAAAAGTGACTGCCAAACATAACCTGAAAGAATTGGTAGATAATCTGAGGCAAGAAAAAACAAATCTCTTTCCTTTGTGTTTCTTACATGAGTCATCCTTTTGGTTTTTAATATTAATGCCACGAATAGTGGTGAATGAAAATGCACTTTTTGCTGCTGGCCAAACTGTATGGAATGCTTGTTGCTGATTGTTACTGAGATCACTTGGAGCTGACAGGACAGAAAGGTTTATTTTCAATAAGTATGAACAGATTGCAATGCTTCTCACAAATTCAGTGGGATAATAGTTATTTTAATGGCTAGCAGTTCTATGTGGAAATGCCTTAGTCTTCAGTGTGTTAAAAATGGGGCTTTTTGTCCAATTCGTGATTTTGATTCAAGTTTTGGTGTGTCCTTTAATAACTTTTTGTTGCTCCTCACAATACAATTTAAAGGAAAGAAGGTTCTAAGTTATTTTATTAAACTGTTTAATTCCAGTAGTTTTAGTTCTGGTATCCCTACCTAGTTCTCATTTTGAAAAAGCCTGTTTCTTCTGAGCTCCAAAATTTAACATGTTTGCTCATTTAAGGAATTTTAAATTTGTCTTCAAGAAGCTATATAATTGTTTCTTATAATGATGCTAAACCTCATGAATGTTTGAGTCTTTGTCAGTCTTTTTCAAATCTATTAATTTCTTCAATGTGCAGTATTTCCAATGAAAAGTCTGCAGAAACTGCTTTTGGGCTAGGAATACTTATTTATGTACAGTGCTCTCTTCTTTGAGTGCTTATCCATCTATGTATTATATTTATGAAAATATGTATTGGCGTTTGCTACAATTTTTTTTTTTTTTCTCTATCGGTGTGGTATGTGTGATTGGTGTCTTTTTTTCTGTGTGGACATTGTGTTGTTTGTGCTTAGCTGAAAATGGGTCTTGAGAGGACTGTGCAAACAGTTGCCAGGGAGGGTGTACAATCCATCGTAGCGGTGCATTGATTGGTAAAGGTCCCTAATGTAGCTTGGTTGTCCATGCCACTCTGATTTGTGCAGTGGATGTTGTAATAAGTAATTTGGCAAAAATTTTCCTTCAGCTAAAATGAATGTGTGCTCGCTATGGCTTCAGCTAAGATGGGTGTGTGCTTGCTATGTGTTTGGAAAAGGGATAGTGTTAAATAGGATATCAGACGAAAGCAACAGTTAGAACTACCGAAAATTTGCAGAACAAAGGGTGGTGTAGTTAGTTAAGATAACCATAGGAGTGTAAAGAATGAAGAAGCCACAAGAAGGACATGGTGATAAAGACTTCAAGCCTCCCTCCAACGACTACCAGGAAGACCCCTGAAGAAGCATAACGCCTGCACCGCTAGAAGAGAGGGGGCGTGCTCAGGGGTGGGTTGCATTTCAAGAACTTATTGATTATGTAAATTGCGGGGTGGGTTGCATTCCAAGAACTCATTGATTATGTATTTGGGGGTGGGTTGTGTTCCAAAAACTCATTGATTATGCAAACTATGTTCCAAGAAGAAACAAGGAATACGAAATAAAAACAAGCGGTTGTAAAGGGAAAAATGAGCCGCAGGAGGAGAAATCCCCCGTGTAACTCCCAGCGCTGCAATAAATATTCTTTGCTCCACCGAATTTGCCCCGGACTAAAATTCAATACAGTGAGCACGTTTCTCACAATGTGTTACAACTTTTCAAGCATGCTTGTTACGAGACTTTGTGCCCTCTGCTCTGGAGTGTTTAGAGTGCTTATTCATGAGGAGCGGTCTAATCCAAGAACCCTCAACTATGAAATGCCTTTCCCCACCTATCTGGATTGGTCTTTTTCACATCTCATTGTTTCTTATTATCTTTGGCAACCTGAAAGAAGTTATGTGCTTTCTATGGCAAGAGTAATGGGCCTCAGGTCTTGTTAAAAGGATGATAGTGAGTGGGAGGGGGAAAAAATGGTGTGATGATGACCCTTAGTTCTGAAAGAATCCCAAAGAAGGCAAGAGAATAAAAAGTTGAGGGAAGAGAAGAAAACGATTGACCCTGAACATAAGTCAGTTGTAGCGAGGATTAGTCGGCAGAAGCTTAATTTTGAACCAGGGTGGCTGAGAGAAGTTTGGGTGATGAGAAAGTATCATTGATCTTTGCCCTTCATAGACAGAGCATTTGTTTGTGTGTGCTACTGGGGCTCCTAAAGTGAAGTTTGTGGAATGACTGCATGTCTTGGACTATTCATTGGAGATGTTTCTGGGCAAGACACTGGACATGCCCCATGCCACCTTAAAATACACTTTCTCCGTTTCCCAGTACCTTTTTGGATCCTTGCACTTTGTCAGTTTTTCTGAACTTTACAGTCTTCCCAACAGAAGACTTGGGAAATCCAAGGATAATTTCTATGTGGGGTACCTGTGTCCATTGACCTATGAGAGTAAATTTTTTTCCCCCTTTTCTGGCAAAGAGGACAAAGCATCAGCCTAACTGTTGCTTCGTTTTTCTGCTTTCTGAAGTCAGAACTTTTAAACTTTTGTCTGGGTTGAGTCTTATCAATCTGAAAGATGTATTTTTCCCCACTGATGCTTTGCAGCAGTGAAAACTTCACCTAGGTGTTCACAGTAAAAATTCTTCACAGACTTTATAGACAATGTGAAAATGAAAAGTTTCTCTGTCTTGATTGGGATATACAAGGTCAAAAATCCTGGCTTTGGTGGCTGAATGATATAAGATTTACCTTGAAATTCCATTCAAGGTGAAAGGTTTTTTTTTTTTGTTTTTGTTTTTTTTTTTTTTTTTTTACTAGCATGCAATCAAGCTTCTTTTTTTTAATGGTTTGGGGTTTGGGGGATATGGTTTGGTTTGGGGGCTATTTTTGGGGGTGTTTTTTGTGGTGTTGGGTGGTGGTGTTTTTTTGTTTGTGTGTGTGTGTTTTTTTGTTTTTTTTTTTAAATTGGAGAAGGATTTTGCAATATCTTCCTTTTCTTCTTTGTTCTGTAAAGGCACTGCCTGCCTGAAAAATAAAAAATATAATCTTAGGAAGAATAGTTTCCTTATTTATTAACTTTTTATTTTCTGGCTTGTCATGTGTCCGTCTGTGTGTCGTCCCCTCCTCCCCCCCCCCAGTATATATGGCAGAGCTAGCTGCAGAAAACTTAAAGGGAGTAGTGGGAATGCTCTAGATGCGTACTTACTATATTCTGTAGTTGTTTGCTGATGTGAAATATAATCAGTTTGGCTAGTTGTACGTCTTGTGCTAAAAGCAAAATGAAGCAGTTGAGATTTAATAGTTTGCAATTATTTATTAATTTTTTTCAATATACTTCCTTGTGTATATAGCAAAGGTGTTGGTGGGAGACCTAATAGGACGAGATAGTGGAAACTGAGTTAACTAGTTGCTTTCAGTGCTTCTTCCTGGAAATGAATGTAATAAGGTTCTTATAGGTGTATGAAACTGTCAATTTAGTGTTTCATAGTACATAGAAGGTTTTTTTTGTGTCTAAGTATTTGTCTTTTCCCAGCTGTACTAATTAGGCTGCGAAGACAATGCCTGCGCATACAAACTTTGCCTTGTCACTGTATTACAGCCTTACAAAAGGAAATGAAATTCTAGGTTAATTCGAGGCTCAAAATAGCATTTCTCTTGCAATATGCATTACTCTTTCCTTGCCACTTTCTTCTCTCCCTGTTCTACATGGAATATTCCATTCATTACTGCCTAAGAAATCAGTTATTTTGCAGTCTGCAAATGCTGAAATGACGTTAGAGGAGAAATACTTCCTTGCAACCAAAACTATTTTTGAACAAACGCTTCATTTTAGAAATCGTAACCAGCTAAGAAAAGCTGGATTGAGATTTTTTGCTGTAAAATAATTTTGTATTGCATTTCATCAAATGATTCCCTATGATGCTCATGTGTTAGGTAATCCTGAAAGAGGAGTATATGAAATCGAATACGAGGAGGTACTTAATTGGTATGGAATAGGATTTGACATCTTTTGTAGGATATTTTCAAGGACAAATTTAAGTTTGTCAGATGTAGATAATCAAAATAGGTTAAGAATCTTTCATGAAACTTAAAGCATTCGTATTTTAGCTTGCTTCTTTTTTTTTCCTCCATGGTGTTTCTACCCCTGAATGAATCCAACGGGAAACCTGGCACACGTTCTACTGTTTTGACTATTAAATAAGTGTGATCTTTCTCATTCTGTTGAGATGGTGTTTAGCTGTGATTGAAAATAAACCTTTTAAATGTTTGGAAAGATACCTGCTATGCTGAAACGATGGATTGCTTATGCATTGTAACAACAAAGGTAAGATGATAAAGCTTTTGATTAATGCCTACAGTCTTGGAAGTTCTTGTTGAATCTTTCTTCCAGTTTTTGTCTACCTGTAATGAAAATGTCTTGACAGTTTTCTAGTGTTGATTTTTTTTTTTAACTTTAACTACACAGATTGCCAAAGTAAATTCTGTAGCTGTTGCTGAGAACAATCATAGATGTAAATTCTTCTAAGAGCTAATTATGCACATATTGAAAAACTCTTAAATGTAGTAGAATGATGTGTTTTTTTTTTTTTTTTTGTCATTCTGGAATAAGACTCTTTTCTATAAAATTTACTTTCTTTAAATGTGCTATAAAAGTAGTTTACTTTTTATTCCAGAATGAGGAATTTCAAATGATGTTTTACACAACCTTTATCAGGACATGTTTAAAATAATGATCAAAGAGAAGGGGAATCTGGGGAGTCCTGTTAGGGATGGATATATTTCAAGATTCTTTGATTTTGACATATTGCTGTTTTGAGATGAAGGCACCCAGATAGCTTAGTGTTGTTACTTCTGTACTAGGACAAAGTTTTATGTATGATTGTTTTTAATACAGTCCACTTGTAACTGCTAAAGATAAAATCTGATGCATAAACAGAATGCATTAGTAGTGTGCTTGTGAAATACTGACATGGTGAGTTTGGTTTTTTGGAAGCTTTTTACTTTCATGCAAGTGGCAAACCGTTGCTCTGCATTGCTCCCTTTTCCCTGGATGTTCAAATAATTGCAGGTTTGTTGTTTGGTTTGTTTTTTTTTTTTTTTTTTAAACAAGCTACTCTTACGGTTTCAATTTATCCAGAAAAATGCTAGAAGTCAAACTTGTTCCTACAAACGTCCTTCTCAAGAAGTAGAATAAAATTTAACATTATGGAATATTATGTGGGTTTAGTAATAGCTTTTATAAAAGAAAAGGTCAAGATGCTTATTGGTCTGTTTGGCACAAGGAAGCACAGGCTGTTTGGAATGGATGAAGTTTGTCTCTCACAAGCAAAGGAGTCTTTCTGGTGTCTGAGCTGTTGGCTGGGTTTTTTTGGAAGTGAAACATACCCTTTAAAGTGATGTTTGATTAGTTACATTAATTTGTGGTATTTCTGCTTTATTTCTTCTAAAATATTCTCTTTTCTACAGTGAGATTAGTCTTGTCTATTAATTCCTTTACTTTGTTTATATTGATATGTACCTTAATTTTGTTGTACTTATTTTAAAAAAAGGAGGGGCAGTGCTGTAATTTTTTATAATTGAACTGCTCAACTATAGTTTTATTTTGTGCATTTATCTTCTCATATCTACTTGTCTAAGAGCAGAAAGATAACTCACATGGAAAGTTAGGCGAACAGAAAATGTATTCTGGGAAAATAAGTATTGGTTTTTTGCATGATTAGCCTAGTTCTGAGCGCTAAGCAAGTAAGACTGCTCACAGATATGCTGTACGGGAGAGGAAGAGATCATCTTCTCTGCACAGCATAGTCTTAGATGAGCTTACACTGATCATGCATTTCCACCTGGAATTATCAGCAGTTAATCCTTCCTGCCTGTTTCATGTGAGGTTTTGGTCTCATTTAGCTAAATGCTGCTGTACCTTGTAGCTTCAACTAAAGCTGTTTGTTTAAAGTGGGGCTTTTAAAGGGACTGTTTGCTTCCCTGTGAACATGTGTACATCTGATGACTTGAAAGTTGTAGTCTAATGAAAAATACATTCCTTAATTTTGTGCATAAATCTCTTTTTCAGATGTAAAAGAAAATGAATGTATGTAAGGCTATTTTGTATTCAGGATTTAAGACATGTATGATAGGATTAGTAATAGTGATAAATGCTTCCCCTTTCTCCACCTTGAGGTGGAAACAATTTGAAAAAAAAAAAGTTACTCTATTTCTCAGTAGAGGAGAGAAGAATTTGGTCAGTGAGATGAATTTTCCATTGAATTTGAGAAATCTTTTGTGATCTTGGCTAATTCTGTTTTACTTAGTTCAGAATTAAGATCTAGTCACGATAGGTGAACAGGTCCTTAAACTACTTTCTGTCCTGTCTTTTAAGGTCTAGCTGGTTTACTTTGCCCTAATCTAGTGCAAAGTGTACTGATTAATACAGTATTTTTTTCCTCCTTATGTGGGCACATTTGGTTTGATGTAGGTAGGCAAATTTGCATCACTGCAACCATGGATACTATTAAGAGCAGGCACGTGGGCTGAGCTTACAGTAATGATCTTTATTTAAGTAACAGTTTTAAATGAGTTCATGGCACTTAAAAATACAGAATATGAAAATTCATTATGTTTTCCAGAAAAGCAATTTTTGAGCAGTCATTCTTAGCTTGCTTGTTCAGTAGTATACTTTCAGTAAAACAGTTGAGTTTAAAGTGATGTAAAATTTCTTCAAATAGCATTTCTAATAAGACTGCTGCAAAAGAATGCTTGTTTTATACCATTTTTATTTCAAAATACAGATGCATGCTGCTTGGATTATTCCAGAGCAGTATTAGTCTAGTCCAGTACCTTGTTTCTGACAAGTAGCCAAAACCAAGTATTGCAGGAGAGGGGAAGCATGTATGATGTATCAGAGTATACCAAGGGAGAAAGATTAGGGTTTTTTTCCAAGTTGTTTAACTTCAGTCACGAGCCCTCATACATTCTGGGTCTTCTCTGTTCTGGGCGAGCACAGTAATGTGGTTGCGCAAGGTGAGAGGCTGCATGGTGCTTGAACATGGGAGCACAACTACAGCCAGTGTGGCTGAAGTTGGAAAGATGACTGGGTTTGTGTGATTCGTGCAGATTTCCTCACTTGGTTGTGCAGTGTACTGTAGCTCAGAGAGTCCCAATGTTGTTATTGTCAGTTTTTGGAATTTCTCTCAATTTAAGTGAATTGTGCCTCCTCACCTACCAGTTGCAAGTGCAAAAGGGAATCACAGGATGTCTTGCATTGGACGTGATCTAGTCCAACTACCTGCTTAAAGCAGGGTCAGCTTCCAATTCAGACCAGGTTACTTAGAGCTTTGCTGAGGTCTTGTAAACCTCCTCACCCTGTCTCAGTTTAAGGTTCTCTCCTGCTGTGCACAACAAGGGCCAAGCTTTGTTTTCTTGGTAACCTCCTCTTAGACATTAGAAGGCTGCTACTAGCTCCTGGGAAGCCTCCTTTTCTCCAGGTTGAACAAGCTGAGTTCCCCTAGTTCCCTGAACCTTTCTTCGTTGTGCTTCAGCCACTTGACCATCTTGGTGTCTTTCCACCATACTTGTTCTATATTCCAGGTATGATCTAACAAGTGTTTGAAGAAGCATAAGGAGAGGTTACAGTGCAAGTTTTAATCTTCTGGAGGTACTGCGTGCATAATGTGAGAGACGATTGTGTGAAAATGGAAACAAAATCTATGCTTTTATATGTAAACTTGATGCAGAAATTACTTGGTAGGCCCAAAGGAGGGTGCTTTCTTAAAGTGGAGGAATAAAATATAGAATTTTGTGAATATAAAATTGTAGAAGAGATGGAAAAACAATTACATGGGGAAATAATTACACTAAAAGCATAAATACCATGAGTGCTAAATAGTTTACAACAGCCCTTCCAAGTTGGCACATGTGAATGACGTGTCATGATGGGTTTTGGCAAGGAACTTCGTTTTGCCAAAATTTCATGTCCTCACTGAAAAACAAATTGCTTTCCAAATGTATTTGATTGGGTTGCGTATAAGCCATAGTTATCTGGTGAGCCAATTGAGTAGTGCTAATAATACATCACTTGGCTTTGATGTGCCATCTGGTTATAGTGTTGAAGAAATCCGTGCAGAATCAGTCATCATAGAAACTTTGGGAAGTGAAAAAAATTGTGCATCACTAATGTTGGCGGTGTCAGCGGATGGTATGAAATTGCTCTTGCGTGTAGTCTTCAAGTATAACACAGTGCCAAAGAAACAGCTGCCTACTAAGATAGTTGGTAGGTGTCAAAATGAGGTGTCTGCAGACTAAAGGATTGGCTAACTTTCATTTGGAATAGGAGACCAAGTGTGTGAACAATGTATGCCATAGGTGTATTTGATAAAAGGGTATTTGATAAAAACAATGAGTAATACAAGCAGAGAATACTGATCTTGTAGTCATGCCAGGAGAAATAATGTCCCAACTGTGTGTATTTGTGGTCATGAACAAGCCTTTAAAAAGTCTGAAGTTTTAATACACAGAATGGACTTTGGCAAGGGGTCATGCTTCTAACCCCTATGTGGCAAATAAAGAAGTTCATTGCAATGTAAGATAGCAAGCGGTTGGTTAAATCCAGAAGTTGTAGTTAAAGAACTGTGGTACTATATTTTGGATTCCATGGATGGAACTGAAGGTGGCTTGTCTGATATTTGAAGATTAATAGGTTTGATGATGATGAGTAAGGACACCAAGAATGATGAAGAAGTTGAAGGTGGCAGAGACTAATGGTGATGGAAATGATAAAGGGACCTGATATGTGAAATCTGAAAAGCTGTACTAAGACGACTGGCATGACTGAACGGAGAGCTATGGTTGCAACTCAGGGGACAAAGGAGAGTTTATGGCCTTTGGAAGAAAGGGCAGGCCACTCAGGAAGACTACAGAGGTGTTGTGAGGCTATGTAGGAAGAAAATTAGAAGGACTGAAGCCCAACTAGAACTTAATCTGGCTT
Source organism: Vanellus vanellus (assembly GCF_965231255.1). Taxonomy (NCBI): domain Eukaryota; kingdom Metazoa; phylum Chordata; class Aves; order Charadriiformes; family Charadriidae; genus Vanellus; species Vanellus vanellus. Next base: position 15,617,693 of record NC_138913.1, read on the forward strand.
CTGCTCTTAAGGGCAATAAAAAATGTTTCTATAAATACATTAGCAATAAAAGGAGGACTAAGGATAATCCCCATCCTTTGTTAGATGGGGGGGGGGGGTGGGGGGGTGGGACGACGATGGGGGATGGGAACATAGTGACCAAGGATGAGGAAAAAGCTGAGCTACTTAATGCCTTCTTTGCCTCAGTCTTTAGTAGTAGGACCAGTTGTTCCCTGAGTACCTGTCCACCACACCTAGAAGACAAAGACAGGGAGCAGAATGAAGCCCCCGTAATCCAAGGAGAAATGGTGAGTGACCTGCTATAGCACTTAGACACACACAAGTCTATGGGGCTGGATGGAATCCACCCAGGGGTACTAAGGGAGCCAGTGGATGCACTCACCAAGCTGCTTCCCATCATTTATCAGCAGTCCTGGCTAATCAGGGAGGTCTCAGTTGACTGGAAGATAGCAAGTGTGATGCCCATCCACAAGAAGGGTCGTAAGGAGGATCCGGGGAACTACAGGCCTGTCAGTCTGACCTCAATGCCTGGGAAGGTTATGGAACAGATCATCTTGAGTGCCATTATGTAGCACATGCAGGACAACCAGGTGATCAGGCCTGGTCGCCACGGGTTTATGAAAGGCAGGTCCTGCTTCACAAACCTGATCTCCTTCTGTGATAAGGTGACCCTCTTAGTGGATGAGGGAAAGGCTGTGGATGTTGTTTACCTGGACTTTGGTAAAGCCTTTGACACTGTTTTCCACAGCATTCTCCTGTATAAACTAGCTGCTTATGGCTTGGATGGGCATACACATCTCTGGGTAATAAAACTGGCTGGATGGCCTGGTGGTGGTGGAGTTAAATCCAATTAGCAGCTGGTCACAAGTGGTGTTCCCCGGGGCTCAGTATTGGGGCCAATTCTGTTTAATATCTTTATCAATGATGTGGATGATGGGATTGAGTGCACCCTCAGTAAGTTTGCAGATGACAGCAAGTTGGGTGGGAGTGTTGATCTGCTGAAGGGTAGGATGGCTCTACAGGGGCATCTGGACAGGCTGAATCAATGGGCTGAGGCCAGTTGTGTGAGATTCAACAAGGCCAAGTGCCGGGTCCTGCACTTGGATCACAACAATCCCATGCAGTGGTACAGGCTTGGGGCGGAGTGGCTGGAAAGCTGCCCGGCAGAAAAGGACTTGGAGGTGTCAATTGACAGCTGGCTGAATATGAGCCAGCAGTGTGCCCAGGTGGCCAAGGTCAACAGCATCCTGGCTTGTATCAGGAATAGTGTGGCCAGCAGGACTAGGGAGGTGATTGTCCCCCTATACTCAGCACTGGGGAGGCCCCACCTCGAATACTGTGTTCAGTTTTAGGCCCCTCACTGCAAGAAAGACATTCAGATTCTGGAGCAAGTCCAGAGAAGGGCAACAAAGCTGGTGAGGGGTCTAGAGCACAAGTCTTAGGCGAAATGACTGAGGGAACTGGGATTGTTTAGTTTGGAGAAAAGGAGGCTGAGGAGACACCTTATCGCTCTCTACAGCTACATGAAAGGAGGTTGTAGCACAGTGGGGGTTGGTCTCTTCTCCCAAGTAACAAGTGATAGGACAAGAGGAAATGGCCTCGAGTTGTGCCGGGGAGGTTTGGATTGGGTATTAGGAAAAAATTCTTCACAGAAATGGTTATCAAACATTGGAACAGGCTGCCCAGAGAAGTGGTTGAGTCACCATCCCCGGAGGTATTTAAAAGACGAGTAGACATGGTGCTTAGGGACATGGTTTAGTGGTGGTTTTGGCAGTGTTAGGTTAATGGTTGGACTCGATCTTAAAGGTCCTTCCAACCTAGATGATTCTATGAAAATAAACTAACTTAAGGCAAGTCATTAGCAAAAGTTTAGGTTCTTACTATGTATTGATTACAAGGATATAATAAGCTTTCTGCATTTAACTTCTTTTTAAGGGGATTCTCTTAAATTCTGAGTTATCTTAAGATGTTGTTTGGTATTCTCCCAACCACCAACAGTTTAGGACTTGAGGGCTACCTGGTCCAGAGGCAATTGCTCTGTAGTAATCTTTGGCTTTCTCTTACATGGATTGTGTAGTCTCACCAAAATGCACATAAAATGCAACCCAAAGGTGTACATCTGTGGGGTGTGCTTCATACACAGAACATCTCTAGATATAGTCTTTGTTCACATGTGTTTGCTTGCTCTTTCTAAACGACTGCAAGTATGCAGGGTCATATTATTGATAAACAAAGTTATTAGAATTGTGTAGTTTTTCAGGCAGGGACATCAGTGATGTTTGTACTTGCTCGAGTTTGCGTTCTTGAAACTGGATAGTTGGACCACATACCTGTGAATACCTATATGAAACTGATGAGTCTTACATGAAGCTCGAGTGTTGTGTGCTTGTGCAGTTCGTCCTTATTTCCCCTCCTATTTTAAAAGTAAAAGATGCTAGTTAATTCTACTAATAAGTGACCAATTAGTTATATTTGGTTATTGTACCAGTTCTGAGCATGTTTGGTTAAGAATTGATTGAAGAGCAGATGAAATAAATGCCTGTAAAATATAAATATTCCCAGCAGTAGCATTATATGACTTGTGCACTGGCTCTGGCAATATGGTATGGAATATATTTAGGTTGGAGAAGATGCTCAATATAGCAGTAAAAAAGAATAACTTTCTGAAATCAGTCCTATGAATAAGACCCTTACAAAGCATTTTCACAGTTCCATTTGCCCTCCTGGAACTGTGTGAGTTTATTTCAGAAAAGCTGATGATCATAACCTGAATAGTTTTCCAGGTAGGATGAACAGGAGCAGAGCAGCGAAGCATTCATTCCTGATCAGTTTTGCTTTGCTGTCCATGTTTACTATGGGACAAGAATTGAATCTGCGGCTTCATGTATAACTGTAAACTGATTTATTGGGTTACTGCTACTGAGAGTGCTTCTACCTCCTTTTCTCTACTGCTCATCTACTAGGAGTCTAGTAGAACCTGGTGTGCGTTTCTGCTGGCTAGTGAGCAAAAGCAGCTCATGGAAAAGGTAGCTGTTGGGATGGAGAGTTGGAAAGTATTGAGCAGTTAAATTGACTCAGCTGCCTGTGAAAAGGCAGGTAAAATGGTAAGACTTAACAGCTCAACACTTTTGGAAGGAGAAGGAGAGGAGAGCAGTGATTGTCTTTGCAGTAGAATTTAAATGTTTGCTGTTGAAACTGGACCCTCAGAGTGAACAGCTTTGGCATAGTTTCCTGTTGTAATGAAAACAGTGGGCGAATAAATGTAGGGTTGTTCATAGTTGGACATATGGTCTTCAACACGATTCCTTTAGTAGGCAGAGGTATTTAGATTTCTTGATGGCAAAAAAAAAACCAACCAAAAAGGCTTCCTTTCTTACTTGAAGTGAGATTTCAGGGTGGCTGAGCTCACTGGCTGATTATCTGGTTGCCACTAGTCAGTTTTGCTTTACTAGCTGGCACTATGCTTGATGATTTCTTTTGTGAACGCAATAAGTTGCACCAAGGTTTTGTTAATGTGAGGTGTTTTTACAGTTTATTCAAGGCTTAATCATAGCCTGATTTATTGTCAGTGGGTATTACTCATACTTTCATAAGTGCTAATAACATTACGTGAATCTCATTCCTGGGACTGGTATTTACCAGACCAAAAAAGTAAAACATTGAAGATATCTTCAGGTGAAGATTATCACTGTTTAAGTGATATACAGCCTTGTTAGGTTTTGTAGGGTTTTTTAGTTTGATTTTTTTTTTTTTTTTTTTTGTGGGGTGGGTTTTGTTGTGTGTGTGTTTTTTTTTTTTTTGTGGTGTGTGTGGTGTGTGTTTTTTTTTTTTTTTTTTAAATAGACGGTTCTTTGAAGACCATACACTGCCACATCTTGGGTTTGGAGGAGAGAAGGACATGCTTTAATGAAATTCTAATACATACTAGAAGTGTAACTGAGGGCTGCTGTCTTAAAGGTCAGTGTGGGTAGGAATCATCAGCATTTTCTCAACTCATCTAAATGCCCAACAGAGAATGAACAGTCTTTTGGGTGTTTTAGTGACAAACCCATATTGCCTGAAAGAATGATTCCCTCCCCTCCATTGTGTGAAAACGTAAGAACAGTAATTACTTCCTTCTTTTGGTCTTTGTGTGTACTCTAACAGTGGGTTTGCTTGTGCCCACATATATTATATGTTAAGGACATTTTTGCTCCTTCCTCATCTCGGCAATGTTGAGTGTGCCAGCCTCCATTCAAGTTTCTCTCAAGTGTGCCAGTGAGATTGAGCACTCCGTTGCAGTGAATTTTCATTCCTCTGTGGCCTGTTCTTTCTTTCCCATTGGAAAAATAACCAGCATGGTAGTTGCATTTAGCCACTCACATTTGGGGTGCCTTTATTACCTGGTGAGGACACCATCACTGAGGAATGCTGTTTGCATGTTGCGTGTGTGACAGATGATGTGCAAGTGGCATAGCTCAAACTCTAGAGCTTTTCTTTTAAGCAGACAACAAAGGCTCTTCTGACTTGAGCTCTCACGACTCCTGGGGATGGTGGGTTGGCCAGCTATGGTAGCAGTGAATCTGGAACTGAACAGTCACACTTCTTGCATTCTTGCTCTTGATTTTTATCTATCTTTGTAATAACTCTGAAGTCCTAGGAGTGTTATAAGGATAAACTTGGGCCATTTTTCTTTTGTAATCAAAAGATGGCCTTTCAGTTTTTCACACTCATTATTTCTTTGAAAATATGCAGTAATTCAAAATTATGCATGTTTGACTGTATCTCTTTGTAAATGTTTTACCCAGAATGAGACTTCTTTCTTATTCTTCACTTTGGTATTTTTCTATTTGGAAAAAAAAAATAATTCATTCACACGTGGTAAAATGTAACTATTTTACATGACTGAGTCTGAAAATCTGATTGCTTTAGTTTAGAAAATTGCGGTAGTAGTTAAATCATGTACAGTTTTCCTCAACCAAAAAAAGACTAAGAAATGTTTGTTATAATTCTGCAGTCTAAAGGTTTTGTTTTTGTTTTTGTTTTTTTTTAAAATACAACTACAAAAAAAACCAAACAAAACCCAAACAAACAAACAAACAAAAAAAAACCACAAGAAAAAAAAATGCAAAAAAAACCCCTACAAAACCCAACCACCTTCATGCTGCTATTTGTAATTAAGGTTGATAATAAGTTTTAACTCAAGAAAGCAAAAGTAGGACTATTCTATTATGTGAAACTTTACCTGCTGCTTTTATCTTCTTCAGTCTATGAAAATGGCTAGGGAATACTTTAGCTAGCCATTGGGTCTTTTTGTTGAAGTTTGACTCTTCATGTGCTGTAACAATTCCAGTTAAGATGAGGAGTGGTTAACTTAGTGATCCATTATTAATAAATGCATCTTAAAAGCTGTTTGTAGAAAATTTCCTGGAAGTAAGACTCATCTCTTATATAGTGAGAAATGCATCAATTTTTCTCTTTCCTCACTTCCTAATAGGTTATTTACAGGCTTGGGTGTACACAACTGCTGTTATGCAAGTTAACTGGAATTCAGGTGACTGGAGAGAAGTGTGAGGGTTGGGCTAGTAGTGGCATGGTCTTCATAACTCTATTCCTGATCTTTTTTTGATTGACTGCGAAATACTCTTTGGAGACCATTGGGTATTTTGAGGAGATGGAAAAGTACTGTTTTATATAGTGTTACGTAAGTGCCACTCCTGATTGTACATACACAGTTGGAAGCACTGTTAGAGTGGTGAGGGGAGTGCTGTCTGGGAAGGAGCGGGGGGAAAAAAGGCTGGAAGAGCTTGTCTTGATGATGTGGGGAATATGTTTCCAAAGTCAAAAGATGGCAATGACTTTTCAAATGAGAAGGTGTTGAAATGGGAACAAGAAGAGTTAAGCCAAAATAAATTAAAGCTGGAAATCAAAAGGTTCCTTGCTGCTAAAGTAATTGGTGCAATAAAAGCCTTCTATAACAATAATGTAGATAACGCAAGCTCATTATGATGTAGCTGGATGATTCTAAGGATCATATTAAGTTGTTTATTAAGGGTTTAGGTTGTTTGAGAGACCTAGCAGAAAAATCTGTCTCACTTTGCATAATTTTGAAGGAAAAGCATTAGATCAGTTTGGATACAAAAATGAGGATTGTTAGTCATCTAAAAATCACATAAGCACTGTTTGTAGCTTATTCTAATGTAACTCTCCTGTCAAAAGGATTGTAAAAGTACATATCTAATAATATTAAACAGGAAACAATTTCAAAATAGGATTGTTTCAACTTAAGTATTCACTGGCAATCTAAAAACCTTTACTTTTTCCTCCCGTTAATTAAAATGTTTCTTCATGTATTCCTTGAGAGAATAAAATCAAAATGAGTTTTTGTGCATCAGTTCACCAGTGCACTGCAACTTATGAACAACTCTGGTAGTGGATTGTGACTGTAACGAAGGAAATTAAAAACTTTCTGGCAGAATCAATTTTTGCTTTCTCTGGTTTTCTTTGCTTCAGTTCTGATGCTTGGATATCATAGTGGATATTTTGGTTTATCTTTGTAGGCTGTGAAGTCTATTTCTGTAAAATGTATTTCTTTGGAAAAGGGAATATAATTTACGATAGGTTCTTGAGGTTTACATCCTTATCTTTAAATGCCACTGTTAGCAAGCACAGAAATGCTTTTGAGTGGAAATGGAGAAATGCTGCCCTCTACTGTTTATAAAGTTTTTTTCTCAGATTAACAAAAGAAGGACAGTGTGAGTATCTACACTTTTACACTTTTGAGAACTTGGCAAGGCTTTCTCAGCCCTCTGAGATTTGAAATACATGAGGAGGTCCTTTTGAAAGTTAGGGAAGATCACAGAATTGTAGTATTACCTGACAGGTTACAGAACTAGAATTAAGTTGTTGGTTTGCTGATCATGAAGCTGTAAAATCTTGGTTCATATTATTGTATTTTTTATATTCCTGTATTATTTTGGGAATTCCTTTATATGGTCAATATCCGTCCACATCCACTACAAAAAAAAATATGCATGCAGTAATTGTTAAAATTAGATTATCTCAGCCCTCATTAGCCTAGGTAATGATTTCCTGCAATATGAGAACTGGCAACACTAAACTATTTTTGGTTTGGTGATCTGTTTTTTCTATGAAATGTTTTAAAAGGCCTTTGCAAACTTTGGCATGTACTGTTTATATCCTTTTCCTTTCTTAATTTAAACTTGCATGTCCTCAGCAACTCAAGTACTATGAAAGTGTCCTCAACTCTGTATGATCATTTCCCTTCTAACATCAAATAGAAGTGTGAAAACTTTCTGACCTGCCTTTTGTATTGTATGTCTTATGTAGACACTACAGTGCACAAATGTGTTAAACCTTATGTAATTTTCTTTCCCTTTCCCTTCTGTTGTTCCTATTTGTCATTGTATCAGCATCTCTAACCAATACTCAAGATGCCCAGTGGAAGCCTTAAGTTGATCTGATTCTGATATTCTGCCAGTAGTAGGTGATGCAAATTTGGATACTTTTCAAAATGAAGCACTGTTAAATACCGAAAACCAAGAGTTAAGTGAGAGTTCAGTTGGCAAGAGTCTCTCCCGTCTTGAAGTAACTACTCTCCAGCTGATTTGGTGTTGCTAAAGGGGCTGGGTATGTTGTTGCCCATAATGTATGTAGCAGTACTTATGCCTTGGTTACAGCTTTCTGCTTTTTTTCATGCTGGACTGTTCTCCAGAAACCACTGATATATTCCATCTCTCACATGCAGCAACACTTTTCTTACTCTTTACTGCTGCCTGTTGGCTTCGTTCGGTTGTACCTTGTGTTAGTTTTGGACAATGTGTAACAATTTGCAGAAAATAAGTATTAGCTGATTGCACAACAGGTAGCTTGTACAGGTTTAAAATATGCTTCAAACAAACTTTTTTTTTTTTTTCCTAAGAGTTACTGCTCTCTTAGTACTGGTTTGGTTGACAGAAGTCCTTCTCACATCTTTGCTTTCATGCTTTTGCTCAAGTGCCAACCATTAATAAGACCACTTTGACTAGAGTTGGAAATACGGTTTGAAAAGAAAATTATAGGAATCTACTGGACATGAGTTTTCTAGGTTCGAAGTTGCTCTTGAAAGATTTTTTTTTTTTTTTTTTTTAACCTCTCACCTGAAATAAAGATAGTATCTTTGAATTCCTTGATTGCCTCACAGAGCCTCTTTTCAGTGGTGGAAGTGGCATAAGAACCAAAGTGAAAGGAACTGGAGATTGCTTTATTGTGACCTAACTACTTTATTGATGAAACAGATTGTGATCCAGCGGGCCGCAACTTAAAGATTTCCTGAGATAGTGATTACACTTGTACACTTTTATTAGACCTCGGTCTACATCTGATTTACTATTTTGTAGTTAGTTTTTGAACATTTGTTGTCCTTGGCAATGAGTTCTACAGTCATTTCTCTTGTTTGCTTTAAAACATCTGCTGGGTAATGTAATTGTCTGCTAGTGCCTGTGTTGTCTTAAATAGTTAGTAATTTCTTTTATATGGGGGTTTTTATGCCATTCATCTTTTTAAAGATCTCATATCATTTTGCATGCTCAGCTGCTTGCTTTACAAGGTGAACAGTTTTGTCAGTTTAATCTTCTCAAATGGAAGCCACTGAGTGTCATTATCACAGAATCCTTGCTGTTATTCTCTGTACTTTTTAGATTTTTTTATTGCTACTTTTCTCAGGTGAGATGATCAGAAATGTTTTCAATGTGCAAGACTTGTGAACACATCAAAATTATACAGAGAAGTAATACATTCTGTTTTTCTCCAAGTTTCTTTTTTGAAAATTGGAACTCTATTCTTCTGAGCTAATAGCTTTCCTCCACTTTGTGGTTTAAAAACTCCTCTGTCTTTTTAGTTCAGATACTATATTCTAGGTGTTTCAAAGGCAACAGAGGGGAGAAGGAAGGGGAGAATGACCTACATTTGCTATAAAGTGCTGTCATATCCACTCAGTTATTTGGGTACTAACTCTGAAATAATTTCAAAGCTGAAGTAGGGCACACTTTTCTGTAGCAAGGTATTGCATCTTGTTGAAACATACTAACAAGAAATATTAAGTTTTGAAGAGTTGTGCAATTGGTTTGCCAACAGCTGCTGGTATTTTTTAAGGACTGGGGGCTGTGTTGCCCTAGATTCCTGCTGAAGTACTGTGCTTTAGAAACGTGTTTTAATATGCAGAGGCTCTAGGGTCGATAAATAAGATTGAGTCTAGGATCAATATCTTGGAAGTTTGCTTCATAGGCTGTGGGTACAAATCTAAACCAGGGTTAAGTTTGACTTAAGCTGCTAATGATGCAGATCTTTTAGTAAGCTTAAAAACTATGATTTAATATTCGTATGCTTTATGCCTTAACTTCTGGGTGAGAAAGCTTCAAGAGGCTCTGTCAGAAGCCTTTCCAGGCCATGGTCTCTGCCTGCCTGTCTGTTCTGTGCCTTATTGCAACTCTCCCCTTAAACTTTTAGTTTCCCAGAAGATGGCAGGAGGTTCAGTGGCCTGCAGGCAGTAACAGTCTTCCTTATCTGTTCTCAGTTAATAACAAAGTGTAAATCGCTTGTATCCTTCCCATCTGGATTGCGATGGCAATCTTAGTCCTTTCCTGTAAGAGGATTTGCATTTTAAGATGGAGAAAGTGATGGGAGTTGCAATGGATTGAAACCGTAGGATAGCAAATTCTCTTATCCATTGGAGTTAAATAGTAGCATTATGGTTCTTTTTCCTTTTAGAGGAAGGACTCATCACTGTTTTTGAAATAGTCAAATCTATTAGAATGACAGAAGAAATATACTGTGGGGATTTCCCCTTTAAGCACTGTACCAACTTTATTGTATGAAGAAGTCTTTTTGAAAACAGTTGTTTCTCATAGAACCTAGTGACAGTTCTCTGTGTACTCAGAAATGTATGGCAGATACTTGAGCATCATCAGAACAGTATTGCTGCCTAGATTCTGTCCTGTTCTCATGAACTATTTTTATAATTGAGACATGATCTGTTTTCACTGTTTTTTGAAACAGTGAGACTGGAGGACTGATCTGTGTTTGTCTCTTGGAACAACATTCTCACTGTCTGCAGTGTGGAAAAAAGAGACAGTTATTAGTATTGTACAAGCGCTTCATCTCCACTGGTATGAGAGGCTCTTAGCTTCTGCTCCGTTGGTGCTACATCAAAGCAGAAACATGTCAAATTGCAGTCTGTTCTTGATGTTGTGTTAAGGAAGCATGAATGGCCATTGAAATGAATCTGGAGTAGTATGAGGCTTCAGCAGATAAAAGGCATGTATTATTAGCGTATTTCCTCTCCCTCATTTTCACTTGTTTACCTTCGTGCCCTTATTTTTCTAGTGGAGGCACAGATGCTTGATTAATACAATACTTTGCGAGTTACTCAGCAGCAGAACTACTTTTCTTGGCTACATTGCATGGACCATTTAAAAGGTATTCCACTTCTGAAAACTGCTGCTCCAAAAGGAGCTCTTTGAAAAAGATAGGATTGGATGACTGAGATTCTGAGCAATCCTTCAATAGTTCAGTAGCTAAAGGATCTTCATACGTTACCCATTCTGGAATAAACCTTGAAGATGTCTCTCTTTCCTCCCACGTCCCCACCAATAACTCCTGCATGACAGTCTGAATCAAACTAGCCTTCTGTCTCAGCCCAATAGATGCTTAAGGAAAATGGTGTTTTGGAGGATAGACTTGGCATAGTCGGCCTCGGTCCCATGGGGAACAATCCAGAGTGATAAATTAGATCCTTGCTCCAGCCTGGTCTTTACACTGGGAAGAACAGTCCCAGCTAATCACACCCTGCTAGATTCAATCTTTCCCACTGAGTATAGCCTTGAAAGTATAACCTTGCTTGGCTATTAATAGTTACCACTTGAGTTTAGAGTACATCCACTTCAAATACCAAACTGGATGGAAGCTTCGTTGAGGGTATGGGGAAGGGATGAGACAAGGGCGTAAAGCTTTCGGGTCTTTCAGAAGGTGTGTTACTTAATGGGCTTTTATAATTTATGAGTTTTATCTTTGGGATTCCGTGTCTGTCATTCACTACAAATCTATTTGAGAGGTGGATGGAACTATCTAGGGCTAAATACTTTTTTTTTTTTTTTTTTTTCTTCTGTTGACAGATGGGAGCAACACATCAAAGACAACTTTAGAATAATCACATACTTTTATTCCAAGGGTGATTTCAGCAATGTTTTGGAATGCAAAGATCTTGCAGTTCTTAATTGTAAAGGACTTTTCAGGTCAGGCTGGTACTGGGTTTGGCTGGGATGGAGTTAACTGTCTTCACAGCAGTCCATATGGTGCTGTATTTTAGATTTGACAAACTGTTGATTAACACACCAATGTTTTAGCTGTTGCTGAATAGTGCTCACACAGTGTCAAGGCCTTCTCTGTTTCTCACTCTGCTGCCCTGATACTTCAGGGCTGGGGGTGGGCAAGAGATTGTGAGAGGACACAGCTGGAACATCTGACTCAGTCTAACTGAAAAAATACTCCATATTTTTTAACATCATGCTCAGCAATAAACTGGGGGGAAGTCTTTCCAAAGTAGTTGTTGCTCAGGTTTGCCATTGTTCTGCTGGTGGGAGATGGTTAGTGATTCGGCTTTCATCATCTGTATGTGTGGTTGTTTTTTTCCCTTTTGATTATTTATCTTGACCTGTGCGTTTTTCCCCTTGCTTTTGCCCTTCTGATTCTATCCCTTATCCCTCTAGGCGGGAGTGAGCAAGTGACTTGGATGAGTGGTTACCTCCCATCCAGGGTCAACGCACCACAGACTATTTCTAGGCTTGTTAAGTATGTTTGAAGTAATGTAGTACTTCTTGATTTTAGGGATTTCCTAGTTGGGTTATATTCTCATCACAGTACAGTCTATTCAGAATACAGTCACCCTTTTTGTTTCTCCCCCCCCCCCCCCCCCCCCCCCCCCCCCCTCACAGAGATGTTACTGATATAATGAAATCAATTTTCTGCAGTGAATATAACAGACTGAAGCCTACCTGACCTCCTCTATCTGCTGCATTTACATTCTCATTATTGGGTCAAACTTGAAGTCTTGCAAAAGGAACCATTTATTTTCCATCCTTTCCCAGTCTGTTTTGAAGGTGTTCTCCTGATTCTGGTGGTTTCCAGCTAGGAAAAAGTAATGTTGGATTTTGAATTTCATAGTAGTCATACTAGCTATTTCTGTAACCTCTCTAATTCTCAGGAACTTTTTGTGTGGAAACCAAAGACGTAAAGGCATGTTCCTGTAGTGCTGAAATACTTTCAAAACATCGGAAGAAGTGGAAGAGATTCTAGTCTGGGCCTTTTTAATTCCAAAACATGAAATGACCTCATGCCTGCCTTACTAAGCATGACTTCCTATAACTTTTTGTCAAGATGTGCTACCATTTTAATATAAGCTACTATAAAACACTTTACTATACTTCCCCCGCCTTTGATATTCTGAATATCTTTCTTGTTATATAACTTCTGCCTGTTGTTGTTTAGGCAGCCTTCTCTCTCCCTGCTCCCCCTTCCTTTGGTGGGGATTTTTTGATATTTATTCCCCTGTGTGCTGCCTACTTTCAAGAAAATTCCAAATGATTGATATCCCTCCAGTAAATTTGGCTGAAATTAACGTACAGTATCAGAATTACTAAGAGGCAGGGGCTGACACCTGAATGATAGGATTAAAAATCCTTTGAAATCACACTTGGAATACATAGGACATCTGTCCAATGGTAAATGTCAGGCAGGTCTGTTTTTTGTGAAGTTTTTCTTTTGAACGTTCTTCAGTTCGTTGTTATTTCTTATCCCCCCCTCCACCCCCATCATGGAGGACATCATAACACAGACACCTCTGGTTTCTTTCTCTGATATGGCATTATATTTTCCTCCTCTGTTCTGGACTGAAGAGAACTCCAAAAGCAAGTTTATAAAAATGCCCATGATGGTGGTCACTCAGTTGGGAAGGAGAGTATTCTTGTCTGGGTTTTGGCTTGACTTAACAAGGCTTATGAAGGACCTCATTGGAGTGATGTCCCAGATCTGTCTTATACTTAACAGATTAAGACTTGGAATAAACTGGGAGGAAAAAATCACAAACACCCACTGAAAAGTTTCTATTCATAGGACTTGTTCTGGGCTTAAATGTCATTGCAGGGCAGGTTTTAAAAATGAAACTATTAATCAAATTCCCTTTTCCAAAGTAATATTTCACCTTCCTTCTGAAGTTAATGGGGCTGTGGTGTTCTTCAAGATTTTGGAAACTTAAGACACAGACAGATGTATTTACAATCTCCTAGTTTTCCCAGAAAATATTTTTCTATTGTTGATGTCAAAACAGTAGAAAGGATTCTCTCAATTTTTGAGAGTTCAGTGATGATTATTTTCAGCATATATGGGTCAGATTGAGGGGGCACTGCAAATTTTGTATATGAGAGTATGAAGCTTCTTAAGAAAGGCAGAGGCACATCAGCATTCTGAATTGAAGGTGCAACAGTGGCTGCCAGTTTAACCCCTGCAGATGTATTTACCTGCAAAGCTCACAAAAATGTGCTTCTATGGTATGGATGCTTGTTAAAGATAGCCTTTAGAAGGGGACTTTTCAGTTCATAGTGTTTTCAGTAAATAAACCTGTTTACCTGAAAGCTCTGTGCAAATAATTTTTCTGGTAACTTAGGAGCATGCAGGAACAAGCAGTATATATATTTTTTTTTTTTCGTCTGCTTTCTCAAAATTGGCTTGGATGGTCATCTGATATTTCAGGGAGCAAGAACTGCAAAACCAAAGAGCTTCATGGGTGCTAATGGATGCAGTTTGCATCAGACGTTGGTTGTTATGAAACTAGTATTCAAATTTCATTTGCCTTATAGGACATGCTTATAAAATCATGAATTCTTGAGTGAGGAGGAGTTATAGCCATTACTTTAGAGCTCTCTGTTAATATGAGGTAATCTTAAACCAGTGTCCAAATTTCTTTATAGAGACTAATTTTGGAATTCTGTGTATGCATTGAAGACAATACAGACTAAGATTATGCAGAGCAGAGGTTAAAATAAGGTTGTTTTGGTGGTGTGTGTTTGTTTGTTTTTTAAATGGATTGTATTAAATATCTTGGAAGTATACCAGTTCAGGCTTCTGGGGAAAAGGGACCTAAACTAGAGTCCCACCAGCTTGACAGATTCCTGCAGTGATACTTACGGGACACGTTCTGTCTGAAGAAATGCAAAGGTTAGTATAGCCTTTTCCCCTTTGGTTTGGCCCTCTGAACAGTTGGTACATTTGTCAAGTTGGACCTTCACTTACTCATTTCATGAAAAGCTCCAGGTCTTACTGCCTATAAGTTTGCTGTTTTCTAACCTGTGTTGCGTGAGAATATGAGTGGAACACATGGATGGATGAAACAGGTACTGGTACGTGTGTTCAATCAAGAGTAGTTGGCAAGTGCTGAACAGAAGCATTAAGCTTCTGAAAGCATTGTAGTATGTTTTTTTGATGCGGCATAACTCTTGTTTCTCTCTATCTGATACTCATACTGCTTGGGGAGACTCGGAAGTAGGATCTTTCTTATTTTATGTTAATAAGAAAATTAGTCTTGCTTACTAATTAAAGATCTTAATAATGTTGCTATTTTTATTGTGCACATGGGAGCCACGCATAGCGATGGGTTATTGCCAAGTAAACATTCAAACAAAACTAGTAATAAGGGCAATTCATTTTATGTAGTATTTTCATAAGGATGAAACCAGTCACTCTTACTGGTAACACTTCTGAGTAAACATGAATTTTTAAGTTTTTAATTGGTTTCTTTAGATTGTTCTGTTTAAAACTGTCATTTTCACATTTGTATAACGTCAGGTGGAAGCAACCTATGCAAGAAGAAAATTTAGTTGAGTTGTTTTTTTTTCATATTCAGTGAACGCTGATGTATTCTTGACTGTCTATATGGCAGCATTGGATGAAGTCCTGGCACTGTGTTATGCTGTCTCCCAGTTTAAAAAATGTTGTTTTGTATGTTTCAGCATGGAGACAGTGGGCTCTGGGTGTAGGAGCTCAAGCTTGTATGTGGTAACACAAAATATACAGACTGATAAGTTGGGAGTGTTGATAGATAGTTAAGGAGTTAAGGCCATATTCATCTTATCGATGGCTTAGTTATTGTATTAATAAACTGGTTTTTGTGTTTTGAAATGTTAATCCAACCTGCAATTTGAATCAGAGCAATAGTTCAATAAGTGGGGATATGTTCTCTTTGGAGCTCAACAGTAGATTTCTAAATATTCTCTGTTCCAAGTGTTTCTCTGTATGATAACATACTATATCTTCATATTTTGGAAAGCATTATGTTCACAACTGTGTATTTAAAAAGCCTTTGAGTGCAAATAATTGTTTTGAACAAATGAAACCTTCATTACAGTTAAATCTGGATTTAGTCAGCAAAATATATAGGAATATATTTTAATTTTCAAGCTTAAATATTGTATTTTTAAATTTGTGCGTAGCAAGGTGTGTAAAATGTTCCCTCTTTTTGTATAAAGACCGAGACAATTTTGCAGTGTAACAAATTTATTTGTTTGCAGCTGCAAATATATGGCTGACAGATTCGGATGTTTTGTGTAGTCTTCATCAACAATGTAGATGTAATTGCCTGAAGTTACTTAGGCTTTTTCTTTATTGTATCTTACTGATGGAATCCTTTGTAGATGTGTAGACTATATCTTCCTCTTATTGATTCTTCTATGCCCATGGCACATTAGAGCTTATATTTTCTGCATCACGAAAAGCTATTTCTGCAGCATTCAAGAACTGCTTTTGGCTCTTTGTTGTCATGAAATTGCCATGCATTTGACTGTGTATTATTTTAGTGAGGAAATTATATTATTACAATGGGATTAGAGGTATGGAAGTAGGATGGATTGTTGATCTGTGCTGCATAGGAAAGGTTGTTTTGTGGGATAGGAACATTCTTGTGTTCTTTTGGCAAGAGGCAGTACTCTGACTGTTCCTTCCCCTTGTGCATTTTTTCCTCTTTCATGTGTGGTGTCTGTGTTCGGTTGTGCTCTGCCCTATTTCTTCAGACAAGAGACTGTGTACTGTGACCCCCAGCCAGCTGAAGGAGAATAAAGGGGGATTTAGGTTCTTCCATCATTCTGTTTTACTTAGGGTTACCTTTGGATTTAAATGTTCTTGCAAGAAAAATGCAACCTAATTTAGCTAAACAAAGTAAGTGTATTTTTTTTTTGGTGTTTGTAGTTGTTGTTTATTTTTCCATGGTGCTGAAGCAAAGTGTTAGAGATTTTTCTTTGGTTCCACCCCTGTTGCTGTACTTGCATGCAGAAGATTATCTGCTGTGGGAAATGATGTCTAAGGCTATTTGGTAAAAAATTGTAGGTCGTGGCACATGGCGGAAAGAAAACTATGCTTATGAGTATGGAAATGCTATCATCTGTAGTCCTTGGATATTCTACCAAGAAAGAGGTCCTCATGCAAATGAAGTTTATTTTGAGGTTTACTGTGGGCTGAGTTACACATTTTTCTCCAGACATCTTGCCTTAGTTTTGGTTTCATCAATCTGCACATTTATATAAAGATGACTATCTCAGTATAATTCATGAAGTTACTTGTTTCTGAGCTGTAAGTGTGGATGCCAGTTTTACACTACATTAAACTTTCTACCTCAAGGGGTGCTTATCAGGTAAACCAAATGAAGTAAAAGGGAGATGACAGAAGGCTGCTGCAGGTGTAAACTTAGGTCAACATTCACACCCTAAAGAGGTGGGATCTAACAAGACTTCTTTGGTAGTCTTAAATGCTTTTTTACAATACTGTTCAGTATAATTAAAAATAGAAGGGATGGCTAACATCATTTCATTGAAGCTTTTTGCAAAGGTTTGTTAG
Organism: Vanellus vanellus; assembly: GCF_965231255.1. Lineage (NCBI taxonomy): Eukaryota > Metazoa > Chordata > Aves > Charadriiformes > Charadriidae > Vanellus > Vanellus vanellus. Next base: position 15,634,607 of record NC_138913.1, read on the forward strand.
CTTATGGTACAAGAGCAGAGAAATCACAGAGGACGTGCTTTTGATCAAATTCTGTAATGCAATTTCTTAAAATATATAAATACATTAAAATCCTGAAGGGACTCCTGTACTTTTAAAGAAGGAAATAAAGTTTGAGTTGTTATAGGGCTTGATTAAAAACACAAAACCAACCCCAACAACCAACAAACCATTTTAAAAAGAATTTTGTGTCTCAGACTTGTTAGCACACAACAAAGAACAACAAATCTTAAGGAGACCATTACTGTGTTTACTGTTTTGTTTAAACGTTCACGTGTACAGTTGCTTGAAATGAAATACTTTACAGAGAAATCCTCGTAACCAAATTGATGCCTAGTCCAGATTATTCATGACTTGCTAGAGACAATGAGGGGAAAAAATAGCAGCTTCTGATTTCATTGTGTGTTGAAGTTGAAGAATATTCATGGATTTCTGTAGCTGGTTTTTACTGCTTTTGGTAGACCATTAGGAGTTTTACTCAGCAGTTAAAGAACACTTTTTTAAGGTGTCAAATAACCTTGAATTTTTAATGTTTGAAAATGAGGATTAAATATCCCATAGCCATTCATTTTGTGGTCTGCTGACGTTTCCTTGAAAAAGCTAGTGTAAAGTGCAGATCAGCAAATTCCCTGCTGTTAAGCTTACAACTTCCATGGTTTTATAATTATGCACAGTGGATTTTAAAAGCGGGTTTTCACATGCTCATTGGTGCAGTGCGAAAGCACCTTGCAGGCAGCGTTGGGTTTCTCGCTGTCGGGCCGTGTAATGAGTCCCCTGCTGCAACATCTCGCCCCTCCCCTAAGCAACCAGCACACACTGAGCATAGTGGCTCTGCTGGAGTTGCTTCTGTTTTCATGGAGGAGATAGCAGACCTTGCACTGCAGCAGGTGGAGCTGCCTCGGTGGATCTAGCCCTGGGTTCTGGCTGAGAGGATCCGAGTATTACTTTGGGCTGCGAGACAGTTGTCACTTCAAGCTGACACTAACGAAATTAACTGTAAAGCTGACTCGAAAATTTTAAAAATGGACACAGGATTTCTTCTTTGCCTTTTTTTAAAGATCTGGTTTCTAGCGTGAAGCAAAATTTTTCCTGAAGGATTCAACCTCTTTATATCAAGGCTTATTTTTGAACACTATGGACCTATATTAAATGTCAAAGACAGGCAGCAAGCAGCGCTTACAGAGGCATTTTTCTGGAATCTCAGTCACGGATCGATTGAAGTGCACAGGGTCTGAAAAAATGTCTCCTAGCATAAAAAACTTGGATTGTTTTTCTCCGATGCTATGCCACTGTAAAGTAGCATGTACCAACAACACAATATCCTTAATGTTTGGATGTAAGGTGGGTCTAAAAGGACTTTCCTGGAAATGTAAGCTACGTTTAGTGAATGATTGCCATTCTGTCTAATGTAACTCTACCTTGAATTTCTGATTAAATAGTGTGTATTTTGTTCCGTGCCTAACTTGATTATCAGAGCTCGTGGTGATTGTGACAGAAGTAATGAATTATCATGCCTACTGTTTAAAGATCCCTTTGAACAACATTTTGAATTTACTGAATGCCGCATGTAAAATGTCGTCATTCTCCATTAATCAGCATTAATCATCATGTTTATTGCACTTGGCTTTCATTTTTTTCAGCTGTAGAGAATTAAATACACAGGAGACTTGCACTGAGATGCAGGGCTGGAAATGCCTCTTGACATCATATTGATGGAAGCAATTGTTAGTGGCAGGTTTGGGTTTAACAGTGCCCTCGGGCATTTAGGCATTTTAGGACTACATCAACTGTTTAGGTTTCGTAGTAATAAAACACATAAAATTTGGTAATCCTCAGAATAGTAAACAGAATATATTCAGGGTTATGTCAAAACTGCTTTTTCCAGTAAAATCAAAGTGCAATGTGAAGGATATAATGAGAACACTAAGTACTGGAAAGCCCCTTTAAAATTAAAGGCATATGTACGTGAAGTTACTTTTGAGACCGAGATTCAGAAATCTTTCTCTCCAAAAGTAGTTTTGCGTATTCCATGTTACCAAGTCACTGTTCATTATTTTTGACAAAAAAATAGCTGAACTATAGTTTATTTCATAAACTGGGAGCATTTCTGTGTATGTGTACATACACGCATATTTGTACATACTTTTTTTTGTATCTATCACAAAATCTTGAATAAATGTCACCTACGTTGGGAGGGAGGAGTCTAAATTTTTATGGATCTTTCAATAGTGTGAATGATTTATTATGAAACTTAAAGTTGCATGCTTTTTTTTCCAGGAGGGAAGAATTTGCCTTGTTTTGAATCTACTTATGTTTCATGTTTCCAAAGCATTTTTCAATTGGAAATATGTTTATATTTACCGATGCAATTTAGAAACTATTTGCTAAAAACCTAAGATTTCTTTCCTTCTTTTTGTGGAACAGCACATTCCTTTTTTTTTTTTTTTTTTTTTTTAACTTATAAGATATTCTCATGTTTAAATAATATACTTGGTGAGAAACCATAGAATGAAAAGACCATCTTGGTTTTGATTTTGCCAGTTGAACTGCAGAGGAGAGATGCTGTTCACTTTAAGACCAAACTAAAAATATCCAGCAAACATCCAGAATCCACTTCAGGCATTTTGTGTCAGATCTGAGCGATGGCGGCATTTTTCTACTGTACTCGCACGTCAGCAGCTCTCTTGGTCTGTCTGAATGCCTTAATGACTGCTTACCTTGCACAGCACAGCATGGGTACCAGCCGGAGGGAGCCCCACCACTGGCACCTGGCTGGCAGGCAGAGGTGCCAGGCGTAGTAGAGGGAGGTAGAGCACCTTGTACAAAATAGTAGGCAGAATTCTTTATTATTATCTTTATTAATGTCATTTGGCTGTATGCTAATAAGAAGCATATCATGCAGACCAATAGTTTCTTGAGTGCAATTAATTTAGTGCTGTTGTGTTTTAAAATAACTTAGTCTATTTATGCACAGGCTTTAAATAAACATGTATTGCTCTTAATACAGAGTGGGTGCTCTATACTATCAACATCCCAAATGAACCGAAGGATTTAGGTTTAAATAATATAAACTTCTGGTAGTGCGGAGAGATTTTGCACTAGGCATTTGTCGATTTTTGAAGAAAAGTTGTGGGGTTGTGTTGCACTAAAAATAAGATACTCTTGTCCTCTGAGAAGATACTCTTTGAATACTGAAAGAGTCAATATTTAAATGACAGTGTGAAACAGTAACAGGATTACCTGCTCAGACCTTTAGATAAAGAAATAATTCATCTCACATAAGTAATCCTATGAAATACAGTGCTTTCCATTTTCCTTTACTGTTTTTTGAACCACATATGAAAAGAACATCCACGATCTGACTGTTTCTTCTTTTGTCTTTCTTCCTTGACATTCTGGAACAGGTGAACTTCTTCACTATGAATATTTCTGGTGTTTTTGTAAATGTATATAGGTATTGTAAATTGTTGTATTGTTTCTGGTTATCTATGCCATGAAGCATTACATAAATACTTGCATTTCACACTAGCTGTGCATTTTAACATATGATGGAACACCATGACCTAAATAAACATTTTATAAGCAGTTTCATTCAAGAGACAATGTTAAACTGAAACTGTCCAAGGGGATGAAATGCCTTATGTGTTTGTCTTAGCTCTAATTACTAAAACATAGTGCCTTTACTTGAGAATGAAGCAGTTAGTTACTCAAAGTACTGAACTTGCGTTTAAAAAAAACAAAACAAAACAAAACCCCAAAACAAACAAAAAAAAACCCACCAGAAACCAAAAAAAACCCCAAAGATAAAAATCCCTGTTCTAATGTTTCAAGTCATTCAGTTTATCATATGTTGAGGCCTAAATTGAAAATAATACTGAATATCCTATTCCATGATCAGTGAAGTTCTGAAAATACACAAATACATGTCCTCTTTTCTTACATTACTGTTTTCTTTTGTTATGCACAGGCGTTCAGCTTTTCGATGTGAATTGCTGTTCACCTGCAAAGAGGCTTTATTTGGCTTTCATAATCTTCCTGATTTTTACAAACGAAAAGTTTCCCCATTAACTTCGGTTCTGCAATAGCAGAGCATACCTTTTGTTTTGTGTCCTTTTCTTTTCCTCCATGAAGAAGGCACTATTACTTTCCTAAGCACTAGTTTCTGGTTTAGCACTTCCACTAGACTACAGGGAAGACTTGTACAAAATGTGAGGATCTTAATATACAATGCATTTTGAATTACTTTTGTTTTAGCAAAATTATGCAGAATTTAGCTTTATTGTTGCTCTTGTTAGAGTTGTTGGAACTTACTTTCTGCTGAAAGGTATCTGGATGTCAGAGTTGTAAAGTTTGGTTTCGGGGGAGATGCAAGGAGGACTGTGGGTGTTTAGATTTTTCTACTCATGTGCTTGTGACATACTGCATCTTAGTCCTTTTTTGCAGGAATGAAGATGTTGAATATCAAACAGTGTTTCCCAACAACTTCAGTTGCTGGAATGATCTTTTGAAGGGTCCTTTCAGATTTAGTTTAACTTCTGAAGTGGAGCAGTGACTGAACAAGGACAAGTACTTAAACTCAGGGAGTCAGGTACAAATGGACGAAAGCCACTTTGTTTTACCATGCTGCCTGTTCATACTGCATCAGAGAGGGTCTGACCCTGTATGCTTCTATATATTGAATTCAAATGATTGGATTTACTTATTAAAGTTCTCACTTCGTCTTAACCTCTTTCAAAACTTGTACAGTGAAAATTAAAACTTACCTGGGGACAGACTGTATAAGTGAGGCTGCATGTTTTCCTGGGTTTTGTTTGTAGTTTTTGTTGTTTGAAGTGTGCAGTAACTTGGGAGTCCTATTGCTGGGTGGGTGGGGAGAGAGAAAATCTGGAGGAGAAGAGAAGTGAGTATAAGAAGGTCAACCTATGAACCTTCTAATTGTTTTTTAAGCACGCTTTCACTCGTACTAAAGCTGGTTTAGTACTGATTTTTTTCTTTGTGTGTAGAGAAGATACTGTGCTTGCAAATTTGTTTTCACGTAAGACAGTGTACTCCTAATATGAATTGTTTTTTAACACAGGTCCCATTTTTAGGAGAACTGTAGTTACTGCTGCCTTGCACGTAGTCATTAAATTATCTGGTAGTAATTATCTTGCATAATTAACTTTCTATCCATGAACATGGCATTCTGTATGGCTTGAATCTCTGGAATAACAGCATTGCATGCTGTTGTGGATATGGGTCACCAGTTTAGGGCATGAGATTGTTTAAGTGTTCTTTAAATAATTTCATTTCTGTTTTGTAAGATTTCTCATTAGAAGATCTTTAAATAAAATATAAAACCACAACTTAGTTATCTCTAGAGGGTAGATTATGTATGAATCTGTTTGAAATATCTTTTTAAAATACAGGTATGAGCTTAGGCAGACTAAAGTAAACCTTTTTTAGAATGAGTTTCCTAAAGCTTTTCTGTGCTTATTCTGGGAACAGGTGATCTGTATTCCGGAAATGGTGCTATAAAATGTCTGCAAAATCCTTGTTTGTCCTGCACGCTGTTAGAGATACTTTGTTCATCCTTATTCTTGTTTAACTCTGATAAGCCTGGGAATTGAATCAGGGAAGCTGTGGGCCTGGACGGCTAACACAGTGAATGATTTCACAGTGGTGAATTTAGACCATCTTCTCGTCTCATTTAAACTATCACTGGCTGATTAAAGTAAATGGATTTTTCAGTAGTTTACACCAGTCCATTTAGTCCATTGGCTTTGGTGACAGTTCAAAACTCATTGAAGGTGTAATCTAGCCTGAAAAAATTTTAACTATGTTGCATCAGGAGAGAGGTGTTTTTAATTAACTTGGACACATCTGTATACCTGCAACTGCATCCTTTTGGGCAGGATCTCTATCAAAGCGATGTGTTAAATGTTTAGTGCTTGGTTGCTATGGGCTTTAAATTATAATTATAAATTATACGGAAGTCCATAAAGCTTGTCAAAAATTGCTTGGCTACTACCTAATTGAGTGCTGGGAAACTTCCAAGGTGTGCAGCAGAGGCAGTCTGTCTGCAAGTTCAGAGCTCCTTTGCCACACCTGCCTTTTTTTTTTTCTTTTTTTTCTTTTCTCCTTTCCTTTGATCTGTCTTGCCCATTGCTTGGCTGACTCTTCTAAGCTAGGGTCTCCTTGGTGCCTGGATTTGGGTGCAGGACTGGATTCTCTTGTTTGTAAGCAGAGAAATGGTCTGCTAGCCATGATGAGATGGGCCGGTCCTACTCTCTACCTGCTTTTCTCCCTGTTTATGCCAGTGCTGCTGCGTGCCTTATCTTACTGTGAGCCACTTTAGGAAATTAAAGAAAAATTAATAATGCTGGAAGAGGGAACAAACATTGTGCTGGATTAGCTTGCTGAACTTGCTTACCATGTGAAGTCAGATGTGTACGAGCAGTGAGGGGCAGGGAGATGTAGTTGTACAGGTCGACCAAGAGAGATTGAATGTGTCCTGCTCCTTTGGACAGTAGCTGCCCTTTGAGTGAGCTAGGCTGTATTGTGAAGTGGTTTCTTTAGACTCCTATGGAGGGTAACTTGCATGGGATTTCACTTCATATGTAGCAGCAGAATTAAGTTGGCATGACTGAAACAATTGACTGAGTTCTTGTTCAAAGGATGGCAGCTCCTGGGAGAGGAAGGGAATGGGCAATTTTGAATGGTGGCTGTTTGACCATGCCACATCACTTGAATGCACTACTTCAGTCAAGAGGCATAGTATTTCAGAGGTGATGCTCCATAGTAAAGCAATATAAAACACTTCCACTTCTGTGGAGAATTAGCTGTTATAAGATACAGTAGTTTGCTTTACTTGAAGCACTTTGCTCAAAAGTAATTTCAGCAAAGGGCAAGGATAGTGTGGTACCTTTCAGAATAAGTATTGTGGATATTAAGTTTTCATGCCCTTTGCGTCCTTGTCTTCTGTTTGTAATTTGAAACATTGTCCTGTAAGTATTTCAGTTGATGTATTTTAAACATTAATTCTGGTGGGTTTATTAGTTTCAAGTTGAGAAACATTTTGCAAATAATAATAAAGTCAATCTGGAATAGTGTCAAAATCCAATTAGCAGTTCACACTTAAGATATGTTTTTGAGAAGCTTATAGGCCTTGTCAGTGCCTCGTATGGGAGAGAATCCTTTACCACAGCGTTTTTTGATTTTTAATCTACATAATGACAAACTGATCTATTAAAACTTCATATGCATTATGATATTATAAGCACTGATACATTGTATAATGTAAACATGTGGTTCATAGTGAAATCTGGAGTCTGTTTACACTCAGACATGTCCAAATAGCTGTTTCTAATAAATGTGTTTGGTCTCAGGAAAAAAAAATCAAGGTAATTCAGTGCTTTGCCTGAAGGTGTTGAGTCCTGTCTAAAGAAAGCTAATTTTGATTGACCTGTGACTGTGGCTTTTTTTTTTTTTTTTTTTTAATAAAACTGGAACAATTAACTTCTCGCTTTCCACAGGGTCTTGTCTGAGATGATCTGGGAACTCAATCCACTTTCAGGTCTCATTTTCCTGTGTTTCATAGTCAAACTGGAGCTTGAGATCTGGTGGGGACATTTTGGATCACAAGTCCAGCCAAATACTGCCTTCACCAGTGGAGCAGGCTCCTTTAAACTAGCAGACATCCTACTTGTGTGGTGTTGCAAGACACTTTCTGTGCTTCTTGAAGCTCTAGTGTTTATTTTTGCTAATTTCCAGTGTGATCTTATTTATCCTCCTATAATGTTCACTTGCGTTTTTTGGCTAACACTGTTCTTTAAATGATAATTCTGCCCTGTTTCTGATGTTTAACATGGCTGCTCTAGAGAGTTAGTGTCAACTCCTTTCAGGGTTTTGTTTTGATAAGTTAAAAATAAGTCAATCTCAGCAAATAGATGAACGGCAGGAGTCTGAGGCTGAGCAATCCAGCATCTCACTGCTGCAGGGAAAGAAAGAAAAAGAATCATAGACTCATAAATGGTTTAGGTTGAAAGGGACCTTGACGGTCATCTTGTCCCAACCCCCTGCTATAGGCCAGGACACCTCCCACTAGACCAGGTTGCTCAAAGCCCCCTCCAGCCTGGCCTCAAACACCTCCAGGGGTGGAGCTTACACAACTTCTCTGGGCAACAGAGAAGTTTTACCTTCTGGTAGTAGTGAGCTATTAAGTTGGCTTGGTCATCTCGTGAAACCTCTCTGTTAAAGATTTGAAAAATTAGGACTTTTTGGGTAACCATTGCAATTTTTCACAACTATCAGCATTCACCGTCTCTCCTTTGCCATCCAGCTAAGGAGAAGATATGGAAGTGTTTGGACTTTTATTGTTGTAATAACAGAAGTCTTAACAATCTTGCTTTCCTCTTTGGAATTATTTCTTCTGCCTTATGCTTCTCTGCTAATTATTGGTATTTTTAGTGAAAATATACTTGTATTGCTTCTACTTCATGATTTCTAGTACTTAAAAAGCATCATTTCTCTCATATAATAGAACTTGATCTCATGGTATCAGCAATGAAGGGTTGATTTGAGTAGGGAGGATAAAGATTTTTTTTAATTGTATTTTTTAAGTACAAAAACAAAGCAGGGTTATAACTTCAAAGATCTCTGACATCTCATCAGTTACTGGCTAGAAGAAACTGCATGGGATGGTGTGCTGTAGGGCAGGCTTTGACTGGGCGAAGTGCAATGGGTGATGAAAGTATAAAGCTCCAAGTTGTTCCTTCTAAGTTAGTAAGGGAACTTAGCTTGTCTCCCAAGGAATCTTAGTGTTGGCAGAACAACGTGGCAGGGAAAAGAAGAGAAAATAAATTCTTCCTCTTGCAGCGTGAGTCAGTTATGTGACTTCAGCTGCCCCATTTAACCACTTCTTTACTGGCAAAACTCTGCAATATTGAGTCTACAGAAGGCAGAATAGACTGGTGTATATAGCTCACTTTCAAAAGACAGTGATCCTGTCCTGATTTCCCCCCTCCTTGAGCAGTGTCACTGGTGTTCTTTGAGTCCCTGCCTGAATCGGGGCCAGTAATCCAGTACAAGTCTAACGCAGGAAAGAGGAGAAAAAAGTGGGCAATTCTGTGCTGATTTGAGTGCCAGAACCAATGAAAGGAAGGAGATATGGTGCTGTCCCCAGGGTTTGGATGATGGGGAAGAGTAAGAGATTCCTGTTGTTAGGAGTTTAGCTGTCCTATTTGACCATGCTTAGAGATTGTTTTTTGCTGGATAACAAAATTTAAGTCTTCCTGCAAGACAAGCACACGGGGTGGGTGGGCAGGAAATGAATGGGTTAAGCATTACAGGAGATGGTAACTGATGGATCATTTCAAGCAGCTTCTTCATAGTTTATCCTGTATGCTTCGACTTTGTAATATTACAGGACTCTTCTCTGAAGGGTAGGTATCTTTGTGGTAGCCTGAAATCGTACTTTCATGTAACTTAACAGGGTTAGTTGTCATGTGCTGTTTATTAGGTACTGCCTTGGTGTAGTAGTTCTCACATGCTTATAGACACATGGGTTACTTGCAGTGATCTACTGGATTATGATGTAGCAATGACTTACCAAGATGATGACTGTGTTTGATTTAAATTGTAGTATGTAAATCTTAAAATTCTGTTTAAAAAAAACTCAAGGAAATGTCTGCTATCCTAAATATACTTTAATAATAGGAATAGCTTTTTCCAAGTTTCAAACCATTACACATTTAGAAGGTCTTTCTGGTCCTTTAATGACATGCCACGCTTTCCCTGTAAACTAGTAGCAACTATGTATGTACTCCAGAGTACAGTAGTAATGTGTGAAAGTGAATGTGGTTATAAAACGTTGGGGTGTATCTTGTGGACACAGTAAACCCTGCTGGAAAAATTAAATGACCTCAGATTTCAGCTTTAGTTTTAACTAGCAATAAAACGCGTGGACTACCTGTAGAATTGACCAAGACTACAAAGGTGAAACTGGGGTGAAGCTTATAAACTCTGGAGTTTGAAGGTGCTGGATGAGCAGTCAACTCTGCAGTCCAGCGAACAGGTGAATATTATGTATCCTCCTGATTTTATTAATAACTTTTAGTAGGGATCTGCAAGTGTGGATGCAGCACAGTCTGACTAGAACTCATCCCTAGTGGCTAAGTAATAGGTTCTGGTTTTTGAAATTGAATGCAAATTAATAGGACTGAGACTGAATAATGTAATGTGTTTTTGTCTGAAGGCTTACTTGTTGGGGAAGCTGTCTAGTAGCAAAACCACATTCTATTGTCTCATTATGAAGTTAGCAGTAGTGAATTGCTATATTGACACCCCAGTATAAAAGCCGAAACTCTTTAGCTGACAAAAAATGCTTTGGGCAGAAGTGGTAAATCAGTAGTGTGGGAAAAAGCTTTTGAGGCTGATAGTTTTTAAAGGCAGGACAAGGTGATAAATCCAGTTGGTACTGAGAGTTTCTGCTATTAGTGAATAATGTAGTGTTAAAGTGTTTGTAAGAAAAAAATAGTAAAGGGAAAAGTTCTTTGGAAAAGGATTTGGGGACATATTACTGTATGCAAATAGGCAAAAGAAAATCAGGTAGATTTATAGTAGTTCTAGGTGAGACTAAAAAGGCTGGAATCTTTTTAGACAGGATCAGTCTTTAAACTAAAAATACTAATTAAAACTTTTATTTCTAGATTTTGTTGTCGTGAAGTCAGCACGTTCAGAAAATAACTATTTCTGTCTGACCTAGGTTTTCTGGATAATTTTTTAATATTTCTGTGGTGGACTGATCTTTTTCTATAATTGTTTTCTTCAGAAATACCGCTATCAGGATGAAGATACACCTCCACAGGAGCACAGCTCTCCACACATTGCCAATGAGGTGACGGGTCCAGAGCTGGTTCATGTATCAGAGAAGAATCTGTCACAAATTGAGAATGTCCATGGATTTGTTTCCCATTCTCATATTTCACCAGTAAAGGTAGGTATTTTAAAAGTTATTAGAGTGAACTCTTAATATAAAATCTCCAGGGATATATGGGATATATCATGCATGAGATACACCTGCTTCTATTTTTTTAATGGAACTGCTTGTTTGCAAAATTCACTTTGTAGATGTTAAGGCATTGACTTAGTTCCACACATTCTGACTAAAAATGGATGATAGTAAAATGCTGAGATAACAAATGTAGGTAACTTAAGGTCTCAGGTGTGGTTGTGATGGGTGCTGTGGTTACTGCTGTCAGTTACATTTTTGTGTTTTCTATGAGGACCCTGTAGAATCCCTTCAGAGTTGGTTTCTAGTAAATATTTTAATTGAGGACCTATGTGGAAAATGTAATAAGCCAAGTGTAATATATGTCTCTGGAGTTCTTCAGTATACAGCGCCATTATTTTCAAGACAACTCCAGTAACTTCAAGATAAATGTAAAAATTAAGAGGACAGTTTGAGTGTGTGGTTATGGGGGGCTGGGGGCTATAGCAGGCAGCATTACGTACTGGGTTAGTAGGGAGATGTAGCTGAATCATTTTTGGAATAGCATATTATTTTAGTGTGCCAGACTAAACACTGTTTTCTATAACAGTTCTGAGTCTTTATGGCTTTTTTGGGGAAAAAGTGGAGAAATTATTTGATGCTGATGAGTATTTGGGCTTTAGAATGATGAGGTGGGTGTATATTATGGTAGGCCTACAGTCTGCTATTTTTAGCATGAATTGTTGGTGTGTGGCAGTATCCTTTGTGACTGAAATTGATAATGAGTGATGCTATATTTTAAGAAAAAAGTTGTTTTGAAGTTAGTTACATTTCCAGAATTTTATTGTTATAAGGAAAATCTTGTTCAATGTATCAGCTCTCATAAGGACTCTGCAGAGGAACCAGCTGTAGTGGGTGGGTGCGTTTAGTAATTATGTGCCAGGTTTTCTAAGATTTTTAAAATGTATATGTTGGTATTGAACACAGTTATTTATTTTTACTTATAACTCTATAAGGATCTCTCTGTGTTTTTGTAGTCTTCAGGATCTAGGCAAGCCGAATTCTTTAAGAGCTAATAGAATAACCTTTTTGAAGTGGGCTATGTTAACCTCTGAAGAGCCTTGTAAGAAAGCCAGTATGACAAACCTTTCATTTTGAGAATGACTAGGACCTCAGTCTTCTGTTGCTTATGAAGGCAGACACACAGTAACACAATTTCACATGTCTAATTCCCTGAATTTATTAATATTCAGAAAGTAATACATCACATTTTGTGTGCAACCATTAGAAATAATAAAAAAAATCCTCTGCCTCTGGGGACTTAAGGTCAACCCTGCTTATTTACAAGCTTTTCCTAGTTCACAGAGCAGTTAGTCTTGCATTTAAGAAAGCATAAAGGGATCAAAGAGGCAAACTGTAAAGCTCTCTGTAATAAGTAATCAAGTATAATGCATTTCACAATCCAGAAACTCAGAACTAAAAAATAAAATTCTAGAATGGGTATGTGTCATGGTTTAACCCCAGCCAGCAGCTAGGACTATGCAGCTGCTTGTGCAGTTCTCCCTCTTCCCTCCCTAGAAGGGCAGGGAGAAAAGGAGGGGAAAGGAAAGAAAAAGAAAAAAAAAAAAAAAAAACCAAAAAAAACCAAAACAAAACACCAAACACCTCATGGGTTGAGATAAAGACAGTTTAATGGAACAATAACAGAAAAAGGAAAATAATAATAATGCTGGTAAAAGAATATACAAGATTAAGTAATGCAACAGAAGTCACTCTCAACACCTGGTGAATTGGTTGCCAGCTCCTCCAGAGCAGTGATGGTGGATTCCCGCCCCTCAGCGTACCACCATTCATATACCGAGCATGACCTCTATGGTACCGAATGTTCCATTGGCTATTCCATTGTTCTGTCTATACTACTCTTCATCTTCTTCGGGAAGCTGAAAAAAGTCCTTGAATAGTGTAAACGTCACCCAGCAACAACTAAAACAATACGCATTATTGACATTCCTTTCATACCAAATCTGAAACACAGCAATTGCTAGAAAGAAAATTAACTCTGTCCAAGCTGAAACCAGGACAGCATGTGAGATTCAGGATCCATTTCTTACCACTGACAGGGTGCTATTTCATTGTACTTGGGACTGTTCAAAGGGCTGGAATACCTTGGTTTCTTTCTGACTGCTTGGATCTAAGGGAAACCAGACAACTCAGAATAGTTCCTGTGTTTGACTTGGTCAGATTATTTTTGCAAATCGCCAACTACAAAAATAGAGGAGTGAGTATTTGATATTGGCAATATTAACATTCCATGGAAGATGACTTAATTTATTGCCTCTCTATAGTGTGAGTGGTCTCTACCTTACAGAGATCCTACCAGGAAGTTTCCAAACAAGCAAGGCTTTTATTTAGAGTGTTATATGGGATCTTTAATTATCTCTTTCAGTTGAGCTTTGTCAAACTACTGTGACTTTCTGTAAAGACACAGATGTAAAACCCAGAACAGTTTGACAGAAATAGATATGAATGATTGTGCTCTGCCTCCCTCTGCTCTGATATGATCTAAGCTGAAAATTTTTTCGTTCTCTTGGGGTGTGTTGAATATACAACTCTGCTACACTGTTCTGGAATAAAAAAAACACGTCTCATTTAACCTATTCTGGAAATAGTTATGCAGCCTGTAGATATAATTACAAAATATGGTGAGGCCTCTTCAAAATACTGTGTAACTTAGGTCTCTGAGGAGGATTACTATTATCTTTCTCAAATAGGTAAGTGCTGAGAAAACACTATGGGATAGGAAAGAATGTGTATATGAGAAGCGTCATTGTGCAACTTGTATTACCATTTAAACTATACATCTGATTATTTCACGAGACTGCTCTATTAATTTCAAAGCAGTGTGTGGTAGAACTGAAATTCCTCTGAGCTTTATTCATCTTTAAACCGCTGTGGGTGCTCCAGGGGTGAGTTGTTTACCAGCATTTTGTGGAACTTTGAATTCTAATGCTAAGTTGGCCACTGGCTTGCCTCTCTCCTGAAGAAATTAACTTCTTTGCATAACTCGTTTATAATCAGAGTCTGAGGTCTTAAGGTATTTGGAATGAGGGATGCACCCATAGATTCATAGGCCCTGGGGGTCTTTATCTGACCTCTTAGAGTAAAATGCCTTTGAGCTGACAAAATCTCTTTTCAGTCAGGAGGTGGTTTGCTAAAGCTATTGGAATAAATGCTGTTAAAACTTGAACTCGAATATGTCAGGGGAAGAACAAGGTTGGTATTGTATTGTTAGCATAGTTGGTCTTCTTTTGGCCTGATGATCTACAAGATGTTCATAGTTTTGACACAGCTCACGCTGAAGATCAATTTAGCAACCAGGTCTGAGTTGAGTGCTTTGTGTAATTTAGTTGGTAGGTTGGCCTGATGCACTGTATAGGGACGAGGTTTTGGTAATATACAAGATCTTGATTAGCTTTGTTCGATAGTACATTTGCTTAAGGTAACTAAATATAATAGAGGATGTTGTGTTTATTAGACTAAGCAAATAAAAAGAGAAGATTTTTTTTTTTTAAAAAGTATAACTGTTAAATAAGCTTGACATTTCAAGTAAAGTCACTAGTTTAAAGAACAAATGTAAAAAGTGGTTTTAGGTTCGTATGCTGCTTTTTAAGAAATGCTGCAGAGGGCAGTAGAATCAGATTTTGAGGAATACCTTATTTTATAGCAAACCCTCTGCAGTGTAGAGCAATAATACAAGACATGAATAGAAAATAGTGAAGAAGGGAGAAGCCTGGTTTTAACTACTTTACATTTTGTTCTCGAGAGAAACTCAAATTTTCTCGTACTTAATGCAGCTTTTATGACTTGCTTAGACAGCTGGATGGTTTTCAAAGAGCAGCTTTCAATTACCAAAAAGACAAATATGTATCCTGAATTTTTAGAGGACAAGCATGTGGCTACTATTTATCCAATGTTCCACATTAAGTACTGTAATAACTCAAGGTGGTTTACCTTCTTGAGAGGGGTGGGCTACCACAGAGTCAGGTTGGGATAAGATGCTGCCTGTTTTGCAATTAGCATGAAATAACTGATACTGGCTGTACTGATTTAAAGTTTAAACATGAGGCAGGGCTTACACGTTTTGACTGATTAGGGTGTCAATTTAAGAAGAAATGTATACTTCATATGTCTCAAGCATCAAAGAAGTAAACTTGACCCAGGATATCTTGTGTCCTCTGTTCCCTATTTAATACTGTGTGAAGCAGAACTCTTATTAATCCTATAAAACTTTTTTTTTTAATGGTAGAGAATCATGAACAGATAGTGAAAAAAGTAAAACTTCAAATCCTTCCCAAATAGTGTGTCCCAAACATTTCAAAGAATAGTTTCAGTATATAGGCAGCTAGTACTAGAATTTCCTCGGTATGAGGTTTCCAAATTCCTCATAGAAACTTGCAATTACAATGTGAGGTTCCCTGAATTACTATCAAATAAAAGGTGATGAAGTTGAATTGACTTTGATGTAATCGAAGCAATACGTTGCTACCGAGATTGACCACTAGATGGTGATGCTACAGAAGGATTTATTTCAGTTGTAAAACTGAATTTAGCTTCTCTATCATACCTTCAGGTTGACGTTTTTGAATTTAACATTAGTTTTTTATTAAATAGCTCCAACCAGGTGAAATATGTCATAGATATGATATGATATCAAACAATTTTTTTAAACTGGAATGAAAGTTGGAGTTTTCTATCAAGGAAAAAAAGCTTTGGATAATAGATTATTACAAGGTTTTAAAATAATGGGTCATGATGTAATAAGACAAAAAAGAATCTGTTTTAAATTGCAGTATTCTTTATTTAAAGCAACCTGCGCATGAAAAGGAAAATATTTTGTTTATAGCTCTATATTTATGATGTAGCATGGCAATTCAATATTTCAGTGTAGACCTTGATTTGGGCTTATAGGTATTTCTGTATTATGTTTGTGTGTTATATGTTGGTGTTTGGGTCTATTATTTCAACCTCCAAAGGAAACATGCAATAATTTGTAAACTACTAAATATACTTTGTACTGGAAAGATATACCATGGCTAGTGTGATAAATGTTAATCTTTATCATGCTCTGTAATAAATTCTTAGTATTACAATATTCACTGCAGTTCCATTATAGCCACAGTTCCCATTCAACATCTGGACAAGGCTGTTCTTAGGGAGTTTTCCAATAATTTGATAAATTTATAATAATACTACAGCATGGTTGCATGCAGTAACAGGAAGCTAGGCTTACTAATTAAGAAAAGTCACTTCTGTTCTTTTTTCTTTAACTAAATATTTTTTTGCTGATCTGTCTCTGGAGATTTTCACCATAACAGCAGTCTCCAAAGGGTGTGAGAAAACGCTTGCACTTGGTTTGTTCCTTACACTCATAGCAGACATTGAGAGCTGAACATAGATGTTTTAGTTAGAACATTGTACTAGCTTTACTAGTCTATTAAGGTATCTAAAAATGCTTATTCATGTTGTACAGTAAAATTTTAATTATTGACTGAATAGTACAGCCGTGAGGAACTAAAGGTATTCTACTGGCTGAATATTTAGCATCTTTAGAATACCTTTGTGCATCATCAGTGAAGTCGCAGAACAATCCAGGAATTGTGAGAAATAGGTTGGGTGGGGAGTATGTTAATCTTTATAGTTATGTAACTGGACTCTTGTACATATTTCATGCAGCACAGTTGGCTACTGTTCTCGTGTGTTTGCAGAAACGATCATCTCTGTACAAGTGATGCTGGGAAAAGACAATACTGAGCAGGTCAGGCAGTGTAGTGATTGCCCTTTTTCATTACTGGCGGCCTGTTTGATCTCATGCAAGGACCTGTCATTCTGGCTGAGCGCTGTTACATTCTGCTAGAGTACTTGAGCTTCAGATAATGCAATTAAAATCCCCACTTCCCTATTCCAAAGATCTCGTTAACAAAATGTTTCAGGCATGCAGATTAATGCTGCTTGCCCATTTAAAGCATGGAGTGCAGTCTTTTGTTCTATAAAGTTATTTCAGTGAAGAAAGCTATGACTTCATAATATTATGACAAATGAGTTTTCCTATCTTTGAACATTGCACTATTTCAAACTAAGGTGAAATACTGTCCCTCATTGAAAAAAGATGAAAGTTTTACCCCCAAATTTTAACTAGAAGAATCTTTTTGCCAAAGTGAAGCATCTTGTGCTGGGTTGGAAACTAATCTGATGTGTTGAATACCTTTGAACCAATAGCTCTGCCCCATGTCAGTGCCCCTCTGCTTTATCTGTGTTTCCGTAGCAGTGTCAGATCTGGGAGAAATTAAACTTATTCAGGTTCAGTTTGCCTTAGAGTGGAAGTAATCCTTTATTAGAGTAAAAGCGGTAAAACAGAGCTTAACTTCTTTGGCTCTATGAACCTCTGAACTGTTGGAGCTTGGGATGGTATAGAGGGGAGGGAAGGATTACTCCATGCTCGCACTATTAGCTACTGAGGTGGGCAGTGGGTTAGTTGGGCATTTTATTTGATCTAATGCTGTGATTATGTGTGTATTAGGTAAGAAGTATGCTCTTAGCCTAGCCTAACCTTTCCTCTTGCTTAGAAGTAGCATCCCCAGTTTTTGTGCTAGATACCCTCTACTTCGTGTAGTGTACACATAATTACAAAAAAGTTTCTGCTAGTATATATCAGTGGTACTCAAACCTTCCACATGACGGGCTTTGTAATCCTAGTACGGCAGTCCAGTTGACTACACGCACACTGTAGTTTTACTCTGTGAAATAAATGTCTTGTGCCCACTTAGTGTATGCCTGCTTTTTTCACGTTTCACATCTTTGGGAAAGTATTTCCAGGACCTAATGATATTTAAGCTTAATGGCTTTAAATTAACTCTGATATGAAACTGCTTATCTATTAGTGCTGCAATGCTGTATAACAGTCTACTTAAACTGACTATGATATCACAGGAATGAAATATGGCAAGGTGGTACTCGTTCTTAAAATAGCATCTGGAAGGGAGAGGAGAAATGAGAACTCAGTCTCATTTCTGTACTGGCAAAACATGGTGAAACTATTCTAAAGAGTAGAATCAATGAGTATGTGGAGAAATTACAGATGAGAAAGCAATAAAAGCATTGTAAAGAGAAGTTCTGCCATACAAGTCTCTTAGACCGTGTGCATAAAGATCATCTAGTTGATGTAGGTTTCCAGGTTTTTTTAGATGCACACAATAGAATTCCTCAAAAAAGGTTACAGAGAAATTTAAGCTGTCATAGAGTAAGAAAAACAAAAAACAATCTTGGGATTTAATTGTTTAAAAAAAAATCCAACAACAGACCAACAACAAAAGGAAAGTAAAAGGTAAGAAACAATATCAGTAATCATGATGGATGGACATTACCAGAAGGATCTTGTAAGAACTTGTGTTCTCATTGCTTCATCTCAGAGGAATGAGTGCTCAGGGTTATAACAGATTAATGGAATAATTGTCATGGTACTCAAGTTAGTCAAAAAGGCAAATGGAATACAAGAAATATCTGGAGAAGCAAATGGGAATAAAATTGTGTTATTTTATCACTCTACAAATCTGCACTGTTCCTTATCTTAATGAAGCAGGCATATCAATCTAGAAATGGTTCGTAGAAGAGAAGTGTGGTCAGAGACAGAGGGCAGCTACTGTACAATAAAAGATGAATCAGTTTGACTCCTCAGTTTGGGGAAAAGCTGAGTCAGGAGATATCAATAAAACTACAGTCAGTAGTGTTGAGTCACTAAAATTATGAAAATGACTAGAGAATGGTTATTCCAGAAGTATAAATTTGTATTTGGAAATATAAATTAGCAGGTGATAGTTGTCTTATAGCCCCTAAATGCAGTGATCTACAGTCAGCTGCTGATAGTCTTTTGGTTTCTGGCTATACCAATAAAGGTATTACAGCATACATGGCTTGCTTTGTCTCCCTTTTTTCTTCAACTGGAAGCATGCACTTTTAACTCCTTCTGATTAATCTATGAAGGAAATAACTGCTTATGTAAGTGTTGCATATACACAGATCCTTCCTTTAGTGCAGGACAACCGCCTTTCTCTTTGAACCCAAGTCTTGTGCTGCTAAGCTTAATAGGTTCCCTTCTCTTTATCTCCTGGTGTGCCTTTCCTCCAATCCCCATTCCCTCAAGTGCTTGCCCAGAAGTCTTTTAGAGCTTGTGGAGCTTCTTTTAGAGTAGCGTTCTCTGTTCATTAGAAGAGTTTTTCTGCTCTCAGAGACAACTGATGATCTTTATGATTTGAGGAACTATGAAGGGAACATTCAAGGCTAGCCAGCAGTCAAAGTAATTGTAACTTCCCATTTGCCCTAGTACATTCTCTTGCTTACGTTACTTCCTGAATCCCGCTCTTGTTTGAGCGGGTAGGTGAGATTACCCTGAAGACAGAAGATTTCTAAATGTTTCCATTTAGAAACTAAAGATAGGTTGATGTGTAATTTGCAGGATTGGTTATGATTGTGAGAAAGTTGCAATCTGTTGCCTTTTTCTAAATGGAGACTTTTCTAAAGCTTTATGATGTCTTCAGTAGGGATACAGCACTTCTAGAGTTAGGAACATACCTAGAATAGTGAAGATTGTAAAGAAAAATTCGAACATGCTCTCAGAAATACTCATTTTTAGACTAGCATCATACCTTGGTTGTCACTCTTGAGAGGAGGTGCTCTACAATCTTTAGTGAAAGTGCCTTGCCCAAGTTCTTGATGGGTGACTACTTTTAAACTTCCTTTAATTGAAGAATATACAAATACGTGCAAAGGTGTCAGTTTGTATCTTATAGTAAGAAGCAGTTGACCAAATTTGCCCCTTTCTTCGTATGGATCTGCTCAACAAATTCTTGTCAACAGAGACAAGAAAGAAAGAAAAACTGTAACAGATGGACCGTGGATTAATCCAAACATTAGAACAACCTGAGATGCAGTAATCAACATCAAGTCTTCTTAATAACTGGTTATACTCTGTTCGCCTGAGAATTCCCCCGAGCTCTCAATGCAGTTGGGTTCGTTTTGACGACTGAAGAAAGCCAGAAAGAGCTTGCATTAAACACAGGATGTTTTTATCGGTCTGGCGTGCCAAAAAGATGGGCAGGAGACTCATGAACAGGGTACGGAAGACCAGGCAGTTCAATCTGCACAGATTGGTAGGTTGTCTGAGGTGTAGTATGAGTAATAACATAATAATCTTTTATAGCCAATATTTATACGAAAATGTATCATTATAGAATAATCATGCTGGGGTGTTTACTTAAAAGATAGTTTCAGTGGTAAAATATCTACTTTTTATTGACTATATAAATCAAAATTGATCAAGGGCTATCCTTTGAGTCCTGTCTCAACTAAAAGCTAAAATAAGCTTTCTAATGTATGTTAGCAGAAAGAGTTAATAATTTCTTTTTCCACAGTATCCAATTTGAGTAGTGTACTCTTGGGCTTTTGCTTGGAATATTGTATATGCTTGTTAATGAGATTTAAATTTGTTATGCCAGTAAAAATTTACTAAACACAGAATTCTGAAAAGTCTAAAAAGTAAACGTGAATTTATATCTACCTTTTCAGTGGTGTGTTTTGTTCCCCTGCCTGGCAAGTTAAATTTGCATAGTCTGTATTTGAGTATTTAAATTGAGCTTTGCACATTTCTTTTGTCTCTATTTTTTGGGGTTAAAACTCTATGTGATACTGAAAATAGTGTAAGTCCCTGCCATTGTTTTAGGTGGTTCTTGAATTTTCTCTGTTAAATACATCAGTTTATTCCGTTAGGGTCTGTGCTTATTTTAGCCAATATTCTGTTTAGCAGGATGGTAAAAAAAACTAATATAAGACACTTAAAATGCTTTGGGGTTTTGTTGTTATTGTTTAAAAACGGTAATTGAGATATAACTGCTGTTTGCATACACAAGCAGTTTTTGTTGCAGTGCATTTTTAATTTCAATGTATGCATGCTGCTTGTAAAGGTACGTCCAGGAAAACTCTATCTCTGAAATTAAAATATGGCATTATGCCATGTTTTAACCTGTCCTAGCAAGCTGATAATAAGAACTGGCTCAGGTACAAAGACAGAGGAACTTTATCCCAAGTATTTGATATTAATTTTTAAAATCAGTAGCCACTGTGATTACTGTATCTTGTTAATTAGCCACAGATCAAATAATGTTACTTTGCATTCACTACAAACACAGATGTATCTTGCAATAATTTTATTAAGCTGTATAAAGGTATGTCTGCTGACACAGAAACGTTAATTTTGTGCTGTTTTTGGGGGGGGAGGGGTGTTAGAGTGTGTGGGGGGGTGTTGTTTTTGGTGTTCGTGGTTTTGTTTGGTTTTTTTTTTCTTAGTCTGTAGAGTCTCAATTCTTGCCTCACAGAAAACGGGAATCCTGAGATTCCCTGGTGAGCCTCCCCATTCTACCTCCTGACTCTAGAGACAGTCATTCAGAGATGCAATTTCAGCTACCACCTCTGTGTTGATGTTAGATTGTCTCCTTTGTCTGGATACTTCTTTTTCTGTCCAAATAGCACTTTCTCTGATTCCTACAGTAGGTGTTTGACCCTCTGTTGAAATGCTCTTTGACTGAAACAAGCCCTAGTTTTTACTCCTGGCCATTGTTTTTTTCAACTGTACAAGCAACCATTCTTCTAGTCTGGACTCCTTTGCATTGTCCTGATGTTGTACACCTCTAGAGTTATGCCATGCCTTTATCTTTGGGTTGTTTTGTAACTTGAAAAAAATCAGGATTTGTCTCATCACTGCAATACAGGCTCCTTCTACAAAAAACTGCAACTATATCTTCTTAGGCATCAGCAAATCTTGCTCAATGTCATTAACATCCATATGGAGTGTAGGTGACACAGATTGCTGTCATTTATCACCAGTGTGATTGCATAACCTCTTCCTGAAGTACTTTTTTGGTTTTCTGTCTCTACTGGAATGAAATCATAACTTCACTTTCAGGTTTTGGTTTTTTTTTTCTTGTGTGTCCATATGAGCCTTTCCTGAAGTGCTGATTTCTAAAGTCTTTGTCAGTGATGCTGCAGTTGATTGTTGGCTGGGTGGGAATCATCCTGGACAGAAACTGCCTTGAAACACGGCAAACCTGTCTCATCTTCAGACAGGCTGATAAAACAGCAAGAAAAATAGGTACTTGGTACATTGCTTGTCCATGTACTGTGGTGTTCACTTTCAGAATTTTAAACAATACTCTCCCATAAGACTCTAAGTTTGGAGCCTATGGAGATGTTTTTTTGAAAGTTTTATGCTAATATTTTTGTCCTCTCAGATCTTTTAAAAATGTGCAGCAGTGTGGACGTTCAAGGACATATGAAGATAAGTGTAAAAAATATTTTCACTTTGACTCTTTATAAAAAGACTTAGAATTCAAAACATGTAATGTGTAGTTTGTTGCAAACAGCTTCAATCATAGCCAGGGATTAAGAAACTTCTCCAGTAATAAATTCGTAGGCATTTTTCTGACTAGGTATTTAGTTTGAGCCTGGAAAATGTAGGGCTCAGGTGGGGCTGCAGTCTTCCTATGAAAAGAATTCACATTATAAAAAGCTTGTCCATTTAAAAGGATCATTGCGTCTACTATGTCTCAGGCGTTTCTTTACCTCCATTATCTATCTTATGAACATGGCTTTGAAGACATTGCACAAGTCAGACCGAGTTTCATATGACTTACACTGATAAGCCTTTGTTTTTGTGGATATTAATAAAGTCTGAAAGATGTACACAGAATATTTGTGTGATACGTTGCTGAGCTCTACTCGTGACTAGAAGTAAATGGTGCATTGATTTATTACCACAGCTTTAAATTAATGTACTTATTATTTCTGCTTGTAATATAAGCTGTCAGGAAAAATTTGTTACACAGAATAGGATTGCTGTCAGTAAGAATTTGATAAGCAGAAGAGTATATTGCACCAAAAAAAGTATACGGGGGAATTTGGTAATCTTTGCTAAAATGCACATCATAATTCAGTGGTTTTGTAGAATTGTGGTGTTGTAAGTTGTGGTAGTGTTGTAAGGAACTTTTCTGCCTTTGTTCATCATATGGAGAGTTTTCTTCTTTTTGAAAATGCTTGCTCTGGTGTTACAATTGTGACTATTAGAGCATTTTGTACAGAAATACACCACAAACAGTTTTGATAACTTTGTATTGGATTTCTGGAAGCAAGCTTGTATTGAAAGCCTTGACACTTAGCTGATTTCCTAAGTAACCTCTTTGATGCAAGCTTGAGGATTTAAAATAGTTGGCTGTAAAAATTTGAAAGATGAATTCTGTAAGGTAATTTGAATTCCATATAATCTTTTATAGATATACTGACTAGTGCGTATTCTTTTTTACTGTGAAGAGAGCAGAGAAAATGCACATCTATAGCAGTAATACTCTTGTGATTTGCATTGGAAATCAAAGTAATGTTATTGAAAATTTGCTAGTGCAGAATAAGAACTTTTCATTTTTTGCCAATTCTTGCACTTTGAGAAATAATGTTGGGTCACAAATATATGTTTTTATTGGTTTTGTATGATGCTTACAGTAATCACAGAATTTTGGAAATGGGTATTATAATCATGACAAAAAATAAGAACAACAAAGTGTTGACTTTTAGTGTTTAATCTTACTATCTCTAATCTTCTTGCTGACTTAAAAAAAAAAAACAAACAAACAAACAAAAAAAAAACCACACAAACCCAACCCCACTAGACATCCATTGATAAGCACAAAATGACTGTTTTGTGGCACAATGGTATCTTAGCTCTGTAATTGTTTTATGCAGGGGGGGGAGAGAAGAAGAAACCAGGAAACACTTCTCTCAAATATTTTTTTCTGAATGTGTGTTGTTAAAGTCTTTTTGTTCTGTGAAACGTTTTCAGAAAGACAGAATCAGTGAACAAGTGCAATTATACTGCATGCTCCCTGTTTTGTTCGGTTCAGGTTTATAATTTATGCAAGCAAGGAAGTGAAAAGATGCTATTGGATCTTACTACAGGCAGTGATTGAAACTTGGTTATTTTTGATCCATGCTTTCTCCACCCAGTAGCTGTTATCGTGCACCACCATCCTCATAGCTGTGAATTTATAACACTGTACTGTACCTGCTACCCAGTTTCTCTTAAATATCTGTTGTCGGCTAGGAAGAGAAAACAAGCTTTTGATCCTGTGGATTCTGAAAAAGGAAAAATAAGAAAAACATTTGCTTGCTGTTTTTTTTTTTTGGTTTTTTTTTTTTTTTTAAATTGCTCAAGATTATGCTCATCATTGCAATCACAGGTAGAGAAGGGAGGTAGGGGGTGGAAAAGCTTGGAAGAAAAATAGCATCAGCTATCAAGAATTTTATTTTCCTGGCTTGTAAATGATGCTGCTGTAATTCTATCTGCATTTTTTTTTTTCCTGCTCATTCACCACTCAGCAGCTGGTAGGGAAGTAAGACTGCCTGGCAACCACCTGCAGAGCTGCAGAGATGAATTACATTTTCGGAAATAACACACTCCTCTATTCTCGCGCCAATCGAGGCAACACTAGCTCAAGCCACAGTTCTGTAGGCCCAAAGCACAAGCAGTGGGCAAAGAAAGGCTCGACAGATGAGTTACGGAACGAGCCTTCCCGTTGGCAGCAGATAGTTGCATTTTTCACTCGGAGACATGGTTTCATTGACTGCATTTCTGTTGCTGCCAGCTCCACCCAGGTAATATGCCACTTGTTGAAATTGTGTGTGCATGTTTTCTTGTTACTTGCTAGTCAGAAATAACAATCTATTTATATATGCATGCTTTCGTATAATCTCCGATTTACGAATAGCGTTTTCTGTCTGCTTTAATTCTTACATTTTACAGACCTCTGTATGATTTTTAGCATTAAAGCAAGGAAATGGAGCACTAAAATGAGATCTTGTTTCTTTTTAAAGTTAATTTGCAAGTGGTGAGCCTCCAACAAGTTTAGATATGAGGTATTTTAATGAAATATTGAAAAATGTAATTTGCATTCTACTGCCTGGCCCTGGAGGGGAATAATGTAGTTAAGAAATACCAATTTCATAGCTATAGTAAGATGTCAGTTCAAATAAAGACCACATATTTCCTGGTTAAGGAATTGTTTTTAAAGGGTAAAATAATTTAAAGTCTTAATTAGATGTAGCACGACAAATTGTAGCCTGTAATGGTTTTCTGGATTTTTTTGGCTGCTAATAATCCATAAATAAGGTGAAGGAATACCTTACGTACAGAATATACATTTCATAGTGCAGTCTGTAAGAAAAGCATGACATTTTTTCAACTCGACTGTCAATCTGATCTAAGTGATATTTTTAGTAATCATGATTGAAAGTCAGGTAGAAGGAAGAAAGCTAAATTTCAAGTCTGTGGATTTTGGGGTGGGTTCTTGACGTTGATACTGAGAGAAGTTTAAACTTACTGGCATTAGCAAATGACTATGTCTTTGAAGATTGCTGAGATGTCAGCATCGTTTAAAAATGTGATATTAGAATTGTTCTAATTTGCTAAATTCAGCTTTAATAAAGAATAATTGCTTTCTTGATGTTGCATAACCTGAAGTACTCCAAAAACTTGTAAAAAAGGGAAAAAAATATTACCCTCAGACAGTGTAATATTATTAAGATATTTCATATCTGTCGCTAATTGTTTCAAAGATGATAAACTGGCACTTCCTCTGGAAATCTGCTTATTGTTGCCTGGTTTTTTTTGCTTGTGAATTTAGAGTAAACAATGAATAGGAGATCTTAGAGGGGGATTTTCATTTTCTTGTTGCAAATGTACATGAATGTCAAAGAGGGATCCTGTAGTTTCTATAATGGGTCATTATACAACTCTAAGTGGTGCATTAGGCAGATATAATAGATTTTAAGTACTGTTATTTTTTTAAAGCCAAAATGTACACTGTTGGCCTTTTGAATAAATATTATGGTTGCTCTTATTTGTTTAATGTTTGAACAAGTAATATTTGGAATGCATGAAACTTGCAATTGGACTGACTAGTCAGGACTAGAAACTGGCTGATAAATAAAATACCGAATAGCCTCTGCTTTGAGTGTGGGTTGGACCAGATAGAGGTCCTGACATCTCTTCAAGCCAAAACTGTGATTCAGTCAATATCCCAATGTTTGTTCTATTTTTCTGCTATGAAAAAGATAGCTTACCTCTGTGAAAGCCTGCCAAATTTTTCTTGTAACTCTTGACAGTTCTTCCATTAAAAAGAACTGCTTATACATGTTCATGGCCAGAAGGAGGGGAAAAAAGCATAAAACATTTTGAAGTGGTTTTAAAAAAACTTAATGAGCATATTCAGAAGTAATACACTGAAAACATAAGAGCTTATTGAAGCCTCTTCCTCTGGAAAGATGCTGTACAATCCTCCTACCTTATCCACCCATTGCAGCTGTTCTAGCCTCAGGGACGGAAAAAGACATTTAAAGATTGCTCATTGTGGTGCAATTCTGTTTTCCAGTTGTCTTCAGTTTTTGTTCTGTGATGTAGTATTCTGAAAATTCTTGACAACTTTGATTTGTTCATTTAAGATACATCCCCATCACTTGAATGTAATCACATTTATGGAGTCCAAATAAATAATTAGATGTGATGTACTTCTCTAACCTTGTCTGTTGAAATTTTACTTGTGATGATGGGCTTTATATATTCTTATTGTTGTGATGTCATGATTTTTAGCATATACAAAATCAAACATGTTTTTTGAAGTACTGGTATCCTGCTTGCTTTGTGAATATGTTACATAGCACCCATTTTTAGCTGTCCCTTCATTTGTTTGGCTTTCTTGGATGGTGTGGGACGGTGTGGAGTGGTGGTACTTGCTTAGTTCCCTTCATTACCAGTGACAGGGAAACGACTGGCCTGCACACCCCTGTCCTCCTCTGGGGGCTGCAACAGGTCACCTTCTCCCCAGCTAGGTCGCAAGAGGACATTTGCTAAAGAAGGGACTTTGGATTTTGGGGTGAGGTATTTTCTAAGTAGGGGGTCTTGTACCCTAAAGAAGCAAGGAAGAAGTTGGCAATGGATATGGTAGGACTGCTTTTTGCTGTGGTTATCGCTAGGCTTCTGCCCAAAAAAGTGAGTGTCTGCACAAATGCATCGCAGCACGGAGGACTAGTCAGGAACGAAAGGCTACTGTAAAAAGTCATAGCACCCTGAAGACTAGCAATCCATTTTCAAACATTAAAGGTGCCTTATTTACTAGTATTGCCCCTTTCTAATGTTATTACAAGATTCAGATCACACAGCTCTCACTGGAAAAAGGCACCAGTGGAAACAGATGGTGTAAACAGACACAAACACAGCCAGTAAGTGGTCATTCTGACTCTCTGCTTGTGTCCTGCCCTAGCCAAGGTCTCCAGGGTGCTCTGCATGGAACTTGAGGTGGTTGTAGTGATTTGTAGACTTTGCATTACTTTAATACCGAGGAGTTCAGGGATCAGACACTGCAGTCTGTCCATAGAGCAGCAGTACTTCCCGCTGGGTTAATACCCGCTCCATTTGCGGTGGTGAGCTGCTGTAGAGGTAGCAGCGCCTTCCTGCCCTCCTAACCACACCACGCTCCTTTATGGGTCTGGAGAAGCTGATTTAACATGCTCAGACATTTGAGGCCTTTATTTGTTTCTTCCTTCTGCATTCCCTGTTATGAGGAGTTAGTTACTTAATTGGAAGAATTAGGGAATTTGATTAGAAGTTGGTCTTTCAACTTTTGTCAGCAAACATTAATTTCTTTAATAAAAGCCGAGTCTGTGGCATAAAATGGAAGATGAGGATAAAACCAAACATACCACAAATTGATACTGTCACAAGGGTGAATAACTAAGCCATGAGCTTAGTAAATACATGGTTATGCAAATGAAAAATACTGGGTAATTTGAAGTGCTGTCCTAACAAGAGGTATGCATATTGCATCAACAGAGATAACTGTATTCCAGGGCAGTTCTTTCCCCCAAAGTCTTTCCAGAGCTCTGAGAAGCACCTGTTCCTGACAGGGAATGCAGCTGTCATGTCTCAGAATACATTTTAACTCTCAGTAATATTTGGCCCATGTTGTGCTACAAAGTCAGAAACTGGGATTTGTCTGAAACTCACATGGCATTGAACAGATTCTAACAGCAGCACATTTAGGCTATTCTTAGTATGTAATATAGTTTAATATGCTTCTGGCATTTGATACTAAAAAATTGTTTAGCTCTTTGAATATGCTGTGCTAATTTATGCTTCTATTTTTTAGGACACATTTTAGGAAAGGGGGGGGAAGAAGGAGAGGGGCAGAAAACCCCTTCTAACTCCACTTATACATTTCAAAAAATTTTAAATTTCAGAGCTTATCAACTGCTTCTGTGAGTTGTTTGAGCCCTTGTCTTTGTTTCTCTTCCTTTTAAGCTCTTTATAAAAGTTTGGCTGTATGTCACTACTCCTGGAATATTGCTTTCAAATTCATTGAAATAATATGAACATGGTTCTAGTATGTATGAAATGCTATATGTAATCAGACAACAACATAGAGGTGTTTTAAGGTGCATTTAAAAGATATTGATTTAAAAAAAAAAAAAACAAACAAAAACAAACCCAGGTCTCTACCCTAATCCTTTTTTTTATTGTACTACTTGCAGTTCAGGAATTGCAAAAACTGGTTTCATACAGCAATAGATATGATCCTTCCTATAATTTTGGTATAGTTCAGTATTTATTTAATTTTAGACATTGAGATCATAACACGAAGGCACATGCTGAAAATATGTGAGATAAAAGATAAAATAGTTCTGATGTAGTATGTGGAGGCTTAATTAAATAAGCAGAAGTTGAAAAGAAAAAAGGGGAGGCCTTCATAGAAGACATGGAACTAAACCTGGAACTTGCAGCAGGAAGTTACTGCAACTAAAAGTTCAGGCAATTTGATAGCAGTTTAACTATTAATTATCTTGGGCATATCAGGGTGTGTTACAGTGATATGTTTTATGAGCATTATTAAACTTCGGTGTGGATGTGTGACTGTTTTAGCAGCCCTTCGAGTTAAGTGAAACTGGGACTTCATTATGCCAGCCATTGCATAACGTGAAGTTCTTTACTCACAGGATTTGTTTTATTCAATACATTTTCTTGATTTAAAGAGGTGATAACAGTAAAGAAGAAAAGAGTTACAAGTGTAACTGTAGAGAAGCTTATATAAGTCCATAGAACAAATTTTGTCATTTTTAGATTATTTTTTTTTTAAATGCAGACTTTTCCCTGAGTTTAAAATTTGAGCATACATTGCCTGGAAATTGTTGCTGCTAATACTGTGATAAACATGTGAGAAAGCAGCTTTAAATAGTATTTGCTTTGGATGATTTTAAGTATAAAAAAGTACCTTCTGAAATTTAAACATGAGTTTTACTGTACTAAGTTTCCTTCTTACTGTGGATTTTTAGCTAGGTAATAGCACATATTTGTAACAGTACAAATTTATTTTGCAAATTTTAGTTCTGCCACTGATTGCATTTTCCATAAGAGGGCATTATAGCGAAGATAATGGTATGAATTTATTCTGTAAGAGGAATTCATTTATATGTGTTCTAATCAATAGACTAAGAAATAGAAAATACTTGACAGTTTAAACTCAAGCCTCATGAGTGTCTCTGGAACCTTTGGTTCATTTTGTAAACACTTTCTAACTGTGTATGGTGGAGGTGCGGAAACTTCTCAAGACTGTGAAGTTTGCTTGAAATTTTAAAAAGATAAACAATTGTAAAAGCATATTAAAATCAGTAAATCTTAAGAATATGTATCATGAGTCGTGTAACGTCATGTAGCCTGTGTTAGCATCGTGCTTGTTCCCTGCTGTAGCCAATTGTCTCTCCTCTTAGGAAGTCAGCCAGTTGGCCTGTGGAGTAATGGGGGTGTGCTGCTTCCTTCCCAAACCCATGTGTGTGACTGTAATATTGGCATATGCAGTGCGTTGCTTCAGTTAATCGCTTGCAGCACGGCAGTGATGATAAGAACTGAACCGGTGTTCCGGCTACCTGCAAGCACTGCTTGCTGCCAGAGGGTTTTAGGTTATACTTTCTCTCACCTGTTGTCTCACAGCTGTTCTGTCTCACTCGGAGTTGAGAACAGAATTTCTTCATATTTCTGTTCCATTGTATCTCAAGAAAATTACTTTTTCCAGAATGAGTCAGAAACCTGGTAAGCAAAGGAGAAGGGGACACAGAATGTTTTGCTTTTGGAGTACTACTGCTACTGCAGGGGCTTTCTGTCTACGGTGTGCCCGAGACTCTGAACCTTCAGGCAAGGCAGGCGCTGGATCCCCTCTTAATCAATTGTCTTCAACTCCAACTAACAACTTAGGTGGACTAACAGGGTCTTGCTGTATGAAGCCAAGTGCGCGGAAGCCAGTGGAAGAGGTAGGACTCTTTAGGTCAGTTATATAACTTCGCTAATTTATTTTATATTGTGATAGTTGCCCTCTCAGTTGAGGCTTATATTGATTGACAAAGTGTTTTGAAAGTCAAATACAGGCCAGTCTGTCTTTCACCAGCTGTCAGCTTACTAAACAGCTCTAGCACAGCCTATGTGGTTTAGCATTTCTGTTTTGCTGCCAAAGCTGCTGTATATGTTTCAGTTAATACAATTATTAAGTAAATGACTGTCTGACAGGACCACTAGATCTAACGTGAACAGAGTCTTCTTCCTGTTCGCCTATTTTGGTCTACAACATCAAGAGCACTCTCAATTATGGTTAAGGATGTGCAGGATGTTTCTTCTAGTTTGAAGAAGCTAATGCAACAGAGATGTATTAGAAAACATGACTTTGTCTTTTAGAATGATCTGCATCCATGTTTGAGGGCTGACATGATATCATGTCTTTTGCAACTTTAAGAGACTTCTAGTTTATACCAGCTCTGAGTCTTGGTGAACTTTGTCCACAGCCTTTTTGGGATTTATAGTAACTCAAGGAGAGATACTGCTGCCTTGGTAAACAAGATAAATTGAAGTCTTTATGTGCACACTGACTATATAGTCTCTTTTCAGAAGAATTTTTTTTTTTTCTGAAAAGCATTTTCTTTAGTTTAGATTTCTGTGTGAATGTTTGAATCATTATATCTTTGTTAGAATTTTTTTTCTAGTTCTCAGAGTGGTCCTACCCTGTGTAAACTGCTCAGTATTAAGTAAACTCCTAGTCCCCGATAGGCAATTTGTATTTCTCTATTCCTTTCCTATCCTCATCTGAGTTTCCTAGTGTGATTTTTTTTTTTTTTTTTAATTTTTTTTTTTTATTGTCACATAATAACCAGTGATTCCTGTTTCATATATATTATTCTACGGTCTCTTGAGACCAATTTTCTTTATTCTACTAATACATTTTGAGACCTACATAGTACTATGTATTGTTGTTGCTTACACCTTGACATCGATTCAGCCTTCCAAGTATTTCAGTGCGTGGGAGCAAGCTTGTGTTCTGGAGCTGTTGTAAAATGCCAGATGTGCGTATCTGTAGATCCCTTTATAAAAGATGTCTTTGCAAGGCATATGAACTCTTGTTGACTTAAGTCTACCTGTTTGGGCTATGCATGTAACTTTTGCCATTGCAGGGGCACAACAGTCTGAGCGAAGAACATGTCTTTCACTACTCTTCCTGGCAGTGAGTTCAAACTAATGTTTGACACTTTATGTAGGCTGAACAATATATGTTTGCTGAACTTCAAGCACAAGCATAGTGTGAAGCACTTCCAGTACAGTTCATTTGTTGTATTACTTTGGCAGATCCATAAAAGACAAAAATGTCAGGAAAACATCTGCCTCATCATGTAGTGCATCTCACATGCAATTGAAATGAAGTGCCTCATCCTTGTTTATTAGTATAACCACATCGTTCACACTTTGCTTATCATTTAATGGCTCTGTAACAGACAGGTCCCTGTGGATGCTTTCCTCTTGAGGAAGGATACTTCCTTTAATGCTGTTTCTAATGTGCCTTCCCAAATTTCATTCAAGTGTAGATTGCATAGTTCTACATATCATAGAATCATAGAATGGTCTAGGTTGGAAAGGACCTTGAAGATCATAGAGTTCCAGCCCCCCTGCCATAGACAGGGACACCTCCCACTAAACCAGGTTGCCCAAGGCCATGTCCAGGCTGGCCTTGAACACCTCCAGGGATGGGGCCTCAACAACCTCTCTGGGCAACCTGTTCCAGTGCCTTACTTACTGGAACTAGCTGCTGCTAGAGAAGATGCTGAAGTTGTTCAAGTGATGTTCTAATGTCCACTTGACCAGTGGAGTCAAGTGGAGTAGAAGCCACCTGTTCCCCATTGATGTATGTTTAAGAAAACTATTACACATTTTTCTTTGGGGATGTGAGGTAAGAAGAGGCACTTGTTTCAGTGGGCTATGATCCTCTTTTGACTTTTTTTAAGGTTCTCTCATGTATCATGACCACATGGTGGTTTTATCTCCTAAAAAACTTGTAAGGGATCCCAACATTTGTGCAGTTCTGTCACTTGCTTTTTGAAAGTGTTAATGCTCCCTTCCAGTACCAGATTTTTGTGCACACACACACACAAGGCTTAATATCAAAAAAAGCATTCTGAAGGACTGTAGTCAATGTAAAGTGAGGACTCCCTTCTGTGTCTCATAATTTTAAAAAAATCTTTGCCACCAACCAAAGCACTTCTGGGCTTGTTTTCCAGTTTGGTCCTCAGAGTGTCTCTGTGCTGTTTATTGCTATTCCATGTGACTTTGGTTGTCAGTATTGAATTTCATCTCACTGCCTGTAACCCACTTCTCTAATATATCAGGTTTGATCTGCAGCTTGTCTCTGTTGCGCATTTGCTGTGCTGCCAGTTTTTTTGTGTTTAGCTGCACATTAGGAAGTAGTTGAGCTGACATGTTCTCCAGACAGATTACAGACATTTATGACTCATTTTGTCTTTCTTGTAAGCTGATCTTAGCGTTTATGAATTTTCAGTCTTTTGCTCCATTAAACTGTTTCCAGAGCATATTCTAGTCCCTTGTAACAGTCTCTGTGAAATGATACATCTAAGCAATGATTTAAATAAAAACAGATCACCTTATCCGTATTTTTCACAGAAAAGAAGAAAGGATCAGGACAAAATAGTTTAAATTTTATTTTGACACTGGTAAAATAGAAATGATTATTCATTTTTTTTCATGTCTTTGTAGTCAGCTTGAGAGAGTATCCTTTTTTTAAGTTACCATTGTTTTTTAAACTGTGTCTAAGTATTATTGTTATTGGAGACTAGTATCTATGTAGTTCTGTCATTCTTCTAATATGAATTCAAGTATTTTATGGGATGCAGCTATAGTACAGGATTTTCTTTGACCATGGAATTTTCAGTTTCTTCTGACAGCATTGTGTAGTGTTTACTGGAAACTGCCATACCGTGGGAATGTTTTGGATGAGTATTCTAGCCCCTCCTCCTTTATTCTCTTTATCAGTGCAGCCTCACAGTGTGTATATTTGCTTATTTAAAGTTGTTTCTCTAGGACTGATGTCTGTGGACGTTAGTTGAGCAACCTGTATTATGTGCCTCCCAGGTAATAGCATTTAGTTTTCATAACAGCATAGGAAGCAGAGTAAAGATTGATTGTGCTTCTGGTGTACAGTTCTACTTCAAAGCAAATTTAATTTAGTAAGTAAATTGTAGTTGTTTTTCTTAGATAACTGAGTGTATTTGACTACACCGTGTGATGTAGCAGGAGAGAGGGGAGTCAGGTTTCCCTTTGGAGAAGAGAGCAGGAACTCTGGATTCTGTCTGTGGTGTCTACAGTCTCCAGTCTGAAATCCTGGCCTGAAAAGGGATCCTGCTAAATTGGGGGTGTTCAGAAAAGGGATTATAACTGTAGATTGCGTTCAGGAAGACCTGCTTTAAACCGAGAAACTTAAAAACATCTACTTAGTTAATCCGAAGGAAAGTCAGGAGATGATTCGGTCACAAACTATAAATATATTAGGGATAGATTTCAGAAACCAGAAAGCTTGTGTATTCAGTAAAAGGCGGCATCTGTATTATAAGTCAGGGAACTAAAGCTAGACAAATTTAGATAGAAAACTCAATTTTAAAGAAGGATATTAATATAATAAGCGTTTCAAAAGCTTAGTGGGCCAAGATGTAATTGTCAAATCAGGGTAATAAATTAGTATTTCCTATGTAAAAAACATACTGACAAATAAAGTTTGTGCTTGAAAATGTCAAAATACATCACAGAATCTCTGATTCAACGTCTAATATAATGACTTTAAACTGCTATTTGGAAGCTATAAACTGTTGGAAAGCAGTTTGTATTTTTAAAAAAACTCTTTTATTACATCTCTTTACTATTGCTTTCAATTTTTATTTGAACTTTATCATTGTTGTTACTCTTTTTTTTAAAAGAGGAACACCATGGGGGAAAACTCTGCATACAGCTTTTTAGAATTTGAGCACAGTAAGGCTCATTATAGAGTAGCACTTCAGTAGTTAAAAGCTAAATCAAGTGGTATTCAATTTGACTGTGAAATACTACTGATCAAGATGGTGATAGTACAGACCTGTATTAAAAATACTGTATTAAAAATAATAAGATTCAGGTGCCAATAAAAGACAAATTAATGTGGTAAGAGGCACAGGTGATCAATAGGAGATGACATTTATTCAGGATTTCTTAAGGAACTTGTGTTTAATATGACTAAACTGTCTTTTGTGTTGTGTGTGACCTTTTTGTTTAAACTGTCTGGGTATTCCTAGAATAAAAATTGCAAAAAAAGGCAAATACAATGCCCTTTTTAAAAGGAGATAAGCTGTACTCTCTGAGACTACAGCTGATCAAGTCCGATTTCCTTATTGTACAAACTTTGAGAAATTCTTTATTAAAAAAGAATTAACAGGTAGATGGATAGACAGATTTTGAAGAGAAGTCAACTTGTCTTTGTAGAGGGAAAATAAGGACTCTCAGATCCTCCAGAGTTCTTTGAAAACAGAGAACATGTAGATAAAAATCTACATGGTAACATGTGGTCATCAGAAGGTCATTATAATTACAGAAGTCTTTGAAAATAATGGTTCTTGGATCAAACGGTGTTAAAATTAATGGTGCCATGAGATAAAAGAGAAGGATGTTTTGTAGATTTTCAATTGATTAAAACAGGTCCCTTCAACTGTGACTGACTGGATTCCCAGAAGGTCATATTCGTGAAGGGGGGGGGGGGGGGGGGGGGGAGAGAGAAGAAACTGTGAGGCAGAGGTATGCGATTTATTTCTATTTTTTATTTTTATTTTCAGGTTAACTAAACTAGCTGCAGAGAATAGCAGACAAAAGTGAATGGGCACAAAAATAGCTGGTGACATTCATTGTACAGTAGCAAATGAGGAACAGAGTTAGAAGGATAATCCTGCAGGTGTGCATATAGTGATAAGCCACACATGAAGTATTTCTAGTCCAGAAAGAGATTTTGGAGTTGTCACTGATAGTTCTCTGAAAATGTCACTCTAGTACTCTGCAGAAAACGGTAAATGAAACGTCAGGTATTACTAAAGAAGTAGTAGAGAACAACACAGAACATGACACTAAGCATATTTATTGAGGGGTTCCATTTGCCTTGTCTTAGAAGGGATGTAGCATAAGTAAAAAGGAAAAGGGTAGTAAAGTGTTAAGGGGAATAATCTAGTTAATTTAAAAACAAAAACAACAGGGAGAATATGATAGACTGATAAAATAAAAAATAAAATTAAGAAGGTTCTCAATTAGAAATGATTTAATAGTTCTCTAATTCTAAATCTGTCATAACTGTCCTGTAAAACTTCTGCTAAAATTGTAAAGGTCACTGCCATAAAATGCTGTAAAGAAGATTCAAAAAGAGAACGATTTCAAAATGGAGTTAAATGGATTTGCAAAGGGCAGGTGGCAGGTAGTATTACAGACAGTGGTTCAGGAAGACCTTGACTGTCAGGTTCTGAGATGGTTTTCTGGGGAAATTACTGGGCATATGTCTAACTCCTACTTGCCCATCCATCAGTTTTTGCTGTTAGTAAGGCTCTTCGCCAGTTGGGCCTTTGCTCTCATCCAGTAGGGCAGTTTTTACTGTCTGGGGCTTTTTAATGGAGAGGGACATGAACTGTTAGAATAATTTATCTGTCTGCAGTGCATTATGTTATTTGATGTTTCTGAATAAGTTACACTGGGGAAAAAACCCTGGGGAAAAAAAACATGGATAAATCTCTAGAGGATGTTATGAAGCTTGGTGATAATGTGAGTTAAATGCAGGGAATCGTATCTCAGTTTCTAGCCTTTGTGTGTCACTTGGCGATCGTGATCATCTGACCTAGAAAATGCCAAGTCTCCTAAGAAAATGCCATCTGATGGATTCATCCCGAGTGATCCATCAGTCACGAGACGATCAGAGTGGCAGGAATTAATCTTGAAATGTATCTGAGAAGGTCTAGTGGGTAGATTAATAATAGTTCCAGAGAATATGATTGAGGAAAGAAATAACAGGTGAATTCCCTACTGTTGTCCTTAGGCATGTCTAAATTAGAAACAATCTCATTGTGTCTTGCTATGCCTTATTCTAAAGACAGTGGATATATTGCCGTGCATCTTACAGAATCATAGAATCTTCTTGTGTTCTAATGTAATTGGGAAACAATTTGGTATTAATTTTTATACTATACGTTATTACTTGCACCTACTTTCTTGTAATGAAGGACTTGGAAAATGTATTTTGACAGCTGCTAATTTGGGTTTGAGCCTCAGTAACCCGCATAAAAGACATGCTTTTTTTTCTCGTTCTTGAGAAGTAAAATAATTGAATCGTTATCTATTTGTAGCATTATAGCATAATTTGGTTTTACATATCCATTTGTCCACTTTCTTCTTTTGTAGTTCTCAGTGTTAATTTGTCATTTGTTTCAGCACTGTTTCTTTACCTGCTTATTTTTACCTATGTTGCACTGCTCAAGCTTTATCAATTTTTATCCTTCAACTTCAGCAATGATAATCAGATGAAGTTGAACATACTGTAAAATATTTTCTACTTACGCTTTTGCTTGCTGGAATAAAAACACCAAAACAAAACTGAGGTGTCTGTCAAGCTGGTGCCCCGCTTCGAGCGGCATCCGGAGCGGAGGGTTAGGGGAGAGTGTAAGCCCAGGACAGATAGGTGTGCTGTTTCCTCTGAGGGCTTTCAGAGCTTGCTGCCTGTTCCAGTTTAGGGATTCCAAGAGCGCTGGAGATGGCTTGTGTGTTTGATAACCCTGAATCCACGAATTTTCGTGGACTTGGCCAGCCTTCTTGTAGTGGCAAGGATTCAACAGTGAAAGAACAGCTTCTGCTGGTTTGTAGCCTAATGAGGGGAGGAGAGTCGGGGTTACAGCACCTGTTGTTGTGCATTTTGTTCAAAGATTTGTAATGCAAAACAGTGTTGGAAGCAGAATTCAGGTTGTTTCTAAAAGAAATACCCTTCTCTTGGACTGAAGAGTCAGACTCTTCTTTTCTGTTCTGTTTATTGGCCCCGTTTGGTTTTAGTTCATTTCCCCACCAGGGCAGGGGGGGACGAGGCCATGGGGGTGGTCTGCACATGGAGCCACCTGGGCACTGGCCTGAGGAGCGGAGACTTTGGAACCTCGCCTGTCAAAGTGAGCCTGAAACACAGAACTTCACCCGTGGCCTGACTGCTGTTATAAAAATGTGGCTAAAGGTACATTTAGCTCAGCCTCTTGTTGTTCTGAGGATATAAGAATGAAGAAAGTATTTTTTGAGTAATTATGGTAGGGAGGTAAATAAATGCAGGCCATGACCTCCCTTCTTTTTTACTAAACTGTTTAGTATCCAGAGGTTTTATTGATAACTACTAGCTTCTCAGTGTTTAAGGGCTTGAATCTTTAGTAGAATTGTGTTGTGCAGTGTTGTTGGAATTATAAAACGAAACTGAAAATTTTCTTTAAATAGTTTGTGATGTTGAGGTTCTGATGAATCCTGTTTTGCTTTTCCTGAGTTGTAAATTCAGAAGTCAGAACCCTTGTCTTAGCCCTTTCTACAAACTTTTTTGTAATGAAGAATTTCAAATATTTGTATCCTAAAGACTTCAAACATGTTATTGTCGATTTGGCACTTTACTTATCTGAACTAAATGGAAGTTAGCAGAAATGATTACATAAATGAATATCCTGTTAAAATTAGACCAAAAAAAAAAGGAATTGAAGTCATAACTCAAGAAAAGCATACATTTTCTCACGTATTTTAAAGCATTCTGAGAAACTTAAGCTACTTTTTGTAATATTCATTGATACTCACTTTTTTTCACATCAGTATAGTTAATATTTCTTTTTATCCAGAGTAATTGAGTCAGGGATGTGCCACACAAACCATGGCTGATAGATGTTTTGAGCAGCGTGATACCAACACAAAATGCTGGCTTTATGTGACCCTAGGTTTTCCCTGGCACTGATACAGAATAGCAGGTCTTGCACTTCAGGTTTGTCTTCTGCAGAGCTGTGTGGTTGTGACTGCAGTGCCATCTAACCAGAGGAGGTTTATCATCTGGTCTCAGAGCTGAACCTCGTCATCCAGCTCCTGTGTATTTGTCCTGAGCAGGTCAGTCCTCAGGGAAAGTGCAGGGAATGGTTTAAATGGCTTCTGCGCTCATTTTGGATACAGGAGGGTTTTGTTAGCTCCATCTTATTTCCAGCTGCAGCTGACTCGGCCTAGTTCCAGTTCATGAGAAGGACAGGCTGGTTTTGTGTGGAACCCAGAATGACTGGCTCAGGTTTCTCCACTCTGCCCGAGGCATTCAGCAGCTTCTGCGCTAGCTAGGTATGTGGATGCACCATAGTTGTGTGTGTTCAGCATGGGTAAAAATAAATTGATCAAATCTGACTTGTGTTTCTAATGCGCAATTAACCTGAAATCCAGATAAAATGCTTATGGATAATTACAGACCATATGTCAGATCATCTGTAAACCTTGTTTTCAAAATTGTTGGTTTTGGTCAAAACTGTAAAATTAAAATTATACATAAATGTTTGTTATTCCATTGCAAGGTTACATAAGGCTATATTCTGTACTAAGTTGAACTGAAAAGTGCTGGAATCTTTAGAAATTTTTAGCAAACAGCATTGTAAGGAAACAAATCTGTCCTTATTTACTTGTAGAGTGAAAGTTTGCTCAAGTAATGCTAGGCGTTAAACCTGTTATAACTTTTGTAGTATTTTAATTTGCTGACAACAGTGAGTGTTTGACAATGCATAAAAGATGCCTATTTCGCTGAAATGTTGCAGGGCTCCTATGACTCATTCTACAGCCTGGATGTGTTGTATAATGGTACTTATTTTGAGATTGTATTATAACTGCATGTTGTCATGGAAGCGAGCGAGGAGCTTCCAGTGTTTCCATGGTGTAAGAATGAATAAAATCAGATGAGGCACCTAGCTAGTAATTGCATGGTAAAGATTTTAGCCTTAGCTTTGAGCAATGAAAAGGCGCAAAGCATCTGGATAGCAATATAAAGCTATCAGAACTGTAGTGAAAGTAATAGTGTATATTTGGGAAGAATTCAGCACATGTAAAGAAAGATAAAATGCTAATGCCACTTGTGTGTGAAGCCTTTTGTAAATAAAGTAAGGACTTTACACTAAAGCCACTTTGCGTGTAAATCAGGTCATTATTTTTCCAAAATCTTCTGAAACTTACATCCTGTAAAAGCTAAAGGATTTTAATTAATGGGTTGCTATAGATAGCTCTTCTTGTGTGGTTTTCTATTTGCTGCTCATTAATGTGAGGCAAATGGCTTTCTGCTCATGCTCGGTGTTTTAGGGCAGATTTGTTTATAAAGAGATCTTTGGACAGGTAATAATAGGTTGCTCACAGAATAATGCAATCATCAATAAAATAATAAATACTTGTCTTAAAATGGAAAGCTCTAGCATGGATTCACTCACTTTCTTCAGATCGCTTCATTACTCCTTAAGTACTCTGAGGGTAGTGGGGTGCTATAAATGAGTGAACCTGAGTGTTTCTTATTCTAAAAACAAACAAACAAACAAACAAAAAACCAAAAACAAACAAACAAAAAACAACCAAAACAAAACAGATCATGCTTTAAATAAGATAAGGTTAATGTGCATAATTTTCATATTTTATGAAAAATACTTCCTATAGATTTATTCAATTAAAATAAATCCCCAACAAAAAAAGTTTTGGAGCAGAGTAATGGATAGTTTTGAGATAACTGATATGTTTCTAGTATTGGGAGTGATCACTTCCTACTATCAGAGCTAGATAGATATAGGTCGTCATTGCTCTCCTGGTTTGAGGTGAATGAATTTTAAGAATGAATTATAAAGAACAAAATAAGCATGAGGAGGATTTAATTATTCCCTGAATAATTTAGGAATGATTGGAAATTATGTGTTCCAAGAGTTTATAAGAAGCATGTAAACAGTAACCAACTTTTATTGTTGTATTCTGATTTAATAGTGTTCTCAGGAGTGAACAGTCCGTCACATCTCAGTTTCCTACCACAGCATACCCATTCTGCCATGAATTTCAAAAACTAAAATATTGACACGTAGAGCTGCCATTGTTTTTCTATAATAAAGTCTTAAAACACATTTTCTCCTTGCCCGGTCTCTTTCTGACACTGAAACCCTGCTTGGGCTTCTTTGTGGACTTCTTAGCATTATAATGAAAGCTACTATTCTTAAGGCTGATGTTATTTAAATGAACCTTTCTACGCCTTGCTTTAAGTTGCAAATTAAATGCATTAAATTCATTCTCAATAGCACTTACAAACCTAAATGGGGAGCCTTGTAGTTCTGTTTTGAGCTTAGAGTGCTGAGTTGCACAGAGTGAATACAGATGACTAACCTGCTGCCTGGGGTTCAGAGCTGGACATTGGTTTAGTATTTGAAAAACAGAAGTCACAAATCACATTTATCAAAACCAATATTAACTTTGTGTACACTTTGTATATTATGGATTTGGAATATGACTGAGAGTCAACCATTTCAGCAATCCCCAAGGGATTAGGCAGGACAGATTAGTTTGAGCTAAGTACATCTTTCTGAATGCCAGACGTAAGTAGTGGACAGTGGTGGTCTCCTTTGTATGAAACATTGTCTGTGATGTTAAGTCCAGCCTATGAGGGTCCATTTTTAGATTCTGACAGAGAGAGGAGAGGTTGGTTGCTGAGATTATTGTTCATACTTGCATGAGGTTCTTAACCTGAAAGTTTTACTCCTCAAACAACCAGTGGATACTGAGTAAGAGCATTGGTGATAGTTCTGTGGTTCCAGGTTACTCATTTCTGCTTTGTGGGTGTCCGTTTGTCTCCTACACAAAACTCTTGCTTTCACTACACAGTAGAACTTCTTCCCACAAACTGCTGGACAGTCTGTCTTATCCTGTATAATTACTTATGATTGTAGCGTTCTCTTTTTTTTTTTTTTTTTTTTTTTTTTTCTGCACTAAAAATTGCTTACTAGGCCACAGCAAGTAGGAGTCTTTCTGTCACTGCCTTTGGTGCTTTACTTCTGCTTGGGTAATCATGGTGCAAATTGTTCCTCACTGGATTGTTTTCGTAGAGGAAGACTGCAATAAAGAATTGACAGTAAATAAATGGCGTATTTGTCTCTAAATCAGTTCAGATCATGATCTGTGATTTTTTTACTCATATTCTGCTGACACCATTTTTCCCTTTCAAAGCTACTTATTTACGTTTTAAGTTCAGAGTTTTAAGTTCATTTGAGTTCAATGTAAAATGCTGTGGGGTTTGAGGAGGAAACTAGGTTAGAGAATCAATTTGTTGACTGAGTTAAAAAAAAACAACAAACAAACCAAACAACAAACAAAACAAACCACCAGATAACCCCTACTGTTTAGTCATATCTAGCATGCTAGCTCTGTGTCTTTAAAATAGAGTGCTCATGTAGATATGATTTTCAAAAGCCATGGTTTACTCTGGAATAAATGAGATCTACAGTAAAGTTACAGGCATTCAGACTAGGCCTTTTAATCTACAAGGGCTGGGTAGATAAATCTTCTTGTTATTGGGATCCAAAAAAGCTTTCATATTTGTGACAGCACTTGCCTGAACTGATGTTACAGCTCCAAGATGGCTTGTCTGTCCTCAAAATCTCTTAATAAAACCAGTTTGTACTGACCTACCCATCCTCATGTAGACACGCTCTGAGAGGCTTCAGGCTCACCTTCATTTCTGTGCTTTGTGTCCAAACTATCCTTGGAGAGACCTGGATAGCATCCAGGTGGAGATTAGGTATTTTCATTCCTTCGTCTTTAGGAGACAATGGGAGTCGGCCTTTGCTCCATCATGGTAAGGAACAGGAAGAGCCCTTGAAGGGGTAAGGGAGTGTCAGAAACCCAAATCTAAAGCCAGAAGTTCTCCCTCCTTGTACCAGTGCAGAATGATAGGTGCGCTTAATTGTAACCACCCATGGGTTGAGGCCATCATAATTAAGCTTATAATTTATGCTAGCCAGTGTCTCTTAAGGTTTTGTTTGTGGTAAATCAATTTATTGTTGAAAAACAGCATGGAGTATGCTGACTTGGATAGGAGAATCTGAATAACACCTCCACCCCTGTGACTTGCACATGATACAAACGCAGTCACAAAGTTTTGAGCATGAGTGGTTAGAAAGCTGAAAAAGTGTGTGCATTTTAAATAATTTGGTTTTTAGCTGCTGTGCATGAAATAGTCAGATATGGTGTCCATATCAAAACTGGAGAGGTACTGTACTAACATGCTGAGCAAGTTTTACAGGGGAGTTTTGAGTTCATCAGATGGGAAGTGCATTTTTAAAGCAAAGTAACGGTCTGTTGATGAGAGAACCTTTCTCACATGAAAGAAATAACAAACCTGTAGAGAGGGAAAATCTTGAGTCATACTTGTATTCATGGTATTCTCTTTTTTTGGTGGTTCTGCTTCCCATCCTCTGTATTTGGTGTATTTTACCCTCTAGACTAGCTTATCGATAATGGCAGTATTCATGCCTGGGTAGAAGTGAGTCTTGTGTCTTTGCAGTTCTCAAATTTCAGATACGTGCAGCATATTAGCATGTCTCATTGTGTTATGTGCTGTTGTGATTTATGAACATTGTTTGGAATTTCAAGTCAATACTTAAATGATTGCCTGTGTTCAGTTAGTTCCATGCGATTTTAGCTGTTGTGAAAATGGGTAATTTTTTATTTGATTTCTGTGAATCTTTGTTTTGGCAGTAGGGAAATACTTGTGGTATGTTTTATTTCCAGATCCCCTTGATGCTACATTTTGTTTTAAGTCCTGGAGAAATACACTCAGGGAAAATATGCTTGTCTTAAATATACTGCTTAACAGCTCAAGTCACTGACTGGTATTAAGGACCTGCCCAGGCCATAGGATGACACTGACTTAGGGAGGAATGCTGCAGAGATGGGGGGGCATCAACGTTAATGCCAGCTGTGTACTGAGATTTAGATGCTCTGGGCAGCGTACAGCTAATACGGATTTTAAATGAGAATGGATGGTAGTTGTACTTTAGTCTTGCCACCACTAGACCCCACCAAAAAGCCTATAAATCCCTGAAGGTATGTTTAGATGAGTATTGACTCTTGTGATTTTGAGGAAGATGGATGCAAAGTTCTTAAAATAGCAGGCTTCACTAGTGAAGTGTCCTGTGGCATTCTAGGATGTAGTTCAGAGAAAAGATATAAAACTACGTAGCCGTATCTTAAATTAGATATCTCTAGAAAGAAAATATGCCATTTGTCTTCAGCTTTGTCACTCTGTATTGAATCAAAATCATTTCTTCCTACCACTTTTAAAGTTTTGTTTGCTTTGGAAGATATTTTATTTCCTGCTTTCAAGAAGAGGTAATGAATATGGGCATATTAACAGAAGTTGCTGATTTTGTGGTATCTGCTTGAAGGCAATGGAAGGGGTGAAGTACCAAATTATTTTGGGAGGATTCTCCCAGCTATTACAATTGCTTTTTGAAGTAATGAAAGTGGGTTATTGAAGCTTTAAAAAAGACCTTTGCTAAAAAAGACAATGCTGGTCAAATATTAGTACTATTTTCCCTTTCCATGGGTATTGTTGTTATCCAGCTATTGAGTGGGTGTTAAAGAATGTAGAAGAAAATGATTTTTGAAAAAACACTACTTGTAAAAATATTACTGGCACTTTAACAGATCGCTGCAAAGAAGTATGTACTGCACATTCAAAGTAGTAATTTAAAATAAATGAAATATTGATGATTCAGCTTTGTGTTAACAACAAATTTTTCAGAGTTTGTATGTTTATGAAAGCACAACCTGATCCTGAACCCCTTCTGGTTTTGAAAAATCACTTAGCACTCATTATTAGAGTTAAGCAGTTCATGCTAGTAATTATACAGTCTGCAGAGAACACTTGCAAGTTCAGACTTTCTGCAGTCAAAAGACGATGTGCCAAACCTGTGCATGTTTAGTTGCAT
The DNA here is from genome assembly GCF_965231255.1 of Vanellus vanellus. Classification (NCBI taxonomy): domain Eukaryota; kingdom Metazoa; phylum Chordata; class Aves; order Charadriiformes; family Charadriidae; genus Vanellus; species Vanellus vanellus. The sequence goes on from NC_138913.1 coordinate 15,679,101, forward strand.
AACTGCTTTTCCTTGCTTTGAATGATGCATATGTCCCCACTGCTTCCCCAGGTCTCTTTTGTCCTACCAGTGCCACTGCAAGGCAGGCTCTACCTTACCTCACACACATGAATGTAATTTGGCAGAATGATCCCTCTGACTCTCAAATACCTGATTAATCCCTTAATATCATTAGTCTTGCCTTCTCTACTTTTTTTCCTTGTTTTTATTTTCTGTTGTCTGTTTTCATTTTGTTTACACCACAGTTGTTCTAGATACACCTTACTATGCTTTGATTATATAGTCCTTTCCTCCTCTTCCCATGTTTTCTGACCAAGATGCTATATTCACTTTCCATACTTGCATAACACTAAATTTTGATGCGGCCTAAGCTTTTTCACTGGAGATTGCCCGGACACACCGTGCAGCCCTGGATGAGTTAGGTATTCTGCCTGTGTGCCTCCTGTTCTTTGGCTGCGTTTTGGTGCTTGGACTATTGCTCTTGAAACTACAAGTGCCTTCACGTTTTTATTTTCTTTTAATTATTGGTATCTTATTGATATCATCTCAGGGACCAAAGGCATGAGGACTTCCAGAAAAAAAAAAATAGTGTTGTTACCACTTATCTGCTACATAATCTTAATTCTTGTGCTACTGAAGTCAGCACGTCTTAAAATACACTGGAGAGATGCGAATTCCTTTGTCTCGTCTTTCAGCCTTGTGTCTTCCAGACAACTGGGTTTCCAAGAATATGGTATCCAGCATCTCTTCCCCTTGCCCTCGCCTTTTCACTTTGCATGCTTCAAAGCTGATGCTCTTTTTAATCAAGAAGCTACTTGGTCTACGTGTTTTCAACAAAGTTGATACCTCCAGGAATAAGACGTTCCTTTTGAATCTGGATCACATATTTTGGGACTTTTATGTACGCAAGAGAAAAGCCTTTTATACTCAAAACTTCTCACTTTTTACATGTTGGCAATTAGACAATGTCATGCTGGGTAGAAAATGAAGTACTGATATGCAAGTAAAATGGGTGGTATGAATGCAGCCTGCTAAACCTCACACAATATTGATAACATTGCTGGAAAAAAAAGTTTGTGGTCTACAAAAGCAGCCATTTGGCACACTGTTGCCAAAGGGGATACTGATACAGAGGCTTCTACACAAGACAGCCTCTGTCTGCATAATCCCTGCAGGCTGGGGAATGTGCCTCAGAGTCGCTCGATATTAATGTGTTTGTGGACATTTCTCAAATGAGAAAAAGTTGTGATGTGCTGGTTTTGAACTGTTTACCTATATGCACATTCACAACATGCTTATCTTCCTCAATAACAATAATTTGCTCTTCAATAACAAAATCTAGAGATCCTTGAGGTGTCTAGAACAGAACAACCCGGGTGCATCTGCCCATATGTATTAGTGGGGCACAGCCCTCCAGCTCCTGATACTTGAAAGGCAAAAGACATGCCTACCACGCATATGCTCAAGTCCGCGAATGTTTGCATGACCAACACACTTCAGCTTCCTGTCACTGGCCAGAAACCTTTCTGTCTCTACGTTTATAAATATTGTATTAATGATGAGTTATGCAGCTCTTGATTACATCCATTCTGGGTAGATTAGACATGGCAGCCCTCGGTGATTAAAGGAGCATCTGTCAGTTCCTATTTATCTCTTAATATCCATTCTATAAATAACTGGAAATGCTTGTACTTAGGTCTGTATTTCTAGGTTTTTATTTGGCGTGTAAAAATTATGCTGACTCATATCATTTAAATATTCAGATTTGCTGAAGGAATGTGTACAGTGGGAGGGAGAATAACCATGTTTTAATGCTATGAACTGACGAACTCTCTCCATTTTATCCAAATACAGTACAGCTGACCTAATAAAGCTTTGTTTCCTATGAGCTGGTGTCCTTCGTTCTTATCATACCTAGGGCCAGATATCCAGATTCACAGCATATTCCTAGAACAGACCCATGGCGCAAGAGGCAGATGGTGTGTGCTGTGGCTGGTCCAGAGCTGTACAAATGCTGGTTGTGTGTCCACTGTTGAGAAGACTGCATGACTGCTGAGTTAAGCCTGCTTCTTCCATCTGTGAGGCTAGGAATACAGGTGTAGCTGGTGATTTTATGTAGTCGCTGGGAAATTAACTTTTGATCATTACTTCTTTTTAGAGTGATTGGCTGGTAAAGTTTAAATATTCAACAGCATGATTCAGTCAAACGAGCTCCTCATTGTGTTTCTTTTTTGGGGGGGTATAGTTGTTTTGGAGCTTTTTTGTTTTTGAATATTGGGGTAAAAACATAGTATAGAGATCATGCATCCATGGCATTAAAACCTGAATGAATAAAATAGTAAATAACTCAGATACATTTAAATGCCTTTATTTTTTTAGCTTTTAATTTTAACAGTGTGCACCTTAAAATTGTGGTCTCACAGTACTGCTGTATTTCATGGAAATGCAACTCTTATTAAAACAAAGTAATTCTTGTTATGGTCTGAACAAATTGATTTTCTTTGGCAGTTTAATGTTCAAGTCTTGTACAGTGTATTTGCCTGTTCACTATTAACATACTTTTCATTATAAGCGTCTTCAAATTCATTAGTTTTCAGCCCCCATAAAGTGTTAAGAAAAGTAGAATTGGTATATTTCAAAAATTTGTAGATGTAAAACCTTGAAGTTTTGAGGAAGTAAAATGTAACAGTTTCGGGATGGTAGGAGCTTATAGAAGAAAGAAAATAACCTTTCATAGCTTCTTTTTAATAAAGTCAGATGATTTTTGCCATCTATTCAATAATTTGTGCATTGCATTGATTATTTATGCTCAGCAAATTGACTGTTGTGTGGTGGTTCAATGGTGCTCTTTAAATAGAGTGAGAGTACACAACATGCAGTACTAGCTAAAACAGCAGTTACTGTTTCTTCCTATGAGCACAATCTAGAAAAAATTTGTATTTTGAACTTTTTCAGGAAGCAATATTTTCATTTATTTTACCTCTGTTATTTTTGGCAAAAAGGACTGTTTATGTTGCTAGTTTCATGACTACTTACTGTCAGGACTACAAATACTGTGGTGCTACAGATGATGGTGAAATGGGAACGCTCAAGTTCACTGATTCAACAAGGAGCCCAAGAATGGAAATACGTCAAAATCTTCATATGCAGCCAAAGCAGCCTTTCCGGCATCAGCAGCGGGCACTGAGCATTCATACATCTTTTAGTTCATCCACATTGCCCGTGTCTTCCAAACACAGAGGAAAATTTATAAACCTACGCGACAGTGTAAAAAAGAGTCCTACAAAAAGCACAGCAAAAGTAAAAGCTGCTAGTGGTTGGGTGTCTGATGGCTCGTGTTCTAATTGTTCTTTAGAAAAGGTATGTATTGCACTAGGTATTTATAAATGCACATTTTTGGTGCAAACCGTAGAAAGTATGTCACACTTTCAATTTTATCCCTGCTATTTCTGGAGACTTAATGTTACTTAATTTTGTTTTGTACTTTATCGCTTGAAATCATAGTAATAATTGAAATTGGGCTGGCAAAGAAATACTTCTGCTCACTGTTTTCCCATTAAGATTATTGTGCTGTATACAACGTAGGTTTTTTATAGTAATTTCTTGAAAGTGAGGAAGGTCTGGTTTGCTTGATTTTTGTCCTCTAAAATATGTCTTTTAGTATTTGAAAAATAGCAGCATTATGGAATTTTCTGGTTTAGTTGGTCTGCTTCAGGATGCGTGTGGTGCTTTGATAATTTCAGGTTAGTTGGTATTTCTTCACAGAAGGAGTTATTGTGTGTGTTGGTTTAACATGAGAAAATGTGTGCGCTCTTCCTTTTCACAACATCTGGACTTGGTGTTAGATTTGGAGGCACTCCTTTTAATTAATCATTTAAAGGTTGGTATTATCTTAGCTTTTTTAAAATACCACTTTAAATTATTATTTTTGTTGAGAAGTATTAGGAAGTCTATCCTTACACTTTAAAAAAGAATTACATGAGATTTATTGTACTGTTGTAACAGAATGGCTTTTCGTTTTAAGTGTTAGCACGTTTATTTAGGCTGACAGACTGTGTTAAAGGGAGTTATTGCTCAAGTCATGCATTCCTATATGTAATAGTCTGTCGTACTTGTGTGCTATAGTTCATAGTTTGGGTTGTAAGAGTCAGTGATGTTAAACCATCAGCACAAAGGGAAAATACAGTCACAGTACTGATAGCTTATGACACTGGAACCTGAAAGTTCCAGTACTTTGAACAATGTCGGCTTTAAAATAATAAGGATAAAAATTGGAACTGGTTGGGAAGGTTCTTGAAGTGTTTGGGAAGGAGTAGCCCAGAAAGAGAAAGGAGTTAAGAACTGAGGAAAAAGAAGGAAGCAGGAGGATAAAGCTGCTGTTTGGTGCAGAGAGGGATGCAGATTGTTTGGTCCACAAGGAAATGAACTATGACTGTCTCAGTTATTTTGTTAAATCGAAGGGCAGGGGAGTGTGGTCAGTATCTAAGAATAACTTCGATTTGTTTTTTAACCTTGTCTTGTTGCAGGAGTTGTAACTGTAATGCTGGAACTTTTCTGATGTGCTAATGGTTAGCTTGTCCGCCTTAGTGTTGTGTTATATTTTGACATGTAATGTGTGTATATCTGAAGTTTTGGTTAACAGGGTGGGTTTTTTTTACTGTGTGTGTACATGGGAAGCTGCTTACTTTGGAACAAGGCTAGAAGAGGTGGTTTACTTTTTGCATAGGTAGGGCTGAGTGATCAGTCAAGCTATTTAATTTGATCTCTCCTATAAAGGTTGCATCATTCTTCCAGTAACTGGAGGTTTATTGTAGTGAGCGTTTTCTGCATCCTTTGCAAAATGCATATTACCATTTTTCTATACAAGTTAGATTTTTCCCCACGCCTCTGTTTTAACACTTGAGAGATTGTGCTGTTGTCCACACATGTAAGAATGTCTAAGTGGCATTAGTAATAATCTTTCAAGATATCAAACGTATCTTGTTCTTAAATCTTTCAATAACAGCAACATTTTTCACCAGCTGTTCATTTTGGGTAAATTGACTTTGAGCTGAAAAAAATCCTGTAGAAATATCATATGTACATTTAATAAGGGTTGTTACTCTTGGGCTATTTCAGATTTCTTTAATATTTGCTTTTACTCTTTAATTCGGTATATGTCGCTTAGTGTTTTAAAATATCTCAAACTTAAAATATGTTTAATGCTTTTATGTTCTGGGGTTTTGGTTCATTTTCAGGATTTGGTATTTTATTTTTTCATTATGCTTCATTGTGTTTAAAGATCACAAGGATGTCTTGGAACAACTGAGTTGCAAGAGCTTTGATCTGCTGTTCAGCTTGTAATTTTGATGATAGTTGCCAGTAGTGTATGTTGCTGACAGCTTGTTGACAACCAGTATGTTAACATCTCAAAATGATTCGCGTCAATGTTTTGCTCAAAATTCTATTTGCAATCTTGTTCCCTTGCAGCGTAAGTGTCATTAGCTTTCCTGGTTGTTATTTTTATGAAATTCCTAAGACCAAAATTCTACTAGTCTGAAGGTGTATGGTAAACCTGTATGAAGATCTTTGAGAGGTAGATTGAATCAGTTTTAGGGTCTTCTGCCCATTTGACTAAAAGATTTTCATCGATTTTTTGCCCGATTTAGAAACCATAATGTATTGCTGTTTTTTCCCCTTTATCAAAAAGAAATATTAACTTTGTTCAGCGCTGTCAACTTTAACCACTGTTTCCCTGCTTTTGCACACTGTTGTATGATGGTGAAGGGCTACTGTTGTGAAACCATCCCACAAAAAGCCTGAGTCTGTCCATTGACATGAACAGGTTTTCTGTTGGACCTCAAAGTACTCTGTACTGTATTACTCTGTACTGCAAGGTGAGTAACTTGGTATGAGTAAGCAATGTGGGTACATCGTACTGCTCTGGGTTCTCTGACATTAGCATGTTGCTGGGGATGCACTGCCATGTGCAGCATGGCTAAAGGTGGTTGTTTGTCTTCAGTTGTGGTTATAGTCTCCTGATCTGTATACTATTGCAGAATTTTTCTTTTTAAGCTGCTAAATTTGAATCTTGTTTGTTTTAAAATGTTCTTCTAGTTTTCATTATTTTTGACGTTTTGTTGGTGATTTTTAGCCCACAGAAGCTGTTCCTTCCTCTTCTCCCATTGTCCCTGTGATCCCTGTCCCACCAGTCCCTGCTGAGACCACTGTCATCCCATCCACCATACCACAGGTTTTTATTCTTTTTTGTTGTTGTTGTTAAATTTGTTCAACTTTTATTTAATTTATTTCATTGCTTTGTTTAAATTCACACTTTGGTACTCTTACACATAAGTTGGAGATGAACTGTGACATAGCTGAATTAATAATACACTGGAGTTTCATCCTAATTTTTGTTTGCTTTATAGCAGCTTTTAGTCCATTTTAAATATCTATATTTTCATATGTAAGTATATTAGTAAGTTGTGAAATAGCTAAAGAAAGAAACCCCAAAAGAATGGAAAGAAGCAATAGGATATTTTGTGTTCTCACATAATAGTTTTCGAGCCATTTCACCCTTACTAAAGTGTTAGTTTGATTTATTTATTTATAGGAAATAGTTGTATCATCTCATATACAAGGACTTAGTAGATGTCTTTTCACTGATAGCGCTTGCATGGCATTTCTTCTGTTCTCCAGCCGTTTGTTGGTATCGGTGTGCTTGGGGCATTGGGATACAAAAGGGTTTTTTACTCCCTCTATTCCTAACATAGTTGACTCATGGAATGTACTTCCCTTCTGGACTTTCATCTTTTAGGTCACATAATGTCAACACACAAAAAAAAAAAAAAATAAACCCTGTCAAGACAAGTGAAAGCAGTAAACATGAGTTAACATTATATCTTGCATATAACTTGGAATATTTGACCACAGCATGGCGAGCTGTGGAATAATTTAGGATAGGTAGCAGTTATGTTTTCGCATGTTGAATGGCATTCTCCTTCAATTTTTTAAGGTCTGCTTTCTAGCTACACAGTTAAATTTGCAATAGGTGATAATCTTTTTTTTTTTTTCTCTCTGCTACATTGTTAAATTTGACTTAATCTAATAATTATCAAAAGTTTTTACAGTTGGCTGTATTATAGTGCAATTACTAGTGGATGTATGTTTACACAAACCTGTCACCTGTACTTTTCCCAACAGGCAGATCAGAGATTTGATTAGTTTCAGCACTATTTCCTCCTTATAGAAGCATTCTGCCCACATCAGGATTTGAGGCAGGCAGACTAGTGTGACCAGTGGATTTCTGCTCTCTCCCTTGGTGGATAAAGATAACTGAGTTTCCAGTAGTATTTACTTTCAGGGAATTGCCAGTAGATATAATTTAAAGTAAAATATTTGGTGCTATGTATTTATATTTTCTTTGACTGCCATGGCTGTGTTAATGTCCATCGATGATGCTGGATTACAAGCAGAAGAGTAAGAACGGAGTGGTCTGTGCTTTTGTCTTCTGAGCATATATAAATGTCTGCAGGAGTTCGCTATATAATTCTGCATCATTTGTGATTCTCAGCAATTAGAAAATACCACAGAAAGTTATACTCCACTTTGGATTTGGCAGATGTATTTTTGTGCAATAGATACATCTCTCTATTTTGTTAGTCACTTTACCCCTTAGGCAAGCCCTTAGTCTGCTTGTAAACAAACTTGTCAAATGGCTCTTAAATATTTGAACAAGCCCTGGCACAGAAGCTTGAAAGCGTTAGGTAATTTGGAGAACTCTTGCATAACAGACTGAAATACTAGGTCTTCCTTCCAGAAACATTTGATGTTTTGAGTTAGAAGTTGCCATGTGTCTTTGCAGTGTCGGTCATACCTTTGGAATGTCTGGCACAAAGCTTTTCTCCTTCCAGCTTGGAAAGGATGGTAAATTATTGCTTCTTGATGGAGAATTGAGATAAATGCAGAAGGAACATTAGGAACAAACACTTAACTTATGGAAGGTGTTTTGCATCTGTTGGCTAGTTTGTCTCTCAAACATGCTGTTCACACAGAAACCTCACCTACTAATAACAATTTGCTTTTTTTAAGACATTAAAAGAAGAACACTTGTCAGCCTCAAGAAAAAGATTCATGGGAAACCAGCTCTCACTGGCACTGCTTTTATTGAATATACCTGGATATTACAGAATGTTAATATTAAATAAAAATAAATTCCAAAATTCAGTAACACGTAAAGAATGTGTCTCAACTTTCAAAATTAATCCTTGCTTTATTTTCTATTTTTAAATTGAAAGTCTTTGCATCGGTGATACACCAATCTAAAATAAACGTATGTGTGCTCATCTCTTGTAGATCCAGTGGAGATTAGACTACTAATGCCTCGTGTTCAGTCAGGTTCTTTTTAATACAATGTATTGTTTTGTTTTTCTTAAAATTGTGTTAATTGTAAAGCTCTTTCAGGGATGGTGATGCATAATTTAATTGAATGGCATTTTTAATACAGGATCTTCTTTTTAATTTAATCTTGCTTTAATAGAACTTTCACTTGAATAAGAAGCAGAAATTGGAATGTAAATTAATGTCAGGAAATGGTTGTGAGAGCTAGCATTGTTTTGGCGGAGATTTTTATTATGACACTAGAAACTAATACTTGATTTCTGGACTGCGTAAAGTACACCCATGCTTCTGCTGAGAGAATTGCTGGGTGAAAAAGGGGTTTGATGGCATGTTGACAGAGTCATAAGTGTAATCCTTTTTGTTTCCTTTTTTTAAAATAGTCTACGCTCTTAACTTGCGTAGATAACAACTGATTTTAGTACTTAGAAGTCAGGCCTGTATCATTTAATAGCAGCAACCTGATACCAGGTCGATGACTGTTGTCTAGTGATGGTAGATTATTCATCTCCGTCTTTTGTGAGGAACTTCTGAGTCATCACTTACTTCCCAGCTTTTGGAGACTTTTTAAAAAATCATGAATTCTTCAGAAGTATGTTGTCATGGTAATGAAACTAAAATGCTGTATGAATAGGTTAATTTAATTGTCATGTTTTTGTAGATCTTAAGCTTATCTTCGAATGAGTTTAATACTAGCATTAATATTGCCGCCTCTTAAACTGTCCTAAATTTATTTCCACACACACGTAAGAGATTAAAAAAAAAGTCTTAATTCTAAAGATAATGGATTTTTATACATATGAAAAAATCTCAGCTTCATTAAAGCAGTAAGGAGATTGACTTTTTGTGTCATTGAGTTTGTGGGTCCCATTGAAGTTAATACATCAACAGTATTTGGAGTCTGGAATATATCTGCGCATTATTTTTTTTTTGTTGTTGTTCTTAGAGCAAGCTAGATGCTACCTATTTTAAAGGCAGATAATTGATACAAAAATAGGAAATCTATTTATTTGGAAGTATTTCAGATAAATACCCCCAATCTGTATGGATTTTCTTTCAGTTGAAACCAAATTTTTCACAGAAAAATTCTCAATAACCTCAGAGAGTAAAAGTGTTAGCTTATTCTACCAGTTCCTGGCTAGCAAAAATCCTGTATTATTTTATATTTCTATAACAATAATCTGATTGTTTATGGCTTATGAATCCATAACAGTTTTCTGATGGAAGCACATATTGCTATGTGGTAGATGAATGTCTGCTGTGGATTTGCTTTCATAAGTCAGTTCTGTAGATTCTTTCTTCCATAAGTTTGCATTTCTGTGTTTCCCTTTTGCAGTTTGAAGAAGGGGTGGGGGGGGAATAGTCTCCCTGGTAGGAAGAAAGAGGAATCAAATCCACCAAAACTTGTTTTTGAGATATGGGCTGGTATCCAGCAGCTTCTGGGTGTTGTATCACAAATTACACGTCAAAGAATAGCATGATTCAGTTTTTCTTTTGAAAAATAAGATAAAAATAAGTGACAGAACTTGTATATAAAATACAAGCTCAGAATTTTGGAAGAGTGTGATTTTGTGTCATGAAAGCACTTTGTTCAGGATAGAAATAAGTGTTTCAAAATGTGAATTTTTGAGATTCTCAAGATGAGACTACCTTTTAGCAGAACTTTTAGAAACACAGCAAAATAAATGTTGTATAATTATCATTAGCATTATTTTCTCTTATGCTGTATAATTTTTTTTTTTATTCTTTTGTTAAAGGCAAATCCCCCTCCAGTGCTGGTGAATACAGATTCTTTGGACACTCCAACATACGTAAGCCTACGTTTGCTTTCACTTATAACTTTAGATAATATTTTCTGTATGTAGTTGTGTGGGTCTGTTACTGATTAATTAAGCCTATTTCACCTCTGCTGGAGCATGATTTCCTAGCTGTTTTGTGAAGAAAAAAAAAAAGGTTGTAGATTGCAGGTGGAGGGTTCTGTGTGACAGTGCAAAACAGTTGTTGGAACACTGAACCTCTCGAGCTTCGGAGAACAATCTGTTTCAACTGTGTAGGCAGATGCTTTAATATTTAATGTGCCTTTTCCGTTGCACTTCTCATAAAACACTTCTTAATGCAGTGGCTATACTTAAGATTTTAGTGCTCCAAATGTTCATAAAAGTGTGTTTGTTCTGTTTGAAACATTAAGGTAATAAGTGTGGTTACGTGGCAGCTAAAACTTGTGTTTGGCAGTGTGTGTTTTGTGATAGGAATACCACTGGCAGATAGAAACTTCAGAGGCTTTGGAATATGAGTTAGTTTGGCATAGGTTTCAGGTCTGAATTTTCCACCTGCGTCTTCTTCCTACAGTTACTTATATCCCACTTGCTTGTCATTTTCCTGAAAAGTGTTAATGCCTGTACTAATTGCTTTACATTGTGTTTATTCTAGGTACTCATATTAGCAAGTAAAGAGTAAGTCTTGTCCTTGTAAAAAGCATTCATAACTTAACAAAGTTGCTAGAAAGGAGCTGTAACAGCTCAATGCAGACAAAAGTGTCAATTAACAGTTTAAGCAGAAGACAGAAGATTAGTGCAGTGACATAACTGGCTCAAAAATTAGTCCGGAGTGCAATAATGATGCCTCTGACTAAAAGATCACAATAATAGGCTGCAGCGTATGGCCCTTTTATTGATGGTGGCACAGGTAGGGTTTGGAAAAGCATATGGAAGGTGAGGTGTCTTCCTGCACACACCAACTAAACCAAGAAGAAAAGTGATTAATAAATATGTATTCATGTTTCAGAAGGCCCCATCTGATAGAGGTATGTTGGAGGACAGTAGATAGTAGAAACGGGAAGAGAAAAGAGCATTAACAGAACAAACTGGCACTCAAAATTATAAGCTATCTAAATTATCAATTTGCACTGAAACTAAAACAAACAAGCCCGTAACTGTCTGTAATGTAACCTACTCTGTAAGCGTTAAAAAACTATTAAAATTATTAAAAAATTAAATTATTTTTTTTTTAAAAGCCACATACTGATCAGTTATCACAAACCATTTCCCAGGTACTGTAATACTAGATGACTGGTTCAGTTAGCACATGTTGTCATTCTTGTAGATAATAGCTCAAGGACTAAGCTAACATAAAAACTTCTTGATCACAGCGGCTTCTTTTGTGTTGGTGTAGTAATAGATACAGTTTCATGTATTCAGAAGGTCAAGACCTCTTCCCTTTTTAATAGAGAAATATCACATGTTAAAACCACAGTATCTTTTCCACTGAACAAAATACTAAGGACTTACTATTTTTGAGGTACTGTGCAAAGAGAAAGATAATAATCTGTGATATCTGGAATGGACATGGGTTCTATGGTACTAAGGAGAGATATAATTAGCGATTGAGGAAAAACTGTAGTGAGGGATAAATGATCTTGATACTAGACAACCTGTGAAAGTTGTGGTATCTCCAGCTTTTGGAGCTTTTAAATATGTTAAATATAAACAAATTATGTAGATGTGATCTTAATTTTGTTTGGGGTGAATTAAAGTCCCTTTTTTTATTCTCTGCTAGAAAACTACAGCTTTCAAAATGCTTTCTGCTGTACATATATTTTGTATCTTTATAAAATCTTGAATAGTATGTTAAGAGTACAGAAGACTGCCAGATATAGAATATCTTATGAATAGACAAGATGCTTTGTAAAATAATAGTATAAATGTTATTTCTTACCTTGTTAAATATTTAATCCTAAAAGGCTTGAAATAGGGAATTGCCTGCAGCTGCGTGTTGTATGTACTGTTGTAGGTATCTGTGGAGGAGAGAATTTGAGTTCTAAGATATATTAGTAAATGAAAAAAAAAAAAAAAACAACCAAAACTTAACGCTACTTTTCTATTAAATGTGGTTAAGAATTTTATGTTTAACTCTCTTCACTTAATTTATATATTTGTTACTTCTGTTATTTGATCCTGTCCTAGTTCTGTAGGCAGAAAAGAATGTGGGTGTCATTTCTAACTTGAGGATGACAAAGCTTCCTTGTAGCATTTGGATTTTTCATCTAGCTTTATAAAATATTCTTCTAAACTCTTCTTCTGGTTTTGGTCCTGTTTTAATTTGTTGATGCTGAGTATATATGTAACATGATAAATAATAATATAAACAGTCATTAAATGTTGCTTTAGAAGGGTCTTACTCATTTCTAGTCAGAAAGGGTGTGAAGCATCAGTCTCTGATTTTTCTCTGCTCTGTGAGGAGCAACAGTTTGAAAATACTGCTCTGTTCTTCTCTACAATTTCTTCTCTACCTCATAACCCCTTCCTTTTTTCTCAGTTTCAACTTGCTATATGGCCAGAGGAATATCTGAGGATCTCAAGAACATTTCTTTTTTTTTTTTTTTTCTGTCAATCAGTTGCAGAGGGCCTCTGCTCTACAGTATCTGTGTAGAACAGTCTGCTCTCTGAAATCTTAACTTTTAAACTCATACAAAAAGAGTGTCTGATTCATGTACAGAGCAGTGTGAAAATCACACGTCCCCTCTGAGCTCAGTGATCACTGAATCAGCTGAGATTTGATGGGAGTGGACCGCCAGCCGAGCAAACTGTTGTGTAAACCGTAAAATTCTGTGTAAATCTCTTTTCTTTCTTTATAGGTCAATGGCACGGATGCAGATTATGAGTATGAAGAAATTACTCTTGAAAGGGTAACATGCGAAATGTCTTTCTGTACTCTGTTTTAGATGGGATTTATGATACTTCAATATGAAAAATTAACCTCTTGGTACTGCTAAATGACAATCCAAAACAATCCTTACTGTGGTTTTTTTTTGTTGTTGTTGGGGTTTTTTTTTAGGTAGATTATTTAACCTAAAGAAAAAAAAATACACCCGGTTGCTGGAGCAAGAATAGAAATTTTTACTAATATCCGTGACCATTAAGATTAAAACGGGGGAAGGATCTTCCTGAGACATACTGCATTTAGTATTATTATCTAGACTTGTAGAGACTAATAACACAAATTGTGATTTCATTTCCTATATTGCCATTTATGACAGGCTTTTATTTATACCATTAAGTTTTATGTTGATATTCAGGTTTCCAGTTGAGATTACAAGTTGCACCTTGTCATATGCATTGTTTTGTTAGGTTTACGATGTAGAGATATATCTCAGGAATAGCTGCACTGTTAATAAGAAGAAAGAAAGAAATGGTTGTATTTGCTTCCTGTCCAGTTCTGGTGATTACTGAGAGGGTGAAGAGTTGTTGCAGTTGATAATAAGGGCAGGCAACCTTTGAAGAGAAAATGTCAGTCTGAGGTTATATTACATACGTGACCCAAATTACTCGGGGACTTCTGTGGGAAAAATAATTTGTCACTAATAATTTAATGAGGAGCAAATATTTGTGTGAATAATCTCAAAGATCTAGCTCAGTAGAGAGGGAAGCTTTTATCTAGTTTATCAAGTTCACCTCAATGAGGAAGCTCTGGGGTTGGAACTGTATCTTACAGTTACACAATGACTTCTCTTTCTATGAAAATAAGTATTATTACATCTTGCCTATGGTTATATGTAATGTACTGCTTAAAGTGTCATTGAATATTTTTTATCAGTGAAAATAATATAGATTTGGTTCTATATTGAATGCCTAATTTTTTTCCTCTCTACCTTTAGGGAAATTCAGGACTTGGCTTTAGCATTGCAGGTGGTACAGACAACCCACATATTGGGGATGATTCAAGTATTTTCATTACAAAAATCATAGCTGGGGGTGCAGCTGCACAGGATGGAAGATTACGGTATGATGACTTTCTGTGTTGGGTTGCTAAATGTTCATTATTTTATTTTCAAACAAAGGACAGAACACTGTGTTACTTTTGGTAGTTCTATCATGCTATGTTACATTTTAAATAAGTTTGTCTTACAGAAATATTTTGCAAATAACGAAAAATGTTTGAGTGGACCAATTTTTTTTTCCCAACCAATAAAATCTGCAGTTAAGTGAAATGAAGTGAACTTTATCTTTTCTATTCAGTGGTATAAATTTATTATGTCATGTGTTCTTTAGTCCTTAATTCAATATATAAAGGAAAAGCTTAGATAGGTAGGATAGGTAACTCTTGGTTATCCGTGTGCAGATTTTCTGATCTGCAAGATAATTGATCTTGATAACAACCCTCTTTTTATGCTTGTTATAATTCTGTGTCTTAATTTTTCAAAGATACTACACATCTTGAAAAGCCATATTTTTTGTTTACATAAAGTACTCCTTCTCCAGTATATACCCTATTTACTTATTTAATTGTGGACCGATACTACTACTTAACTCCTAGTGAGGAAGAGTTGGCATATTATTAGATGGTAGGAAATGATATTTGCAACTTGCTTTGAAGTCTACTGTTGGAAGTCAATAACAAATTGCATTAATGAATTATTTTTCTAAGCCAGAGCAGTCTAAGTGTACTCCTGTATCACTGTGGACAAAACTCACATCTGATTGCAGGACCAGCTTTTTTTCTCTTTTGTTGTCAAGAACTTGCCCTGTTATTTTTGGTGCAGATGCCTGATGCCTTGCAGTTTTAAGTCCTAATAAGCTTATTTCAAGGCTTCCTTTTAGCTCGTTGGACATTGTCAGAGGTACATCTGGCAGAGCGTGATGACAGGTGGGTCAGGCATTGTACTTAGTGTAATGAGAGCTCAGTGTTACTACAGCAACATGTTAAATGGAGTGGAAGGCCAGCACTTAAACAGCTTGTGAAAAGCAGGGATGGAGGTTGACTTGTTCATATCATGGCTTAAAACTAACATGTTCTCATGTGCTTCCTAGTTTCTGAATTTTTTAGTTCTTTCCTGTAGCGGTAAATAAAAGACAGTTTGTACAAAGCTCTGTTTGAAATGCTGTTTAAATGAAACACACGTAAGATGGTGTTCTTCTGGGCTGTGAACAAATTATATTGCCTTTAAATGTTTTGTAGTGATTCTTTTTTTTTAAGCATTAATAATTAAATTTAGAGTATTGTCTTGAATCAATATAATTTTGAAGCAAAATCTAGGTAACAGTGTGTTAACATGTAAGTTAGCGTCTTGTAGATAAAATACCAGGCTCCTAATATGTCCACTCTGCTATAACACAACAGCTGAACATGAATGTTGCTGTCTCTAGGGTTAATGATTGTATTCTACGAGTAAACGAGGTGGATGTTCGTGATGTGACACACAGCAAAGCAGTCGAAGCATTGAAAGAAGCGGGGTCAATTGTACGATTGTATGTCAAAAGAAGAAAACCAGTCACAGAAAAAATAGTGGAAATCAAACTTGTAAAAGGCCCTAAAGGTATGTAGGAAGTATAAACTTCTGTTTCACAAGAAGGGTAGAATTGACGATAGATTTTTGCATTTATTTTTGGAAATAAAATAGTACCTTGCATATGAAGTTGTAGGAAATGCGGAATAATGAAAAATATGATAATGGCATCTCAGATGCTTCTGAATTTTCATCCCCTGTGTCTCGAAACTGTTCTTGTAAAATGCATGTTTTTCTTTCAGATGATGCAAATGTGTTTCTGATTGTATTTATTAATTTTTAAGTACATTAAAAATAGGATTAAAATATTTTATTTAATTACCTAGGAAGAACTTTGAAAGATTAAAAAACATTTAGAGAAAGTGTTATTTTGTTTCTATATGGAGAAACGTTGGACAGTGGTTCTTTAAATATCAAAGGTGATGCTATAGCTATGCTGTGTGTATCTTTCACAAGGTATGAAGTAAACTATTTAGCTTTTGATTTTCAGAACTTCTGTAAATTTTTTGTCTTTTCCAGAGCTCTCTGGAAAATTAGAGTTCACTTGGAAAGGCATCCAATATTGCTTCAACCAATATATATATATTTTTATATACATATGTGTGTATGTGATACAGACAGCATTATTGTTTGTATAATAATTGGAATCTAATGAATGCTAAAAGGTTTCTTGAGTAATGACTTTATCTTCAAGCAGGTCTTGGTTTCAGTATTGCTGGTGGTGTAGGAAATCAACATATACCTGGAGACAACAGCATCTACGTAACCAAAATCATTGAAGGTGGAGCAGCACATAAGGATGGCAAACTTCAGATAGGAGACAAACTTTTAGCTGTAAGAAAGAGCTTCATATTTTTTTTTTATGGTCATTCACTTTTAGGCCCAGTAAGGGCATGATTCACTTTGCAGTTAAGCTGCCTGCCGGGTAAAATGGGTAAAAAAAAAAAATAAAAATATATTGCCAAGAAATAAATGATAAAAATTAAATCTGCAGTATTCAATACCATCTCATCAGGAAATCTGAAATCCGTTCGTTGGCACAATGTTTCATGCAAAACCTGTATTAATCAGCCTGTTTATTTGTGATGCCTGCTATTATTTTTCTGGGATCTGAGTGACGGCAATGTAAACCAGCATACAATGGGATTGTTTCTTTTCTCAAAAAAGAAGAATGGAAAAGAACTCCATGTACTGGTCGCTGGCCAGCCTGTCACTCTGGGATCTTCTACAGTTTTGTTCCCTACTTTTGACCTCTTGTGAGAATATGTTGTCCCATTATAATGTCTAGAACTTAATTATGTCATCACAGGATCATGTAGGATTTATTCTTACTAGAAGAAACTCTGTTCTATTCAATGCTTGCAATAACATAATGCTGTGATTGTGCAGGCTTTTGGCATCTTGAGTGTCATATTTGTCTTGTTAGTTTTCCAAAGTCATGTGTGTCGTCTTTACAATGTTACAGTCAATACAGTTTATTATAATCTTTTGAGGAAATACTTGTCTGTCTTATATTTCACAGCACTACAAAGCATGGCTTATATAACTTTTATATAACCAATTATGTCTGTGCAACATGAATCCTAATAAAAACTCAATGCCCGAGTGCTCCAACAGCTTCACTGAGTATGTTATGAAAACATATGTTTTTCTTTGTTGAGAATTTGTTTATTTTTTTATGTTTTAGGTGAACAGTGTTTGCTTAGAAGAAGTTACTCATGAAGAAGCAGTGACTGCCTTAAAAAACACATCTGACTTTGTTTATCTGAAAGTTGCAAAACCGACCAGCATGTTCATGAATGACAGTTATGCCCCTCCTGACATCACAAACTGTAAGTTCAGCTTATCTTTGTGATTTAATAACTTTTCCCTTTAATGCTTTAACATACCCCATTTTTAGTATTTTAACAGCTTCAAGCTTTTTAAAATTATACAGTGTGAAAATCTGATATAAGGAAGTTGATTAATCAGGTAAATCATATGCTAAACAAAACAACACCCTATAGCTTGCGTACTGAAAAGACAGCAATAGTGGGGCTCTTAGTGTGTTTCTGTGACTGAGGTGGCCTAGTCCTAGTGACTCGATGTTTCTGATCACTTGCTGATGAGTGCAAGGAGAACGTGTGTTTCATTCTCTTGGAGGCTGTGAAGATTAACAAACAATGCGCTGCGTAGATGTTCAGTGTCCTGTGAACTGAGCAAAAGACAATACTGTTTCAGGTAGAGGTTAGTGATGTTCTGACTTACGTTTTTCTGTTTTCCTGCTTTTTCATGAGCTGCACGTATTTGAATAAACTGCACTGGGAGGAGGAGTAGGTCTTTACCTCTGATGCCTGTCTGCAAATGTATTGCAGAATTCCATATTAACCTGCTTGAAATCTTACTTCAGTTTTGTCATAATTGTTGAGAATTCAAGTGGAAAACCACAGAATGCTATATTGAAAATAGAAGTTTCTTGTTTACACGAGGGTACTGCTTACAGGAGCCTTTTTGAAGTCACACATCCAAATCCAGAAAATTCTGGGTTGAACTACAATGTAAAGAAAAAATTGAATTTAGTGTACTGTTTTTTCAAGAGGGATATTACCATTTAGTGTTCAGAGAAAGGGATGAGAATGATATAACTGTATCTTTTGAATAGGTGGACTTTTCTGGGTGACCAATTTTACTCATCTTGCCATGTGAAATGATTCTGGGGAGAGTTATTTTAGTGTTTGTTTTGTTTTTTTTTTTTTTTTTCCTTCCTGCTGTTAAATACAAGTAATTGGTAGGTACTGAACAGGTATAGAATGATCTGTTCAAATACTACTTCATATGAAAAAAGTTGCACTCTGGACTAAAAAGCCACTGATGTACTCTAAAACAGTGTGTAAAGAACAACAACAAAATGCAACACAACATAGGACCTTATAAGCCCATCATTTATTGACAGTAGCTACATTATCTTTAAATCTATTCATACACTTATTGAATTGCAATTTGTAGCTATTTAGGTTTTATATTTTCACTGTCTTATTAGAAGGATGTTTTTGAAGGCTCCGTTCTTTGACATAAAACTGATTTTCAGCCTTCACTTACTCATCCCCAGTTTTATACTCGTATATATGGTTAGAGAGCAGCCATTTTCGTTTATGGTATCTAGTTTGTCCAATAATTCAACTTCTCCCACTGTTTCTTTGGCAAGCAGACTTCTTTTTCTCTTTCCTTTGTAACTGACCTCCTCGTATGTTTCACCTTGAATTCAGATTTTCTGGAACAGAAGTAACCTGATTTGTATGTACTGTTCCTGGTAGTGTTGCAGTAATAGAATTACACAGCTGTGGATAGTGATGTGACAAACATAAGTGTCTTACCTATTACCACTGTATCTTGACTCGATCATTAGAATATTTACTTTATGAATCTTTTGGGGGGAGATGCAAAGCCTCAAGAAGTTTGGGGAGAGGAAGGTAGAGAAGGAGCAGGTTTCTCATAATTTGGATAATTCTAATAACTCGATACCCTGATATTAGCAAAAGTCATACTTATTAACTCTTGCTTGGTGCCACTGACTGTTAAAAAACAACTTGATATAAGGTTTAAATGGAAAAGAATAAAGTGCTATAGCAATTTAGAGGACTGGCTATCTCGGGAGGAATACTGAACTGAAACTGTTCAGTTTGTGTGAGTGGAGGAAGGAACCTGTAGTAGGATTTGACAAACGTACTCCTTTACTAGGCAACCATAAAGTAATGGTTGGATATAAGTGTAGACTGACATTTTTTTATGTGCTTTGGTACCATTCATTAAATGATACTTTGCTATTAAAAAGACTGTAGACTCAAAAAGTTAAGAACAGAGAGGCCAAACTGTGGCTGATTCTCAGTACTGTAGTTTGGTTTTAGGTAGGTGAGATCAGACTGCTGAGAGTCTTGTTCAAAGCAGCAGTCATATTTCACCTACAGACTGTTGTTCTCCTTTGGGTGCTTATCTTTCTTTTTATATATTCACGTTATCTGTATCAATACATACTTTTAAAGTAATATTTGCTCTAGCAGTATGCGTAAGGGCATGCTGTTGGCCCTCTTCTCATGCAGCGAATTAATTTTTCTGAAACGGTGGATGAGCTGGAGACTCATTTAATTGAGGTGGATGAGCTGGAGACTGTTAATTGCATCATAACATAAAGCCATAAAAGAGCCAGTTGTATCTTCAAGAATACCTCCTTACCATGTCCGTTGGCTCTTCAGGAACATTCTGTCAAGGGTAAGCCCACATGATTGTCATGAGAATGTGCACTGCTGTCTTGCCTTGAGTCCTTAATTTCCCAGTATACGTGACTTACCTCCATAAAATGGATGTGAGACTAAATGACCTGGCTCTCTTTCATCCCATTACTGTCCTCCCTCTCAAGTTTCTCTCCCATTTGGCTGCTTTCCCTGTAAGTGGGACTTGAGAGACAGTGGCATTCTCTGCAGCCCAGTATCCTGTCCTTGTGTGAAGTGGCACTTCTGTCCACTGAGAAGTGAAAAGTCAATCTCCTGAGCTGTCATGCCCCTCAAGCTCCAGCAACTTCTTCTGGGAACCTTTTTCCTCCTCCTGCTGAAGAATTTTGAAAAAAATCACAAAAGGTTTCTCAGATTCCAGGTGCCTGTCTTCTATCCTTTGGTGACCTTTAACAAGGTTTGTGGGCTAAAGTGCTGTCTGTACTTTTGAGTAGATTTTCTGTTGGGTTTTTTTTTTGTTTGTTTGGTTTTTTTCATTTAGCTGCAGTTCAGTTCTCTGTCTGAAGTTACTCTTTTTTTTCCCCCCAAACCCCCTCACTGTTTCTGGTAGACTTTTGTCAACAATTAACCAAAGAACACTTTTCTGCAAAGTGCTGGGTCCTTTGATGAAACTTCAGTCTGTTTCTTTTCCCTACAACAGGAAAGCCTTTTCTATCCAAGGCTTTGTATGCTTGTTCTCCCTCTGTTGATCAAAGTGCAGCTGGCTGTTATGCAGCTTGCATGGAGACTCTGGATCTGCTGCCTGGATTTTGCACACAAGATAGATACAAAGGTCTTGCTTGAGGTGTTTAATGACTTACTTTGAAGAAATCAGTTTAGCTTTTTCCTAAATCTTTCACTTATCAGAAACAACTGCATATAGTTAAGGTGCTAGATGCTATTTTTCTAATACAGGGTAGAACAAAAGCTTTTTCAGGACTCAATATTTTCACACTTACAATGGAAATTTCAAAGGGAAATACCAGTCTGCTTGAAGGCTATTGCTTCTTTATAAAGGAGTGCTATAACTTTGCAACTAGAAAGCCTCCACCTTCTGTAAGGAGCTGTTTAATTAGATAGAGCTCATACCAAAAAAAGGTGGCTCCTGTACATAGTATTTTAGAAGCTGATGTTTCCAGGGGCACCATTTCAAGGTTTGTTTGCAACTTTGTTCTCATCTCAGATGAGACCTTCAAAAGTGATGCTGCATTTGGCAGAGCAGTACGTGGCTCAGGAGCTTTGGGTTAGGGACTCTGAAGAGCTTTTCCCAGATGACAAATATTAAAGGGGTATTTTCTAGAATCACCTGGATTGTGAGTGAGTGGTGAAACAGTTACTGGTCTTCCTTCTTTACCTACTCACCTGCAGCTGTTTTGAGACGTGTATTGCAATCCTCCTTTGTATTTCTGTCCATCAAAATCCTGTTATCCAGGTTCTTAGCAGTTCAGGCCCATCATAAAGGAGAACTAATACATGCTATTCCTTTCACTACTGAATCTCCTAAATTCACACTGAGGCTGCCTATGGACATGCCTATTACAAATGGTGTTAAGGTAGAAACCCTGTCTACTACCTGCACATATATGTAGACTGCTCATTGCCCAGAACTCTTGGTGTTTGTTTTTTTTTTTCCACTTTGTGTGGAGTTTTTTAAAACATGCATTTTATCAGAAACACCTAAAAGTACAGTGCACAGTACTTACCAGCTTGGTATCTGTGCTGTCTGCAGAACATGCAGTAGATTGCTTAGTATACTTTTATAAACATGGTAGTTCTCAAAAGTCCACAAAACACCAAATTAATAATTTGGTTGTCTTTAAGACTTTTTCTCTGAAACTGGTTTAGCTTAGGTATAGGGCTGCCTCACTTTCCCTAGTGATAGGGATTTAAAATGCAGAGTTAAGGCTACTGAAAAACTGCTTGAGAACCGGGTTCACAAATTTCTGTATTAGGTTGTCTGCAAAATCTGTTTTCTTTTAGAACTCCTGTAGTAAGAGTACCAGCCGCACAATAGTAAGGTCTTGTCAGGTGGTCTGATGACGCAAAAGATGGGACAAAGTAAGTTAGCATCCATAAAGATAACTAAATCATTTGATATTTTTCTGGGGTTAGTGTCTTTGTATCAAGGGGCATTTGATCAAGAGGTTTCTGAGATTCTGATTTATGGCAGTATTTATTGAGAAGAGTACAGATCCTGCCAACATAATTCTTTGTGCACCTGGGGCTGAAAGTTGACCTCAGTCATCTGATATTTATCAGAGTGAGTGAATGGCTTCCGGCTGCCCGTGGGGGAAATTAATGTTGAAAATCCTGTTAAAGAAGAGTTGGGGCTGTCTGAAACCAGAGCATTTAGCAGGGAATGAATGTGGAAAAAATAGCTCATAGTTATGTGGTGTAGCTGTAGAGACTGGTACTGTGAGCAGTGAAAGCTTGACCACAGCCCTCGACAGACTGGAATAGTTGATTGCTACACCTGTTTCTATTCCTTCTGTGAGATTTTTCTTTTAACCCTGGAGGTGTGGGTTGCTGGTTTAAACAGTTGCTTTACAGTGATCTCCATTTTCTGACTCAAGAAGAATGCTATTATGAAAGGTTGTTCTTTCTGAGCATGTTGTGGCTCCCAGTCTCCGAGACACTGAAAGATGAGAACTTCCAGTAGAGGAAACAGGGAAATTCAACCAAAAAAAAAAAAAAAATATTCATTGTATGCAGAGGAACAGCAGCACTGTAGGTGGGATGGTCCTGTGGGCTGATGCCACCCAGATGGCTGGCACCACTGGCAGCTAAACTGATTTGTGTGTTTGATAATCACAGCTATTAGCCTTCTGTAGTAGGTCATGTGTCAGTAGAGAATGTGCACTGCCTCAGTAATCTATATATAAATGTCGGTCATTAAATGGTTGCGGGAACAAATGTCCAGTAACTTGTTGGTATAAATGCTTTTAAAGTTATTCAGCTGAAATATTACAAAGAAGGTCTAGAACTTGCTGTTTAAAAAACACCAATGTTACCTGGACGGTGCATATTGTAGAGTATCATAGTCAGAAAAGTTTCTACACAGTTCTTGAGACAGAGCACTTGCTTCCTATATAGGCCTCCTTTGAAGACATTATTAATGATGCATTTTTGACTCCTAGTCAATTTTAAAGTATTTGTCCTTTGTGTGTGTGTGTTCCTATAGGATTTTCACCCTGCACTGAGAAATAAAATACTGCAAGGTAGGGAATAATCAGTTTTCTCACTAGAGACGTAAATGCCTTATTGTCCCTTAAATGGCATAAATACGGGAAGAGAAGAATATTTAATAACAGTAAATTACAACAAAGATTTAATTTTATTTCCCATCTTAGAGATTGTACTTGTGATTGGTGTCCTCCGTTTGCAGATAATAAAGAAATAATAGGAAATCTTTCATTTTATTTTTGTGTAGAACCGTGATATGTCAAGGGGGGTGGATTTGGAAATTGAATTTCTCTTTCAGAGTCTTTGACTTTTCCTGTCAAAGCAAGTTCATTTTGTGCATGTAATTTTCTGTTCATCCAAAATGCAGTTCCTTTATCAGTTACATCAGTAATAATATTTACTTGGAAATAGCAGTTTAGACCTGATTTAGGATTCAGAAAGTGATGGCTTGCCTTTTATTTCTGTCATGTTCCTCATGAATATTCTTTAGGTATAATCTACAGCTAAAACAGTTTTAGGAAAGGCGCAAGCACGTTTTTTGCAGGAACTCCACAGAGAGTCTCTTTATGCCTTGTAGGTTTGTTTCCCTGGTGCTGAGAGTAGCAGTCTTGAAAAAGGACCTGACTTTTTTAAGCAAGTACCACATGTAGGACTTTATAAATGATGCACCCAGTGCTGATGTGGAACAGCCCACAGGTCTGAAATAGTAAACTGTTGTATTGTTTGATAGCTGAGTTTTAGTTACATGGCGAAAGGACACAAAATTTAAAAAATAAGAATATGTGACAGTATTAGATGGTAGTAATGGTGTTTGAGCATGATGCAGCTAAAAGCTTTAGGAACCTTAAAAACAATAAAATTAAAAGCACTGTAAGCAAACATAGAATTTTTTATGAAAAACCTAATTATGTCATATAAAATATGCATCTTTATAGCTGCCACTGACTTGTTAAAAGCAATTGTAAATTTATTTCGTGAAATGAGACGAATTGGTGCACGAACAGAATGTACAAAGCTGCTATGCTGTGCTACAGTTGTTTAGGTTTTTTTAATCAAAACCCATTTTCCACTAATTGGAAATGAGATCATAAAGTCTACATTCTCTTTTTTGGTGCTTTAGCTGTAAAATTTTCTGAGGGAAAACTAATATAACTATATTTATGTACAGTAGTCACTTTCAAAGTATCACTTGCTTTAAACACAGTGTATACAGTGACATGGAAATACACTTTTGTATTAAAGTACATATATTATTTTCCATTGAAAAGTAAATAATTGCTGCATGGTTTGGTAATCATTGTGAAAATCTGTTGCCAAAACTCCAGTATAGCTAAAAAACAAGTTTTGAAATTGACAGTAAACTGTCCAAATCTGTTACCAGTGCATAGAACAACTGATTATTAGGGAATTTTCAAATATTAATGCTTTTGTTGACCACTTGGTTTTAGCAAAAGCAGCGTTCTCTTTGCTGGAGACCTCATGAAGCTAACTTGAAGAAGCTGCCTTTAGTCTATCTTGTAGAAGCGGACAGGCCACCTCTTGCACTCAGATTCTGGTTTTTGCTGAAAGCACTCGTGAATCCAGAATTGCAATTTCCAAAAGTTCTGCGCAGTCTCAGACTAGAGCATGCAACTCACTGAGGGCTGGTGGGTCTGAATAACAAATTTAATTACTTTATCAGGTAGTGCTTTTAAGCTACCTAAGCTGTTAATGGTGGATTTAAATGCTTGCTGAATTTTATAAAAGTGAAAGAAGTCTACTATGTGACAAAGCTTTAAAGAAGCAGCAGCAATCTGGCTAATCAGATATGATACCAGATGTTGCATGCCAGGCATTAAGGTACTATGTGTAGTTCCCTATCTGGCTCAGTACCTCTCCTATTAGACCATTGATCGTGGTAAGGCAGTGTTGATGTGACACATACTCCCATGTATGGAATTTACTGCATACAGGTTTACTAGGAAGCTAGAATAATACAGAATCAATGCAGTGAAGATTGGGTGGTTTGAAAGCTGGTGATTTAGCAAATCTCTCATATAAAAATACTCTTGAAGTTTGTATATGACCCAAATGTTCTGCCAGTGGTTTAAAAAGAAAACCAAGCAAGGAGAATATACAGATCACTTCTACAATTTGTGTCATGTCTATGCCATTAAAAAGCTTTGGTTTTAGTGTAAATCCTCAAAAGTCTGGCATCACATCAGATACAGCAAGCAATTAAGTCTGGGAACTTTGATAATGTTAAATCTGTGAAGTGCCCCACCCTCCATGTTTAAGCCTCAAAACTTGAAGCACCTACACCAGGAAAAAGATTTTCAATTGTAGAATATGCTTTGTAATAGGAGACAGTGGGTATGACTACACCTGGTGAATGGACACTTAAAATCGACGTGCCTAACTTGGAAATATAATGCACCCTTTCAATTATTTATTGGAACAACTCGCCTGGAATTTGCAGAATATTTTCCAACAACTGAAATCATTAAGATGCCAAATTTTTCTAGTATGAATGTGTTGTGGTTCATGTAAAACATGCTCTTTGTGCACAGGATTCGTGGTCTGTTATGCAAGAGGTTAGATTAAATCATTTTAATACTCCTTTCCAATTGTAATCAATGAACCTGTGAATAAGGCAACTGACCCTTGCAGTACAGTTGACAATTTCTTGCACTAGCTTATTTATTCCTCTCGGTAAGTTGATGCCTCTTACCTACCTTGAAGAATAGGAAGTGGAATAATCCTACCTTTGTTCCCTGAAGTGTGCTGTTGGCTGAGCACATACTAGCATCGCTACCAGCACCTGTGCTACCAAAGATGGTTTTGTTCCGTGTCTAAGAAATCTAACTTCCCTCCCTGTCCAGACCTGTTAATCAGAACAGCCTGGAGTATTCTGGAGATGCTAAGATGCTCCGCATCAAAGCACTGAAAAGAAAAGAGGTAGGCAGCTTGACAGATTGGAAGAAGTGCAACATTAAAATGTATCTTTCACTGTTGCTCCAACATGGTGATTTTAAGAAACTGAAATTCTTAATTGACTTCAGTCAAATTAAAGTCAACTTTAAAACCAGATAAATCTCCAGACTGTCCTCACAGGCTTCAGCTATCCACAGTGTTTCTAAAAAAGGAGGAGGCTGCAGAATGTGTAGATGCGACACAGTGTTTTAGAACTATGATATTTATAATGTAGCATTTGAACTGTTAGGTTTTGGTTTTAGAAGATGTCACTCCTTATAATTCTTTGTTACAGTTCCTCCATCTCTTTTTCTTTATTGCCTTAATGATTTTTTTCTTTTTATTTTTCTTTTTTTTTTTTTTCCCCTCTTTGAAGCTTATTCTCAGCCAGTGGATAACCATATCACTCCGTCTGCCTACATGGGACAGTCCTTGCCCCCAGCATCACCAGGGCGCTATTCACCAATTCCCAAGGGAATGCTTGGAGATGATGAGATTACCAGGTAATGAATAACCAAAGCTACATGTCAAATTACTTAACCAGGGAAGCACATAAGATGTGTTTGTGGGCAAAATACTAGAGAATATTATATTTTATTTCAAGAAATAAATTAAAGTCATTAGTTTCTTAACACTTCTAAACATTGGTGTAAGAAAAAAACCTAGATGTATTTATATCGATATACACACACACACATATCTACGCGCACATGTATACACACGCATGCTTTATGAGTACAGGAATACTGTTAAAATCAGAATGCCCTGCCAAAGTGCTCCATGAGTTGACTGGATGGTAATATGAGCAGACTAGAGATTATTTCTTATTTTAAAGCTAGCAATCTTTTTTTTTTTTTTTTCCTTTTTCACAGGCAAGGGTATGTTTTGATGGATTAGTAAATCCAGAAAGGCTAGAGAGCTCTTAATCCTTTCCCATTAACAGACCCTTCATTCCTTCACTGATTCAGTAGATTGCATTAATCTTTTGTTCATCATTGCTGATAAAGGGAAGCTCTTGTAATTTTGTTACCCTTCTGCTCTGCAAGTACAGGGATGTTATACTGCATTTTCAGTATGTTGTTGCCAAATTCTGTGTCACACCATCATCTGATGTGGCTAATGTCACTCAGTTTCTGAGGCAGGGTGTACCCAGTATTGAAACATTAGTGGTATAATAAGTTGGAGAACAAATTTTAGTGTATTGGAATGTAGGAAATTCTCCGATACGTGCTTGTAGTTATTTTTATCTTTGGCTTATACAACCACCTACCCCTAAGTGATTCTGTCCTGCTGATAGCATTGCTGAATTTACAGTTCTGTAGCTTTCCTTTAAAATTACTGTAAAGGGAGGTTTTTAGATTCCTTCTGAAATGCGAGGACTATTCAGAGAAGGTTTTAGGTGATTTTCTTTAAATTACCTTCCCATCTTCTCCTCCTCCATCCCAAAAAGAGGTTTAGAATTTTAAGTAATATTTTAAAAGTTGCTGTGTATTTATGTGCTTTGCTGCAGCATTTTTGTTAATATATTAGTGTGATCCAGAGCAATATACATAGATTTTCAAAATGTCATTTATTTGTAATAAAATAGTACTCTGAAAAGATGAATATAATCATTGATAGGGGATGAAAGATAAGAATATAACACTAAGCTGATTTAAGAGCTAGTGCAAAAATGGAGTGATTTTTAAAGATCAAACAAGATGTCTGTTTGTATTGGAAAAATGTAGCTTTTTATCCTAAAAATTAATAATTAATGTCTCCAAATACTTAAGAACGTCCATTAATTGTTCTTTAGTGCTCTCTAGTGATTTTTCAAATGCCGTGCAGAGTTGCTCTGCTTTATTATAAATGTCTGTTTCTGAAATCATTTATGCTTTTCTTGTACTGGGTCAAGTAGCAGATTAGTAGATTTCTGGAGGGAGTGTTTCTGCATTAGAAGTTGGCTGACCTTATCTTAACTTGATCAGTATTTCTTCTTTCCTCATCCAAGCAGGAGGGTATCCTATAGAAAGAATGCAACAACTTGATTTAGACTTAACTTTTTCAATTGCAGTTGCTGCAAATAAATTGCAAATGTATTTGAGAATGCCATAAATTCTGATATTTTTTTTCATACTTCTGTAATTGTTCTTTGCTGTATTTATTGCTTGACCAACTGGAGTGAAATTAAAGCCGTAAGGACATATTTTTCATCATTGGTGTTTCCAGTAGAATTTGTTCTTAATTTTCAGAAAGTGAAAATAGTATTTTGTTGCTTGCTATTACCATTAGATAGAATCAGACTGTGAGCTGTGTTGAGACTCTTGGACAATATGGAAAGTATTAAGTAATGACATTTAGTGCTGAAAAGGATTGTAGCATAAGAATTTAGAATACATATATACTTATGAATTATTCAGTTCACCAAACAACATGGAGGGGATATTGTGTTTCCTCTAGAAGCAGAATTGAAAGCATACAAATAATAGAAGCTATTATTTGAAAGTCTAAGCTTTCGGGGGGTGCACTGGGGAGGGTACAGGGGGGCACATGACATTGTTGCCTTATGAAATGTGTAACTTTTGATAACTAAATTTTCAACACTGCTTCTCTCAGAAAACATAGCTTTTACTTAGAAGCAGTGACCAAAATTTCATATTTCTTTCTTTCAGGGAGCCTAGAAAGGTTGTCCTGCATCGAGGATCAACAGGTCTTGGTTTCAACATTGTTGGAGGAGAAGATGGAGAAGGAATTTTTGTCTCTTTCATCCTTGCAGGAGGGCCAGCTGACCTGAGTGGAGAGCTTAGGAAAGGAGATCGTATAATTTCTGTAGGATTTCTTGCTTTTATTTAAACAACAAAAGCTTTCCCCTCCCTGGATATTAAAGTCAGTTAATATGATTTATATGTGAAGAATATCATTAACTGAGCTAAATTTGAGACAATGGAACAGATGCCAATATATTTCCAAAGTATCTTTGAGGACTTTAGTCTGCCTCAGTTTCTTGTCTGTATCCTGATTAAAATAGCACTTTTCTATCTCAGAGATATTTTTTTCAGTGAAGACATTAACTTAAGTTAGTCTGGTAGCTGAGGGGGGGTGGGGTGTCTAAACTGAAAGAACGTAGGCTTCAGAAATAAGCCTTCTAATGAGATGGAGACACTTGGCAGTAGTGTCTAAAATTGGGTGCTTTACTTCCTGGAGTAACTGTTAAACTTCCCACTAGTCTTAAACAGATCCATCTCATACCTGTCTGAGGGCTTTTTCTATATTAGTACTTAAAGGTCATAAAGATTTTATGTGTTTTTTTGTGAAATTACTTAATTTATGGAGAATCATTTCTTTGGACAATTACATTGTAATTTGGTAGTTATTTAAGAGGAAAAAAATAACTTTGGCTCTGCTGTTATTAAAATGCTGATATTAAAGTGTATTTTTATTTTAGTTTGAACTATGAAAAATGCTTTTGATCTAAAATGTGACACGCACTTTTCTGCTTCAGTTTTTCCTGACACTGTTTTTCAATCTGCTGGATTGAAAAGAAGGCTAGACAACTTCTTGGAGGGTGTGGTCTGTCACTGGATGCTAAACTTAATGATCTGTAGGCAAGCTTTGGCTAAGGGGGTCCCTGAAGCCCTGTTGTAGAAAGGTGAGGTAAACCATCACAGAAAGTAACATCTCTGTCTCCTTAAAACAAAAGAAAAAGGTCTTAAACAAGAATAAAGTTGACCTAGGGAATACAAATTCATTAAGTGATATACTCTGAAGATTAGAGTATTTCTTAACAGAGGGATAGATATGAGAGAGGATTTATTGACTTTGGATTTCACTAAGTATCAGTAATCTTTGTTTCTCTGCTGTGATGATAAACACACTCATAAAATAAAAAAATTAACTGGACACAAACTAGTTTTTATGTGAGTTTTCCCTGTTTCCAACATTGTGAGCTACTTAATGCAAACATTTATTTTGATAAAGAGCTTTTTTTTATTATTTGTAGGTAAATGGAGTAGATCTAAAAGCAGCCACCCATGAACAGGCAGCAGCAGCTCTGAAGAATGCAGGCCAAGCAGTAACTATCGTAGCTCAGTACCGTCCAGAAGGTAAGGGTTCCCTTATACATTCAAGTTCACTTCTACAATTTGAAACTTAGAGAAGGATAATCTACAATGTCGTCCAGCCCCACCTAACCCCTCTTTTGAGGAGAGGAGAAACAAATAATGTAATAGATGTTGACAGGTACCTGTTAGCATAATTGCAAATGACCAGGTAGGAATATGTGCAATTGTTAGTGCCACAGCTTGATAAGTTTCTTGCTCTGATCATATTCAGAATTTTGATTTCTTCAGTAAATGTTAACACTGTCATAACATGAAAATTAATCTGGTAGATACAGAACTTGGTAGAAATACCAGGTTGCTGCTTTTGTATTTCACAGTTGTCTTCACCCTTCAATACGGTGGGTTTATTTTCCTTTGTTGTAGGAGACTAAAAGGCTAATTCCTTCTCTGTGATGTTGATTCAGCTGACCAAAGGAGACCATTGGGTCTTCATTCCTCTCTCTGTTTTATACTGAGCTGGTATTTCTGTTTCTCCAGCAATTTCTTCTGGTCCAGATTAGACTGCAGCTGATGCACACATCCTTGTGTGTTCTGCAGAAGCCAAATAATACTGCCTCATCACAATACACATTTTTGTCCTCTTGTATTTCTACTGCATGTTTCAAATGCCTTTGTCTATTTGAGACTTTAAAAATTCAATAGTCTAAAATTATGTGCTTGCCCATGTATATATTGTTTATAAACCCATATATTATTGTTTATATATAGAATAAGTGATTTTTTTAATGTCTTATTATGAACTGTGGTCAACAGCTTTCTCCAATTCTGATAAATTGGGTGGCCCATCACTAAATCTTGCCTGTGGTGACTTGTCTGCTTAAACCTTTCCTTTAACAGCAGCGGCAAGGGATAAGTTTAGGTGTTTATCAGGACTTGTCATTGAGCAGGACCGCTGCCTTCATCTAAAATTGTTTGGTAGCCGATTGTAGCACACTTGTCTTCGTCTTTTTTTTCCTTCTCTTCTGTCATGTTTCTCTTATGTCCTCCTCAAGTCTTTGAAGTGTTGGCTTTCACATTCCCTTCCCCTCCCCCTTCCCCCACATCATCATCATATATCTCCACTGACCCAGGAACTCTGTCAATAATAAGGCCAACTGATTTGTTTGTGTCTGCTTCATGGTCAAATCCCTGCAGCCAGCCCATGTTGTCAATGCCTGTACTGTCTTGAGACGGTGTGCATCCTGTTCACATGTGAATTGGTAGATTGCTGTGTTCCGGGATTCATTTTCTAGGAGTGCTCACTCTGAGACTAACTTTTAGAAAGAATGGTAAGGTCAGCGTTGGTTCTGGAATGCCTGCTTTGGCTTTTTATCAGAATTGCCAAATATTTCTCTTGATACACTTCTGGCCTATCCTCTGCTTAGGTCTTCAGTGTTGTAACAGGCAGGTCAAATTGTTACGCTTCCTTGCTCACTGCATAGGGAACCCTCAGCTTAGTGAGAAATAAAACTTGTGCTTTTCTCTGCCCATGAGCTGTCCTTTTTAGCATCTGGCCACTTTTTTATTCAAAGAGGGCATTCTTGGTCACCATTTCTTCTACCGGGAAGTTATGTTGCAATGTGGCTCCTCGTAGCAGAAAAAAATGTTTCTCTGGTAGAATATATCCCAGGACACAAGCACTTTTTTTCCCCTTGCCAAAAAATGTATTCAGACTTCATGCAAGAGCAGCAGTTTTTCAGTCGTCCCTTTCTGGGACTCAGGCTTTAAAAAGAAAATAATCCCTTCGTACTCTGAAAGTCAGAACTCTCTTGTCTTATAATAAGAGAACCAAGCATTTTGGATGGTTCTTGCTCTTCCTGCATTGGAAATAACAGCTTTCTTCATTGCCTTTTGTCCAAGCAGATAACTTATTGTCTTGAAACATGTATTGAGGTTCTTGACTGACCGATGGGATTTTGAGTCATTGCACAGAGATTTGCTCAGAGCAACATACACTGCCTCTTACAAATTTCTCAACAACTGTCACTTGTAGACTTCAAACCTAGAGCTGTGCTCATTCCTTCATGATTACTGAAACATTCAAAACAAGACTGCATGCAGTTCAGCTGTATTGAGACTGCAGTTCTCAACGAATTATGGGCCCCATTTGACAGGATGCATGTGGGAGATGTTACTGAAATTATCCTAGATTATGGGCAGACATCCAATGCGTTATTCAAAGAAAGGAGTGGTTTTTTTTTTTTTTTTTGGTCTGCATGATGGTCTGTCTTTCTGAAATAGTGCTTAAAATCTCCATTTGGAGGGAAGATGTTGGAAGCATGTTAGGGCTTACTTTACCCTTTTGAAGTATGCCACGAAGGAGAAGTGTAACTAGGAGATTGATTGACATCCATTGTAGTTTGGAGGCAAAGTAAGAATTGACACATGGCCAACCTACCTCAGTAGTTACTAATGTCTGAGTCTGTCTTGACATCTCTGCTTGCCATTTTCTTACTCCTCGTAAAAAGAGGTTGCATTTAAGTCCAGCTGTCAGCTTCTTTCAGGACTGGTGTGGGAGGTGAGTTGGATCAGATAATCACTGGTTCATATCTCAGAAGTTAGTAAAAAGAATATTCCCTTTAAGGTTACTGTTTGTTTATTATCATAGGAAAGCAGTCTGTTTGAGATTTGACTTTCCAAAAAGAATATATCATCTGTGTGATTGAGGGTACTTGATAAAAGTGCATATGTTCTTTGATCATCTTCAGCTTTTCTAAATTATAGCTGTGGATACTCTTCTTTTCCCCTCACTTGATTCTTTTAAGTTTGGGGGGGGAATATATATATATATATAAAATTATCTCTACTTTTGTTTATGCTATTCAAAAAGAGGTTAACAAGCATTAAAATGAAGAGTTCATAAAATTATTGTTCATCATTAGCATTTCTCAAGTGTCTTCATAAAAATGAAGAGCATCAGTTGTAACTGCTTGTTTTGCATGTGTATTTTATTTATATTTATAAATCCAGCAGGATTTTGTAAAAGATGCTGACAGCTAGGACAGATCAAGGTGATTCTAGACATCCATCAGGGCTTATTATAACTGGGTAAATAGATTCAGTGTGATAGGAGCATTTGGAAGACACTTGGGACCAGCTCACTTCACTCCCTGTAATTGTATATGACAGTTTGTATGTTCGTTGATGTGGTGGGGAATGCTAATTTATGATTTTGCATCCTACTACATTAGCTCTGTCAGAAATTCCCCATTTGTCTTTCTCCACAAATTTATGGGGAAAGAGGACTTTTGCTTGCAGTTCTTTCATAGAAAAGCCTGAGTGGGCTGTAGAAAAATTTATCTTTGTAAAACCGCTATCATGGAAAGGGTTGAAGTTGCCATATCTGTCTCCTCAAATCCAGTTGGACAACATGGTTTATCAAACACTAGTTACTGGACTTGGCGTAGGCTAATATGGCTAAATGATACTGCTTTTATTATATCCAGGCTCAAATTACATAACTGCTGACTTGTTTTTCCCCTTAAATCTCCAAAATGTTCCTTGGTTATAGAATTGGGTAAAAACAGATGTAATCTCATTCCTAAAAACATCCTTCTGGGCATTCATTTAGTTTCCAGCAATGTTCAGTAAATTTGGCAGATGCCTTACAAAATTTTCCAACTGTACTGAATCAAATTTCAGCAGCTTAGCAGCACTCTTTGGGATACCTAAAAGCTGAATAGGGAATGTGAAGGTATTCTCCTGTTGACAAAAGTGACTCGCACATCAGGCACCATTTCTGTACTACCATAATTGTAGTCAATTGACTTCTGCTTGCTCCTTCTATATCCCATGCTTTATCTTGCAACTTACCTGGGAGCTATTGTTGTAAACTGTTGAGTCACCTACTGGGTTGTACTTGTACATACTTTCGTGGTACATACACATGTGTGTGTATACACAACAATCTCCCTTGTTGCAGACATCACTGGGTTTGAACTTGCTGGGGATGGATGCTGCAGAGGAGGGGACCATAGCAGAAGAGCAGAAGGTTGGGAAATAGGAATTGTCCTGTAGAAGTGTGGTGGGGAAGTCAGGATGTCATTCTAGTTTTCCTCTTCATTTGGAAGCTTTTCCTTATTCCCCCACTTGTACTACATATTTCTAGCACTTTTCAAGACATCATGGATTAATAAAAAGGGATTTTGCTTTACCGTGAGTTCCACTGGAAACAAAGTACCATGACCTGCAGCAGTTTCAAAGAAAGTGATGTTGCTGCAGTACCCAAACACATCTTGATGAGCCATTTTCATTTTGCAGAGGTTTCTGAGCCATTTCATGTTCCTATTGCTCCCTGGCTCTGCAGAGACACTTCAGTGCTACACTGCCATCTCTCTTCTCTGGGTTTCCTACTGATGTAGGGTGGCAAGGAAAAAATGTGATATTAGTGTGGAAGAATGAGAGGAAGCTCTAGGCAATTTGGATATATGTGTATCTCCTGGGAGTGTGGATTCGGAGGTGGTCAGAATTATGACCATGCTACTTAGCAGGGATACAGGAACATGAGAGTCTCAGTGCTTGAAGGGAATGTAGTGAGGAGAGGAGCAGCAAGGGGGAAGTATAGGACTGTCCAGAGGTGTACAGCCCTTGGAGGGCTTTCCCCTCATTTCACATTAACATTTCCATTATGTCCCTTCAAATTAAATGGCCATCTGAAATATTCTTATGTGTTTTGAGGATGACATAATAATAGTGTTACCTCAAAATTCAGAATTTCTGGAAGGTTAGATTTTGCTATTCTGAAAAGATATGAGGTGCCAATAGGCTACCATAACTGCATAAAAATAAGAAAAATAGCCAAAGAAATGCATTAAAAATGTGAAAATATATTCGGTTGAAACTGGGTAGAAAATAATTTTGTGGATTAAACGGGTTTTTTTCAGTTATATTCTACTAGCTCAGAACTGGGAAGTTAAGTATATGTATAACGTTAACTACTATTACGTACACGTTAACTGTGAAGCCTGCTCTTGGAAGGCATTGAAAAAGCAAGCAGGCAAAGTGTATTGGCATCAGCAGTCATTCACTTGGTCACTTGACGCTTCCTCCAAAACAGGGGCAAAATTCAGATAAGCCTGTCATGGCAGAAAAGGCTAGCAGCACTTTCTGTTTCCTGAGGATCCACCTGACATACAAAAAAATATAATTCTAATTTTAACGAGTACAGCAGTGTTTTTTCATGTGAGTTATCAGCTGCCTGTTATTTAAAATTTAGAGTCTACATTGGTCTTCTCTTTGTAATTCAGCTGATCAAATCCATCTCTATGTATCCCCTTCTTTTCTGAGAGAGTCATAAGATGGTTAAGTGATCAGATTAGCTCCATGTTCTTAGGTGGCTGGGTGGATCAGTGTAAGATTAGGAGAAGATGGAGCCAGAACCTCAAGAGAAGATTTTAAGGGTTTTTGTGAAACCTCTGCTTCTAAACTTACATTGTTCATTCAGGGGGTTAACGCATATTTTTATTTCAGCTTCATTAAAGGAAATAAATGATCCTCTGTTGCAAGATGTATTCAAGATTTATAGTTCAATCAAAACTCATCATACTTTGTTAGCCAGATTTTTAGGTGGATTTTCATGTATTTTTTTTTTGTTCTGAAGCAATGTATTTACCTACTGAAAATAAGATCCAAGTATGACAACTTGGTATTTTTCATTATCTCTCGTCTTTAAAACAAATTAGTCAAAAGGAAAAATTTAAAAAAAAAAAAAAAGGAAACAAAAAGCTTTGTTAAAGCTCATCTTTCAATGGTCAGTATTTGGCCAATCTTTCTGTTTGTGACACTTGATTTATGTACTGTTTTCTAGTCGAATTTAAAAGAGAGTAACTAAGCTCTGGGAAATGGTAGCACGTTGTATGTAAGCTAAGATTTTCTGAGCATTTGTCTTGAAATATATTGTAAGTCTTCTATTTGTAAAAGTACAGCTGGAGTAGCACAAAACCAATAATGCTTTTGCAAAACTTAGTTTTCAGTATTTGTTTTGTATCAAGAGGACGAGCTTCCCTTGCATTCTAGCTGAGAACATGGATTGTCTTAACTGAAGGTGCTTTAAAAGATCAGTACATCCCAATTCCATAAAATAAAAAAAAAATTAAAAAAAAAAAGCTTACCCTGTTTTGGGGTATGTGGTCTCTAGTCTTTCAAACTTGTTCCTGTTCATTTTGTACCTGGTTCTACTCATTTGCAAGTAATCCAGCTTAGTCGATTAAAGTACCTTTAAAATCAGGCCCATTAAGATTAGAAAAAGTATTCTGCTATATATAGTCCTGATAAACGCTATAAGGCAGCTTACACATGTTTTAATCCTTTAAAACCTTGCTCCTGATCTTTAATATAATAAATAAAATTGTTTATCTTCCTTTAAGAACAGTTCAGCCTTTTACAAGTTGTGAATGTGTGATAAACCTTCAACATTTTTGGTGAATTCACTTCAGTAGTGGCAGGACCTGGTCTCTTTCCGAGTTTTGCAGGCTCCGCAGGAGGTGTTCTTAACTAAATACAAATGTAACTTTTCTAATCTGTTTTGAAATTCCGTGGCCTAGTCTTTCAAGTGATTAATGAGGTATAAGCTCATTACACGTTAGAGTGCATGAAAGCTACCAACAGCATGTGGAATGCATTGTGGTCTCTCTGAGGTCATGTTAATATAAAACGACAAGCGTTGAAGCAAAGTAATATCTCTTCAAAAATGATTTATGATGTTTTTATTGTGGTCCATACATTTTAATAGGTAACCTCTTTGCTAATGTTTTTGAGTGTTTGCGCTAAACATGCTATACTCCATGAAACTGAAATTTGTACTACAGTCTGTAACAAGAAAAGGTGTGCAAAACATGAATGGTACCTATGAATTTATCAAATACCAGTATAGATAACCAAGGGATGGTGGTAGTACCTGACTAGAACTCATAAATACAACTTCAGTCAACTACATACTGTGGCAGTCCAGCCTCACGAGCTTAGAATTGAAAACAAATGGAAAGTCAATACAAGATCAGTGTGGTGGTGGCCGTTCCAACTCACTACCAGGCTCCATTTCTGAGTGTGTTTGGAGGCACCGTGAAAAGGAAAATTGAGTATTCTGAGGGTGGAGAAAAGAATATAAATCAGTAGTTACGTAAAACTGTCAGCACAAGAGTCCTGCTTTGACAGATCCGATGGGTCCTGCTAAAGGAGGTCTTTACACAGACAGATGGGAAGAGGGAAGCAAGGGGCATTCTTTTTTAATTAAAGTGAACTTTTTCAGCTCTTTATGGGTTTAGTATATGTAAGAATCTCTGTTTCTCAGTGCTGTGCTGCCATCTGTTCCCTGTGCACACATCCATGCATCCATGAGTTGCTTTCCCTTCTGTGCTCTTTGCTGAATTTTCCACCCCTTGTCATAGTCTTCCGTTCTTTTGCCTCATTTGCTGGAATGTGTGTTCCAGACAAATTAATTTTCATTGTGGCTGCTTTTTTTCGCTTCCCTTGACTGTGTACACTATTCACTATGTATCTGTTTAATCACTGTCTTCTTGTTACCCACCAGATCAGCAGTCCAGGAGAGTTTCACTGCTCAGACCCTTTCTCTGAAGTTTTGATTTCTTTTAAAGTAAGCATTGTCATGGAAAACATTGCGGTTTTCCAGGTAAAAGCATTTTGGGAGCTCAGGTGCAGAGGAATCTTCTAGGATTTCCTAATCTCGCCCCCCTCCTCACTCCTGCTCCCTTTTTTCATTACTGTGCAATACGTACAGACATAAAAGAGAGCAGATTTATTCTAGTTTTGCACCATCTGCTTATCCAGTATAATTTTGAATTTTAAACCTGAGCCCAGATGTATCCATCCAATGTTCTTAACAGCTGATTATGTGTAAATCAGAGTTAGACTTTGGTGCTTTTTTTTTTTTCTTTGTTGATGGTGGGGTACTCTTGGATAAATGCCATGAATTGAAGCAGCAGATTCTTATGCTTCCTCAAACTCTATGTTATGATAGCAGGTACTACTCCCTCTCTGCCCCTAAACTTACTGGAAACTTTGAGAAAATTCTAGCCAAGAAGAGATATGTTATTCTTATGTTCTTATTTTATTGCATTTCATGTTAGTCTTGCTGCCTATTACCCTTTATTTAATGTATAGTGTCAGCAGCTTTCCTAAAATTCAGAAGATTAGAAGAGATCATAAATTAAATCCCATTTGCTGCTGTTATATATACATCAGGTTTCAGATCCTGGTCATGTTCTTACGTGAAAGGACCGAGAGTTTGGATTGTGTGGTTTTGTTTTGTTTTTTTTTTTTTTTAATTTCATTTTGTGTGTGGAGCTTCTTATGCCACCATAGTTATTAAATTACTATTTGTGTCTTGATGGCTGTGGAAGATGGAAACATATTTGTAGATGGAGTTCCTATGACCAGCCTACACCATTTGGGTTGAAGTCAGCTTTGCTTTTTCATTTAAATGGCTT
Source organism: Vanellus vanellus (assembly GCF_965231255.1). NCBI lineage: Eukaryota > Metazoa > Chordata > Aves > Charadriiformes > Charadriidae > Vanellus > Vanellus vanellus. The sequence goes on from NC_138913.1 coordinate 15,717,661, forward strand.
ATGTCCTTTCTGTCTGGTTACCCTGATCACATTTGACCAGAGATCAATCATATTCCTTCTCAGCCAAGCTCTTCATTTTCTCTTAACCAAGAAGGCAGTGTCCTTTTTATCTTGTTCACTGTGCCTGTTCCAGCTCCAAATTTCTGGAATGTTGGAAGTAGAAAAATAAAACTTAAAAAAAAAAATATTATATTTATGTGTGCATTGTATGGCTTTGTCGCACTTAGCCATATAGAAGTTTATGGTGTTGTTCACTGTGATTTAGGGGAAAAATATGATCAATTTTGTCATACACTATATATGTAATACTATGCATACCCAGTAAGAAAGAATAGAATTGTAAAGAAAACAGTTCCCCATTTGGGAGAATTTAGTGATGCTAAGCTGAGTGAAATAGGGAATTTAGACACACAGTGAAATTATGTAAACATTGAAAATACGGGAGGATGGGGAGTGTTTGAAGGAAAGGTATCACTCTGTGCTTACCTAGTTCTCATCCCTAAATACTTGCTTCTGTAGTCAAATAAAATTGTATTTTGCATGTATCACATTTGATACACACACCTCTCAGATAGGTGTCTCCAGTCTTCCTACCAGCTGTTGGCTGTTGATGTTCTGCTCTTGTAGAGCACATAAGATGGAGCAGCTGTGGACAGTCTTCTGACTGCTATCCTGCAACTACTTTGTTACATTTCATAAGCTACCAGATGGTATCAGTGTTCTTCACTTTAATAAGAGATTGAAGGTGCTAAAGACAGTTGATATCCAACTCTTCTTAATCATAGAGGTAGAAATATAACCTTTTCTAAACAGATAAGCAGAGCTCGCACTTTGCTCTGTAATGCCCAAGTTGAACCAAGCCTAATTAGTCAACAGGATGGGTGCTGATCCGTTGGGTACCAAACTGATACTGCTTTACTGATGCTATCAAGTGTCTTGCTGTTGTGTTATTTTCTGTCTCCAGCATTAGTTTCTGTACCACTCTATCTAATACCAAGCTTTCTTTTTTTAAAAACCCAAATCCTGTCTACTTTTCAGCTCCAAACCCAGTGATTTTGTGATTTCTATCCATCCTGTTCCTCCAAAAACCTTCTGTAAGAGGAATGTAACTCAAATTTTTAGATTGTTCGACATCAAAGGAGCTCATCACATTCCATCTGCACAGCTTTTCTTCAATATGGCATATCTTAGCACCCCTTCTTTTTGAACATAGAGCCTTCTCAGTCCCAGCCCATTAGTTTCCTTTTTTGATTTATTGGTATGGCAGGAGCCTCTATGTAGAAATTATTCTCCTTCTTACTCCTACAGATGTCCCTGTCACTCATTCAGCACTTACTTCCCAGGAGTTCTGATGAGAAAAATTAAATTGCTCCAGAAAACTGCAAGACCAGCAACCTCCAGATGATACATAAGATAGAGTTAAGCAATGGGAATAGCTGCTTCCCCGTTAACTTTCTTATATACTACATGCTATATAGGAGGAGATCTGATTCTTCCAAAGGATGATGCATGTTACTTAACAGAAATTTGTTGTCCTTTCCAGTAGCTGTTGCAACTGCAGATATTTTCAGTATTGAACACAAAGAAAAGGTTGGATTATCTGGTATTTTCCATGCGTACTTTCTTTCTTGCAGGGCGCATAAAAAAACTCTTATGTCAGAAATCTCAGCTACCATTCTTGTAGTGTGTTTAAAGCTTAAACTTTAATCTTCCAAAGCACCCAAGAAACATGAGAGGCTTAAAAGGTAATTTCTTAGGTATAAGTGAGTAAAATGAGGTGACTTACCCAAAGCCATGCAATGCAGGAGTAGACTATTCTCTCTCTGCATCTGTGTCCTTCCCCTAAAGGGATGTTGTGTTCTAAAAAATGTCGTTTTCTTACATTCCTCTTCTGTTACCATCCTGTCATCTTAAATTCTTTTGCTGTTAGTGATAGCGCTAATAGTGGTGGAAATAATGTTTTTGTTTCTCTTGTCAAACAAGAGATCAGTCTGATTTAGTGCTGGTAGATTATTTGATCGGGACTTTATTTGTAAAAAAGGTTTTTGATGCTATTTTAAAAATGAAGATACTATCTTAAAAAGTACTAGCTTTTGGATTTAAAGGGTAAAAGTCCGGATTTTTTAAGAGACTGTCCATATTGTTGCAATCTGGATAGGGTTAATTATATTGCTAGAGCATCAGATTTATAGTTACCTTGATGAATGAAATGATATACCAGAAACTGGTTCACGGAATATTCTTCTGTAACTTAATATTTTTTTCTTCTTCTCTGGTTAGTCTGTAAGCCTTGGTTCTCACTGTCTGCTGATGAGTGTGTGGGGAGAAAGTGCTACAGAATGTAATACGATAAATCGTTCACAGTATTTAGATGACAGTTGAAGGAACCTTAGTTGAGAGATTTCCTCAAGATTTTTGCATTTTAGAGCCCTCTTTATCAGTCTTGCATTTCCTGAGTAAATTTGATGCCTGCAGGGAATAAGGGTGCAGCGAGGAAGAGCAACACATTACCCAGCTCAGCAGCTACTTGCTGCACACACCCTGGCTCTCCCAGTGTTGACTTGTTATAATCTGGCATCACGTGGTCTCCTGGCGAAGGTGGTGGCTGCAGAACGCTTCCTTTAACTAGAAAGGTTTTACAAGTGGATCTGTTGATCCTGAAGTCCAAACTATTCAACTGAAGGAAAAACTTCCTTGTTTTGAGTTCATATTTTATGCTGATAGCATGTAAGTACCTCACTTCAGGAAATGTTTGTCCTGAAGAAGCTATTGCTATTTTACTGCCTGCCTTTGTAGCTAAAATCAAATGCATTTAGCTTATTTTTATTAGTACACAGTGCTGCTTAAGAACACAATCCGTTTTTCCAGGATTAACATTGTACATAATTCTATAGAGGGAGTTTGAATCTCTAATGCCGTTTACAAGTGGATCGAGATTCATGCCAGAATTCTGGATATTTTTTTTTTTTTTTTTTTTCCTTTCCTGAGCTCCCATGGGAACATTGTCTTATTCAGAAAATGTTTTTCATATTTCCCACTGTGTAGTGCTAAATTCTTTATCTAATTCAAGTCCAGTGATCTTAAAGTATCTGTGCAATGCTGCTTTTTCAGACACTTTTCATTCCCATTTCTTAACATTTAAAATTTAATATATATAGTTCTTGATTATAAACATGTATTTCAGATGTATGTTCTGAAGTTTTCTTTTTGTCATGAGTTAACTATCTGTATCAGTCTTTTTTTTTTTACTGTAAGAATGATAATTGTTGGTAGAAATGCTTGTTTTAATTAAGAAAAAAATAGCTACTGTGAACTACAGATTAAAACTGTGACATTTTTAAGTAAATGGGTATTTGCTTCTGTTTATTTGCTTTGCCTAATCACAATTATTTTAAATTTTATTTCAGTTAATATTGAGAACTGTAAAACTTCACGTACATTTTAATTACAAAACATGCTGTTTAATGCTGAGCTTTGGGTGTTTGTGTTTTTTCTTGTATTAAAAAAGCTTTACCAAATGCTTATTCTCTGAGATTTTCAGCATTTTTGTGAGTAATTTAATTGCAGAAGTTCAGAAGAAATTAATTGCAGTGCCTCCCTTTCTTACAGAATACAGTCGTTTTGAAGCTAAAATACATGATTTACGGGAACAGATGATGAACAGTAGCATTAGTTCAGGATCAGGATCTTTGCGAACCAGCCAGAAGAGATCCCTATATGTCAGGTAATCATCTTTTTCACAGTATTGCTAGTGTGTTTTTCTGCTTTTCTGTAGATTTGGTATTTCTGTATTTTCATTTTTACCCAATTATTTGCTCATTATTGAACTTAACAAATCTATATTTATATGAAAAATGTATTAAAAATAAAGCTTAATTTAGATCCATTAATGTAATATAGCTGAAAAAGAAGTATGAGCTCTGAGAACCCTGTATGAATTTTGAAGAGGGGTGCTATTACTTGCTTTTTGTCCTGCCTCTGAGAGATGATAATCCTTCAGCAAAAACATATTTATTCTTTAAGTCAGTGTACGTGAAATCTTAACTTGGTTAATTCAGTTTGTGGTTTTGTGACAGTAGTCTTCATATTCTCCGTTGGTCAGTTCTCGAGTTCAAATTATAGTCTGCCTTTACTTAAGATGGAAATCTGTCAAAGCTTATTTCCTTCACCTTGCTTTAGTTGTATCCTCAGCTTGTATTAAGAAGTCTGATTTCTATATCCAATAGCGTTTTGTTATAGAATATTTTTCCATGGTGACCAAGAAAGCAAATGCATCAAAGCAAATGAACTGAATATTCTTCATTAACTTATATAGAATATGAATAAAGCAGGGTAAAAGGAAGTGGAAATATAAGAGCGTGAAGCAGTTAAGGAAATAGGTGGTTTCACTGCAAAATTGTGGCAAGGTGTAGCTCATTAATATCCAACTAATGCCTACATCAGTTAACATATACTGAATAAAGCGTAACATTTCAAGTATGGAATGTGGGTAAAAGGATAGCGTTTTTTAAAATAAATTGATTTTTGAGTTCTGGAACCATCTCATCTCTGGATTGAATAAGGACCAGCAGCAGCCTCTTGGCGGGGGCCAGAACATTTTAGTAGAGCAGGTGAGAAAGACTTCAGTAGTGCTGGTGCTTGGGTTAAACTTGGTTTAAAATTTTGTAGGACCTCACTGGCTTACCTGCTAAAATCCTAGGCTCAAGTGCTATTGACTTTTCCCATCCGAAGCAGATACTGTTTTGTTGATGGTGCTCTATCTGTTGAGGTGCGGGAAAGGAAGTGTCTTACACAAGGCAGTTACCTGAGTCATTGCGTTGAGGCTCAGAAAAGTCTCAGTCCTTTGCAACCTGTTTCTGAAGGCTCTGAAACAAGTGTAGCAAACTACTCATACAACGGCTTCTCTTTAGATTGACTGTAACATGTAGCCTTTATGTTTTGACCTGTTGTTTTAGTAGCTTTATCTGGATTCTGTTTTTGCAGAGCTGATCTTTTTTTTTTTTTTTTTTTTTGTACTTTTTCTGCCTTAAATATTTTTTGGGGTCAACATTTCAACCTCTAAATCTCTTTATATGCCTTAAATACTAAGGTAAGTGCTCGATATCACAGTTGTCCATGTCTTGGAATTTCCAGAGATGGGTGTACATATGGATATTGTGATGAGATCATCTTCCTTTTCATAATCCCAAGATTTGTCACTTTAGCAGTCATCATATAACTAAGCCTAAACAGTTCTAAATGCTGTTTTTCTTGCTTAGCTTTAGCCTGATTAGGTTCTAAACAGCTTATGCTCATGTTCACACATTGGTCTGGTATTTTAAGCCAGTGACAAGCATTTTGTGTTTATGTAGCTTTTATTCCACACACGGAGGTTATCTGTAAATGATTGAGGTTGAGCTTTTGACTTGGCCAGCTGCAGAAGATGCAGCCTTCTTCAGGTTGTTGGCAGAAGCCTCGTGGAGACTGGTGATTCTCTTTCCAAGAAAGATTTTTGAGACTCGATCATCAGCTCTGTTGTAAGTCAGAACAAAAATGCAAAAAATTCTTCAGGAAAAGTACTTTTCCACCCACATCTCTTAACAGAGGGTGCTGCTAGAGCTTTTGAGATCTAGTCTTGTCATCACACAAAATGATGCCAAAGACTGGTAGGCAGCTTGGTAGACACAGGATGGGTTCACATCTGTTCTGTCTGGTTTCTGGTGTAATTTTGACCTCACTGAAATAAGTTTTATGAATCTATTCGCATATTGCTAGACACTGACAGAACATGTTAGTTATCCAGCTTATTCCTTACTGTAAGTCACTCTGGTATGATCATTCTGTACTTTTAATTGTATCAATTCAAAGCCAATTTTAGTAACTGACGGTATCTTCTTTCTGTAATATTTGGTTTTGGATATGCCTTGGGGGATTCCAGTTATATAATGTAATGCTGAATGGACTGGTAAATCCAACAGTAAAATGTTTATAGGCATTCAACCACAATTGTAGAAAGCCTGTCAATTAAAAATACTCCAAAATAATAAACTCTGGTGATTTCTCAAAATCACGGTAACAAAATGGCAAATAAAATCAGATACATCATTGTGTCCCTGTAACTAAAACTTTGTCTCTTTATGAATAGTCTGCCTGTAAACACCGTTTTGGGGGTGTTATGTAATATTAAGGAAAAGACAATTGTCTTTGCCTGAAAATACAATTTGAAGTACAATGGTAGATTTTTCTTCTTAATTGTATGTATATCACTATATGATGAACAGCAATATAATAGTCCTTGGAGGACAACACAAATATAGCAATTAAGCAACAGCTAATTCTTCATTTGCACATCTTTTCCTCTCTCTCTCTTTCCCCCCAACTAACAAAGATGTACTGAGTTAATGGCCTGCTCTTACTTTTGTTTTGTATTTCTTTTGATCTTTATTCTAAGAGGTGAGACATTCTCTCATACGCTATTATTTTAGCATCTGAACTATAACTATATGCACTCCTCCTTCATCTGCAGATTCAAAAAGCACATGAAAAAGTGAGATACTTTCATGGCATCAAGTTCCTGTGATAATATGTTGAAAGGAAGTAAATCTGTTCCTTATTTTATCTCATCTTGTGTGCCAAATCTGAGTCTGTGCAATGTACATAGAATTCAAAATTGGAAATTACTTTTACCTCTGTGCATTTTCCTGACCAGCATGATACATTACAAATTCAAACAATGGTGCTGATTTCTGCTTGAATCAGAGCAGAAAATGGTTACATCTCCAAGTGGAAGAAACTTTGCAGTTTTGAAATCATTAGGAATTTTTAACTAAATCCATGAGAAACGAGATCTGGGATTAGAACCAGGCCTGAACAGTGCAGTTGTCTGCAGGAGTAGCTCAACTGGGCATCCCTATGTTATTCTGATAGTTCAAACATCTAGTTTCAAACAGCTTTCCCAAATATTTAGGGAGAAAGAGAGAACCTCCTTTATAAGCTGACCTTCATTCACTCTGAAGTGGCAAGATTAATTCGTGTTTTATGAAATAAGACATGGCTATGCATTTGCTGCAGGAACTCCTGATTGCTTTGTTCAGCAAGAATACCCTAAAAGAAGAAATGCTTCAGTAGAACTTGATCAGCAGCCTATGATATTGAAAGTAATGAGTGTGGGTGGGTAAAAAGACATTCTGGAAAATTTAGTTCTGTTAACACGGCCATTAAATTTTCAGCTTTGAAGCGTAAACACTCATGAAACATGCAACTGAACTTCAGTTTCTGTGGACTTGTACATGAAGAAACCAAGTTACCTTTTTCAGTGCTGTTTAGTTGCTGAGTAATACAAGGTGAAATAAAAGGGAGGACTTGGTGCTTTCTCTGTAAAATAACTTTTAGGACTTCTCATTTAAATAGAACTTTAGAGTAAATATCATGGGACTGCATTCAAAGCAGTAGTTGATCGGGAATACTAAATTTCTTTTTAAGTAAGCTTGTGTTTATAACTTACACTATAATGTATACATGATATTGTTAATCTGTAATAAAAGTCTCCATACAGGGAGTTAATAGAAGAGATATATTTTTGTATACTAGTCTGTAGATAAATGTCATTTTTGCTGTGAAATGAGTTCTCATTTGATGACTTGCCAGGCATACGGGAAAAGCCACGTTAGTCAGTTGGAATCAAGAGATTTTTGTTAATTCTGTTTGCTTTTAGGCTCACTTATGGTTCACGGTGTTCCTGTAAATTTTAGGTGCGTAGTTTTGTCACTACTGTGTGACACCCTAATTTATCTTATTATAAAACTATCTTTATCAGCTTTGACTTTTTTCCCCAATGAAATTTTTTTTCTTGAAGTCATCTCACCAGAGGAAGTATTTGATGACACTGCAGTTCATTGTGCAAAAACTATTCAGTGTAACCATTTATCTAGTTTGAAGAGTACATGTTGATAATATGTTATTATCCATTTGTGCTTCCATTTCACTCATGGTTCTTTTTTTTTTCTTATGCAGTCAACACACATTTTAATGCCATTAGGCTCAGCTCACTGCTCATATAATTTTATATTCAAACTAAAACTTAGAAGTTAAAAGTAGTGTTGTAGAAATCATTGCTTGAATGCTAACAAGAATTCACAGGAAATAAATGTCATGATGTATTTAATTCAATGAAAATGTACACCACTTGAATCTGCTTTAGAAATACATAATGCATTATGTGGAGTTTATTTTGAGACATGGAACAATTTTTGTCCAGAGTGCTTCTTGAACAAACATGGGCAGAATAAATCTGGAGGAATAACTACTCAATGTATAATTTTCTTACCTGCACTATTTGGGCTATTTCAAAGAAAATAAGGGTTCTTATTTATTGAAAAGAATCAGAATAGTTCTACTATTTTAAGGAATTAAACTGAAAGATCTTATAGTGGAGATTGCACTACTGAAGGAAGGTGGTATTTCAGCCTCCAAGCTCTTTCAAAATTGAAACCCTAGATTTTTTTATAATCTTAAATGAAAAGTATTGCATATTTAAATATAGGGCTTTGTGTATCATGAGTGTGAATATTTCTAAGCCATTTCAAAATGTCTGTTTTGTGCTAGACATTTTAGAAAATATTTATTAAAACCTTTAGCCCTTTATGAAAAGTTCTTGATACTTTTTATGGCTCCAGAAAGGCATGGTGTCTTAACCAGCTCTTATTTTGCAGTAGAACTTATGCTAAAGATTAATTAATCTGACAGATAATGTTGAATTTTTTCCCTGTAAGCAATTTGTCATTGGTTATGAACAAATACAGTTCAAATCCAAAGAAATACGGTCAGTGCTTTAGGCAAAATTCACAAAGCTACAATACATTTTGGAGCAAACAGTTATGACTTATGGGTACTTATATGGGTTAAAAAAAAACCTCAGAGGCATTAAAAATCTAGCAGAAACAGGTATATAAGACTAGTGTCTTAGATGAAGAAACTAACTGAGTTTGGACAAGGAAAAGGACACCATTTTAAATCATCACAATATAATCTGCTGATGCTACTTTGTGATGAACTCTATCAAGTCTCTCAATTGAGACAGGATATCATTTAGAAAGTGCATCACTGGCCAACAGATGAGCTTGCAGATGAAATAGAGTTGAGGATTTTTTGGCCTGTGTCATACAGGGACTTCTCACTTTACATAGGTGAAGTTCATACACCTTTTTCAAATGTAAAATGAGAGTCCCTTATAAGGCATAATCGTAGGAGTATCTCTTACAGTTTGGTAAGAGGCTCCTGTCATCATTCATTTCCACATCCCCACTAAACCCTCGATTGTGCTGAGAGAAACGTACTGCAAGTCTCTTCAGTGCCTCAGGAAACCAATCCAGATATAAACTGATCCAACAGGGAGAAAATAAATGAATTTTAACCCGGATCAGTTCCGCAGCATGTGCCTTTCCAGACAACTGTGCTTTCGCAAGTCAGAAGAGGGAAGGAATCGGTACAAAGCAGGCATGAATGCGGCTATGCATAGTAGTGGACCTGCATAAACCAACCTTGCTGGCAAAGGGAATGTTAATAAAATTGTACCCACACTGCCTGGTTTTCTGGTATTGCTAGTGCCTATTACTTGAAAACAGGCCTACCTTAGAAAAAAGGATGAGGTTCTCTTGAAATGTTTGGGAATTTTCTGAAAGAGTGCACGTGAGGTTCCTTTGCCTTCTGGTACTGCAGTAGCAAAGTTGTGTTCAGATCATATTTCTAAGTTGGTTGGTTTTTTTTCCCCCCTGCAACCCTGTGAGCAGGATATTGACTTTTATTTTAAAGAAAGACAGTAATTTTTATTAACTAAAATAATTCCAGTGTGTAACTCGATACAAAATAATGTGCCTTATACAGAGCTTTCGGCAGCACTGTATGCTTCAAATAGTTGCTTTCCTTTTTTTATCCTAGGCTGACATACAACTTGCTTTGTGCAAAGTGTTTACTGAATTGCAGGAAGCATCTTCTGTGGACCTTTCAGAAAGAGTTTTGCTTTTACAGAGTTTTGCTCTGGATTGAAGTTTGTTCTCATTCATTAAAATTTACAAGTGTGTGTGGATACTGTACTACATATTTTTTGTGTGTGGGTATGAGGGAGAGTGTGTATTCAGTGCTCTGGTTTTAAGCAACTGTCAGAATGATGCTGTCGTTTATGAACAACGCAGGCAACTTGCTTCATATTTTGGGCTATTCATACTCCCTGATTTTTTTTTTTCTTGCTTTTTCTATGCTTCATTTTTTTTCTTTTTAATGTAGAGCTCTTTTTGATTATGACAAGACTAAAGATAGTGGCCTTCCAAGTCAAGGATTGAACTTCAAATTTGGCGATATTCTCCATGTCATTAATGCTTCTGATGATGAATGGTGGCAAGCACGGCAGGTTACTCCAGATGGAGAAAGTGATGAAATTGGAGTTATCCCAAGCAAACGCAGGTATGTCATATTTTATTGACTTGAGATGTCTGCTTTTAAAATGTCTGATATGATTAATATGTATATTGCATATGCTTTACTCTGTTGTTAAATTTGTACCACATCAGGCACTTGTTTGGTATTTCTAGGGGTTTTTTTGGTGGTGTTCTTTTAAATATCTGTAGTGGGATTCTGACTAACTCAATAAGTTTGCCAAAATGCTGTTTAGTCTTAGGAGTTGAGTGCTGAAGTCAATAAAGGTGGTCCAAGTCCATTTTTCTGTTCTCACTGTAAACAAGTTATGGGTTTAATAACATTACATGTAGGTTTAATAATATTTCACCATTTATGTATGGAAATGTGCAAAGTGAATTTTATTCGAATCATGACACTGTCATGAATTCTTTCTACCTAAAAACTGGAAAACCGGCAAGCTTTCTTGGTATACCAGAGACACAAATAAGAGATGAGGAGGTCTGAATCTTAATATCCGCTGTTGATTCATAATTGTGTGATTCACTTATTGTGTCATGTTTTCTCTTTGTGCCTTCTGGATTTATTGAACCTGTATAATCACAAAATACTCGATACCCTCACAGTTCATCACTTGAGAAATAATACCCTACTGTTCCGATAGTCTGCCATTAGCAGGCTTCCATTTTCTGAATGTGTCATCAGCAATAAAATTCTGTATTACAAAAGGTACACCTATATGCTTACATCGTAACAAGTTATAACTTGAAGTTCTGGAATTTTGCTGATTTACTGTTTTTGTGTATGTTTTTGTGGTAGAGTCGAGAAAAAAGAACGAGCCCGTTTAAAGACAGTGAAATTCAATTCCAAAACAAGAGGAGATAAAGGGGTGAGTTAATGAAGTGCTAATTACACCTGGCATTGTGAATGATAACATTTTTCAGTGGCTTATGTATGCAGACTCAGCTTTGGTTTTTAGTGAAAAGATAAATCCTTTCAGATAGAAATAAAATAATTCTGAACACCAAAGTAAACTTTAGTTGCCAAAACACTGCAAATTGTTTGAAGTGTTAGCTTAGATATAGATACGATCATTAATACTGTCATGTAATAGGAGCTGAATGTACTAACCAAGTATTGAATAGTGCCATTTATAACAGCACTACAAGTGCTGTTTGTAAAGCAGTTTAGTCCTTTAGTGTGGATTGTACTCCTGGACTCCCTTGTTTTGGGAGTTGGCTTACTACCAATTGTCAGAAAAAGTAAAATGTTTCTTTAAGGCTTTTTTAAATTTATCTAGCAAACAAGACAGTAAAGCTCAACAGGGTCCCTATGATGAAATGAGGTTTTATGACGTATGTAGTTACGCAGGCAGCACAAAATAACTTCTTGTTTACAATTATGGATGTAGAAGTTTTAGAGAATTTCACGCAAGGACATAGGCCAGCAAAAACTCGACGCTAGTGCCATTGCTGACCAGGATCGGTCTTCCTCTCACAGCTGTTTTTTCTCACCACCATTCTCTACTGGTGCAAATACTGATGTACTGTACTCAAATCATATAAAATAACCAATGCAGATGAAAAATAACCCAATCCAAAAGAGGTCCTGGTTTTAATTTTAGTCAGTCCTTTGGTGCAGTTCAGTGCATGATGTGCAATCCCTGTCCTAGTATGCATGATGGGAATGGGTGGTGAGAAAACAGGGTAGCTGTGTAAGTAGTAATAGGAATGTTTGTAGTGAAATTATAGCAATTTCATAGTGGTAAAGCAGCCAATATTTTTTTTATTTTATTTTATTTTGAGGGTGAGGCGCTTTTGCAATGTTTTGGTCGTTTTGTAATTTGAGAAACAATTTCACAACCTTGTAATTTCTACCAGTAGTATATAACTAGTAATTTCAAGACTTAGGTATATGCATTTTAGACGTCAGGGCCTTCTAAAATAATAACATATTGTCATTTTTTAAAATCTGAAACATGCTTTAAGCTCCTGAGGAAGCTATTTCTTCAATAGTGATTATTTTTTTAATAGTGCTGATGCTGTGACATTAGTCAGTTGTTACTGTATATCCGAAAGATTCCTTTTACTTATTTGTTACAATGTTTTCATAACTTCAAAAACCACATATATAAAGTATTGAAGCTTCAATACTTTATCCTGATAGTAGAGGACTTTATACTTATAAGACTGTCAAATCCATGGGTATATCCCTCTGCTACATGGCAAAGAGTTTAGTTTATTAATGAAGAAAATGTCATGGTTTTACCTATAAGCATTTGTTCAAAAAGGAATAGTAACTCAAGTTATTTTCTGCTGAACAATTACGTAACTGTCTTGAGGATTCACTGGATTATTTGCATTTTTTTTCTGTTTTAGTACATTTAAATTTTGGTATTGGAATAAAATGTTATCAACTGATGTGTTAATTTTTAACCCGATCATTTTTGTAATTTGTAATCAATTTTTGTAATTTGAGTTCACTTTTTAGAAGTCACATAAAGAAAAAACAGCTTAAATACTTTATATTATTTTAATGACATTAAGTAATTTTTCAAATGTTACCATGTTCTTTGACAGATAATTGCATGGTTTTTAATTTGTCTACCAATAAACTGCAAACAGTTAATTAACAATGTATTTGAAGTAGCATTTTGACAATAGCGGGGTTTGAGCACTGTTGCTGTGTACTAGCATAGCACCAAAGAGATGCATGGAATACTGAGTGGAAAAGCAACTACGCTTGCCATTGATACAGAACTGCAGTTCTTTTTCTTTAGTAACATTTCATTTTGCAAACACGCTTACACTGTTCACAATCTTTTGCTTCAGCTGTAAATGTTTTAACATTTTGGTTTCTCCTTAAAGTATTCTTCCTGTATTTGTCATGGTGATATTTTTCCCAGTAAGTTGTCTGCACCATAACGTGCCTGTATATGATTATACTCCATGGACAGAATGAAATGCCAACTTTGTACAATTCTTCAAAATTCCTACATTAAAACCTTAAAGAATAACCCCAGTGATGGCAAACACTAAAATCCATGTTCCTTTCATTTTATGGAAAGCTAAAAAATCTGGAGCAGAAATGGTTAATTTTTTTCTTGTTCGTTCATTTCATATACACGTTTATCTCACTTTCTGTGCTGCTTCTGGTTTAATATATTCTTGCTTACGATGCCTGTTTATGATTTGCAGTGGGCTTATGAAAAATTTAATACAATTACTATGTGTTTTCAACTAATAAGCAATTCTCTCTAGCTTTTTATAATCGTGGTATCTTTTTAAAATAATCTTTTGGCTAATCTTTTATGCAAAATCAGTATAATATTACTTTTATTTTCCCTTTTTTTGGCAATGGAACTGACTCTGACCATTATACATGCAGTATATAAAATTTAATGTTAGTTCAGTAAGATTTACTGTACAGAAAGTTAAATAGTTATTGTTATGAAATATTTTCAAAATTAAAATGAAGAACGTAATTATGTTTTATGAAGTACAATAAATCAGCCACTCCTTTTATCTTAACTATACAAACTACAGAGTCTCCCCACCTCAGTTAAACTGCACCATTTTAGCTTTGTTACATTTATTTCCCCTATTCTTTTGCACGAGCTGAGGGTCTTGTCCACATGGAACAATGATATAGATGTGAGACTTCACTTTTTGCAATTCATGTTATAGTATTTTTCAGTATACTCAGTAAAGGTCTACTCCTGGGCATATTTCTTTGTTGCCATTGTTTCTAGATTGCATTAATCTTTCTGGTTATGAGAAATAAATTGCAATAGCTTGTTGAGTTCAGATAAAGAAGGTCAGGAGAACCATAACCTAAAACTTCCTCATGCCAACTATGGTTCCAGCAAGCACATGATTGGCTTGAAACCAGTTCTTTTGCCCATATGTCAGGTTGATAATTTACCAGTTCTTACAGTGGAACGACAGTTGTAGTCGAACACAGATGCCAGCCAATTAAAGGTTTTATGGATTTCCTACTTAACACAGTATTGCTATTTCCAGAGCTCAATGTCATCAGTTGTGTTCCCGTGGTACCATGTGCCTCTTTAACACCTGGTAATTTTAAGTAAACTTTTTTCAACTATGGTAATGAAAATATCACTGGATGTTTCGGTGTCTGATATTGCCAAGCAAGTCTGTATTAAAACAGATGGCCAGAAGGATAGTTAATACTCTGGCAGGATGCAGCTTATGTGTTGCACTATAGGCATTCTCTTGGGAAGGCCAAATGCTAGTTTTGTAATTGTACCAAAAAAGGTGGCCCGTCCTTTGAAAAAATTTTGTCCTATTTGACACCCCCAGTTGTTACTATATTTTGTTCCATACTTAATGCTGGTTAAAAAAGAGAATACATCTTTTTGCAGCTGTGTTGCATATAGTAGAGGAAGTTGAGCTCATGCTGGCTGAAGACAGCCAGACAATTACTTGAAAGTTAACATGCCCCAAATATTAGAAATAGCTGTTAATAGAGTCTTTAATGTATGAATTGACAATATTTTTTTTTAAAGAAGCTTTTAAAAAATGGTTCTGTGAAAGTTTTATTACTTCCTGCTGCTCATGGGCTCTGCTTGGTGTAGAAAGAAACAGTCCCCCTGCAGCACAGGGCCTCAAAACCAAGTTGGATATGTTCTTACTTTTGCCATCCTTCCCATAATAGAGTTTCTGCAAACAAAATGACAAAAACATGGCAAATTTCATGTCTTGGCAAAAGTAGTAAGATGATTCACTTATGCCTAAAGATGAAATGCAATTTCAGCTGGCTTCAAGTTAGCAGTATTAGTTCTAGGCATATTTGCAATGAAAATGTTACTAATTTATTTATACATCGAGTTTCTTTATTGACTTAGTAAATGAAAGCTGCTGTAGTCATGTAACATCTTCAGAAGACATGGCAGATATTACTAAATTGTGTGTTAATTATACCTGTAGACATACATATATAGAAATGAAAATACATTGATGCTCTCCATCACTTAGACAAGGAGCACAATAATAGTTTATATTCAAATAGGTGGATATTTATATGTCTATATAAGTAACAAGAAATTTTTGTAGCAACTGAGATGCAGAAATTCTTCAGCAACACAAACGGTTAATATCAGAAGTTGCTGAACACGATCCTTGGACATACAGAGTTTTTCACATGGTAATTCTCTTTAAATGCAGCCGTGGAAAAAATAATTGCCACAGTAAACAAATGAAATGAGTTTGTGTCTCTTTAAAGTTAATCTTGGTATTGGGATGCAGACTTACGTAGAGCAAAGTTGTTTCTTTCAGTGAACTTGAAATGAATTGCAATTGTGAAAGAATGAAACAAATAGTTTGATATGTTTTGGGTTTTTTTTGTTTTTAATTGTTTGGCTATTTTAGCCAGACACATTTCTTTTTTTTCCTTTTTTCCTCTTTCACTGTTACTTAGTTTTATTATAAGAGCATTCAGTACAATGCCACCTTTAAACTTCCATTTTTCTTTACTGTATGATATATTATTTAGCAGTTCTCACCAAAGTATTTGCAGTTTTGCCTTTGCAAATGAGTAACACTGGCAAATACTTCTGGTGTGCTGTTAGGATGTCAGCTGTTTGCAAAAACATGTGTAAAGCCTCAGCGGTTTTTTTTTTTTTTTTTTTTTTAATACTGTAACCCCTGTATTAGATCCTATCAGTTATTTAATTGACTTTGAGTTCATTATGGTTTGGCCATCTTATAGCAGTCTAGTTTTTCACATCCTTTTACACTCCCAGCAAGCCTGAATTTGTGAAATGTAGGTCAGGCCATGTAGGATAAACCAGCCTGCCCGTTCTCTCGGTAGTAAGCTTGTGAAATATGGAGGGTGTGAGCAAAGCCATGATTCTGATCTCTATTTTTAATGAGCGGAGAAGATAATGTTAAAATGGAATATGCACTGCATAATGTGGTTATAGGAGTCAGCTTCCACAAAGCTGCTGGTCTGGGCCTTTGTTCACACAGACATTAGACATCCTTTGTTTTGCCCCTCCTTCTCTTCTTCAGCAGTCATTCAATGACAAGCGTAAAAAGAACCTCTTTTCCCGAAAATTTCCCTTCTACAAGAACAAGGACCAGAGTGAGCAGGAAACCAGTGATATTGACCGTAAGTATGTGGCATTCGATGGAGAACGAAGCACAAGTAGAAGGGCCTGCTAGATTGCAGTAGGGTGTTACCATGGAGACAGTTTCATGAGCTGCAACAGGCTAACAAGGTTGAGGTGCCAATGACAAAAAAATCTACAAAATCAATACAACCGTTTCGTTTGCTGTTAAAGTAAAATTTAAACCAAGAATATCCTAGTTTGGAATAATACTGTTGAGTAACAGTGTATGTGTAACTGGAGGAGGTAGCACCTTCCAGCGTTGTCCGTGATGGTTCCTCATTTCTGACTTGGAGGAGAGCGCACAGCAACAAAGAAAGCGTAACGGAGCTTACCAGCTTCTCGAATCAGTCCCATTAACTACTTACTCTGAAGTCATTCCACTCTAATTTGGTTTTCTTAATGAAGAGAGGTTACTTTGATTTTCATCATTGTTGCCAGCACTAAAAAAAGTTTTGCGTAATTTCGCTAAGTCAGACCAGGTCCGCCACAAACTGCGTTCTCTACCATTTGCATCTCTGATTAAACTTCATGTGCCAGTCAGGTCAAATCCTATAGACTCGCCTTCCCCTGTGATGTTCTGGGAAACTGTCTCCTGTCGTAGCGCCAATTTTATATATTACTGACAATTATTTTCTTTGTGATTGTCTTTTTATTGCTTGCCCTCTGGGGACTACTGCAGGAGGTCCCTGACGACATGGGATCAAAAGGCCTGAGTAAGTGATCAAAATACTCCCAAGTTATTTTAACCTCCATCTGAAAAATTACTACTTTTTTTTTTTTTTAACAGATCTCTTTGAGACTGGTGCTCTACTGGCATAAGGAGGTTGAATCTAAAAATGTTTCATAGGGGTTTTTTGAGTTTGTAATGTTCTGGGGGTTTTTGCTTTCAGGAATGTATTGCTTTAAATTTATGTGATTATCACGTTAGAGTTCTTTTGTTGTTCAGAAGCTAACCAGCGCTTACTTGTTTGTACTTAATAGTACTGTGTTTTTAAATTTGGTGATTTTTTTTTTTAGTGTCACTTTTATATTGTCTTTGTGGTTTTATTTGTTTAAAAATAACCTATGGCTTTTTACAGTAATAGTACAACCATTGCCGTAATACTTGATCTAGTTACAGTTTTCAGTCCTCTTTCTAGGTGACTGATGTTTACAGCTTCTTGAAACAAAAAACTTTGCTTGACAAATGCCACAAGAATTTTTACGTCTGACTTATCTGAAGGCTTATGATGCTTTTTAGACCAGGTAGCGAGGTAGCTAATAAGGGAGACACATAAGCATTTGTTGTATTTCCTGCAGAAATGTTAACTGCTTCAGTACAGTAAGATTCAAAAGTTGCCGACTACTCTTAACAGATCTCGTTTTGTACACAGACACCACCACTGTACTAAGATGTCCCAAAAAACGTCGAGACCTTGTTTTCATCCCAGATATTAAAAACATACATTGTTATGTATTTCTGGAATAGTAAAATTAGTCATTAAAGATAAGTGACTAAAAGTCATTAAAGTTAACATTTTTTCCCAGGGAACAACTGTTATGCACAGTGTTCCTGAAATTACATGTAAGACATGGTGTACTTCTATATTTGGCCTCAATCATGAAGTAAAAATTCTAGTAGCTGTAACGTTAATTTTCCATTTCTGAAATGGCTAGTTTCAAGGAAATTCTTGTTCTAGAGCAGACCTTAGCGATCTTCATGGCCTTATGGTTTAGGGCAGATCATAAGCAGTCTTTACAGCCTTATGATCATACCTGGTTTAAACTATGTATTATGGTCTAGAAATGTCACTGTTCTGTTATAAACACAAATGGCTTCTGGCCTGTTTTTCAGCATGGTCAGACTTTCTGAAACTGCCTTACCACACTTAATGTGAGCTGTGTTACTTGGACTCCGCAAGACTGCTGTTCTTGTTGACATTTCAGGCTTTATGTCTTCACCAGTGGTGCCCATTATCAGACTATCGCAACACTTGTATTCTCAGTTGACGATGTCTCCCTTTCATGGTCTACCACGAGGCTTTTAAACGTCACTCTGCCTCTTCCATGACAACGTGGGCATTTTTTCCAAGACAAGAAAATGAAATGGGAGTAGATCCAAATTGCTGCTACTCTCAAACATTTGGAAATATTTGTCTGGTTTTCCTGCACAGGAAAGAAGTGAGGGAGTTCAGTCTAGCCAGAGATTTGTGGTTTAAAGATACTAGTTCGCTTTATCCAGAAACATTTCTAAAAGGTTAATTAGTGTATGTATGACAACTAGCATTTTGTAATGTGTCTTAATCACTGGAAGCATACTTGCTTCATAACTGTATTCTTACCTCTAGAGTCCCCTTGCTTCCTTCTCTTCAGTCTTGTAGGGGAGGAACCACATTGAATTTAATGTATTATAGAGGTTCCACAATATGTGTTAGCATATGCACACAGTTGGGTACGTAATTTCAAATTAATTGTATTTAATTGGTGTAGGTCAAACACAACCTGCTTGATGCAGTCTAAACCTGTGAATGTTAGTGGGGTTTGTTACAAACAGACACAGTCATTGGGTGCCATGAAAACTGATTCTTTATTATAAAGTTCAGCAATATCAAAGTTTGTATTTGTTCTCCAGACTTGTAGAATTTTCAGGTAACAGAATAGATTGATACCTGAAATTCTTCAATTGCATTCCTTTTTATGATAAAAATATTTAACGGAGTTACATAGCTTAAAGTAAGTATAAACATCTTGTAGCTACTGAAGTACTTTGTTTACTATGCAAAAGGCATGAAATTAATATAGATAGTCCAGAATTAAAGTCAGGAGC
Organism: Vanellus vanellus; assembly: GCF_965231255.1. Lineage (NCBI taxonomy): Eukaryota > Metazoa > Chordata > Aves > Charadriiformes > Charadriidae > Vanellus > Vanellus vanellus. Next base: position 15,736,989 of record NC_138913.1, read on the forward strand.
TTTTGAAAACAAAGTCAGGAGCTTTTGAAAACTAAACCATTACTGGGGGGAAAATTAAAATCTTAATTCTGCATTGCACTTCAAGTAAGCTATTTAATATACCATAGGAAAGTGTCTGTTACTGAACGTGCTACACTATATTTCCTGCAATATAGTCCAGTATTTTCTGCTACAAGACTCTTAATATGATCAATAAATTGCCTGCATAAAAATTGAAATGCATAATCCCATAGTTTTTGGACAACAAAATTCATCTTGAAATGAAAATCTAAAAATTGCAGGGTTACATGGGATCTAGGAATTAGTGTACTTTTTGTAATCTTATTTTGATGTGCTATATAATGTTTTTTTTTATTAACATCCATTCCTTTTGTATGAAATTAAGCTTGATCCTGAGAGCTATGAGAAGTACCTTAAAACTTTTATATGCAGTATGTATTGATTTCAGCATTTTGATGTCAGTATTGTCTTTCACCTGGATTATTTTGTGTCAATTTGCTTTCTTTTGGACTCATGCCATTAGTGTATGTTCCTTATTTTTTTTTCATTGTGTTGCAATTTCAGAGCATGTAACCTCTAATGCCAGCGATAGTGAAAGTAGTTACCGTAAGTGTTTTTAAGTTCTTTGTTTATTTAGAATCTTTGTTTAGTATCTCTTTCTTTGGTTTTGTTTGTCTGTCTTTTCTGGGTATTTACATGTTAAACAGAACTTGTCAATCACCTTCAGGTGAAAACCATACTCATGTTTTTGGTGGGGTACTGTAAATTCTGCTGTGTCTTTGTTTTTAAAAAAAACTAACTGGAGAGAATCATTGCAAACCTCCTTTATGGATATTTTAATTGCAACCTATTATTTTCTTAGTTCAGCTTAATTTAAATTAAATTCCTTTTTTTTTTCTAAAATTATGCAAGCTAGCTAGACCTATTAAAACCTAAATGTAAATTTAATGATAACAAATATAATTATATGTGGTTGAGCTTAATACTAGAAGCATAACGAAACTGTGTAATCTGTTAAATAGTGCAACAACCATCTACAGTTTTTCACAACTGATACTCAGATTTAATATTTATACACTTCTAATGAAAGTAAAGATAAGCAAACATGTATTTACCCTTGCTTTTAGCTTTCATTGATCTATTTTGTCAAGTGTGGGTGCTTAGTATGAACTGTCTTCAAAGCATACGACACACATTCAGTGCTGGAGTCAGTTATGATAAATTGGCATGCTAGGCACGCATACACGTTCTCTCTCTCTGAAGACGTGGTATCTTTTAAATACTAGACTGAGTTAGCTTTTTTTACTAGCCCAAGCTGCAGTACTATTTATTATTACCCAGGCTCCAGTAGGTCCAGTAGGACTACATGTTCACAGTGGGTAATGTGCCACATGATACTGCTCTGCAGTGCTTTAAAGTATCTTAAACCAGTCCCACTGGTCATTTCCAGTGACCAGCTCCTTGGTAAGGTCACACTCTCCGGACTTGGAACCCAGCCAGGATAGAGCAGAGCAGGAAGATGGTAAAAGTTGAGGATTTGAAGAGGAATGCAAAAAGAAGGAACAGTAAAAGTCACGCAGTGTGACACTGACCAGCTCATGCTTACCTGCTAACTGTATAACGGGCACTTCAGAAACGGATATTATTTATGTTAGGGTAATAAGGAAGGTGGTTCATTAACAGATACATTTGTTTGGAAGCTGAACATGATCAGAGGTGATGATCCATATTTTTTCTTCCAGATGATTACACTCAAGGGGAGAATTTACACATGTATATAAAATGCTAACAGTGTTGTAGACTGTAATTGAAAAGAAACCAGCTGGGGGAGGCATTTGTGTTCCCTGAAAATTACACAAAATAGAGCATGTGTAGAAGTTGCCGTTGACAAACTTAGAAATTTTAACCATTTTTAATGACACACCATTAAAACTATCTAATCATGACTGTTTCTTCATAAATCTGCTGCTTTCCTCTCTTCCGCACCCTACCCTCCCAAGGTTTTTCTCAGAGCTTGCTCTATTTATGTTTACAGCTTGTTATTGGTACTACTAATTAGTTTTTTACTCCATTGTTACTTGAGAAGCCCTGATTTTATTATGAATGTCATGGATTTGCTTGTCTGAATGTGTAATTCCAAGCACTTTTTATTAAAATATCTTTTTTAATTTCTTCTTACTGCTGTCTAATATGAAAGTTATCTTGATTACAGATGAGTACGGTTGTTCAAAAGGTTCATTCTATTAATATTCATTTTTCCAAAGTATTGAAAAGCCGTGACAATATATACTTTTTGCCCTCAGTCAGGGGATGCTTTTTACTTGTTACTATCTCTTTAGTAGTTTGCTTAACTAATTTTTGACCTTATAGCAATGTGACTTCTCCAAAGAAGCATCTTACTATATGGGAGCTGGATCTTTCATAGATGAGTTGACAGTTGGTGATTCCCTATTCCTCTCCCTAGGTTAAAAAGGGTTCTGAAAGTATATACTGTCCTTCTGAAATTCATTTGCATGAGTAACTTTCTGAGATATTAAAATATACAGGTTGCATGTTTTCATGTCTGTCTTAAGGTATTCCTCACTTGCAGTAACTTACAGAATTAAAATCTTCATTCGTGTATTGCTGTAGTACAGTTTGAATGCAAATTTATTGCAAATAAGAGAAATATTTCTCTTAATCAAATTGTAAACTTTAGATTTAAAAGATCAATGGTATTTGGTAGGAATTAAAGAATAGATATGTAGAAGCAATATATGAATTTATAAAAGCCTTTGTTTGCCATCTGTTTCTGTACAACTGTGGTGTAGCATTGGTATGTTCCTTTGCCTGTTATAAGTATGGCTTACGAATTCCAAAGAATGTACCACAATTACACAAGTTGAGTTATTGAAGGACCGTATTTTATTCAAAGTTCATAGTAATGTCATATAATTTGAGCTTGTATCTTCAGAATTATAAATTCCCTGCTTTCATGGAGTTAAGCTTAGTGATTGCATTGCAGGAAATCTTACTCAGAGATATCTTGTTAGATTAGAAATAATCTTTTAGAGAGGTGGCAACTGAGGTATATTTCAGATGCTTTCACTAACATTTAAAAAACCTGCAGCTGTCAAAGATCAAAATTCAGCTATTTTAGTTTCATTCACTGCTGATGTGCTTTCTGGAGCTGAGAACAATACAAAAGCATTCTTTGTTTTCAACTTTGTCTTTAAAAATTCATTAATAAAATAACTACTTAGTATATACAGTCATATTTTTTGATACAATTAGAGTGGTTGAAGATGTTTATATAAGTGCCACTTTGTGATAAAGTTAATAAAACGCACACCTTGACATACATGATTTCAGCCCTATATAAATACAGAAAAATGTTATTGTTAATGGTGGCTTCAAAGTGTGGAGAATGTTCATGATGAAGGTGGCGTTGCCTCTAGCAGTGAATGACAGCATGCATGCATTTCATTCAGGGAAATGTGTACAAGAGCATTTCAGTAATGCTTTAAAATTCTTCTTGTGCTTGGTGTCAGTTTGACATGCTAACATAAACCAGGAAATTATTTATACTGTATGTGTCTTATGCTTTAACATTTTGTGTTTGGCTTATCTTTGTGATTCTTCATTGCTCTTGAAAAATGTCCTTCATCAGTATCATTGCAATGCATATTACTGAGGAATGTCTGTATCGTTATAGTTCATTGAATGACTCTATTTAAATATGTTGGTTTAGAAAAAAATACATAGATATGTCTTTGCATTTACGTTTTAGGCGGCCAAGAGGAATATGTCTTGTCGTACGAACCAGTCAATCAACAAGAAGGTTTGTAGATTTCACTTAGTATAAAATAAATATCATCTGAATTATCAGAATGCTTCATGTGCCCTTATGTACTGAGCACCATGATAGACTTCCTTACTGTTTTGAATGTGTTACCATTATTGAAATGATAAAGCATAAAGGTTTAAATCATTAAATGCAATTGCTAAATTACTTAGTGTAAAATCCAAAGGTATGCTACTTACAATAACTTGTGTGGTTTGCATTGCATAGGGAAAATATGGTTTAACAGTTTTGTCAGTGTGAACCTCAGAAATTATCATTTTCTTCTATTTCCTATTGCTTTAGCATTCTCACTGTTGCAGTTCCTTTTTTCTCTCACAGCAAAAAAAAATTGAAATGTCTCTAAAACATGGCAGTCTCCGATTTCTGTATGGGCTTCTTATATGGCTAATTTGGTTAGCAATTGCCAAGTGATTTTTATTTTTTTTTTTTTTCAGTAAAAAAATAATTGCTAATGAAATGGAAATTGATAGGAGAAAATATTTTCTCACATTTGCATTTAAAATAAAATGCTTTTCACTGATTTCCGATGGAATGCTATAATTTCCTTTTCACCTTGGTCCTGACCTTGCTTCACTGTTTATAATAAACGATGTCCTTTGGGAATACGTGATGTCTGTTACCTATCAAATAAGGTTGCAGTCAAAGTAAATATACATCATGTACATGAATTTTGAGTGTCAAAATTTTTATTTTTGGTTTCATGCAGTCAGTGGCACAGCCCAGTTGCTTTTAGTAGCATTCAGGAACACGTGTGCCTGCATAGCCTGTCCACATTGACTTGTTAATCGTTGCATATAGGCTCCATTTCATCAGTAAGCTTCCAGAAGTAGTAAAAAATTATTATATGAGACTAACACAAACTACATTATTTACATCATATAATTTATAGTTTTGGTAGGCTCCACATAAAATCATGGGTGAGAAATGCATGTTAAGACCATGCTTGAAACAGGGGAATGGGAGGCCCTTTTCGATGTGCTAAGCAAGCTATGCATAAGCTAGGGAGATGGAGGTTTGTTACCCTCAAATGAGCAGCTGCTGGATCTGTGTGTGTAGGCGCACCAGAGGGTCTCACCAAATGAGAAACGTTTTTTTACCTGCCATTAGCTTCCCAGATTCTGATAGCTTAACGGTTTAGTGAGAACGATAGTAATATCAAGTGAATTAATGTCAAGGTTGAAGAGAAAAGATGTGAATGAGACTTCGCACAAGTCAATGGTTTAGTAGCTATCATATTGTAAACCTAAAGATTTTAGAGGGCTAAGTGCTTTGGCATTTAAATACATGACTGTAGTTCCCTTTGAATCTAACATAGTGTATGGCTCATAAAAGAGCGAGCACCTCGTTTCTTTGCTTAGGAGCAGTAATGCATTCCCTGTATGTTTTCTGCATTTGTCCACTAATTCACTTCCATGGTAATTTTTAATTATTTTGGTTTTTTAAGAAGCCCAGAGCAATAAAGAACTGTAATGATCAAAAGAGATTTAAAGATGCTTGGACTTGAGACACTGGTGGGCCACCCTTAGTCTTTAAGCAAAGGTGTTTGTTACTAAATTAATAGGTTCACAATTACTGGATCCAAGACAGTCATTCTGTGAATATATTAATAGCCTGGAAAAGAAATAGTTCTGAGAGTCAAATTAAAATATATTTTGTAGGTCGGACTTTATTTAATTTGGTCTTATTTATGCAGTAAAGACAGATTGAACCTAAATACAGCTGAAATGATATGCCAAGATGATTAGGCATTATTGTCTTCATGGTTCTTGGAGTATAATGAGGTATTTTCTGCTTAAGCTTAATTTCCAACCAAAAGCCCTTTATGACTTTATAAAAAATTAAGCAGCTTTTTATAAGTGTGTTAATAGTTACAGAAGCTATATATAGTTGAGTCTACTCATATGAGTATGTAATTGTTGTCTTAGAGGAAAAGAAGCAACTTCTCCCAACACAGAACTAGAATTTGACAAACTGCTACTGCTTAGGTACCTCTTTGAAGTGAAAAGATATTCAAACTTCCCCCTTTTGCTTTTTTTATTCGAATGAAGGATGTTACTTTGCGGGGGGGGAAGGGGGAAGGAGAGGAGACGAATTGCCAAAGACTTCATAATTCAAGACTCATCTTCAGTCACCCAGGGTGGTGATTTAAGAGTGTAGATCTAACATCTTACTGTGACTATGGTAATAATTGGTTTACATTCTTCAACATGTTTTTCTTCTCTTTAGGAGTACGTATTATTTTAGGTATTAAGATCATTACAATGTGATAAAGCTTATTTTGCTGAACTGTAAAAGTTAGCAATCATACTGAAATGTAACTGATATTATTCCTTTATGTTTAATAGTCAATTACACTCGACCTGTGATTGTTTTGGGACCCATGAAAGACAGAATAAATGATGATCTGATCTCAGAATTTCCAGACAAGTTTGGCTCATGTGTTCCACGTAAGTCTCAGCAAATACTAAAGCAATTCTAAATGATTTTTTCTGTTAATTTTCTTGCTAGACATCCTCTGTATGTTGAGTTAAAAAAAAGTTAATATACTGTCTAAACTTTTTAACCCTATCTTAATTGTTAGTCATGTCTTTGCTTGTGACAATTTTGCAGTATAAATGGGGGACTATTTTTGGATATTTTAGGGAGAAAAGTCACTGTTTTTTGTTTTGCTTTAAAAATTATTGGTTTATATTTAAAGATACTACTAGACCAAAACGAGATTATGAGGTGGATGGACGTGATTACCATTTTGTCACTTCTCGAGAGCAAATGGAGAAGGATATTCAGGATCACAAATTCATTGAAGCTGGCCAGTACAATAATCATCTCTATGGAACAAGTGTGCAATCAGTGCGAGAAGTAGCAGAAAAGGTAAATCAGTGCCAGTTGCTTTCATTTACCGAGGTGATTATCTGACTGTGCTGACAGGGGAAAAGAGAAGAATGGCAAGAAGCCATTAGGAACCCTATGACTTTGAAAGGAATTTGTACAATACTAGAAACAAAGTACGTTGTCACAAATGCATTTAGGGAAATAATGAAGCTTTGGAATAATGAAAGCATTGTGATTTAATTACGGGAAAAGAGCAACCATAGTGTTTGCCCTTTTATAAAAAAGAGAATAGAGAAGAAATAATTGGAATTACCGGCTAATTAGCCTAGCTTACATATGTAGATCATTAACTAATTAAGAACGGTGGTGGTGGAGTTGATAAATATGATGATCCATTTGATATAGACCTGTGCAGAAGAAAATTTGTTAAAATGTTATTCTTCATGGATTTAGCTGGCAAAGGGAAAAGAGTAAATGTAATAAACTCAATTTTAGAAGGTCTTTTTACATAACTACCACTACATTTTGAAGGCTGACCTTACTATTTTTATCTTGAACAGATTTTAGTTAACTATTTCTTGCAAAATCTAAATATTTCTTAAAGTTTACTTGAGCTCTCTGAAAAAGAGTGGGGGAAAAGGAAGCATGTTTCTTAAAGTAACACACTTGTTTTAAAGAAAAATTTCTGGTGAAAATTCTTTACAAATGTTCCATGTTACATTGAGTGTTGTTCTACTGCTTTACAAATATGGTGCTTTTAGAGCAGACGATGTTACCTGATCTGTATAAGAAAAGAAACAGCTATTTTCTAGGTTGGAGCTCACAAGTGTGAGCACTTTCAGTCTGGACACGTAGAGGGTAACTGCGGTTAATCCATGTGACAGAGGAGTGTAGTTAGTCCTCTGGAAAACAACGTAGACCATTCTGGCCCCATGGCTGAGTATTGTTATTTCTGGCAAGTGTAATTTACTGGAATAAAAAACAGGGCAGACATGGTGAGATCCTGTGGTTCCTGTCATGAAGTTTTCTTCTGCTGTCTTTACCTCACCCTATGGAATAGAACCTGTCCCTGTGGTATATAGTGAGAAAAGTAAAGGAAACAAAATTAATTACGAAATTGTTAAAGTAAACGAACAGGACTTTGTATGGGAGGCTGAACGAAGTTGTGAAACCATCATATGTGGTTAAATGATGAAACTATTTATTGAACAGCTTAAACATTATAAACCTGTTGGCAGTTGCTTCACCTGGTAGCACAGATATGATCTTTCAGTTCCATCCTAGACCTGAACTTGGCTGTGTTCTCTTGCATATCTAGTGGGATTATTAAGATACAAAATGTTTGTGAATCTTTTATAAGCTGACATTAAGAACAAAGTACTACCAGATGTCTGCATGCTATTAAATCTCTTGGACAGGCACCGTGGGACTTTGGATAGATGCAGCAATTTCTCAGTTCCAGCTAACATTATTTTTCTGGGGAACAATGGCTTGTCCCTCAGAACTTGATCTCAAAATCGTGACAGGGCTGCAAACTGGTCGGTCTGGAGCTACTCCCTCCTTGTATTCCTCTCCATCTCACTTGAGATGAGTGTCTTCAGTGGGTCTTATTACGGGGATACAAAAGATGATTTCTAAGTTTTTCTATGATGAATTTAGGGGAAGACAGAACGGAAGTGACTGCTACTACCCCAAAAGTACCAGAGGTAGTATTCTTGCAATGGCTTTAAATTGTGTTCATTTGCCCATGCTTCTAGCTGATCCCTATCTTTCTCATTTCCTTATTTATAATGGACACAGCTAAAGATGCTTTTTGATGTCATAATTCAGTTATTGTAAAAGGCACTGAGTGCTGTGCTGTGTTTCTCAGTCATAGAATCATCTAGGTTGGAAGGGACCTTTAAGATCGAGTCCAAGCATCAACCTAACACTACCAAAACCACCACTAAACCATGTCCCTAAGCACCACGTCTATCCATCTTTTAAATACCTCCAGGGATGGCGATTCCACCACTTCTCTGGGCAGCCTGTTCCAATTTTTGATAAAGCTTTCGGTGAAGAGTTTTTTCCTAATACCCAGTTTAAACCTCCCCTGGCACAACGTGAGGTCTTTTCCAATCTTGTCAGATGCAGTGCAAGTAATATGTAAAATACTGTTTAACTGCACTGCGCAAAAAGCAAAATAACTTCCCTGGATGAAAACATAATAATTGTGACATTAAGTACTTGCAGTTCTTCCTTGTCTTCCAAATCTTTACTTGAAAGGAATTTTTCATAATCTCTTTTCTTTGGAACTGCTACCAGCTTGCAGATCTGTCTTAGGCCACTGTTAATGCTCGTTCATTATTGCTTTGGCATAAACTGTCACAGTTATGTTCCATAAGGTGCAGCAGGGCTACTATGCTGGCAGTCTAGTCCTCCACCCTTTGCCTGAAATCTTTTGGTACCTTGCGTAAGTTGTTGGGCCAAACACAGCAAATACTAAGTGTGTAATCCCAAAAAGGAAAATGGACTGGGTAATGCTCTTAATTCTCAATTCCCAGAGCAGGTGCCACATTTAAAGGGAAGCCATTTGAAAGATGTAGACAGGTCAGCATGTGTAGTAAAATACTCTGCTAGAACACACAAACATGTTTCTTAAGTGGTCCTAGTCAGTATGCAGATCTGGGAAATATCTATCATCGGTTGAAAACAAGCGGATAGGTATTCTTCACATGGGAAGAACACTTCTATCCTCCTCACAATTCCTGAAATAAAATTCTGTAGTTTTGTTGTGCAAGGGATCACATGTAAATGATCCTAGTGATCTCTACTGCTAGGAAGCAGAAACGTGTCAGTCATTTCAGTCTGCAGTCACTTTCTTGCTCTTTAATGTGCCCTCCAGGAATGATCTCCCAGGAGTTCAGCAAGGGCGTTGTATGATATGAGTAACCTTTGGGTTTGTGGTGTTTGTGGGTTTGTATCCTGGCTCACAGAATTCTGCCTTTCACGTTGGTCTCCTGCTAAAGAAAAAGCTTTTCTTATTTTAGTCACCTGACAGTGTTTTCCTATTCCTCTCCCCCCATCCCTTTCTAAAATGGTGGTACGCCAAATTACTCCTATGCTACTCAGAAAAGAAAGAAATGTGTGTGAGGTGGAAATTAGCGTATCAGAGACGAGAGGAGCTGAGGAAGAGCCTTTGAGATGAGGTATCCCAAAGAGCTGGAAAATAGCTTATAATGGGAGAATAAAGGTGGGGAGAAAAGCAGCCCTACCACATTGTCTTCTAACTACCCAAGGAATGGTTAAGTTATATATGTTTTTCAAGAGCTGAAAAGATAATTGACCTGAATAAATTGCATTCACCATCTCAAACTTGGTATTCTACCGTGTGGTATCTGGGGGGAGGAGAGAGCTTGTGTTCACTTCCATCTAACGATTCTGATGGTGGCATATTTCCCTGCCATCAGGGGTGGTTACTACCTCGGGCATGCCAGCTAAATCATCTGGCTCCTCGCTAAACTGCATCTGTGACGTGGCCACCTCTCTAAAGGATCCTCAAATTATTAAAAAATAATAAAAAATAATCATTTTTGTGGTGTGGTTGAAGTACAGCTGTTTCACTGGATGATTCTACATTGTTGATTGGGCTGTAGCCTTTGGTGGAGAAAGGAAGAAGGGTCCAGGAACATCTCAAATGATGTATGATCCCAACAGAGGAGCATTGTGAAACCTTGTGCCAAAGCGGTGAAATCATAATATCATTGATGCAAATGCTCTAATTTTGTTGGCTTCAGTGGGGACGTGTTTTTTTCTTCTAAACTAATATGCTATGCATAGCTGTGACTTAAACTTTGCTTAGTGTCGTTTTCCCTTCTCTCTCACTTTTTAGGGTAAACATTGCATTCTTGATGTTTCTGGTAATGCGATTAAAAGGTTGCAGATTGCCCAGCTGTACCCAATCTCCATTTTTATTAAACCCAAAACAGTGGAAAATATCATGTGAGTAAAAGTACCTCAGGCTAAATTCTTTGAGACTGTCATTGTATTTGAAAAGCCAACTGCAAGTTATGTGAAGACAACTATAATACTTGCATTTTAAATAATATTTAATTTCCTGAGTTTAACTTCTGGGGACTTTGAAGATGGGGTTTCTAGTCCAAATTAAAGAGCTTGAGGACAAATGTCATTGTGCTAAATTCCATGCAACATAGTGTCAGAACAGCTTATTCCCACTCCAAACTTTGCTTAGGTGTGTCATTTAGGAGACTGCCTCTTAATAGGGTTAATACTCAGACAAGAGTTTAAAATTTTATTTCAAAAGACTCCAAGTGTTTGATAGTAGTTTTTAAAGGTATAATGTTTTCAATTTCAGGGAAATGAATAAACGTTTAACAGAGGAGCAGGCCAGGAAGACATTTGAGAGAGCCATGAAACTGGAGCAAGAATTTACTGAACACTTCACAGGTGTGTTTTGATCGGGACTGTTCCCTTGCCAGAGTTGAAATTCTATTGCTTGCTGTAAAATAATAATTGCCTCGCCACTGAGATAAGGCTGAACTTTGTTTTCTGGCGGAACTGTGATTGTTTTGAGGCATAGAGCCATCTTAGTACCTCTCCACTGATTTCAATTTGATCAATTAATTCAATATATACAAAAATTTACTGGGAGCTTAATTTAGGTATTAAAAACTGTGAGACTTTCTGCTGTTTTCCTAGGTATTGTAAGGCAGATGTTTGCTTTGTTGATAAATTGTACGCTTAAAGCTTTTTATTTGCAGAGCTGAGATTGCTTGGCAAAGCTCCCTGTAGAAAATTATTCATTTCCATTTCTTTTTAAATCAAGAAGTAAAGAATGATGGTAATTAATTAAGCCTCTGGAAATTGGGCACTACAGTGCTATGGTACTTAGCAAATCAAATTTGTCTATGCCATGGACCTAACTGTAATAGCAAGGGATGGGCTGCAAGCACTCAAACTGCCCTAATTGTTTACATTGTGGCTTGAAGTAGGAGGAGGTTGATCAAGTTAGGACCTTCAGGAGGACAGAAAGGAGCCTTCACTATTCTTGTCCTAGATGAACACTCGCTCCTTTCCCTCCTGTTATGTTCTCTTTTGCAGTGTTTCAGTGTTTGCTGCCCCATTCAACTCCTTCCTGTGATGTGACTCCTTTGCCCAATTCCTTCTTCCGCATCTTATGTGGGCAGAGCTGTGACTGCAACAGTCCGCTCCACCTGGGCAGAGACACAGGAGGGGGTGGTGGCTTCACATGGGAAGCAGATAGAGAAACCAGTAGACTCCCTGCCCCAGACTTCCCATTGCCTAGTGCTCAGGGTCATGTTTCATTTCAGAAATATAAGGCTTGTTGACAAAGGAAGATGGCAATGGTTAGACTTCTGTCCTTGATAATGCAGCTCACACCAGAAGTCCTTTTCTGAATCTGTTTGAGATACTTGAAAACATACTCCTTACAATTAGGAGGCTGACACCGCATGAGTCAGGTGTGAAAACAGAATGTGTGAGCATTCCCTAATCTGTAAAAAAAAAAAAAAAAAAAAAGGCAACAAACAAAGCAAACAAACAAACAAAAAAACCAAACCCAAACCACATCATGTAGGGTAACTGAAATCAACTTCATCAGTAGGTTAAGTTTAAACAGACTTAAACTTTGCACTGAAGCACATGAAAAGTGCATCCATCTTCTCTTTTGAGGGCATTGAGTTTTGGAAGAGGTGTGGTTAAACATAGCTGGACAGAAGTAAGATGTTGCAGCTTATGACTATTTGCATTGCAAAGACATATCTAAACCTTTCTAAAGCACTGTTGTGCTGTGAACATTATGCTTGACCTATAATAATTGAACAGCCTCCTCCCACAGGCACTACGACAATGGGCTGCAGATAGGGACACATTTTATGAGATGGGAATGATGAGTAGGAATAAAAAGGAAGTAATTTGCGTGAAAGCAAAGCTCGGAAGCAGCAATAATATTAGTGCACAATGGAGTGAGTCTGGCCTGCCTCCACAATTATCTTTCAAGCTAAACTTTGTTTCTTGGATTATCAACACTGAGGTGGTGATCCTAATTAAAAAAGTTGCCATCTCATGGTGATTGCTTTTTCGGACTGAAGTGTGGTAAGAACAGCTCAAACTTCATCCTCATTTTCACCAGACCATACTTTACTCTGATATGTCAGAACACATCCATATTGGCTCATTTCTAATTATTTTCTGGCCTTGGAGGAAATATATCTAACTTACACCATCTGAATATAAATTGCACTTTTAACTATGTAAGGAAGCCTGTTGTCTATAAAACTTAAATCTATAGGTGGGGCAACAAACTCCCTGAGTTTTGGCCAAACTCCCTTTGGCCAAAAGCAAAGGTAGCGCTAGCTGGTAGAAATCCCAACATCAGCCAGCCTTGCTATGAGGTTTCAGGATCCAGTTGAGGAGTTCACCGTTCTGCGTTATACCAAGTCTGACTCAGACTAACTGCATGTGAGGATGCAGCCCTGTACTCTGTCTTGCCTTGTTGTGGTGGAAACACACAGGAAAGCTGGACCAAAAAGAATACTGGAGGATGCAAATTGACTCAGGCAAATGCTAACATGTGGTTAGGAAAAGCAAAAAAACCTCCTCAGTTGTATGTGCTATACTTGCAGTAAAGTGAAAACCACTTCCTAACCCCAAGCCTCTGAGTGGGAGAGTGCTTTGTGGGTCCTGCAGTACTATCAATGATGTGCTTCACTCCATCACAGAAAGGAGAAATCTCAGTGGGTGTCCATTCCTTCAGCAATCTAAAATCCTCTTGCCACTCAGAGAAAAGAACAGCTTGGCTTGGAGCATCTTGGTTTCTGTACAGAACTAGGAAGGATGATTGCTGATTGCCCCATTATGTTTTGCAGCTATTGTTCAAGGAGACACACTGGAAGAAATCTACAACCAAGTGAAACAGATCATAGAGGAACAGTCTGGGCCTTACATCTGGGTTCCAGCAAAGGAAAAATTATGAAAACAGATTTTTATTTTTCATTTTCTAACTGACATCACCTACTACGTCTGACGACTCTTAAGCCCTTCCAGTGGAGCCTGCCTCTAGTTCTTTCCAGCGTGGTTCATACCCTAACCATCACATTCTGCAGTTCCCATAATGCTTTACATTGGGTGTCTCTCTTAGTTTAAATAATTTGTATTATTGTGTGTTGTTGGTTTGCCATTTTTCAAACATGACAGTGGAATGGCCTGACCAGCTATTAGTTTGGGGTGGGGGTGGGAGGGAATTGCTTGATAAAATTCCTTAATGTTTAAGGGAGAGTAACTTTCAAAGATTTTTCAAAAAAGCTTTATAGACATTCTTTTAAAATTTCATAACAATTGAAAGAAAAGTTGTATTCAAGGAAGTTGTAACTCATGAGTAACTTTGCACGCTTAACTTTAATAGCATGGTTTGGTCAGGGCAATCAATTTCAGGTTTTATTTTCTAAGTTAAATTCTATTCTCAGTATATTTTCTTTTCCAGGCAGTTAGAGAGAAACTTTGAAATTTTGAGTTAACATTTTCATTAACTCTCATTACTACTCCTCAAGGGATATTCATTTTCATAATTTCATATGGATATTCTTATAATCTATTTTTTCATTTTTTTGCCAATAAAGTTGCTAGGGAAAAAGATGTGTAATGTTTTTAATCTTCCTCGTGAAACACTATTTATAGTGTCTTACAGAAATTGTTTATAGATAATGGTCATCACACTTTTTGAGCCTAAAATATATTTAGGTGCTAGGAAACCTTGTCTTTTTCAGAGGAATGCCAAATTTCCATTGGCAGTAATACAGAAAACAGCTGCAGAGATGGTCATTAGGGCAATGAGAGAATGATTCGTAGCCTAAAAATGTGTGTGTTCTTAGGGGTCAGATTTTAATGAATATTTTACCCACAATAACTGCCTATTTTGTTATAATAAATATATATATATTAAACTTTCTTTAACTAAACTCTGTAACTATGGGAATTATTTTCTTTACATAGTTGCGCACACGTATAAATATATATATATAAAATATATATTTTTCTTTTACCACCTACTCCTAGCTTTTTGTTTTGAATAAAAATACAAATTAGAATTTACCTTCCTTAATCATGAGAAATCAAATGGGCTATGATGGCTGGGCATAAAGTCCAGGGAATATTAGTTGCAAGAAAAAAAAAAAAAAAGGGCAAGTTCTCCTCTTTTCTATGGAATTTCAGGTGTTTGTCTTCCCCCACCATCCCCCCTGTAATATGCATGTCTTAACCAAAGGGAGAATTCAGAGTCAATGATACATTTTATTTTTCTGTATATGTTCAGATTGCATAGGCACAAGATCTTCCGTTTGCAATGCACAAATGTCTGTGCCGAATATTATAAATACTTTGTACCAAAACATGGAACTACCTTCAGTAATGAAATTCTGGAATTCCCGTATTATTTGGTACCTGCCATTGCTTGTTTGAAACCGATTGTTTATAAGAGGGATGTACTTATGGCAGTCACGGGGCAGCCACACAACCAAATTAGCTTTGGTTTGTAAAGAACTATCAACACTATCCATTCCATTTGTTAGAAAGAGGAGAACAGCTAATAAACTTTATTGTACAATATATTTGTCAAGTGTGTTTTTAATCAAAAGAAATACAGGTGCTGTAGCATTTTAACATAATTGACTCGGACTGTAAATGAAAATAATGTGTTAGAGGAACACTGGTGACCAGATTGGAGCTAGTGAAGTTTTTACATTAAAACTTGGGACACGAATATTGCTGGTGTTATGTGGAATGCTTATAAGACTTACAGTAAGTGTAAGATGCTGGTGTATGGCCCAAAATGATTTTTTTAATTTTTCTAGATTTGTGAAGTAGGTATGCTGTCTTTCTGAGACTCTATGGAAGTCTACGGAAGTGAGAGGTGTATAAGATTGATGCAACTTTTGATAAATAATGTTATGAATTTTTAAAGGGGCTAAAAGTGTACTGTAGTCTGCCTCTTTGAAAGTGACTGAATATTTGAGGTATGTAGTGAGACATCTTAAAACGGACTAACCTAAAAAAAAAAAAGGATCTAAATCTCAGCTATCAAATCTGCAAACAATAATAACATCTGAGATCTCTATATTGTATACACCTTTTTTTACCTCTTTTTTTAACCCATCAGAAAGAGTCCTGTTCAGCTGAGTAGATATGTGAGGAATTACCCTCTCATATTTATTGAAGTGTCTGAATAACATAAACAGGTGTTTGTCATGTACTAGGCAGGTGTCACCAACTACTCCACCAAGACTCAAGTCCACATGGGTGTCATGCCAAAGTGAAAACAAGTTTTGGATCAACAAAACCCAGAGGTCTCTGGGGTATTTTCTTTGCATTTTTGGTTTTGTTTGTTTCAGGTGCTGCCCTTGAGCCCTGGCAGAAAAGTTGATTCTCACAGCCCTGATGCTCCTAATTGGCTTGTTTTATCTTGTAGTTTATAGGATTTTGCATTAATTAGTGTTTCTCTGGATCTCACTCTTCCAGCATCAGGTGCTCATCCACCTTTGACTCTTGGGTACGCTTTCTGTATTTTAAAAGTGCATTTTACAATACATGTACTTCTCTTAAGGCTTCCAATTTAACAACTAGAGTTATTAGGAAATCCAAATAGTATCGTACTGATGTATTACCACCCTATTTTTGCTGGACCAGTGAAGGTACCACGGGTTTTCTTCCCTGCGTGCTAACCCAACTATTTGTAATCACTATACAGAAGCATGCTTAATGAAGTATTTGCTGCTCTCTATTATTATTTTAAGTTATATTATTTTAATCATTTTCTTTGTGGGCATCTTTGCTAAATTGTGCTGAAAACTAGGTTAAGAAATTTAATATCTCCTTAAAGCGTAGGTATTCATAGGGTTATGAATAAAATAGGAAAATTAGCTAAATAATGAAAATCATGAGCTAAATCATGAATTGTGCTTGTGTGATGGTTTAGAGGGGGTTGCATTCAGAATAGGCCTCCTGTACAAAAAGGCTTCTCTACCTTCTGAACCTTTCCTGTAGCGGATCAGAAGAACCGCAGGAGAAGCCTGGTACCAAATCCATTTCTTAGTAATCTTGCCCTTCAGTCTGAAGCAACTGGTGCTAGGACTGTGCATCAGTCATCTATATGTGTATGTAAGCCTCGCTGCAAGCATCAGAGGGCTTGAGAGGTTGATCTGGCCAGTGGGAAGGGCACAGGAGGAATCCGAATAATGGATCCTTCCAGAAACTTGGAAGGACTCCAGTGGTGCCAGGTTATTCTTTAGCACTTTAGACAACAAAGGGACAACTAATTCCAGATGATCTAGGCAGCCACGAATCAGAGTTGAGCCACAAAGTTTTGTTCCAGAAGGCGGCCTGGAGGGGTCATTATCTTAAGTTCTAAACTTGAAATAGCAATTAATTGACTTAAACTCAGGTGTTGTCTTACAGGTGCTGGTGGGTGTAGGTGTTGAAACTAGCTGCCTGGCCCGGTTGTAGTCAGGTAACTAAGTAACTAGCTCCTGAAAGCATCCGTGCAGCATTACTGGATGTATAGACTGTCTGAAGGATGCACACAGTTGTGTTTGTGCATGCTCTCGGTAGAAGATGGTAAAGACACGTGTGTGGATATTCATGGTGGTACACAGCTGTTCTTTATCTGGTAGCTGGGTGCTGAGATGAGAAATGGCAGTCAGCAGAGCAAAGCAGCATTAAATGGCTTTTATCTAAAGAAAGTGTTACAGGCAGCTGCAGTTTCTTGACTAATGAAAAATGAAAAAAAGTGCAGCACAAATGAGTTGCTCTGTGAATGCTACTCTAAAAGTCACAGCAGCTTTTAACTGAGCTATTGTCAGCAGAGGTTTTACTCTTTCTGGGAGAGAGAAGCCTTCCTGGGCCTTCTCTAAAACCTTGAAAAAATCAAACTGCTTCAGTTATTTCATAGCACTTGCTATTAAATTTGAGAAGATGTGCAGTTAGCACACACTGTTCCCCCTGTAGACTGTACCGGCTTCACTGTTGTAAAAGCCTGGGGTTCTTGTTACGGCTTTATGAAATTAATGACAGTGTTGAGAATGTGGCAAAAAGAGTGACCATCAGCTCTGTCAGATACAGCATTTAGCTCGAATCTGCTTTTGCTTTCTGAGCCCCAACACATAGGGAATACATAGAACTCATCCTCAAAATGACGATTCCTTTATGCAGCTCTGCCTTACCCCTATGAGTTGTTGTGTAGCCACTTAGCTAAGTCTATAGGTGGTGCTAAAGCAGTGACAACCTCATTGATGCTTCAGATGTTTTGCAATTTCCTAGTCTGAATTTTTTTCCAAGTGTAGAGGCGGTGTGAAAGAGGTAGGCTTTTTTTTTTTCCTGTAGTCATTATTAGGTGACGTGTGCCAAGGTAAGCAAGATAAATTGTTGAACAAAGTGCATCTGCAATTGAATGCTGCTTATTTTCACCACGGAGCAGACTGGGGAGCACACTTAGAGCAGCCTGGATCCCTGGGGGTTCTGAAGGCTGGAAAAAGCACAGATAGCAAAATTTTCACTATGAAGAGCTCCAGAAGCATCTTCTATCTTCTCTTCTTTCATGCTGGTAAGTGCCCTCCAAAAAATTTTGCTGTGGCATGGTGTCTTGGGGGTTGACTGCTATGAGATGTGAGAGAGCAGACAGAAACTAGAACCATTTCAGAACCAATTTCATATAGACAGGAAAAAGAATAGAAAGAAAGAATGGACAAAATAGAAAAGGAGTAAAAAAAGCTGTATTGATTGCCATGTACAGGTCTTGACTCACTGGTGTCAAATGTTCTATTTCCTCAGCACTGAATCTACTTCTCCTGGTTCAATGGTGTCTTTTTCTCACAAGTGTGAACAGTTCTGTGACACTTATTTTGTAAAAATAGAAATAATTGCCTTATTCCACTTATCAGGCTCTGTGTGACATGTTGGCTTTCTCTTGTCACTCCCAAATTCTAATGGTGATTTAATTTCCATGTGCTTGGGTTTAGGAGAAGCAAAAACCAATCCCCTTTATGAATGAAAATCTAGCTTCTTCCTGCCCCAAGAAATTAACGGTGAAAATTTCACCCAGGTAGATGAGGTAGACATTAAGTTTCCGTGAGGTGCCTTTTTACCATGACCCTGTTGTGCCTTTCTAACCGTCTTAGTTCTCAGAGTTCCTGCAGCTCAGAGGTGGGCAGTTGTTTCTCCCTCTACCAGCACATGCTGCCATGAAAACTTCCTGTAAGCTTTCCAGGTCTGACTTAATATTTGTTGACAGCAGTAGAGTTGGCTCCGAGTTGCAGTGGAACAGCAAGCCAAACCCTCTGTTTCAGTACTTGGTGCAAAACAAGCTTTAGGACATCAACAACTTTGTTTAGTCTGCAGCCACTAAGTCAGAAAATGTGCATGGCCGCTATTGAGCACTCGTGGAGTAATTTTACCTTGCAGTTAGGTGTGGTATCTCAACTGCTTGACAGTGGTGAGGAAGCAGGGGGCCAGTTAGAGTTTTTAGAAAACCACGTGACAAATAACTGACAGCAGGCTCCAAATTAAAAATCAGAATTGTAGAAAAGCAATGGAGTGCGGTGCCCCCTGCTTACAAAAAATGATCGGTGGCTGTTTGTCAGCCTAAACTTGCATATATGTCTTATGTACAGTTGCACCGTTTGCGCATGATGACATATCCTTACAAAAGCAGCAAAGAGCGTGTAGCTTTGGTGCTCAGAATGGTGGTGTTTGAGCCTGCTGAAAGATGCCCTTCTTCACTGATTAATGGAATCTCCACTACTAAGCTTGAGTCTTTTCTTTCATGGAACTGCCCTCCCCTTTTCCTGACTGTGAAACCACCTCTTATGAAAGAGTGTTTTGAAGGGACAAGTTTACTTTTCTAGTTTTTTTTAATAAGCCTAGTGGCAAGGCTCTTGAGCACCTAAGATTTCTTTGGTTGTTTTTTTTTTATTTGGACTGAAAAAGGCTGGGGCAGGATTCCAGGTAGTAACTAGCAATGCTTGAGACAGAGTTGTCTTTGGACAGTCTCTTTGGTTTTGTAGGGTGTCATTTTAAAGAATCATTTTAAACACTTTTTACTTGAGAAAAGATGATGTATTCTGCAAGGTTTTAAGGCTGGTCTGGATGTCCTGAACTATTCCGTGGTACTCATATTTCTTATGTCAGAAACCAATGCCATTGGGTTTCGGTGTCTGAGTCTGAGCCTCTCCTGTTTCCAGTCAAAAAACCTTCAGTATTCATGTTAATCTGAATGAAAGTGGGAACCATCTCTAAAGACTCCCTGTTGAAAGAGCCCTGTTTTCTTTCTGGTTTGGGAGGAGGAATGGAATGAAAGGTTGGCTCTTTGGGAACCTCTAAATGGTAAGCTCTGCTACAAAGGCACTGATGTGTTTTATGATTTTTTTCTCTTGGTGTTGTGTTCGCAGCTCTCAGCCTGGAACGTGTCCGGTGGTGCACTGTCTCTGAGCAGGAACTTTCCAAGTGTAATGACATGAGTAAGGCCTTTGGCAGGGCTGGCATCCTTCCCCCTCTGGAGTGCACAGAGGGGGGGTCAGCTGCTAACTGTACCCAGATGATCAAGGTGAGTTGTGAATGACAGCAGTGTCATTGATTTAATTTCCCCATGTGCCTAATAATAATTCAATGGTGATGTACACAGCTCTGCAGTGAGTGTCTGATGATACAGGCAGCTGACCATATGCTTCCTGGCATTCATGTCTCTGAAAAATCAAAGCAGATATATTTTATTTTTTTTTTTTTTTAAAGACATAAAGGTGTGCATATGAACCTGAATGTCAGAATGGCCCTGTGTCATCTGTTTCGCTAGTCACATATGGCCAGTCATTAGGAACGCAGCAAAGGTCTTAAAATATTTCCTCCCAAATGCTAATCTTTGATTTGGGAATTGTGTCAGATTTATTTAGCAGATATTTAAGAAGGGATGGAGTTATAAGATGCAGACAGTAGTTAAAGCTGTGCTGCTGAGCTTATAAGTAGATTGTATTTTGATAAACTCTGGGTCAAACTCCCATTTCAGGGTCCCATTGTGGAAATTGCTGTATATACAGATGAGCTGAGTGTAAAGCCAAAGCAAATCTCCCAATACCGGAGTATGAGAGAGAGACAAAGCAGCAAGCAGGGTGAGCGAAGGGCACGCAAACCCAGCTGTATTAATTCAGCTGCCCAGAGCATGCTCGGTCTCCAAAAGGAGCGTGGCTCTGGGGAAGGTTTTAAAGACTGTAAATATGTGACTTTGCAAAATGACGTACGGAAAATAATTCCTTCCTTAGGAGGGAGTGTGAGGCAACAAGTGGATATTGGCGGAAATGTGGAGGCAGGCAGTCATGGTTGTGTTCACTGGCAGAGCGTGGGGGAAGGGGAGGATGGCTGGTCATGTTAATAAATAATATTCTTTCTGTATCCTGTGTAGGCATGCCCAGAAACTGGGGTTTTGTGGAGGAGATGCAGCCTGTCAAGGACAAAGAGGTTCAGAGCCAGGAAACGAGGCCCAGCAGAGTAGTTCGAAGGGAGATGAGGCAGGTGGTTGTGTGGCCAAAAAAGAACAAATTTCAGAAATTGGTATCTTGTAATTTTTTTTATCAACAGAAGCAGAAGGGTTGTCTGACTACTAACACTGCCTCATTGCCTCTCGACAAATACTGTTCTTAAGCGAGGGAATCAGGACTGTATTGAAGAGTGTGAGGAGCAGATAGCGATGCGTACGTGGATCTTACCTCGGGATTAGGCAGGAAATACTTCCTAATGTTGGATCTTCCTAAAACCGCTCAGCTGATTGCTGCACTCCACAGAGGGACTTGTTAGACTCTGCAAAGCAGGTTATTGAAAGGGCTGATCAGTGTCTGCTGTTGAAATACAGCGCGCACAGAATTGCATTTGTAAGCTGTTGCAAGCAGCAGGCACCTATCTAAAACCTTGCTTCCTATGAAACTTGATTAGCTGAACTCAGAAACCTGCTGGCGGATAGCCTGAGTAACAGCTTTCTGATAAAATGAATCTTCATTGTAAGGCTTCAGACGAGGCTTTGTCCTTGAGACCTCTTTTTTTTTTTTTTTTTTTTTTTTTTTTTCTTGTGCTAATAATCTACTAAATGTTTAAGCTTGCCTACTCTATGTAGGACTGTGTGGAACCTGAGTCCATATCCGCACTGAACTCTGCTCTTTGAGGCCAAAAAGGGAGTGGGACGCAATGTCTGAAGAGGCAGAGATATGCTGTTTTATAACACCACATAACTTGGACTTAGTCCTGTGAATGTGTTAGCACATGGATAAAGTAAAAAAAAAAAGCTTTTTCTTTGAAGGTGTTTAAAAATTGAGAGATGTCTAAATATTAAACTAGGGAACCTGACAATATTTAATGTGACCAGAGTTGTTCTTCAGCCGGCCTTTAAACACTTCTATAGGTATGTCTCAAACGTTGTGACACACAGAAATGAAGTTCCTCTGAAAATATTTAACAGGGTATTACTATCGCACATATACTTATCAAAAAATCATATGTGGAATAATCCCATGCTTTTGCTAAATGTATTGGCAAATGGTTGCTACAAAAAAAATAAAATCCCCACAGTGTTGCTGATGTGCCACCTCAGCAGCGATTGTATGCATTTAAAGGAGAGGTCTGTAGCCTGTAAACTACTTCACGTTAAATAGAACAATAGGCATTTTTTCTGTCTTGTTCTGTTATTTATACACAAGCTATTGATAGGAGGCTCTCCTGCTAAACCAAGCTCAAAGGCTCAGTTTTCCAATCAGAAAAGTGCTATCTCGCATGGAAATATGTCCACGTAATACAGTCCTTGTCTTCTGCGGCCAGCCCTTCCCATTTTATCTGCTCTGTTTCCTGCCCACCATCAATTCTAGAGGCTCCTTTTGTTCTCCCTGAGGGTAAGGTCCTTCTAACTCCCACCTCCTCTTCTTCCCTCTCACTGTCAGGTGTGGCCCCTTCTAAACAAGAGGCCATATTTGATTCATAAACCGTCCTGTGCTCTGACTCTCATCAATGGAATATCAGATTTGGTGATTCCAGAAAGATTCTTTAAGATGGAAATATCTTCCAACTCCTCTCCAGGTTCCCTCAGAGCTTTGTTCAGCTCTCATTCATGCGAAGCAATTCTCAGGACATCTGTTGTTTCAGCTAATTAATGAATATTATCTTTTTTCTCCCTTGAGCCAAATAAGTAAAATATTTCAAATTACATGGCGACTTCAAATCTGATTTAGGTATCAACATCAGTATATTACCTATGCTCTCACATGATCCCATAAAAATTTTCAAGCTTTTTATATGTCTCAGCCTGTGGGAAATTGCTGTGGTATAGTAGGCAGCACAGTCCTAGCCCTACCCGAAGCAACGCTCAGCAAACTGCCAAGGAATGGGTAAACTAAATTACTCCCTCCAGTGCTGAACCAGAGGTTAAGCAAACTGATAAGAAACTTGGAATCAGCTTAGAAATGCAAAATGTCGAGCTGCCGATTCTTTTCTCAGCAGTATCTTGTCTCTGTGTGAGGTGCCCTCCCCTGGCTCACACTGGGTTGAGTACACGGTGTGCGCCAGGTTCAGCTGATCAGAGGGTGTGCAGCAGTTCCATGGTCCTTGCTGCCGTCGCAAGCCCTACCCTGTGCTATCCAGGGCAGTCCTGTGTCTGTAGCAGGATTCCAGCCAGCTTGGTGTTACAGTCGGCTGAAAGAGACGATATTGCTGGGTGCCTTCCCAGCAGTGGATGCCACAAGATTTGTATTCCTCCCCTTTGGACAGTCGTTTTAAATGCTTTCCCCCTCCTCTGAAATGCACTGTAATCTGCTCCCCCTCTCCCAAAATGTGTGGCTGTTTGTCTGCTGAGGTACAAGCCGGCATGCTTTAAGGTTGCTTTTGAGTACACTTTGGCATTCAGGTTTTGCAGCCCCAGAAGACATTACTTCAAACTATCTGTGTATGACCTCAAAAATATAATTACTTTATTTAAATCTTCAGGCTCTGGGGCATTAGCTGTAGAGATGAATGAAACTCCAAATTGATGGGCCGTAAGATGCGTTACAGAGCTGCAGGATTCATTTCTATGATTCCTTTGGACTGTGAAAGACTAGTGAGGCTATCGCAGTCCGGGGCTGGTTTCTGCATTATTTCTGAAGGAAGGCGGTTTTGAAGTTCCAAAATCCCTCTTGGTAATTTGTTCTTCAGAAATTTGAGGGTCCTTAAAAGAACTTTTTGTAGACAGGAAAACTCACAAATGCAGATTAAGGGGTCTCTTCTCTTAAATTCATGAGTACTCTGCCTCTGGCTGTTGGGAAATACTAATAATTAAGCTTCAGCGTGTGTTCTGCCCTTGTGTCTGCATAGGATGATTTGGCAGATGCAGTGACACTGGATGGCCGTCTGATTTACCAGGCTGGAAAGGAGCACGGTCTGAAACCTGTGGTTGGAGAAGTATATGATCAAGGTATATTCTGACTAAATAACTTTTAGATTGCTTAATGCGAGCTTTTTTTTACGCGTTTTTACTGTTTCCATTTTATTTTGGGGTCTTCCTCTTGAAGACTTTAAACAGTAGGTAATGGTCAGGTTCCTGCCTGTAACAGAATGCATGGGGAGAACCGGAGAGAGAGGGCTGTGGCAGAGTCTGTCCTGAAACAGTTCAGTCAAAGTAGCTGTTCCTGTAACAGGTTTGTTGGGTTGTGGGTTTTTTGGGCAGGGTTGTTGGGTTTTTTAACTGTTTCACTGCTTGCTGTCTTCTCTGTTCTATACTTTGCAGATAAATTAATGAATTGCAAAGCATAAATTAGAACAATTAGATTTTATTTTTAATAGTGTATGTGATTACCTGCTGGAAAAAAAGAACTGATAGATTCTGCTCCTTATCTGGGTTTCCTTAAACTTTGAGTCCTTTTCAAGACAGAGAGAATAATTCAGTGGTGACTTGTCATCCTGACTGAGGGCTTAGTATCAACATGTTTGTGTAGTTCGGAGTTGGAAGATGTCCCCCATAACTTTGAGACCCAAGGCACGGAACAGCTCTGGAAGCAGTCTGCAGGCAGTGGTGTCCCACTGCTCTGTTGCAAGGTGGAGATGGTTATGGTTAACCACATCATGACCCTGGTGAGGGAACGGTAGTTCGGTTTCTCAAAACCAAATGGGCCTCATGATCCAGAGGCTGGCCATCTCCATTAGTCAGGTTATGAGCTCAAATCAAAGACAAGCGAAGGAAACTTAATGATTTCTGATCTAAATAATGTCAGATTGAATGAACTTATGGTTACTTCAGACCCTACACTCTTGATTCTGTGAGTTATATCAAACTGTAAATAAAGAGAATGAAATCAGCAGTGATGCTTCAGTCACATCAACTTGCTATGCCGTGTCACAATTAAGACCAAGTTAGTAGACAACTGAGGAATAATTTTTTTACTATCAATTATATTCGTTTCAATTCAATCCAAATATATTTAGAATCATAAAAATTTCCTTCTTCGAAGGAGCCTCTGGATGTCTTTCATCCCCCATTCCTTTCAAAGCAGGGTGACCTTCAAAGTTGGAGCAGATTGCCTGTGGCCTTTAACTGAGACGTTTCACACTGAAAAGATAAGAGGACATTCACTCCCAGTCAGCAGGTTCTCACCAAGGATATGAACAGTGTGACTTGCCTGTGGGTAGGGGAGACACAAGAGGCCACAAATCCATGTGTCTCACCATAATGCTGCTGCAAGGCTACTTTGTTTGCTTCTCTTTCTTCCTATGCTTCAGAGATTGGAACTGCCTATTATGCTGTGGCTGTGGTCAGGAGGAGCTCCAACATCACCATCAACAGCTTGAAGGGTGTCAGCTCATGTCACACAGGCATCAACAGAACGGCAGGCTGGGATGTGCCAGTGGGTTATCTAGTTGACAGTGGGCGCCTGGCAGCAATGGGATGTGACCTTCCAAAAGGTAAGAGTCACAGGGCAAAGATCTGTTCTATGGCAGTTCTTCCTTGTGGTCTCGGCACCCTGTGTGTGGACAAAAATGTGCGGTTCTTGCTGCTGTTCTGTTCCTTTGCTTTGCTCCTCGTAGGATGGAATAGACCTAACACAGCTCTGATGAAGACTGCAGGACTACTTTTTTTTTTTTTTTTTTTTTTTAAAACTTGGAAACCATCTTTTAAGAACAAAGTAACTGATCCCTTCTAAATGTTTTTAGAGATGCACTGTGTAGATGTGTTAAAATGACATTGTAGGATCCTGTTTGTTTTATTGCTAAAAACTTCTTATTCTAATTTCACATTTAGCTGTAAGTGACTATTTCAATGCAAGCTGTGTTCCTGGAGCAAATGGCGTAAACTACCCCAAATCCCTTTGCCAGCTCTGCAAAGGGAATTCGGCTGGGCAGAACAAATGTGAACGAAATTCCCAAGAGCGATACTATGACTACAGTGGTGCTTTCAGGTAAAAATCGTGGGTCTGGGTGTTTTGGTTTTTTTTTTTTTTTTTTAATTTTTATTGCTATCCATAGCCATTGTGCCCAAGCATCACTGACAGGAAAGTGAAGCCAGAGAATTTCCGGTTGATCGCGTTAGAAAATATGCTATTGTGTTAGGACAACCGTGCTGTAAACCTAGAGACTGAACAATAGTAATTCTAAACCCACTATTCCAGGCATTAATACCTGAGTGTTAAAACCAAATGGATATTTAGCACTTATACTGTGCAGGGAAATCCCATTGCTGTGTGCTTTGTCCAGCAGCTGTTGACACAAGTCTGAGTGTTCGTTTCAGCAGACTGTACTTCCCCAGTAAACCCTGATGTCCCTGGAGTCTGAGAGCTGAACTGCCGCCCTACTTGGCTGTTTCAGTCATCCCAGCTCCACTGCACTGAATAACTGAGTTGCTCTGCCCTCTGTTTCTGCACACCAATCTTTCACTTACTTTCCTCCTTCCCGTCTGTGTGCTGTGTTGCAGCTCCTCAGTAATAGCATTGACCGAGCAAGGGCAGAATTTGCTCCTGTGAAGCACTTGCTCCTCTCTGCGTATTCCCCGATATTCTGCCTTAGACAGAGAACTCTCCTGGACAAAGAAGGTCATGGTGTTTGTCCCAGGCAGCACTGAACGTGTTGTCCATGTTCACCAGATGACAGTGATAGTTTACTTCATGCTGTAACAGCCGCTAGGCTCTGCCTTGAGCAAAACTCTCAGCACAAGGAAATAGGTCAGTGTCTGTGGCTGATGGAACATCGCATACGGCCCTCTGGCTGTCAGCTGGTGGTGTCCAGTGCATGGGAGCTGTGCTTTGTAATGCATCTTTGTGGTTGCATTTATTAGGTGCTTGGCTGAAGGTGCTGGAGAAGTCGCTTTTGTGAAGCACAGCACAGTGCCTGAAAATACTGATGGTGCGTAATTCAGAAGCTTGGTGAATAGTGTTGCAAGGTCTGGAGTACAGTGTCTATAACGGCAGTATAATGTCAAATGCTTGATTTATTTTGAATTGAGGAATCGGGGGAAAAAAAAATGCTCTAATAGTGAAAATAGATGTACCCACAGATGATGCACCATGTGATCCTATTTTTTTTTTAATATGCTTGGTAGTTTCACTAAAGATCAGAGGTGGAATCTCAAGCTGCTTCTGGGAAGTGAGCTTAAACAGCGGTAAACTCTTTAGTTTTATTCAGACCTGGGCTGTTACATTGCTCATGTCTCCCCAAGGATTCCAGCAGAGACTAGCAGAAAGTTAACCAGACGTGGCCTGCCCTATCTGGCACTTTGTGAAAACTACCTTGAGCATAACACTAGTTAAGTATCATGGGCCTGTCTGACTATCATTTACAGGGGGGAAAAAAACATATAAAATTGTTGCATGTGATTCTAGACTTAGGGGTGCTCTTGACACTGCTGCAGACCCTCGTACAGCTCAGTGCAGCCTCACAAGTGTTAAGCTGTTCATTGCCTTATCGGAGACAGAAGACTAAAGGACTACATAAATGCATGGGATATATTGTGCAGTCAGGAATAGTTTGAAGATGCTCAGGAGATGTTTTCTGCTCTGCATGGGATGATTAGAGGAACTGTGGAGCCAGAGGCATCATCCCCACCTGGTATCTGTTCCATAAGCATGTTCTGTCTCATTTCAGGAAGAAGTCTTTCTTTGTGGGCCCAGCGGCTTCGCTCCCAGGACTTCCAGCTTCTGTGCCGTAACGGCAACACAGCTGATGTGACAGAATGGAGAACCTGCCACCTGGCCCGAATCCCAGCTCGTGCTGTGGTTGTGCGGCCTGACACAGATGGGACAGTTGTCTTCCAGCTCTTGAACCAGGGACAAGTAGGACATCATTTTTTCATCAGTGTGTGGCATTTTAGAGCTGTTCTCCTATCCGCCTGGCTGACCTGAAGACAGGATATCCAGGCACCTTCAGCTCTGTGGGGTTTGAAGGGGTATGGGATGTCAGACGTCCAAGGTCAAGGGATGTGTGACAAGGTGGTTTTTGTTTTTTTCTTTAACATTGCAGCAAAGATTTAATGGGGTAGGCACCAAGTTTCAGATGTTTGACTCCGCAGCCTACAGCGCCCAGAATCTTCTCTTCAGAGACTCCACCACAGAGCTCGTTGCAATCACAGCTCAGAATTACCAGGCGTGGCTGGGTGATGAGTATCTTCATGCCATGCAAGCTTTGAGCTGCAACCCCAACAGTAAGTTCTCTTTAGATTCATAACTAAGAACAAAGATAGCTGATAACAGAGACCATCTTTATTCTGCTCTATTTTCTTCTGAGTCTTAGAGGGTTAAGGCCAGATGCCAGTCTAATCTTTGAGCATGGAGAAAGGTCACTTTTTGACCTATAAAGAGTATCACATTGCAGAACACTTTCCTGTGCAAATTGGCCCACTTTGTGTTATAAGATGCTGGCATTTTCTACCCTTTCTGGTGTATGAGAGGCATTAAGCTGCTACTGCTACCTGCTACTCCGTTTCTTACCTGCTAACAAGGGGAAGTGGCAATGCCTTGCTGTGTAAATCCTCAGGTAGTCTATAAAGAATGGATGAATGGGTTCCTAGCAGAGAATTTCCTCCAGAAACTGAAGGAAGCCTCAGTTGCTCTTTATCAAAATGTTATGGTCTTTTATACTATTGGAAGAATGTAGAAATGACTTGATGTGCATTCTGGCAAAGTCAGAAACACAGGTTATAAGAATCCCTGCCCTAAGCAGCTTAATAATCATGGCATCTGAGCCTCCAAGCTGTGCTCTGTGCTGTGGCAAAGCCACCCACCTCCAGGACCTGACTCTTCTGGTGTTTGATCAGTGACTACCATGTATGAGGAAACCCGTGTTCAGGGTGTTTTTCACTGCGCTCAGCTAAGACATTATGGCTGCACTTAATGGTCAGCAGTTGTAGGAGTTCTTGTTCCTTCACCCTGGATAGGTTTGCAGTGTGGGCCTACAACAAATCTGGAGAGTTCTGTGGTTCCTGATGAGGTGTCAGTCTGAGCTGCAGGGAAATAACACTTTTAATAGCACTTATGGTACATATGTGACAGTGGGCAGTGTATATCCTTCCTTGTCTATTGCGAAGAAAGTCAACTGTAGTATTTGCTTTCCAATTTTGTGCAGCATTGCCAGAAAGCCTGAACTGGTGTGTTGTATCCACTGAGGAGATCTGGAAATGTGGTGAAATGGCCATTGCCTTTAGGAAGAAGAATTTGAAACCATCAATTCAGTGTATTTCAGCCAAGACAAAGGAACAGTGCATGGAGCTGATCCAGGTAGGCTGCTACAATCTTTGTGCAATAAACCAAATTAACACAAGCTGCTCTGTGCTGGGTAGGTAGGATCAGAGATGCGTGTGCTTCAGTGACCAGTACTGGATTTGAAGGAGGTGATCTGTAGCTCACATGGTTTGGATAGGCCTGAACCCTGATGGTCTTCAGTTGTGATGAGGGCACTGTTGCCCATCTAGCTCAAGCCTGTATGTGTGAAATCTCCTGTCCGCATTTCACTGGTGATGCTTTATGCAAGTTTTGGGTGTTTTCTTTAGCAGCGTATTCTTTTATTGTCAGACTTGCCCTTTGAGATGCAACAGCTATGATGCTAGAGGTGTCATCGTTGTAGCAGGGAAGATATCTGCTGTTTTTTCACAGAAATCCTGAATTTTATTTTATTTTTCAGAGAAAGGAAAGTGATGCTGTAGTTCTGGGTGGAGCTGATATTTACACAGCTGGGAAGACATATGGCCTTGTACCAGCTGCTGGAGAAAGTTACTCTGGTAAGAAGATCAGGAAACATAAATATAGACCTTATTTTTCCAGGTTGTTTGAAAACAGCTCTAAAAGCACAGCCTCTGTTCCCTAGCCCTGCTGGGAAAGCTGTTTTCAAAGGAAGTGAGAATTATTATCCTCATGTCATGGACAGAGGAGGAAATAAGTATGGGATTGGTTCTTACAGTGAGTTTGTGGCAACTTTTATCTGTCCTGCTGCAGGACCAGGTTAAGTCTTTGGCAGTTTTGAGTCTTGTACCTCTTTATTTATCTTTTCAATTGCGCAAAAAATATTTACAATGGAAAAAAACAGTATTTGCAAAATAAAAATATTTTTAACATAAGCAAAAATACAGAAATTGCACAGTAGATTCTGTTTAGAAACAAATTGTTCCTGTCAATGTGGTTGCTCCAGAGTCACCAATGAAAAGAGGGCTTATGGACATTGTGTCACTAAGGCAGAATTTCAATATGCTACAAAACTGATGGAAATTTTAATACAGGTTTGAGTTTTCACTTAAAAATAACTTGTTAAAGCAGTTTTGCTAAGTCACTAATGACTGTTGTTTTTCAGAGGGAGGTATTTATAAGAGCTGATGTTAACAAGAACACTTTCATGTTGATCTATAGATCGTTCTGTTCAAGTGCATAGCAGTACCAGTATACGGGCTATAAGTGAATGCAACATTGTGAAGTAGAAATGAAGAATAATTACATGTACATTCGTACTTCCTGACTAGCTGATGGTGCCATTGAAGTTGGCACCATGTAAGTGTAATGGACCTGTAGATGATCATTAAGCAGTGGGAATGCTTAACGGAAGCTGTAATTTGTTTTGTTTTGTTTTGCAAGCTGATGACAACAGCAATGTATACTATGCTGTGGCATTAGTGAAACGAAATCTGTCCAATGCGTTCACCATCAGTGACCTGAAAGGGAAGAAGTCCTGCCACACAGGACTGGGGAGAAACGCTGGATGGAATATCCCCATTGGCATGCTAATAAAGAGGGGCATTATTAAGACCAGAGACTGTAATATTCCGCAAGGTAAGACAACAGTACTACATATCAAAAATACAGTAAGTCTAATTAAAAACTTTTATTAGGGAAGTAATTTTGATATTTCATAGCTCTATATTAAGCTTAACTGTTTGTGAAGGGGTGTTGAGTTTTTAATGTGACTATTTGAAATTTTGAGTTTGCCAATGGAGAGGTCATACTGAGAATGTTACATCTAACACGAAAGTATGTCATTCCTTCATCACAAAATCATTGGCTAATTTAGGTTGGAAGGGACCTTTGGAGGTCATCTCGTCCAACCAACTGCTCAAAGCAGGTCCAGTTAGATCAGATTGTCTGGGCCCATGTCCAGGCAGGTTTTGAGGAGCTCCTAGGATGGAGATTACACACAACCTCTCTGGACCCTTGTCCCAGTGTTCAACCATTCTTGGTATAAAGAATTTTTTTCTTGCATTTAATCAGAATTTTCCTCCTCATAACTTTTGTCTGTTGCTTCTCATCCTTTTGCTCTGCATCTCTGAGAAGGACCTGGCTGTGTCTTCTTGAAAAAACCCTATGTAAATGAAGACAGCAATACACTGTTAGTTGTCTTATCTCCAGGCTGACTAAACTCAGCTGTCAGCCTGGTGTGTCATATGCTCCAGCTCCCTGAGCATCCTACTCTCCTTCCACTGTATTTGCTCTAGAATGTCAACGTCTTTCTAACACTGGGAGCTCAAAATTTGTCAGAGGAGAATCATCACTTCCCCTGACTGTTCCACTAACACAACCCAGTATGCCATTAGCCTTTGTTGACACAAAAGCACGCTGCTGACTCTTGGTTAACTTGTTTTCCACCAGGATCCCCAGGTCCCCTTTTTTCAGATTTTTCAGCCTGCCAGCCCCCAGCTTTTCATGGTCTTTCTCCATCCTAAAAGCAGGACCCTGCATTCACCTTTGAACCCCGAGGTTCCTGTCAGCCTGTTTCTCCAGCATGTCCAGATTCACCTCAATGGCAGCCTTGGCTCCAGTGTATCAAACTGCAAAAGTTTTTTTCAGTTTTCAGAAATGCGTTTGAAGAGTCCATGGCTTCTTGTATTTAATCAACTTCAAGCTTATCATATGGTCGTGAAAATCCTCCTTTCACACCTGTCTCTCAGGCTCTTGAGGATATTGACCCAAGTCAGATATCAATAATAGGATAGTCACAGAAACTCCACTGTCTATAATGACATATCCCCTTTAGGTGATACATCCTCTGGGATGTCATTGCAGTAAATGTATCCCTGTCCTGAAGTTTATTGCATTTTTTTTCAAACTGTATTGAGTGGTGAAGCAATGTAGCACAACAAGCAAAGGAACTATGACCGTAGGACTCTGCATTTGAGTTTTGTTTCCCTGTTTCCTGTCTCCCAGGGAGCTCTTTGGTTTCATTACATAATCAGGTGAATGGTGCTTTGAAAAATGTTTTAAAAGTTGTAGTTTGTGAATTCCAGTAAGGAAGCTGTAAGTCATATTTATAGTGTTCTACTGAAACCTTCATGACAGTGCAACTGCCTTTCTTGTGAAGAGCTCGTGCTTTTCACTCATACTAGTTTGTCTTTCTTTCCCCAGCTGTGAGTGAGTTTTTCTCTGCCAGCTGCGTGCCTTCAGCTCAGCAGGACAATTACCCATCAAAACTGTGTCAACTGTGTGTTGGAGATGATAGTGGAAACAATAAATGCAGTGCAAGTAGCCAAGAACGTTATTACAGCTATAGTGGAGCCTTCAGGTAATTAATACATATGGCTGTTACTTA
This sequence comes from Vanellus vanellus, assembly GCF_965231255.1. Taxonomy (NCBI): domain Eukaryota; kingdom Metazoa; phylum Chordata; class Aves; order Charadriiformes; family Charadriidae; genus Vanellus; species Vanellus vanellus. The sequence continues at coordinate 15,769,723 of NC_138913.1, forward strand.
GTCTGTCAGCTTGTCAAAACGCAAGGAGGAACTATTTTCCATCCCAGCCAGCAAAAAGCAGTTATTGTTGCTACAGTCATATGGCACGTGCCATAAATGAATGTCCTGGTTTGAGGACAGAACATGACAATGAAGTGGGACGTGTGTCCCCAGCAGTCTTCAGCAATACAAGTATGTCATGAGGCATTACCTTAGGTCATGTCAAAGCCTTTTTCCAGCTTCATGGCCTGCAGCCAACCAGGTGACCAACAGCCAAATCCATGTCTCTGTTTACAAAGCAATAGGCACTGACCTAGTGAGGACCAAGCGGATTGTCCTTGGTCTCCGGTCTTGCTTTAATCTGGTGTGACAGAGAGTCTGCCACTCTGAATGGTCGAGTCATCCATAAAGAGCTTTAGCAGGGAAGCAGGTAAATAGTAGCCAGAATCTGGCTGCTCTAAGTCCATGCTGACAGTGGCAGGCTGGTGAGGGGGAGCCAGGAGTGGGTCTTCACTATCCTTACTCATTGGTGGATGTATGTGAAGGTAGGCTTCTGAACAGCACAAACAGCTATGGCCCATGTTCAAATATCAAATCCTCTTCAAACAAGATTTGTTAAAGGTACAGGGGGAAAACAGCATAAAATTGAATAAATACTTTGTGTGGCAGCAGGCATCTACATATGGGACAACACCCAAAGACTGAAACTCTAGATATGGAAGTAGCATTTCCTTTTCCTGACCTTCACCTCTGAAGGTAATGGTGCCTGCAATGGAGCTGGCAGTGACCAGTCTTTTTCCTTCAAGAGGGGGTAGACTTCAACAGCAGCTGCCTGGTAAATATTTGAGTTCTAGACTTAGGTAACTACTTTTGGCAAACCTATTTAGTTGTGTCCAGCTGCTTTGCAGTGGCACATGCCTTGCAGGCAAACTCTGGATCCTCTGCTGTACTTCATAGATGAACAGAGCTAGCTACCAGGCACCAAATGAATACGCAACAAATGCTGTTACAGACTGCATGAGCCTTCCTCATATTCCAATGTTGTGCGTTTGATAATGGTGCCTATATAGCCCAAGCTTCATATGGAGATCACTACCTTTTTTTTTTTTTCTTTTTTTTTTTTTAGAGATGTTTAATTCATTGAGTGATGTGGAAAGTTTTAGGTATTTAAAAGGTTAGGACTTGGGTGAAAAATGGATGGTCAAAACTTTCTGCAAGGTAGAGATGGGTCTGGCCAGCTCACTGATTTGAGGTTGATTTTCTTTCAGTATTACTTGCTGTCTGAAGCAAGTGCCATGCTTTTTTTTCTATCTGCAGAATTCATATTTAAGGCCTAGCAAAAATCTCCAAACACTCTGTGGTGCCTGTGGCATCGTGCGCTAGACAACACCGCAATATACCACGGGAAGCAGCAAATGCTGGTAAAGGTGTGTTGCTCTACACCTTTGCCCGGAAACCCTCTGGAATGGGATACCACACTCGTAGGAGAAGAGGAGATTTTAGGGTGCCCTTGGCATGTTGGGCTGCTTCTGCTTCAGAAAATTAGAGGAAATTGAACTTAGTTCTGGAACACTACCAGTTAGATTAACCAGGTATCTATCTGCAGTGTACAGGGCTGTAAAAGCAGTGTCTGTGTGAGCACCAAGGTCACTCTGACTCGGAAAGAGGGGAAAAAAAGTGTACATGTGAGTGTGCACACATGCACATATGAAGAATCTGATAAACTCTTGGGTTATGCACTCAAATTATTTTATTCAAAGGAGTCTTAATGACACATACTTTGTACATTATTTAAAAAGGACTGAAAGCGACTGTTAGCAGATGGGGAATACTGCATTGAGTATCATGTAATACATCATCTATTTCTTTGCTCCTCTAGTATTGGCCTTTTCTGTTGTTTCTTACACTGTTTTTAATCAAAATGTTCTCCTGTATTCCTCTCTTAAAATTCTTAATGTAGAATATTTTTTTAATAATTTGCAAAGATGTTGCTTTTCTCTCCTTTCAAGATGTTTCATTTCTCTGTTTTTGCATATTACCTTAAGGTCCAGTACATTTCTTTGCAGGAATGTATGTAAGTAAAATTGAATTCTAAACCTGTCAGTTGTTAGAAAAAAATGTTTCGCATAAAGATGCTTTGAAATGAATCTTTATCTCTCATTTCCTATAGGTGCCTGGCACAGGACTCAGGGGATGTGGCCTTTGTGAAGCACTCGACAGTGTTTGAGAACACAGATGGTACTCAGTTTTACATCCCTCTTTATTATAATTCAGTTATTTTTCTAGAACCATTTTTCTCCAAAGCATTCAATAAGTTACAAAGACCAGGGTTTTTTTTTTTTCAGGTAAGAATACTGAGAGTTGGGCCAAAAACTTGAAGTCCAGTGATTTCCAGTTACTGTGTCCAAATGGTGCTCGTGCTGAAGTCAACCAGTTTGCTGAGTGTCACCTGGCACGGGTGCCAGCTCAGGCCATTATGGTTCACCCAGATACCAGCGTTTTTGCTCTGTATGGACTACTGGACAAAGCCCAGGTATTAATAATCTACTTATGCTACGGGGGAGTTACATAGGTCTAATACAGACCAAGGATAAAGACAACAGGACCATACTGCCATACTACGTTCCCTATAGCATGTACACTGTGCAGAGCCCTGTTGTTGGAGTGGGATGGAGATGGTAAAACACAACCCGTGTAATTCTTCTGGTAAAACCACCCTGGTGCACGGGGGATTTCAACTTTTTGCCCAGCCACTGGTTTCAGTAGTAATTTTCCTGGAGCTTAAGGTGTTTTCCCAAATGGCGTGACTTTGAAGCCTGCAAGAAATAGAGTACATGCTAACAGTTTTCCACCCTGGAATTTTCCTAGGAATGCAACAGAACGTTGCAGGGTATATTTATGCTGCAGCCACGTGCATGGTAAACCATCTAGGCAGACCATGCGTGGCTACCACAGCGGGGTTCCTGTTAACACTGAAGTTAACTTGTTTAAAAGCAGTACTGCTTTTTTTTTTTTTTACAGCAGTACTGGGTATCTCCGTGCTATGCTGCAGTCATTTCTGTTAACTCCTGTGCAACCAAACCTTATATTACACGATAATATTTAGACAGATGGATTTTTAAAAAGTACAGCTCTTTCCAGATAGTAACTAAAAAAAATCCCAAAATCGCAAACGGTGTTCTTGTAATTGCCAGTGGCAGCATTCTGTATCTAATCTACTGGAGCACCTAAAAGCAAACGGATAATAGAGATTCTGCAATTGTGTATGAACTTTGCATCTACAACACAGTTTCTATTGTCTTTTATGTTGGCACTTAATCTTGCAAAATACTGAAAAATTTACATTGTTTTCAGGTCTACTTTGGAAATAGCAGCAACGGAAATGGATTCAAAATGTTTGATTCTTCAACTTTTCAAGGAAAAAACTTGATCTTTAAGGATTCTGCTGTTGAGATTGTGCCAGTAGAAGAGAAGAGGACATATGCAGAATGGCTGGGGAGTGAATACATTGAGTCCCTTGAAGGGTTGCAAACACCACAGTGCTCTGGGGCAGGGAATGGGATAAGACAATACCTATTCACGACTGCTGTCATTCCCCTTCTTATTCTATGCCAGATACAAGGCTTGGACTAACGTGGTCCAGGTGGCAACTTCCAGGCCACCCCTGCCCTACCACCTTTTCTTCAGATAAGCTGCTGTTTGGACAAAATGTTGCGCTAATGTTTGAATGCCTCTTCCTGCTAACAGCACCTGCTCATTAGGGGCATGGGGTGGGGCTGGAAGCTGTCCCTGTCCATGTGGATAGGGTGGAATTTGGGGCAGAAGCCAGCGATACAGTTTACAAGACCAGTCCACAACTGGAGCATCTTTGCCATTGTTGCTGATGTTGAACCACCCCGGGCTGGAGGATTCCCAGGTGCTGTTAGATGGATACTGGGTTTCTGACCTGTAGAAGAATTTCTGCATCTTGGAAGGCAGTATCAGAAATCTTCTCTAGTGAATCTGCTCTGGCCTCCTGGCTGGTTACCTTCAGACTTCTACATCCCTGCTTATCCCATCCTACCCTTGCTGGGGGCAAGTTTCTCCTGAGCTCTGCTGCCAGAAGAGGTAAGTGGACAGAGGACAGACAGGCTGTGGATAGAGAGAAGACCTACAGTCCAGAATACAGCTTCTGCCACAGGCAACATCCTCCACCTTCCAGTAGAAGAAAGCAGGGGGGATCTCCAAAGCCACTGGATGAAAAACAAGGCCAGACTTTCCACAACCAGTGCTTTCACTGCTTGAGAGATGTCCTCTGCCCCATGATCTTTAATTTGATGCAATCTCCATCAAGAAACTTGTGGCTGTCCTCCTCCTACATGGGGTTATCTGAGTGCCTGTGCATGAAACTTCTGTTTGCTGTTAGTGAAACAAAGTAGGTGACTTCTGATTAACTGTTCCTGTATCTACTGGCTTGTAGCATTCGGGTTTTATTTTTATCCATAGCTGCAATAACAACAAATGTTGCTGTGCTGCTGGCAGGCAGCGTCCTCCTGACTACAGCTATCACCTCATGATCCTGGGATGAAGAGACACTCAACATAATAAAAAAAACTTGTAAAACTAGATAATAATAATGTAAATAAATGAAAACTAACAAATAAACATGAGAAGCAATTATGATTTATCCAGACTTTGGCCTGATAGCTAAACTACATAGTTTCTCACTTGCCCAGGAAATTTACACTCGCTCCTTGCTTCTCTTATCCCACTTCCCAGCTTTTCTCACCTGTTTAATTTCCTCTGAGGTTACCGGGGTTTAAGAGGGAAAGAGAGAAAATACAGCCTCTGGCTATTTCACTTCAGATTTTAGAGCTGTGTCTGCACTCACAAGCAGTGACACAATGCAGCAGCACCCAAGCCCACACTTTTAGAGGATTGAAGTCCTTGGGTCTGAGCTCTGCTCCTGTCAGCCAGGGATCCATGACACCTCTGGCCATTTCGTCGAAACCTCTTGGCCGTGGCTTTCTATCTGTATACCTTTAAATATGCTGTGTAAGATTTTTATCTGTCAAATATATAGCTGATGTATTAGATGGATACTCCGTATGTTTGGTGTGTGCGTTTCTGCCACGTTTGGATCCTTTCTAGCTTGCAGAGTGGCTGTTTAAATAGGATATATAGCAGATCTCCAAATCCCTTGGTTTTGTGAGGCCATTAGTGTCATCATTACCCCACCGTTATCAGGCACTGCTCCATTCCTTAGAGGGCCACTGAGGGAGCCTACCTCCTCGTTTTCTTGCATCACTTGTATGAATGTTTGGATTCATCACCTCTTTTCTTTCAGGGAATGATTTTGTTTGTAGGCAGAAATTACACAATAATGTCATGTTCACATTTTCCTCCTGTAGTGGATTATCTTGGTGAATGAAACACTACAGAAAAGCACTTAAAAAAAAAAAAAAAAAAAAAAAAAAAAAAAAAACACCAAAACAAAAAGGGGGGGGTGGGGGGGGTGGAGAGGTGGAATTATTCTTAGCTTTGCTCGGTAGAACAGCGAAGGGGCAGCAATGGCATTGTCCCTGCCGAGCTGGGACCGCGAGGAGCAGCTCGTCTGCGGGTGGATGGGGACACGCTGAGCTGTGCCCTGCAGGCACGGCAGGACGGAGAATGCAGAGGCGGTGCATTCTCTACGCCACTCGTGGCTTTTGATCGATTTACGAAACAATGAAGATTCAAGGTGCGCTTAATCTCGCTGTGGAACGCTGCCCGGGAAGGGGGGCGGCAGAGCCCGGCCAGCCGCAGTCCCGCAGGGCGGAGGGCGCTGCGCATGCGCGCGGGGCTGCGGCGCCTCGGCCGGCGGTGGGGCGCCCCCTGGCGGGGCGGGGCGGGGCCGGGGCCGGTGTCCGGTCCGGTATGTGGTCCCGCGGGCTGTGGGCGCTGCTGGCCGCGCTGCGGGCCGGCTGGTGCCTGCTGCCGCAGGCCGGCTACCTGCACCCCGACGAGTTCTTCCAGTCGCCCGAGGTGATGGCAGGTAAGGCGGCGGGAGGGGCGGGCGGCGGCGGCGGCGGCGGAAGAGGGTCGGCCCGGGGCGGAGAAGACCCCGCGGGTGCGTTCCCCCTTGCGGGTTCCGGGGGGGTGGCGGGCTGTGCTGCGCCGCGCCGCGCCGCATACGGGCAAAGGATGTACCGCGTACCGGCACCCGGGGCACGGCCGCGCTCCTGCCGCGCTGCCGGCGGCGCTTGGGTGTCGGCACAGAAATCGGGGCTGAGCGGCCGCTTCGCGCTCCCTTTTCGGTGCATCGCGGTTGTGGCGAACGGGGCGGGGGCGGACCCGGACCCGGACCCGCGGCGGTTTGTGCCGTGGGCTGTTCCCACCCAGCCGCGCTGGAGCCCGGGCACCGTCATAGACTGCTGGGTTGGCTTTTCTTTTTCTTTAAGCTTTGTAAAGATTAACGGTATCCTCCTAAAAACGTCAATGTTGACAGTAGTCTCAAAAGTTTAAGGGACTGCTCCGCATTGTGATGCCTCCTATACTAAGTTGTATCCCTAATACTGAATTACTGAATAAAATATGTGTTGTTTTTTTTTTTTAATTTTTTTCTTCCTTTATAGGAGATATTTTAAACCTACAGGTCTATTATCCCTGGGAGTTCCTTTCCAGCTTTCCTTGCAGAACAGTTGTTTTCCCATTAATGACATCTGGAGTTACCTACTGGGTGATCAAGTCTTTGCAGCAGCTGGACGTATGTTCAGGTTGCATCAACAGCTACACCCTTCTCGTATCACCTCGCCTTCTCTTTACTGTCTTTTCTTTCATGCTTGACTATAGTGTTTATCGATTAGCTCCTTTCTGGGAAGCAGATCCGTGGAAAGCGCTGGTACTTCTTGCCGGATCCTATGTCACTCTGGTATTTTATACACGAACGTTTACCAACACACTGGAAGGACTTCTCTTTGCTCTTCTGATGGTACTGGTCTCCTCAAGAAGGTCTGATGGCAGCGGAGCAGAGCCTACAAGCAGCCCTCTCATAGGTATTGTAATGACTGCTGGGTTTTTCAACAGGCCAACTTTTTTGGCATTTGCTCTAATGCCCCTGCTTTACTGGGCAGGTTTAATTATTGACTCTCAAAAGAGCATTAAAACTGTCATAAACCACTTTTTGAAGCTTGTCCTATGTGCATGTTTTACTGCCGTTGTTTTCGTAACAGCCGACACCTTCTATTTTACCTCCATGGGCTTAGACAACCTCTACAGCATTAAAAACAGCAGCTTATTTGATGTAATAGGTCAATTAAATGAGAAGATGATTGTAACCCCTTTCAATTTTCTCAGCTATAATCTTAACCCTCATAATCTTGCACTGCACGGAATTCACCCACGAGTTACACATTTTGCAGTCAACGGAGTAATGCTCTTTGGGATTTTACATATTCTGGCCATCGGTGCTGGTTTTAAAATGTTAAAGAAATATATCCATCAATTAATACGGGTCAAATCGTATCACCATGGGTCATCTGGGTTATTGGTGCATTCTGAAGGCAATCCAACATTACTGCTGTTTTATTTTGTTCCTTTGGCATTTCTTTCCCTATTCAGTCACCAAGAACCTCGGTTTCTCATTCCTCTTATCTTGCCACTAGTCCTGTTCAGCACGTCACAGAATCGAGCTGTGAAGTGGAAACATGTCATTATTCTTTTCAATGTTCTTGGGGCTTTGGTGTTTGGGTGCTTACACCAGGGAGGACTGATACCATGTTTGTTTCACCTGGAGCAACTCGTGCATTCTCCAGAGTCCTCAAACCATCCAGGCCACTATACTCTACTCTTTGCTCACACCTACATGCCTCCTAGGTCTCTGCTCAATATCAAGAAGAGAGACGTGCATATAGAAGTCATTGATCTAGCCGGGTCTGAAGAAGAAACCCTTTGCCGGACAATAGGGCAGCAAGCAAACAATTTTGCCTGCAGTGACTGTCATGTTTTTGTTATAATCCCTGGTACAGTCAGAGCCACAATTACAAAATGTGGTGTCTCATTCAAGAATGAGACTTTGATATTTCCACACTTATCAATGGAAGACCCACCACAAATACCCTTCCTATTCAGTGAAAACTGGAGAAGTCAGTTAGGACTGTACATCCTTCAGCTAGATCAGCAGAGTGTTTAGATTTTAGGAGAACAGTGTTTTAGTTTTCCACTTCGCTTGGGTGCTGCCCAAATGTGCTGGGAGACCTTCCTCTTCACAGACCCACCTTCAGCACAAGCAGTGGCACCGGGAGCTTACCTGAGTCTCTTTATTCCCTTCCTTCATGCTCTTACGCCCACCAGTATAGCCAGTTCTGGATAGAACCTGCTTAAAATTTGAGTTATTCAGCCCCTGTGGTGTTTCATATGAACTTGTGTCACTTTTCTGATGAGAGAGGATGAAATCAGAGCCCACCAAAACTGTGATTCAAGCTTAGCTCTTTCCACGGGAGATTTATTTTTGAAAGTTCTTACAATCTGACAGACGGTTTGTGGATTGTGTGTTTTTTACTGATAACAGGCATTAAATCAGCTGCGGGAGAGAGGTTACAGGACTAGACAAAAGCTGGTCTGACTTAGTAAGGTTTTACTTTTATGCTCTTAAAAATTCAGAGCCTCCTCTCAGTCATTAGACCAGACTGCAGTCACAATAGAGGCACCAGCACTGTAATATTGTCTTGGGTGGTTCAGTCTTGAAAAATCCCCAGCACTGATCTGACAGAATTTGATTTAGAACATGGAAGATGCTTTGGCGTAAGTACTTGTGCTAAATCCTAAAATCCAAGCTTTGCCTGTTTAGCGTTTCTCACCACAGTTCCATTCTTGTGCACACGCTAGATATGTATGACATACAGCAGCTTGAAGTATGCTGCATTTTGATGGCATTAAGCCCATCTGTTGTTTAGCTGTGCAAATGGGGCAGCCTTTCCCTTGCGCGCTCCCGCTGCGTGTCTTGCAGCTTTCATCACTCTGTCGTGGCTCTTGCACCGGCAATGGTGTGGAGCAGGCCCTGCTGTGAGCTGGTTCAAGGAGCCCCGCAAACGGAAAACAGGTAACTCACAGGGATTTGATCCTGTATATGCATTTGACCAGATGGATCTCCGAACTGGCTTACCACGGGGTTACGAGATCCACCAGTTCTGCTGCAGGGGAGCGTGTGAGAATCCGAGGGCGGAGCCATATCCCCTGCACCTCCTCCCCTTTCAGTAATGGCTCCCCATTAAATCAGCTTAGTGAGAATGACAGATCACATCCTCGTTCTCAATTGGAGAGCAGTCTGATTTTAAAGCAGGATACAAATAACCCTGAGCTTCAGCTGAGAAGGATGTACACGCTTAATGGACAGCTAACAATTTTCATTTTTGCCTGTGTGAATTTCTGGACCCAAAACCAGAGGAAGATACTAATTTGGCACATGCATTGTAGGTCAAACCTCTCTCTCTGAAATGAATCCAACACTTGAATTATTTGCTCGCAAAGGCAGTAATGTTTTTTGCAGTTCTTCATCCACACAGCTTTACCTAAGGTCTTATGAGTCAGGTTTAACAGAGACAATATAGGTTGATGCCAGGCTCTAAAGGGAAGGTAGGAAAAATCCCTGTGTGAAGGATTTGCCGCTTCCAAATTACATGTATGATCTAGATTGTTAAGGAACATAGCTCTTGCTCTCTGTAAACCATTTTGTGTTAAGTCTCCCCTACATGTTCACCTCACATCCTTCATCCCTCATGATTGACAAGCCTGTAAATTAAAGGTGCATGTTTTGGGGGGAGGTAGGGATAGCAGGGGGCATGTATGCTTGTACTGATGACTCACAAAGTAGTGGAAGTAGTTATGAAAGCGTCATGACACCAAATGTATTTTCCAATTTAATTTCCTTTTTGCTCTCTTACATTGGGATGATAGCTGTGTGCTACAACTGGTACTCCATGTCCTGCTTACTGTTTTCAGCTTTCTTAAACTGCTTAAGTTTTGAAAATTATTTTCATAAAATTTATGATCTCTGGCAATCTCAGTGGGGTAGATTCTGAAACTCTTCAAGGATGTGATGGAGCACCATTCCCATGGCACGATGACACCTCCACTGCTGTACAGGTAACCTGTGATAGACCCAGGAAGAGAACCTGGACTACAAATGCTAACTCAGACTGAAAATACACTGCTTTTGTTTTGCCAGCTAGACCTTTATCATTTACACTGTAGATGCAGTTTTTCCATCCATGCATGCCTAAGTCTGTGTTGGTGGGAAGTCCAATTTTATCAGCAATGCTGGAAACTATCTCAAATAATTTGCAAGGTTCTTTTTACATGGGGTGATACAAAAATGGAAATCATCCTCCCCAGTTACTAAGCTCCTAGTCAGCTGAACTAAACAGTCAAACACGTCCTGAAGGAAGGTTAAGTACTTTAGTCTCATAGGTTGTTAGATATAGCAACTTAGGAAGATTAAGTACTTTAGTCTCATAGGTTGTTAGATATAGCAACTTAAGTAAAACAGCCCAGTGCATCACATACGATGGATACATCCATATTTAGAGTTAGGATAGCTCTGTTAGTTATTTTTTCTCCTAAACCCTTCTTGCTACCATAGACTTGAGGTGTGCTTTTATGATAGCTACCGAATCTTTTACCTACCTGTAAAATGGGCAATTATCCTATCCATCACGAACATTTAGAGCTGGTTTTTATATCAAAGTTGTATCAAATGTAGAATGTTACTGTTTTATAGACAGACATTGTTAAAGGAACTCCAGTGAGATATTTGTTTTTATTTCGAGTTTCTTATCAAGCACTTAACGTGACAACCTTGACAGTATTCTAGATGATATTTAGTGTGAGTCTGTCTTCTGCCTGTTACTGAGTACTGTGGAAAGTGTAAACTGACTATGAAATGAAAATCCATCAATAAGCAGCATGCTTCCCGTTTTCATGCTTGGACTCAGGAACCACTCATGGCTGTAGGCTATGGAAAAGCGGCGTCAGTCCGCAGCTGGCGATCTGCGTTACGCAGGCCGGGGTAATGCCGGGGTCCCAACGCCAGTGCATGGTAACCGGTCCCGGAGAGGCTGATGGGGTCCGGCTGTCACCAGCAGCCCGTCACCGAGGCCTCGGGGCCTGTTCACCCGCCGGCTCTAACGCACTCGTCCTCCTGCGCTGGGCGCAGTGAAGCGGTCGCGGTTTCCTTCTCCTCCCTAGCGGCATCCTGCGCCGGCCGCGGCTCCGCTGTTACCTCCCGCTCGGCGCGGCGATCAGGGCCCTCCTCCGGGGCGGCCGCCTCGTCCGGGCCCGCGGGGCCCAGGCCACCCCCGCGCCCGGGCTCCGTCCTTGAGCTCTCTGAGGAAGGTGTCGCGCAGGCGGAGTAAACGGGGGGCAAAGCCCCGCGTCGCCTGGCGGGCGCTGAGCTGGCCGCGGGTGATGGCGGCGGCGGTGAGGCGGGCGGCGGCGCGGATGGGCCGCGACTCGGAGAGCTTCTCGATCAGCCGCGGGTTACTGAGGAGAGCGAACAGCACCCGCCTCAGCACCATCCTGCGCCCGCTCTCGCGAGAACAAGAACCGCCGCAGCACCTCCCTGCGCCCGCTCTCGCGAGAACAGCACCTTCCCCGGCACCTCCCTGCGCCCGCTCTCGCGAGAACAGCACCCTCCCCGGCGCCTCCCTGCGCCCGCTCTCGCGAGAACAGCTTCCCGCTTCGCCATTGGCTGTCCGCCCGCGGCGACGCTGAGGGGCGGGAAGCAGCTGCGGGAGGGCCGCCGCCGCCATGTCCTCCGGCGGGACGCTGAGCATCTTGCGCAGCGATTCCTATGCTGATCTCAGCCAATACCGCGACCAGCACTTCCGGGTGAGCGGGGCTCCGCCGCTGCTGCCGCCGGGGACGGGGGCCGCGCGATCCGCCTGGGCGAAGTCCGGGCCCAGGCCCGGTTGCGGGCCCGCCGTGGGGTAACGCTGTCGTTGCGGCTCAGGGGACGCGGTACGACCAGGAGCGGCTGCTGAGGAAGAGCTGCACGCTGTACGTGGGGAACCTCTCCTTCTACACCACGGAGGAGCAAATCCACGAGCTCTTCGGCAAGAGCGGCGACATCAAGAAGGTCATCATGGGGCTGGACAAAGTGAAGAAAACCGCCTGCGGCTTCTGCTTCGTGGAGTATCCTTCTGCGGTCCCGGCCCGGCTGCCCCGCGGCCGCTGGAGGCCGGGCGGGGGGAGCAGGCCCCGCGCTGGGCCGGCGGCTGGGTGCGCTGCCCGCAGGCCGCCGCCGCGGTGGGCAGGAGCGCTCAGGGCGTGGGTAAACTGACGTGCAGGCTCTGAGTCACGGGAAAGTTATCCGAGGATGAAATTATTCGGTTGCTAAAGTGTCTGTGGGAGTCCTGGGCGAGAGAGGGCAAACATACGCTGCGCATCGAGTAGGGGTTGCTGTGCTGCTTTCATTCTGGTGCTTTCAGCCAGACACTCTTTAGATGCTTGCTCTCTGCAGTGAAAGCGTATTCTCAGCGCCCGAGTAAAGAGGTGTTTCTTTTCATGCAAGCATACGGATAAAGTTTATGTTGGTGTCTTGCATCCCGGTTGTGCTGACTTCATTATGCAGAAGTGTCTTTGAAGAGCATTGTTACTGGTTCCAGCAAACACACCGAAATGGTGAACGTTTGCAGCATGAATGGAGCATGCATGGGGCTTCTCGTTCTTTCTTTAACCACGCTCACCCTTAAAAGCATAAAGCTCTATTATTAAAGAACTTGATCCATTTCTAATATGCTTGAATTCGTGCATGTTGCTCTGCTTCCCTAGCAGTTTTCTCAGCCCACATAGCTTCATAGAAGCGGTTGCTTTTAGAAATAACTGAACAAGAACCTGATTCAAGCAAATACTTGGTTTTGTACCCCATTTGTTATTGTTCCTTTTTCCACGTGTTGAAAATAGAAGCCTAGGATTTGTTCATTAACGTATTCCTAAGGTATTATGCAAGAGGAGATGCTGAAAATGCAATGCGATACATCAATGGAACCAGACTTGATGATAGGATCATAAGGACAGACTGGGATGCAGGATTTAAGGAAGGTAGACAGTATGGTCGTGGAAGATCAGGGGGCCAGGTAGGTTGTTGTACAGTCTAGTTTTTAAGGGACTGGTGATTTTGCTAAATTAATTGTTTTTTGAATGAACACACTCAGAACATCATCAGAAATAGCAACTTAAGAGTTTCTGTTTAAGATAGCACTGTACATTAGTTTGTACAGATCTTATCAATGATGATGTCATCTGCTAAGAAGAAGTAACTTTTTCTTATATTTCACTGAAAGTACTTTCAGAAACTTAGCTTCTTGGGGAGATAATGCTTATAAATAAGCCAGAAAATATAAGGCTGTCAAGAACACAAAGGACAGCGTTTAGCTTACCTAAAGTTGAGCAGGTAGCAGATACTTTTAGTGCTGAAGCATGAGGCTAGCCATCACCACTTTGTCTGTCTCGTTTGAAGAGTCCCCTTGGACATTATTAAAAAAGAAGTTAGTTTATACTGTATTGTGGGCTTCTGCATGATGTATTTTGCCTTCTGTTTTGTCAGTCAGCTCCTTGTGGCCACTTACATGTTGTAAACTCAGTTTGACTATATTCTGATGGTGTAATAGTTTGTGAGAAATTGTGTTTCTTTGTCTTTACTGGGCTTCCCTTTTTTCCTCCTCCATAAGGTCCGAGATGAGTATCGGCAAGACTATGATGCTGGAAGAGGTGGCTATGGCAAAACTGTTCAATGCCAGTGAATAGTGAATGACTCATCAGCCTCACAGGATAACTAAATCTGCATTGTAAATGTCACGAGACACAAAGTAGGTCGGTTGCACAGAAATTTATGTAGCTAGAAATTCACAGAATCTACTATCCATGTTCCTGTGGGCACATAGTATGTTCAATATCTTTTCCGTTTTAATACCCGCATCCAAAGCATTGCAGAATACATTAATACAGAGGTCCTAGGAGCAAGGTTTTAAGCAATGGTATGGGTGAGACTTTGGTCTCTAAATGCTGCTATAACTCTATTAAAAGGAACAAAAGTTTAAAGGTATAGTGCTTTTTTTTTCACTGGCAAAACTTGATTATTCTGTCACTGGGTTTTGTTTACATTGGTATCACAGGGTGGAGAGCAGCGATAAAGGAGGATTAGTGTATGTTTCAGAGATGAAAGAAAAATGCAAAGAGCCTGAAAAAGAAGTTGGAAATTTTCCACTTTCTAGGGAACACTTAAAGTTGCAGATTTTCTGGGGTTACTGGATTAGCATCCTTTTACACTGATGCTGTTCCTAGCACACCTACATGGGCAGCCACAATAAAACAAGTCAGATTGATGAGCCTGAGATTCATGAAGTGAAAAACAAGCCTAGCGGAGAGCAGAAAACAGATGCTTGCAGTCTTCTACAAAGTATAATGTGGTTGCATGACATTGCACGATTCAGAACCATTTTGCTTTGTGGGATACAGAGAACAGCAAGTGTAAGGATTACAGTAGCGGTTATTTTCACAGTTGGAGTAGTAGTATTTTGCTCCTGTCTGGTAGCTCTCTACAGCCTTAATATTTGAGGAACAGTATCTTTCCTGTGCCTACAAGGGTGGCATGAAGCCAAGTTGTACAGTTACCCCCCAAAATGGGACATTTGAGGAACTGTGTGTATAATGAGAAATTTGTTCTCAAAATAGGTTTTCTGTTTGAGGAACCTGATTTCAAAGGTAAGAGTAAAAAAAGCTGAGTTTTGGGAGGAGCCTTACTTTCTAATGAGCATGTGGTAAGAATGGTAAAAGAATTGCAGGACTGAATAGACATTCCCCCCCCCCCCCCCCCCCCCCCCCCCCAAATCATTAATACTCCTAGTTTATATGATGAGATTTTGATGTACGGCAGACATAGGAGGAGTAGCAATAATTGGTGATCCTAAGATCTTTGAAATTGGCCTGCTGAAATTAAACAGTTTAAAAGGAACTGCTGCCAGGCTTTGGATTATTATTTTTTTTAATGGACTTCTGAGTTCTTTGGAAATGGCAATTCATAAAGTTTTGTCCAAATACATTGTTGTCCATGACTCCTTAAAAACCTTTAAAATACCAGGTATGTAAAAGTTGATCTTTGCTCACTGAAGGTATTGTTGGAAATCTTGATGTTTTTATGGTGTACACTTTGTCACAAATTGGAAATACAGTGCGGTAGAACAAATGCAATGAGACTTTGCTTGCTTAGAAGCAAGGTTTTGGGTAGGCTTTGGTGTTTTGGGCACATAGAGTAAAACTAGATTTTCAGGATCACTTGGTGCCAGCCTGCAAACAAGACTTTGAATAAAGTTACTTTTTTATATATAGTACATTTGATTATGAGTTTACAGTCTGTAATCTGCTCTAGGAAACCTCTGAAGTTTATTTTTCATTGTATCAGTTTTGTATAAAAATTGTGTTACCGAAACTCTTAAGTCACTTTCAAATAAAGCTACAACATTAAAATGGATTGGTTGGTTTGTTGTTTTTTTGTTAAACAGAATAAGTGAGAGAAAGGAGCTATATTCAAACTCTTGACCACATGTTTTTTTCTAGTGTCTCTTAAGGTGGAGAGAATGAATATTGCTTCTCTTTGTCTGGACTTTCAGTCTTGTTCAGTTTTTAACTAGATGCTGAAAGATATTTGGTTAATGGTCTTCATTCTGGGACTTTTTGGATTACAGAACAGAATTTAAATTATTTACTGATATTGGAGTGGATGTGAAAGTCCTTGGTGTGTAACAAGGAGTTTTCAAGGTGCACTTCCAGGTAAAAGTGGGGTTTAAAATTATTTTTTATTCTGCAAGATAGTCATTCTCAAATGAAATGGAGATAATGAGTTTTTTTCCCTCAAAACCAGCCAGACATCACTGTCTTTTGCGGCATAGGTGCAATGTGTATGGTAAGATTTTGTTTTAAAGTGAATACGTAGCCAAACTCTGCAACACTTACTAGTTAGTATGTCTAGATCTGAAACAAATAATCTATCCCTTCAGCAGAGCCATGAAATTTGAGTTTCCAACTCTTGAGGAGCAGCACAAGTAAAATGCCAGATGGCTCCCTCTAGTGACTGCAAAATTAGGATGCTTTTATATTCTGACATGGCGAAGACAGTTGCAGAAAGCTGGCTTGTGCAGCGTGCTGCTTTTTGTACTGTCTCAAGATTTTGCTTTATGTTGTGTTGTAAAAATCGGCAAAAAATTTTCATCTGAAGACCATTTTTCAGAGTGGAGACAACTAGAAGTCAGGATTTGTGAGTTTGTAGCTCATCGCTGTTTCTCTGTTTAGCAACAGCTTAGTGTCTTTTATACTGGGTATTGTGATAACACTGTGTCCGTGGTGACTCTTTTTTTCCCTCCCCCCAGCAACCTCTTCAGATTTTGCCAAAAGCACGCCTGTGATAATTGAAGGAGGGTTTGACTCTTAGATGCTTACACTTCTTGCACATGGTTTGGAAAGATGTGCAGTACTTGCAGGATATAGATCAGATCTTTTAAACCGTTTCTACAAAATAATCATAAATATCTCAAGAACAAAGCAGGGATGTAGTGGAATGAATCCTCTCCATGCAGGACTGATGTTACTTGCTTCATGTTAATACCTTCCAAGGCAGTTGCAGGCATCTCTGCTTAAGCCTTCCACTAGTCTGATGGCACTGCTCTACGATTTTACAGCTAGGGAACAGTTGAGTAAAGACTATGTTTAAAACATTCCTCTTTCATTTTCTTTCCAGGAGCACCTTCGCCTGGATTTCCAGAGGGTGCTTCTCTCAATGGGAACGGGACTGCATGGAATGGCTTTTCACATGAATCCCTGTGCAGAATGGAGTCTTGGTTGTTCACTACAGCTTTGTGCTGTGCCTAAATTTGGCAGAAGCAGTAATCTAAGAGTGCATGACCTGAATGAAATGCAGATTTTTAATTTTTTTTTCCCATTTGAAGGACAAATATGAGTTATTCCTGGTGTAGGAATTTATTGCTTTGAAGGTGCTACAGCAGACATTTGCTTTTGAAAACCCTTTTTTGATTGTTCAGTAAGAGCAGCAGTTCTTGTTGAAAGTTCCTCCCAGAAGCTTTCTCTTTGTTCTCCAGCGCTCATCTCTGACTACGTAAAACCTGCTTGTATTTTGTTCTGTTATCCTCCAACAAAGTCTAGACTAAGCCAGTTGCTTCTGCCCTGACAGGAAAATCTACCAGTGTTCCAGAAGCGCATGAGGGGCTCAGTCAGGAATTTCAGATATCAAGTTGCATAGAGAGAAACTAATACCTTCCATCAAAAAATAGTGTGAATTAGGCATTACTCGGGTAATGACTGGGAAAACATCTTTCTTGAGTGCCTTGAGGATGAGTATGTTTTCGAAAATAAGACTACATCTTAGAGTAATTTTGTTGGTTTTAATTCTATTTAATTAGAGCTATCTCTGATTTCCTTTTTAAGGTGGGCCATTTATTCATTCCTCTGACTGATGTTTTTCCAATTAGAACAGTATTGAACCACAATTTGTGGTGTTTCACGTAGAATTAAAAGGCATTTTTTCTCAGAGCGCAATTTGAAAACAAATGGGAAATAAAATTAGCTATTTTGATATTTCTCCAGTTACATGCAATGTAACTATCAGCATGAATTAGCCTAATTGGGTCATCTTGTAATTAAGTTTCTGGACAATGAAGCTTTTCCCTTCTGGACCAATCTCTCCCTGCAAGCCACAATTTGAAAAGGAGATTCTAATTTTCTAGTTAGAATAGGTAAGAATATATTAAATATTAATAATATATATTTTAGAGCTGTAGTTCACCTGCAGTTTGAATTGCTTCAAACTGAACTTGTTTCAGTTTTCTGGCTTTACTTTATTACTTTAAAATAATGGTCTTATTATTTTATACTTTGTGTCTTAAAATATTTTTATGGGGAATTTTTCTGACTTAAAGTGTTGCCAGACTCTTCAGCTTGGTTTGATTATAAGTTGGTGTGTTTTGTTGTGTGTTTGGTTTTCTGTAATATCACTGTTTTGCAACATCTTAAATTACTTCTTATGAAAACAAAACCCCTGTCAGCTTGTCACGCTGCCACAAGATGTCATGCAAAGCCACGTCTCCCTTCAAGATGAGTATACTCTGCAACTCCTCACAATCAGCTCAGTGGAGTGGTTCTTCTGGAAGGAGGTGTTCTGAAAGCATCTCATTTTACCGCACAGCTAACGCAGTGCCTCAATTTCTTGAAGAAACTCTTTCACATGAGGATTCTGCTTGAAAGAAAAGTGACTAGTGACTGAGTCAACTACCTTCTGTCCTACCCTGAAGCAGCAGAGGTAGAAGTGCCTTAAGGCTGCTGAGCTGTAGCATGCCTTGTAATGCTCAGCACTGAACTGAAAGGTTCTGTCTGTAGTAACCACGATTGTGCGTGCTGGCAAAGGACCGGTTTGTGGTTTGTTTTTTGTAGGTTTTTTTTTTCCCCTCTGAATTTACTCCAGTAGAGGAGAAATGTGCTTCCAGGAACTGGAAAGGACTGTTCCCCATAAAATCCAGGAATGTCCCAAAGCCTCTGCCCTTTTGCTTCTGCTTTTGAATTCCCAGCTGAATTTCCTCTTTGAAATCTACATATTAGCTTGAAAAAGCCTTCAAGCAGCAACCTTGCAGTGTTCCACCCCGCACAACTGTTAGGAGAAACTGTTTGTTGTTATCTAAGTGTGCCAGAGGGAAATTCAGGAGAGCATTTGTAAGTTCAATCTCTTACACACACCTTGAGTCATGGTGGAACTGTTGATGAATTGTTTTACGGAGTGCAGTCCTGTCAGGAACTTAGTTTTATCTTCTGTTGAGTTCAGTGAGATCTGTGTGCATATTGCTAAAGTACTGAATGTGTTTTAATGAACTTTGTCTAACTTATTTCACCATAAACTAAACATGAGACACGCTAACGTGCCAGAAGAATTCTTGAAAGGTCATGTGGAAGCAGTGTTGACTTCTAAGTTGTATCTTAAAGTGAGTCAGGGAAGGTGAGTAAAACAGCGTGACAAAAAGTAATCACAGCTTTTTGGTAGGAGAGATTCAAAATCCCTCAGGGTGAGTGTCTCAAATCAGTTGCAGGATGGTATTTTTCTCAGAATCCATGGCCGTGAGGGCCAACAAATACTCCTTGGTCTACAGAGTTTGACAGGGAAAGAGCGCAGAAAGCTGGCAGAATGTGAAAAGTGAGGGAAGATTCCAGCTCATTTGTGCTAACCCAGTAATTCAGATTCTAGACACAAAATCGTCACCAAGGCAAAGTTAATAAAACATTAAAAGAAGCCCAATAGCCTGAATAAATACGTGGTGTCCATCAACAGTGCCCGGACACGGTGCTGATTCTGTGTTTCATCATGTATTTTCCCCTAAAGATGTTTAATTGAACTAAAACTGGTGTGAGACTGAGTTTGTTATGATTGATTCATTCCCTGTTAGAAAACAAAATCACTTTGATGTACGTAAACGAGCGGTGCTGTCTCTCGTTGTGGGCTGTGAATTGTCTCTCTGGTTGAGCCGAGTCCTTCACAGACTGGAGGGCTCTGTGAGCAGTACACACCTCAGCAGGAACACGTTCGTTGTTGTCAATATGGAAATGAATAGAACTGACAACTAAATAATTTTAATCTCTTTCTAGGAATGAATGAGCCGGGGCTCCAGCTTCAGATTAACGTGAAGGTAATTAACCATTCCCAGACCCAGAGCTGTCCTGAGAGGAGAGAAAACACATCATACAAAGCTGTATGCTTGAAGTACCAAAGCTTTAAGGTGCTCAGGATTGTGATGGCCTCTCAGAGCGTAGAGTTTGATGGGCTGCACTGGAGAGAGCTTATTTTCACTGGATATTTGCAGGAGGTGTCTATCCCGCCTGTTGAAGGACAATCAGTGTTAAGTAAGTCTGGCAAAGGCTTGAGAGCACGCAGAGAGCTGTACTGTGACTGCCTCGTGTCTAGAGGGTCACGGTGCTTTTTCTTTTTCCTGCACTTGTGGCACTATAACAAAGCTCATGATTTTCCTTTTTTAATGGCTGCGGCAGGCGCCTACTCTCTTCAGGAAGAGAGTTTCATTACAGCTGTTAAGTGTAGGAGAATTTAATATCTTCTGTGGGTATAAAGATACAACCACACAGAGTTTACTGGGTGGAAATTAATGTGAGGGTACTGGAATCTTTCGGGTTTTGATATTTTAGGTTTTATTACATTTGAAGTGAATATTTTAGTGCGCATAAAATGCAGAATTGCCTCAGTAATTACTTTTTCACTGTTAGCCAGAAGTTTATACTGGGATATGCAATTTAAAAAAAGTTCTCCTGTCTTAGCTGCATATCATTACAATCCTAGATTAGCATCTTTGTGATTTTGAAAATACACAGATACCTGAACGAAGTCCAGTGTAACCATAGTGCAATAGGGCTTTTTTTAAAGCAAGTTTGAATTTCTTTTATTTTTTAAGTTCGTAGGTGGAATGGATTTTCTCATTTAGAAAGTATACAATACAAATTCATTTTGTGTTGAGAACATTTTAAAATAATTATTTCTAAACAGTTTTTATTGCTGAATATGTTGTTGCGACAACTGCTGTCAGTGACAGTATAACTTACAGTAAAGACGTAAGAGAATGAAACCGCAAAGGAATAGCGGTGACAAAAGCTAGAAATAAAACATAATTTTCTATTCAGTCTTCCTTTTAAATGGAGGAAAGATGTTCCACATTTATAAGGATTATATTGTTGCTTTTCAGATGCGATTCAAAGATACATATCGAAAGAGGGAAAGTATAAAACATCATTGTGTCATTAGGAATTTTAGTTCCATTCGAATAGGAAATGTTCTATTTATGACCCGTAATGAAAGCCTTCAGGTCATGAACAGTATTTCCATTTGTGGAGAAAAATGTAAGAATAGTTTTCTGAAAGTCTGTATGAAATGAACACTCCCTTTTGAATTTCTGGACACATTTAAAAGTCATTGAAGAATTGATAGAAGCTATGTGAAAAACAGCATAAAAAGCATTCAGTGAAATTCCAATGTTTTCTGCAGTATTCAGAGTTTAGTTTTTGAGTGAAATAACTGTTGATTTCAGTAGACCTGAACTTGTTAGTTGAGTATACCACAAGGAGGACCTGCTTTTCCTTTCATTTACTCCGGAGTGGATGAAGAGTGAATTCACAGACCTTGGTGGCATTACTTAGGAAGAGAATTGATGAGCAGAGTATCTGCTGTCATATGCAAAGGACATTTTTTTAAGAGAAAAGAATCTCCGTTTCTGGATTTAAATGCACTATAAACCTCGACATTAGAATATTTCTGCTAATGTTGTTGAACACTTGAACTTCTAAAACTTTACATATGTGACGTTATTATCTTTATGCACATATATCCTATGAACGGGGACGTGAAAATACCGGTGAAAAGCAGGCTTTTTGCATCTACTACTGTATTTGTAGTTTCATAATCTGAGGATGTTTCACATTTGTGATGGCAGAGAAGGGACCATGCTGATGAGTGATGATGCAACATACACGTCAACAATGATGGCAATGCTGCATCACAGCGTATTTGTCTTTTGAGTTCTGTTTGTCATTTTTAAAATTTACTAGCATCTCTTCGTTCTTGTAGCAGATTGATTAGATTATGGACCAACTCTGGTAGGAACAGAGATGCTCTGAGCTGTGTTGCTTCTGGACACAAACAGATCGATTGTTGTGATGCTGAGCTGGACTCCATTACTCTCTCATGTCAGCAGCAGCACAGGGATCTGCAGGGATGACAGCCATTACTCCTGAACCATTTCCCTTTTTTTTTTTTTTTTCATAACAGTCTTTATGCTGGTTCTCATGGCTTCGTTTATCAATGTGTTAAAGAGAAACATGAATATTTGATTTTTCCCCATGAAGCCGGGAAATCTGGAGTTGATTTTATATTAAAGCAATGTGATTCATACTTGCCTTGAAGAACTCCAGAGTTTAGCATCTTAGGTCTTCTCTTAAATGCATAAAGGAAACACTTCAGGGTTTGCCAAGAAACTAGGGTGCTTTGTTTAAAAAGATTTGAAGAAAAAGTTGTACATGTTTTGCAGTATTTCTGCATTTCTTGCCTAAGCTGCATATATTCATTTATTTATAGCAAATTCTCTATTTTCTGTGGTTGCAAAGTTTACTGCAAGTAGCCTGGCATCCTTCCTGTAAAGGACAGGGATGCAATCCCATTCTCGAAAGTGGCATTCAGCTGTTTCCTCTCCTTTTGTGGTAAAAGACTGTATGCAGCTGTAATGCAGCTGTTCCGAGTGCAGTGGGGAGCACAGAGGTAACCTGCTCCACTGCACAGCCCACATCTGTCCTTGGAAAGGTTCGAAGTGACAGGAAATGTACTGAGGCCATATGTCAGCAAAGCAGAATTCAGAACAGGCTGAGTTGTAAGCACAGGTTTAATTTCTAGCATAGTTTTTGAGGCAGTTGAGCCTGGATCATTAAGAACACAAGTTTCCTTCTCTGAATTACCACTATGTGTCAGCAGCTGCTTGAGAACTTTGAGCAAACTTGGAAATATCTTCCCCAGAAGCACGTGTTTAAGTCTCACACAACTATTGGGGCTTACTGTACTTCGTTCATTTTTGTGTGTGAGTTACCTGGTTTATATGTTAAAGAATTAAGAATGTGTATAGCGTTGCCTTTGTAACTGTGATTTGTACCGAAGGGACATTTCCTCTGTGAGCGATGTGGTATCTCCGATATCACTGCTGTGAGACCTGGCTTGTGGCCAGTACATTGTCTTTAAAACACTTCATCAGTTCTTAATTCCTTTTGAGTTTTGGAGCACTGAAATTAATTGATTGTTTGAATGTATTTAGCTAAACAATAGCTTAACATGAGAAAGATGGCATCTTTTTGCTGTAACTCTTAACCAAGAAAACAGAATGATCCTTTTCTATTTATCTAATTAAAGGAGCAATATAAATCAAATAGGAAAAGCCAAAATTGTTCTTCTCAGTCCTTGGTTGACCTGCATCAGGCAGAGATTAATCTCACAGGATCACATAACAATTGAGGTTGGATTGGACTACTTGAGACCATCCAATTCAACCTCCTGCTGAAAGCAGGGTCACCTAAAGCAGGTTGCCCAGGGCTGTGTCCAGTCAAATTTTGAACATCTCCAAGGATGGAGACTTTGGGAAACCTCTTCCAGTGTTTGGGCACCTGCACAGTATAAAGTCTTTTCTTGTGTTCATGTGGAGTTTCATGTGCTTTAATTTGTGCTCATAACCTCTTGTCCTGTCACTAAGCACTACTGAGAAGAGTCTGGCTCTGTCTTCTTTAAGGTCTCACATCAGCTACTTATACACATAGATAAGATCCCCCTGAGCCTTCACTTCTCCAGGGTGAACAGTCCCGGCTCTCTCAGCCTCTTCTTGTATGACAGATGCTCCAGTTCCTCAATCTTCTTTATGGGCCTTCATTGAACTCGCTCCAGTGTGTCCCTGTCTCTTCTACGGGGAAGTCCAGCACTGGACCCAGCACTCCAGATTTGGCATCACCAGGGCTGAGTGGAGGGGAAGGACCACCTCCCTTGACCTGCCAGCACCACTCTGCCTTATGCAGCCAGGGCACCACTGGTCTTCCTTGCTGTGAGTGCGCATTGCTGGTATTTCTTTGATAGTCTTCCATTCTTCACAAAATTCCCAGGTATGGGAAATTCCCAGGTAACTGCAGAGTTACTCGCCCGTTTTTTCATGGCTTTTTTTTTCATAAATGTGATTATGGTTAAAAATATTCTTATATGCTACAAAACTGCAGTGTAGGCTTAGAGTGTTCACAGTAGAGGCTCAGGTTAAACTGTGCAATTAAAGAAAAATCAGAACCACAGATTGCTTGGGAGGTGGATTCTATTTATATTTTAACATTGGTAAAATATTTACTGGCCCTTTATGGATTTATTTGGTTCTAGAAAGCAAGAAAAAGATTCAGTTTGGAAAACACTGGAAAGTTTTCTTTAGAATTGTTGAAAAAGCCCACCTTTTACAAATGTCAAAATGTACCTCCATCATCCATATAACATTTTTATTTCTTTTCCTGTCTCTCCTGGTTCTCTGTAAGAATTATTTCATAACTGAGGAATTGTTTCCAAATAACTATGATGGTGTATTTGAAAATATGTTATCAATCAGTTTTGCATATCGGTTTTCTATGGTTTTTTTTTGAAAGCAATGCTGAAATTTGAAGCATTGTGACTTGTTGCTGAACCTTTGCTTCCTCTCCATGTTTTCTTTTAGTGTCTCTAACAGCTTACCTGCTAGCAGAATGTCCTTTCCTGCTTAAATTTCTCACATATATTCTTTGGTTTATGTTCCAAGCTGCGTGGATGATGCATCACGTTTAATTGCTCTTCTTCTCTGGATCTAAGTAATTTGGCTGGAGGTGCTCATGAGTGCCATCTGTGGAGAAGGCACAGAAAAGCTGCATATTACTGCCTTGCTGTGATTTGATTTTGTGTATGTCAGAGGTACCAAGCGTGTGCCATATCCTGCCTCGGAGTCACAGTTTTAAGTCAGCTGGGGTAACCATAGCACTGTTGGAGCTCCTGAGTGCCATGACCTACCCCTCAATGGTATTTGTAATTGTGTGTTTGGTTGCCTGCAGTCATACAAAGAGCCTTTCTAGTAATAAATGGTGCCAAGTGTCAACAATTCACCTTGCAGTCAGTGTAAGGCCTGTGATATCTTCCCAAATAATACAATTATAGTCAGGATAGTTCCTGGGTGGTTGTTAATCATAGAATAGTTTGGGTTGGAAGGGACCTTTAAAGATCATTTTGTCCAACTCCTGTGCAATGAGCAGGGACATCTTCAACTAGATCAGTTTGCTCAGAGCCCCGTCCAACCTGATCTGGAATGTTTCCAGGGATGGGGCACCTACCGCCTCTCTGGGCAACCTGTGCCAGTGTTTCACCACCCTCACTGTAAAATATTTCTACCTTATATCTAGCTTAAATCTCTGCTCTTTTAGTTTCAAACCATTACCCCTTGTCCTATCGCAACAGGCCCTGCTAAAAAATTTGTCCCCATCTTTCTTCTAAGCCTTCTTCAGGTACTGAAATTCTGCTATGAGGTCTCCCTGGAGCCTTTGTTTCTTCACGCTGAATATCCCCAACTCTCTCAGCCGGTCTTCACAGGAGATGTGCTCCAGCCCTCTGATCATTTTTCTGGCCATCCTCTGGATGCACTCCAACAGGTCCACGTCTTTCCTGTGCTGAGGGCTCCAGAGCTGGATGCAGTACGCTAGGTGGGCTCTTACCAGAGAGGAAGAGAGCGGCAGAATCACCTCCCTCAACCTGCTGGCCACAATTCTTTTGATGCAGCCCAGGATATGGTTGGCCTTCTGGGCTGCAGGCTCATGTTGTCGGCTTATGTTGAGCTTTTCATCCACCAGTACCTCCAAGTCCTTCTCAGCAGGGCTGCTCTCAATCCCTTCATCCCCCAGCATGTATTGATACCGGGGGTTGCCCCAACCCAGGTGCAGGACCTTGCAATTGGCCTTGTTGAACCTCATGAGGTTCACACAGACCCACTTCTCAAGCTTCTCCAGGTCCCTCTGGATAGCATCCTGTCCCTCAGCTTGGTGTTGTCCACAAACTTGCTGAAGGTACACTCAATCCCACTGTTTATGTCATTGATGAAGATATTAAATAGTACTGGTCCCAATACGGACGCCTGAGGGACATCACTTGTCACCAATCTCCATCTGGACATTGAGCTGTTGACCACTACCCTTTGGATGTGACCATCCAATCAATTCCTCATCCATCGAACAGTCCACCCATCAAATCCATCTCTCTAATTTAGAGAGAAGGATGTTGTGGTGGACCCTATCAACAGCCTTACAGAAGTCCAGATAGACAACATCCATAGCTCTTCCCTTGTCCACTGATGTAGTCACTCCATCATAGAAGGCCAGAAAGCTGGTCAGGCAGGACTTGCCCTTGGTGAAGTCATGCTGGCTGTCTCAAATCCCCTTCCTGTCCTTGATGTGCCTTAGCGTAGCGTCTAGGAGGATCTGTTCCATGATCTTCCCAGGCACAGAGGTGAGGCTGACAGGTCAGTAGTTCTCAGGGTCCTCCTTTCTACCCTTTTTAAAAATGGATGCAATGTTTCCCCTTTTCCAGTTAATACTTAGTTAAAATTAGCCAAAATGTTTTATATTCTGAGTCATTTATTTTTCTGCCCTTTGTGACATGTTTGGCTCTGGTCGGTATGTTCTGCTTGCATCCTGTGCTATTTTTAGTAATGTTGATTATCCTTCCCCCCACTTCTGTTGCAAAACAGATTGATAGGTCTTTTACTGGTACGTGCCACTTTTACACAGGGGTTCGGTTTCACCAATAATCAAAAACAGGTGGATCAGTCGTGTGCAAGGACTAGTTTAATCTGAGTGCTGCTGGGCTAATTGAAGTGGGCGAGTGGATGTGTTCCTTTCTGTTGCTTATACACGTAAATGTAAGCATCATTTTAAATCAAAACTTGCCTTTCTATTTCCCTCCGCAGAGAAGAGGCAAAAAAGGAGAACACTTAGTTTTTGACAGGTCTCAATTTGGTGATCTTCTTGGGAGAACCATTTTCTCTGTAAGACGCACTTCATGGGCTGTTTTGAGTGCATCAGCTAGGGACCCTCCAGAAATAGTGCTAATTCCAGGAGCATCAACAGGCAGCGGAAGTCTCTGTTCAGAGCTTCCAGCGATGGCAGGGAGATCAGCCACGTTCTGTGTTGACATAAGGTTTTTCCCCATCTTTCTGCAGTGTGTGTCCCGTATTAGCGGAACTCTAAAAACAGCGCTAATAAATGCCAAACACATTTTCTGCAGCTGCGTGAGGAAGCTGCCCAGAGTGGCTATTTATCACTCTCCCTCACTCTCACACAATCAGATGCACATTATCTGTACAGAAAATTGATTTACAGCTTTACCTCAAACCAGGGCACTTCTCATGAAAGAAATGTTTAATCATTTCTCACCGGACTTAGTCTTTATGGCTGTTTATGATTCTTCGGCTCATTATAGTAGGAACATGTGGGGCTCCAGGAAGTACCAGGACTCTGAGAATATTTTGAGAAATGCTACTGTACTGATCATGAGAGCCTTAAATGCGGGCTAGTTTATAGCATGATTTGTATCAAGTCTTGGTCTTTAAGACTAACTGTAATTATAAGCTTCAGCACTGAGTTCAGATCGGATTCGCAGTGACCTTGGATCCAAACTAGTTTTCAGTGATGGGGCAGATCTAGAGTGGGTTTTGAGAAAACTCACAAGAACATATCATAGCTAACGTAATTTTAGAAGTATGTGATGTGAACTTTTCCTTGCTACTGCTGCCATTAAGGCAATGAATGGCTGAATGAAAGTGCATTTATATGAATCACCTAGCGGCTTTCATTCTGTTTAGCATTCAGGCTGTATAAATTCTAATGCTCTGCCCATCTGCCCTGGATTAAATTAAGATAATTTTAATCATTAAGGCAACCTTTAGCTTTAATTGATTAAGCTTCATGTGCTCTTTCTTTTTAGACACCCCCCCCCCCCGACTATATCAGTTACCTTAATAAAAGATATAATTTCTCTTGACAGACTTGTAGTTTTATTGACCTATGATGGACTAAGGATAAGACTAGGAACATGAAGTAAACAGAAATAAAACCGTATTGTTAGGGAAGAAAAAAAAGGAAGGCATCTTTGAATAAAACCTTCTTTAATAGTTTTTAGAACTCTGTTCTAATACAAGTGCTCAAGGACATAATTGGCAATATATTTAACAGCAAGTAGAGTCTCTTCACAGGTTGGCTTTATCTGAGATTCAGGGAGCATAAAACCATATCTACCAGTGTCTCGGAGCTCAAAAGTGAAAGAGTACTTGATGCCTTCATCGTAAGCCCAATCGTCAGAGCCCCCTGCAGCAGGATCTGTTGATAAAGAAATAAAATAAAGCTTAACTGGAAAAGTGTGTCTACACATTGATATGTGATATACTTTGGAGTCAAGTCACGTAGCCAGAAATGCAGAAAGAACAGATAAAAAGGAATATTCAGTGAATCGATTGATTTTTCTGCTCATGGAAAAACTTCGGTGATTTTAGGACATTTGTGAGCTTTTTTTCCAGCTGATGCATGCAAGCAGCAGTCTAAACAAGCTCAGCTGCTCCCTCCTTGTCAGTACTGTGGGGAGACCATGGGAGGAATGCCTTAAGGAACAGGACAATGTCATGCTTGCATGGGGTTGTTTAGAAAGATTTGGTAGCAGAAGCAAATACCCCCACACTGGGTAGCTTTTTGAGATTCACACAGATGTGAAAGAACTGCAGATCTGGGATATCAGCTCCGTCTTTTTCTTCTGGACAAACTGTACCCTCCCTTTCCAGTACTTTGGTATAATGAAGGCAGTCTCTTTTGCTAAAGAAGGAGCCTCCAGAATTCCCAAGCATCACCAAACCATTTTTGAAGTATTCTAAAAATTGTGAAAAAACTGCTTTTTAAAGTTCTTTTTTTTTTTTTTTTAACTTATTTAAGGAAACAGAAATAGGAAAAATAGATTAGTTTCCATATTTAAGTAATTTAAGAGATCTTAAATATAGGGGATATTAAAGTTCTAGAAATCTAGATTCGGCAACCTTATCTCAGGTTTTGATACTGCAAAGGCCATATCCTGACAGCTGAGTTCCCCAGGAGGGTAAAAGAATGGAGTTGTACTTGGTATGTTTCTCAGACTGTGATGCAAAGTAAAAAAAATAATTATCTGTGTTGCTAGAGTGGTTGAAGCCATTCTTTAGGATTCACATCATCTTTTCACTTTGACTTGGAGATACTGGAAATGCAGAAAATCCCAGGCCGAGACTTTTATGTTTAAATCTAAGCTGTGTATGATTTAGGAATTCATGCTACGCACATGAATTCCTAAACACTTTACCACATCACTTTACCTTCCAGGGGGTCACATGCTCCCTGGGATCCTTAAGGAATATATCATCCCATATTTCAGAAATGACACATTTAGATATACCTCTGAGCATACACATGTGAAGAAAGAAAGGGACTACTTAGGAAGAGGAACAAGAATCACTAGAAAACTGTGTTTGATAGTCTTAGTAGCACTTAATGTAGATGGCTAGTATATTTAGGTCAGTACTTACAGATTGTTGTAGCTCCTGGGCCATACGTATACTTGGTGTTGTACAAACTGGCCAGCTCTTTGGATGCAGCACGAGCAATGGAATTCTGGAGGAAAAGAGGAATGATAAATGCAGATTTCCAGAAGCTTTCTGAGTGAATCTAAGCAAATCTATTGTTGCATAAACGGAAAAGCCATGCTTGAGAAGTTTTTATTTGAAAACTGTTGTTCACCTCTCAGAATGACTACATATCAGTAGCTGACAAGGCACAGCTTGTCCTGTTGTTCTGAAGAGAGCTCCAAGCTTTAATGGAGTATAGACCAGTCTGTGTATTGCTCTATTGATGTGCAGCCTGCTTTATAGTCCAGTATAGTTTGGATAGTGACAATAGATAACAGGATTTTCTATACTTAGAAGAAACTTGTACAAGATTGAAACTGAATAAGGAATCTTATTTAGAGATAAGAGAATCTTAGAGAATAGTAATAACTTGATACAGTAAATTGCAAACATACAATAGCCTTTCTTTTCCTTCTATTCATGCAGCTATAAATTCAGAGTGGAGTCAGCTTAGTCGGTGGAGTTGAACACTGATACAAGTGGAAACAGATTAAGGTCTTGTAAATATTAACAGCCAGAAAAAGGCATAAATTACCTTGGAACCATATGTAGTCTCATTAATTTCAATTCATTTCCTGTGCACGGAGCGACTCAGTCAACTCCCACTGATTTCACTGAGGGCTGGATCAGGCCCATCAATAGTACTATGAAGCTTTGTATGTTTGCATTAAGGAAAATTACAGACTTTTCTTTGGAACGTGTGGCTTTTCCAGTTCTTCATTATACAGCATGTTGGTAATAAAACATGAAAACTATTAGTAACAGATGATAAATAGGAATGATTTTTGAAAGCAGATGTTCAGTATAAGAATAAGCAATGGGTTGCCATATCTTTCTTTATAGCTTACAGCTGAATGGCTTACTATTCCAGGAATTTGGTCAAGCCCCTTCTTCCCCTGTAGGTTATACTCTGGCTTACTTCCCAGTGGAAGATATGTCGTAAAATATTCTCTATTCATCCTTATGCTTCAAGTGTTCCTGTGAATTACTCGAAGGGACAACATGTTTAGAAAATCTTAGTTAAGTGGGAGAGCTTTCTCAGCTTCTACAAAACAGCACCAAAGTCTGTTTGCGTTAGCACTGGCAGCCTAATTCATTGCAGAATTGCAAGTGGTTCCCCATTCCCAAGTGTTAGATTTTGAACATCCTAGTATTATTGGAGTTTGCTGTAGGAATTTGTGGTCATTTAGCACATTAGGAATATTTAAACAAGGCAGACCAAAGAGCATTTGAAGCTTGTCCTTCCACCTGTAACATTGGCTGCACCTGAATGTGGGGTTTGGTTTCTGGCCTCTCTATTGTCGAAGCACAAGCAATTGTAGGAAGAATGCCGTTGCTTTGCATTTCACAGTCTTGGATTGAGAGCAATTGGGGTAGCTGAGCTCCCTCCAGTGTTGGGGTTTTCTTTATTTGGTTGGGGTTATTTTAATCCTTTAAAAAGCTGATCTTCCTAAAATCCGTAATAGTTTTTAACCCATGTTGAGGGTATTGTAGAGGTGGGAGACTACTATCTGTTTGTAATACTACATTTTCTTCAGTCATCTTTTGTTTATAATATAAGCATTTAATCAGCAGCTGAGATTGAATCAAATCTTCTTTCAATAGTAACTGAATTTTTAAATGAAAACTGATTCTTCCTCTTTTCAAATATATGCAAAGTAGAAGTTAGATTTGTATAGATAGTCTGATATTATGTATGGACCTATTGGTAACTAGTATTTGCTGTCTCTTTAGTAAACTGCGTGGTAGGGACAGTGGAACGGCAGAGCTGCTCTTTGGGAAGAACGGGGCATTCCTTTCACTCGGCTGCCAAATGATGGCTTTAAATCATACCAGAACAGATACCACAAAAAGTATGTCAGGAAATCTTTCTACCTGAGGGATTTTTTATTACTGGCCAGGAAGTTGTAAAAAGAGAGATTTGTATAAAGAGCAATTGAGATTTCCAGCTGTTAAGAGCCTGGAAATAAATAAACAACTTCCTCAAGCTTTCCAGGCTGGAGATCAAGGTGATATTTTAAATGACCCTTTCTCTAAGTGAGAAACACGACTGAGCATTTATGACTTCATCATGAAATGAAACTTTATCAGAAGTTTTGATATCTGATTTTTTTCCTTTAAGTGACTCTCTACCATTTACTTTCCTAATAGAGTCATAGTCGAAAACCTAAAGGTAAAAAAAATAATTCAGCTTTATAGGAACTAAAGTCACCTCTTAATATAGTATAAAACAGCAGGAATAATAAAAATTAAGTACATATTTGTGAGTATAAATACAAAATATGAGGAATTTTTTCTTTTTTTGTAAAAATAGCACAATTATTCAAAACCATCCATAAAAAGGAAATAACATGGCCATTTATGCAAAGGTATATAAATAATGCGTAGCATTTTCCAAAAGGGAAAGTAATATTTAGCTTTTGAAAAGTGGATTTTCAAGCCCGTATGTGATTTGGAATACAGCTGCAAGGAGAAACATCGCTATGTTTTTGACCTTTGAGGATACTCTTTACTGTCGAGTGATTTTCTAGATGTCTCTACATAACTGGCTTAACTGAATTGTTGTGGTTGGTTTGGGGTTGGTTTGTTTGCTGTTCTTTTTTTTGTTCACTGTTAAGAATCTCTCTCTTACAAGGAAGATTTTGCTGAGAGTTACAGTAGCAGAGAAACAACTGGTGCCCTGAAGTCCTAGAAATAACTCCAAATTAATACCTTGTAACTGGGAGCAGAAATGGCTTTTCAGCTTCTGACTTGCAGCTGAGCTCACAGAGCTGCTCGTTGCAGCAGAAGGTAGTGCTCCCTGCACTGAGCGCCCATCTGGGTGTTTACACAGCAATTACTAATATTTCACTTGATCTTGTGCACCGAGTGCATGGACCGGTGAGACAGCAGAGTCGTGTTCTCAGTGCCATTATCTTACATAATTCACAACCTTTAAACCTATTTTTTTTTCAGTTATTAGCTTTTAATGAAAGGTATGTTACTGGCCTCTCTTTCTCGCCACATCTGGGGTTTTGAACTAGCAAGATAAATTAGCAGGCTGAGCGTCTTCTGTGTGTTAATAGGTAATTTTTTGGGGAGCATGTCCCTCATTTTACTCTTTTATCATCAGGCTAAGTTTGCCAGCAAACTGCAGCTGTTTAGAAACACTTCAGGGACATCGATTATGCAGCTGCTGCATGTGGACAACTCCCTTCGCCCTCACAGTCTGACAGGGATCTGGAGAAGCCTTTTCACTGATTGACTGGACCTCTTGCTCTCTTCCCTCACTGGACTGCAAACTGATGTGCCCGAGGCTGCAAAATATTTTCACTTCACCTCAGTCTCATGTGCTACTTAAGCGGCCCTCAACTTCCTTTGCAATGAAAGTCAGAAAATGTGGTATTTGCAAAGTTAGCCTTAGCCAAATGAAGCTAAACTTCTGAGGCTTCTTGTTTTGCCAATCAAAACAGACTCCCCTCAAAAGAGTCCACGTCTGATGTGTAATTTAGTTCACTATTCTGTTGTTTCTCATAGTTAAGCATGTCCCCCAAGAGCCCAGGGAATCCAGCCAAGTGCAGCACTTCAGTATGATGCTGCTTCTTGCTTTGCCAACCTGTTTCTCTGTGGCAGTCTCACAGAGTCTTTAAGAAATTGATCTCTGGTGAGAGGGTTTCCAGTCCGACTGAGTTAAGGTGAATGTGCCCTTCGGAGACTCTTGTCTTTCAGCCACTCGAACATGAGCTTCAGCTGGAAGATGCTGCTACTAAAAGCATCCTTTTCACAATTGTAAGAGTGTCAGTTCAGAGCAGTTCTGTTGCGGGACATCTGCTGTGGCCAACTCAGCGGAGTTGTGAAGCCAATTCCAAACATTGTTTTTCTGCCTATTTTCCTGTTTGTTGTGCTTCCTGGTTGACTTTACCAATATTTACTTGTCGCAAGTAGTACAATCACACGAGTTTGCAATAGCACACATGCAACAGCCTAGGTTGCAATTCCTCATTGGTATGTCCGAGTCTCTTAGATGATAGGATTTTTGCTGTTCAAAAATTCTTACACATAAACACATCCGGGAATAAAGTCAGGAGTGTAGACTTTGCTCCCAGGTTAAATAATCAGATTGATATTCACAAAGTCATGCAATATATTTGAAATTCACTCTTCTTGCAGGCTGCACAGACTCCACTTTCTACTGTATCCTATTTTAAGCACTCAAGAGGAAATGAAATGCCAGGCTAATCTAATATGGAAGGTGAATTTCGGTGAGCTTAAACAATAACCAGTGTGGCCAGTACGCTTTCAGGTAATACAAACTGAAATCCTATGTCTAGAAAATTATCTTGGGTTGTAAATTAATATATTATTCTGCAGCCTGCCAAACTGTAATAATACACATACATTAATCTGACAATGAGTATGAGCTGGCTGCAGATATGTATTTGGAGCTGAGTTTGTTGTTTAACTGAGAGATGGAATTGAAACTGGAAAGGAAGGAAGGGCACAATGCACATTCCTCTTCTCTATCAAATCATAGTTCAGAGCCAATTCAAATACAAACAAGAATTGATAAAGCTACATTTTTCTGCTGAAAATGAGGAAAACACAGGGTGACCTAATAGGAAGCTAAGGCCAAAATATGAACTGATTAAAAAATATGGGCTGAACTGTTTATGAAAAATGCAATTAAATACAGAGTTCTTTATTGCAAGGGGACAAAAATGTGAATAGTAAAATAAAGATGAAAAGAATCTTTTTGGGGTGTGGAGAGATACTGGTCTTGCCAAGCACGTTTTTTAATTGTGAAAAGCTAATGCTTCTGTTCTCCGTAGGAGATGGATTCAAACGTTCATTCTGTGTGCAGGGTAACACTCCAGGGTGTAGTAAAGAATGAGTCAAGAGGATTATGAAGCAGGCAAAATGTGATTCACCAAAAGGAGTACATATTTCCTTCAGGGTGTCATCACAAGAATATTGTGTAACTTCTGAGAAATTCCTGACCTAGATTTTCCTGCCTTGGATGTTTTTATTTTTGTTGTTCAAGTAGTGTTTGGATAACAGTGAAAGTTGTGTGCAACACCCCAGGAGGGGAGTTAAAGCAACAACCCTGAACAAAGGGACAAATATTTGGGGAAAATCCTTGTGAGCTGTGGGGTTATCCTCAGTGCTCCTCTTGCATCTAAGAAGAAGAGTGGGAAGTTGTGGGAAGGAAAGGACATACGTGACTTTCATCATGTTTTACACCCCAGGGCTGGGGGTGGCTGAGGGGTACTTCTAAGCCCCAACTCAGAGTAATTTACAATAACTTTGAGGTTGTTCTGATTTGCTATGGCAATGCAGTGGAGCATAAAGGATGTCTGGGATTCTCAGAGTGCCCTGTTCTACCTGAGAGACCAAAACCAGAACAGTTTTATGCCTTCTAGTGATTTCTGAAGGCTGTGAGCAGAAAAAGTCTGTTGAGCCCCAAGGACATGCCATTCAGTATGCTTGCAGGAAAGGAAGGTACAAGTGCTCTCTAGATCTTTCTTTTCTGCAAACTTAGTGTATTCGATCTCAAATTACTCAATTTTTGTGCCCTTTTATATCTCAGACAGTGGAATGCAGCATAAGCTCCATAGTATTATGCTACCTTTAATTAAATAGAATGGAACTAAATGTTGTTAATGATAAGCAGACATGTGGGATTTTGTTTAAGCACATGTCCAGTTCCTCACTGGAAGAGATAAGAAATTGCAACTATATTTCCTTTAATTTATTAGATCTGTCAGAGTAAAAATAACATCTAAGATAAGATAATGGCACTGTAAATTTTGCTTCTTCATTTGCAAAATGACCTATGATCCTTTTATTTGCCTAAACAATTTCTATTAAAAGTTGAGATTCTCATTCTTCAGCATTTCTCTAAATTCTATATCTAGACAGAACTTTTGGACAGCAAACACAACAGTTGGCATACAAAATAATACCTTTTTTGGTAGCGGTCTCATTTCAAACAAGTACAACTGTTGATTGAAAATCTTAAATTTTCTTTAGTCACAGCTTAAATCAATGTGTTTTAGTTATTTGAAGTAACCTGAAAAGCTGCACTTTCAAACCTGACCCAGACCCTCTTGAAGTCAGTCTTTCTATTTCATTCACTCACATTGGAGTGAATTAGGCCCTTTCTGTTTAATTATCCCAACTACAGGCAACGTCGGTTGGGCGATACTCTGATCTCATTCTCCAGAAGAAGGATTTTTTGGCAAGAAGTCTTCCCTTGTTAAAATCAGATACTGCAGAAGTTGAACACCTCTGGGATCCTGCTGTCTTTTTGTTGGGATCACCAGTAGAGGAAATATTTTTCCTTAATTAAGACGTGAAAAACACTCATAAGGTCATCTTGTCATGGTGGTGAGATTTGTGATTGCTTTGTAGCGGGAAATAATGGAACTCCCTCTGGGATCAGTGTGTCCGATTTAAAATATAGGATAAAGTGATGTTGGAAAGACTAACTTACAAAGTGAAATCAAATGGTTGAAGAGAAATATATATCCTGCATTCCTGAGCTATTTATTTTTTATGCTGAATGGTAATAGCAGAATTGTCCTCTATGGCGGGAAAGGAGAGTTTTTATTGATAAAATTTGTAAAACCTTAGTATGGGCGATTCATTAAATTTTACTGTGTATTAGAATAGAACATTGCTAATATAAAATTTTAATTTAATAAAGGAATTTGAAAACCCAGAAAAGCACATAGTTTCTTTCTTATTGTTAAAGATCGTTTTAATAATGAGCTGCCAATGTAAACTTTTTCCGTTTAATCTAGTGAGAAACATGCTGTACTTTTACTTATGTTTCATCACGTTTGCTCTTGATTCAAAAAATTGGGCCGAATGTCATGCAAATTTTTAACACATGGGAACTTTGTGATCTTGACAACAAAGCAGCTTCAAGGGGTTTGTGTGGCTTTATTGCTTTAGACTGAACTGCAATGTGTGAAATGTAAAGCTTTTGTAAAAACTGAAGACAAGAAATTACTACAGTTCCCTGGAATAATTACGATTAAAAATTTCTGGGATATAAATTAAGAAAACAAAATCTTCGTCTTAATTTCATCCTGTCCTTTAAAATGTAAAAAACGTAACAAGAAACTTCACTGTTGGCCCCAGTTTGTATTTGTGCTTCAGAATCATGACATCTGCTTGGGAGCACTCATAAATCTGTCAAACCTGCACAGCAAAGCAACACACAGTGTTGTTGCCTTGGACTTTTGGCAGCATCCAGGAAAGAGAGGGAATCAAGATTTGTTTATTTTGTTTTGCTGTGTTGTTTTCCCTGCCAACAGCTTCTTATTGCTAGTATGCCAGAGAACTGAAGTAATTTTATTATTCTTTACTGTTGATTTTTGGCCTTACAAAATGTTTACAACTTTTATGCACGTTTAATAGTTCTAACCCCTCCCTCGGTTTTTAAGGATAAAAAAAAAAATTCCAGACTGTTGTTATCTTACTTAAATGATGTTAGGGTGTGGCCTTTCTCTAGGATGAATAAAAGAGGCATTGTCCTTTAAAACACCACAGTCATCCTCTCCTCTTCCAAATAAAAGGTATGTTTGAACCCAGAACTGTTTAAAAAGGCCTCAGAACTGAAACTTTTAACCTTTTTTATATCTAACTCTTTTTAATTATGCTTTTGATAAAAACTGCTTCATTTTCCTGAACCTGTATCAATAGGAGTTTCACCATTTTACTTCAGTGAGAACTAAGGTTCGGTAGGAAGTGGAAGACAGAGATCCTTGCCTGCTGTTGATGAAACCAGTTCAGTCATTTCGTAGTTATTAGTGTTTCTATGTAATGTATTAAAGCTACATACACAGCAACATCTTGAGTCAGGAAGAAGCAGTGCTGCACAGCATAGTGGATTTCTGTATAGCAGGACTGGAAGACAAACCTGACCTTATGGCAAATTCATTGTGTGTGTGGAAATTAAATAAGGCTCTTGAGTTTATCCTGTGTTTGAACTGTCTTGAAGCCATCATGGTTTCCCTTGTTCTTGCTATGAAAGACAAGCGTTTTCAAAAACTGACAGTACAGATTATTTCCAGATGTTAAAGAAACTGCTTGAAGTTAAATGGATCTAAATAGCAAGTAATGATTTTTACTTATTCTTTTCATTATGTCAAAACGACAAAGAGACTTACCAGTTCCTCGTAATTCGATGGTAATTTGTAAGTATAGGAGTAAGGAAACAGTAGCAGCTGGGAGTAGGAGTGAATTGTCAAGTATGCCTTGATTGTAGAAAGATGTTCACGAATAAAATCAGCCAAAGCCTTGGTCTCCTTTTCAGACTCAGGTGCAGAGCCACAGTACGTGGAATCACAGGGGCTTTTGGAGGCCCCAAGAGCTGGGAAGAAAGGTGAATTTAATGACTATTTAATGAAAAATCGGTTGTTAGAAGAGTCATGTTACACCACTTTTGTAGATAAGCCTTGGAAATCCTTCTGACACACATGCCATATCAGAGGAGAGAATATTTTATTGCATAGTTAAGACACTGGGCAACATGGCATAGCATACAATATGCCCTGTAGAGTGTGGACAGTTGGAAAAACAAGAGTATTGAAGTAAAGCCCTGTATTATCTAAGCGATTTCGGATATTGATTTGTTTCAGTGCTTAACAAACCTCTCCCTGCATATCATCTCCCCCATTTCTAGGACACTTACAGGAACCAGCTAAGTGGAAACCACTCAAAAGAAACCCCTCTCCACCAAGTGAAACCAACCAAAAGCAAACTCTTGGTTTCTGTTCTGAACTTGTAGAAAAGGGCATGTGTGTGTGTATATGTACACGTGGGCATAAGTGTATATATGCGTATATATATGCACGTGTGTGTATATAGATGTTCATGGAAGTAGCCATACTGATCATGCTAGTAACCAAAGTCTCTTTTGCCCAAAACTGCCCCCAAAATTGAACACAAGCTACTCCAAGACGTTATACTGGTGGTCTTCACTCAAGCTTGAGCTGGACCAACCATCAGGTAGGGAAAATCTATAATTAAGCATCTTGGCTATTGCACCTCTTATGGTCACTTGCAGCTATTGTTCAGAGACACTTACTGCACCAGCCAGCATTAAAATTCCTGTTGGGATCTGTACCAATGCAAAGGCTACCAGCATTTTTAGAGCGTGTCTTCCTCCACATGCGGTCCTGAAATAGAATGTTGAAGCGTAGATCGAAACTAAGAGAAAGTTCTAACAGTTGGCTTTTCCAGAAATAGTCTTCTTGAGAAAGATGAATGTACTTACACTGGTCCAAGTGTAAACGTAACCATCAATATTAACAATAGGCAAAACATAGAAGTCCAAGCTGTTGAGAAGTGTGGTCATGACAGTATCTTTTCCGTAGGTCTCAACAGCCTAGTTGGAGAAAAGTAGAAAAAGCTGATGATGCCTTCATAGATCTGTAGCTCCTGTGTGCATTTAAAGGTCTAGGTCTTGATCAGGAATTAATGAATGTGGTGTGCAAAGTCATCTGGGTCACTCCACCACATGAGATGGCAGCTCTGTACATATACTTAGAGGATTTACACTGACTCAAACCACACTGCTGTTAGAAAGCCATTTCATTCTGATAGATAAATTATATGGTAAAGCAGTGTGGAGTTTGAGCAGGGTATTAAATCACTGGAAAGAAATTTCCATCTACTAGCTTCTTGTTTACAGACAGAGCAAAGTTCCTGTCCATACATTCTCCCTACATCCTGTCAGCTTAAAGGTTTGGGTTTAATTTGTGCAAGAAGGAAAAATCATTATTCCCATTTTTTTTATAGCTATTGCGCAGAGAAATTTCATAAATAACCAAAATTATAGAGAATATTTTCAAAGAACACACACGTTTCCAGTCATAATGCTGTGGATGCACATATTCAAAGGGAGGTAGATTTTTCCCTGCACTTTTCCAGACACAAACATAGGAACTCCTGCCATAAACCTGTGTCTCTTGATTGTTCATGGCCTGGCACTTTGTGTGTTTGTTCGCAGATTTGTATCAGTGTGAAGGGAGCATGTAACGATCATAGAAATTTGCTCTAAGTACTACGTTGCACCCATGTTTCCTTTACACAGATGTAAAGGACGACACAGGGAGCAATGCAATGGAGAAAGGCATCTATTGTCCTGTCACTAGCAAGTGGGAAGGCTGAATGTAGAATCTAGAAAAGCAGTTTCAGATCACTAGAACTTGGGGTTTTTAGGCTTTTTGTTTTTTTTTTTTTAAGATACATAATCCACCTTAGTTGTGTTTTTCTCTATATTTTTTTTACTTTTATGTCTAGAAGCAATCCCAAGTGAACCACTGATGACGCTCGGAGGTCTGAGCTTTTAAAGCACTTCTCCCTATCTACACTTGGATCCACTGAGCAGAGCCACTGCTGGTGTCAGGTACACCCATTAATTAAGTGACCAGACAGTGAAAATGACAGCTGTAGTGACGTGTATTTCTAAGAGAAAAATGGTAGCACATACTGTCTGCAGCCTTATTAGGAGCTAATGAAATCACATTCCCATTGACTCCACTGAGATGTCACTTTCAATTTCCACTGCTCCCTACACAAAACCACATGGCTGTCTGATAAGACTGAGATTATACTTGCCACCAATGCCTCTGCCAGCCTGACTCACCCAAGTACTTTGGCTTTCCTTTCCATGGGTTTTAAATCCCAGCTGCTGCTTCTGGGTTTGTGTTTGTTTTTTGTTTTTTGTTTTTTTGTTTTTGTTTTTTAATCTTCAAGCAGGAATTCTTAAAAAATTTGAGATTCAATCAGTGAATTGTTCTGCTAAGCTGATTGATCTCCTTCCACTGAGGGGGAATATACTCTGTAGAGAAGACTATGCAGCATTTGATAACTCTCACCTGCTTTACATTGGTGGCGAGGAGAAGGAAAAGACAAAGTAGATACAATTGTGTAATTCAAGGCCTGAAGTGAAGCTAATGTCACCTGTTCAGCTCTTTTCTGAATATGGTTTCATATTTTAGAAACCTTTCTGAGTGGCAGCTCGAAGGGATGTATATGCATTTCTCTCTCCCTGACTGGAGTTTAGGAAGCTTCATCCAGAGTTTTCCTTCTCTTTTAGGTACATTTCCTCAGTGCACTCTGTGCTTAGCTGAGGACATGTTTCCACCCTCTCTGTTGCCTGACTGAGTAACGCTGGTTGCAGGGAATACAGCATCTGACGCTGTAAGAAAAGCGGCTGTTCGGACATGCCTTCTGATGCCTTCTGATGTGCCCTTGAATTTCCTTATTCCCTACTCCTTATGATTATGTAAAGAACACGTCTAGTAACGCCATAAACATAGTCCTGTTTGTTATCTCTCACCTTTCTCTGACTACAGGTGCAAAAAGGAATTTATAGACCGTGTTAAGTAACTCTTGTGGTTGTCAGTACCTCTTACACATGCTTTTAGATAGTCTTAAGCTGCTGAAAGATTACAGGTCCAATGATTAAGATCTGGTTTAAGTAGTTACACCCTAACCATCTGAGGTGAGAGAAGGGATGTGCGGCAGGTATTTAGAGGTAAAAAGGCAATCTGCAGCTGCCTCAGCTCTTGCTGCTCACTTAAGATTTTCTTAAACATAGTTGCACTACGTAAAATATTTTTTTCATTTTTAAGCTTACTGACTTCTTTCACAAACCACTGGCAGAAAGCCGGGGAGATCCACTCTCTTGCATGGAAACCACAATCCATAAAGATGGCCTTCTTATTTGGACCACTTTTTCCCATCTAGGAAAGAAACCAACAAAAAACCCAGGTCAAAATAATTTGCACACAGAACAGGCCGGTCAGCCTGACCTTAAAAATTCAAACTTTATACAAATATAGCATTCCTTGATTAAATGGAAATCTATGGAGTGCCCTCAGCTGTAGCTGACCATGATATTCAAGCTAAAACAATAGACTCTTAATAATCTCATTTTTATTAATGTAGATAAGATTCCTTGATTCCCCCCCCCCCAATTATTTGATTATTCTGCGTTGTTGATTTATTTCCTGTAGTATCTCTAAAAGCTGATCTTGTTTGTTTGAATGATATATTATTGTAAATGCTTATGCAATTTTGGGCAAGTAGTCTTTGTACTTTCACCTTTATAGAGTAAATGTGTTTACAAACAACAGATGGAGAGAACATAAAGGTAGATGATCATTCAAATAGTTCTCAGGAGTGTGGTTAAATTTATACAACTGAACTTCTGATATTTCATTATGTCCCTTTTTTACAAAGATCTTTAAAATTGAACAAATCATAGTAGTAGTGAACAAAATGTGTTAGATTTTCTGCAAAATGTATATTACTGTCTTAGCATCATTGGTGTTTTAATAGGCATGATAATCTTGTGGAGGTTAATAGAGGAAAAGGCTGGCACAAAGAAATCAAAGCACTTACTTTGAGAATGTACATTGGCCGTCCTTCGTATGTTTCCCCAATTACACTGCGAGAGACAAGGTCTGGGTTCTGAGCAGCAATATCAGCAGTCCAAGCAGCTATCTGTTTAATAAGGAGGTTAAATTTACTGATGTCTCTGTCCTCAGGTCCAGAGTAATTAATTCACAGACTTCAAGCCAGTAGAGTCCTGAGCATCTAACTTGACCTAATATATAATACATTTTGTAGATTTCCAAGAATTAATTCCTACTGGTACTAGAGCTATATGTCTGAATTGATTTTTTAGGATGAATTTATTTAAACCTGTCATTTGAGCATGGCTGGTGGATTACAAAACCCTTTGAATGCTAACCCTGTATAGTTATGACCTTGTCAACCCTTAAACCTTCTTCACAAAAGAAAACTGTTTTTCTTGTTAAGCTAAGTAGATCGTATTCCTTAAATCTTCTACATGTTGTAATGTTTTTCAGTTTCATGGCTCTTTTATTCATCATCATTCCTGAATTACTGACAGAAGTGCTGGACAGGGATTTGTAGGAACAGTCCACTAATGACAGATACAAAATAAAGAAAATTTCCTTCATTTTGTTTATTATTTAAGGGAAGTAATAACAGCCGTTATTATCTTAATATTGGAGCATATTCCCTTTGTTACAGGTGCCTTCAGAAGCTCATAAAAATGTTGTCACATCCACCACAAAAAACATTTCATGCCCAAAGAGCTATCTATGAACTACGAAAAAGACAGGAAGCAGCAGACAGATCTAGACAAACGGGCAAGAGAATACTAGAAATAGTGATTGCCATTATGGATGTTGGTGGTTTTTTGCATGCCAATAACCTTTGCAGAGTCAGAGAAGCTTTTGGGTTTTGTTTTATTAATAGCCTTGTAAAAGGAGAATTTTTTTTTTTTTTTTTTAAGGAGAGTTCTGATAGAAGATAATTCATTAGTTCTGTGTATGATGTAAGATGCCGCTTGGAGAGGAAATATACATTTTCTTGTTTGAAAATGTGACAGATGCTTAGTGGGCAATGATTGGCACACAAATGAAAGATTTTTGCAAGGAAAGACATGAAAGGAACATTGTCAGACTTTTGAATACAAGAACTGTAATGCAATGGCTGATAAGGAGCCACTGCAAGGATGTGAAGAGTGACATGGTCAAGATTATGTGTCAGGCTGTGAAGATTACGAGCATGGCTGTGAAAAAAGGCGGGAGGAGGGGAGAGCTTATGGTGGAAGATGAAGAGTTATACTTGGGGCAACGTATGGAATAAGTTTTTTAGCAGAGGAGATGGGAGAAGGAATGAAAAGGAAAGAGCAAACTAGTAATGAAACATGTCAGCCTGGTCACTGGATTTCTGCCAGAGTTTCTGTGCAGCACTGGGAGCAGAAGTAGAGGAAATTGGTGCAGGGGGATGGGTTATACAAATTAACTCAGTAATGAGCAACAAAGGAGAAGAGGAGATAGAGTTTGGAAAAGGAGTTGTCATACAGAACAGAACAGAAGAGGAACAGAAGAGGAAAAGGGAAGAATGCTGGAATCTTATCGGAGTCATTTTGCCTACAGAGGTTAAGCTACCAAGCTAATAAAGTGGCAGACTTCTAGACGTTACCGTTTCCCAGTTGTTGTACTTTTCATAGCTGTGTCTGGTGGTACGAGCTTTGCTGTCAAATTGGGCATCCACTGCATCCTGAAGGTTGTCGATCAGAACTCTGCAATAGGGCACCATGAAAAGTGTAAAGAGAAACGTCCAATTTGCTAGCAGGAAAGCAGGCACCAGATAGACATTCCAGGGTCTTCCTGGAAATAAAGCCCCATGGTCTGTGAAGCGAAATGGGGGAGGGGGGTTGATTTATGTGTTTGCAAATAATATATATTAGGTTCAGGTTTCAACCTGCTTCCTGCCTCAACCTTGCCACGAGAATGATCAGGGAGCAATACCTTCCTCCTGATTAGCACCTGCCGACTTACTCCCTTACTAACAAACCTCCAGGGTGGCAACAGTTTGCTTTAGGAAGAATGGCAATGCTGAAACAGAGTGTGTGTAGAAAATCAGCTCTGAGCTGACCTC
Organism: Vanellus vanellus; assembly: GCF_965231255.1. NCBI lineage: Eukaryota > Metazoa > Chordata > Aves > Charadriiformes > Charadriidae > Vanellus > Vanellus vanellus. The sequence goes on from NC_138913.1 coordinate 15,813,462, forward strand.
ATGTTGCCAGATTGCCTCTGCCTCAGTAGGGAACGGGCCCTCTCCTGAACTTATGGCACTGGAGGACAGTTGGAGGACAGACTGCAGCAACGTAACACTCCCATGCAGCAGCCCAGAGATGTCTGCCTGATGAAATTCTTTGTCAAACCATCTTCCAAAGTTTAGGTGTGGTTTGACAGCTCTGTTGCAGGTGGCATTATCCATCCTCCAAACTACTTTACTGCATATGAGGTAGGCTATTAAAGTAGAACCAACAATGACAAGAAAACCGCAGCATCCTATCTGGATTGGTTGGTTCTCCACTGTTATCTTTCCCTGGGGCTGACACAAAGGCGTGGCTCATTGTTCAGCATACTGTTGAGGACCTTTTGCTTGTATTTCAACCTTGGCTATCAAAAAATGAAGTCCTTTTGTTTTTTCCAGTGTGTGTCTTGACATTCTTACAAATCTTACTCATCCAGGATATGTCCTTGATCATTTGTGATTTGTATAGAAGAGCAGGAGGCCAGTTTGTGAGGCGCCACCAGCCTTCAGAACAAACAGTGCAAATGACTACATTGACATGATGTCACGGCATTGCAGCTGCACTTCAAAAGAATTGTAACAGCTTGGGTTGTCACAAGGACGCTCCACTCAAGTTTGTCAGGGACGTCTTCCAGACATTATGGCCTTTGTTGCAATCAAAAGATCTGTGCATGGACCTGAGGGAGTTCATGAATATTAGAGGAAAAACTAACACATGTAGAGTAACTCCTCCTTTGCCAAAGAGGAAATTCCACTGAAATTGGATTCCTGTGCTGTATGTGGGCTGTGACATTATTGAAAATTATTTCTTCTAGAATGTTTTTAGACTCTGTTCCCCCAGCAGCATCCAAATCAGACATGGTTAACATAAGACCAGTAGATTTAGGAATGGATTATCCTTGGATTTAGCAGATCATAAAAGTTATGTTTAATGAGAACTGTGTGGTGTCCAATAAGGAGTTTGGTCTGGTGGCAACAACAATGGGGCTGAGAGACAAAAATGCTCCACTCAGCCAAATGAAGTCATGAGAATTTGATCAAGTAACACTAACTTTCAGTGTCTGAGTACATGGCGTTGACAGAATATCCATTACACATTGAAGAAGCCTGATAATCAAGATGGGCTGAGCCAAATTGCAAAGCTCAGGTGGAGCTAAAGGAGCAATGAAGACAGACAGCCCCACTCCACTCCAGCCCAACGTCAACTTCTCATCCTCAATTAATGCTTGCATAGTGACTGGAAGATATGAAGTATAAGCAGTTGCCTGGTCCTGCGCTTTTCTCCTTACCCTCCCATTAGTGCTACTCACTACAATGATTCTGTTCTCAGGGATGTGTAATGTGGCAGTGTGGTCTATTCACTCCACTTATGCTGCAGTTGTATTCAGTCATGGAAACTCAGGGCTTTTTTACTTCTGTGTAATATACTTATGAAATATTTAAGCCAATTAAGAGTTCTCTCTTTGGAAAAATCCTTGCCACGGATCTGCTGTGTGATTTGAATAACACCAAGGCTGTCCTGGGAATCTGTTCTCCCCACTCTCTTGGCCCTTCACCTGGCAACTGTCTTCTCTGTGTCACCAGTTTGTTTTTTTTTTCCCTTTTAGCCATCATTCTGCAGGTTAGAGAACTCAGTTGGGAGCCCCTCATGGTGGCCCTTGGGGCTCACTATTTTCTGACTTCCCTGATACTATTGTGCAAACCCATCTGATGTCCTTTCTGGCTCTTTCTAGACCTTTGCTGCATTTTGTCTTTAGTCAGAAATCTTTCTTATCCACTCTGTACTCCACCCTTGTGTACTGCAGTGAGCTTTCACCTCTGAGAAATTCCTGGTAATAAGTCTTTGCATCCTGTCTCTTCACTTCACCCCTTTAATGCTGAGCAGCTACAGTCCATTTGAAATGCCATAGGAAAGCTGAACTCAGCAGAGGCATTCACAGGAGGGATGAAGTTTGTAACAGAAAGATCAGTTGACCAATAAGAAAGAATCAAATGCACTTTCCCCAGTATTTAATCTCCTTCTATTCAAAATACAGTAGTGAGAACAAACTTACCGATATTCCATTCCACTTTCTTTCAGAAGATCTTCAACCTCAAAAGACACGTCAGCTTCAACTCGGAAATCAACTTGCATTTTTGGCCTTACCAGTGTGACAGAGTCTGGCTGCCAAAAGTCAACCTGAAAGAAGGCCAAATGAACACATAAACAAATAAATATTTACATATGTCTGTGAGTTTTAGGTGGGTGTATGTGTGATGGTAATGTTGATTGTGATTAATATACTGAGTTTCATTCCTATCCTATTACACTGACTCAACCTGGCTTGCCAGAAGTATCAACCTAAATTTTAACCAAAAATTGATTAAGAAGATTTTATTAGGCCCTAAAATTTATATGCCAAGTATTCCACAGCATCGGAGTGCATACAGACTATGAGTATTCTATCTTTACGACTTCTTTCATTCTTTGTACAGATTTCATTGGAGGGTTTTGCCTATAAGTGTTAGACAGAAGTGGACTCCTGCCTCAGTAGCAGAAGGACGCTGCATGAATACTTTACAAAAATCAGCTGGGAAAGATTGTTGTCTGTATGAGCTCAGTTCACTAAAGTTGGTTTGAGGAACCTGTGCCTTTGGAAGATGTTTAGCTCAGGGTGGACAAACTACAGTGCTATTACTATTTCATGTATTTTTGCTGAAGTCAGCTTCCAGACCTCTGGATTTAGCGCCCTATTAAAGGCCCATGAAATCAAAGCTGGTTTGCCAACCTAATGCCTTTTCAGCCTTTCATCTCGTGAATGTAAAGGAAACTGGGGCTGGTGGGCATATTCATGAAGTATGTGTCTTGAAGTGAGAAGATTATTCCAGGATATACTACTACATTCAGTCCTGAGTGATTGCTTCGTATAGCAATGGTAGTCCAGGGATATTTTCTTCACTAAAAAGAAAAGAAACCACCCCTTTATACTACACACTTAAAAGCAAGCATGGTGTATTAACATTCCTAATATTGGCAGCACCATTCCAATAGCATATTCTTCTACAGAACACTGTCCCAGCATGCTACACTACCCTGTTGATGATAGTTCTCCACATCTGCACTTTGTTAAAAATATCATCCTTTCATCCTACAGATAATGGTGTCTTTTTCACCAACAGCTATTTTACAACATCAAAGCTGAATAGAAATATTGAAAACACATTTGCTGTCTTTATTGTTTTTTCTCATGTCATTGTGTCATCATATATCTACATCAAGGTCAGTAAGAAACATGCAGCTTGGTTGGAGAGAAAGGAAGCTTTAAAGGAAAGTCAGAGAAGAAAAGATGACGTGAGAGACTAGAGGCCAAAGAAAAGTTCAATTTGTTGAGAGTATGGATCTATAGATTATTTACATGAGTAAAATGTTTTTGCCTGTAATGGTAAAAGTTCTGGTAGTTGGAATTTCCATGTTTTATCTAATACATTCTTGAAAGCACCCCACTGAATACAGCGTTTCACATTAACTTATTCTATTAAGAAACTCTGACTGGGTTAAGAAATTCAGACTGGGTTAACCAGACTTTCTAGGAAGGAATGCATTTGCATAACTCTAACTTTATCATCTTGTCCTGTTCCTTCTGAAGAAACACTCCAGCTGACTTGAACGGAATCAAAATTAGGTCTTTAATTCAGTAGCATGATTCTTTTTAAAAAAGACATATGTTAGTTGAACAAAAGGAGAAATGTTCCTTTCAAATGCAATATGACCCCTTCCCCAAGTTCTTTACCTGCACGTTGCTGGCAAGGGAATTGATGATTTCCACCTGCTCATCATTCTGCGGAATCACACGAAACACCTTCTGCCTGAAAGGGGAGAAAAAGTTTGGATTTGAAACAGGTAAGTCAATTGAGAGGTTTTTGCTCATGCAGAAGAAACTGTGCAACTATAAAACTTGCTGTCTGTTCTTACCCATCAAAGGCAAGATCCTGCAGGTGAGCAGAAACAGCTGCAGCACCTATGAGAACCAAAAAGGCCCACATTTTTTTTAAAGAAAAAAACAGGTTTTCCGTTCTTCTATGCTGCTTTTATAACCTGTTTTGTCCTGCTTTTTATCAATTATACACCAGAACAACCCACTGATCAACTGATAGATTATTCCCTTGGCCTTGTTTTATTTGCATACTATTTATAATGTGTGTTTTACTCCACACCTGTGAAAACAGATGAAAGTCTCGAGGGGGGCTGGCTAAAGAATCTTGCTACTTGACCTGGATGAACTCTTGATATGAAAAAGTGAATTTAATTTACTTTGGTTTTTTTTCTGTTGTATATGAAATTTGATTAATTTTGTTTGGCAATCATTTGGTTGCTGGATTACAAACTTTACTTCATGATACTTTATTGTTACTTTATATAATGGTAGATGTTTGTCAGGTGTTGTTGCAGTGACTGGTCTTAATCACACAGTATTGTCCCTCTTACTGAATAATATGGGGCTGACTCTGACAAAGGAAGAGGAAACACAGTTGAGATGTACAATGATCTTTTTCTTTTGTAGTTTTCCAACAGAGAAGAAAAGCACTGAACTTGTTCTTTGCTCAGTCACTTCACTGAAACTTATGAGTAAGCCAGGTGTCTCCAAAACTGAGTTGCAGTGGAGTTGCACGTATACTCCACATAATATATTCACTGAGTCTTGCATGTTCTCTAATTTAATCATGTAAGGACCAGAGGTGTATATCATTTAAGCACCACTGTGTGCATTACATGTAGGACAAGACGATTAAATGAAATGTAGTCATACAAAAGCATTTTTAGCTTTATCTTTTATGTTGTGCCCAAACTATCTGAGAAACAATAGTGTGTTTGCATCACTGCACTTCCATCTGTTTAGTTTTCATTAATGGGTACTTGGCATTAAATGTAACGTTAATTGCCTGTTGCTGCTGTGTCCTGAGGTGACTGATGTTTTCAACAAGGAGCCTCTAAATGAATCAGTGTATAAATATATAAAGAATGGAATTTATGAGCTCAGTTCTGTCTTCTGTTATCCCTAAGTGACCAGACAAATTAAAGGGGTTCAAGACACAGATAATGTTGAAGATGTTCTTTGACACCGCATCTGCTATTTTGCAGAAATCTATGTATATGCATATGATATAATGTGTGAAAATTTATTAGAAAATTAATATGTATTCATCTCAGATTAAAAGACATAGGTACAAAGGGCAGAAATTTGAATTGTCAATGGCCGTTTTAAGAATGAATGAGGCATCAGACTCTGCACCTAATTGTTTATGAGGTTCTCTGGATTCAACTCAGTAAAGCTGCAGCAGCCTTGTACACATAGAATACCTAGAAATGTATTTTTAAAATCAATGTACCAAAAATGCAGCAGTTTATACTTAACAATATGACCCATGATGAATATGTTCTTATAAGGAGGCTCCAAAACTGCACTGAGCCTACGTATCCAAAACTATCTTTGCCAAATCATAGGGTTTGAACTTATTTTACAAGTAATGATCTAATTTGTAGCACTGTAGGCTCTTGCCCAGCAATAATCTTACTTAGAGTCAAGTCTCCCAAGAAGGATGACAGCAGGAGTTATTCTGACAGAGTGCCAAAACAATACTGCAAAGTCGTCAGAAGTTTTAATTTTACGATGATGGGATCTATGCTATCAGATAAAATGGTCTGATCCCATGAACGCTGCTAAGACAATAATGTGGAGATGATCAAGCCCAGATATTGCAATGAATAAATGATCACAAGAAGTAATCAAACAAATTGCAGATGTCATCATTCCCTGTTGAGCACTGAGAAGCATCTTGGAAATAGAAGACTGCCAGATTTCAATGCTTGAGTTAACTTTTAAGAAATTCTTTGCTTTTTCATGCCGTTGGAGATGATGGGGAATTTTTGTTGTATGGTGTGTTTTTTTTCTCCAAACAATCACTGACACAGCGTTACTGCCATCAGCTACTGAGCTGGCAATCATCACTGAATACTATAATTTCCAATGGCAGTCTTTGCCGTTTCCATCCCAGATTATGTCAGAATAAAACAATGACCCAGAATCCTAGTGAAATGATTTATTTTGCATCTCAGCATTGATGGTTATTTGTCAGATTAGCTCATAAACTAGCTTTAAACCTTGTCTTGTTTTTCTAACTGTATAATATAAATGTTTAGTATTTGTATGATAAAGGAGCAGAATAAGGATAAATAAAATAGCAAATTAAATTTGGTTAAGCCATCTGTTCTTTTTAGTGTCTGATTACAAGCCAACAGAACATGAGTTAACCATGGCTGAATAAACCTTGGCCTTTACTACTTGACATTGAGTGCAGAGGCTAGTATTACCTATGTCTTTAAGGAGATTTAGAAGGAAGAATTAATTTTTTTAATCAAGAAAGTAATGAAACCAGCTGAATCACAATAGGAGAGTGTATAGTGATTTCCTTCAGGGTGTGTATTTTTTCCTATGCTTAAGGTAAGCAAAGCTGAAAAAAGCATCAGCTATTGCAATTTGATTGCAGTTGTTTGCTTTTTTGATGATTAAAAATAAAGCTGCCTATGATGTTGTCACTCACAAAGAGTATTCACTGTGTTTAGTGACATGAGCTGTAAAAAGTTTTGGTGCTAATAATTGGCTGTATTCCAGCTGAAATTCATTTTTGCAGTAATTTCTTATTTCAGTTTTAGGAATAGAAACACTCTGGTACTCCACTTTGAAAAGCTTGTGAAGGCTGACCGCAGACTGATAAAAGGAAAAAATACACATCAATGTTAGCATTTCAGAAGCATCCCTTACCCTATGAAGCCTTTCATCCCGTTTGTTATCAAACCAAGTCCAAAAGTCTGAGCATAAATAATGTCTTTTTTTTTTTTCTAGGAATTTCAGTAGATACATATTTCCTGAATCAGACAGTTTGCTGAGCAAAGGAAGGCAAGAGACCGGCATGGCTGAGTCAAGACCTGCTGGTCAAACTAAAGTGCAAGAAAGAAATGCACAGGCAGGGGAACCTGACGAGATGCATCCCAGAGCACTGAGGGAATTGGCTGATGTAGTTGCAAAGCCACTCTCTGTGATACTTGAAAAGTCACCGCAGCCAGGTGAAGTCCCCAGTGACTGGAAAAGGGGAAACATTGCAGTCATTTTTAAAAAGGGGAGAAAGGAGGACCCTGAGAACTACTGACCTGTCAGTCTCACCTCTGTGCTTGGGAAGATCATGGAACAGATCCTCCTAGAAGCTACGCTAAGGCACATCAAGGACAGGAAGGGGATTTGAGACAGCCAGCATGGCTTCACCAAGGGCAAGTCCTGCCTGACCAGCTTTCTGGCCTTCTATGATGGAGTGACTACATCAGTGGACAAGGGAAGAGCTATGATGTCGTCTATCTGGATTTCTGTAAGGCCTTTGACAGGGTCCACCACAACATCCTTCTCTCTAAATTGGAGAGATATGGATTTGATGGGTGGACTGTTCGGTGGATGAGGAATTGATTGGATGGTCACATCCAAAGGGTAGTGGTCAACAGCTCAATGTCCAGATGGAGATTGGTGACAAGTGATGTCCCTCAGGCATCTGTATTGGGACCAGTACTATTTAATATCTTCATCAATGACATAAACAGTGGGATTGAGTGCACCTTCAGCAAGTTTGTGGACAACACCAAGCGGAGTGGTGTGGCTGACATGCCTGAGGGATGAGATACCATCAGAAAGGACCTGGAGAAGCTTGAGAAGTGGGCCTGTGTGAACCTCATGAGGTTCAACAAGGCCAATTGCAAGGTCCTGCACCTGGGTTGGGGCAACCCCCGGTATCAATACATGCTGGGGGATGAAGGGATTGAGAGCAGCCCTGCTGAGAAGGACTTGGAGGTACTGGTGGATGAAAAGCTCAACATAAGCCGACAACATGAGCCTGCAGCCCAGAAGGCCAACCATATCCTAGGCTGCATCAAAAGAAGTGTGGCCAGCAGGTTGAGGGAGGTGATTCTGCTGCTTTCTTCCTCTCTGGTGAGAGCCCACCTAGAGTACCGTGTCCAGCTCTGGAGCCCTCAGCACAGGAAAGACGTGGACCTGTTGGAGTGCGTCCAGAGGATGGCATCCAAATCTTAACACTAATTACGTATGTAATGTAGCAAAATCCTAACATGTGCCCCACCAGGCATGTGTTTGAATTATGGGGACCCACTTATCATTATTTATTTGTTAAGGAAATATATGCTAACCTTGGGTTTGAAGCGTAATACTGTTGAATACATTCTGAAGACCTTTGAGAGTACTTTCAAGAGGGCAGGATCAGCAGAATCTGCTATCCAGCATATGCTCCAGCTTTCTTCGTATTTTCTCTGTGTTTATATATTATTCATATTGCATCTTTTAATTCATCAAAGGCTTTTTCAACTTTAGTGTCCTGGGACATGCCCATATCCTACCATTTTTGGTAGCTATGTGTAGGTATCGTCTTTTTTTTTTTTCCACACATTGACAGATGCTTTTTAACATATTAACAGGAGCTGGAGGAGACAAGAGAGACCAATGGGAGTGATGAGACCTACGGTATGGAGCAAAAAACGTAGCTCTCATGATTTGGGATGTGTTTCTACTTCGGCTATTGACTCACCAGGTGAGAAACAGTGAAACCTGTAACTGTTCTTTTGTAGGTTTGGTGGATTTTTGCCAAGGTGTCTCCCGTGAAATAGCTATCATATTTTTATCATTGAACTCTAGTAGTTGCTGATAAGACTGAATGTATTGCAGCTTTTATGATCAATGCACAGATTACTTAGTGTTTAGAAAGTATTTTATATCGCTAGCTAGAAGATGTCCTATATACCATATGCATTCAGATTCTTATTTGCTTGGAAAAAAGTGTGAAATTTACTAAAATAGAAGCAGTGAATAAAGGTATTGGCAGTGCTGAATTCCCAGAAACCAAGCACCAAAAATCTGTTTATTGCCAAAGAGAAAAAAGATATTTAATGAAGCAATGAGAAGGACTGACCTTGCACCCATTGTTTATGGACAGCTGCTTAATTAGCTTGTCCTTGGGAAGGTCTTTCTGTCATGTACATGTGTGGCAGGTTCTCATGCCTATTCCCTGGCATCTCTAAGGTTGGCAGGATCATGGCAGGACTCAGTGACAGCTCGAAGATACAAAAAAGCATAAGGTCCTTCCCCTTAGAGTTTTGAAGGCACTGAGATCAACATGTGGCATGTAGTGTGAGATCATACCTACAGTGAAAAGTTTGTAATCTAAAAAAGCACACAAGTAACTAGACACTCTTACTAATAGAAGACAGTTGAAACTTTCAGCTCTCATCTTCTTACAGTATCTGATGGGTGTGGGCATTTCTCTTCTGGTGTAGATCAGCACAACATTTACACCTATATGATGTCTCCAGCAATGCCAGAACCAGATGCTGCTGAGGCAGTGCTAGAATTATTCTGTAATGAGATACAGGAGTATCTGCCCACTGTTGAGGCCTCTCCAGGATATCTAATATGGGTTGTTAGCACGTTGTTGTTCTCACTATTCCCCTAGTTCCCATTCTGGGCTCTGCAGGGGCTGAAGGTAAATCAGGCTGTCAGTGTGCAATCATCCACCTCCAGTTTTAACAGAAGGATTTAGACAGATGAATCCCCATTTCACCCAGCTAAATATGATCCAGACAGAGATGCTATATTGGAGTTAACACAGCACAGCAGGATCAGCAGGATCAGTGGGAGTAAAGACAGATGATAGATAATGGGAGAGTCCAGGATGCATAAAAAACCATCAGCAAGAAAGGTTCAAGGAAGAAACTGCAGTGAGCAGCTTGATTCCACACTTGGGCCTAACTGAAATTTCTTTTTACAGATTGCTGGGTGATTTACTGTTCTGTTTTGCTGTTTGTATGTGTTGGCCTTCATGGATGATGTAAATCATGAACATTCTTCTTCTCCTGTATAGCTTGTTTTTCACCTGTAGTCGATAAAGTTTGAAGCTTATTGCTTGGATAGTCACCTTCAGCTCTGAATGATTTTGAAATCTGGTGCCCTTTGCTGGGAGGCGGGTTGTATCAGCTGCTGTTGTACCTGGGCAAAGGTCAGGGAGTTCTACCATTGCAGAAAAACAAGACCATTTAGAAATGAGTAAACTTTCTCAGTTCACATTTATTGAAGTAACCCAAATTCACAAGCTGCAGAAGAAACTCCACTATGACGAAGTAGAAGTTCAGCTGATTATCTGGCTTCCTCCCCAACAAAACATATACAATAAAACATCATTAAAATTAGTTCCTTTCTTACTTTCTACCAGAGTTTGCTGTTAGATTTGTTACATCATATTGTAAATAGGAAAAAACAACTATAAAATCATGTAAAAACACCAAATGAAAAAGTACAAATAGATTAAGTAAATTGGGTATTCTGCACATCAGTTTGTTCATGTTCTTTTTCAAAAGACTTGTGGTTCTTAGTTTATCAGAAGTATTCATAAAACTCTTCACAAAGCAATTAATTGGACTAATAATCTACACTTGGACAACATTATTAAAACACACTAATTTGAAAAACCATAGTGAGAACTCACTCATTATAAGGGTATAGGGTAGCAAATTAAGCTGAATGAATCAATCTTGGCACTCTTTGTTCCTCTGTGAACATGTTACGTAGACAAAATTCAAACTGAAGGGACAACCTGTCTGATTTAAGCAAGTGTATTAGCTATTTGGGAGACGTCATAAGGAAAAAATAACAAGAAATCAAATTAATGGTGCTGAAGTGTGTGGAACCACATCTGTTTGAGGTATGGATTTTTGTCTAGGTGAAAAGCTCCTTTTATTTGTAGAAAGGATTCAATGACTAAAGATAAAACTGGCTTCTCAAGAGATGAATAATTTGCTATTTTCCAGTAAACAGTCGGCTTCATGGAACAAAGCAAAACATACAGAGTGCAAACAGTTTCGTCATGTAGCCACAGTATAATCTCACTTTCATGAATTTATCTGGAAATTAATTCAGTTGGAAACATCTCTGTTAAACTGATATGAAAAGGACCTTGACAAAGCAAAAAAAGAAGCAAGCTGCAGAACATAAACCAACAACGTGCTTGGGAAATATTTTTGTCTGTACACATGGAAATGTTTAGACATCAGAGATAAGATAGCTGCTTTAAATTCAGTGTCCAGATTCTTCTGTATTACACCCATGCAAGTCTGGATGTTTAAATTCAATTTTTTTGCTTGGTAGAGCACGACTGAAACTATTATTTTTACCAACTTGATTGGAAACAGTTTGTAAAACTCTAGTTTGTAATACAAGTATTTCAAGCGCTGGGATTACATAGGTCCAGCTTTAGACAGAGGCCTTTTGCTACTAATTTATCTCTGCTTCTTACTTATATTTCTCTGCAATTCTCAGCTTCCAACCCTGAAATCAGATCTGCTGGGAAGCAGTGAAGGAGGAGGAGAGAGAGACCATACTTTGATCCCCTGCCTCCTGAAACTTCACAGCTACTTGAAATCCTTACATTTTCTGTGAATTATTTAAAACATTTTCTCAAAAAATATATTTTGATGTGGAAATGTTGCTGTAGTGCTTCATGGAAGTGGTAGAGAAGGTATCTCAAGGCCCTATGCTCTATTCTGCAGCCAGTATGTCACACCCATGATGTTCTGTGACTAAGGACTCCAGCCATGCAGTGCAGCAGCTGAGCTGCTGGTTTGGTACAAATGTCATCAGAGGATCTGGTCCAATAGCCCGGTGAGATAAAAAAAAAATCATATTAAAATATATAAAAATAAGAATATAAAATCTGTTTTATGTATATTAATACTATTTTTTTCCTATAAAACCCCACAGTATTCTGACCTTGAGATATTTCATAGAGAAAGGTGTCATTAGCAGGTTTTCACTACAACGCAACAGAGTGCTTGTAGAAGGGTTGGGGAATTTTTTTCTCTTCTTTTGCTGCCCAGGATTTTCCTACCTTAGCAAAGCTGCCTCTTGGTTTCTTTGTTCTGTTGCTTGTATTTGACTTCGCCTTCTCACTGGAAGGCTTACAACAGAATACATGAAGCTTAGGAATTTGCTTGTTTCTGGTTCATAGTTTTTAACTAGATATTTGGTTTCTTTATGCTGCCTTTGTCCCAGCCTGTTTTCTGAATTAGGTAAATTGCTGCAACTTCTCATATGTCTGAAGAAACTGGTAATTGTTATTCAGTCCAGGAAAATAAGAACAGGTTGTGATGTTCAATACCTCCCCCTCACTGAGCTTCTGGAGCTTGAACTGAAAGGTTTTGTCAGGGCTAAATAATAGAAATAAAATACAGTAAGGTTGTCAGTCATATTCCAGTACCCTTGAGATGCAGAAGCTTTCCCCTTTCCCTCTGGCTATTTTAAGATCTTCAGATTGACTCTTCAGCTTGTGTTAATAATAGAATCATAGAATCATAGAATGGTTCAGTTTGGAAAGGACCTTGAAGATCATCGAGTTCTAATCCCCCTGCCATAGACAGGGACACCTCCCACTAGACCAGGTTGCCCAAGACCATGTCCAGCCTGGCCTTGAACACCAGTGGAAAGCCCTGTTCTTCAGGAGTGATCCACGTGGAGCAAGCCAACGGGGAGTATATTGTATGAGAGAGACAGAACACTCTTATGTTTAGCAGGCATGAAAAGTATCCTTGAGAGGTTCATGCAATCCCAGAATAAGCCTTCCAATTTATTCTAAATGTAGAGGTATTTAAGATTAAAGGAGAGGACATTTTTTTATTACTTGCTTTACTGACAGTTAACATTTGATTTAAACTTGGAAGTGCAGAGTTTAATTTTCTAGATAGATTCATCACACTTCTAGTAAACGACACATGAAAATAATTTATTAATGGAACATATAATATTTGCATTTTAATTTTTAAAATTGTTTTATATATTTATGTTTAAGATTTACAATTCTTGTGATACATAAGTAGGAGCTGTTATATACTCAGTTGCAGTGTAATTTGTAGGTGAGGAGTTTCACTAACAGCACTGCTGAAAGAATACTTAGGCCCAAGGGGAAAAAATCTGCTTCTCCTTATCCTACTGTTGTTCTCTGATTTCCATTTTAAATGAAAAATCCGATAGTGCAGAACTCCGTGATATTTTATAGAGAACTGGATTTATAGACTTTCTAAGACTTTTTATAGATGGAAAGCCCTCAGACGTCTTCAAGGTGAGTTGCTGTTCATACTTTTATCCTGGTAGTGTTTATAGGGGTCTGTTGGGACGGTGACATTTCCAAACCTGTCTAAACCCTCTTCACTAATAAGTGGAGCATGGAGCAGCGTTGCCTAATAATTCAGGCTCTTGAGCTCATGAGGCCATGTGGCACAGGGCAAAGCAACGCAGACTTGCTAGCTTAAGTCTTGATGAAATCTTGCTGCAGGTTTTTCTGCATATTCAGGGTAACTGTTACCATGCCTGCTGAAACTGATATATTAAAGGTTGCTGTAATACGCTCTGCGTTTCCACTGTATGGTCTGGCAGAAATGAGACAATTACTCTGACTTAGAGCTTTCCTATCACTAAAATGAGAATATCTAAGCTGAAAAAATGCTGTTTGTGAAACCCAACATTTTGTGTAAGATTTGGCATCAGCAGGTTCATGGAAAAGTAATGGTTCAAATCGGGTGGGAAAGCAGCTCAGCCAACATGCTGAACAGAAAATTTGGGAACAGTCTTTAAAAACTAAAGGTAATGAGTTCCAGCAGGATTTTCTGTATCCCCTGGCTGATCAGATATAAAACAGAGATAAGAAAATTTGAAGGCATGATAAGAAGTGGGAAGCTAGCTGGAGATTAAGAGGTGACAGGGAGACTGAGATTAGAAAAGTCTCATTCTGTCTCTACTGCACTATCAGCAGACTTTTGATTCATTAGTAGATTCAGTTCTGTCTAAAAAAATGTGGTTGTCATTAGTAAGGGTTTTATACCTGCATGCTTACATACCCTGCAAGGTGTGTGTTCTCACATTTACTTACTGTATGTCTAAGTATTATTTAAATAAATACTCCCTTAAGCTGCCAGAACAGAGTGAAAGCAGGAAAAAAAGGTAATTTACAGACCTCCAGGATGTTCAAATAAAAGATCTATTTCCCTTGATATTCCAGATTGATGAATGCATCAAAATCAGGAGCTGCATAATGCGGTTTGCCAGAGGAACAGGATCTTTGTGCTTCAAAACCGTGTTTCCCCCTTGCTTTCTCAGGCATCCCACTGTGTTATCCTGTTCACTAACATGCCAAGTGACACCTTAGGTCTGTTTAGCTGGTGCTCCCGCTACTCCTGTTGGAAAATAGTTTCTGGTCATCACTCTTCTGATGGTTGAAAGCTGCCTTTTAATTTAGCCTTAATCTGCTCATGATAAAATGATACTCAATTATTCATGTACTAGCATTATCCCTTAGCTTTAGAAGAGCTTCATTTTCCTCTCTGTGATGTATTTATGAGGAATAATCCTATCTCATCTTAGATTTTATTTTGCTAGACTAAACAAACCGAAGCATTTGCTGGATTAAGCAAGATTGTAAGGATTTTGTAAGACAGGCATACACTCCATTCCTGACTATCTTGCTCTGTGCTGTTTCAGTCTCCATTTTGCTTCTAACTGTGGTTAACCAAACTAGCATTTCAGAGAAGGAACCACTAGAAACTTTACTTAATAGTATCAGTGCTTTCCTAACTCCTGACAACACTTCATGGCACACATTGTAGCATTGCAATGTCTTTCCCATGATGGCATTGCACCAGTAGCTTATGATCAGCTTGGTTTTGACCAAAACTGAAAGAAGTACCTTTCTGCAGAACAACAGCATCTTGATCAGATGAGAGAGAACGTGTAGGGCTGAGTCTTCTAGTCGATCTTGCACTTTAATATCTTCTCTAGTTACCTGACAGTTAGCATAGCTCATTACTTCAAAAACTCACTTTGTAACTTCCATTTTAAAATGACATGGACACACAAAGGAAATTTCCTTTAAATGTTGGGTTTGGGCTTGAGAATTTAAATGCAAAAGTACCAAAATGTTCAAAATTTTCCATACCCAGTGAGAGAAATGGGCCTGCAGTTCTTCCTTTATCAAATACCTATTTAAAGGCATGTATATATTTCTTTAGAAATGTGAAAAGCAGTATAGTACTTGTAGGGAAAATGTTTGTGGATTTGGTTAATTTTTTTTCAGATTCACATTCTCAACCTCAAAGTTCATGAAACAAAAGCAACTAGTTTGGCTTACTGGAAATAAGTCTGGATCAAGTTAAGAATTTTATGCAGAACAAAAGATGAGAGAATGATCTTTTTATTAACTTTCACCTTCATTACATTCCAAAATGTGACCCAAACATCCAAAATAGTTAAAACTGTGATCTCTCTAAATAATTGTTGTATTTCACTAAATTCTGATGGCATGAGTGGTATGTGGTTGGGAGGTGGATCACTTTGTTGCAACGAAGATTCACCACATTTTACAAGGAAGATTTGTCACATTTTACAGGAAGTTGCTTGGAAGCATATCTTTTGAACCATTTTGTAGCACTTATTCTTTGAAGCTTATCCTTGTCTCTTCACAGCTGCAAAATAAAGGAAATACCTGCTTGCTCATTCTTCTCACAGGCCTACTAGTTAAGCAAATCCTGGTTTAGTCATTGCAGCCTGCTCCAGATGCACAGGAATGTGTGGTGGAGCTGGTCACTTACATGGCTGGTTTACTGCTGCTGCATCTGTGGGAGCAAAGAACCACAGAAAATATTGGGAAGGCAGATTGGAAGTCAGAGACATCCCAGACCTACTAACAGCACCACAATGAAAACTGGAGGCCTTGGATGACAATAAAATGACTAAGTTGGTAAAAACTGAACCGATGGAGCTCTCATGTGGAACATGTTTTGCCTACAATGTTACAGGTCATTTCCTTTGCCTTTCTCTATAAACACATTTTTCAAATTGGTTTCAAGTTGGTCCAGCTGCTTCAAGCACGGTATATTGAAAGCATATTAATATGACAGATAACTAGCAGCTGTTGTTGGAAAATTGACAAAGCAAAGGGTAGACGTTGCTTCGGAGGATGAATTTGTGCTTTCAGGCAAAACATCTTGCTCGATATTTTGCTTCTCTATGAGTTTTGCATTGCAAAGTCTGGGCCAGTGACACTAAGAGGTCACGTTCTTTCCAGATATAGCTCTGGCAAACGTGGCCATGCCTTATAAGAAACAGACATGCTGGTGGACTCATTGTTCAAGGCACTGAATGACAGAGAAAAGGTGTTTTTAATCTGTCTACAATTGCTCTCTCTGTTAATGAAGATACTGACATCCGTTAAGCCTGCCTCTGATTTATTCCTGTCCATAGAAGTATTTCTGTATTGAAGACTGGGCGACAGAGTATGTAGCAATACACATGCTCCTAATGAAAGTATGTGTTCCAGAGGTGATCTAATCCATTTAACCGTGTCCTACCTCCTATCTCTACAATTAAGACTTAGTTTTAAAATTATTATTTTTTCCCCTCAAATACAGTTTGGCTAAAACACAGGAAAGCTACACTTTTATGACTAAAAGAAAGAAATATCATTATCCTTTCTAACCTTGGTGGTTTTTTTGTTTCTTGTCTAAAACACTGCATGCTTGGACTGAGAAGGAGAGAAAAACACCACAATCCATTTAACTGGTGACATCACATTCTTATTTTGTATTTAAATCTATCAAGACACATATCGCTTCAAGTTTATCGCAGTTATGATCCTACAAGTGTCACACAATTCACATTGCCTGTAGCTGTCAAATACCATACAGCTTCCTTAATAAGGGAGAAAAAACACATGTACTTTCATCTACTTCGATGCTTCAAAGTTTAAAATGCATTCTGAGAGCTTTCCACAGGATTTCAAAAACAGTTATTGAGAGGAGTAATTATGAAAGCAGTAATTTTCTCACTGATGTTATTTTTCTATAATTGAGATTTAGGCAGTAAGAGCATTATGTTTCTTTATATTTTTTTCCCCACAGTGTAATCTGAAATGACTTTTGATTTATACCATTTTTCTTTTAGAATTCACTCCGCCGTGAGGAACTGCAGTCAGGCAGAAGGCTAGGAGACTGAAAGAATGCAGACAATCTATGGAAGAATATACAAGCAACCTGAGAAGCACAAAGCTTAAAAAAAATAAATAAAAATCTGCATTTCAAATAGACGTGCATCAGGAGTTCTTAAGCTTGTTTCTGGGCTAGGCCACATGGTTAGAGAAAGATTGCCTTATGTAGTCTGCTTCTGCCCATTCAGAAATTGTGCTGACCTTCATTCCTTTCACAATTTTCTAGCGTTACAGCAGCAATTACTTGTATGGAAAAGGGGTTTAATGTATGTTATACTTCTTTTAATGCAGTTTAGCATCTGGAAACTTGGAGGAAACAGTCTGCTTCCTAGGGACCACATTTTGAGAAGTGCTGACTTAGGCCACAATCCCACACAGTCACAAGGATGCAACTGCACGGATCTCTTTGTAGATCATTACAGGGGGCTATATAATGTTACAAGTTTATTTTTTAATGTTGCATTAATATTATTTCAGGTACTTATTTGCTTTTTTTCCCCATTTGTCCCAAACTGCACATTACTAAAATAGCTGTTTAAGGTTTATGTCCTTTCAGGAAAAATGTAATCATATTGTTATGAAGTAGCCCAGTGCTGAGAAAAAAGAAAGATTTTTTTTAGTTTAAAAAGAAAAATTATAGTTTGCTAAATAACAGGAGTGAAATCTTTTATTTACTCCTCTGAAGTCTTGTTTCAATATAATTCAGAACTAAATTCTTTCAAATTGTTGTTTTTAACTCTTGTATGGATCCCGAGAGGAGTAATTTTTGATTTGTTTGCCAGCTTGACCAAGTTTTTAAGGCTGGAAGAAAGAAGGGAGTTATATTTTATATGGAGAGTCAATTAACATAGGTTTTGTAATCTAAGAACATTCTGCATTGCAAAGGTTTGAAGAATTTTAGACTTTTTGCAGGTCTCTAGCATCAATGTTTCCAAGGTTTTACAAGCTCTGCAGGAAAAATTATGTACCTTGTAAAGCACATGTGTTCACAATACAAACGGTTCATCATAAATATTAGTCACAGTGACTCATGCCTCTTTCAGAAAGTACAAACAACAGCACAAAGCAGAGTCTCCTGCCATCTTTGATCTGTATATCCTGCTATCAGATTTCATAAACTGCTTGGTGGGAGACACTGCAAGTTCTGAAAGAGTCAAAGGTAGTTCAAGATTATCAATCTTAATGATTTTCTGTGAAATAACACCTATTAGAGGAATACCATCCCAAAAGACAAGAAGCCAAAACACGTCTCAAATTATGCTGAAGCTCTGCCAAGGCCTTTTCTAATTGTTCCAAACTTATCACAGGCTGTATTTGTCTGCTGTAAATTAATGTTGTCAGTATCATGATCTACGACCTTAGCGCAAGGCCAACACCGTTTCTAATGAACAGCAGTGAGTTTGCCTGCTGTTATAAACTGCAGCTAATGCCTAATAAGTGAATTATTCTATCCATTTGCCTGCTGCCTCAGAAGCAGCCTCTAAACCGATAGAAAGTTCCTCACAAGTTAGCTAGTCCATCACTTTGACCCCGAGCTGGATAACCTGTTTCATTCCTGATAGCTGTTCAAACTACCTGTTCTTAAAATTTTCCAGTGCTACAGATGCCAAAATTTCCCCTCATAGGTGTTGCAAAAAGAAACAATAACATCTTGAAAAAAACCTGTTTACGAATGGATAAAATTGGTTGAACTTTGAAACATGGAAGCCAAGTCTGGTTTCTAGTCTAAAGGACTAAGAAGAAAATGGCAAAGGAGCGTAGCTACAAGTTCAGGGCTGTAAATACTCTATTTGACCTGCCTGCTAAGGAGTTTTATCTCTAGGCCAAACCAGACTGCACTGTACACCTCTCTCCTGCCTGTTTTTTTAATGCTTGTCAGGTGGACTGTATAGGTTTTGGAGAAGCCTTTGGTTTATCTTAAATCACCTTAAATCTCCAAGTAAACTTAGACGTGCCCCTAGCTGAAACTGAGTCTTAAAAAGCAGCTAGATGCTAAAACGTGACTGAAATTATTTTAGCAATCCCAACCAAAGCACTTCCTGGTTACAAATTCTGAAGCAGGATTTATGCAGGATGCACTGCTAGTGTTAGGTAAGGTTGTCTGGAAAACTTTTATATCCTGGTCTCGTGGCCCCAGAGACCATTACCAGACTAATTTCAAACCTCCTAGCTTTCAGGACTGGGCCCAGTGAGGGGCACCAGGGTCAGACACAGCCTGGGACGGCCAGGCATGGCTGTGGAGATGGGGACAGGCTGCGCTGGGGCAGGACTGGAGACCAGTGTCCTTCAGTGTCACTGGGGCTGGCACAGGCAGCCCCAGGCCGGGCTAAGAGGTGATCCTGGGCCAAGGGTAGGGTGGAGAGGTCCCAGGTGATGCTCATCAGGGTCGTTAAGGCCCATAGGTGCCCTCAGGGGAGGGGGGCTGTTACCTCAGGAGCCAGGCTGCAGCCCGGTGCAGACCCCAGGGCAGGGCCCTGTCAACAGGGGGCTGTGTGGGAGGGTGCAGCACCCAGGCTGTCCCCTCCTCTGTGGTGGGGCACTCCTGTCTGGGCTGGGGTCTCTGTGCGCCCTGTGCTGCACCAAAACCAAGCTCTTTGAGCTGGGGTGAGTGAAAGACTGGTGTAACAGCCTTCTCCTTCAGCTGGGGGCTTGCACCAGGTCCCAAGGTGAATGCCATGGCCTCGCTGGCCACTGGCCGACCAACAGTGAGAGGACAGGGCTGCTTTCTGGGGTAAGCCGATGGTTTGGTGTCCTTTGACATGACAGAATTACAAAGAGCTCCTTGCCCTTTGTGCTAACATGAATGAAGTGAAGAGACAGTCTTATTTCATGTTTTATTGGTCAGTGTCCTGATGAAAGGCAAACGTGCTATCTGAGAGCTGCCTCCAACGCAGGGAACGTGAGCTCTGCCAGCAGTGAAGTTACACTGGGGCCGCGTTTGTCCGTGCATCTGTAAGAATTTATATCACAACGATTGTGCTTGTTGGGCCAGGAAAGAAAGTACACAGCCAAATCCTGATCTCAGTTGCACGTGTGCAGCTCCCAAGGCAGTAGGTCTGCATACTGGCTCAGCACATGGGCCTAATGAGGTCTTGCATGATTGCAAATAATGTGGATGGCACACTGGAGAGTGAGCGAACAACTGTTCCTTGTTTCGCTGTGCTCTCTGCACTGCAGCATCTGTTTTGTTTCATCGTTTTTTAAAAGAAAACCGCAAATATTTTTCACTAGGGAGCTGATAAATAACAGCACTTACATTTTAAAAAAAGTTTTAGGGGGGATAAAAGTGATTCTTTTGGTGCATAAAGTCCTTATGTTTGGATTTGAGCATTAATTCACAGATTGTCTCTTATTTTGTTCCCAGCTCGGGAAATCCTATGGGGTATTCTCCCTCAGGAAATCACATGGGGCGATGTCTTAGCTTGATTTATTTTTATTTGTGTATCTAACTTTGCACAGAATTGTCTTTCACAGCAGCATTCTTTTATGGAGATTTGTATTTCTTGGAAAATTTGGCAAACTGGGGAGCATTTAACAATTTGACAATGAAACTTTAAATGAAACTTGTTGCGACTTTATGTGGATGCACTTGATACTGGGTCGATGGGTGTGAGATAGTAAACTAAGTAGGTATTTTAAAGGGCTGTGGTCAAGAGATTATGTTGTTTTAGTCTTAAAACAAGTGCCTGAGAAGAAATGTATTCTAGCAAATGGCAGACTACATGTATAAAAAGAAGCAGGGTTAGCCTGAGTCCAGTCTGAGTACTTCTCTAATACTTTGTATTTCTGTAGTACTTTCTGTCCTTGCTTCTAAATGCATGTTTCATGTGGTATATGGCAATTCTTGTAGAGAATTAGTTTTAGCCCTTCTGTCTTTCCTAGCCTTGAAATGACAGAAAAGGTTTAAAAATTATCTATCAAAAAGGATATTTAAACTGTGGTGAGGCCTTTGTAAAGAGAAAGGTTCACGTTATGACTTCAGTGTTATGACTGGGTGGGTTCCGAGGTAAGCTCAGATATTTTATGTATATATACATATCTTTATAGATATGGTTTTCTAATGGCTCAAATACATACTGTCTTGTTTCAGAATTTCTTAAGTAAATGTCAGCTTATTGTGTTGTTGTTTATCCAGTATCATAAATATACAAATTTACAGAGCAAATGCATGGACTTGTCCCCCTTGTCTGCACAACATCTCATTTTAAGATTAGGCATAACAAGGAGGTCAGCAACAAATCAGAGGAAATGGGGTACGTGTGAATTGGAAGAGGACAGAGAAATTGTAGAGCTCTTTGCTCTGGTGGGGCTCTTTCCCTATCAACTCCATAAAACTCTATGCTCTCACTTGGAAGACCAGAATAGGAAACCCCTGCTTCTTCTAGGAATTGGTGGCATAAGCAATGGAAGAATTTCTCCTGGACGGAGAAAGTGGCCTGCAATACTTATCTGTTTGACAGATGTAGCTGCTCAGTTCGTTGGGATGGGGACTCTGCATTTTTACCTCGCTTTATGATTACATGCTGATGGTGGGCTCTGAAGTGGTGTTTGGAGTAAGCTGTTGTCTCTCTAAAGCTTTGAGCAATTTTTAGAAATGATAGGGCTAGGATTGGACCTTTCAAAGTTTACTGAAATAATGTGATTAAAACAAAGCCATGATTTTAATACCATTAGAGAATGCCAAGACGGAGGGCCTTGTTTGTGTCCCTGCTATGAAGAACTGTAAAAGTTCTCTATTCTATGCAAGTCTTGTTGTATGATCTTTAAAATAAAAAAATTTTTACTTTCCATGACTGAGTAGAAGTAGCTCCTATGAGAAAGGTGTATCTTTGATTACACCATGGTACAAATGTTGCTGAAGTGCTTGAAGCTTCATGTAGACTTGACTCTATTACGATACTAATTTTTCTTTTCATAACATTTATCTTTCTGTCAATATTTCTGACTGAATTATTAAAATAGTTTCACAACTCTTTCTTTCTCCAATAATTCCTTAACTATAATTGGATTGTATATTCTTCGCTGTTTTGCAGTATAATGTAAGTACTGGGTACTAAAGCGTATATTATTACTTTAAAAGCTCTGATTGGGTGACAAGAATTAATTACAGTTATAAATTATTACATGTCTCCTACAGTGGGAGATTCAATGAAATGCTGGCACTGGGTAATTAACTGGTGCTAATCTGTGTCTTCAATTTTCTTCAGTCCAAAGAAGATTTGATGTTTCCTTTCCTGAAATAAACAAAACCAGCTTCTGAACTGTCAGAAAATAACAGTAGTTTTTAAGGGCTAATCATTACCAGCCTTTGTCGTGGGGTTGTAATTGTTTCATGAATTCTGCTTCAATCAGGAAAAAATACGCTTAAGTGCCAATAAAAGTTTTTATGCTGCTATGATTTCCTCCTGCTTCATCTTCCTCCTCCCAATTTATGGCTTTATTCCACTGTCTCTGTTACTAAGCAACACTGTACATGGTTTTAATGCAAATGACTTCAAACTCTCTGGTAGTGAGGCAGAATAACATCAGGTTAATTTCCTGATTAATAAATGCTACAAAGAAGTGCTGTGCACTAAAAATCCCAGAGAAGATGGCTAGGAAGCTGCCTCATAGCATAAGGAAATAAAGTATTTAATTTTTTTGTATTTTCTAGATTGTCTTGTCTGTATTTAAAAAAACCTTTCCAAACAGGCAGATCAAATGCTTGGTTCCGTCCTTTTGACTTGATCTGCTCTGTGTTGAACATCCCAGCTGATGGCACAGTGTATATGCCATGATGATGCAAGTAGTTTTCTTGTGGTTGCATGCTACGTTTTCATCTCTATACAAGAGGAGATCAAATGATTGTTCAGATGCTACTTTTGCTCCATTTCTAAAATTAATGTTAACATGTGAGACTTTTTAGAATTGAGTGTTGTCTCTTCATTCAAGCCAATAGTAAAATTCCAGCTGATATCTGTGTGGACAGGATTCAACCAGTGTTCATGCTTGTTTGACAAATTAAGTTTGCATGCTACGGTATGACTCCCCATACTTTTAAAGCTGTTCAGTATTGTGCACTGCAGGTGACTGCATATTTTTCTATTTTTTCCCATAATCTTAAAAATGCAAAGTCTTATTTAACGAGCTAGCAATTATAATCTTGTCCATACAGCAATACCATTTTAGATGGAAATAAAACATTTTTCAGTACCGCACTACAGAAATCTTAGGAGCGGTGTTCAGACTGCAATGTTTGCTCACGGGAAGAGCTGTAAGAAGTTTATGGCCAATGTTTGCAAAACTGCTTTGACTTTATTTCTCTAAATTAATGGCAATGCTTGCTGTTACAGGGTGAAACTTGAAAATCTAAATGTAGACTATTAAAGGGTTTAAAGTATACTTAAATGCATTTTTGCAACTTCAATTCCTATAGTGCCTGAAGATTTATACCTTTCAAACAGCTTGAGGTAATACCGAGCCTTCAGACAACTTCTGCCTTTCAGATAGGCTCTTAGTTTGAAATCTACCTGTTTTCAATGTAATGAAAGTGATAGTGTGTAATGCAGCTCTAAGAACCACATCTGCATTGACCTGTCTTCAGGTGTTTCTTGTTCTGTGTATTCTGTAATCTTTTTCCCTCTGTTAAAAAAAAAAAAAAAAAAAAAAAAAATCAAAACAAAAAATATTTTCTCCTGTTACTTAAAGAGGTCCTCTGAAGGAGAAAGAAATGACTGCCAGCAAAATCCTGTCAAATGCACAGTCAGCAGAATAAATAGTAGACCAGGAATCTAGTTTAAATTTAAAAATAATGTTAAAGTGTGATTCAAAACTTGTGCATAAGAATGTTTGTTCAAATTTGGTAGAGACCTCCTGAGAGAATTGCACTGTGCTTTTCTGAAATCAAACATTTCCCAAATTCAAAGCATGTAGAGAAAGTCTTAGACTCTCTTGTTTTCTGTGAAAACACACATTTAAAAACAATGTGGGATTAACACAGTTATAGAGCACATCCTTAATACTGCCCATGTGTTTTTCTCCACTGTCATAGTGTACTTAACAGCTATGCGTGAAATACTCTCTGTGTGTTAGGAGAACATATAGTAGAAAACCCAAAAGTTAAATGTAGACATGGTTAATTAAATACAAGGCTTTGCCAAGTAAAAACAAGCCATAGTGCATTTCAGTGCACATTTGTAGCTCGTTGCAGCAGTCACACGTATATGATTATAATGCTGACTACCATCCAGCACTTTATTACCAGTAAATGCAATACTGCAGGCATTTCAGGTATTTCATTGTAGATGAAATTTCAGGATGTCCCTGTCTACAGTATTTTTTTTTTTCAGGATGTCATTGCATCCATGGCTGTATTGGGCCACAGGACGAAACTTTATTTGCAGTAAGTGAAACTGGATTCCATAAATGTGTGCAGAACACACTAATATTCTGTGCAAGTTTGAATGTCGGGGGTGATAATCTGTTTGTAGCTGGAAGTTATGGAGCTTTGCAGTGTTGATCAGCTCCTCCTGTGACATAGATCATCAATCAAACGATATTGCAGGAGAGATAAAGGCATGTTCTATCACAGAATAACCTTGTCAGATTATTTGAATTAACTTGGCAGAAAATTTAGCCTTTAAACAGCTCCAAGATAAGCAGTGAAGTGTAAGGAAAATTTTATCTTGCGCATAAAGCCTGCAGTCTTCTTTCGGGCTGGAAGTAAGAAGTCAAAATTGGAATATGCCTTTAGATTTTTTTTTTTTTTTTAAATGTACTGTATACTTTTCTAGTGTCTTGACAGTATTGTGATTCAGTTCCACATTTAAATCCAACATGTACTTGTGGGTCATGGTAATGAACGTTGATGTTATTTTGGCACTGATCTGTCATGCTCTTGAAACATGTTTGATATGCACGTTAGTGGTGAATGGCACAAGAAAAATGAAGTTAGATGCTTAAAGAGACCATAGGTAAAAGAATTGTAGGAGCACAGCCCTTGGCAGAATATCATCTAGACTTGAGCAATAGGTACAATATATTTTTCCAGTAAACATTTAAAGTCTTCTTTAATTAACAGGCAATTGAGTCACAAACCTTGTTGATCAAAACAATTATATGCAAGTTCAGAATTTCTGGGGTATGAGCTGTACAGATAATGTACATTTTCATTTACAATCCAATGTTCTCATCAGATGCTGTACCTTGTTCTGCTACCCGTCTTTGGAGCTGAAGCTAAAAACACAGTTACTTGTAGGTTTGATCTTGGAAGAAACAATCTATCCATATTGTGAGAAGATTAAATTAAGCCAACACTTATTTAAAGTTATTTTGGATTGTTTAATATTTTCAGTGTTTCAAAATACAATCAGTCTGATGTAGATGTTTCTGTGAAAAATGCTTATTTTTTTCCGTACTTATGTTAGACAGAAACCTGTCTAAAATGTGATATTTTTTTCTGAAAGAGTAGTGCATATCTATTGTCTACTCTCATGTAAAAATTACAGATGCCAGTATAGAAAGCTATCATAGATAAGCAGAGAAGTTCAAGAAAACCAGAAATACAATTTTGCTGGATTTAATGTGTATACATTGCACTGTCTAGTACAGTTTAATATATAATGTAAAGTATGCCTTTCTGCATGCTTCTTTACAATTGTGTCTAGAGTAATTGTAATCACAAAACCCAGGTTCAACATTAACAATTCTCTAGTAGGTGAAATTCCACCTCATGTACGTTTATTTACAACCTGTCTTTGAAAGGTATCCTGCAAATCATACGCATTCCCTTACTTTATAGTGCTCTTCTACAGAAAGAAGGCTTGGGGTCTGCAAATTTTTATCATGCTTGGAGGTTTTTTTACTGTACAAAACTGAATCCTTATAAAAGCTTCAAAAAGCTACTTAAGTTTGTTTTCACAAGTTTTTATTCATTTATTTTAGATCCTTTAATATTTCATAGCTGCTCAGCAAAATTAAATATTTATAGCACTACTATAAAATAGATTATATTTTTGTGAAATTATTTTTATTTTGGTTTCTGATTGCTTTTGGGTTGGTTTGGTTTTTTTGTGTATTTGTATAATGAGTGATAAATGAAGCATGAGGAGGAGTTCAGGCTAGGTAGGCAAAGCTTATGTAAGTCTTTATGCAGTACCTTGTCTTCCTTTCCTGGGCATATAATTATTTGATGCATAATTTAACTTTTTTTTCTGAAAGAAAAGTCAATAGTGGCAAATTGGCTGCTAATATTTTATAAATATCCATTGACTGAAACATTTCTGGTTATTAATTCAATTTCATAAAAATGGCTGAGTTTACATTTGCTTGAGATTAGTTGGAGGTGCTTGAAAGTCTGTGTGTGTATGTACAAGGTTGTTTCTCCATCATAACATAAAACTTTTTAGTATTTTCTTTTCTACCCTTTTGGTTTTCTTATTTCAATGAGAGAGGTGCTTTTTGGCTCACTTTGGTTTAAAAAAATATATATTTTTTTTAATTTAATGGCAGGGTAAAATATCTTCTTAGTTTTGTATTTGTTCAACAACAGTCTTTGCTTTCCACCCTATTCTAATAATTTTTCACCCTCTGATAAGGCTGTAAAGCTCCAAGGGATGGTATGTCTCTCTGTGTATACTTATGTCCTCCTGCACCAGGGCCTGTTCTTGATTTTAGCCTCACAGCATCACCAATGTATAAAGATGAGGAATAATTAAAATACATAGAAAATAAGTTATTCAGTAGACAAGCTATAAAACTTCATAGGCCCAGTCTTTAACTGTTTTTCACTTTTTTTTCCAGGGTGTGACACTATAAAACAGTATGAAGTGGGGTATACGAGGGATATTAAATTCAATTTTATTTTCATAGAAATTCAAAATGGAAATATGTGATCCATTCTTACACTCTTTGGGTAAAAGAAAAAATAGCACCAATGGCCTCTTCTTATGCTAGATTCTGATCTTGTTTTCACTGAAGCCACTGTAAATGTGGTATTGCTTAGAAACACCAAAGCTTATTCTAAATATGTGGATATATTTACATTGAATACCCAGCTACAGGCAGCCTGAGTCTGGCTTTTCAGGGCCATTATTCATCACGTAATGTGATCCTGTATTTCTGACAACATTCTGTGTTAAATCCATTTAATTTAGCTTCTAGAAAGTTAAGGAAAATTAGCGATTTGGTAAGTATTTACTCCAAGGAAACTTTATTAGCTTAGCCAGTTCTGGGTAACACAAATGAATTACTGAACTGCTGTTCTACATGTGACTTTTGGAGCTAGCCTGGTAGCCTTTCCGCTATGACTTGCAGACACAGCCTGTTCCTCTCAAGAGTTTAGGGGGGTCTGGGTTAGACTTTGGATTAAAAGGAATGAGGAACGGTGGTATAAAATATAACAGCATTAAATAGAAATAATTTGGTAAGGATGACATTGTGTAAGATATATAGCTACAACATACTGATAATAGTGTAGTACTCGCAATAATACAGAAACATATCTCTTTGCTTTGGGTGGATTAATACAGTAGTGGAGATGGCTTTCACAAAGACACCTATTGATGACCTGTATGTTTTTAGAAATACTTAAGACAATAAACGTTCTTATATAATAGTAGTAAACTTCTACAATATAAAACTATTTCTATTGAAATAGAAAACATTAACATCCACGAATTCACAACTTACAACTGCACAAAAATATTGAAAAGAAAATAATATATAGTTCTTTTTACTTAATTTACCAAGTACTTTTAAAGCTGCAGGCCATGGTACCAGTCCACTAAAAAGATCACACAATGCTGCTCTCAAATGTGATCTGTACCCATTTCTTGAGTGTCTAGCCACATCTGCAGAACTCACCAGTGACAATGAGCTTGACAGCTCTGCCATTAACATTGAGGATTTGTTGGTTCAGCCTTGGTAGTGAGGTCACTGTTGAAACAGACTCAATGATTGATAGAACAATCTCATGACTTTGCTCAAGGTGGTGGAATGATGATCTGGCCAAGCCTGTATTGTGATGTAGAAAAGCAGAGCTGGAGACCCTGACCTTGTGAGAAGGGCAAGAATGGTTTGATACGTTCCAAACTGAGCAGGACATTATTAAGAAACTTCAAAGAGCCTCTCAAAAACTTTCTGGAAGTTTCTACTACTTAGCAGAAAGATCTGTTCTTAGGTTGTATTTTATCTGTTGCAAAAATAAAATAAGTATTTACATTTAACATTAAATAGTTCCAAAATTGGCTAGTCTCTGCTTTAGGCCTACTTTTGCCCCCTCCCAAGTATTTGTGTCTCCTTTCCATTGCAAACGTCTCCCCAGGAATACTTGCACTTCAGTATACTTAAAAAGGAGGTCAGTAAGATAAATCATTGCTGAAGCTGTGCAAGCAAAACTAAATGAAACCTGGGAATCCTACTGTATTCCCTGCTGCTGTCACAATTTCAAGGAGATGATGAAAACCGTCGTCTAAATAATAGTTCTGGTAAAGGACTTTTGGCCTTGTACTTACTCCACAACATTTTGACTAATAATGTAAACATGAGGAAACTGTTAAGCTGAAAGCCAAATTAATCCCTACTGTATCTGTAATTGTTTTGTTGGAATTTAGTCTAACCAGTGCAGATTATATAGTACGATTTAGGATAGTCATATACTGGGCAAGCAAGTAGAGAGCAGAGCATGAAACACGAGTCATGTAAAGTACAATTGCACAATAAATAGAAATAAATATTATGTATGTATATGTCAAACATAATGTGATTTAGTAATTATTCTGCCAGCAGAAAGTATTCATTCAAACAAGTCAACAGAATATAATTGTGATAGATTAGGAGTAGTGATCCCTGTATTTAGGGCTGGCTGTATGCTGTCCCCATTAATACTGGCTTGAGTTCCTCATACCAGGAGGAACAGACGAAGAGTTTGTCAAGTATTTTACTTTGGTCATCCTGAGAATGAAAAGCACTTGGATACTTCTTTTTAAAATAACAGATAGTGGCAGTTTGTTCTTAAAGGTACATAGCTAGTTCTTATTTTGATATTAAACTAAGGTGGCTTAACACGAAGTTCCCCAAAATGGCAACACCATATAGAGCCAAATCTTACTATCTCCTCTTGTGTTGACAAGGAGTAGGTTTTTGCACCAAAGGATACTCTGGCCATCTCCTACCTGCACCTCAGTAGGGACCAGGGACCATGCAGCCAGGGGTCCGCAACAACGGCCAGATCTCGCACTCTGTCACACTGCTGCTCTGCACACCCCATGCACGGGTCTCCAGCACAGTATTTTCAGCTAGCGGGTGGGCAGGAGAGTGTAAGGCTCAGCGACAACGTACTTCTCAGCACCTGCGTTTGTTGCAGCTAGGTGTGTGATGGAAATGGTTTGTTGTGCTGAGGGAAATGAGGACTCTTCAGTTAGCTGTCAGTTTGGGGCTTTGTGGGGGTGCCTGAAATTGCAGGCTGTACGCAGGAACTGTGCTCCAGAAGAGTTTGCTCTCTGCTGCTGCCCAGTTAGAGTTGCTGAAGAGTTTTGTCTCTGGATACTTTTCAGTATCTATTGATTTGCCTGTTCTGTGGTGGTGGTGGTGTAGTCTTTTGTCAGGCTTTTTTTTTTGTTGTTTGTTTGTTTGTTTGTTTTAAGGAAACACTAAACTAGGATCCACTATATTTGGCAGCTGATGACCATTTTCCTACCCTTTAGGAGACAAAAATTTTCCCAGCATAATCTAACAGCAGCTTTGCCCTCCACTTTCTCTGGCTATCAATTCAAGGTCAGTCTTGCCTTTAAAGCACACCAGCTGCAATCCTTTCCTGCCTCTCCTGCAGCAGCACAGCCGAATGTGCATGCTCATGCTTTTTCCCATGACACAGGTAGGCACAGGTGGCACCAGCAGCCTAGGATACATAGTCTCTTAGAAGCACAGAATCTGGCATGAAATGATCAAAATCATTAACCAATGGCTTCTCTTCTGTTTTCCACTGTAATACAGTAATTTTTACCCTTCACAGTCACTACAGATTCTGCTTCTGTTTCTACTTGGTGATAAATGAGTCCTTTCAGCTAAATACTTAGTTATCACTTGTGCAAATATGCTTTGATTTTTATTTTTATACATATATATATATTTCTTATCTTTGGGATGGCTCTTGTAGTAATGCAATCAATGTTTTGCAAATGAGCTACTTATTGTGGTCATTGGGGACACTGGATTTCGGTGCCCAAAGGGATCAGCAGGTGATAAGAAAATGCTTGCTTAGCCCCTGTTGAGGAAGTTAACTGCTTCCCAGAGGGACAAGTTTGTATTTCGTTTCTACAAGAGTTTTGCCACAGGTAAGGATCTCCAGATCCCTTAGGAGGCAGGGAAATATTGCTCTCTTCCTATAACAACTTTTGAGATGGAAAAACAAATTTGTGGCTCCATCCAGCAGGTGGCAAGCACAGCACACTGAATTATATCTGAGACAGCTCTGCTTCTGACTGCGGAAGCTCCCGATGCTGCTCAACATGTGCACATGAACAAAACACCATACAGATAAATGGCAGGCTCTGTCAGTCCTTTGTCAGCTTACTGAGTGCTGAGGCAGTGGTACAGTAGTGGATGCTATTTTTAACACGTGGGACTATTGCCGTATTCATTTTTAACCTATGGCTATCTCATATGTAAGGATAGATATAAGCTAAATATAAAGCATTATGTATAATAGGAATAATTTAACTGTGTCTTTAAATGACACATTCAGGTTTCAAATTTTGAGATACTAGCTTGCAACTAAATTAACTTAAACCTTCAATGAAAGAGCATTTTTTTAACATGCAGCTTTAGAAGTTTTAGTGAATCCTCACGGTGCCTAGTGAGATCTATAAGTAGAGATTGTTCCCATTTTGCAGCCAGAAGAACAAAGGCAAACCCAAAGAAACTTGCCTTAAAATAAGTGAATGAAAGAGCAGGAAGAGGCACAAGATTTCCAGACCTGGTTGTAGTTCCATTTTTTTCTTAAAAAGTATTAAACTACAGAAATAAATTTTTGTTAGGTTTTGATTTAAAATAATTTCCTAAATTAAAAAATAACTTAAATTATTTGTGTATATGCAAGAGCCTGATAATCAGATAATATGGACAATCCAACCGCTTGTTACCCAAGACAAAGCTGCATTAGATGCATAATGTTGAAGATTATAAATATTACAAACTCTTAAGGGTTATGTAATTGTCTACATGATATACGTAAAGTCTGGGAATTTTTTCTTAAGTTTTACTATGTCAAAAAGTATTTATGAACTCATTTATCTTTGAAGACAAAAAATGAGCGTGAATCAAGAATAAATATTTTCTGGAGCTCATTGTTTGAGGCAAAAAGGACATATGAGGATATTGGTGGAAACTTCCTACAGTGCCTATCAGCATTCCCTTGTCATTTGTATGGAGAGTTTAAACCAGACTTTTGTTCTGATTTATGCTAGTATAAATTTGCATTTGTTCCACACATAAAAAAATATTCTACAGGGAGCAAATACTCTAGGCTTAGTTTTATATAAATGGAGAGTAATTCCATAAGAGCCAAGAGCAAAGTTTTGTGATGTGACTAAAAGCATTACTAGTTAAACTGTAATACAAGCATGTTTGCTTATCAGAATATGAGTTTATTAAATGTCCAGGAATTTGAAAAATTGAGTGGATTTGATTAGTCGGTAATTTCTCTCATAGAGTGCACTGGTTATTATACAAAAATAGTTTGAAGTTTTCTAATCACCCCTGTCCCAGAGCTCATGTTTTCAAATGCAGGATTTTACTTTCAGTCATATAGAGTATCAAGTCAACCCATTCCATAAGTAAGGGTCTTCAAAGTCAGTGTGGCATATCATGAGGAAAGGTTAAGAGGTTAAGGGAACCCCATTTGTGTGTGTGTACATATAGACTTTTTTTTCAACTACTATAAAAATACCCACTGGGATATAAATGTACATTTATGAAGCAATGTTTGAAATCTATGAGTAGGAATATAAATCTAAAAATATATTTCTTCTATATTTAATAAATAAATCTGCATTTCATTGCATAATTATGAAAAAAATGCCATTTAAAAAAATGAAAAATAGTAGCACAAATCAGAATGATACCAATTTCAAGGACCTTAAATTTCCATTTGAGTTTAAAATTGGACCTCTCCATATAGCATATACTTGAAAATGTATTATAAATATGACATGACATTTATGTCATTAAAAAAAAAAAACACAACAAAACAAGCAGTGTAGCTCCATCAGCTCCTTGAACAAAACTTGGAATAGCTCATGCATGTTGAAAACGGGTCCTTCGTAATTCATGTAATCTATACAAGCTTTTTCTTTAAAAAGATCTCTGAACTTAGGGGTCTTCTGTACCCTTCTTTTGTAGTTCTGAGTAAATGGCAGGATGCTGACAGAAACTCTGACATGCCTGTCCACTGTTTATGTTGCTTTTGGTAAAGAAAAACAAAATGAAACCCAAGCAGTCCTCTTCACAATGTAAAATAAAAGGCCACTGCTAAATCTTTACAGTATGATTTCTCTGAGGTGATCTAATGTTTCTGTAATGAGCAGTAAGCTGTGATGTTCAGGACTGCAGATGAATTTTGTCATTCTTGCTGCTTCGTTCACAAGGCTGTTCAAAAAAAAAAAAGTATATTGCAAAACGCACCACTTGGTGTCGAAAGACCCAGCAGACTTTTTAGTGGGCAAGCGTGTATTTTTCTGGTGGCCGATATGAGAGGGAGCTCATTTTTGTTGTTAGGCTTGGATGTGTGCTGACATTTGGTGGAATGTATTTTATTAGCTGAAGGAAGTATTTTTTAAAGTTTTTTCCAAAAAAAACATAAAAGAAAGGATTCAAACAGTTGTTAAAGTAAGCAATGCAAATTGTGAATGGCATAGCTGTATCCACAATATCAGTGATTTTGCAGTCTGTTATTACATGTAATTGAATTAATACATCCAGAAAAGTGAACACCTGATGAGGAATCCAGGAAAAGAAGAAGAAAAATACTATTGCCACAATCATCTTAAAAATATCATCATTTCTAGTCTTATTTTTTTGAATTTGATATGCCTTCTTCAGTGTCTTCCAAATTAAGGTGTAGCTTGTTAATATGATCAGAAAAGGAATTAAAAAGCCCAGCAAATTTTTGGATAAACCTAATCCGACCCGGAGAGTTGTGTTATTGTTGTCATAACGAAAACCGCAGACTGTCATGTTCAAGTTCTCAGCAAAAAATATATTACGGTGAATGATGACGGGCAAACTGGCCACACCAGCGAGAAGCCAGATGGCAATGCAAGTTATTCTGGCAACAAACATGGTACGTCGAATTCGGGACTTCACTGGATGTACTATGGCCAGGTACCGGTCAATACTAAGGCATGTGAGGAGGAACACACTGGCGTACAGGTTGAAACTTATCCCTGCTGATGCTAACTTACATAAACAGTTGCCAAAAGGCCACTGGTACTCCATGGCTGTGTAGGCTGCCCAGAGTGGCAGAGTTATTAAAAAACACAAGTCAGCCAGCGCCAGGTTTAGAAGAAAGATGCTGGCTACTGTTTTTAATTTCATGTAGCAGTAAATGACAATAACGACCAGGCTGTTCCCAAATATGCCTATGATAAAGATGATACTGTAAACAGTTGGAACCATAATGTAGATGTAACTGTGCCTTCCTGAAACAGGACAGTCGACGTGAATTCTTTTAACGCTTTCTTCAGTAGAGTAATTTGGAATCATCTTGATCTCTTCAGCTGTAACTAGTTTCAGGGAGAAAATATGAAGTTCACACCTAGGAGGGGAAAAGAGGGAAAAAAATACTATTCGTGACAGGGATTTAATTTTTAAAAACTTTCAATTAAATGTCAAGTTTTTGTGTCTAACGTAATGTGTCAATGTATTTGAATTTTAAAATAAGCCATCTTCAAGTGTTTTCTCCACCAATTTCTATTTTAATGTAGACTTTGCAGAATAAAACAGAGGTAAGAATGTTAGGAGTTGTGTGAACATAGATTCTTTTTAACATAAATGAAACTTAAACTTTTTAAATTGGAACCTTGTTAATTGAAAATAAGACTGGTTAGTGAACATATGTCATAAAAATAATAATAGACACTCAAAAAAGCAGATAACTATAAATTCAGGAGAGTCTTTGGGTTATTTTCTTTCCATAAATTGGTGATATATCTAATGAGCAAAGTTATTCAGATATCTCAGAAACTACACTTAAGCACTCTGAATACTAGTTCATTCTGTAAATAGAAAGTGTAACGCATTAAGAAAATAAGTGAATTCAGTTTAGGTATTCATTTTAATCTCTGATGTGAATCACTATTTTTTTTTTCTATACATCAAGCTTAATTCTTTGACAAAATTTTTACATCACAGCGAAAGATGAAGACACTCACAATCTAGTGTTCTGTTGTACCATAAATACCTTAAATATTCAGAAGTTACCTAGCTCCCCATCTGGCTTGGATATTTAACTATGAATGAGGAAAAGATCTGTGAAAATCCAGATGTGCTGATTTGTCGCACATTAATACTGTAGAAAGAGTTTAAGAAGGGTGCAAGGAGGAATGACTATTCATGTTACCTTTTCAGTTACTGACAAAATTTATGTATCTAGCAGTTGAAGTTGTAGTCTTAGTGTCTGAAAAATATTTCTGGACTGTATTAATTGTACAGAAATGGATGAAATCTCCTTTACGGGGCACCTGTTTGGTTTGCCAGGGCTTGTGTGTTCTGCAAGAATGATTTCCTTATTAATGATTTAAGACTTTAGGAAGAAGGTCATCTGCTCTAAGTTATTCTGATACTAAATCTTTTTCAGAGTCTACAAATAGACAGTTTTCCCTCAAAAACAGTGGTTATTAAAAAAAAAAAAAGACAGTTATTATTGCACAGTAGTCTTTACTGCTGTCTGCAGGATCCTGACAGCTGTCAGCCAAACCCAACTCATGCTGCCTCAAACACAGATTAAGTGAAATACATTTGTTTTAAAAAAAATAAAACCAAAACCAAAAAACCCCAACAAACAAAACCCTTATAAATGTATGCCACTTTTATGTAGATAAATACACACACCCTAAGACCCTGGGCAGTACAGATGCATTCAGAAAGAAAAGATGCCTGTCATTATAGAAATACAAGCTGTGTTGTTACGGAGGTGGTTGCTCATTATTTGCGTTGTTCAGCACTGATGTTCCTGTTAAATACAGAATGCTACTCTGTTAAAGTGTTTGACATGTTCTCGTTGGGAGACAAACCTTATTCCAAATGGATTGTCTTTTTAACAGGGAAGTGAGGCACAGATGTGTCTTAGCAAAGCCCATACAGGAAGTCTGAGGCAGAGTCAGGAACTGAACCCAGAATATGGGTTGCAGGCAGCATCTTGTGAGCAAGGTCACCCTTTGGCTTTCAGTTTATTAGCTTTTAAAAGATTTGGTGTTTCTCAGTCTTAGCTTATGTTCTATTATGTTTGCATTAGTAAACTGACTCATTTCCATAAAGCTAGCAGGGTAATATCAAGATTTAAGTTCCTGATAGTTCTATCAAGTTCGGAGTATCTAGCTAGATGCAACTTTGTCAAGTTGTGCAATGAGATGCCTCCCAGCCTTTCCAATTCATTCTCTGAGTTAGTCTTGTTGCCTCAGTTGGTACGGATGCCTCAAAATGACTACAGCTATTTTTGTCATGTTTAAGAAGTTATCAAGCAAATCAAGCTGAAGAAGTAATCAAGCAAATACAGCCAACACAAAGAAATATATGCCATTCTGGTCACATGTGGCACGGTAATGCATCCTGAGCAAAACTTCCCAGCTTTCAAACTGTGCCAAATCTAGACCACACAGTGTTTGGCTGTGCGGAAAGTCCTGCTATCCATAGGATGGGGAGAACCACAATAAAAAGATTTCAAGATAAAAGGATTTATCTCATCCCTTGGTTGTGAAAGTGCCCAAGGAGATTTGACAATAACTGATAGGTTCTGCAACATCAAGGTCTGGCAATATTTGCCCTGTCCCAGATACATGCTGGTGCTGCGTGGTCTATTCATTATCATAGCCTTTAATTTATATACTCACTGAGATTACAGCCCAGAACTTAGTAATAAGAAACTGTAGTGAAGTCTCTACTAAGAAAATCACCACTGCAAGTTAGACTTACAGTAAAGTAGATCAGGGCCCAGTTAAGGCTGAGCCTTTCTCTGTGACTAGATTAACCAATTGGTAGTGTTATTTGGCAAGCGCATCCTGCTCTGTGTGTACTAACTTCAGATTCAGTGGCTAAGATAAATGTAGGTGATGGTGAATATTCCTTCTCTGCTTCTGTGCAGTGATAGATGCCCAGGCACCTTTCTCACAGCCACTTCATCAACCCCTTCAGTGTAGTGTGTTTTGTTGTTTAACTTCCAACTTCCCTCTTCTATCCACATGGTGGTCTGTACCGTTTCATGCCAGTAGTAGCTTTAGTTGATGTAATTAATAGCACATATGCTTTCAAGAAAGTATAATAACGATTATACTACATTTTCAGAAATGTGTTAAAAATAAACAAAAAATAATTGAGTTGGGAAACTTGCGTCTGGTGCTCTAAGTATTGAATTCCCTGAGCTTATTTTGGAGTGCTTGGGAAGTAAAAAAGGGAGAACAATTCCCATGAAAAATCACAAATTTGGTCATGAAATAGTATGATCCTTCAATTTGTCTGTATAAGATTGTAACCCTTCTGGAATTAAAGGTTTTGGTGTAACACTGAAGTCAGTGGAATTGTGCAAAGGATGTGTTTGGTATGTTATCAGTTTCAAATTATACTAAGGAATTATAATTAATAAATAAAGAAATCCATCACTATTTTCAGCAAACGAAAAGGAAGTAGGAATACATAATGTGGTTGCTTTTGGGTAACTAGATATGGATTGCTATGTGTATATCTAAAAACAGTTTGAATACTGCTGTGAGAATGAACCTCATAAGAGCCTTACATTTGAAGCACAGCGAGGAAGGCGTTGCTAATCCCAAGCTGAATTTTTAAATTTCCTGGAAACTTTAAGATTTCAGAGCTAGCCTCAGGTAGATCTGCTGCCTTGAGAACATCCGTAGCTTTAGAGTATTGGGAAAAGCTTCAACATAGCAGAAACCAGTCATCTGCTTTGGAAGCCCACAGCAGTGCTGAGTGGTGAGACAGGGCAGCCGTGGTGGTGTGAACTCCTTACAGGCAATGATTTCTTTTCCGTATCACTGCCATTTTTGCTGTTATTCTCACTTGCCACAGATCACCTGCTTATTCCAGGATCATGGTTATATACAATTTATGCAAAGCAGATACTTCTACATGGCAAGTACTGCAGATTCTTTAAAAAATTACAGAAATAGATGCCTGGTGAAGCTTTACACTGCCAGAATTCACCAGAGCAGGTTAAACTGGCCAGTTAAATGCAAGTATCGAAATTGTGCACATTGATAATTCCATTTAAAGCATCTCAAATGACCTGAGTTAACATAAGGATAATTGGATCATTTTAAGGCTGATACACAACGAGCTTTTTCTAAGAGGATTGAACTGATGCGACTGTGAATGGTGTGGCAACATCAATCTCAAAGTAAATTATCTGGTGAGCAGCAAACCCCTGTTGTATGTTACTGTCCTGTTTGACCTTTTATCTTTTTTAATTACAATGATTATAGTATGTCACTGATAATGAAATGCTTCAGACTGCTCTACCAACTATTATTTACCGCTCCATTCATTGCTTCTGTTGGGTGAACATGCATCCTAATTAAACTGCCTGTGGAAACAACAAGGAATGCTGAGCCCATGCAAAGTAAACAGCACTTTGCCTACTGATAGATAAGATAGCATTGACCGTGGCTTTCTGTGAGAACTTAATCAGCTATAAATAGATAAGCAGATGTCACAAGTCAGATTTTAAACAGAAATGTGGTTTTGATATTTGCTTTGACAAAGACTAAATAAACTCAGGCTGACAACCCTGCCACAGTTTAGCCACCTCACCATTAGGTAATGTGAGGGGTTTTTTTAATCTGGATATTTCATCTGGGTTTTTTATTTTATTATTATTTTTTACTTTATTTCATCTGGTAGGTGGATTATTTCTTTTCTTACAAATGAGAAAATATTTTCATGTTTAAAAGGATGATGCATTCTGTTGTATAAAATTATTGCACAGGGAGAAGAGAGCCTGAAAAATGTTTGGATCAATATGTTCAATATATTAACTACGTTTAGTTCTTTCTGGTGGCATAAGCTTTTTTCTTTATCTTGAGAGTTTATTTCCCTCCCTTTCCTAATTTTTTGTTGTCTTTTTCTGATTGCTGAGAAACTAATGACGTTTTCCAAATGCTTTATTTCACTGCCTTTTTCTTTTCCTGTCCAACAGAACAACCCCCTTTATCCTCATCGCCTTAATTAATATAGTTTCTTCTACTTCAGATGACTACTTCAGCCTCTCCCCTGCTTTCCTGGTGTCCCTGACTATGAAGCCATAAATTTACCTTTCCTCCTTTCTGCTGCTCCTCCTAACAGTCTGTATTCCCCTATCATGGCTTTCCTAAATATATTTAGTCCAGAGTTGATAGTTTAATTGAGGAAAGTGAGAGAAATGCAAACACTTGGGCAAATAAAGGCACATCATAATTCAAACTATTGTGGCCTTGCAGTGTGCATAGGCCTCCTGTTATCACTGCCAATATCTTCCACAGAGGTCAGCATCTGACTTCATGGTAAATGACAATAAATCAAAATATTACTGAAGTGGAACTGCAATAGGCAGTACAGAACCAGAACACTGTCCGTACATCACTTCATGAGCACCAAGAACAGAAAAGCAAGTTTCCAAAGACCTGTATTAGTAACTGTAAAGTTGGCTGTTGCTTTTGCAATTTTGGATCAGGAGGTGGTCTGACATCAGAACAAACAGAATTTGCGGGACCTTGTATTGGCCTGTGCATTTTTGTTTAATATCGGTCCTCCTGTTCAGTCTTTTATAAAGCAACTGCCAGTCTGTTGAAATTGCCATTAATTTTGTGGGTTTTGCTTTTTTTTATGTTAGAGTAAAATATTTGTCTTTTTAATTCTCTAACCTATGCATGGATTGTTTGTGCCTTCCCCTTGCAAGAGTTGAAGTTGGTCTGCTTCATTTATGCTAGCTCTATATAGCTGGAAAGTAAACTGCCTGTGATCCTTCTAGGATCTGCTTTTTCTATTACATCAAAACTCTAAATTGCTTATTACTTATTTTGTGCTAGCAGAGGACCAGTTATTGCCAGGTTGTAACCTGTTTATGTACTCTGACCTTCTCTGTAAGAACTTCTCTGTATTTATTTCCTCCAGCTTACTTCAAAAGAGTCTGTCCTTCTGTATGGTGACTTCATAATTTATTCTGAAAAGAATCAACATATTTCTTCTGTTTGGTTGTTTTTTTTTTATAGACTACTCATTAATTTTCCCTTCACTTCCCAAGTATCTTTGAAACTAAGTACAGTTAACTCATAAAATTTATGTGAGAAAAGGGCAGATGAAAGTACTTTGTCCTCTGGGAAAAATCAATGCTTGTGGAATGACTGAAGGGTGGAACTGGGGGGTTGTGTGATTTTTGAATGATTGAGAGGGGAAGAAAACGTAAAGGAAAAGGAAAGTAACACAGTTAAGAACAGTTGCATTTATATCACACTGAAGTTTAACTCATATAATATATATTTCGACCACTAGAGGTCTGTATTTCCCATTTTAAAATAAGATAATTTGCTTTTCAAAATACCCTCTTTCTGCAAGATTATTTAAGATGCAAATACAAGGCAAAATATCTATCATTGAAGTTCTTCATTTGTGTAAACTATAATGCACCAGAGTGAATTATTTTAAGTTTATTTTAGTACCTACTAGCTTATATCTAATTTCCTTTATCCTAGTATGTTACTGGTTTTGCTAACTTTCAGTCCAGTTCTTGCACTTGCAAGCCATGGAACAAGATCATGATATTTTATTTTTTCAAAGACATATGTAGCTTAAACTCTCTAAAGTTTTTGAGCCAAATGAAGAAGAGTATTTTTAAAGGCAGACTAAATGTATAGTTTACTTTAAAAATGCAGATGGCAAAATAGTGACACCTACTCATTAGATGAAAAGATTATTTTAAAACTAACTAGGCATGTTGTTAATCATACAAGTCTTTTTCCAAGCATCAGCCAAGGAGTGTCCTTGAAAATAATTCTAGGTTAACTTGGCTCAAACCTGTATTTTCCTTTTTGGATGAAGATATTTTTATTGTTGAAAATGACACTTCAGAACAATTTTTAATCCCTTTTACTTTTTTACTTAAAGGCATTTTTGGAAATTGAAAGGCAGTGTGAGCCTACACAGTTTTTGTTATCCAAATGGTGATTTTTTTTAGACCTCAAGTGCTGTACATATTTCATGGATAGTAAACAATTCCACAATTTTAAAATGTAAGCATATTTAACACTTTTTACCACCCCACCCCCAGCTCTTTTACTAATACACCTGGGTTTGTCATTAGCCCTTTGCACACTGTCAGTGATCTGTTTCAAATTATGTATTTACCTAAATAGTTCTCTCGTGCTAGTAAGGGCAAACAGCTTTCAATCCAGACAGAGAAGAAAGGTTGTTAGTGTTATGGTGACATTTATTTTATGGGAACTAGTACATAAGCAAAGTAGAACCAAAACATTTATATTACCTATATTTTCTCATGCCAGATAAGTAGAAATAATCAGTGTCTTGTCCTATATTTATGTCAAATGGGTTATACAGCGTCAGTGTATCTCTATGCACTTAAGGGATGTTTGGGTACGAGCATATGAGGTTTATATCTTGAAGTTGGTAAAAATAGAAGCATTTAGGGAGAACAGAAGTGAAATTTAAAGACTGAAAACTAGTAATTGGCTAGATTTAAAACACAGACTAAAGAAAAATAATCTTTCATTTGCACAGTCAAGGGCTCTGTGTTAGAAATGGATGTGGCAAAAATTGGTATACGTGAAAGGCCATCTCTAAAACACTAATTTATGGGGCTGTGGAGTGATGAATAAAATCTTGCAAGTACCTTTTTTGGGACATCAAATGCTTAACAATACTAAAATGTAATACGTGACAAATTTTCTGCATGTTCTTTTTAACACCCTACAGTGTAACAATGTCATGGTTATAATTCTAGCAGTTGCAGCAGTGGTGAAAGCTTGGACTATTTTTTGCATAAACTCTCTCAGTACTTACAGAGTCCAGAAACATTGGAAATATTTCTTCATGCTATTTAGCTCTTCAGCCAAAGTCAACTCTATCAATTCCCTCCTCATGTATGTTTGTTTGTTTGTTTCCCAGAAGTTGGGAAATCCTGATGTACATATTTCTATAAAATTTTACTCACAGATGTTAGTGCCAATAAAGGATTGCTCAACTTCACTACAGTTTCTCAATCTCACTAGAACTTAGTAGTTTAGTGAACACTAGCATGGCAATGATTACATGTTGGGGTTTTTTTTGTACAAAATTTTGTTGACTGATTGATCCACAAAGCATGCATGATGGTTAGCCAAAAGCCTTTCAGTTGAGAGTAAGTTTCGGTATTTGCATTTATAGGTTTTATTTTTCAGATCCTCTAGGTTTAGGTTTAAAAGTAAACATTTTTTTCTGGGACGTTTTCCTCTATACACACATGATTTTGTTTTCTGTGCTGATAAGGTGATGGAAAACATTCTTGGGTTCAATAAATGTATAACTGGACTCCAAAACACTGAAGGATTAACCATTTTCAACATGCAGTGTGTTTTTCTAATCTTAGGAAGATCAGTGAGGTGGTGGTTTTAGAGATCAGTGGTTCTGGCTTGACAGTGTACTCGATACTCCAGATATCTTAGATTTTCCACATAATTTTTCTGGTCTGTTTATTTCATGCTTATCCATCAGAGCAACCTGTGTTCTTTCTCTGACAAGGGCTGCAAGAATGTGTTGCAAACTCTCTGGTGTTTAATATGTCTTAGGTGTTATATGTCCTTAAGAGATGTGAATATAAAATTATTCATGCAGCAGTAACTTAAAACTGAAAAGATAATTAAATAAACAAAGTAAAATCTACTTCTAGCTCAATACTTCTGAAACTTAATATCAAAAGGCTAAACTTCAGAAAAGATGATGTCTGAAACGTGAATCTCCATGTATCCCTTTGTCCCCAGTCACCTCAGTTGCTCTGTCTTGCAAGGAATGAAGATCATATTTTCCTTAGCTAGGTTATTAAACCTATAGCTGAATTAGCTTTTAAATATGAAAAACTAATTGTTATAGCAGGAGGCAGTCACTCTCCTTGTTTATCCACAGGGTAAAGAATTGCCTCTTTTTCTAAAAGAGGCTGAAGTCACTTAGACTTATTAAGACTTTGAAATGAGGGCACCATCATCAATCCAGCATGGATTTTTGCACCTCTGTTCTACCCGTTAGCTTTACCAAAAAGGAAGATTGGTGCCCTCCTAGGAGATAAAAATGGTCAATAACCAGCAGGCTAACCTATAGTCTGCTTATCAGGGACATGCCATCTCCTCATATTGCTAACAATGCTATTTATGGCACATTAGATGCCAGGAAAGAAAAAATAAATCTGTTTCAGATCAAGATAGGACTAGAATTTCTAGGGTTTTCAGCACTGGCATGAAAAGACTTTTGAAGGGCAATACAACATAAAATACAGTTTTATTATGAATATACAGCTTATGGCACATTTATAGCATCAGATTTGATGCCTGATTGTGTAGTGTCTTTAGGGCATTTGGTAGTACCCGAAAGAGTCAATAGTTAACAAGAATTAAGCCATCAAGTCCCAGAACGAATAAAAGTGAGATTAGTTTGAGCTGTGAAAGGTTACAAGCTGCACGGTTACTTTCTCTGAGTGATAGTAAATGAATGGATTAACACATTTCCTTTATTGCAGCTAGAATTGCCTATATAAAATATAGTGTGCCCCATGTGGTCATTTTTAATAAAAGACAGAAATCAAATTCAGGTTTGTTAAGTGCGAGTGAAATCATTTGATGAATTTTAAGTTTCTATTCTGATAGCTTAGTTCCATGGAATAAGAAGTTTTAAAGTATTCTTTTTTTAATGACACAGAAGCACACATCCTACAGCTTCTGGATACCTAACCACACACCTAAAATTTCCACTGACACCATTATTTCCACATGGAATGAACTGTAAGCTTCTACTGTGAACTCTTCCAACTGAGGAGTAAGGGAATTTACATTAATTCTGGGCTCGATCCAAATCTATATTTCAGCCTTATATTAAAAAGGCTGTGGATAGGCAAGAGAGAAAGGAAAAAAAACTTACAGAAATAAAAAGCACTGCTGAAAGCCCTTATCATGCCCTCTTCTAACAAAACCAAGACCAGATACAACCTGTGAGGTATCTTAGCTCCTTTCAGATCATATAAGGCTATGTGGTCTTCAATGAAGCTTGTGGGTGCCTCCATAAGCATAACAAAATAGCAATAACAACAGCTTTTCTTCCTTCCTGGCTTGTTGGAGAAACTGTGATTTCGAGCACGCAGAGCTTAATAAGAGGGGGTTATTTTTTCCATGCTGTTTTGAGTATCATTGGTCTCTGGTCATTCTTATTTGTCGCTGGAGTGAATGTTCTGGGGCCTTGAGAGTAACAGCTACTCATGTAAACTGTCTTGTAGGCCTGAGCCTCAAAATATTAGTGTCTCCTGGGGATTCGTTGCTCACAAACTGTTATTCTGTTACTGACTTCAGGTCATGAGAGGACACATGTATGTATTGGCTCTTCCTCACACTTTTTACAGCATATAAAATCTAACACGTTGTTGTATTTTAATTTGAAGCCTAAAATATTAGAAACGTGCATCACTTAATAAGGCTGTTGGTCAGCGCAATTTCTGCAACACAGATTCTTTTTCTCCAGGGACATGGTGCTACTCCCGCAGGCAGCTGTGAGGAAGCAACAGGTACACAGTTCACTTCTCTAGACTCCCTGCCTCCCACGATGAAGACTCTCCACACTCCCAGCTTTTATTAATTGAGATGAGCTAATGACAAAGGTAAATTGTTATATCTTTTATTTTATTATGGGTAGCTGTACTGCCACGTA
Organism: Vanellus vanellus; assembly: GCF_965231255.1. Classification (NCBI taxonomy): domain Eukaryota; kingdom Metazoa; phylum Chordata; class Aves; order Charadriiformes; family Charadriidae; genus Vanellus; species Vanellus vanellus. Next base: position 15,857,733 of record NC_138913.1, read on the forward strand.
ATGTGTGCGAAGTGAAACGTAGTGTGTCATGAAACCTGGGCCTCTTCTGCTTTTTAGTCCGGGAAGAAAAAAAAATGTGGTAAAGGATAAAATGTCTCGTAAATTCTGTTAAGAATGTTAAAATAACAAAATTACTTGTGTCATTAAAGGATGGAAAATAAGTATTACTATAGGGAGGCAGAAAAAAAATACTAAAAAAATCAGTATAACCAGATTATGATTGGCTGTAAGAGGGTTATTACAATCTACTCTGTGAAAGTCCAGATACTGAGTATACACTTACCAGCCTATGGGTAAAAACAGGTAAAATTTGCGTAAGTTCAAAATCTTGGTTATATTAGTGGTGGCTGATAATTTAGCAGAAAATGGGATTTCATGCATCTAAATTAGAAATGGTACTGCTCTAAAATGGTTAATGCATGAGTGCCATGCCCACAGCAATATGCAATCACTGTCAGAATCTTCTCTGTCACTGGCAGAGATCACAGTAGAAAATGGAATGGAAAGGTCAAAGCTGCAACTGTTTCCTCATGAAGCAAATCACCTACTTCAGGGAGAAAAGGATTTTTCTGAATGTAGGTGCAAGTTCTTTTTTTTGTTTGTTTGTTTTGTTTTACAGCATGAAAGATGCAACTCAAAATCAGTGGTGTTACTAGTATAAAACTACTGAAAGTGATGTTTTAATTAGGTTTCTATTGCTTCCTCAAGGCAAAGATGTTTGAAGGAGGAAGGGCAGGGGACACAGCTAATAACTTTGTAGACAAAGACGGGAGGTGATAGGACTATGTGGAATTTCAGGTTAGTCCAAATAGAGGCTTCCTTGCTTTGTCCTGATAGTTTAGTTTATTTAGAGACTACTGTGTCATTTGCCTACTCTCTCACACTCATATTACTCTTCTGCTAAGCTAGAAGATGCAGAGGCAAAAGTTAACATTATGTATGCAACTTAAGCTCTGAACAACTTTTCTTAGTTAAAAGTGAGATAATAACATGATGAGCGATGAACTCTGCAAGATAATATTGCTTTTACTTTTCTGGTACAAGGAACTGCCTTTGTGTACTTTCTCATAAAACAGTAAGAAAGGTGCCACAAGAGAGCTTACATACATAAATTTGCTCAAAGTTGGGCAGCAAATCAGTGACATTTTGACAAGCATGGAAACATTCTGATGTGTGTGAGACCTTACCTGTACATTAATCCTCAAAAGGATATTTTCCAGCCATTATGCTAAATCACCAGGGTGGAGCCATGACACACCTGAGAGCTCTACAGGCTTAATGCAGCATGTGCTTTTATTTTTACTTTTTTCCCCTCTACAAACATAGAAGGCAAGTATAAATTAATGAATAATAAGCTTTAGAAATGCATTGTGCAGAGCAATACAGTTCCTTTCACCTGCAACATTACTAATCTGTCAAGAAGTGGGGGAGAAAAGAAACACTTAACATTCTCTGCTTCTACTCTAGAAATGGAGAGACCCATCAAACAGAGGTGTTCCACTTTCTAATCTAATGGAAATTAGACGAGCTGGCGGAGAGTAGTTCATGTTGCACATTGTTACCTGAAAGGACTTTCCCTCTAAAAATCTCTAATAAATCACATCCCTGTTTCTTGCCTATCACCAATGTGGTTAAAGTGACTGATAGAAGTTTTTGCTTTGAGTAATTAAAATATTAACTGAGAAACAAGCAATGCAGCATGTCTGTGTGAACACAGACATACAGATATGACTAAAGTATCTGTCATGTTAACTAAACCAATTAATGTGGAAGTTCTACCACTATGTTTCCAATACCATGGCTAGTGATTTCCATGTAACTTCCTGCTAGTCCAGGTGTTACTGTTCTGGGGAAAACAAATCTCACATTGAACATTTCTTTTCTTTTGACTTTATGCTGAAAAATAGTGTTTGTCTTACCAGCTAAGCAAAAGAAAATTCATTGTGGATTTCTGGGCAAGGAAATGGACATTAGATTTCAACACCTTTGTTCAGAGAAAGCTTTGTCTTCCATGTGTCATAATTCAGCAATACGTAATAGGATTTGGCTCACTGTGTCGGATTGAGACACTTGATTACTTCTCTTTCATATAATTAATTTAGATATCCTTACAGTAGGAAAATATCACACAATCGCAATATGCCTCAGAAAAGGCTTTTCTTCCTTAAATGAGAATGTTAGGAACAGCCTGGAGGAAAAAGTTAAAAGATTAAAAGCAAAGGATCAGCATGGAGGCTTCTTAACGAATACCTCATTAGGAAAAAGGGAACCAAAGGCAGAAGGGAAAGAAAACAGTATGAGTAACTGGCAAAGTACAAGAGTTTATTCAGACCAAAAAAATCTTTTAAAATGGTAATGCAGCTAAGCCCAAGAGAAGTTAGTATCACTGTAATTGTTACTAAGTGTAACATGGAGAACACAGGGGCCCAATTGTGCTTTCACTTGCACAAAATTCCTGTTAAGGGCAGATCATTATGAGGACTAGAAGAAAATTTGAGTAGCCAAATAAAGACAAGCAAGGTATCCATGATTTTTGTACAAGTCAATTGGACTAGTAAGGTGCTAAAGGGTTAATCAAAGAGAATGAAAGGTCAAATACAGACACCTTAATCCATGTCAGTGTGAAAGGTATTATCACCCATGAAAAAAACAAGGTACTGTGATCCCTAGTGCTTTGTCTGGAAGGCGGCACACTTAATAGAATGATACCAAAATAGATGTTCTGCCAAATTTGTACAGCTTGTTTCCTGGTTTTTTTTTTTTTTTTTCAAAGTAAAATTTATTGCTCTGTTTTGAAAACAAAATTCATTAGTGAACTCCCTTTACTGTCCTGGCTCTGAGACATTCCTTGTGCGTATTGAGCACCAGCAACAGAGGTAGCAAAACAAAGGCGGCTGTTGCAGCCAGAGCGCAAGCAATCTATGATGCTGTGAAACAGTGCATCCTCAACAAAGTGCAGTCTTGGTTCTCAGGCAAACATAACTGCACAGATGCCCAGAAAGGGTAGCACTGTGCCCCCCAAAAGATGCCACGTGATCTTTACTTTAACGGTAGGAAAATTACCAATTGAACTGAGCAAATGCTTGGATGCGTGGCTGTCCTGTACTGACATGACTTTTTTTGATGATGTGTTTAAGAACATGGAGCAGCATCATAAAATGTGTTTAAAGGCAAAATATTTTTAAACCCTTTCCTTTGAAGTACTTTTTAGGAAGCACATAGGTAAAGAAACATCTTTTACCCAAAATAAAGCCTGATTTGAGAAACAGAAAAATTGTAATTGTCTTAAGGTAAGCTGCTAATAACAAAGCCAAAAGGAAAACAATAAAGACAGAAATCTAACAGCAGAGGTAGAGTCCCACTTTGAGAACAGATGTTGACTCCTGCCTCATGCTTTCTATTTCTTATTGTTGTACATTAAGCAAAGAACCTTCAGAGGGAGGAAATCCCGAGCAACTGCCAGAAACTGAGTGGTAGCAGACTAACTCTTGGACTCAATGTACCTTGTAGGTACAAAGGAAAATTGTATAAACTTTTAGGCTTGGGTAACAAGAATGAGGGGAGAAAGGAGAAAAGATGAAAACCAATAGGAGTTTATAAAGAAAGAGATGAAAAGGCAACATACATCCTATAAACTTGGATTGGGAGGAGCATGCGCGGTTCCTCAAGAAACAAGTTCAGGCTGCCTATTTGCACATTATGCGCTGCCTGCTTCAAGCAAAGGGTCTGGCCAGGCTGTGACAATGCTAAAGCAGGGTTAAATGGAAGATAACTGCCAACAGAACATTTTTCAGGAAAGACAAGTAGTACATTTTTGTCCCTTGCGTAAGCTCCCCAACATAAAAGTACAGCTGTTCAGTGGTTTTCTGGAATGTTTTACTATTTGCACGGGTCCCTCTGCGTTAGAAATGCTGAGGCACAGTACTCTCATTCAGTGCACCCTCTCAGTTTTCAGAAAACTGAGGGGACTCAGGAATGCTGTTTTCTTTTCTATTCCTGTTCCTATACTGCATCTACTGATTATTAGATTCCACTAGCCAACAATCAGTCAGCAACTGACAAACTTGTATGACCTAGAAGTAAAGAAAGGAATAAGTGAATTAGCTGAAATTAGGTGTTTAGTTAAATCATTCTTTGTTCTGGCCGTAACTCTAATTATAGCTTTCACCTCTAACAGTGAAATACTGTCTAAATATTGACCTTTCCCAAATTCAGTACTGGTTTCTTTAGATATTGCCAGTTACCTTTTGCTGTAGCCTGTTTTTTGTCTTGTCTTCAATCATGCCACTCACTGATGCATTGCCAATCTGATCTCACTTTCCTGCTGTGAGGTCATCTTCAGTTATTACCCATTTTCTGTGCCTGTAAGAGAAATGCTACTCAACTACAATAAAAGGAGATAAACACCACAAATAGTTACCAAGCACTCTAGCTAGTGTTGTTATATAGCTGATACCTGGATAGTTTTGCTATCAAACAAAACCCAAATGGAATGAAAATTGTTAAAGACATCTGACAGCCCAAAATCTGTAGTTCTTTCAGCTGATGGGGCAACACAGAATACTAACAGCATGCTATTTGGAGCATGATATTTTCCTACCCTTAGTTGCAATTCACTTGAAAGCTCAAGGTAATCTTAGTATAATCCATCATTTATCTGAAGATAAGGCCATAAATGATCAGACCAGCCATTCTATTTCATACATGCTTTGTCTCAAATAATCACAGCTGTTAGGACCTAAAAGTCAAGATAACTTCTTTTCACTTGTTTGTTACATCTGAGGCAAAAAAAAAAATCAAGTATAAGTATCATAACTTCCCTTGTTTGTCAGATTTGTTAAATTCCCTACAATGTTCAAAAATGACACAGGTTCTTCTAGAGTACATCTGTCAATTTTTATTTTTTTTTTCGCAAAGGACAAGTTTTAGAAGATGGTACAGAACATGCCGAGTGCTCAGAGTACAATGACTGTCTGTTGGTGAAAGTGATCTTAAAAGACAAATTTGTTAATGGAAAGGAAACTAAAAGAAATACTGTGGTTAGCAAAAGCTTACTAGCTTGTTTTTCACTGCAGGGTTTTTAAGACCAGAAGGAGGAGACAGAAAATGATACTGTGATTAGTAACTTTGTGTGCAATAGCAGCTGTATATAAGAAAACAGCTCTGCTGGACCCTTTCTGATCTTCAGACTGCAGCATTTGGGCCTCATACATAAGGTCTATGCACCTTTAAAGTCTAGGAGTAAATTATGTTGCCACCTACTCAAAACTCTGCAATGTATTTGAACTCACCAGGTGTGAGTTCATGCCAAATTTTATCTTTGCATAAAATTTTAATTCCAGAAGTGTTTTCTTAATTACCTGAAAAATAGTATCACACTTCTAGAGCGGAGCCTGTATGCATTCTGTCTTGATAAGTAGCTGAGATTCAATTCTGAGCAACAGAAACCTGTTTATTCCTGTTAGCACAGTGGAAACTAACCCTACAATAGTGAAAATAAAAAAATTAGTCTTCCCTCCACTTTAACCTCTCTTCATAAATGATCGACATTTTCCATTTTGTCTTCAAAATTCCATGAGATTTCTAAAAAATTCTCTTCGTGATGCTCTGCAATTTTCTCTTACCTAGGTCCTCAAACCTGATCATAACAATGCAGAGGCTAACTTCTAAAAAATACCATAGTCTCCCTTAGCACAAGCTGTCCAAAAAATCAGCACTGCTATCCAAGAATACTACAAAATTGATAAGTAATATTTGAGAGGAACACATGGTAGAACACAACATCTGCATCACTGCACTTCTGATGGAATTGTTACACAACTGAGAGCATGAGGCAAATATCAGCAAGTAAGCTAGATAAGGCTTAAAAATTGAAACAAGATTCCCCAAAGGTTAGATTTAGCTGTATATACAATAGAGCCTACAATACAAGTAGACTGCTGTGGGCCTGTACTGGCCAGACTATACCCTAACCCCATCCTCACAGCTGTAAACCGTAAGTCTTACCGGGCTTGTAACTCTGAAACAATTCGGAGATTATATTTCTCTTTCTGAGAGAGATTATGGTTTAAAATCAATGGATCTTAGAATTTGCAAAGGATCTGATGTGTCATTACTCTAACTAGCATTGCAGTCTAGATTAACTGTGAGGCTAGCGTTCATTTCACTTCCTTTTTTCTTCTCAGCTCTACCGTTTGTTGGGACAGTTTGATCCTATTCCCTGTCAAATAAGTAGTCTCTTTCACTCAGCTTGTGCTGTTTCACTTAACTGCCCAAGTCCCCTTCATTATAGCTACGGAAACAACTATGGTGGTTTTGTTTAAACTTTCAGACCTCTCTTCATGTTAGTACTTTGTGTGCCAGAGGACATATGTTGATGGGTTGCCAGTATTCCTGGCACAAATAGGTGAGGGGTTTATTTTGCTTTGCTGCCCACCCTCCTTCCCCTAACTTAACCATTTGGCTGGTTTCTTTGGTGTATCTAATATATTGCCCAAGCAGATCTATTCATATGCCAATGAATCTCGATAACCTGTTTCCCCAAGTCAGCTTTAGGTATAACATATCCAAATTAAATTTTAGTTTATTTCTCCTTTTATTGAGGTGTCTCCTGGAAGATAATCGTTACATTCAGCTAAAAAAAGCACAAGATTAACCATGTAATGTGAGTCAGACATAGTATTTGATTAAAATAATGCATAAATATGCATGTTTTCTCTCCAACTCAAGTCAGAATGTGATCTTCTATGAACTCACCAAGGCAGAAAAGGCAACTTGAAGTGTGGGGAACAGAGATACGTGCCAACCACTCAGAAACAACTGGATGCTTCTCACGGTGTGATTAGATGCCCTAAAATTTGGGCAGTAATAGCCACAAGAGAGTTTATGTATACTCTTGGTAACACTAGTAGCTTCTGGAACTCAAGAAGGTCCAGAGACAAAGGAGAGGTAGTGAGCAAATGAGAATAATTTGTGACTGCTTAAAACACTTTCAACTAATGTTATACTTCTGCATAAACAAGAGTTTAACTAGGACAGTATGATGAGAGCTCGCAGTTTATGTAACTCTAAGTTACCATATTAATTACTGGAGCTGTAGTAAGGAACCATAGGCAGTGCCAGAGAAAAGGAGTACCTAAATGTGTTCCTTCAACAAACACAGAGAATAAAATTACCACAGTGCAGAAAACTTAGGACTGTAGGAAAATGCAGTGAGTGCCCATTATCTGAAATAATTTTTTTTTAATAGGAATTAACTCTGACACTTATCTCTCTGTCTGCAAACACAGTCCATACGTTTCAAAAGAATTATTCTAGAAAAGTATAAATAAATCACCGTGTTTACATCCTGCATCTGCCTCTGTTTTTTTTATAGTACTAGAAACAGCAAGAAGTAGTGAGATACATTTTAGAATATTTAATACAATTAAAGATAATATTATTCATTCAGCAGGTAACACAAATACAAATAATGCATCATCTTGTTCTAAGCGGACTGTAAAAAGCAGGTTGTAGAGTTGGGACATTTTAAACCAAAAGGCAGCACTCTCCTCACTTCTGCAGCGCTGTGGATACTGGCATTTCAGGCTGGTATTTACTGCCTCTTAAACCAGTAACTTCTAGTAGCAGTTTGCACATGCCATCCAACCCAAGCAAGGTACTGCTTCCAAGCAGGAAGGCAGGATATGCCCTGCTCATTACAGGGCAGATGGACTAGATGACCTTTAAAGGTCCCTTCCAACCCAAACTATTCTATGATTTGATTCTATTCTGAGACATCTTACACCATCGGAAATGGGCCCACTTCTGCTCTTCTCCAGTGTAAGAATTAACTCTGTTTCAGTCTACTACCTTGACAAAAGTAAGGGGAGAATGAAACCAACCATATTAAAATTTAGTGACAAATGTGACCTCTTAATCATACAGGATCATTTTGTTTTCTCAGTTTAGCAACATAAACTAAGAAGCACTCTATAGTATTAACTGATTTTTCTCTGCTATGTAGTTCAAGTTGTAGAGAAGAAAGGTGTACAGAAATACCACGTTCCTACTGGAAAGGCATATGGTTAAAATTCTTAATACATGAGCAAAAGCTTAACTTGTACGCACTTCGTATTTTTGAAAGATGCCGTAATTTAAAAGATTATGGTGGCAACAAGTGAAACGACTCCATTATCAGGAGTGTGAAACATTCGTCTGACAGTAAAACAGAGCTAAAAGAACCTTTCTACATCACCATGGTAATTACCTGCTTCAGGCCATACTCAGTCCTCCTATTCAGGCAAAAGTCTAATTATGCTAGCAGTGTGTGTTCATGCAAGTGAAAAGAGAAGACACCCCCACCCCCCACAAAAAAAAAACCAAACCCAACAACAACCAAAATAAACGAAAAATATCTCTTTAACTTCATCCCTTTTTTGGGACTTGTAATTTTACTGAGCCCATTTAGTAGCCTGTCCCATGCTATGCAACGCAGCACAATCAAAACAAGTACTGCCACTTATGGAAGTGATGGAAATTTACAGTGACCTGTAGCCTGCTCTGGCTAGAATCCTGCTGCCGCTTATTGCCGTGCATCTCATTAGTTCCAGTAAGTTTGCAGAAATATAGAAATGGGCATAACTGAATCCTGCAAATTTGCTGCTTGTAATCTGATCTGATTGACTTATCTAGCTACTGGTATGTGAGTTAATTTGCGCAGAAGAATATAGGGCTTGTGTACCTGTAAATAAGTGATAGCACTTAAAGTGTTTTAGTGTATGGAGAGTGGGAGGACAGTAAATATGTTACAGGATTTCACCTGAACATATTGAAAAACTCTAGTCCAGTTTCATTTTTGAGAGTCCAAACTACATTCAGGAGCTGGCCAGTAGGGAAGGGGGGGAGGGGGGGAGAATAAGAAAAAAGAGAGAGGATTTTTAACTTTTACTAATTAAAATTTAATTTCTGATTGCAGATCACTTTTTTTTTTTTCTGTAGAAAATGGGTAAGTCTGGCTACAGAGTGCATATGCTACAGAATGTTGATGAAACCAGTCCTAGTTGCTAACTGGTGAAAGTTGTTTGCACAAAGCCTAAAAAGTAATCAGCATCGCTTTCAGCGATTTTTATTATTAATTTATACTATGGGCTTAGCACAGTAATAAACATTGCAAGGACTCATCTAGATGTTGACCAGCGCTAACAGGGCTGCTGGGAAGAGCCTTGCTGGTGAGAAGGTGTTACTGCTCCGAGCGCCGTGCCCTCTGTCAAAGGCTGCCTTTGCTTTATCTTCAAACTGCTGACAAGACACCGGAGCTCGCACACACGGCGTGACCGAGACTCTGTGGCACATTTAGCTGTCTCCAAATTAAATCTGTGGTGCGGGCTCAGCGAGCGGGCCCCGCAGGGCAAGCCAGCACGCAGGGCTTGCGTGCCTGCGTTTTGTCCGGAACGGAGACTTCGTCTAAACAAAGTATAAACTCAGCGGGAGGCTCTATCGGAAACCGCAAACACCGTCCTTCCCCCCGGGGCCAGGCGGCGTGCTCCCGAGGTGGGGGCGAGCGGCGGCAGGACGGCCGGCCGGGCTCCCGCGGCAGAGCCGGCGCGCAGGGGGCGGCCGGCGGGACGCGCCTTACCTGGCTATGCGGAGAGCCGGCCTCGGGGCGAGGAGTGGCCGCGGCCCGGCTGGGGCGGGCGGCTCAGCCCCGACGGCGCTGGCACGGCACCAGGCTGGACTCGGCTGGGCTCTCTGCGCGCTCTCTCTTCCCCAGCCGCACCGCTCCTCCCGCTGCATTTATAGCGAGGGGCGTTGCAGCACAGCCCAGCTCGCCCGCTGTCTCTCCCCACCCATCTCCCGAGACAGACCCCTCTGACCCGTCTCCCTCCCACTTCCACCCCCATCCTACACCCCTCCGCTGGCGCGCCCGCAGCCGGAGACACCCCCCCCCCCTCCCCCCCCACGCCCGCTGCGGGGCGGCCGGTCCGCATCGCTCCGCCGGCAGCGAGGAGGTGCCCGAGGCGGGGTGACGGGCAGGACGGGTGTCCCTCTGCATGGCAGTGCAGAGCCAGAGCCCGGGGACTCGAGTTACTTAGGAGGAGGGCGAGTGCCAGCGTAGCCCAGGCTGCGTGGGTAGTGCGAGGGATGGGCGTGGGACGCTCGCTCCTTCCTTTTGCTTTCTGCTTTGTAAAGTAGGGGATGCAAGCGGCGTACAAACTTTTCCAGTTTCTCTAGGAATCCCTCGGGCCGCCTATGAGCACAACTGAAATGCTCAGATCATCATTAGTGAAGTAGCAATATATGCTAAATTGCCATTCATTAATCTGTCAAACTTTATTCTCTAGGAGTAGTGGGGAGAAAGAAACAGGTATGTTAAACCACCTTGGAATGCATGCATGTCCTGGGAGGTATGCTTTTCATGTTGCTGCCGGCTGACATAGAAAAGGACTTTGTGTGTGAGGGTTTTTTTTTTTTTGTTTATTTGTTTGTTCATCTCCATGATCTAGTAAACAGGACAGGGAGCAACTTTTCAGGAAGAGTTTCTGAGATTGTCATGCTCATCAAGAACAGCATTTCAGAAGTTCTATTTTATTTTAGGGTGATCTGACCATAGTTATGGACAGAGCTAATGCTTCCAATGGAAGCTGCACAATTGCAGACTGCTTTCTAATCTTTTTATACACCTAGTGTGTTTCTGAAGGCCCTTTTAAGGAAGACATCATGACCTAGGATGGTAATACCTTTCAAGGGTTGGCAGTGTAACTTTATTGTGGCTAAGAGTAATTAGGATCTACCTAGTGACAGTGATAGGAGAAAGTAAATCAAGAGGAAACATTTGGATTCTGCAGTAATAACAACTTTAGCTGGAATAATAATTGCTTTTCAGCATCTGCACATGTATAATCAGTAAGGTCTTTTCTGGCTATAATTTGGTTTTGAAAGTCTGTTAGCTAAATCAGAGGTTCAGATAGAAATGTGGAACTGAGGCACACTACATGAACTTAATTGTTCCAGTCTGTATCTGATGGGCCATGAGTGTGTTACACGGAGGCAATAATTCACCTGTGACATAATCTTTTGCCCTGATCTATTGATGTCGTGTCAAGAAAAATCATCTGCATTTTCATCAGAACAGCAGTCAAGATTGAAGCAGTCTATATTGGCAGCGTGCTGCCCTCCTGCCACTTGGGGAGTTTTTAATTGGCTTCCTCTCTGAAGAGATCGTGCTGAGATATCGCCTAATGATGAACCATGTGTGTGTTCACAGATTTATCATGAGAGGGACTGGAAGCCACTTGCTAGTAAGTACCATGCAGGCCTATACAGTCCCTGAAGCTCGCTACAGCAGTGTGCTCTTTTATTCCTATATATGTTGTTGGTTGTATTACATGGGGCTCTTGACATATGGGACACATTTATTCTATCCAAACAATTCTTTATACATATGTGACTGATTAAAGAACTTGTCTGTGTATCAATATATTTGGCAGTTATTGCACAATTCTGCCTCAGTCTGTTCTGTGGTAAAACCTGCTGGATGGAGCTGATGGGGAGGAGACCTCCAAAAGGTGATGCTTGCAGGGATTTGTCGTTTAGTGGTCTTTCAGTTCTCCTAGAACTGAGCTGCAGGAACTGAAGCCAAATCCCAATGCCAGCATCAAGCACTGGCTACTTAGTCACAAAATGCCTCTGGATGTGTGAACCACTTCCAGGGATCATATGTTCCCTCTATCATCCCTTCTCTTCAGGAAAGACATAGGGGAAGTAGGTTATAACTATATTTTTAACCAGAATAAAAATAAAAACTAAAGTTCTTTTTAAATTCCATTATTTTTTTAAAGATGTATGTAAAATTGAATTTGGGTCTGCATCTTTCTGTTGAGTTTAGTCCGTCTCTGGTGGATGTGCATAAGGGAGAAGGTGTAATTTCATGTAATTTTAGGAAAAATTTCCTCATTACCAGCAGTTTTGTGTCTGGAATCCCAGTAACAGAATTGTAACATGATGAGCACCGAAACATGCTCTCACTGTAGAAATGTGATTTACAGGAACATCCAGTGAATAATAGACTTGATGACTAGAATTCTGTTTTCATTGAACTGCTGTAAATAAAGCAGCTTCTTCCCACCAGAATTGATTGAGGTGTCTGTAATGCAGAAAGGGCTTCACGGAACAGGTTTCATTCTAGTGCTTGTGTTAGAGCAAACAGCTGTCATTAAGGAGGTGACTGGACTGGGCAATTTGATTGCTATCAAATCAAATAGATAGCTCTTCTAATAGCAATGTTTATTAAAATCACTAGTACTATATTGAGAATAAATTGTTTAAAACAAATCTTCATTGGGACCTCAAAATCGCATTGCCTTTAAAACCCTCTGATTTTTAGTAAGTAATATGTTTGGAATTATTCCCATCTGAACATTTTGGTTGTGTTTTTTCACATTTTCAAGATTATTTTTTTTCTGCAAGAATGAGAAGTAGAAAATTATTTTCTTTGTTGAAAGCTGATGTTCCATACATAGATCCCCATGTCTCTGGGAGTCAAGAGCCAGGCGTGAGGAAAGCACCACAGGCTGTGAGATTTGTGGCATCCTGCTTCTAGTCATTGTATTCCTTTGTATGTATTTCTGATGCATTTTCCCACTGTTGCTTCTTTCAGGAAATAGATTGGACTTTTGCACATAGAATAGAGCTGTGCATTTGCTTAGAAGGAAATGTGTAATTCAGAGGTGGGTCTTTGCCTGTACTGGAAACCTGTACATGTCCTGGTAGCAAGCTGATTTGAGTACGCTGATGATTTGCCTGAATATAAGAAAACTTATAAACGCTTTTTAGGAACACTTCTTGTCAAAAGACTCTCTTCCTGCCATAATGAGTATTGTGGTCATATCCTGTTTACGTATCTAAACTTTTTCTGAGAAAAGGGACCAATAATCAATCTTGAGTCAATGCATCTATTATTTAGAATTTTTCATCCTCTTTTGTCAATGAACTGTGTTTTCAGAGTGTGTTCCCTTCCTTCACGTATACTACAACTGAAAGTTACTGGAAAATGTTACAGAAAGAAAATTTTGAAAAGAAGGTAAACATTGTAATTCTCACTGTCCTCCTCTTGATCCCAAACTTGTCCAGCTGTAGGAATAATGCTAGTAGCTTGTCTTGTAGGAACAGGAATGTATATTACTGTTGTCATCCCCTCTCTAGGTGAGCCCACTGGAGACCACAAGGTTTTGCTAAGGCTCATAGACTCTACTAAGAGTATTATGTATTTGTGTATGTGAGAGAAGGAGAGAGTGGGAGAGAGAGAAATGTCTTTTGGGGCACGCAGGGAGGTCATTTGCAGACTTTTGAGCAGCAGTGGTGCCAATATCCACAAGGTCTGCCTCTCTAGAGCTATGGAAATTTACATTATTATTTTTTTTTTCTGATGAGGTCCTTGAATAATTAAGATAGTTAATCTCTTTCCAGGAAGCTATATGCTTTAACTTCTAGTCTTCCTCTGCTTGTATTCTTTAATTGTATCCCTTATAATCATCATAGCATACAGCAAAAGGGGACTCTGGAAAATATGAAAACTCTAAGGAAGCCAATGTTTCAAATCTCAGCATTTTCTCAATGCTTTAAAGTTTAACTGGTTTTATTTTGATAGCTAAGTAGTAGATTTTTTATTTGATTTCTACTGTGAATTTAGGAAGCTGAACTGAGATGTGTGTGACATCCTCATTTTCTGAAATTTATAAAATAGGGCAGTTACGTACTTATTTTTATATCTAGATTGGGTTTTACTAGATCACTAGTTTAACAAAAACAGCAACTGCTTTGGGGGTTTGGACTGCTGAATTCAGTGGCAGATATAACATGTGTAATGGGCTTGGAGTGTAGGGGTTCCTGTGCGGGTGGCCAGCGAGAGCAGGCTGGCTGCCTTCTGGGTCTGGATTGCAGCAACACTGTACTGGACCTGTGGGTATGTAGTGAGCACAATGCATGCAGCCCTGCATGGGCAGCTGCCGGTACTAACAGGAAAGTGGTATTAGATGGTTCTATAAGCAGAAGAGGGATGGAGACTTAGACTCTTTATTCCTGGAGTAAATCCATGCTTGATGAAACTGTCAGGTCACCAGATTAATGCAGAACCTTGGCCCTTCTCCCAGAGCTCTTTCTGCAACAGGAGGAAGCCAGCTGCCCTGGTGCAAAGTTCACGTCCCCCTGTAGATGTTATTGGGGCTACCAGGGGAGTGAGAGGATCTGTAGGAAGCAGGGGTGACAGAACCATGTCATTTTCTCACTGTCCTGGGAAGTGGGTGACAAGAGACCAGACTTTTTTTGAGGTAGGGATCTCCACAGCAGCAGCAAGTACTGGGTGCTGCGCTGCTGGGAAGCAAGATCTGAGGCAGAGGGGGCCAAGCACTGACAAAGCACCATCCAGGGGCTGGGTTGGGCTCCCTGAACGGTGCTTGTGCTGCTTTGCAGTCCACAGTGTTGAGGAACCATAGTCAGCTCTTTGAGAAAACAACTGGAAAGAATAATAATTTGGGAAATATATCCTCTTCTTTTGAAGACTTTCTTAAGAGTTCATGCCATTAAATTCAGTTGCTTGAAAAATCCTAGATGGCAATGTTGAAATACAGCATTATTCAAGGAACATTTACTACACTTACCTCATTTCCGTGGCTTCCCTTTTAGCTGGGGGAGTTGCAATCGGTGCGGTGCACTCTTGCCTTCAGGCCAGGTGTGCTGGATGTGGAGAGATACTGTAGGGAGGCTGGATTTGCTGCTCGTGTGCTACTCCAACTGCATAGTCACAGGAGCTGCTGCAGGACTATGGGCAGTTCCCAAAAGCAGATACCTGTCTTCCCACGTGGACAAAATATGTGTGTCCAAACTGGGTGTAAAGGAGACCCTGGTTTGCTGGACTCATTGTTTAGTTTAATATTAAAGCAGACAGGAATGAGGGGTTTTTTAACTGCATGCTGTGTTTCCTTCCTGTGTCTCCTTGCTTTTCTTTACCTTCCTCATTTGTTTTTCTTGTTCATGTAAAAAATCGGGTGTTTGTTTAAATGAATGAAGAGCACTCTTGATAAGGAACCTTTTATTCTGCTCAGGCTGCCTTTCACCTGACTGGGGCAGGGAGAGCCAAGAAGAGCTATCTTTCGAATGCCTCTAAGAAATGTCAGGCTGGACTAAAAGTATGCTGTTTGTAAAGAGGCGGGTATTTGGGGTCCTTTATTTATCAAACATGTTGCTATGCTTTTGGAAATCATCCTTTACCCCTCAGACTTACAGGCTTTACTTTTTAATAGTGTTTCATCACAGGCACATATATCGTTTAGCTTGGTTTTGCCATTTAAGTCTGGCCTGGGGACGTTTATCCATTCTGCATGATCATGGCCATGTTCTTTCTGGGAACTGGCAGCAAAGTGTTATATTTAAAATGTGTTTTCTAAAATGATACATGCTGTTAAATAAAATATTACACAGATCATAAGAATATTTTTACAAAATTCAGCACAAGACAGTGAACGCTGAATGTGATTCTGATCCAAAAGTGTGAAGCTTGGCTCCCATTTCTATCACTGACTGTCACGTCTGTTCCAGATTCAGCTCTGATCTCCACACAATACCATGCTGGTGGCATCGTTTATGTTTCAAGTGATACAAAGGCATAATTGGAGCCAAGAAAGTATTCCTGTAAAAGGAATTATGTTCAAGTTCCTTAGAGTTGGAAGCAATGATGATGGTGGTGAATTATGTTTGGAGAGGCTGTGTGATTTATTCTCAAGATGTGATACTACATGTGACCTGAATTGAGTACTGTTAGTGGGGGAACACATTGTAGCCCTTCGTTTACTCTTCCTTTGAGTAAATTAATCTCATCTAAAGAAAGCTTTATGTAAAAACTGTGTTCAGGGTAGAGCTCAGTTAAAATTTGAAAGGAGCATATTAAATACTGAAATAGAGAAATCTAAGTTGTAAAATTAATGACAACGTATATGTGGTTCTTTTATTTTGCAGTAGAACAGGATGCTTTGGGCACCTTCTGTTGACACGTTAATGATTTAAGGCTCTTGTAGGTCATAAGAACTATCCCATTTAATTTTTAACTGATCATAAAATTATCAGTTTCTGGAAAAGGTTGTGGTTATGGTAAAGTAAGATGTTGTTTGCATTGCTTAATCATCTCCGAAAAATGGGTTTGGACTAATGTGTAATTAGTAATTTTAAAATGTCTTTTCTCAAAACAACAGACAAGACTTCCCATTATGGTAAACTTAAATAACACTGTGTATTCATAAAAACACATTTATGCTTTGGAACAAGAAGAGAAACAAAAATTGGTGTTTGAACTGGCCTCTACTTCTTGATGAACCTAATCATTGTGATTGAAATTTAATGGACAGTGGGCAGTGTTATCAGTGATAATTACTACATGAAAAACTCTCTTCTCCAACCTAACCATGGAAAGAATTAGAAGTCAGTTTTTACTTCTGGAATTCTGTAAATTTACCAAGAATTACAGCTATAATTCCCCCTTAACATTATTTACCATGTTCTTCCAGCTAAACAGAAGCACAAAAAGATGGATTTTCCTCTCTGTGCAGATTGCTAGGAGAAAATACTATTTTCTAGTTAGAAGGGGGTTTTGCTGTTTCTGAAAAAGAAACGTAATCAACAGGAGAGTAAAAGATGGTATTTTTAACCAAAAGGTATTAAGCAGCTTCTTTTGCTTCTCTAAGCAAAACTATAATTTTTTCCCTCCTCATCAGGGCAGTTAAGACTCAGGATAATAATTACTACAGCTGTGGCTGAACACCCAGTTGTTCCAGGCACATGTTGGTCATCAACTTAATCCTGCCCAATTTCTGCGGGATGAAAATGGACAGGGCAGAAGTACTATTGTTCTCATCTCCCAGTGGAATTAGGCCACTTAATCACTCAGTAACTTGCTGGAGATCCTCAGGAAGCTTATGGCAGAGTGAAAATTCAACCCCCTACTGTCTCAGCCCCAGAGTAGTGTTATCTGCAAACCCCTATTTTCTGAGAATCATCAGTTTCTAATCAAGTTATTATAAATAAGAGCAAACATTTTATAAAGTAAGAGAAAAAGCAGCTAAATTCCAATATTTGTCAGCTTGATAATGTTAAAAATAGGTGCATGTTTCCAAGCATGGAATGATATCTGATCTACTGTAGAAGTAACCCTTCCTCACAGATCTGTCACTTCAATCAAAATCTAATCAAAGTACCCAGTATGCTACTGAAAAGGTGAGTATGAGCTACAGAACCAAAGAGCTTGACTCTTCATTGCCTTATGTCACTACTTACACATATATCTGGACTAAGCATAATGTCCTGGCAGAGTGAAAATGGAGGCAATTAATACCCAATGCGAACATGTGTAAATGGCTAGAAACTGGGAGCTACCATTTTGCAGGAATTCTCCACATTTCAAAATGTGTGTTTGTCATGAACTGGAGCAAATAGTTGGTCTCTCTTGTGAAGGGAAAAGTTTGGAAAAGACTGGCCTAGAATGACCAGATTGATTTGAAAGGTGATAGTATAAAATCTTATATGTGTTGTGGTAAGCGTAATACACAATAGTATGCTATGTTATTTAGGACAGTATGAAAACTAAAGAATATTTTTACCTTTAAAAACACATCATTGCTTCATTGAAGCAACTTACCTGATCAGAATGATTCTATCATTGTAAGAAGATCACTAATGAGAATTTCTCTTTTAGTGTTTCGGTGCATGTGAAATATTTGATTTGTTTAAATAGTATATGACTGTAGCATAAAAAGATGAACTTTGAAAAATCACCTTGGATCAATAACATCTTTTTCAAAGGTCCTTTATACTTTCCTGACTCCTGTGGATAGCTTAACAAGTATCCTTGCTGTATCACCTTTTGCAATACAAAAGCCAACTTCTCAGTGTGTTGTATTGGTGTTTACAAATTTATTTTCCCCCAAAACTGTGCATCTAGATCAACTTGCAATTTTCAAACACTCCACCAGTTTGGAGTGTTTGCATTGGAGCCAGAACTTTGATTTTGGTCCAAATTTCAAAGCATAAAGTCCACCAGAGATTCACAGATTTACACGTTCAGCATGCATTTTTGAAGTGCCTCCATTGCACAGCTAGAAGAGCGCCCGGGTGAACAGGCTGTGGCAGGAGCCTCCAGCTCCTGTACCTTCCCATGTAGCAGGAGCTCCCCTCTCTTATCTGCAAGAGCGCTGTGTTGCGGGGCTGTGACTGCCGGAAAAGACACTTCTGCTGTACTCCTCCGCTACCTATCACAGAGGGTGGAGGGCCCAGAGAAACATTGTGGCACTGCATAAAACACAAGGGGGAGCACTGCTGGGGCAGAGTTTGGGGAACGAAGCTAATTAGTGGGGCTAACTAGCCCCTTGGAGCCGTTTTATTTCATGGTTAATGAATGTCTAGAAGACTTAGTTATTCATCCTAATTTTGGTTGTTAATGGTCCAAAGAATTGGGACATATCTCTATATGATTACATATGATTTAAAAGTCTAATTTAGGTGGCTGCTTTCTTTATTTAAATCTTGGCCAGAGCACACTGTCATCCCTATTTGGAAGTCATTATCTTAGTGCTCTCAGACAGCCTGGCCAGACCAGGGTGTGCCTTCCACACGCTGGTTTCATAGCTTTCAGATGTTATCTGCTTTCACTGCACGTTTTGGGGGCTGTGTTGTTTATCCAGACATTGACTGTTTTTCAAAAAAAAAGTAAAACTAGTTCCTAGGCAACCTTAATGAATGGTAAGAACATATTAGTTTGTTCATAATTTAGATGACTTTAGCTTGTTTACTGTGATGTTTGGTTTATTGCAATGCGCTGGCTTAGCTTATTAACAGTGAACTGTGTAAACATGGGGATGAGAACAACAAACCACCAGAGGATCCCAGCATGATTATCAGGCTTTTTTTCTTTAAAGTGTTTTTCTTGAGTAGATTTATATTGTTAAGTTTTTAACACCAGAGTAGCAGCATTTAGAATGCTTTGATCTTCAGAAAATATGAATTACAGGAAATATGAATGACAGTTTCCTAAAGTCTCTCTTAGTGTACCTACAAAGAAACATAAAAATGTGTACACATGTAAACATATCTATATATACTTACCTATATTCTCTGTACACTTACATGAGCATATGTAAAAAAGCACACTGTGTGTTATAACTGAAAATCTTTTCCTCCAAAGTACAGATCTGTGGTTTTGATGTGGTTGCCCTTTATAGCAGGAGCTTGGACTACTAGGCTTAGGAGGACAATTCTGGTCATAATCATAGAATTATAGAATTCCTATGGTTGGAAGGGACCTTTAAGATCATCAAGTCCAGCCATTAGCCTACCCTGACAAAAACTACTTCTAAACCATGTCCCCAAGTACCACATTTACCCTTTGTTTAAACACCTCCAGGGATGGCGAATCCACCACCTCCCTGGGCAGCCTATTCCAATGTTTAATAACCCTTTCAGTGAAAAAGTGTTTCCTAATATTCAATCTAAACCTTGCCTGGCATAACTTGAACCCATTTCCTCTCGTCCTATCGCTTGTCACCAGGGAGAAGAGGTCAGCCCCCACCTCTCCACAACCTCCTTTCAGGTAGCTGTAGAGGGTGACAAGGTCTCCCCTCAGCCTCCTCTTCTCCAGGCTAAACAACCCCACTTCCCTCAGTCGTTCCTCATAAGATTTGTCCTCCAGACCCCTCACCCGCTTTGTAGCCCTTCTCTGGACATGCTCCAACACCTCAATGTCCTTCGTGTAGCGAGGGGCCCAAAACTGAACGCAGTACTCGGGGTGGGGCCTCACCAGTGCCGAGTACAGGGGGACGATCACTTCCCTAGTCCTGCTCACCACACTATTCCTGATACCGGCCAGGATGCCGTTGGCCTTCTTGGCCACCTGGGCACACTGCCAGCTCATATTCAGCTGGCTGTCCACCAACACCCCGAGATCCTTTTCTGCCAGGAATATAATGACTGATGTGCTTAATTTTTTCCTCTGAATCATATGTAAAGGGTCAGGATCACTCTGTGTTATGCAGTCAGCAATCATTAGATGTTGAAATAATTTAATGGGTGATGTCAACATGTTGAAATATTGCTAAAATCAAAATACTAGCACAAAGACATTGAATACTTTTAGAAATGTACTGGATGAAATATATGTGCTTCCTACAGGTAATCAGGGAGTGCAGCTGTATTTATGAACACATTTAATCATTAAGGTCAATTTTTGGAGAAGTCTGGGAAACAGAATGTGTTTCTGCCCTTCCCAGTTTGCATTCAGCCCAGAGCGTGTTTTCCTGACCAATTTGCAAGGATTTGGATACCTGTTTTCTGAAGACCTGACACAGCCCAGCTGGAACAGTGTTGTACCACTGAAGGAATATAGAGTGCTTTGAACAAGTGGTATAAAACATGCTTACTACCTCACTGTTTTGGCATGTAACTCTTAAAACATAAGCACATACAAATTTTAGTGAATAGCTACTACCCTATAAACCTCTGTTTAAAAGTGCCGGGTACACATCTTTGTTCACATTTCAATAAACTATTTATAGGCATCAGGATTCTGCATGTTTTTTAAGAACTATTATTTCTTTTTCAGTATTTTGGGATTTAGCTTTGAGCACAGAGTTATAACCACAAAAGATTTACTTCAACATTAGGGCAAGTTGACCGGAAACAATGTCTGTTCTGGTTTAATTACATTAAGCCAGAAAAAGGGAATCCATACAGGAAAGTGTAGCTATGTGATATAATAACTATTTATCAATTCACAGAATCAGCAACATTCTGGGTAATTTGCCTTGTATCTGAGCAACGTGAAATCGGCACTGTTTACTTTGTTCTGATATTTTTAGAGCCAAAACATGCCATTCTTTCTCTCACAGAACTGTATTTTGTTTTCTAGTTTTCCTGTTTTTTTCTATAGGCCTGTTCAAGCAAAAAGCCAGTTGTAATTTGGAGTGAAGTGGAAGAACCTGGTACTAGGAAGATAAGCTTTTACTTACGTAGAAGCTACAGCTGTGGTGAACTCTCCAGAATTGTACGTGGAGAAACTGGCAGGAGAAGAGCTATCTGACGCATCTGGCAGGTCTCACATTCACTGCAAGCTTTGACACTTATGAGAATCCAAATTTAAGGAAGTCACAGAGATGGGAGGAGGTACATTTGTTGCTTTACTGAATAGTATGTGTAAAAAGGGTTTCAAACTATGAAAATCTTGGGCCAGACTGCATCAGTTGTGTTGCAATTTAGGGTGTGAGTCTGCTTCTCTATACCAGACTACCAATAGCACCCAAAGAGTGATTTTCATAGCCGGGAAAATAAACTTGCCACATTGCTTCTGTGTTCGTTATGCTGTGTCTGAAGCAGAGATGAAACAGGAATGGTCAGTGCTGGTTGTAGGTTACTTCAGAAGCTGAAGTCCCATAGAAGTCAGCCTCTAGACGTTAGAGGACAATGTTGCTCTTGGGCAGGCTGCTCTGAGGCAAAGTAGGACCTGACTGTGCATTCCTCAAGCTTTCATCCATAGGCATCTTGATAGGACGCCTTCTGCAACCAGCTGTAAAGGATAGTCTGCCTTTTAGCAGTCATGTCCCATCTCTTTTGTTGCCTTTTCCTCTCCTCTTCTGTTAACTGTGTCTGCTTTTTCTTCCTCATGATTTTGCTACCTTAACACCTCTGACCCTCTCTTCACGGAGGGAGAGGTCTGACAGGATTTGCCTGCCTCTGCACATTGCTTTGGGATCTCTCCTGCTTGTGTGCTCTGAAGACAGTAAAAGCATAGGGTTGGTTTATTTTTAAGACCTATTTCAAAAGAATATTAGCATTGTAGAAAAGCCTGCAATAATCAGGAAATAAAAGAGAAGGAAAAACATCAATTCTCAAGAAGATATTCTGTTTGCTTCTATGAATTCTCAATTAAAAAACCCTCACCATTCTTTTATTTTATTCTTATAGCACCCCAGTATTCACATCCGTGCTTCTAGTACAAGTTTTTGAATTGCTCATCAGTTCCTTCTGTATTATTGCTGAGAAAACGGAGTAGATGAATCCCAAAACCTAATACAGGACTGATCAGGTTGAAAATTGGTACACAAATACCAGTCAGGTGTCTTTGGAGTGCTCCCAGATCTATTAAATTAGGGGAAATGAAAACAAAATGGCTTGTGTTGCTTCAACTGAGTGGCAATATGCCTTCTTGGAGATAAGGTCTCTCTGCTATAGACAGATCAGAGAGATAACATGAACAAAATAAGTGGACTAAAGTCCTATTTGGCATGGTTTCTCCTGTTTTTAGTGATATGTGTCTATAGCCTATCGGTAGTGGAGAAACTCATAGTCTAAACAAGAGTTCAGCTAAGTGCAGTAGGATGTAGATAATAAGATAGTAGATAGTAAGAATTCAGGGCATCTCTCTACTCATTGGGACAGAACAGATAGTTCTAATTCGGAGGCTCTGCAAATCAGAAATTATTATTATTTTTTCTCTCCTTGGCCATTTTTCTATTTTACTTTGCTGAAATCTCACCAATGCTTACAATATTCTATCCCCAGTATCTCCAAGATTCATTCTGAGCTTTTCGTGGGAGGCTTGTTAAAGTAACCAGTGCTTGCAAATACATTTGAATGATGTTGAATATCTTTTGATCTGTAACTTAGTTTTGTTTGGTTTGTTTTTTTTTTTTTTGTTTCTATTGTTATTTTGGGGGTTTGTTTTTTGGCTTTTTTTTTTTCTTTACATTCCTCTATCACCTAAAATATGGCTCAGAAGAAACCAATCTGCTTTAAGGGAAGCTCTTAATTCTGTTTAGGTTAAGTGAAAGTGATATCATGAGATTTAATTGGCCTTACTAGTGAAAGTCGTAAGTCAGAATTGAAATTCTGCTGCAGGCAAAACTGAATTTAGTAGAACAAAATTGGCAGCAACAAATAGCAACAGGATTTTATTTAAAATGTTATTTTATTAAAAAAGTGGTGAAATTGGTCAAGAATAAATTATAAATGGAAAAAGAACTCATCAGAAAAACAAAATACTTCTAGAAAGAATATCTGCCTGTTCAGACACCCAAATTCTATCAATGTGTAATTCTCATGTCTTTAAATGCAAAGGTTGTATGAACACTCCATCTTCCTTTTTCTTATGGCATGACTATGGAAAAAAGGTGTGAGCCACTACATGATGTATTTCATGCTGTTCTATGTTGTCTCTGGGATGCCTATAGTTACTCACTGGAGCTCACTGATTTGTTTGGTTTTGTCCATTTTACATATATCTTTATGGAGAATGTGGGAGGTTCCTGTAGTAGTATCTTACCAGTTTGCTGGAAACTATCTGGAATAGAGATCCATCATGCTAGAGCTACACGTTAACCCAATGGGGTAAGTGTGAACAAAGAACTGGCATAGCTCAATTATAACATACAGAAGGCAATTCACGTGGCAGCTTTTGTTTTAAGCTTTTCATAAGCTGAAAAATTGCTTACACCTCCCACAAGACCAGGTTGCTCAAAGCCCCATCCAGCCTGGCCTTGTACACTTCCAGGGATGTGGCATCCACAACTTCTCTGAGCAACCTGTTCCATTGCCTCATCACCCTCAGAGTGAAAAGTTTCTTCCCAATATCTAATCTAAATCTACCCTCTTCCAGTTTGAAGCCATTACCCCTTATCCTATCACTACATGCCCTTGCAAATGTCCCTCTCCAGCTTTCTTGTAGGCCCCCTTCAGATACTGGAAGGCTGCTATAAGGTCTCCCTGGAGTCTTCTCTTCTCCAGGCTGAACAACCCCAACTCTCTCAGCCTGTCCTGATAGGAGAAGTGCTCCAGCCTTCTGATCACCTTCATGACCCTCCTCTGGACCCTCTCCAACACATCCATGTCCTTCTTGTGTGGAGGACTCCAAAGCTGGATGCAGTATTCCAGGTGGGGTATCACAGGAGCAGAGTAGACGAGTAGAATCACTTCCCTCGACCTGCTGTCCACACTTCTTTTGATGCAGCCCAGGATGTGGTTGGCTTTCTGGGCTGCAAGCACACATTGCTGGCTCATGTTCAGCTTCTCATCCACCAACACCCGTAAGTCCTTCTCCTCAGGACTGCTCTCAATCCATTCTCTGCCCAGCCTGTATTTATGCTTGGGATTGCCACAACTCAGGTACAGGACCTTGCATTTGGCCTTGTTGAACTTCATGAGGTTTCCATGAGCCCACCTCTTAAGCCTGTCCCGGTCCCTCTGGATGGCTCCCCTTCCCTCCAGCGTGTCGACTGCACCACACAGCTTGGTATCATTGGCAAATTTGCTGAGGGTGCACTTAATCCCACTGTCCATGTCGCTGACAAAGATGTTAACATCACTGGTCCCAATACAATCAATTCAAGAAAAGCATTCAGATAGTACACAAACACTTGGAGAAAAATGGGTGTGATGATCCAGATAAGAAATGTGGAAATGAATGAAATGTGTTGTGGTCAATAATGTGATGTTTTTAAGAAGTAATTGCATTAGATCCATTACATGCCTGGAAATTTAAAAGGTAGCTAGTGATTAAGGACATAAATTGCAGTTGTGTTTCCAAAAGGTAGCCCAAAAAAGAGTGACAAAACACCAGTTTTCTAGGATAGATAGCAAATTGATGTGCATTTGAAAGATGGAGATGTCAAGAAAAGGACTGGTAACCTTTCAGGAGTCGTGAGAATGCAGTAAGTAGGTGGTAGGAAAGTGCATTATCTATCAGCCTTTTTAGGCAGCTCGCACTCTACCTGTGTAGTGATAACCAAGTGACTGAGGTCTTGGAATGTAGGAAGTACCACTTGCTATCAAGTGCAGACCCAGATATCAGAGGCAGCTGGACTGTATATTCTTTTACACAGACTAGTTGTATTCCTTTGTAAATGCCTGGGGGTTTTGCTGTTTTGTGTTGTAAAATGCTTCCTACAGCAGTGCTACCTCTGGTTTGTATTTACAGTTTAGAAGAGAGGCCGTGGCCAGTGCATGTAAGTTCATACTCTCCATTTGAATTTAGGAGCTGTACCAAGTTATAATGACTAATAGACTCTGTGCGTGCAGAGTTTGGTCACCACCTGTTTGGAATGAAATACAAGCATTGCTGCTGTAGTAGTGTCACTGTTCCTTCAACTGCTGTCCTATTCTGCTCCCTAAAATCTACCAACAATTTTGATAGGTCCAGGATTTGCCTCCTCCAGTTCTTAAACCTCCCCTCTGTTTTAGAGCCTGCTTTTCTCTTTGTGGTAATGGCAGTCATCTGCATTCAGGTAGACAAGAGAGCACGGATTGCAATAGTCAGCTAGTCTTTGGTATGTCTGGATCCCTTATGTAGGCTACAAACAGATTCCGAAGTGGACCAAAGTTAATACATTAAACTTTGCTTCTAAGCAAGTCTGCTCTATAATGATTACTGGAATGTCCTGAACAAGTTGGGGGTTGGGTCAGCAGATATTTATGCAAAGCATTTACGATGTGAGGCTTGCCATAAGTCAGACACTACTGCAATTAGCCCTCTCCTTTCATTTTGGACAAATCTAAACATGCTTGTTTTACTGACTAAAATTTACAGTCAAGTTTATCTTCCTTGTATTCTTTCATGTTTGTGTCATGTGATCGCCCATGTTTTGTTCACTTCCCCTCCCTGTTTCCCCTCACATACACATAGAATGAAATGTGTCTTCTGAAGGTCTTCACAGACTGTCTAAAACTTCTGTTAGTTAATTAAAATGCTCTAGTTCTGCTGCACATAAACTTGTTGAGGTTGGTTTTGCATCCCTAGATTACATAATTGTGATAGCAGTCCTGAAACTTTACCTTTGTGACGTTTCCCTTTTTATTTTTGTAGATGAGGACTTGGTGGCTGCTGGCTCAAGACAGCCAAGGTGCATATTTTATCATTGTCTGGGGCTCAGAGGTCTTACCCAAAGTCCACTGACATTAACAAAAAGGTTTCCGTTAGCTTTGAATCACATAAATCCTTGTGTCCTGAAGGGTATATTTGTAACATAAACTAAGATGGATACAGCAACGGCTCACAGATAGAAATTGTGTAAACTAATGTGGAAAGAGATGTTAACAGTGTGATTAGTTATTGCGATCTGTGTTATCAGCCGTTATTTCAGCAATGGTAAGCGGCAGATTAAATTCTCAGTGGAATTTTCCTTTCTTCCTTCAGGCAGCGCTTACAGCCTGCGCATCCCCTCTCTAAAGGGGATGTTTCAATCAATACATGTCACAGATCTTAGCAACAAAACCATGATTCTTTTTTTTCAATTTTTATGCCATCTAATGTTTCTATTAAAAGGGAATAGTGAAAAGCAAGTAGAAGACTCCCCCTCACCCCACTTCTTCCTGAAGAAATTCACAAGCAGTGATAACAACTCTTTTCCTACTCTTATTTTGTCTAAGATATTGAAGTACTTTACAGATGTTAATTAGACTTTACAACAGATAGGTATGTAGGAAAAAATTGTTTTGTTCACTTCTAAAACATAGCAAGTTCTGAGTGGAAAACGATAGCTGTTTTAAAGCTAGTTGTGACGCTATGAAGTAATGTGAGGGAGGAAATTGTGCATATTGTGACAACCAAAGTTTTGAGAAAATTGGGGAGGAAAGCAGTAATTAATTGAAAAAACTTGCTTGGAGCCTGGGATTAACAAACCTAAATTTCAGAGAAAGTACCATGGATTTCATAGTGATTATATACAGAAATACCTTTCAAAAATTTTCCTCTTACCAGCAACAATTTTTATATGTTAAGAAATTGTTTTATAAATTGACTCTGAGATGTAATTATAAATATGGTATCTGGCACCAGCAACCCAATGTTGCCTTGTAGCACTTCCAAAAACAAACAACTACCACATTCAAAAACAGGAGCAAGATTAATCTATGCTGTTCCTACTAAGTCAAATGATTATAAATGCTCTGTTGGCTTAAGGCAAAATCCTTTTATCATTGTGTCGTGTGCTAGTGGCTGATCGGAAGGTGCAGGAGCAGAGGGTGTTTTGTGAGGTGGGGGTTAAATGTTATACATTACACACTTTAATGCTAATTCTAAAAGAAGCAATCAATGCACCGTCTGCTTCCACCTCAGCATCTGCTCCCTCTCTTAGGGGCCTCAGACGAGGTGGTGAGAGTATGAAAAGGTGCCTTAGCTCACACCTCCCATGCAGCCGTAAACATGCAGTACATAGTGAACTACCCCAACTGGGGCCTCAGTTCACTTACTCCTGGTCTACAGTCTGCCATTCATGGAGGGATTGGTTTTAATTTCTGTAAGCCATGGGCCAGGTCTGCACTGTTTAAAAACAATATTAGCTGATTTTTTCCTTTCATTTTTAATACATTGAGATAGATTAAAATGCTATGATTATCATCCCTGCAAATTAGATTTTGTTTCCAAAAGGTTCTAATCCTAGCTGGAAGCTTTCTGGAATAACAATATTGAATGAATGTTAATGGTACTTAAAATCCATGCAATTAATATACTTAAAGACTTAGAATGATAGATATTGTCCATAAAGTCTGAAATTGTGGGAGGATTATATACACTTTATTCCATGTTTAACTGTGTATATTTTAATAAGATATTAAATTTTGGGTTTGTGGTGGTTTTTTTTTTTTATTTCAAATTACAATAACAAAACAATTATATACAAAAGGGATTTATAAACTTAAAAAAAAAACACATAAAATTCACAATGTGCACTAATGCTTATTATCCTAATTACAGTGGTCCCTTTTGAGGCATGCTTTGGTGTAAAATAATTAATTTTGATGCCTGCAGCTTAAGATGTGTAGCTTCCTTCCGCCAGTCATCTTATTGTAGAGCCCACAAGGGTGGAAACTGATGCTTAAGTATATTTTGTTATTCTAATCAGTCTTCTCATATCGTTAGAAGCCCTATCTGCCTTTGAGAGATCAGAGCATACAGCGTTATTCAAGGATAGTATGGATGTTTGTAGTTAAAAAGAAATTTAAGAGTTCCCTAAAGCATATAGGAATATAGAATTGGATTCATTTTGCATCAGGTTGGCTAGCAGATGTCGGCTATTTTCAACTGCATAACAATCTTCTTTCCCCAAATCAGGGTTAGTGTGTTACGTTTGGCTAACTTTTGCACACTTGCTCTAACACAGATTTCAAAGTTGTTCTTGGAAAGGCATTATCGATTTGAAAAGGGCTTCAAGGCACTCAGAGTGATTGTGATTGATGGGGATAGCAGATGATTAAAAGTACTTGAATACTGGAAACAGCATTGAAATAATGACAGCCCACCTGGGGTTAATGAGGTGCTGTGTGTGCTGTTAGCTTCTGCCTGCCCCACCTGTGAAAAATGCCAAACACTGGATGTGGAGGCTTAAGTGGGAAGAGGTGATACAACCCAGTTAGGTAGGTTTCTTTTTCCTAGTGTGGTAATTTGTTTTTAGTGTCTTCTGGCTCATTAGCAAACTGGGTGGTTTTAAAAGTGGCTGAGTGCAGCTCCAATACTGAGAGTCTTGCAACCTGGGCTGTCTTGATGTTGCAGATGGACTTAGATCACATAGTACCTGATGATGTGCTGAGAACACTGAAATTAAAGCAGCTGGTAGAAATGTTGGTCTTGATTAACTGCTATGTATTTGTCTTTAAGTCTGCTTTGCAGTCTCTGTTACCTCCAGCCAGAAGTCTCTCAATGGTAGTCTGTTGTTTCAAGACCTTTAAAACTGCAGAGAAAGGGCTCTGCCCTTCTTTAGTAAGGCAGAGAGAACCACTGTGATTAGGCTTGCTTCGAGAGCTCGCACAGCTCAGCGCTGGTAAGTAAGAGAAAAAACATTGTCTAATACCAGCAGGGAGAGCAGGAAAACAAGGGAGGCGGAAGTAAAATGAAAGGTAGTGTTGTAGCCATTTAAAAAAATGGATTTGAATGAGATTATGGTGAGCACATACGTATACTTATTAAGTACGGTATCTACCAGAGAACTGTATATTGTTTGTTATTAGAAAACCATTGTTTCCTTTACCTAGACCAGCAAAATTCTAAGTCCGTGTAAAATGAAAGATGTGTGATCAGATTACCAAAAGCTTCTCAGGAGAAAAAGCTACAAAAATTGAGTAAGAGTTTAAAGGGAGAGGTTTTGTTTCTAACTTTGATGTCAGATTTGGGTAAGTCTTCTGGGTCTTTGGAGATTTTTGGCTCTTTTGTATGCTTTGGGGGTTAGGGTCCATGTGGTAGCAAGCTGTACAAGAACAAATGTTCTGCTTAAGGACCTCGCCTCATTGCAGCCTCCTGGAGTAGGCAGCATTGATTCTACAGAGAGTAGCTAACTTTGATTTGAAATGAAACAATTAATTTCTTATTGTTACACACTTATTTGCACCCATGAAAATATGTAAAGTGCAATTGTTTTTCTTGTATTCTAAGGTAAAATTTGCATGCTTTTATCTAAAAATTCCAACTTGCTAGCAGTGCGAGACAAGAGTCAGCCATCTGGAAGACCATCAAACCTTGGGGCCTTCATGTGGCTAATAGAGAAATTCTGTTCTTTTCTCAACACTGTTAATAATAAGTGCTACTGAAATGTCAGTTAAAGCTTATTTTTCATTGCTTAGTGTAAAGTCTGTATTCTATTAATGACTTTAGATGAACAATAAGGGACTGGAGTTACTGGCTTTGACTGTTCCTCCCAAAATTAAAGCTTCAGATTAAATAATGCAAAAAGCCCACTCAGTGACACTAATAAAGAGAAATGTCACTTGTCTAACACCTTCAAGTTCTTTCTCTGTTGCTGGCACACAGTTGACTTTGGGTGAACAGCTTTTTATCTAATGTTGCTCATCAGTGAGGACTGTAAAAACTGAAAACAGAACTGCAGATACCCACCTGGCCATCTCTTCCAAAGCATGTACGTAAATGGCCTGTGAACAAAATAAAGCACAAGGTCTGGCACTTCTCTTGTCGCTTTTTGTTATAACTGAAATTAAGTGAGCAAGATATGGTATCAAGCAGGAGAGGGTGAGACAAGGATGGCTTTCTATTTGAATTTACTAGACTGGTGAAAGCACAAACCCAATAACTAATCCATCCTTTTCTTAAAATCTGAAGTGTTGCAAATGTGGGGTGTTTAATGACAATCTTGTCCCAAGTTGCCTTGTGATCAGCTGTTGGTGTTTTGGTCAAAGGGAACTTCATATCCCAGCTCAGTATTGCAAAAATGCCTGTCTGTTTTACTTAATGCTTGGAAGAAGTACATTTGAGGCAGGTCAGAGTACAGTCTTGCCATGTCATGTTTTGTACGTGGAAAAACTCTCAAATGTGGCAAAGAGCAAATCTGTTTATTTTACAGTAATGGTAAGATAACTCCTCGTCAGTGTCTGTTTTGTTTCTGATCTCCTCGGTTTGCTAATTAAAATGGGTAAAGGACACACACATCTGGCTTTAATTATGGTGTTTATTGCAAAATAAGTAGCAGATTCCTCTTATTCACAACTGTTTTGTCAAAACGTATGTTGCATTATTCTTTTACTGTATTCTTTTACTGTGTTAATGTATGCAGTGCTCATATAGCCACAGTATCAGTGACATGCTTGCCAAGGTGGTTAGTGGCAGCACCAGTAAGAGTTGAGGGCCAAATAAGAGATCCAGTGGGACTGGTTACACCTTGAGAAATACTAGTAAATTCAAAGGGAGTAATACAGATAAATAAGAGCTTGACTAAAGATGCATAAACAGGGTTTGCTGTCTTCTTCAGCCTCAGAAAACTAATACTCAGCCTCAGCAACTGAATGTGTGATTGTTTGCAATGAATTCTGTCTCCTGTGCAGAATGTGGATTTGGATGCACTGTAAAACTGAATCACTTCTGTGGAAGATGGCATGTCACAGACTATTGCTAAATCTTTTGATTCCAAGTCCTGATGGAATGATGAGATCACTGGTAGGCAAAATCAGTTCTCGCTTATGGAATTAATTTTTTGGAAGATGCAACTTTCAAAATGTTCTGCTGAAAATCTGTTCCATATGGAATTGCTCAATATTCGGTTGTTCTGCAGTCCCTTGCACAGAGAACATCTTGTCAGTTTATGAAAGTTATTTTGTGTTAATATGTTAGTCTACCACACATGGGTGTTAACTTTGGATATATACATATGTATTTGTTTAATTCTGTCCTTTCTGTACCTGCTGTGCTGAATCATTCTTATTTGATGTTTTATCTTCTATTTTTGATAAAAATTTTGCTGCAAACTGAAGACAAAAATGTTTTTCAAATATAGGGCTTAGTATGTTTTGTTAGCACAGCTATGTGTTGCATTGTGAAGCCTTCACTCCAGGCCACCTGAGTTCTTCCTCTTCGCAATTACTTTCAGTGCTTCATTTAAGCTGTGTCCCTCTCTCTGGACTCCCTTCTGCTCTCCAGCTGCAGTCTGTGTTGAGTGACTCCTTTGGTTAATTATCTATCTGTCCTAGCTTGTATCACTAATATATGTCTTCACACTTGACCATGGTCTTCCTCCTTCAGTAGCAATGCAATCTCATCCTGGACACCCACCTGTCAGCAGACCTTTAACTTGTCTGGTTTAAATATAAACGGAGCAAAACCTGGCTTTGCCTGAGCTAGCAGGGCCTAGACAGCCTTACATGTATTGGAGTTCAAGGTGGAATTTGCCATTCAGCTTAGCACTGAGGTGGCTGCAGGAAAATGTTCAGGCTTGGTTTCTGACAGAGCTCTCTAACGTAGATGGAAGCAGACCTCTGTTCCCGCTTCAGATGTCTCCTTTGGCTTTGGCCCTTTCATCAGTTTTACTCAGGGAATTAGATTATCTTTTCTTACATCCAGGGTTCATAGAAATACACATTAAAGAATTTTTCTACATTCCATTCTTCCTCTTGTGATGCTTTGGTGTTGTTTTTCCATCTGCTTCCTAATACTTCTATTTGCTATAGGCGAGCAATGTGCAGTGTTTACTGTTCTATATGGAGAAGATCCTGATCTGAAACACACTTGATTTCCTTTGGCCATGCTTGCTTTTAGGACTTAGCTTTCAGAAAATCACAATGTGTTGTGTGAGTTTCTATCTGAATAACAAGTGCCTGCCTGACTGAATCCTGACACATCCTGCATGCTAAATAATCTTTTGGTTGTTTTTATTAGCCTGTGCACATTTTGCTGCATTGACTGAAGGACGGTTGCCCTGAAGTATAAATGGTCTGAATATGACACTTAATGCATATATAAGTTGTGTTGATAAATACTAATTTTACTAGATATTAGCTTTATAATTGGTTAAAATATGGCACTTAGCTCCAAAGTGAATCAGGTTGTATTCTGGGCAAATTGTTTATAAGATTATATCTGCTTTAAAAAAAGAAGTTAAAAAAAAAAACCAAACTCATAAAGCAATTAGCCTTTCAACGTTCTCTGAATCTGTCATTCTTCCCATGCACGCCCTCCAGAGCATGTACTGGAGAGAACTCACTTTTCCTGTTGTCACTAATACCTGTTCCTTTCTTAGGAATCCATTTAGTCCCCCCTGCTGACTGGCAGATTTTATTTTTCCCTGCTGTTGGAGAAATTGCTAGTGAAGAATAAAGCAGGAAATTCCTAGCTAAAGAATAGATGTCCAAATTTTCAAAGCATGTTTCTTATCAACTATTCCGATTTTTATGAGAAGTCAGAAATGACTGAATACTGACTAGACTTAGGGTATCCCAAATTTACTTTTATCTGACCAAAACACCAAAAAGGTGTCAACAACCACCATGTTGTGTCCTGAAAACTGTTCTTGGAAAGTAGAAAGAGAAGGAAGCACAGCTCTAAGAAAAATAATTATTATTCCTGTCTCCATTTAGCGTTGCCTAGTTAAATGAACAGTTGTTGTTTTTTCTGCATATTTTACATAGGTTCTGTTACTATTGAAGAGTGCATTACATTTCTACTGTTAGAATAATACTGTTTTTTAATTGATTGTTGATATGACTGAGGACTATGGGACTGGTTTGTGTGTAATCAAAAACAGACTTTGCAGGAAATTCAGCATGTATGTATGGCCAATAACAACAATCTTTCGTCAATGATGGCCCTTCAGAAACTTCCAGGTTGTTTATCTGGTGATAAACGTGCATCAGTCGGCATTTGTTTTTTGTTTCCTATGCTTGAAACAGAAAGTAATACTTTGTGAACTGACAAATACTGTTCCTTAAGTTATAAAGGACAAACAGCATTTTCTGTTTCTAACCCCAAACCGGTTATTACTGATGCCTTCCTTCAAGTTATGTAGTATTTTAAATTAAAGAATAGGTCATGATACAGAGCTGTAATCAACTGCTCTCTACTTGAGGACTCACGTAGGTCCCCAGTGATTTTGTTAGGCAATATGAATCAGATGCATTTTTTTGAGCCCTGCACTCTATCTCTGGCACCTTGTGCACCGTTTCTCCCCTCACAAGAGAAGGATGGTGGTGGTACCTGTAGTAAGGAGTCCTTGAGGAAGAGATACTGCCCCTTCACTGAGCAGTCCCAGTGATGCTGTACACTGAGAGGAGGTTCATTTGAAGACTTATCCCTGAGCTGAGCAAGGCAGCATATCCCCTGTTGTGTTGCAGGATGTGTCCTTCTTGTGCAATGAACTGGGCAACTGTGCCTGTCCTGTTGCCTGAGGTGTTGGTTCCCACACCACAGGAATAAATGCAAAGTCTGCCTGGAGGAGAGCATGGTTCCCCCCAAGTGAGCTTGGTTACTTCTGTGGATGGGTAGGTCTTTACAGCGTTTGTAAATTTTCATGACCTGGATTGTTTTCAGAAAGAGCTCGCCAGAGAGGAGGGATAATAGAAACTATGAAAAAAGCTTTCTTGATACTTGCTCCCCTTCTATGTTGGATGTGTCTTTTGGGCTTTCTGGCAGTAGGTTTTATATGGATGTCTTGTTATCTCATGCTCCACTAGAAGCTCTTGGTGGTTTCTCTGATGTAGTCATCCCAGCTTTGTTGCATTGCCCTATTCCCTTGTCAGCAATGACAGCAGCTTCTAGCTGATAAAAGAGAAAAACTCTATTTTTATTTTTTTTACTCACTGAAGTAGAATTAAATGTGCTGTTGCTCTAAAGGAGGCCAGAGTAGGGCCTTAGACCTACATTTTAGGACCTAACAACAGCAAGGAATAATACATTATTACATCAGCTCTAATCATTAACCATGCCGCTCTGGTATTGATTTGTTGTATGAGTACTGCTTTCCCACCTGGGCATGGAAATCATTGTTGCTTATAGGAATGCAAGCTCCCTGGTTTCCTGTAACCCAAAGTGATGCATCTTGTTCAGCAAGATGTCTGTCCTGGGGCTCCCTGGAACTATGACGCATCTTCTGTGCTCATCTAGATATGAGTCTCATTACCTCTGAGGACAGTATGTTGTCATTACTGTCACATACACATATTGTACTGCCAAACAGCTGTTAGGAATGTGAGATTCATGTTCTGCTACATTTATTTCACACTTCACACATTTGTTCTCACCTCCAAAGTACTGCATGGTGCTGCGTCTAATCATATTTTCATTTGCAGGGAAAAGAGATTTGCAGAGCAACTCGCAAAATGAGTGATTTACATTTGTAATAAAATAACATAGTATGTTTGAGAAGGCTGACAAACTGACTTTATGCAAAACTAACAGACTAAATCCTAAATTAATAAAGATTCATACCTCATGGCAATCTGTGAGGAAAAAAGCTGTTAATGCAAAGGTTTAGGTGCATTGTATATATATTATACACACACATATAAAAAACCCTTCCTGTTATATGCACATTCACTTTTAATGCAACTTGACAGCTACTGTTTGTATAAACAGCTACTACATATATAAACAATTACAAATTAAAACAACTCATAAATATAATTGGGAAGGGCACGTTTGCCTTCAATTGTAATGCATTGTAAATACCAGTGACTGGAGTCCATTCTACCACATGCTGCGTTAGAATATGATTTGTCTGATTTATTTAATGAATTGCTAAATAATTCAATTCTGAAATACAAGAGACACTACCAGTAACACTTCAGAAAGTGAAAGTTTTAAAATCTATTGTAGTACAACAGTATTCAATGTTCTGCAGAATAGGTCCCAAACAGCAAAACCTAATGGTAATTGGACATTATTTAGGGCTATAACTCCGGACATTTTTATTGTGTAATCTGTCTTCATTTGTGTGAACAGCCCCTTTGGTAAATAAGGACTTAACTTCATTTAACACCCATAAAATTGCTGATTGCTTTGAAGTTGAGCAAAATTAATTGATTTCCAGTATGGCAAAGGAGGAGATTGTATTTTGGTCCTTTTTTTTTATTACAAATGACTTAAAGCAGCTTCCTATTAATCTGAGTTAGATACCAAAAGGAAAGTGCTGGAGAGAGACCAAGAGATCTCCAAAATGGATCAAAGTACCTTTCCTTTAAAATTCTTTGAAAAATCTTGATATTGAGTGTCTTCTGTGGTTCTACACTGTGCTTCAGCATGGTGGGTGTGAGAGCAGGCTTACTGTCTTCAGAGAACAGCAGATGAGAGGATTCCCCCCATAGGGAGTAAAAAGCCCCCTGCTGCTCTGTGGGCCCCTTTCATTAGCAGGGTGGCTCTACCTTTTCAACTGCACAGGTGCTGCAGAGATGGAGCTATAAAACGCCGCCAAATCTAATACAGCATTGATCATGTTCTTTGTGCTTTACTTATTGCTTCTGGGGAGCTATATCATGGGATGTGTATTTTGCCCTGCTTGGTCTTGGTTGTGCTGTATGTGAACAGCTGCCCAAGCTAACTTTACTGGTGCAGCAGAAGCGTAGCCAAAGTGAAGATTTGGCAATTAAGCTACCTGTAGGTACTCGCTGTATAAGCAGCCATGGAGCTGGTGCTAGCATTCTTTTTTAACAGAACTCCATGAATTCTGCAAAAGGGAACTGTAGTTTTCCCAACACTAGCCAAATAAAGAGTATGATAATAGTAATAGATGCCTTGTCTTACCCTCTCTAGGCTAATGCCACCATGTCACTCCTGAAATGTCACTGAAAGAAAAAAATAACTGATTTTTAAGGTTTCTAAGTCTTCCAGACATAACAAACCTAATTTATTCCTTCAACTGCAAGCCCTAGTCACTTAGTACGTGAAAGGAATGACTGTATGTTTTTAATTCCCAGTTTACCAATCTTTAAAAAAAAACATAACAATAATTGCCTCTTTTCATTCTGAAGAAAGTTCTCATTTTTAACCAGAACAATCCCTTGGATTTTCCTTTATCCATTTTTACCATTCAGTTCCCAGATCTTTCTTAATGTGTCTGCGTTACGACAACACTGCCTTGAGTTCGTTGACTCCTAGAGCACATAGGGAGGAACTCCACAAAAGTGTGTGAGTGGACAAAAAGGTAGTAGATAAGCTTCAGTGCAACCAGCGCAGGTAATGTGTTGTGGAGGGAACGTGCCTGGATGATCTTGGACTCAGAGCTGGGAGTTAAAACTCAGAAAAGAGGTCTTTTGAGTTCCTGGAACTCAATCTAAAGTTCCTGGAAATCATTGTATCAGTGTGCAATGGTCAAAAAAGCTAACAAAATGTTGGGCATCCTCAGGAAGGTTTTTGAGATGGAGGCAGAGGCCGTTGCCTATATTTGTTAGGATGCTAAAGGAAATAGGCAGAGATATGTCCTCCAGCATTCCTAATCAGGGTAAGCTGTAGAAACTGGGCAAGGCAGAGAGTGTGCTTATGTGCTCTTCCCAATAGTTTCTTGTAGTGCTCCCGTATGGAGTATCTTTGCGCAGTACAATGTATGCACGGGGGCCTGGTCCAATCCCCCATGTAATCACTTTAAATCTCACTTTTGTCTTGAGTGCACAAATTGGAACACCCTCTCAGCTGTCAGGTAGGATAATTTTGGAGCCATTTTGTCCATATTTGAAGATAAGAGTTCATGCAAACAAACCAAGGTTAATATGTCACCTCTTAGTGTATTTCCCACAGTAAGCCGGAAACATATCCTTAACAGGAGATGCCTTTTATATTTATGAAAAATGGTTAACCACTTTTCTGTATCATCATTAACATTCCCTTTGGATAAAATCCAGTGATGAACAACTTCCTGATAGAAGAGGTCATGGCTTTTCCCTCTCCCATAAGTATTAAATGTCAGTAATATGTTTAAGAGTAGTGATGCAGATAAAGATTTAGAGCCATGAGGCCAATGGCATTAGAAGAATAATGTAAGTTGTCTGCTAAGACTGCTTTTAAAAGAGGTACAAAGCATATTTATTATTAGGAACAGGGCAAGAAATTCAAATTCTTTGAATTTCATCTCGTACCTACAGTACCCTAAGCACAGTACAGCTTCTACCCATGTATGGGAACTAGTTAGTGAAATTGTGTGTTTGTGATGTGTAACTGTGCAGAACAATGGCATATCGGACACAAGATGTTAAGGGTGAAGGAAAAACTTTAGGCATGCAATCTTTCTAGTTATTTGAAAGGTGCCAAAGTTTAGTCAATTTACAGACCTTTATGAATGGCCCATACTAATGGTGATACTACTGTCTTTCCCAGCTAACAGTGGGATGAAATCCACGCTGCAGTTGGCCGTGCCCTGCAACCGGTGTGTGCACGCAGAGGACCAACTTATGCATATAGTGTGTTAGTAGCATCACAGAATAATTAATCCTCTCCAAATTCTACACTCTTGTTTCCAGTAATATTATTTGTTTAAGCTGCAGTGTGGCTGGACTTTTTAATCTGGATAAAGAACTCATTTATTGTTGTGCTTGTATAGTAAAGCAAAACACTTCCCTCCCCCCTGCCCCCAAGAGCATATTTTTTTTTACATTTTTTTCTTTGTTACTATCAGGGTCCTAAAATAATACCCAACTTTGATTCATTGCAAGAGAGATGTTAAATCGTACACTGAAGACAGCCTCATAGGAATCTTTTCCTGCATTATTAGTGGAAACGCTGTCATTGATTAATTAAGAGCTTAAATTACAAACATTCCTTCTATTTCTAAATGAAACTTACGAGCTTCATTAAAGCTTTGGAAGGAAAGACTGGTCTCAGAAAACACTGTCAAGTTAAAGTGATGTTTTTTCTTTGACAATCAATCAGACTTGTGTGGTCATTTCCCCTTGGCGTCAGAGCTAAACTGTTATGAGATTTAAGTTTAAATGTGTGAAAAATGAAGAAATGAATGGATGATTCAGGACTCTTATCTCTGTCTGGGGCAGGAGAAAAATAGCTTTCAAGAAAAGTATCTGGATCGATAACTAAATTCAGTAAGGGAGATGAGATTTTATTTCAGAAAGTGTCTAAATTCAATTCAGAAGCTAATATTTTAAGGCTTTCTTCTCTACCCCACAACACAATAAAGCAGCTGTTTCCAGGGGGAACCATTTAGCTCCTGAATGGATCTATGGTGTAAAGTATTCATATTTTATGTGATTAATACCAAATGTTGCATTTAGGAGAAGTATAAATATGGCCTATTGATTGATAATAATAGGTATACTTGAAACATTCAAACCTTTTTTTTAAACAAACATCCCCAAGCTCAGCTGGGGCCAGAGAGCTATGTGAAGAGCACTGACTTGGGAGTTACACCACTGGCTTCAATAGGATCAAGAATTTGGTCCAGTTGACAGTAAGTAGCAAATGAATTATTACAGAGCTGAAGCTGTAGGTTGTTTTTGAGTGTTTTCGGTACAGCCCAAGAGCTGGACTGCTTTTGGATGGTTGCAACGTTGCTGTCTTTTGGTGTGCTCGGGTGTACTGCTACTTTCCATAATAGTTGCCTGGCTGAAACTGAAAAATATTCCAAGGTTTTAGAACTGTGTACTGAATTTTGAGAGGATTTTTTTTCATAATGTTTTTTCAAAAAAAGGAAGATACATTTTAGTGAACTTTTATATTAGAGGCCTTATGCTTTGGAGCAGGAGCTTTCTGCATGAAAAATGGCTTTAGTCACTTTTTGCAAATGCTTTTTTGTGGAAAACAGAAAAAATACCTTCTCCTTTCCTAATTCCTTATGCGCAGCACATTGCATTTGTGTATTGTGTCTGAAGGCAGGAAATGTGTGGTCTTACGCTTCACAAGGAGAGCAGGGAGGCCATGGGAATTGCAGCTATCAGTCAGTAGAGCGAGCGGCAGGGATTTCTCTGGAGATCTGCAAATTCCAAGTTTGTCTCTGAATTTTGTGTTCTCTGTTTTGTGATGTGTGAACTGGTTTTCTCCTACTTATGCATAGATCTGCAAGCTGATGATGACGATAAAAAATATTGCTACTTGATGACTTGTCTGGAAAAAAGTCATCCTGAAAAGCTGTTGCTAACAAACATGTTGTTGAAAGAAGGGGTCCAACCACTTTTATCTGTTCGTTGGCCTGGTTTTATAAAACCAACCTAATAAACATCAGGAAGCAGACAGGCAGTTAGGTGTTTTAGCTTCACTGCTGCTCTAGCATAAGGCATGGTTTAAAGTTTCCCCTCTTTCTGGGAATATACTCAGTAATAGAACTTCTCAAATGCTCAGTTCTGTAAACATAACATTGGCCAAAATCCATGTTACTGAAAGAAGGCCTTAGCTGTACTCTTATTTGGAAGGTGAAGTGGTTTACATATGTGAAAGTTATATACCAGCCCTGGAAAGATGAGACTGGTATGCAGAGTGCAAGAAGGTGCACTCTGTTCTGCAGTTCCATGGTATAGATATATGTACTCAATAGCCTACAGCCAACATAATTTACTGGCTAGGAGACCTTTTAAGGGGTGTTTGCATGTGCTGAAGTAGTTTCTACAAAAGCTTTAAACAGAGTTTAAGTGTGGAGAGGACTTTGAACAGACGGGTCTTTGACTTGCTCAGTACTGAATCAGAAGAGCTACTTGCCATGTTACGTATCTTCATATAACTATCTGCCTTTTTTCTAAACCAAAGATAATGTAGAAATGGTATCAAAGAATATATTCAGCCTTTTATGAAACTGTTCTTCCTTCACGTGTAGTCCTTGTTGCTGTGCAATAAAATGAAGTAATAAATTTTAAAATCCATAAAGTCAACTGAAATGTTTTAAAGATGAAATTGCATCCAGTTCTCTTAGGCTTTGTGCTTTACTGTCTTGTGTTACCAACCTAAATCTGTTTGTGGAGGTTTTGCTTTTAGCGACAGATCTATAAAACAATCTAAGAGGTATCCTTGGCAGTGTCGTAGGAGCTCACCAGCTAACAGAAAAACAATTATTCAGCACATGATAATTTTATGGATTCCCCCCCTCCCCTGGTCTTCCATTTAAGAACAGCCTGATTTGCAGACATAGAGTAATGCACAATAATCCTAAAAGGGTCT
This sequence comes from Vanellus vanellus, assembly GCF_965231255.1. NCBI lineage: Eukaryota > Metazoa > Chordata > Aves > Charadriiformes > Charadriidae > Vanellus > Vanellus vanellus. The sequence goes on from NC_138913.1 coordinate 15,898,090, forward strand.
TCAAGATGGAGTTCTTGTACAGCATGGTTGTAACCCTGGTGTGTCCAGACAGCTCCCACACTGAGCATGGAAGTAGGAGGAGGTTTGGCAGTGAATTACTTTGGCCTCTTCAAGTGCTTCTTCCAGAAGTTTTTGAAGTTACTTTGACTAGGATCCTTTGTCTGTGAAACAACATCTAATTTTTATAGTTGAGTTAGAACACTTGGAGGAAGGGAGAGCCATAAACATTTTAAACATTTCGAAAGGCAACCAACAGAAATGGCTCAGAAAGAGAATACCTGATGAGTTTTTTGCACTGCAAGTTTGGCTTAACATAATTAAATATACTGAAGTATGTAAAGGGGACGGAAAGATTTCATTCTTCCTACGCTGTTGACATCTTTCCAAGCCCATATTCCATTGACCTGGACAGCTTGGAAATAATATGTTTTCCTTCTTGGCACAAGAAATCTTTTACTCTTAGTTATTTAGAAAAGGCATTCTTGGTGAGCTATGTTCTCTGAATAATTGTAGGCAGTATTTCTTTTTTTATAATAACTTAATGGTGGCTTGTTTGATCAGTGGTATTTTTTTCAGATATGCTTTTTGGCTTGTGGGGTGGGGTTTTTTTGTGGGGTTTTTTTTTGGTTGGTTGGTTTTTTTTCCTCTCTCCAGGCAGTTTCTACAGACTTTGTCATTTAGATGATCTGTTCGCATGGAAAAGGGGATGCCCACCCAGGCATATCCTGAAACAGTAATTAGGACAGTCTTGACCCGTAGGATGAGAGATCCAACTTGAAGCTTGAGCTCAAAATAAGTGTGAGGTGCAAATCCTCTCTCAGCTGCATGGTAACAGCTGATTTAGTACTTGTGAAGGCATTATTATCTTCTAAGGCATCATGTTGAAACCAAAATCCATTGGTTAATGCAGTGAAATGTTGGGCAATGAATTAATGAATTGTTTTGACATGATATTTTTAAAAAATCATTGTTGGACGAAAGTTACCAAACTAGAACTGAATTAATGATTTAGTTTGGGTTCCTATGAAAATATGGTTTTGTTATTTTGGGGTTTGTTTTTGTGTGTGTATGTCCAGCTTTACTTAGTGTCATAATTTGCCATTACTGAGTGGTTTCTATGGAGTGTGTTTAGTATAAATACAAAAGTTCTCTTCTGTGTGTATTAGGGGATTTTAGTGTCCAGCTTCCACCTGAATTCTGTGAGAGTTAAATCTGGCTTCCTTTGAAGTAATGGAAAGGGTCCCTTGATTACTTCAAAAACTAGGGAGTTAGTCACTGTCCTGGTTCACTTAGTTCATTACTTGACTTCGGTCAGAAAGCTTTAGTGTTCCAGAACTACTATTTATTTTTTTTTAACAATTTTTAGGGAAATTCAATGAACTTTGGTTCTTATGCTGAAAAACATAACTATCTTTGCTAGTAAGGACAAGTGCATGCTGGTTACTTTAGGAGTAAAAAAAAAAAAATGGAATGTAATGTCTATGCCAATGCTCTCTTGACTTTTGTCATTTAGCAAACATGCAAATTTCTTTTAAACTTGTCACTAGGAGTCACTCTGCCTTTTTTTTTTCAGAGGGGATATCCTCTGAAAGAAGCAGGAACCGGGACATGCAACCTCCCATTCAGCTCCACAGATCTTGAAGTACGTTTTGTCAATCTCAGTCTGTTCCAACCTTCATATTGGTTTAAATCAGGATGTATTTCAACAGATGCAATGGTGTGAGAGGACAGCTGGACTCTCAGGTACACCACTTTAATATTAAATAAACCAAACTTTTAGTCCATGAAAGACAAAAATGATATCTTGTTTCTGTATATATTTAGAATGATGGAGACTTAATAGACTAGGTGCTGCTTCCCCCCTCCCCTCCCAAAGGTTATTTACAGTGAAATGATAAGCATCGATTCATGAGGGGAAAAATGTGATACGGAAAAATATCAGCATTGCCAGCAGTCTTGCTGGTTCCTGGCAACATGGAAATATGAAGGGTTGCAGGCAGGTACGCTTACGTAGATATTGAGCTGTATATATATAACTGGTCAATTTTCTGCTCTATATCTCGTGAAGTTATTCTTGGGACACTTTGTAATGTAATACCCATTTTCGAGGTTATAAGACGCTCGGATGAATTGAGTAAATACTTTAAAGGAAAATAAATGATGTTTACCACCAATCATCCTGCCCTTATCAATATAAACAATTAAAAAGTCTACAATGTCTGTTATTTCTCCTTTGTGGAGTGCCTTCTGCATATAAGTAGTTTCTGAGTAATAAAACTAATGAAGCTTGGCTTCCCTACACTAGCGCTTATGGTACCACATTTCTCCTGCCTATAGACAGGAGGACACATCAGAGTTGTGCATATGATGACTGACCTGCCAATGTTCTCTCAAGCTCACTGCTCCTCTTGACTGCTTGGAAAGTTTGTAGAAAGGCCTGACTCTTGGCTGCTGCACATGAAATAAGCGGCTTTAATGGCAGCATGGGGCTGCACAATGCCTTTGGGTATTTGCTGTAGAGTCTTCTTGTCAGAGACCTACCATCCTCAGTCAAATTTGGTTGAAGTCGGGCAGTGTGTTCTAAGTTAGTATGAGGTGCTGACATGACCATGTAAGAATTGCTCCCTTGTAAAATACTGCTCAGAAGATTGGGTTTTTTTCCATCTTTGGCTTCTAAGCTCCTCTTCATGGCAGCCTTGACATCCTTTCTGGTCTTCCTGTCTTCAGTATAGCATGCTTCTCACTTTCTGTTTTTCACTTCACGTTTGTTTTAAGTGAAATTGCCATGGAGAAATATACTTAGGGTGCGGGTGCAGTAAGAAGCATGGAAGAGCAAGCAAAAGCACCAAGCACCTCTTTGCTGCTGTAATGAACTGATTTTCTTGTGGTTGTTTTAACTGACTATTTTAGTGGCCTGATAAGTAAGTCTAATACCTAGTTCTTCTAGTGGCTTACTTTGTGCATATTCATTTTTTTGCCCTTTGGCTGCCCCATCTGTAGAGATAACCCAGTTTTAATTTTCCTACTTTTGAAAAGTTCTTTGAGCTCTGCAAACAAGAAATAGAGGTGGAATTGTTATAGGGTATCTGATCACTCTCTAAGTGGGAACAATTGCAGAGTGACAGAAATACGCTTATGATGAATCCAGTGTAGCTTTGGGAATTTTGTATTTTCAAGCCTATATCTGTGTATTTTTACACTTTCCTAACAGCTTTATGTTTGTCTATTGTCTTGTTTATCATAGTTTTACTTAAATAGCAATCCTGATCTCCATCTAACTATGTTATATTTTTTGTAGTACATCTGACTGGCAAATGTCTTGTACAGAGAGCGGATACATGCCTTGACTGGAGCTGAGGACTTGTCTTAATAATTTGAGTTATGCTTTGAATAACTTGTATATTTGTGTTTTATTGTGAAGTTTCATCATGGTTTGAAGAACCCGCAACAATGTATTGTTGTTTAGGAAACTATTCTATCACCTGATGACCCCTCCCCATCCAGGAAAGGGAGTCAGGAAAAACAAGGAAACACAAGGGTTGAAATATAAACAGATTTAATAGAATAAGACTAGATAGTTAACATTAATAGCACTAAAGAACCAATATTGATCCCAATTGCAGTATAAAATATACAGAGATTATACTCGGCCAATTATATCAGTAGGAAGCTGTGCACTCCCAGCAGCGGGCAGTAAATGTTGGACAGTGCAAGCGCTACAGCTTTGGGAGGAGGGGAAGGCCTCAGGGGTCTCACACCAGGGCAAGAAGTTCTCAGGATGGCAGCCATCATAGAAGAGAGAGAACTTTGCAGCAAACTTTCTAATTTATATTGAATGTGATGCTCATGGTATGAAATAATCTTATTGGCCACGTTGGGTCAAGTGCCCGGGTCTTGCTCCTCCTCATCCCTGCACCTGACTAACTTGAAAACACAGAGACCTTGAAACCCACATACCATAGCTGGCTATAAAGTAAATATTTGCACAAATTCAGACACTAGAGTCTTCTGAAAATGCAGTTCTCCCAAGCATCAGAAGACACCATACTGAAAAGTAAAATTACTGAAAGAGAAATTCATCCTGTGTTGCTCCAACCAGGACAAGTTTGAACAGACAAAATGTAGAATGTTGTTCCTTGTGTGATGCCAGTGAATTTTGGAGAAATTGAGATGGAGCAACAGACAGTGCCAGAAACAAAAGTAGAACATAGATTTTTCAAATTTCCAGTCCTCTACCTGCTAAGCCACTTGATAATCATAACATCAGTTGAACTGGTAGACCCGAAATAAAAACAGGCTATGATAATCAATGGCACCTCATTCCTCAGTTACAATGCAAGCTATAAAACCCAAGCAAAAAATGTCTCCCGCTAGCCTCATTTAGATTAATGACAAGAATAAAAATCCAGGGGGAAAAATAAAAAAGAACAAACCCTCATGCTCAATTTGTACACAAAAAATACTAAATTCTGAATCTGCTCCATTTGTACCGTTTTAAAATATTTTTCCATTAATGGAACCTCTTTGTTTTGAAAATGCCTTTTTTTTTTCCTTCTCAGGAGATTCCTTTTTACATGAGAAAATTGAAAAAAAATCCTTTAAATGAAATACATGATAATTTCAAAGGAGTCCTGTCAAGACAGTCAAAATAAATGGGGATTTACAATTTAGATTTATTACATAGTTGTGGAGGGGGAAAGCATCTGTGTTATCTGGTTTAAACATAAACACAGCGAGCACTTCTAAATGCAAGATATATAAGCAATTCTCAGTATGCTAAATATTGTTGTGGTTTAGCGCATATGCCCAGCATAACAGGCAATGACAGAAAAGTCAAAAGACATTGTAAAAATATGTTATAATCTGTAACAAATGGAATTATCTCTTTTCCTTCACTGTTGATTGTTCTTAGAATCATAGAATGGTCTAGGTTGGAAGGGCCCTTTGGATGATCCAAGGCTTAAATTGGTTCTCTGTTCGTTTGGCTAGTATTAGTATTTCCTCTGTGCAACCAGAATAAGAAAAAATACAAACAAAGCAAATATGAGACTAACATAGTTACTATGGTTGAGTCAAATAGAAATATCTTTCATTGTAAGCTTTGAAGCCCCAGTTAAACAAAATGCTTTGGATCTGGTCTTAGTGAAGACCTTGAGGTTCCGAAGAGGAGTGAATCTTTCATAAAACAGAGCTTCATATGGGGAAACCATGACTGGCTAATAAAAAAAAAATATATATATTTTAAGTCAAGTAAAGCTGTATAGAAGAGCTGCAATGTTGGTAATAAGCAATAAGGATTTACAGGTGTGGTTTTTTGCTAGATCCTATGGAAACAGCTTCAGTACCAGCTTGTTTCAAAGTAGGTAAAATTTTTTTCTTTAGAAAAGCTTCATCTGGTAGCCAGTTGTCAGAGATGACTATTACAGCAGAATCAAATGGAAACTAAAATAGGGATCATAATAAGAGATTTATAAGATTTAAAGAAAAAAAGGAGAAAAAAAAGAATAAAAACATAGCTACATAACTAGAGACAACATCAGTATCTCAATAGTTAAGAATAACTGACATTAAAGATTGTACAGGTATGTTCATGTTTGGATCCATAGTTGAACACTTTTTAAGGGGGAATAACACTGTTGTTCCTTTGTGTCTGTGAAGGCCATGTGACATCTGAATACCTGGTTGTCACGAATTCAGTATGAAAATTTTATAGCCTGCTGGGAGCTGTAAATTCTACAGGGAAGAAAGTTCCTGTATATAATAAAATTATTCTAGCACCCTCACTTTTAATGTTGATGCTCTTAAAGAAAAAGAAAACGTTCTCTTTTGTGTCTCTTATTCTCTTGACATTTTTATTTACATTTCATATTTCCAACCTCTAGCACATGTAAGCAACTGAAGTTCTTGCACAGTGCAGGAGACCTACTTTAAACATATTTTGCTTTCACAGAGGAAATTGATTTTTTTAATAAGGTCAGACTCGGGAGTTGGAACCAGAACAGCATTGCCAATATTTTGAAGACTTGGAAGCTGGGAAGATGATGTCTAGCTATGCTATTGCTTTGATTAAAGTAATTATGTGACCTATGCTTTATATACAGTTAAGTGAATAGAGCTTTGGAACAGGGCCGGCATACTGAATTTTGTTTCTAAATCTGCTGCTGACTTGCTGTGAAATGTGGATAAATCATTTAATTTCTTCTTGTCTTGGTTTCTCTACCTGCAGAAATAGTATTATAATCACTTTTGTGTAAAAGAAACATTCTAGATCAGAAGGTAGAATTCTCATTACTGTTGGTGATAGAGTATCATCAGTTCACCTTGTATGATTTTTTTCTGCAAAGATAAAAATATTGAATGATGCTGGAACAATGTAGGTTCTATTAGTCACGATGTGCCACTTGTCTGCATGTTTGGATACTAAAAAGTAAAGGATGTAAATAGGCATACACAGACCACTAACGTCTGTTCTGGCTTCCTTTGGCGATAATGGAGGAAGAAAGGGCGTTTATTCGTTCTGTTCGGGACTGAATAAAATAACAAGCAGTTTACTTCAGAGGTTGACCACAGCAACCTGTGGCGTCCTGCCAAAATCCACTCCAAACTGTTGTGAATGAAATCACAGTTTTTCATTTCAGTTGTACTCTTGAAAGTGGCTGGGAACATTACAGTAGCAAGGTGGTAAACTCTGCATAAACTAAGAAATCAGACAGCTTTCTGTTATTCCAATTTCTGTTTAGTAAGTCCTAATGATATAAAACAGCCAAAATTCGAGTTCTTGAAATATCTTGTGCAGCACATTTTTTTCATTTCAGATGCAGTTAACAGTAGAAATGTTTTTGTTTACTTATCTCTAGTACAGTTCACTTGGCTCACTTCTAAACGCAGATGCAGAATTGTGGTCACTGCACTAATGAACTCCACATTTAAGCCGTTTTGGAAATTGAGGATATCAGTGAACTCTGGCATACAGTATAGAAAGAGTCGCCTTTGTATAAATATGGCTCAGTAAAGTGCAATGCCTTGTCCTTAATGTGGGATAAAATATTTCCCATTTTTGTACCTTACATTTTATGGAAAGTGGCCACTAAAATTACTTACATGAACATGCATCTCCATAAGCTGCTCTAGAAACAATTTTAAAAGTTAATATTTAGGATGCTACTTATGCCATTAGGTGGTGCTTTGAAGCTTTTCTAGAACTAGGAGAGAAGCAAAAGGAGCACTTAGCTTTGTGCAGGATGTGATTTCACAGGGTTGCAGAGGGTGCAATAATGAAGCCCAGCTGTGTCAGTAACAGGATACAACTAAGTGGTTGTGGGAGAAGGAGATGGGTGAGGCTGAGATTCAGCTTGTGAAAATTTGATGGGGGAAGTCACGTGCGGTTTGTGTCCTGTAAGTCTAGAAGATGATTTGGAGCCAAAGAAATTAATGAGGTTAATGCTGGTTTGTATTAGCTGAAAATCTGGTTGATTGCATGCTGGCTTTGGATGCACACTAATATCTTTAGCTTTCTCACTTTGCTGTTGGTTGCCTGCTTTGGTATGCTGCCGTACTTGTTTAGAATGAGATTAAGCTCTTTTCCACAAAACATCCAGACTTCTGGTTACAAGGAAGGATTTTAGAGGTGCGTACAGGCTTCTGTGAATAGGTGGGGTTATCCTGGGGTGCCTGTTTTACTGGGATTAGTCTTAAGCAGACCAACTCCTGGCTCCTAGGAAGCTCTGTGTTCACAAGGAAAAGAAATAAAAAGTTGAATCTGAGCTTGTCAGGGCAATTGGACTGTGGCTATTATTTACCTAATCGCTTTGACGTCTTTTGAGATCCTTGCTAAGGTGGTGTCTCTCTGCTCTGCAGGTCTTCTGAGATACCTACTTGGAAAGTATTTTCTTGATTGCTGCACCCATGATACACAAACAAAGGGTGGCCTGAACAAACTGCTGAGCCCCCTCAGCCCCTGCCTACAGGTTCCAATCAAGTGTTGGAGTAGGGGGTCAAAACCACCTTTCATGGTTCTCTCACCTTTTGTATTAGCGATATGGATGGAGAACGAGTCCAGTGCTGAAAATGTTCTTGGGATGCATCTTAATCTGTGGTGAAAACATAGTAAAAATGTCTATGGACAGAGTAATCTGTAATTGTACATTTTGGGGATTATGGCTGCCTCTGGAGAAATGTTCTAAATCGCTGTGAGAGGTAGTATGCTTGAGAGGCTGAATTACAGCTGTGGTCCAATATGGCAGGTTCCATTTTATACAATAACGTTACATTTTTTTATCTATATCTCACCCTTACCAGTCTGTGATTGGAGTTACTTTACAGTAACTGAGGCTAAAATTTACTATTAACTGATTCTTTGTTTTGCTGTTCACCTTTGGATATTTTTGTTGTTATCAAATTTTGTTATAGCTAATGGCCTCATTAACTCGCTACTCCTTGGTCTATAAAAAGCTTATGGTGGTGAATTTGCACAATATTATAGTGACCAATGACCACATGTAACATTCATCATAATACACTATCACTATCATGACCTTCTTTCCCTACAGAAGTCTGTGCTTTTGCACTTTTTATTATATTTTTTTTGATAGTTTACATGGAAAAATAACTCACTGGTGTTTGTTCTAATGGCTCTTTTGTGCTACTGATGCAATTTTTCTTTTCATGGCAAGATCTGACTTATTTGGCTAATACTACAGAATAAAACCATCTTACTTGTAAACCTAAGTTTAAATAAGATTGGTATTCATTTGTCCTGGTTTACTTTTAATCTAATTCCCAACTTTCTGTTTCTGGGGATCACTTACTGAACTGTTTTTCTAGTATTTGTGCCTGGGATCCCAGGGACTACACAAGAAATCATTTAAGTTACGGTACTTTCTTATTTATTAAGTGCTTAAACATTTTTTTTGTTCTATTTTTACACAAGTATTTATATTAAGTACTGAAATTACTTCTCCAAGACTGAAATCCTGTTCTGCAAGGTGCTGTAAAGATGTAGTAGGAAAAAGGTACTGTGGGACTCCTCAGAAATACACCACATTGCAGCATTTGAGTTTAGAGACCAGTCAAAGAACAGGAACAATAAATTGTTGCTCCAGTATTATACATGAGGAAATGAAACATGGAAAGAATTAGGGATTTGAGTAAGAATACACAAAAGACCTAAGAATCTATGTTATGTATTTTCATCATGAGTTGGTAGGATTGTGTTATTTAATGGGTTTGCTGAATTGTAACGAAATTTTACTTTTAGTGAAAGGCTGTTGTGGTGTACAGTATTCTAGAAAGTTGGATAACTGAAGCTCAGCAACAGCTTGCTAGTATATATGAGAGTAGTGAAATAATGATGTTTGGAATTGTGGAATGCTATTAATGGCAAGAGAAAGTATAAAAAATAATTTTAAAAAGTCTTTGAGAAGATGGAGTGCATAAGTTTTGATTGGTAAGGGAGACCGTGAACATGCTTCCGAGTAAAGGGATAGTTGAGGTAGTTTTGGAAAAAAGATCTGAGAAAAAAAGTGAACCCCAGTCATTTCCGAGCAGTAATGGATTCCCAAGGAAAGGGTACGTAGAAGAAGCAGCAGCCCAGAATTTTTTAGTGGTTCATAATCTCTGTTTTCTTGTTCACAGCATCGTTTCTAGAAATTCTGAGCCAAGCCTTATTTTGATGTGTAAACCTATTTGGATATTCTTATGCTGTAAATTCTGAAGAGTTAATCTTTAGCCAGAGATGTACAGCCATAGTGAGAATTTGCAAAGAGGCAGCTCTGAGGGGGGTTAGTAATAGACATTGTCATTTTGGGTTCCAACTGTCTCATGAGGATGTGATGGACTAAGCCTGAATTAGAAAACTGTTCCTAGAGCTCCAAAGGCTCGTGGATAGAGCCTAGACTCTGACCAGGCTCCTAGTGCTTAACAATATTGGAATTTTTAGTGGCTGGATCCCTGAAAATCAGCCTGTGAAGTGTATGAAAGCTGAAACGTTCTATCAGTGACTATTACAGCAAAAGGTGCTATTAATCTCTGAGCATGGGAAACTGAGTTTAGAAATCAATGGAAGAGCTGAGATTTCCTGAATCCATTTATTCTGCCATAACCTTCTGCAGTTTCCTTCTAGTACTGTTAAAACCAGAAACTTTAAATCTGTTACCAAGACCTTGTTTTCTTTTATACAGTCTGTTGCTCTTTGAAGCTGAAAATACATGAAAGACGTCACAATATCTATTGTAAAATTCGCTACTGGAAAACCGTGGCTTTTAGTAGCCATACCTACTGGAGTGAGGGCCTCTCCCATGCACACAGCATTTGATCTAAAAGTATTTGGAAACAAAGGAGAGAGAGGCTAAGGGTTACCTTCCAGCATTCTTGCTCCACGTGGCTAGTATTGTCACACACGCTTAGGAACTGTTATCACCTACCACGTGTGTTAGTTTCATGCTGCAGGTAAGTGCAAACATTTTCGTGCAGGTGGAGATTGGGATGAATCTTGCTGAGTTGTAAACTTGTAAGGTGTGAACATTAGAAAAGATGCCAAAAGAATGGCAAATGAGTAAATGAATAGTGAACCTGGGGAGGTAAATGTTGCAGAAATGTTTGTTTTTTCCAAGAGAATTCCTAAATGAATAATAGAAATACAAAATTACTCTCTTGATTTTATGTTGACAAAAAGTTTGAATATATAACTGACAGTGTCTAAATAAAGCTGACCGTAGTAAGGATTCATGGAGAACCCTTTTCAGATATACTGACATCTAAAGGAGTTACTTTTAAGGAGGGACAAACTTGAAATACAACATGATTTTGGTTTAGATAAAGATTTGTCAAGGAGGATTGCATTAACTCCATATTGTAGAAGTTTCCCGCTGGAGCTCTTTGGGTTTCTGCTCATCTTGATGAATATTTTAAATATTCTTGCAAGTTCTGTTTCCATAGTTATGTCTGCTCTTTTCCTTCAAAGTCTCACTGCAACTGGAATCTACCTCTATTTGTGTACAAGGGAAAAACAAAATTCATCTCCCATGGCTTGAACAAGAGAGTTAATAGTTTCAATACAGGAGTTTACAGTGAAATTTTAAATACGTTATACTTTACTATTCTCTGTAGCCTTTGCAATTTAAATCTAACAATGGGAAACTGTTAGGGACTGGGACAAATAATGGCAAATTATTAGTTATGATGGCAAGTCGTAGAAAATGTACACAGCATATAAGGAACAGTTTAAAATGTGTCAACAATTAATAGTTATGGAAAAAAGATGTCTGGATGGAAGAGGATAATCCTTGCAGATTAGTTTGGAGAGAATTACTTTTGTTATGTGTTTTTTATTAATGACTTTGGCATAAATAACGGGATTATGCTGATGAAATCTGTTGATGACAAAAATTTAGGAGGGGCCATAAAGACAGTTATTTTATATTATAAAGGAAAGAACTGGACAGCCTTGGAGACCAAAGTAATAGAAAATCAATAAGACAAACCCTAGGACTGGGCACCTGGGAAACAAAACATCTTCTCCAGAGGCTCACAGCTGGAAATAGTCACAGAGGAAGAGGAACTGGGTGCATTGATTGCATGCTGTTCCTACACAGAAAGAGTATTGAGCCATCAGTGTGACATGGCCATGGAAAAATTAAATGTGTATCCAATGAAGTGTTCCCAAATGGTGAGTACTGATATTCAGTAGAGAGACCTCTACTGGGTATGTTGTGAGCAATTCTAATCGCTCATGATCAAAAGATGTGGCTCCAAACTGGAATGTCCAGCCAGGATCACCAGAGGAATGGAGAACTCCCTGTACAAGGGGAGATGAAAAAATATGATTTATTTGATGTCAAAAAAGAAAAGCTGAAGAGGCTATTGTGGCTGTTTATACCAGGAAGCAGAACAGATTTTTTTGTACTTAACCTAAAATTGTCCAAATGGTACCAAATATCCATGCGTAAACTTACAACTAGTTATATTTAAAAAAAAAAAAAAAAATTGTTTCCAATTATAACAATGTGAAGGTTTTGGAATTGCCTAGTTACTTCAGTACTTTTTTGATTTATTTTTAAAAACAGGAGGAGAAATTGAAACGTTTTTGTCAATATTATATGTAATCCCTTTCCTTTCAGATGTGCATGGTGGAAAGTTGTATTTTGGAGAAAGAAGAAGGTAATGGATTTCTAGGTCTAATCCCAAGTTTACAGTAGTCAGTAGGTCAATGCTTTTGAAGCAGCAGTTGCTTGAACACATTTTGTAGGTCAAGGCTGAAGCTCCAGATTGGTGGCCCAAGACAACTCATTTACCTGATCCTTAACAGTGCAGTATAAAATGGTTTTGGGAGGAAAAAATAGCTTATTCAGCCATACTGAAGTAAACATTTAAAAGTATTTAGGCATATACTTTATCCTGATATAGTATCAGTTTTTGATCTCTGAGAAGTTCCTCACCTCAACTGTTTCACTCCTTTTATGTGAACACTGGACCATTTGCAGATTCTGTCATCTAGCTGTCTCTGTGGACTCTGCTATTTAGAAACTTGGTATCACTGTGGTTATGGTTTTCTTTTTAGGCTTCAGTAGTATATGTGGAGAAACAAATGACTTAGTTCAGTATGATTTGACAATAGCAATTTCCCCTTCAGAACATGCCAGTGGTAGTCAGCTCTCCTGATATTTTTGGCACATTACCGTCCAGGTTTGAGTGATTGTGAGGCAGAAAGTAAAATAAAATGTTAATTCAGAGTTGAAAACAGGGTTTTTTCTGACTCTTGCTTTCCATGAATTCTCTGTTGACCAACCTTCACTAGCTCGTGAAATTCAAAACACTTTCAAAACCCAGAGGAGGGAATGCACAGTGCTCTGTGCATCACATTATATGTGTTGTTCATGGGGTCTTTATGCAGATCTCCTATATAGAAGAATTTAGAATTTTCTTTAATAAAATTATGTGATACAGAATGTATACATAGAATTTTAAAGAGTTTTTAATCGTGAAACTCATTAGCAGAGTACAGAACACATTTTGAGGATTGTTTAATTTTTCCTTTGACGTATTAAGACCACTTTCTGTTTGGGAAACCATGCAGTGAAAGCCCCAAAGCAATACCGCTTGACTTATCTTGCAGGTATAGTTCAGGAAGGATCTGCAGCCCAAAAGCATGTGACAAGAAACTGAATTTTGAATAAAACAATTAATTTTGTACTTTAGCTATTTAGGTGCAGGCAAATTACAGCCAGAAAGAACTGATATTCACTATGTACACTCCATGCCCAGCTCTATTTTTAGTCAAGAGTCAGAGCTGGTCCTGCCTGGACCTGACTCTTCTAGGCAGCCTGTGTACTTCAAACCTAAGTCTTGGAGTTTGAAACCATTGCATCCAGCTCAGAAAGGCGCTCTGCCTTTCCCTTCCCAGCCTTCCCCATGAGCAAACAGTTCCCTCCAAACCGTGTAGCCATAATAGCGATATGTGTGTTAAATGCTTGAGAATCTCACTGCTGGGATGATGCTTATGCCTTTTAGTTGAATGACAGTCTTACTGGCTTTGAAAGACTTTGGACTGGAGCTGGAAAGTTAAAGCTGTCACATGGATAACTATTCATTATGTCCTCAAGGTATTTAATTTGATGGTTTCATTTGTCATAGGATCACTTCTCTTTTAACTTGACATACAAGATAGGCTTCTCTTTGTCAAGCGAGGACTTCTAAGTTTGATGCTGGGGGGTCCATAGAGTAAACAATTTAGTAAAATTTACAGGTAAGATGTTCAGTTCTGTCGTCTGTGCTGTGGGCAGTAGCATCTGGCTAGCAAAAAAGGGCAATGGTAGCAACTTAAATAACTGCAGCTGTCAAGGTGTTATTCTAGTGCAGATCGGAAGTATCTTTACTGATATAAAACGGATTTTATAACCATTAAAACAAGCACAGGAAGTTTAGCCTCAAAACCAACAACATTATGTTCTGTTTCTGATACCACAGTGCTGGCCCCCACATAGACCAGTGATGCATTGCAAGCTAATATGGAAATGTTATTATATTCTGATTTTTAGATTTCAAATATGACTCTTGATAGGTTTTTCAGTTTCCTCATCTTTGGTGTTACTATGAGCCCAGATTTCTCTGTAATTTGATCAGGATTAATCTTTAACATATGTGCCATTCTTCTTCTCCCATAGTTAAAATAACAGATGTAAGCCCTGTTTCTTTTCTGTGCAGCTTTATTTTACTGTATTGTTGGAAACTACAAATGTTGTGAAGATTTAATTTTTATGGTAATGTGTATGGGGCCACAATAATTATGTCTTAATTACCATTTACAATTAGGTTGATCTTTTTGAAATTAGAAAACAATATATGGTTGTTTGCTGTGCGTATCAACATATGAATAAAGAATGCTGTATACTGAACACATGTAACTTTCATCTCCCTACAGAAGGCATGCAAAGGAGAAAAACAATCTCTTGCTCTTTCATTGTCTGAAAAAAATAGTTCTGTCTGGCTGTACTATTATTTCCTCTTAGATGCACCCTCATCTTTGTTGGATGATACACTAATGGTACAGCAGAGCTGACTCTGCCCATTCCATATCTGTTTTCATCCACTTCATGACCAGTTCAATGCTACAGAAAAGAAGGTGAATTATTAGACAATTTCATAGCTTGTATCTCTGTGGGAATTGTTTTTCATAGGACCCCAATACTGCCAAATTAGTGCTATATGCCTAAGAAGTGAGATAAATGACAACAGTAGGCAGATACTTCTCCTCAACATAAAACATCTGTAGGTAAAGTTCGGTCTAAAGTTTACTTAAAATAAAGGAGGATCTTGTTACCACTGTACTTTTTGTACTTGTCAAGACATACATTTCTCTCACAACTCAGTAGCATATATGCCACTGATTCTTGAGGGTTAATCACTTAGTACAATAGACTTGTTTTGCTAAGACTGGATCTCCAGGTGGTCTGAATTACCACAGCCCCATTGCTCTTAAGTTCTTACCACTTCAATGAAATGTTGAGTATTTCCCTGTTCCTAGCTTCTTTATCTTCTTTTTTTTTTTTTTTGTGGCTTCACCTTTAGGGGGGAAAAAAAAAAAAACAACTTATTGCAATAAGGATTAAATTACTTTATCATTTTTTGTAAATATACAGTATAACAACTTGTAATGTCACTCAGTGGTGCATTTCTGGCTTGTATTTGCCCTTTATCTCATTATAATGATGCCAGAGCTCCAATGTAAATATCCTTCTGTTCTGTCCAGCAACCCATACTTTAATTTAGTGTAATCAGAAAATAATAACTTCTGTAAAACAGCCTGTCAGGGAGAAATAATAGGGCTGTTAGGCATTTGGCAAAACTCCATTGCATACTGCTGAGATACAATATTCCAGTTTTGCAGGACGTTTGTCAAGCCGCTTGGTTGCTGTAATGTGCTTAGAGGATCTTCCTATCATCAGATAGCACCTGACAGAAGACTGTGAACAGCCAGCTCCTCACAATTTAATGAGCAAACCTGGAGCAGTAATCCCATCAGGAAGGGTATGGCGTGTAGCTCTGATTACCATATTTGCAACCAATGCTGTATTTACTTTTTTCGTATGGTCCCTTTTTTTTTTTTCTACTGGGAAATTTTTTCATGGCATTAACTGTGAATCAAATAGATTCCATGGAGTAATAACTTTAAAACATATCTGTATCTTTCAGTTATTTTTTTATATGTTAACAGTATAATATTTTTCTGAGCAGGACTTCTTTATTCTACAGACCGGTTAGTCTCACCTCTGTCCCTGGGAAGGTATTGGAGCGACTCATTCTGGATGTCATCTCCAAACACGTTGAGGAACAGGAAGTTATTGGAAGTGGTCAACATGGATTTACCAAGGGTAAATCGTGCTTGACCAATCTGATAGCTTTCTATGATGTTATAACTGGTTGGCTGGATGAGGGGAGAGTCGTGGATGTCATCTACCTTGACTTTAGCAAGGCTTTTGACACTGTCTCCCATGACATCCTCATTAGGAAGCTGAGGAAGTATGGGCTAGATGAGGTGACAGTGAGGTGGATTGAGAGTTGGCTGCGGGACAGGACTCAGAGGGTTGTGATCAGCGGCACGGAGTCTAGTTGGAGGCCTGTAACCAGTGGTGTCCCCCAGGGGTCAATACTTGGTCCTATTTTGTTTAATATATTCATTAATGACCTGGATGAGGGGACAGAGTGTATCCTCAGCAAGTTTGCTGATGATACCAAACTGGGTGGGGTGGCTGACACCCCAGAGGGCTGTGCTGCCATCCAGCGTGACCTGGACAGGCTGGAGAGCTGGGCAGAGAAGAACCTAATGAGGTTCAACAAAAGCAAGTGCAAGGTCCTGCACCTGGGGAGGAAGAATGCTAGGCACCAGTACAGGTTAGGGGCTGACCTGCTGGGAGATAGCTTGGAGGAGAAGGATCTGGGGGTTGTGGTACACAGCAAATTATCCATGGCCCAGCAATGTGCCCTTGTCGCCAAAAAGGCCAATGGAATCCTGGGCTGCATAGGGAAGAGTGTGGCCAGTAGGTCGAGGGAGGTCATTCTCCCCCTCTACTCGGCACTGGTGAGGCCACAACTGGAATACTGTGTCCAGTTTTGGGCTCCCCAGTTCAAGAGGGACAGGGAACTGCTGGAGCGAGTCCAGCGAAGGGCAACTAAGACGATTAAGGGCTTGGAGCATCTGCCTTATGAGGAAAGGCTGAGAGAGCTGGGACTCTTTAGCCTGGAGAAGAGAAGGCTGAGGGGAGACCTTATTATGGCGTACAAGTATCTAAAGGGTGGGTTGAAGGAGGATGGAGCCGGGCTCTTTTCATTGGTTCCAAGTGACAGGACGAGGGGCAATGGGCACAAGTTAGAACACAGGAAGTTCCGTTCAAATTCACGGAAACACTTCTTTACGGTTCGGGTGACAGAGCACTGGCACAGGCTGCCCAGGGAGGTTGTGGAGTCCCCTTCCCTGGAGATTTTCAAGACCCGCCTGGATGCAGTCCTGAGTAATGTGCTCTAGGCAATCCTGCTTTAGCAGGAGAGTTGGACTAGATGATCTCTAGAGGTCCCTTCCAACTCTGATAATTCTGTGATTCTGTGATTCTGTGATTTGCAGTACTTGAAGAAGCACCAAATTAGGCTTTAAAGTGGTTGTTGGAAGAAGGTATGAACTTCTTTTATCCATGCTATAGTGACTGGCAGCAGTTCAATTTGTTGCAGTCAGAGCACTTTTAGCATATCCAATATATGGACATGTGTAAAAGTCTCGCATATGGAACCCCATGTGTTGAGAAAAGTGCTACTGCCTTCTGTGCACTCCTGAACACAGTTCTATAGGACTCATAAATAAAAATGGAGGGGAAGGAAAGTCTTCTATTCAAAAAGTTGAATAGAGGAAAGACAACTGAAGAGGAAAAAAAATATGTATAAATGCAAACAAGAGCCATTTATTTAGTTACACTCAAGGGGCAAATGAATGGAAAAAATGGGACAGTATTTTTTCAAAAGATAGTTAAAAACCACTTTAGTAAACCTCTCTTTCAGTGAAAACCTGTTTGAATTGCAAGTTGTCCTAGAATAAACTTTGATGTTTGGGGAGAAAGGAAAAAAGGCACATTCACTTTTTTTTTTTTTTTACTTAGGAGGCAAGTATTCTTCATAGCATGTATAATGTTAAGAGTTCTGTGAATGAAAAGGAGATCTGTGGTATTAGCCATGTTTTGTTGCTTTTTTGTTTTTAATTGCGTAAAAGAACATCCCAGAATAGATTCATAAGTGCTGTCATGAAACATGTGAACCTTGATGGATGTTAAGTTGTTCTGTACAGAGTCCAGCCATGGTAATTCCTGGAACAGTGGGAGCCCTCTGGATAGCAGATAGCTGGGAGGACAATGCTGACTGTCAGCTGTCCTTCTTATGGAGGTTTTTTTTGTCCAAGGTGACTCTGTGTTGGATCATCACCTGGAGTAAGTCTGCATTCCTACACCTGATCAAAAAATTAATATTTTACATTAGGTGTAGAAGATTAGAAATATGTGATTTTTTTTATTTTTATTTTTTTTTATTTCCAGAGTAAGTCAAGATTTTTCAGCCAACTTTAAAATTGGGATAGTTTGTACCTCAGGTGTGTACTCTAGTGCTGTTGAAGATGTGTCCCGTGGAGCGGGCTCTCAGGAAGCGTTGCCTTTTTCTGCTTGTGGCAGGAGAGCAGGAGAAACATCTCTATCCATCTCTTTCATCCTGCACTGAGAACAGCACAGTGTGAACTTTCTAACCTGACAGCACTGAACTCAGTCCTTGTCTGCTTGCTTAAAGGAGTCCAATATTGGTTGCAGAAATGTAAACTGTTTGTACTTGGTGCTGTTAGTTTGGATATCAGCACTGACTTTCCAGAGTTTGATCAGAGCTGTAATTGCTCATGTTGGATGTCACATTTCAGCTCTCTGGATGGTTAGTATATGAAGAAAACCGACCCCTTGTTTTTCTTGAATAGCAGTTTTGAGAGTTGCAGGTGGTAGAGCTTAACACAAATTTTGAGGACTGTAACAGATGTGGAAGACAGTGAAAGTGATCAGTGTATGAACACTTATGCTGAAATAAAATCTAGGTCTTGCAATTCCTTTTGGGAAAAGCAAGGATGACTCCCTCGGTACTTGCAGCTTCTTTTACTGCTTGGAATTCCATGCATTAGTTGTTGTCATTGGATTGTTTGGCTTTAGAGTGATCGTATTAACAACAGCCGCCTGCCGTTCCAATCTCTTTTCTTTACTAAAAGTTAAGTAATTGGCTTTGTAATATTGTAAGAGCAGTCTGCATTCTCTTCCAGCTCTGGTGTGTCTCAGCATAGTATGAGATTGATCTGTGTGTGATACAACTGTAGAGATGCTTGTTAGTTAAGTTAAACCTCAATAGCAAGGGCCCTGTTAATCAAGGGACTGATTCTCTCTGATCAAGATAGAAAATTTAACTCTGAGGAAAATGTGAAAGATGTATTGAAAAGCTTGGCAGGGCTGTTGCAGCTGTGTTGGTTTTCTAGATCATCAGCTTGTCCTTAATATTAGTTTAAGAGCATTTGAATGAATTTTCTATCTATAAATTATTTCATTAGCAGAAATGTTTTCTGTTTGTGTGTACTTTACTTTTCTCAGAATTCTTTTTTTTTTTCTTGTAGTACTTAACAGAAGTCATTCAACTAGAGAACATAGATACCATTGACTTTGCCAACTGGATAAAGTAATGCATGTTCCAGCTCACATAAGTGAAATGAATTCTTTGCAGCTATTTTTAAGAGCTTTTCACTGAAGAATTTAATGATTATTTGAATTATTGCTGGAATTTTTCAACTTATTAGAATTCCACTATCTGCTAAAGGGCTGGTTTGAATGAAAAGGAAAAAAAAAAAAAGCATGTGGGAAAAAGACTTGTAAAGTATCCATTTGGATTTACTGATAGTAATAACTTCCTCCTACAGAGTCACCTTATAAAGAATAACTGCATTTTTTTTGTCTCATTAAAATGGTGAATTATAAATTAACACTGGCTGTGGAGTAGCATATACTATGCATTACATTCATGTATGTTATTTTTAAACTACGAATCATTTTAAAACAAGGACAATCTAATTGGTTTCAGATGCAAGTGCATTATTTATTATTTTATCAATCTGTAGAAAATAATGGTCTGTAAATGTTTAATCTGATATATAATTTTTGATCCTTTGTAAATTTTCAGTCCTTAGAAATAAACCAGAGTTTTCTGGAACTGCTGCATGCAGAAATATAAGTATACGTACATCGTACTCTCTTAAATGTCTCTAGTTTTCTTTTGGTTTGATTCCCACCCCCCAGCAGAGTTTCCTTGATTCCTGATTATCATCCTCATATCGCTCATCATAGCACTTTGAAGTTTTACTTAATAGAATCGCAAAAGAGAAACAATTTTCCGGGACCACACAGCTGTTTCCCTTGTATCTTGCTATGCATATTTTGCTCTTGTATTTGGTACCCCTCGTATTCTTTGCTTCTTGACGAGACCTTTCTTGCCTTTGTTTTTTCCTTGTAGTTGGAGGCTGATTAATTCAATCCTGGTGTGAATTTTTGTCTGTGTCCAATACGTACTGGACCAATACTGAAGCAGGAGTAATGAGGGACTTCCCTGGCTTCTGTCTTTAAGGCACTCTGGCATGGGCCAGCTTTGGTGGTGGAGTACAGCTCATGTTTTCCCCATAAGGACGGGGCAGCTCCTGCAGCCCAGAGCTTCCTCCCTTTTGGCAAACCTCACGTGCACAAATGTAACCCAGCAATATCAGGGCCCAGAGGTTTTGAAAACAGAGGGCTTAAGTGTTCTAGAAAAATATGGGGAAGTGTTGAAATAACTGCTACTTCTTCCTTTGTCTGTCCTGCTTAATTTTGCAACCTCTGATTATCTGTCTTCCTCTATCTTTTTTCACTCCTGTCAGTTTGTACAGATAATGTCATCCTTGGTCGTGATGGTATGGGTTTGGAGAGTTCTGGTTTGCTTTTGTTTTGGTTTTAAGTCTCCTGGACTAAATCACCCAACACCAAGGAGGGAGTGGAACTTTAGGCAATTGGTAAACTAAAAAAAACCCCAAACAAAAGACTAATTCCGTAAGTAGTTACACCTAGATTCTTAAAAAATGTTTTCTGTCAGTTATTCTGTCCTCGGCAGACTGTTCTTTTTAGGAACGTTATATGTGAAAGTTGGAAGCTTTTCAGGAATGTCTAGTGGTAAATAGGAGCCCTACATATGTATATTTTGGGACACTCAAATGACAATATTATTTTATATTCTCCCCCAAAATCTAGTAGAAATTAATGTTTTCCTAGCAGCTGATCAAGATAGGTGCCCTTAGCAATTATGAATCAGTTAATATCCTCCTAAAATGTTACAGTTTTGGTCTTTGCCTTTTTCAGTTTATTGATGTTGAAAAAAATGAAGATTTTAAACCTGTATCAATTTTCAAGCTGCTGTGTAAATCTCTATATCCTGATTTTTTTATCTTGTACTTTCCTGGGTTTTGTTTCTGTTGCTGTTTTAGTTTGCTTTCAGTGACCTCCATCTTGTTTTTCTTCACATGTGCTATTTCTAATTTTGTCGCTGTTTAATGAATCAAAATCTGTCTTACCAAATTAACAGGGTTTTGTTTTTTTTATGACTTGTTTTCCCTGGTGTTTTGCCTTTGTAATGTTACTTCCCCATCATACCTTGTTTACTGGAGTTATTTGAATAATGTACTTTATTTCCATGGTTAGAGCTACCCTCTACTTGCTTAGTTACAGAGCCTTACTTGTGCAAGCAGCTTTCTCATTTGGCTCATAAATCTCAATCAACTGTGAAAAGTTTAGCAACCTTTGGGTATATGAGGGAAGCTTTGTAATACAGTAAAAGCTCTGAACACGACATGTCTTAAGTATTAATAGATGTTATGGTGTTTGGAAGGTGGCAAAATGGCCAACGGTTCTTTTGTAAGTGCAATTGGAGAAGGTGTTAGTTTTGAGAACATGCTACATATTTAACTGAAAAATGATTATTTGTGTATTGAGCTGTTTGTATTCTGCTGCAGTTACATATAGCCTTTATTATAAAGCCGGATTTTTGAACATATAAGTGAAATATACAGTTCATCTGAAAATTTGTACTTGATCTGAAGACCAACCCTCTCTGAAAGAAAGATTCTCAGATGTGGATTCGTTTTCTTATATAAATACTTTTGCTAACACCAACAAGCCCTTTCAGTTTGGCTATTAATGCTCTTGTTCAAATAAAACAACATAGAAAAAATGAGATATTTATAGGTTTATGAGAAAATTAAGTAACTTTTTGTATTTTATTTTAACTATAGTCTATGTGATATATACAAATGTGAGACCTACAGTCCCTGCTATTACAATGCCAAAGGCAACATAGGTATCCTTCTGGGTACATTAAAATATAATATTATTGATAATTAATTCTGAGAGAATCTGAACTGAAGGATCTTTGCCAAAATACTTAATGTGTCCTCCTTCATGGAAGGAGGAGAAGATCAAGTAAAAGTTCATGGCAGAGTTTGATAAGACTAAGACCCACATGTTTTATCCTCTTATCAATTACCAAATGTTAAAACAGTCTTTTGTAACTAAACAAAAATATTTATAAACTCACAATCTTCAGTGTTTTCTGGAGCTGGGGGTGAAGACTACCATCACTTCTAAAGAAAAGTGTGTGAAAAAACCAATTAGAACTGTGGTTAACTGTGGTTAACTTCTTAACTTAATTAAGAAGTTAAATATGTATTTGTGTTGTCTAGCTAAAGTAAGATGCTCTCCAGCTTCAATTATTTATCTTTGAAAGATTGGAAACTGAAGTATGAGCTTCTCCAAACTTTCTTTTACTTTTATGGTTGCCTTGGCTGCTTTTAAAGTGAAGTGTGAGATGTTTTGTGTGACAGGACATTAATCTGTGTGTGTTAAATCAGGAGACAAGAAGATAGGAAAGGAGTGACCTTGGGTGAGACTTTTCTCAGTGTGGGGCCTTGGTGGGAGAGGCACAGGTTTTGCAGTTTGGTCACTGCCTTTCCTGCAGAACAACCCCTGGCACCTTCCCCTGGGAAGCTGCATTGCATAGTGGAGAAATGCTGCAATTCTGTGCTGTCAGCTTGTGGCAGGTGGGTATCAGGTGGTGAACAAGCGAGCGAGAACACTGTGTTCTGAGGTTTCAAGTATCTTTGATTTGATATAAGAAAAAGGAAAAAGTCCACCTGTGCTTCATGAAGACCAGCTTTTTGGCAGTTCTACAGTTCAGTGTGAATGGACAACTTCCAATAGGAATAGCTGGCCGGTGTGCAAGACAGAGGGGAATACGCCTACAATGACTGGATGGATAACATCTGTTGGCACTTCCAGGTGGTGATGGTCTCTTTCAGTGATGACCATGAATTTGAGAGCATGTGGGGAAAAACACAGTCATATCACAGAATCATCAGAGTTGGAAGGGACCTCTAGAGATCATCTAGTCCAACTCCCCTGCTAGAGCAGGATTGCCCAGAGCACATTACTCAGGACTGCATCCAGGCGGGTCTTGAAAATCTCCAGGGAAGGGGACTCCACAACCTCCCTGGGCAGCCTGTGCCAGTGCTCTGTCACCCGAACCGTAAAGAAGTGTTTCCGTGAATTTGAACGGAACTTCCTGTGTTCTAACTTGTGCCCATTGCCCCTCGTCCTGTCACTGGGAACCATTGAAAAGAGCCTGGCTCCATCCTCCTTCAACCCACCCTTTAGATACTTGTATGCCATAATAAGGTCTCCCCTCAGCCTTCTCTTCTCCAGGCTAAAGAGTCCCAGCTCTCTCAGCCTTTCCTCATAAGGCAGATGCTCCAAGCCCTTAATCATCTTAGTTGCTCTTCGCTGGACTCGCTCCAGCAGTTCCCTGTCCCTCTTGAACTGGGGAGCCCAAAACTGGACACAGTATTCCAGTTGTGGCCTCACCAGTGCAGAGTAGAGGGGGAGAATGACCTCCCTCGACCTACTGGCCACACTCTTCCCTATGCAGCCCAGGATTCCATTGGCCAGTCATGT
Organism: Vanellus vanellus; assembly: GCF_965231255.1. Taxonomy (NCBI): domain Eukaryota; kingdom Metazoa; phylum Chordata; class Aves; order Charadriiformes; family Charadriidae; genus Vanellus; species Vanellus vanellus. The sequence goes on from NC_138913.1 coordinate 15,921,663, forward strand.
TGCTTGTTATATTGAGGAAAGGGGGAGAAAAAAGAATATTTTTTTTCTGCTGCATTGCACATAATGCTGGAAACTTCACTTTTAACAGAAAAGTGGGAATTGCATAAACACAGAACTCATAATCCCACCTTTTGAAGAACACTAACCAGCCCAAGGATCTCATGGTCTTCTGCATAATTAGTGTGAGTTTTCGGGCAAAACTGGGTTTGAATTACCCACTATGTGAAAATCCTCTTTACCCCCTCTCTCAACAAAACCTATGGAAGAGATGGAAAGGTTCAACTGGTTTTTGTTGTTTCTTTTTTTTTCCGTTTTCCTAGTGATAGTTTTATTTTTTTCCTGGTGATAGTGTAGGAGATAGGAAAATGTGAAATTTGTTATCTTATTCATTTGGGATTGAATATACAACTAGTGTTGAACTACATAACTTCTTAGGAATGATGAAACTGAAGTCCAGATCTGACCATGGCACCACTAAATGCTTGCCAGATGTATTTTTATTTTGCTACTTGATTGACTAATCCTGTTCTTAAAAACACTGAGAAGATGCCTCAATAGAAGGAAATATCTTTGCTTTGAGCGCTGAAGTAATACTGGATGAGATTTTGCTCAGATAGTTTTGTGGGTTTTTTAAAGATAATTTATGAACCTCACTGAGTGGAAAAATTGGCTAGATTATATCTGAAAAGACTTTCTTATGACATTTCTAGTCATTCCTGGTGCGAAATAGAAATGAAATGCTATGAACAATGTGTTCCATCCCACATATTTGTGCTAGCAGCAAGTCAAAGGTTTGTGTGTGGAATTTACCCCCTTGATTGAGGAGGGATTAATATAGTAGTTCTGTAGCCCTTGGCCTATAAAAGTGCCTTTTTTTTTTTTTTTTTTTTTTTTTTTTAAAGGGGGGGGGCTCTGCTTGATCACATACTCATGATCACACCCACTTCTTTCTGGCCTGCAAATAATCCTCTCTTCCTCCTCCATTCCTCGGTTCTGGCTCCAAGGCATGCTCATGGAGCCAAGATCCATATTTCACATGGAAAATGAAACGCCATGTGGACCTGATCTGTAGCTACCCTTGCCCCATTTCTTAATCATAAATTTTAATGATGTGTGTGAAAGTGATGTTTTTGAAACTGGTTTCTTCCCTGCCACTTGTGTGAAGTTAGCTTTCTTGTCTATCTGAGCAAGACATAGTTTGAACATCAGCTTATTTGGGATTTTTTGTGCATTTCATGTATGTGTATCCAGTGAAGGACAAAAGATGTATAAAAATCACAAGGACTATGATAAGATCTTAACAACAGATCATTGCGTATGTAAATTGCTGACAAGGGATTAAGTATTCTTGCTGACTTGAGCATCAACATTCAATAAGAAAAAAAAATGAGAAATTATATATATCTTAACAGTTTGACACAGACACTTTGAAATTATTTGTCCAATTTCCCTCTAAAACCACACTACTGAATGTGTAAGGACATCTATTTTTTTTTTGTGTGTGTGTGATTTGGTTCTTCTACAGAGTCAGGAATTAAGCATGGCAATAGAAAATTCTGCATAGTTGCAGAATATGGCATGTTAGCCTCGTGCTAAACTGATTCATGGGTATGGGTGATTGATGTAGGAACCTGTTAAGCCCTTTAAAGAAGTAAAACAAAAAACCAAAAAACAAACAAAAAAAAAAAAAGGAAAAAAGTTGGCATACCTTTTCTTCCTTTAGATTTATAAATCAAAACTCTTTGCAAAGAAACACTACATGAACGTTTATAGTGTCTGGTAAGTGTAATGTAACTTAAGAAGCTTTTGTACACTTTGTATCATGATAGAATGAAGTTCATCTTAATGTTTGCATCTAATAGGTAAGTTCTTATTAAATATGAGTCTCAATCAGAGATGCATCTGTGTACAGGGGCGCCTTCAACTTCTCAAATGCTAGCTTTTCTTACCTCTATTTATTGAAACTAAGGATGTGTTGAGTATATTTTAGGATTATTGTATCCAATAACTGAAGTGAAAAGCTTTGTCTATCAAAGTAGATGATGCTATGTTATAGCCATCTTTTGCTGGACTCGCACACACACACACTACCAGAACAGCCCCACCACACCCATAATATTCCTTAGGAAAAAAAAAAAAAAAGGAATTTTTTAGCCATTTGTTTTTATTATGTTCTTTTATGCTTTCGCAACACCCAGATGGCTGAGCTTTGTAGAAGATAAATCATCTTGCAGACATGCACTCCCCAATAATTTAATTATTTAAATTAATATTAAAATATTAATTTAAAAATACTTGTATTTTTGTACAGTTGTGAAGAGCTTACGTTCTAAAAAAAAATAATAGTGGCATATATATACTGCTGCTCCATTTCAACTGCTTATACGCATTATTCAACATGGTTTTATTTGGTATTTTTAATAGCAAGCACAGCTTTCTTTTCAGAAAACTTGCTGGAGCGAAAAGCTTTTCATCTGTAGAATACCTAAAAAATAAAAGGACAAAAATTGTTTATACAATATTATCAGTGGGGTGAAGGAAGGAAGTTTATGGGAAGGAGAGGTCTGGACTATGTGTATATCTTTATAAATCTATCAAAATGAAAGTAGTAAACAAAGTTACTATATTTGAGCCCTTTGAAATAACTCATTAGGGATTTAGAAAATCTTGAGAAGGGAAAAAGAATTCTCTGTTAGGAATGGATTCCTGGAAGCTGTTTTTCTTTGAAAAAGAGTTTATACCACTGTGGGTGCATTTATTTTTACTTTTGTTTTAAAACAAATAAGGTAAAATGTATATTGATGCTTGAAAAAGCCATTGTGGGAAATTTTACTAGCTGTGAATTATCGCCTTGCTTCATAGCATGATTAACACTTCTAGCTGTAGACTAATTAAAATGCCAGTCAGCTGAAAAGAAGCAAAATACCATCTTTATTTGATTTCCCAGTGTGGATGGCTAAATGATGGGACACATGACACCCGGGGCTCGGCACAACTGGATTGTGCAGCCTCCCCACAACTTCAGAGACACTCGTACTTGGAGGATGGCCTGTCTCTGATGGGTTGGTCTGTGCCGAGTTGCATCTTGCACTAAAAAACCCCACAAGACTGGGGGATAGAGGAGCTGTACAAAGATCTGTACTGGCTTAGAAGGCTTTAACCATGTGTTTTGTGCATGAAATTGGATACTATCACTTGGCAGAGTAAACTATTGCTAGTATTTTCCCACTGGGCCCAAACTGTAGAGATTTGAAAATACTGGGAAGAAAAGCCCATTGATTAAATAAACATTTTTAATTTTTCTTTTCTTTTTTTTAGTGAATAAAATTTAGGTTGTGGTCTGAATACAAGATTGTGTTATTTCAAACAGAAAAAAATATTTTGGTAACTTCATGACATTAGATTGCCAAAATGAGTTTTTTCTTAAAACAGTTCCTGATATTTTTTTATCTTCTGAAACTGATTATTACTCAAGCTGGTTATTCTTAAAGATTTTTATAAGGTCATATATTGTGATACTATCTATCCATTCCCTGTTTTCACTGATCATGTAAATGAAAAGATCCGAGTACTGGCTTCTCTGATTGAAGCCCTGTTGACTTCAATGGGAGCAGAACCGGGCCTCAGGTGTTCACAGGGTTTTTTAAAGTCAGACACTGGGATGCTGGGCAGATTTTATTGCTGTTGAGAGATGCAATGTTCTTTGTTATTCTTAGCCTCTGACCATTGCTAAAACTGAGTCTTGCCCACAGTTGTCTGTTGTTTATCCTTTGAGTTGTGAAGTCTGCTATGCCTCTAGGGTACCATGTAACGGCTGGTACCGTTATGGGACTTTTGTCTTTGTGTGAATGTCCCATTCTGGTCTTGAGGACCATTTTGAGATTGCATGTCTGGGCATATTAGATTTTCATTCTGTAGCATGATGTACACATAGTCTTCTAAAAAGTAATTTATAACACAAAGAAGAATTTTGGTCTTGAACAAACCTTTTCCTGTTAAAAGCATGTCTTCAATCTTATGGCACTGTTATAATTCGGATCAAGTAATTACGTTACCACTTTTGCTTTCATTACTTCCTTTAGGTCTAGAGCTGAGCTCATCACATAGAGTAACACTTCTACTTAACTGACTCATAACATAATTAATTTTTAATACCTTTGTATTAAAAAACTAGCTATTACCAGAGACAGAAAGAAATTGTATCTGTTGTGGTAAATGAAAAGATGTGAGTGCTGGCTTCTCTGATTGAAGTTCTGTTGACTCTCTGTAGTGGTGCTGTGATTTCTGATAGTGTGACACTATTCCATGTAATGCTGACGAAGTATTGTGGTTTCTTAGTATTATTTTGCAAACAGGATGCTCTTGGATGAAGAAGAACACAGATTTTGTAGAGTCTAGACTTGCCCTTTTCCTGGTAGTGATCCATAGCACTGAACTGTTCCTCCTGAAGTTTGTTGTGTACATAGCTATGAGTGAACATCTTTCAAATGGGTACTTGATACAGGAAAAGTAGTAAGCTAGGTTGCGTTATGTTTTCTTAATACTTAGGTAAAAATGAACATAACTTGGCAGAAAAGCTGCCTTCTTGAAACAGGGATATCTATCAGTTTCATGATTCATCCACACACCCTCCTCCACAAATACCAAGGAGACACATCTTTTGGTGTCCTCATCTTAAAGTTATACAAGTCACTGTGATTGGCTGTCATTATCTTATAACTTGCTTTCTTTTGAAATAATATTTATGACTTGAAAAACAAAATAACAAATTCTATATGCCTATCTATTTCACGTTTCCAAATGTCAGCATAGTGGTCCAGTATTAGAAGTAGGTTGTTTGTGTAAAATGTGACCAGTTTAGGACATTATTATTTGATGCACTTAATTTCATAAGTGCATCAAAATGACCATATAGAATCAACCTAGTGTCTGTCTAGTGATGATTTGTTGCCTCTGTGCCCAGGAGTGTGGCCAGGTGACTGGCAGCTTCTGGCTCTCTGGTTTAGATGCTTCATTATCAAAGTGAGCAATGAAACTGTTCCCTTACAATATGCAGCTCAGACAGGGTACCGCTTAAAAATTTGCCATCAGTAACAGAGTTGCATAACTTCAACTGATTTTCATCCGAGAAAAATATTAACAAAACAAGACCTGGATAAATAATGACTGTATGTAATCAGATATAAGCATTAATGAACAATCTACACTTTCATTCATTATTGTTATTACTAGAGAAGTTGGACAGAAATTTGCACAGGACTGCATAAGTTGGGCATGTTTGGGATTTAAATAGCCTTTGTTCGTCCTATTGATGTTAAATAGTCCTTGTTTCAAAATTTATGTGGTCATCACTGACTTTCTGGGAAGACTGCATCTCTGTGCCAAGGTTATAATTCAGACTTATCCAATGCTTAAATGAATTGAGGCAAATGAAAATAGTAACACAGGAAAATTAAGGATCATATTTCAATCAGAATTTCAAGAACTTTTTTTTTTTTAAATTGTGTTCAATATTAACAAGATTAAAGCTTTTGAGTGTTTGACTTGTGGAAGCATATTTCGATATTTTTCTATAACTCTTCAAATGTATCATTTTGCCTCCGTGAGCAAGCGGTATGATGGAAATATCTGTTTTTATTTGTAATTATTAATGTGCTTTAGGCTTATGCTTCTTTTTATTATAAAGTACACTCAGACATATTGGGGTTTACTGGACTCTGCTGTGCTAAAAAATTGGAGACAGTTGTGCTATTTGGGTGTAGGTGAAGTGGTTATTTAATTGCACTGTAGTAATAGATGTTTACTATAGCTTGTAGCTATATAAAAACAGAACTGAATTGTGCAATGACATAGACAATTGTATCCATCTTAACTGTAGTTTTCATGTGACAAAAGGGAAGAATAAACACACCCGATGTTTAAGTTGGATTAGAAGGCAGAATGAGTTGTGAATTAATACTTTTCTACGAAGGGCTTAGTTGACTTAGAAAGCAATTAAGCCTCATGATTATTCCAGTAAACTTCATGGAAGATGATGTGTTAGGTGGGGTACAAGTGGTTGTGTGGCCTTTACTCTTTTTTGATGCAAATACAGAATTATTTTGTGACTCAACCAGTTCCCTGGGCAGCCTGTTCCAATGCTTGACAAACCTTCCAGTGAAGAAATTTTTCATAATATCCATCCTAAACCTTCCCTTATGCAACTTGAGGCCATTTCCTGTTGTTTTGTCACTTGTTACTTGGGAGAGGAGACCAACCCCCACCTCTCTACAACCTCCTTTCAGGTCTTTGTAGAAAACAATAAGGTCTCCCCTCAGTCTCCTTTTCTGCAGGCTAAACAACCCCAGTTTCCTCAGCTTCTCCTCATAAAACTTGTGCTCTAGACCCTTCACCAGCTTTGTTGCCCTTCTGTGGGCATGCTCCAGCACCTCAGTGTTTATGATTCTATGACTTCTGATCAGTGGGATTCGAGTAATTAACAAATACTAGAATACTGCAAATGTTTCTGGGGTCAACATCTTCAATAGATGTGAAGAACTGGACAATGTCTGCAGAACAGCTAGAAAGGAAGATTTTGGGGCTAGAGAAATGTTATTGTGTTGAGAGGTATCAGAGTAAATCCAAGTTTTTTAAAGGACAACAATGTAAAGCGGTGAGTTTTTCGTAGAAACATAAAAGCAACATTAAAAGACTCTTTAAATCACATGGGGAAATTCAGAACGATGCTTGGGAGCTGGATCCTGAAAAATTCAACTGAGAATAAAGGAACAAATGAGAACACTGGGGTTTTCATAGAAACCAGCAATAGTGAGAATGGTAGACTCTTGCTTTATGTCTTCAGACAGTATGTGTTTGCTTTGTAGCAACGAACACAAACTGTAGCAGGACAATAGGATAAGACATTATTACCTATAGGTAATTTCTATGAATCAAAGGTATAGAAAAGCTGAGAATCAGGCCTAGTGATTTTGGTAACTACTGTAAATTTATATTGGCTTAAATTAAATGAAGACATGTCACGTGTAATTGGAGAATCAATCCTTCACTCTCAAGCATATATATTCTTAAACAGATTAAACCAAAGAATGTATTTTTGAGTATTAATTAGCACAATATAAATAATAGCTGGCAGAGCAGTCTGGCAGGAAAAGAGGCAATATTTTTCAATTCTTTAAACAGTCCAGTAAAAGGAATTCTGTTTCTCTGAGGAGTTCTTGTAGTAAATCATTACAAACAATAAACAGCTCTTTTTCTCTATATAGTTGAATAGTTAAGTATTACTTAGAGGGAGACTTTAAAGGGCTCCAAGCTCTTATGTTACATCTGCTTAGGAGTACAGATGTAGGGCTAAGGGAAGCACAGTGTCACAGAGAGCCTCTGGGGGCTACATTGCCAGAGAAGATTGATGGGAATTTGTTACTACATGTTACTAAGAATAAGCAGTTAGTAACTAGTAGGAAGTATCTCCCTAGGGATGCAGATAACTTCCGTCGCCTGTGGATCAGGGCTTTTTCCTCCGTATTTAATTTGAGTAGATGTGCTTGTAAGAGGTACATATGTACCCTGGCAATTAAGTAGAAGAGAGTGGGCTATTTGGAAGAGAACACTGTGCTTTTATTCTTATCGGATGGAAAACCTCTATCTGTAACATTGCACCAAACCCAAGAGGGCCTTCAGAAAGGCATTTTTGTGAGTTTTTGCACAAGTGTGCAGCATGACTGCTGTTTTGTTGCAAAGGAAAGGCAAGTCTGTACGATGAAATTAAGACTTGTTTTCACAGATGTGAGTTTGGGAATGTTTTTTCTGTCAGGTGACATAACTGAGGTAGAAGCAGTGAGATGCTGATTCACCCCTTTATAGTAAGAGACTCCGCTCTTAGCTGATTGTATGTGGAAACGGAGCGACTTTGTACTTGTTGAAGGTTACAAAGGAAAAAACTGGTGAGAGCAGAATCATTCATTTTTAAAGATGAACGATACCAGTGAGATAAGGGAAAAAAGGAAGAGAGCAAACTTTGGAAGTACTTAAGACCCTAGAGAATTGGACTGTGACCTTTTATATAAATATGAGTATGATTTGTGAAGAGAATCTTGAGTAAAGTATTTCCTTCCCTTTTCAATTATTTCAATTAATCTACAAGAATATGCCGTGCTTTAAAACGATAGTTTGGCTAAGAAATGCTGAGGAGCTCAGACTTCAGGCTGAAAAGAGGCCAGGTTTGGGGGAGTACGAGTAGAACTGGAACCTGTGGCAGAAATGCACATCATGCTGCTTGCTTGAGCACACCTGTAAAGACAGTGAATTATCAGGGTAGGAACAAAATCCTTCAGCAGAAGTTGCCAAGTCTGACGTCCATTGTGTGTTGATAAGGGGGAAAGTATTCATTCCTGCAGCAAAATTGAGTCTGTAGGAAGCATAAAAACCTTCAAGGTGCTTTCTCCTGTAAGGACTAACAGGGGAAAAGAGGAGAAGCCATCAAGGGGTTCTTTACTCTCACAGGAGGAAACAGGTTTTGGTAAGATCATTCCTATTTTATTTTCCTCATGTTACTTCTCTTGGTGTGGGGTTGTTTTGACGATGATGACTGAAGATTCAGAATATCAAACTGAATCTGAATTATCAGTTATGTGATAGAAACCTTGCAACCTACCTTAAACCCTTGATTGAAAGGCTGAAAGGGGTACTTCCCCAGCTTTAAATGGTTAGTAGTTCCTGTTGCTTGACTCACTGTTTGTCTCATTTCAGCTATTCCAATCACCCACAACATGAAATACCTTCAACATGTAATAAACAGGTGATTAGGGGACTGGAACATCTTTCTTATGAGGAAAGGCAGAGGGACTTGGATCTCTCTAGTCCAGAGAAAAGAAGACTGAGGCGGGGATCTTATCAATGCTTAGAAAAACTTAAAGGGAGGGTTCCAGGAGGATGCGACCAGTCTTTTTTCAGTGGTGCCCAGTGATAAGACAAGAGGTAACGGGCATGAACTTGAACATAGGAAGTTCCATCTTAACATGAGGAGGAACTTCTTTACTTTGAGGGTGGCAGGGCACTGGAACGGGCTGCCTAGAGAGGTGGTGAAGTCTCTGACTCTGGAGACATTCAAAACTCGCCTGGATGCCAGCCTGTGCAGCCTGCTGTAGGTGAACATGCTTTGGCTGGGGGATTGGACTAAATGATCTCCAGAGGTCCCTCCCAACCCCTATCATTCTGTGATTCTGTAACTGGAACAGCAAGAGAAGACAGAAAATATAAGACTCACATTATGTATTTTAATAATATATAGCTTCCGGAGGGCTCCTGATCTGTCATAGCTGGAACATGCCATTATCAGAATTGCAACGAAATACATAATTTCTGTAAATACAACATAGAATCATCAATTGCAATTCTCAGTGTAGACTCCTTGTCTCAATATCTTTACACTGAGGTTATTGTTAGGCTGAAGTTGCCAGAAGTCTTTATTTTCTTATTTGTAACATTCTCATCATTGTCACTCTAGAAACATCATAGTGTGGGTTTTCTTAAGTGTGTTCACGCATGCTTTTCTTTATATTCAGGTTACAATGTTGTCAGATTGTGAATACTTTAAATCTTGGCATATCACAATGTCTGTTTTGAAAGACAATTCCTTTTGGAGAGAGAGAGAGAGAGAGACTCAAATCCAGCATTGTGGAGCACATGGGTTTGTGGCCTCAGCCATTTACTTTAAAGGACTGCATGTAGCCTGATCAGGGATCCCTTCTTGAAGATCAGGGATTTAGTTTCCAAAATGCCTGTATAAGTAAGAGAAGGCCTTAAGCTAAATCATGAAATTATTTCAAAGCCAAATTCCCCATTAACATGGTTGTTCTTTATTTGCTTTTACAGTTAGCTCTTTGCTCTGAGTAAATGAATGTGTACATTTTTGTAGGAAAGCTTTCAGAACTGTTTTATGTAGCATTATTCCTGCTGTCTAACAATAATTATTCATGGTCCTCTATCCCAAGTACTATGTTGAGTAAAAAAGGCGCAAAATGTTCCTTCCCTTTAAAGGATTGTGTTTGCATAGTCTTGTTTTAAGTAGCTTTAGCTTTGTATTCATCAGAGCTCCATAAAAGTAATGGGAATTCATGTTTTTGTAAGGCCAATCCACAAACCTGCTACTTCTGCCAAAATCAGAGAAAAGTATTTATGTGCTCTAGAGACATAAATGGTTATCACAAATAGGTAGTAAGAAACAGTTCAGCATTTGCATTAATTTCAGTTCCTTTTCAAAATTTCGAGAGATGGAGAGAAATAACATTACTCATCTTTTTTTTTTTTTTTTTTTTTTTTTAACTGTATTACAGATTTTTCACAGGGACTACAAAATGTGATGAGGTAAACTTTCTGAAATTAAATTCTTGTCATGATGCATCTTGCCCTTGAACAGTTTAATAAAAGCAAAAATATCTACTAATCAATGTGAAAAGCAGCAGTCGTGCCATGAAATAACTTATGACAAAATTTAAAATACATGGTTGGTATATGTTCTGATATGGATTTGGTATTTCCAAGAGAAACTTGGAGTTTCTCTTAGGAGTAATTTAGTTACTTCTAAATATGCTAGCAGTGAAATTAAATGCCTGCACTGAATGAAGTTAAAAGTAAAGTTTTTGGGTGTGAAAGGAGAGTTACTGGATTACTTAAACTTCTATGTGCAATTTTTCTATGGAAATGATTTGGACCTTTAGCTTTAAAACTCCAAAGAAAAATAAAAACTTGTGGTATAGAACAGGTAATTAATAGTTGCCTGTAACACTGAGTCTGTTCAATCTGTGTAATTAGAGCAAATCGGGCAGAAACACTATTATCGGCTGTTAAATGCTATTGTATTTCTTCATTTCTTTTTTTTCCACTTGAGATGAGACATGACACCTTAATTGAATACATCTCTATGTTGGTGTCAAATTTTAAAGCATATACAAGCATGTCTTCCTCTTACCGAATCATGGTGAACGGTTCTAAAGTAGCTGACACCATCTTACAGTGACTGAAAAGTATACAGACTGTGCTGCTCAATGTATGAATCAACATTAGATAGTTACAGGTTAAGGTCACTGGTGGTCAGTATCCTTGTGATACCACCATTGATCAGGCTTTTTCTCTAGGTTTGTTAGCAGCTCTTGGTATTATTGAATATCAAATATTCATGGTGTTATGGATGTGCCGGTGGATCTCAGTTGGGAGAAATGGAGTGCAGTGGTCAATCCTTCTTCACAGGCAGGCGCTTGAGGATGCTGGTGACCTGCGTAATTAGATATGAGCTGTGTTACACACAGTCTCCTTTTCTTTTATCCTGGTCAGTCTGTGAGGCAGCAAGGGTGAGGGATGGAGAGAGAAGAGGGTTGGGCTGCAGTGTTGCAAATGACATGAAATTGTACAGATGCATGAAAATATCCTTGTTCGGAAGACATGGCAAGGGGCTCAAATTTGGTCCACAGAAGATGGTGAAGAGGATAGTATACTAGGTTACTATACCATATCCGTGATATCTCATTAGAAACAAATAATTAAAAATTTCTACCTTCAGTCTGAATATGTTTTCCCTCTTTAGAATACTTGTATCGGTAATTATATATATTACATTATAATGCAAGTCATCTTTAGCATCATTGATTTTTACATCAAGACTGCTCACTTCTACCAGAATAGACTCTAAACTGGCACCACTTTTTTGTGTTTTGTTTTTTCAAACTCCTCTTTTTTTTTTTTTTATGAAAGATCATATGAAAATTCACATTCAGTGTCTTGCAATGTGTTGATTTCTATGCTCAAGGGTATTTGCTGTATGTTATTTTAGTCTAGTGCTGGATTTTCCCACAGCAGCAAAATCCTTATGTGTCTAAATTATAACATCTAATGACTTTCAGGATTTTCCTGTTTGCAGTGGTCAATTGCCATGACAGCAGCATTGAGCAGATGATAAAATGTGAGTGTATGCCTCTGGGATACTCTTTGAGCTATCAGGTCAGAGCTGAAGACTAGCTCCAGTTCAGAGCTCTTGTCTTCTCTTTATCAAGCTTAAAAATCTAACCTGCTTACATAAATGTTTAATATCAAGAGAGTGTGTGTAAGCAGGGAATGCATTCAGGAAAGAATAAGCTTCAGAGAGTTAGAGTTTCTTCCATCAATATCAGAAAAATCATTGGAGAAAAGGGGAACACCTTTGCCTTCCTTAAGGTGGTTGGAAAAGCAATACACATACTCATTGTCTGCCAAAAAAGACACAAAAAAAAAAGCTGTTCGGGGTTATTTTGTTGTGGGTTTCGTTTTTATTTATTTATTTTAAACCAACTCTCTAAAACCAGATAATGACAAAAAGGAATTGAAATTTAAGTAGATCAATACAGCAATCATCGAAAGGAAAGGTAACCACTGTAGGGATTTGCCAACACGTGTCTAGTTAGAAATATTCTTTGTAAGCTGATTCTGGAAATCAAGGGAAAGGCTAGAGGAAAAACTGAAAGGGTATGAGCTATGAATGTTCGTGGGTCTGTCCTACTTGGACTATATGTACTACCTTCCAAATCTATGATGTTATCTTCCACCATTGCAGAAAGGCTAAAACTAAATTGATAAACTAAATTGTTCAAAACACAAGGTGGTTTCAGCAGCAAAGACGAATAAATACACCCACTGTCAGCTTCTTTCCATGGTTTGTGGGAGAGAGAAAACGTCTTGCGGCAGCAGCTCCCAAGTTTGAGAATTACATGGAAAAATCCTCAGAAATTAGGGGAAACAAACATGTGTTGGTTGTGCTGTGTGAAGATAAGGTGGAAAATTTGGAGGAATAGGAGTATGCCATCCTATTTTTGTGAGGTTCCTCAAGACCCCTCACTGGCTTGATTTTTCAGACAGAACACTGCATGCTTCTGCATTACAGTATTTCAGAGTAGCCTTCCCTTCTCCAAAGAGCTGCAGGGCCTTAGAGAGAAGCAGTAGTTTCTCTTTGAAATACTGCCAGTAGAGAAATGCTATTGGTATCCCCTCAAAGAGAGACAAATTCCTCTTCAAGCCTAGCTATGCTATTCCTCAGCAATGATAGAAGAGAAGACTTTGAAAATAGCTGACATTACCTGCAGAGGTCTTGCTCGCCAGGTTATAAGGGTCTTTGTTAGTTGCAGAGTGGCAAAGCCTGCACTAGAAATACCACCACCAAAGATCAGAGTCATGTTGTGTTAACTGATGCTGAAATAGGCTCTGCTTCAGAGCTTTCTACTAGAGATGTTTGGGTTTTTTCCCAGTCCTGTGGAGACAGTTTGGGTATATCTGTTCCTGACCTTCACTACCTAGCAATGTAAATAGCATTGCCTGGGTATGTACTCCTGGCACAATTCAGTTTCTCTTATTGAATGTTAGCGTGCAGTTATAGGTATTTATTTAAACTCAAAACAGGCAATGAAACGTTTTTCATCCTTAAATCACTTCTAAGATCCTGAACTATGACTATGCCCGTGTATCTTTCAAATGAGTAATAATAGATATTAATCTTGGCGGAAAAAATACTTTCACCCCAGATCCTACGAATGTTCTAAATAGGATCTTTAAAGCTATTGTGACATCTGAGGAGAATTCTGGTCATTGACTTTCTGAATTTGCTGTCACACATACTCATTAACTTTGATTTATATCTTTAAGCCAGAGGACATTCAGGGTATTGACATTTTTTTTTTCTTAGAGGAAAAAGCTACTAAAGAACCTAAATGAAAATAATTTAAGGTTTTTTTTTTCTTCTTTGCCTATTTCTAGAATGAGTATGAATCTGTCATGTGTAATGATGAACTACCAGCAATTAGCAGTTACTCGCTGTTACAGTTTGAGGACTACTGAGTCCCACTCAGGGTCCAATTGTGATATGTCTGCTTCGATCTGTAACTAAGAGGAGCTTCCTCAGCACAGCCTTACATCTAATCATAAGATTACTTACTATAAAGTGTTACAAAGAGCAAAGGGAATGTGGCATAAAAGGAGAGTTACAATGTGGTATTTTGGTACTTCTTTCCAATCTGGATGCGCTCACACACATTTTCCTTAATTTGAGGTTTTTCTTCTAACACATTGTTACTACCAAGTTACTATTCACCAAATTTACTGGGGAAGAATGCAGCATACAGTTCGTGTTTCTTTTCCTTATTGTTTTGCTTGGTGGAGAGCTGCTTCTCAACTTTTCATGTCTATTCTTCAAGCCATACCAAGATGAATGTATAGGGGAAGATGATCAGCTCTGTGCTGGAGCTCACACCAGGATCCTATAATCTTTTTGAAATTCCCTTCTTAATCTGATTTGCTAGTGATGAGAGTGCATGGAAGTTGGGGCTCAGTGATTGCATAACTTCTGTAGTTTAGTAGAATGGTTACTTTGCCCAATTGCTCTGGCAGTGGCTTTCTTGCTTCTGCCACTTTCTACTCTTGGAGAGAAAGCTCCTTGAATGAGCCATTAATTATTATGGTGTTCTGCACAGAGCCCTCCTGGTTTTGTTGTATGTTGAGGTCTATAATCTTGTTTTTTATATTTTTGGTAAAGAGTGTTTGGTAGTTGAGCATAAAAACAACCACAGTGGAAATGAGTTTGCTCTCTGTGTTCCCTTATTTTCTTCTTATTATGAAAAGCTTCTGTCTTTCCTTTCCTAATTCTGTGAAAGAAACTTTAAAAAACATATTTATTTTTTTTTAGTTGAAACTAAAGATATCATTGCTTATTTAACATATCTTCTGGGGATATAACAGGTCATTAGGAAGTAGGAGGGTATTTTTGGACATTGTTTTTTTTCTATCAATGCTGGCCAACAAAACAAGCTTGTAAATATTTTGGTCCATTTTGAGAATTCATCTTTTTTGTGTGTGTACAGTTTGGGTTTTCTGTTGGGTTTGGTTTGTTGCTTGGGGTTTTTTGTTAGAACACAGAACCAATCTTGTAAATACTATTTGAATCTGATAGTTCTATATTTTTTCATTTTCTTTTTTTACATTTCAGGCAGATATCCATCAAAAGAAGCATGACAGTGGGTCTGGGTTTTTTCCTGTCTGTATAATTCTTTGCAAGCTGTATTGTGTAATGAGTCTTTAAGCAGAACTCCCCTCAGAATTAATGGGGTAGTCTACTTAAAATCAATGTCAAAGGATAGTCCTATGTATTTGCATACCTTAATTATATAATTGAATTGTGCATCTTAATTATTACATGATTACATGCCTTTAAATGTGTAATTACAACTACTTATGCTAACTGCATGACCAAAAGCATGAAATTAGGGTGTGTAATTACAGTATATACAGTAGTTGAACAACTGTGATTTAGCTTTTTGTATACTAAATATAACTTTAAAATAAATAATAAATTCCACACTTTGCATAATATTCTCTCCAAAGATTATTATCAGGAAGCTGGTAACAACAAAGCCAACAAATGCTTCATTTTTGTTTATTTGGGACACACGTGTCTTGACTTTTGTACTGCATACCCTGCCAAGGCAAAAAATCATACCTGCCATAAGACAATGACTCCAAAGAGTGATCTTAAATAAAGTAGTCGTGCAAAATTAAAAATAACTCTTTCACGATCTTCACCTATAGTATAATTTTTTTTAACCTGTTTCATGAAACTTATATATATATCGGGCATACGTTCTGATGCTGAAAGTCAGGGTTGCTGGGATCATATGGAACGACAGTAACATCAAGCCAAAATGAGTCATCTGCTTTAAGCAGAGCTGAAATGCATTGTGCAGATCAAATAAAGGCAGTATTTCCTATGGTATACTTTAAGTAGCGGCTAAGTTAAAGAAATCCACTTAAACCTGTCTTTCATTGCACAGTCACACCAGCATAACGTGACTTATCTGCCCTGATTATTCAGAGATGCGGGAGGTCATGACTGACAATTCCTTCAAGCAGCTAGTGACTGTACATATTACCCCAAATTACCATGGTGAATTAATAGATGACCTTGGGGAGAGGAGGAAGGAATAAGGAATTCCACTTGAAAACCTTTTCCTACGTGGAAGCTGTTTGTCACCCTGGGTTTTGTTTCAGACAGGTTTTAATTTGTAAGAAACCTTGTAACTTCTTACTCCATCCTCTGTCTTCCCCACTTCACAGTGAGATACCAGTGCATTCACAGCTCTACATCTGCAGAAAGTGCCCTACAGGCTGGGATTTTCCCACCGTGAAACGGGTTGTAGTTGTAGAAGAGTTTTGTCCAGTGATTTTTTTTTTTTGTAGGGGAAGCTCAGGGTTGAAGTCCACCCTGGCTACCTGTCTGATCTATTGCAAGATGGCTGTCTGATCCTTCAGCTTAGCTTTACAAGTATTGTAAGATGAAGGTATAGATGATGTTCTACTACTATAGTGTCTGGAGAAAGAGAGAGGTAGAGGAAATGGTGGGTTTTTTGCGGACTGATCAACTTTGCTGTTCCTGGCATTTTTCTGGGGAGTTTATATAAACAGTAAGCTTTTTTAAAGAGGTTTTCTCCAAATATGGAGTCTCTTCTGGAGTACAAACTTGTTGTTATCTTGAGCAAATTGATTTTTTTCTTTGCCTCAATTTTTGATGTGCACGAAGATATCATATGCTTTTCTGTAATGCAGACGTGTAAGGGCACTGGAGATTGCATGGCCTCAGTAGGAGCTCTGTGAATACCTTTTATAGGTAGGGATGAAATAGGGGAGATTGCTAAGGGAGAAACAAGTGTTCCTTCTCTTTCTTCACACAATCGGAGGCAGCTGCTGTTCCTGTATGAAGCAGTAATAGATTGTTGTATTCTCTCTTCAGGCAGCTGCCACCAGCCTTACCTCCTGCTGTTGACCAAGAGAGCCACTCACAGCAGGGACAGGCCTTCCCAAGGAGAAAGGGACAGGTCTGGAGCCCCCAAATGGCAAAAATCAGTTTAACAAAAAAGACCAAGATTGGTCATTTATTCACCAGGACCATCACTTTGCTGCAAAGAAAAGGTCAGCAGGAAAGTGGTGCCTGCTGTGCTTTAGATCTGAAATGTTCCTTCATTTCTCAGCCCTGTGTGAGTGGATCTATTTGTGTCTGCTGTCTTCTGATCGTGAGAATTGTATGTTAAAAGTTATATAACACATTTCCTGTTTTTGTTCAAAACCAAGATGATAACTGAGTAGCAAACGGTAGAGCCACTCCAAATCCCACATCTTCAGAATGTATTAGTGATGTGGCTTAGATATCATGACAATAATGGTGAGGTTGTATATCAAAATGGTTGCAGAGCTGATTGTGCCATATTCAATAAGATGATTGCTTAACTTCAAATATAGCTGCAGGTTAAAAGATCTTTGGGTTGAAGATTCCCTTTTTTTTTTCCTCATTGTTGTCCTGAGAGCAGTTGTTTGCAGAGATTTTGTGACCGAAGTAGGAGCTGTTTCTTAAGTCACCTATTGTAAGTCATTGGTGACCTCGGGGAAAGGTAAGCATGTGATTTCTGAAAGAGCTCAAAACCGGCTTCAGACAGTACTTCTGTGTTTACTATGCCATTATTTTAGAGTCAGGAAAACAAAAGCACAGGCAGCAGGAATGTGAAAGGTATCATAGGGAGTTAAGATTAGTAATTCCTCAGACTTGCTGAATTTTCCATGGGGTTTTGTCTAAGAAAGACTTCCAGTTTTTATTAAAAACCGTTCTTGTTTTAAGTTGACAAATGTAAGGCCATATTGGTGTGTTTTCTGTTTAAAGAAACCCAGGTTGCCTAATCCTCTCCAAACTTTAAAAGAAAAATGCTCTGTGTGGATTAGTGACCACATATGAGAGTCTTCTGATATAGTTGAAATTTTTGCAACAAATCCAGGGGCTTGCAAAGGGATGTCAGTATTAAAAAAGAAACTGTTCTATAACTTACAGACTCTTCACAATTTCACGGATTCGATAATACACTCTACACATTCAGGAGCTTGTTCTACTTTGGTCATATTCTGTGTTCTAAAAACACTTGCACATGAGAATACGCGATCACAATTTATTGACAAACATGCACAGAAGCTTTTTCATCCTTCTGTGGTATTTGTGTAAATGTTTCCATGGTGATATTTAAATCTTCTGTCTATCATTATTATTCCTGTCATTCTTATGTTTACAAATAACAATTAAACACTTTGTGGAGAATATGCTACAGTCTCCTGGCATAGGATTCTTCATTCTGCGTGGCTTACAAGATGGTTTACGTACTTGATGCATAAAAAACCCCACTGAAACGTAGCTGTCTTAAGCTTGTAATAGAATCTCTGCTTCATTTACACTGACTGTAGCTTTGTAGGAGAACACAAGGTCCTTTTCTGTCCTCAGTGAAGCTGGCTTGTGACTAAGATTATAAAATATGAAGAAGCTTTACATAGAAGTTAAGAAAGAAACGAAAATAAGAGCAAAGAAGCCAAAGAACAAGACTGGCAAAATGTTCTTGCCACATGCTAAGCTTTGTAGGAGGTATCTGAGGGGATTAAGACACTTCTAATTGCTTGATACTGGAAATCTCCATCTCAGGTTTATAAAAAGAAGAGAAGATTTGGAAATTTTTATAACATTGAATTTCTCCATTAATTAGGATGTGAGCCATGTGGTCCAGTAGTTAAAGCCAAGGGCTTGGCAATAAGAAGATCATGGTGTTCTAATTATGCAGTTTGGATAATTTTCCATTGTCTTTATTTTTTGTTTATTTTATTCACATGTGTGCAGCGGATGCTTTAAAATGTGAAAATCTAATTTAAAACTTTGAGCTACCTATAATTTTACATGAAACCTCTGTATGTAAAGCTTATGTAAATTTTCTTCTTTTGTATTTTTCATTCTCCTTTTCTTTCCTGCACCTGCTCAGGTGTTTCAATAATAACATGCATACAGAGGTTTCTGTTCTCAACCTGCTGAACAGAGCTGATCTTCATCTACACACAGGAAGAAATGTTCTTTGCTCTCGTGGTTCTGAAACTCCCAATAGCCTGTTTCTGGCAGGGTTCCTTTGGAGAACTCTACTTTCCTTGCACGTTGTAGTCTGAGTATCTACACCAGTATTATCAGGAAGGGAAGACTTTGGCATACTGCCTTGAATCTGAAGACTGTGCAGTCTGTACCTAGTCCATATCTTGGTGTACTCCCTCAGCCCTATGTATCTGTTCTTTTCCACTGTACTTGGGGATAGGGATAATATAAGCTCCCCACTGTCATAGCTGGCCAGAAGGTAAAAGGGAAGCAACTGTTTAGATGACTATTTTCATGACCTTCCACAGATTCAGAAGTTCAATGTCTTCTATCTCTGCGTATTGCAGGTGGCCCTCCTGAGCTGTATTGAATTCTTAGAGCTGCAGCCCCAAGAATGTTGTGCATCTTGTTAGGATAAAGTGTAAAGTTTACTCTGCTGTCTTTCTGTTGAGAGATTAATTGATAGTAATGAGCACAGAATTACGCTTATACTAACCTGCTCTCTGTGGTCTTGAACCTTGATCATTTTTTGCACGTGTGAACTTTTCTTTTCCAATATGAGGGAGGACTGGGGAAGAGGACTTGTCTTTTTCCTGTTTTGAGAGAGCCTCCTGTTTGTGAAGATCCTTCATGGAAATTAAAATTGATAATAATTTCTGCTCTGGCTCACAGGGGAGAACTTTGCCTGAATTCAGTGACACTTTAGTTTCTTTGTTCAGGGTGTACTGATGAACACAGTGGGAGGTGTGAATCAAGGGCAGCCAGAAGAAGAGGTGGAATAGACCAAAGTAATTTAAAAGTGTAAGTACTATGCTTGGCATCGAGAATTGTGTAAGGACATTAATTATTATTATTATCATCAAATAATACAGGTCAAATAATAGGTCAGAGAAGCGATATGACCACAGATACTCCGTACAGAGTGCTACAGTTAGCTGGCTCTAAGAACACAAAGTACTGTTCCAATTAATTGAGAGAATAGCTTGATACTTCACAGGTTGGAGCGCCAGATCATTCTAAAGCAGTGATTATCTTCCCAGCTACAAAGTGTGTTTAATTTCAAACTTAATTGTATCCACATTTCCGTTTCTAATTAATCCAGATATAGAAATGCTATAGTAACCGAACAGCGTGTTCTTTGAGGAAATAAAACATGGCACAATCCCGTGGCACCAGAGTAATCTGATTAAAGAGATGTTTATGTAACACAGGTCTTTAAAAGTTAACTAATTTCTCATATGCTTACTATTCTTGTGATGTACTTTAATTTTAAAGGAGATGAGAAATGTTCATCTTGCTCATTTTATGCTTTGGGATTTCCACTGTCTCTAGTTTGTCATGGAATTTATGGAGGTGATTGAAAAGGTACTCAGATGCTTGGTAGCATACGCTTTTGAGCAGGGCAAGAATCCAATTTTTAGTAGGAAATTTTCACCACTAGTATCTGCATGAGGGATTAGATGCATTCATCCTCTTACAGTTAACAAGGCGTACGTCTAATCTATAGCATGCATTTCTGAGAGGGTTCCTGCTGGTGGCCAGTGTTCACAAGAGGGTCAGAATGGTCTGCAAAGGACTAGGGACTAGTTTTTTCACCTGTGATTTTGCATGTACTGAGCTAAAGGGCTGTGAGTGCTCCAAGGCAGTGCAAAGATTTCTGTGTATCTGAACTGCACTGAAAACCAAGGATTTAACAGTGCTGTCTGTGACTGATCCCTGTTACTGGTATGTCAATTTTGTTGCTGCTGTGAGAATATATAAGCCTAGAAAATTCAAAACCTGGGAGAAATGCATGGTTGAAATAGCTCTGAATATTTCTTTTCATCTGAAAGAAAACTTTTTGTAACAAGCAACTTGGATTGCTTTGTTTTGTTCTGTTTTTTTTTATCTAAAAGTGCTGCACATGCACTGGTTCTGATGGACAGTATTATGATTGATATTTTTGGGGTTGATTTGGAAGTTCTTGCATTGAAGGCCTACCAGTGCTTTCCTAGGAGGAAAATGGAAAAGCTGTAATGCTGACACATATCGTTAGTAACACCAATATGAAACAAACCACAGTTGGATCTTTAATATGGTATCAGGCTTGGAGTTTAATCTAATGTTTAGACTCTCAATGATGGAAACCGAGTGCACCAAGGAAACCTTGTTCATGAACTCTCTCTGAGGGACCCTCCGTTACCACTTGATACAAAGCTAAGAAACAGATTTATTTGTTTGTTAGCAGCCTCAGAGAAAAGAGCTTGTGTATCTCCCTTCCAGCTGAAAGCCTTTGTCCTGATGGCATCCAGCTGGTGGGCTGGATGAGAGACACCAGCTAGAGACAGATTGGATGATGGAATGGAAGATCTGGAGGCAGATCTATGACAGGAGAATTGATAAATGTGGCGAGGGGTTTCATTTCATTCAGTAAAGCATCTTTAGAAAACGAAGTGCTGTAGTACTTGTTTAATTTTCTGACACCGAGATTCTGGTTCTCCTGAGGAGGAAAAAAAAAAAAAGCCTCTGAAACTGGTCGGAGTTCTCGAAAAGATCCTCCTTTTCTTTTCAACATGTAAACCGGACTTCAAGCCATTTACTAAGAAAAGAGCACCACCTTGTGTCAGTAAGTCACTACACCTTGTGACACCGTATGTGAACGTTTTCTGGAACAGTTGAATTGAACTTGAAGAATAAGCGTGTACTTTTTTCTCACGTAGTAGTCTCGTGCTTGTCTGTAGAAAGCCAAGAAAGAAAAAAAGTTGCAATTGTAGCGAATAAGTGCTGGGTACATGGTCTGAGCGTCAGAACTTATGCACCAGCACATGTACCGACAGAACTCTGTGTTTGTTCTGACTTCAGATTTTTATATAAAGTTCTGATTCTTATACAAAATTGAGTTTGTGGGATCTAACGCTCTTCAGAAAAGCTTTTTCATTAAATAAAATTAAAGTATATGCAGTACCTATTTTGAGAGGTAATTGAATGCACATCACTAGTAAGCAGTAATGAGGATGACTGTGAGATTCTTCTGCGTACACATACAAAGTAATATCTCCCATGGTCTGAGTGTTCTGCCATGTCTTCACCAAATCAGATATTTAAAAAAGTATTCTAAATCTGTCCATAATAATTAGGATGACTGTCTCTACAGATCCACAAATATTAATTTGAGATTATTTTACCATAAATTTTCTACTGAAGCTTTTATTTTCTTTATACTTTGATTTATGGTTCAGGTAGTATACTCTGGGAGAACCTATTTCATAGATTGGACTGTTTGCAGTTAATATATATTATGATATTGTGCTTATGAAAAGTAAAACTTCCAAGTATTTCATTATCTGGATTCCCATAAGGATAAATTTGAGACATTCCATTCTTTGAACTATAAATATGTTTTAGGTTGTGTAACTCACAATTGTAATACAGCATAGGAGGTTGTTTTGCATCAAAGATAAAAAAAGTAAACCCAGGTTCTACATTGAGTTGTTCTGCAGTGTTCTCTGGTGACCTTAAGAAAAATACGTAGGAGGAAATTTTGTGGTATTGGAGTCAAAGCTAAGCAGCTAGGAGTCACCTTTTCAGCATCTTTTAAAGACTCTAAAAATTGCCATTTGGGGTGTATTCAACTTATCTTGACAGCAGGAAAAAAAAAACAATCCACCTTGGCTTTAATAGTTCTAATTTATTCTTTATTAACACCACAATAAACAAAAACAGCTAATACCTGCTGACACAACAATAATACAGATATATTGCATATTCTCTCAATCTTAGTGAACAAACTAGGTAAGCGTTCCCAGAAATATCTTGTTAAGGCATTGAATAAAGGTGAAATACATGAGTATGTAAACTTAGAACTTTCTGGTTGATCAACCATGGATGCATTTCATCTTACTTGCCAATCTTCAGCTAATCAATTTGAACGCAAGTGATGTTTTTGCATTGTTATTTAAGCTCCATTTCCCTTACATTTGTCTTGTTTGGGATCTCGTCTATTCTCTTTTATACAAAACTAAATTGATCGTGTGTCATTTTTGTGAAGCAGAATATTCTCACAGCCAAATTGTCAGGGCCAGGATTTTTTTTGTGGTTTTTGTGTGTGTGATGATGAACATTTCAGTAACTTCATTCACAATTTACTACAGGACCTTAATCCATAACATTCTCATTTTGTATGGATAATCTTTGCTTTTTGTGAAGTCCTTTTACAGATGGACCTGTGTTCTGATTAGGAGCCTTTTCTGAAAGGAATTTAGCTCTTCCAGCACGGAAATGAGCCTGGAGAAAGGATCACCATATGATGGAGCCAGTGGAAAACAAAGAATAAATCTCTGCATTTCTACGTTTGAATACAAATGTCTGACTCTAAACTGAAATTGGATTGTAAGTGAGGAAACAGAAAAACAAGGAAAAACAGGTCTCTGAAGAAAAACAACTGGAAGAAACAAAGAGGGGTTTAATGGATTTGCATTAAAAATAATCACTATGGATGAAACAAATACATGTAGTCTGAATGAAAAACACACAAATCTTCTACTTCCAAGAACTATGCTAGATATATAGATATTTAAGCTCTAAATACTTTAAAAGGGTAGCTAAGCTTCAGAATTAATTATTTGATCTTGGAGACGGAGACATGATATATAACATGGTGCCCAGCAGTGAATACTGCATGCATATAGAGGCTGGATCTGTATATAGTTATGCAACTCTTGCTTTGAGTATTTGCCCTGAACCATATAAACTAACCACAGTGCTTGTCAGTCTACATGTGTGTTCCCTGCTGTTCCCAGAAACCCAGCATGTGTTCCCAACATGTGTTCCCAGAATATCCCAGCTGTATACTATCAGTTCTGCTCCGAATCCTTTGTAATACATCAGATAAAGCCTGTTTTCCCACCATGGAGGCACAGTAGATTGATGCTTTTGGCGAAAGGAGACAGAGACGCTGCAGGTTTAACTGAGAATTCATGAGTAAGTTCTGATGCCTGGCTTAGTTATCATGGCTGCATCTTTAAAAGTGCAGGAATTTCAAGTGTATTGTACAAAACATCATCTTGGACAAGTGCATTTGAATTTCCTGTGCAGAGGTGTCACAGATGCCTATTTTCAGAGAAGTAATTGAAGCAGGTAGACGTTAACTTGGTAAGATTGATTTAGGTCAAAAACTCGTGAAGAGACAAGGTGTAAGAAAACACTTCCATTCCAATATCTTAGAATTGTTTCAGATCAAAATTAATTGGTTTCCACAAAAAGATATAAAAAAAAAGTCTCATTTTGCTTGTTTGCTTTCATACTGGAGTACCTCTAGTGCTCTAGAGTTTGCTACAGTTGATAAAGATGAGAAAATGCAAGAATAATCTTGGTACAGAGGGGATCCTTTCTTATCTTCAGGAACTGTTTACAGCTATTCACTGTAATGGTTCGAAGAGGAGGAGTATAAAAATCCTACCATGATTATCTAATGCTCAGATGTTTGTTAGGACACTGAGACAGTATCCTCTTAGTAGGGAAACTAGAAGAGATGGCTATAAAAGCTGATTATCTTTGAATACTGTAATAAGCCAAAGTATGAATGTGTACAGTAAAAAGGCTATGCAAAGCTCTACTGCCTTAGACTTAAATTAAAAGAAAATCCAAACCAGAAAACCCTATACTTAGGGTTATCTCTGCAGTGAAATCAAGATACTTTTTCTCCCAAGAAGCAAAGTAAGTTAGTTATAATGCTGTCATATATGTCCTGAAGTTTATAATCGGCAGTTCTTCCCAGTACGAGACGTGAATAGTGCATATGAAAGGTAAACTTTTCAAATTAGAGCTGTTTGGATATTTATTGAAGGGGGGAAAAGGTTTGTCATTAGCTAAACCTATCTCAAGTTTCCTTTGTAAAAGGTTTCTCGGGTCTAGAATGGTCAGAGTCCAAATGAGAGTATAGCAAAGTGGCTGCGGTATTTCAGTGGCACGTAGGAGAGATGGATTCATTTTCTGTTTGCAGCAGGAGGGAGCAGCGAGTGTGCTGACCTCCAGCCTCCTGGGGGAATGCCTCCTCTTACTTTATCTCTTCTTGTCTCCCAACCTGCTTTGCTCTGGTGGTACATCTATTTCTTCAGGAAAAGCACTGTGAAGACACAGTATGGAGGGAGAAAACATTTGAAGAAAAAAGTGAAAGTGGGGGAATCCACTTTCCATGCAACTTTGTTTAGGATGTCTTCTGCTACTCAATTTCATGTCATAAGTAGACCAGGAATGTAAGCAATGGGTAATGCCTTCTTCATATGGAATTGTGTATCTCCTATTCCTTGCAGAGACATGCAAAACAGTACAGGGAAACATGGAGCTTCTTCCCAGTGGTAACTGCCGTCTTTTTACAGTTGTCCCAGCATGTGTTCATGATATAGCACAGCTAGAGAGATATCTGGAATTTCTGGGATTTATTTCTGATCAAAGCTGTGTTCAGAGCTTAGTGAGCAAAGCTGAGAAACATTACATTGTCTGGTGAACAATAGCGCGCTGGGAAGAGTATCCCCTGGGAAAGCTCGTGCTGTCGGACCGCCTGGGCTGCTCCCCCAGCTCAGCGCACTCGCCATGTGGAGCTGTGAGGCTGGACCCCCCTGCTACGCTGCTCCATGGAGGCAGGAGCTGCTTATGGGAGTCCCCAGGCTGCATTTACCCTGCGGAGCAAGAGTCAACTCAGCTGTGTGCTCCCCAGCTCCCTTCGCCCACATGCCTCAGCAGGTAGCAACCTGTTGTGCTCCTCAGCGGAGGAGGTCTGGTCTAAGGCTGGTCACTCTGACTGTGACCGCAGCACATTTGTCCTTCCCCTTCTTCACCCTTTGGTTGTTTTCACATTTTTTGGGGACAGGAAAGCAGTTTAATTCTATGCTCCCTCTGTTCTCCACTGCAGTCACTGTTCTGGCACTCATCTCACCTTTCCTGACTCTCAAAGCGCATCCTGGCTTCTGCTTCTGAATGCTGCTGGAAGTAAACCTGCTATATTTTATGATGCAGGTGATGAGGATTCATTTCTGGCTTGTCTAACGTAGTCTTTGGAGGAACAAAACCTATTTGGATGTGGAAAAAGTGGGTGTTACTATCTACTGCAACGGCTCAACACACAAGCAGTTTATTAATGCTATTTACAATATTCACAGTCCTTCCCGTGTTTTAGGCTCTTGTCCTGCTGTGCCCAAAACTGTTAACAGCTAAACAACTCAATGACCACCATCTTTCTTACCTTTGTAAAAACTTGAGAGGTTCTCTTTAAAAAATGCATCTGTATTTAACTGTTTACTTGTGTGAAAGGGGTACACTAATCCTTAAGCATTTCCTGTTGTTCCTGTTGCCCTTTTTTTGATTCAAAATTTTGTGATAAATGTGCTTTCAGTCACTGCCTTACTTCATGGGTTACACCCATTTTTGTATGATTTCAAGAGACACACAAGAAACAATAATTTGGAAATTCATTACAATGCCAGGGTTTATATGCTCTCATTAAGCATTAATTGGTAGTTGATGGCTATTGCTATTTTTAACACCATTAGTTCATAGCAATGTAATTAGTGATGCTAAGTACAGGATCCACATTAATAGCATTACTAATTGTAAATCTGGAGATGGAAACACAAGATGACTGGTTAATTTCTAGGCAATATCTCATGATAATTGGCTATAGGACACTTGTGCTGAAGTAGAAAGGTAAATAATTTAAAATCTTTTCTTGTAGTTTGTACTGTACTTCGCTATACTAATATAGCCTGCCCACATTTTAGTCTTGTGAAATACAATGCCATTAGTATCTCACAGCTCCCGCAGTTATTAATTTCCATGCTTCTCAACTCTTTCATATATACTAGCAACTGTGAATTAAAAAAGAAGCAGAAGCAATAAACCAACAACTTTAAGGACATCTGCCTGAGAAACTTTGTTTTTACAAAACAGTGTCATATAGGCAGAAAAGAGAGGAGATTTAAATCGTTTTTTAATTATAGAATGCTTAGATGGCAGATGCTTACCAATGATGCTTTTTTTTTTTCTTTTAAAATAAGGTTTATATTATCTAGCAAAAAATTAGCTCCCACTCTGGGTATTAATAATACAGTAATTGCAATATTTAAATTCTACTGAGCTAGGTTTTAAGCCATTTTTGTTTCAGCAGTTATGTGATATGTCTTCAGATGAAGAAGTTCCTGTGTACAGATGCCCAAGTGCTTCTCAACATCACTGTACAGGCTTTCATAGAGCCGATGTCCCCAGTGTAACTGAGTACCTTCTAAATATTAAAAGAGAAGTAACAAATCAGCATGATCTTTTCAGCTCCCAGCAAGTAGGAGTACAGTCTTGATTAGATCCTGAGTTACATAAATAGCATAAGAACTGATATTAGAGAGGGAATGGGTGTGTGTGAAAGCGAGGCTGAAAAAAAATTAATGATGCATCTTTACAGCCTTACTGAGACCTCATTGATTTCCATGGAAACCTTTTCATTGACTTCAGTGGGTCTCTTTAGTCTGACGCTAGAAAGGGTGGTTGACAGATAGTGAGGTGCATGCTCTGGTCTCGGTTCCATTGTGCTCGCCAGTGTTGCCTGCTGCTCAGTGATGCTTTACTTTCAGTGGATTTTAACTGCTTCCCAATTGAGAGAGGCTTTAATTTGGAGCCATTTTCTGTGGTTTGGTAATACTGATGTATGCTTTCCAAACCAGAGCATGTAAGGTGGTGCTATTACTGTAAATACAGATCTGCTGTAGGTAAACCAAGAAATCAAAAATACAAGGGAAAGGTTAAACTGTCAGGGTTTATCCCAGCGATTTTTCCCAGAGGTATCTTTGCCCCTTCTGACAACACAGTGAAAGCCTAGGAGAGAGATATAAAGCCAACTTTCCCCCTCTAGAATTTTTTTTCTCCCAAGATTCTTTCCCCCCAACTGAAAAGA
The DNA here is from genome assembly GCF_965231255.1 of Vanellus vanellus. Lineage (NCBI taxonomy): Eukaryota > Metazoa > Chordata > Aves > Charadriiformes > Charadriidae > Vanellus > Vanellus vanellus. The sequence goes on from NC_138913.1 coordinate 15,949,529, forward strand.
ATTTGGTTTTCTGTGAATAGGAGAAACATTTCATGTTTCTGGATTTATTTCATGCCTCTCCCCTGCTGTCTTGTCTCAACTGATTTGATGACTTCCATGATGAAGTTCTGAGAAGAGGGAAGATGCCTTATCATGGTGATTTAGCAGGAGAATTCCTGTTTCAGGTCATTAGAAAAATTGTTTGCTTTCTCTGAGCAACATTACTTTCTGGAGAAAAATTTTTGAAGGTAAGAATAGTGAAGTTCTTTTGTAAGCACAGATGATATAAAATGCTTCATTAAAGTTCCTGCTGCAGATATGAACAGTATAGGAACTCTGGAAATTACAGTTGTTCTTGCTGTGGTGTTGTGTTGTTTTTTTTTTTTTTTTCTTACTTTATCAAGGCCTATATCTGTTTGTTTGTTCCTGATCTGTTTAACAGGTGACTGTTATTGATGGCACATATCAGGAATTATGGAGATAAATCATCTTGTTTTCCTTGTCATTTGTTTCTAAAATCTCTGAGTGATAGCATACACATAGGAAGAAAGTCCTTTCTTCCTTAGTGGAGCTGTTCCACACTTGTATTCTGAGAACCCCTTATTTTCCTCTATTCATGTACTTAAATATATTGCTTTATAATTTCTTTCAGACTGCAAAGCCTACAGGTTCTGGAAGGAGAGCTGGTTTCCATTACTGATAATATAAAAATTGTTAACTACACTTCCATGATGTCAATCCCAGCTGACTTTCAGACCTAGACTGAGTTAGCAGAAAATATTCTTTTCCTTGTAAAATGAAGGCTTGGATCTGGATACACAGACACCGTAAGGAGCAAACTCTCAATGCCTTTGCCAGTCCTTAATTGGTCTGAACTGCCCATTCTCTGCCAGCTGGGTATCGCTCATGAGCTGGAAAACCCTGCTCCCTTGTCCCATAGCTGATGGTGATGGGTCTATATCTTGTATGTGACAGTTGAACTCAGCTGCACGGGACTGCAGACAGACTTCTCAAATTAGACTTGTCGAGGTTCTAATGTCTGTAGACAACAACACATGTAACTGATTTAGTATTGTATAATACTTTTTTGCATATATTTACTTTAGGATATCTTTATTTCTGCAGCACTTATTTATTTTAATTTAATCTTTTTCTAGGTATGAATTACAGGCAGGCATATCCCAAAATTTTGTCGAAACAACCATCTAAATATTTCTGTGCTAATTTCCTCTTTTTGAGTTATTGAACAACTGTGGAACTTTGCTTTATAGACTGCAGTCTGAATGTCTGTTCTTTTTTCGAAGGTCAACCTGTTTTGGTTTTGGGATTTATTTTGGGGATGTGAGGGAAGGGACAGAATGGATAGATATGTTTTTTCCCATGATTAAAAAAAAAAGCAGTTTGCAAGTACAACCCACCCAATTTCATCCATTGCCTCAGAGTAAAATTTTTATTAAACTGAGCCTCATATTTATGAGGAACTTCACTGCTCTGGCAAACAGATACCTCTCTTTTTTTCTTTTTTTCCTTCTATTTTTCTCCCCTACACTTCTAAGGATGTTCAGTTTTGGTTTTGTTTTAGAAGAGAAGAGCACCCAACTGGAAGTGATGAGTTTTAATGGGTTCTTATAAATTACTATTTGAAAAAAACAAAACCTTAGCTTATGAGTTTAATGTTTTTCTGAAAGGGTAAGGTTAGATCAGACTCTCCTTTTCCTTGCTACATCAGACAGGAAGGTTTGTGCATGTGCCCAGGTTTGCATGTGAGCGTATTGTTGTGCCACAGGGAGACAGAAGAGTTTCTGCAGAAAACAGACGACGGTGGAGATGTCTGCCTTGGAGGTTCTGAGCTGAGGAAGCTCACCAGGCTTGTCTGAGCTCCTGGGTTTAGTAAATACTGAAGTAGCTGGCTATAAACATGAATGTACGATAGCTGTAGGTGGCTAGAAAGCAGATAGGCTTATATTTAAACAGACCATTTTTTTAGTAGAGGTGTTACAAACACATTTAATCACTATCTGTGATGAAAAGACAATTTTCCTTAAACATAACTTGAATGATTATACCAGCCGTTGGTTCACAGGGGCTAGGGAATAGCTGAAAAGTCTTTAAACCAAAGACTAATTGCTTCTTGAGATTTTATAAGGGGGGGGGGGGGGAGGTTCCCAAGCAAGGGTATGTTAAGTTGCAGAGTTTGTAGAAGGGTATCAATACTGGGGGAAAAGAAAGGTCATTTGGAAAAAATAAAAAAAAAAAACAAAACAAAACAAAAAAAAACTCATTAATATAGGGTCAACATGAAATATTTTCACTGTTAATGAAACGGTTTGCTCTGTAACAGCAGAGCAGAACTCGCTAGTTAGCGAAGCCTCGGTGGGTGCGTTAATATGCAAATGCCCAGCACGGTGTTAATTACCCTCTGGCTGACGGCGGAGCCCTTTCCCGGGAGCGCTTCTGCGGGGGCGGGGAGCTGAGCGCGGCCGGCCCGGGCAGGCTGCTTGGCGGGGGCTGGCGACCTGCGGCATGCGGGGCCGGGGGTGTGTGGGGGGGGGTTGAGTTTTGTGACCCACCCGGGGGGCGGCTGGGGTGAGTTTTGTGACCCTGGGACCCGGCGCGGTGGGCGCTGGTGGTGGTGTTGGTGGTGGTGGTGGGGGGATGTCGCACCCCCTGGCCCGAGCGGGGGGAATGTGGCTGCTCCACCCCGCTGCTGCCAGGAGATGTCTCTGTAAGGCAACAGTTTCGAGCTAAAGCCGCGCTGGTCTTGCGTTAAATTTACACACAGAGTTTAAATACCGAAACTGCGATTCCTAGAGACAGGCAGGCAACAACACAGGCACTTAACGCTTGTCCATAGTATCAGAAACATCTTTGCTACTCAGGGTTTTTTTCTATTTCTTTGGATTTCAGAGTCCCGTTCTTTCCTGATTACGGAGGCGATTGTAACAAGGACAAAGAGGCTTGCGAGGGGTCTGGTTGTGCTATGTGACTGATGAGAACTAACTTCAGTGCCATGCACTGTCCCTTGCAGCCCTGTTTTCCTATAAAATGGTCACTGTGGTCCTGGAGGATATTCCAGGCAAAACTAGGGTGAGATGCATCTTTAGGTGTGCAGTATTTAGGCAGTTTGCATTATATAAATTTCCTCTGGGGGGAAAACCGCTAACTCCAGCTGTGGCTTTTCCAAGTATCTCAGACACTGGGTTAAATCACTCCCTGGAAATGCCTTAGTCCACTTCAGAAAGAGTTTGAACAACTTGGATGGGACGAGTGAACAGTTGAAATTAATAACTTTAAACAGCTGAAATCAAGTGAGATAAACACTAACTGACTAGATTGTAAGGTCTTTTGGGCAGAGGCTTTCTCCCTTTGGTAACTGCACAGAGTTTCCTGCAGGACCCTGATCCATGGCCAGGCTTCCTAAATACTATGAGAGTACAAATAACGATTAACTGACTTGGGGTTACAGTTCTCCCCAGACTGATGTAAGTTTCTGCATTTTAGTGTCTCTACATTTCAAGTCAGTCTAGAGAGTTTTCTGTTTTTCATGACACTTGAAGTCTGATCCTAGTTCTTCAAATAATTTACTGTGGGATTTTTAATGACCTTCCTTACCTGATATTTAGGAAGTCTTTTAGATTTCCTGATGATGAATAACGCAATTGTAAAGCATTATTTATTTTTTTTTTTAATTAATGCCTTTACTGGGTATTATCCTAACAAACATATATGATTATTTTGTGATGTTTGTGTGTTCTAAGCATTAGCTTTATGTGCCAAAAGTTAAATATTTAATTAGGAATGAGAACACTTGTAGCAATGTTTCACAACTTCTGCTGTCTTTCCTTTTTCTAGTACAGTAACTTCTATGCCTTATAACAGAGATAACAACTTGATCCATACTGAAGCAGAGTTTACTGTGAAATACTGTAGAAACCTGAACTGAAGACTAATCCTTTGAGGAAGTCTGGCTTGGTTCGCTTGGTTTTAAAAACAAACAAACAAACAAACAAAAAAAAAACCCAAAAAACCTAACCCACAGCTGGCTGGTTTTGGTTGGTTTCTTTGGGAGGAGAGGGCAGGGATGGTGTTTTGTTTGGCTGGGGTTCTTTTTTTTGGTTTTAGTAGTGGAATATGGTGCCTTCTAAATATTATCACCTTAGAAGCTGCAGGATAGACAATACCGTAACAGGGGTAAAAGTGAATTTGTATTTAAAGATACTTGTGCAGTAGTTATTGCCATCTAGCGTTCCCATACCTTTATGGCATCAAGCACACTCGCAAAGAATGGGAACTGTCGTGCATCTTCCACCCACCCTTCTTTTTGTTTAAGCAGTGTTGGGATGATGTTTTTGTTTCTTTGGAACAGAAAAGTTCATTGAAACTCAACATTGCTAACTTTCTCCAGTGAGCGAGAAACTCATGGTGAAGCAGTAAATTTCAGACAAAAAGTTAGAAGCGGTGTGTATATGCATATCCTAAGTCAAGACAATGTGGCTAAGAACATGAATAGATGACAGATGGAAAGATTCTGTGTTTGAGAATTTTATCTGAAAATATCTTAAGGAGAATATAAATATGATGTACTGGTACTTATCAAAGTAAATATTCCATGAGTTATTTAGTGAATTCTCCTATGAGTTCCCAAGAGGGTTCTGCCGTTAAATCAATTTTGAAAAGTCCAGTGGGACTAACTGGTGAATTTTTTGGTGTATAGGGAAGAACTGTAAATGAGTTAATGAAGTGGACTTTTTCAGTCCCCAGTTTCAGGAAGTATGCTTGTGCACAAATATGTGTGTTTTAATTATACTGTTATTGTAAGAGATGCTATTTATATCTCAGTAGCACTTAGCAGTCCCAGTGAAGACTTGCACTACTTGGCGCAGGGTGTGCGGTAGGAGTGCAGGAGGCTGAGTGTGTCGCTAACGAATCCTGGTGCACGTTTGAGCTGTCACCAGTCGCTTCTAGTGCAGAAGGGGGAAGGAAATGGACATAATTCCTTATTACTGATGCAGACTGGGGTAGAAGTGATGCAGTGGCTTTTCCTAGGACAAAAGAAGCTTGTGTTTAAACTAGGAACCCAAACTAATCTGGATCCAAGCCATAAACCAAATGCAAAAGTCTGCAGGCCCTTCTTACTTTTAATTATCATGTCACATCCAAACTATCATACAAATCTTAATAGCGCTGCCTCAAAGACGTTTTAAGGAATCATATATTCACTGACAAATTGAATTTGGGGAGTTCTGTGCATAGTATTATGTCCTAAATTATTTGCAGTTCTTGAAGTCTTTGTCTTTAAACCCTACCCTCTGGTATACTGTCCGTATGACTCAATTCACAGCTCTACCTGAACAGCTGTTAATGAGATCTGTGATACTACAAGAAGTATATATAGTTACGTTTGATTGTATGCTAAAAATGGCCTTGGGGAGATAGCCACAGAAGCTATGTTAAAGATCTCATGTACCTTCTCTTTTTCTTATAAATCTCTTTATGGCTTATGTCTAGGTTTTTACTGTATTTTATTATGGGAATGAATTTTCAGAAGAGCTTAGCTGGTATATAGATAATAAAACAAGGACTTGTTTTGTCAGAAACACTAAGTTTTTTGAAGGAATATTGTTTTCTACCACATGGAGCCTTTTCTGTGATGTCTGTTTGTTATACTTTTGCACCTTCTCTTCTCCTTTGTCTTCCTCATTTTTAATTTTCTGTTTTTCTCCAGTAGAATCAGTTTCTTCTGGTAGACTGGTATCTGTCCTAGAAGGGATACCACTGAGAGTTAGCTCTGTTATTGTGAGCTTTTTGGTCATAGTTTTTTTGATTATTTTTGGAGTCCTGGAAATTCCTGTAGATAGAGAGAGCCTTATACCACAGTTCGAAGAAACAGCTCTTCCAACTCTGAAGCTTGGTGCAGTCTCTACAACTGCTTCTTTCAGTTGTGTGTGTGTGTGTGTGTGTGTGCGCGTGTGTGTGCATGTTTATGACTCACATCAATGAATTTCATGTCACAGACCCACTGGACAGAAAAACCAGACTTGCGTAGCATAGCTGTAAATGTTTGACAGTGTGAATGGGATGGATGCCCACCACACATACTGTCTACCCTTGCGAGAAAAGCTCCAAGGCACAAATACAAGGACAGCTGGGGTTTGCAACCTGCAAGTGGGCTGTGCTTACACAGTGGGGATGTCAGCAGCTGGAGGCCCAGTTTCCCTGAAACACTCAACAAATATGTGAAGGTGGGAGACACATCAGCTTTAGCTCCAGCTTTCCTGGCCTGGTCAACTTAGGGACAATGTTGTTATAACCCACGCTTACTTCTCAGTCCTTCGCTACTGTGGCCATAGCTTGATTTCAGTTTTGTCCATTCTATCCCACAAATCTTATGCCAGCCTTCTCCAACAGGAGCTATCCTGTGATGGTGTTAGTATGAGAAAATGTAATGCAATCTTAGTTTCTGACAGTATTATGACCTGTTGAAGCAGCTAGTTATGTGATCCTAAAATAGGGCCTGTACTGAAGGTTACCTTGGGAGAATCTAAAATCTTTGTGCTGTGCTGCAGGTTAAGTTTTAACTTTTCCGTAGCTGATAACCATCCCTTAGGAGCACTAAGAGGTTTTCACCCAGAGCAGGATTATATGCATTGTTCAGGGCTGAGAAAGGCACTCGGCTTATTTCGATGCATCACAGCTACTTCTTCAGATCTTTTTTCTGCAAGCCCGATTGCAGTAATATAAGAAAAATAGGTTGCCCCTTTTTGCCACACCTAATGAAATAAGCACTTTTCTTGTGCTTTGTGGTATAGCTTGATGAAATTATAGCCTTAAAAATAAGCTCTCAACACATCTCCATTAATGGAAGGCTCCTGCATAAAGAAAAATCAGTTACTCCCTTACAAATAATGAACATGGATTCCCAATACTGCTTTTGAGGTAGGCAATATTAGCTAAACTGAGACAGAAACAAAGTGGTTTGTGTCTGTCCTTTTCAAATGCCTGCTCAAGCGCTCCAAGCCCACGGTCTGTCTTTAGTATCCCCTCTGCAATACTCCTTGATATCCTAAATCCTTAAGTTCTATAGCCATGATAATGAAACATTTCTAAGTGTATGGTAGGTACTGGACTATCTCAAACTTCTCAGACTCTCACAGAGATAAACTTGCAAAACTCGCAGGCAGAGGTATGTTTGTAAGTGTTTTGGACTGACTAGCTTCTTTAGAAGAGATGAAGCACGCACATCTGACAGTAGGTCGTCAAAAGAGTATCTAGCAGCTACAAAAACAAATTAATCCATCTTACTCTTAGTCAATTTATAGCTATTACTGTTGCCTTAAACCTCAGCTTTGTTCATATTGCAATCAAAAAAAAAAAAAAAAAAAAGAGAAGCAAAACCACAATGAGAAATATACCACTATCATAAAAGACTGTATTTTTGTCAACAATAAGAAGCATTAGTTTTTGTTTGAGTTTTTTTTTTTTTCCTCTCAAGAGCTAATTCTGCAATGCTCAGCAGTTTCTCTGGCTGTTGATTTCAGGAGTTAAGGGTACTTATGGTGCTCCAAAGTTAACAGAACAGTTAACAGAACAAATGACTTTGGAGGCAAATTTGTACTTGTCTTCTAAGCATCATATACCTGTTTATACTGCATGAAACACTCTCATTTGAGTTACCCTCTTAGTTCTGTAAAATTGGGTGTGCAGGCATACAAGTATTTTCTTCAGAAACTGACGTTTTTAAAAATAAAAATAGATAATGCTAGATTTTTAACCCATCATTCCTAGATAGTCACAACTTGTCAAATGAAAAAATAAATTGCCAGTTTCGTATACATTTGCCTGCACCCATTTTGTTAATATGTGAGTAAATTCCTTCGTGTATACACCAGTGTCTTCTGTTTTCCTGCAGCAAGTACTTTCTTTGATTGATGTACTTGGAAGCGATCCTTATCCTCATTCATTTTAATTGAGAGTAATGAATTTAGAGCTTTTATATGCACAGATTGGCTCCGTTCCATTTCTAACTTTCCTCACCTTTGCTAGGAGCACAGCCTGCTCAGGGCTGCATTGGAAGAGGTTCAGGACTTAGTGCAGCATTCCTGGAGAGGACAGTATCCCGTGAGGAGTAGCCATCTGTTTATAGACAGGCTGATATTTCCAAAGAGCTAAGATTTTTTTGTAGGCAGGTTCTCCCTCCCTACCACTACCACTGAGGAATCGCTAATCAGGAATAAGCTTCCTGCCTTCCCTGATTTGCACAAGATAGAGAGCAGTGTCCACAACTGGGGTCTGCTCACTGTTTTGAATTCAGTGAGCAGGTTTGAAAGCATTGCTGCGTTGGTGGCATTTGGGGAAAGATTTACAGAAGAAAAACTTGCCTTTCTGGTGGTTATGTCTTTTAAGGTGAACGCTATTGGCTCAAAATAGAACTGTTATACCGTGGTCTCTTACGGACACAGAAACATTGAAGTTGTCTCAGGTTAAAATGTATTTTAATTTCGCATTCCCTTATGTTCATTAAAATTTCTTATTTGCTAGAGCCTTAGAAAGAAGGGATGTAATTTTCCTGTTCCTTTTCAATTTTGAAGGGAACTCTAAAATGAACACCGAAAATTAGGTGTTCACCTTTCTTAGTTTTGTAGAAACTTTTCGTTTTAATGGACACCACCTATGGGAGAAGTCCCACTGACCATTTTATATTTGTATGTCACGTGCCTGTTTGCACACCAGTGATGTCATGGCTTTTTACCTATGGAGAAGGTGAGGCAGCATAGGGATAAACCGGCCAGCACTGGCAACACCACGCTTGCGAGCAGCTGCCAAGCCGTACCTGCCATGGTAGGCTTTGTGGTCAGCAACAAGGGAATTACTACTTTTTGGACCAGTTTATCAAGTGTGGAGCGATCAGTAAAGTTACTGACATCAGTATTGACAAAGCAACCTGCGTAGCTGTGAGGGTTTCTCCCAGCTGAAGGTTACTCTCTTTCTGAACTGTGCAAAAGTAAGGGCATGACTAGTAGTCCCCTCTGCTTTAGAAACTGGGTCTTGTCTTAAGGCATGATCTGGAAAGGCTGGCACGGGGATAAGGTTAGTTGCAGTGACTGCTCGTCTTCTGCAATGCCATGGACCTATAGAAAATACACTGTGGCGTGGAAGCTGCCTTCAGGGCAAATGCCTCTGCTTGTTCCCATTTCGACAAGGGGTTTGGTTGGCTTTGCAAGACTGATGTGCTTGTCCCTAAAAGAAATGTAGTGACTGTGCCTAATCCCAGGTATTTGGGAAGGGTTATTCTGCTGTGCTCCTGCATTGCACGTCCAGCAGGGATCTGGGCTGTCAGGCCTGCGTCATGGCGAGACAAACTGGGATCCAGCCTCCCCTCTTAGAGCTGGATTAGCGCTGCCATGCTATCATTAGTAACAACTTGTTTTGTCAGTAAAGGTATCAGAGATGACTCAGAAAATATAGAAGAAGCAGCTCTCTTGAGTAAGAAGGTATTATTTCTACAGAGTCACTTTTCTGACCATAACAGCACTTAAATACTGGGTGTTGAAGTCCAACAGCTGTGATAAGACTGAATTGTTTATTCAGTCCCAGAAACAGCATTGTCAAACCGTTTATCATTATCCTGCAATAATAACATAGACAGTTCTTCCTGAGTCTTCATTAAATACTCCTACTATTATTATTACTGTTATTAAGTTCCCATGAGGTTTCCTCATACATGGGACCGCTCGCACAGCACTGCTTGGCACTACCTCTTTAAATTCCTAGATTGTGCAAAAGGCAGAAGAGAGTTTGCTTCTATCCTGCAGTATGTTCTGCGCACTGCTGGTTTTCATACTCAAATTCACAGTTAACAGTAGGGTTGATTGTCTCCTTTGCCTCTGTGGGGGAAGGGAGCGATGTTTTGTCGCTGAAGCACAATGCCTCCCACGCTTACTCTTGGGTTCCTGCCGCTTAAGCACACACCCCATGTTCCTGGCTCTGCCTTAAGGTACAATCTATCTCCAAATTAGTAGGAAAAAAAGCCCTGAAGTTGAGCGAAGTACAATCAAGCCTCTTGGAAATTAGTTAAACACTTAGAAGGGTGTATTTAAAAGAAAACTTTCTGCAATCAACAAAGTACAGCTTTCATCATGTGTTCCTGGTCAGAGACTTCTTTTCCTCTTGATGGCCATTTAGCTTTTTCTGAGCAAGCTGTCTCGTGTGACTTTCCCTCCTGTAAGTCGGTGCTTATTAACTCTTCAGCTATGCTTTTCTTTGATTTTGTTTACCCTGTCAAGGCTTACTGGCTTTTGTACATAGCTGCCATTCAGCTAGTTCAGGTTTTGCAAATGCATATGTGCAATGCTACATGCAATGTACAAATACATTCTTCAAAGAAGATGTCAAAACAAGTTTCAGCTCATTTTCAGCAGTGTCTAATTATAGATACATAATTAATGAGTCTGACATTTATCTTTCTTAACACAAAAGACCATACTTACAAATAAAAGCATTTCCTACAGTAGATGTAATAGCTCCAGCATTAGCCTAAGAGAAATGAGAATATAGTTTAGAACATGCTATATTCTGAGGAAATGGAAAAATTTCATTAATGTAAAGCCATCTTTCTCAGAAAGCATCTAGGTACTTTGTCTGCAACTGTTCTAGATGAAAGAGGTGGTATTTTCTCTTTCTTGTTTACTCTGTTCATTTAACGTTAGGTATAGACAGTGGCTGTCTTTTTGTTGGTGTTGAATAGTATCTATTTATACGTTCCTTTAATATATTTTACATACTCAAAACAATGTATTAATCACCTAGTGGCCTAGGGCAAACTCCTCCAAAAGTCTTTCTCTGCCATTTGTCTAAAAGAGTGACCATATTGCATACCAGTATGCTTCACCTACTTTAAGAAGTGAGTACTTCTTATCTTCCTGTTTCTTACAGTGTAAAGCCATTTCATTTAGGACACTGTGTTTCTCCTAAGTCTTTAAAGTATATTTCTGCTATGTTATTTTGGCTTTCTTCCCTGGGAAATTAGTTATAAGTGAACCACAGTCAGTCTCTTCTCTTACAACAGTACCCGGTCTTTAATGAGATGAATAGTGATAGATATTTTGTGATTTATTAAAAGGTTGAGTCAGTATGTCTGTGGAACCTTATATTTTCTATCCTGTTTCTTTTTTTAGTTATAAACTGGTGTACATAAAGTGGCAATAACACAACATCTGGCTTTTTTATTTTATGAAGAGCTAAGGGAAAGCTTGGATTTAATAATACTTCAATTGGTTTTGCTTAGTCTTTGAAACTGATATTTCAGTGAGGTGGACGGGGCTGGGGAGAGAAGGGAGTTTGTATTTTTCACTGCTGTTGTCTAGGCAGGGACACTTTCCTAGTTGAAACGGTCTCAGCTTGTGAGGCAATGGATATATTTTAATACTTTTCTTTGCAGAAGTCTTATCATTTGCTCTTACTCCCTAGTACTATTCAAGTGAGTCATAGGAAAGCAGCTGGTGAATGTTATTTGTCTGACATACCTCTTGCAGTGATAGTGTGAAAGTTCAAGGCTCGCAATATCATAGCTGCTTAATTTGAATTAGTTTGTTAATTGCTTTTTGTATCCAAACATAGTAACTAATAAGCATATTATCTTCTTGCATGTTGGAATGATAACATACCTTTTGGTATGATTTAGAAACTTCAGTTATGTAAATCTATGACTCACATTTGCAAGTAATTTGTAGCTTGTGTAATGGACACTTAAATCCAGCTATATTAAAAATGATACTGGGAGCAGGATCTTGAGGGTGGTTTCGCCTGTGTAAGTGGAGGGGAGAGCAAGTCAGCATCCAGAAGATGGTGCCTCTGTTCCGCACAGGACAGCATGTATGATGACAGCGTGTTTGCATGTGGTACTTCTTGCTGAAGCAAGGCAGAAACTTTTCCAGCTAGTGTTTTCTCCTGCGTTTGGGCCTGAAGGTGTTTAAACAACATGCAAATTGGTCTATTATATTGCAATGACATGAAAAGCCCCAAGCATCCTGGAGAGCCCATTCGCAACCGTGTTGATAAGTCCTTGCCCTGAAGAGGTTGCCATCTGAGCAACTGTCATAGACAATAAGAAAAAAAAAAAGCAAAATGCGGAGTTGCAATAACTTGCCTGATTGTAAGCATGACTTGGGACAATAACCCACCTCCCCTGAACTGTTGTCTAGCGAGAAGGGTCTAGACTTCCCCTCTTCACTCTGACTTCCCCTCTGTACCTCCGTTTTAGTGTCCTGTTTCTTCAGCTGCTCTTTCAAATGGAGCCCAAAACAAGAGCTGCAGCATGAAGGAATGTGCATATGGCAGTCTGGAAGCAGCTCTGCAAAAGGAAACCAAACAAATGGCTCCACCTTGGACAGTCTCTCAGGCTGACTCTGGGGGTCATCAGGAAAATTATGGGCACAAATACTGTTCTCCTCCTCATCCCCTCTTTGCAAGTTGCTTCAGGCTTAGTTTTAAACTTTTTGGTGTTTTGCCCTGTCACTTTCCATAGTGCAACACCTGATAGAAAACCACCCCTTAGTTTGCTTTAAGAGTTACTATAGAGAAACAGATTTTGGTCCATTTACTTTTAGCTGTAGATGCAGACATTATGACGTGGTTTGGTTTGTTTACATGTGCAGATTTCCAGCTCTTCCTACAAGCTGGCATTTTAGGTTTTGCTTAGTTCTTATCTATCTTTCTTTTCAATTGTAGGTAGCTCGCTCTTTCTTTCTGACTCTGGATGAAAGCTTAGTTAAATGCCTATTTAGGAACTGATGAGTAATTTAAAGGATTTAGGGGAACATTCTGTGCTATTATATGCAAATACATGCCATGCATGGCTCCCTGTGTCATTAACCTGGCAGTCATTTCATGCATGACTCGCCATCTTATTAAGCTAGCAGTATGGAATATTTGATTTACTAAACTGCTATGAACTACTTAGTGTGCTAATATAGGAATATAACTTTTAAGTTTCTCTGGAATAACTATCTTTGAAACAGATTCAGGAAAACAATAACATTATTTTGACAGCTGTGCTCAGTTTCTAAGGTCTATTTTAGTAAGCTTCACAGAACTGGTGGAGAAGTACCTGTGATTTGAATAAGCAGTACAATGACTGAAAATGAAAGCCACCAGATTAATTAGAGCCCTTCAGAATTCTGCAAGCATTGGAAGGCCAGGTCTGTGGCGTACCCATAAGTGTTCAACGTGCAGAGCTTGTGGGAGTTACCTACAGGCATGCGCAGTTCTGAATCTAAAACTCTGCTCCAACATTTTGAAAACTCTGCTTCTATCCTAGCTCTTCCCCCTTCCCAGGCATTTGTCACCATAGCAGCATTCACTGGCCATGGGATTTACTGGGGGTGCTTGGGGAAGGAATGTGTATTTGTTGGCTTGGTTCAATGCCAAATGGAGTAGGAATTATATTATGCAGGATGTTGGATTCTTCCTTTAGTGTCCATTTCAGCTGGCATCTAATGTCATCCAGATAATTGCAAGCCACTCTGTCATCATTCAGCCAGCTGCATAGAACAAAACAAAGAGAAATTTAGGATCAAAAGGAAGGAATAGCAATTTAAAAGGCTTTTAAATGTTGTTTTCTCTCTTTCTCAATCAGTAACACTTAAAAGCCTTTAATTTATCCCACCCCTTATCCCCCTTCAGAAACATACACATACACTCACTCACATTTGTATGACTTTGAGTGCTGCTGGCTTGAATGATAATATGTGAGCACTGAGCTGCCCAAGAAAATGTCACAAGCAAGAAATGAGGTCAGATAATGACATCCGAAACCAGAGCAGAGGGAATCATTCAGCATCCTCTGGTAGTTTGATTGCAGCTAAGAGTGTGAATCAGCTTCACTTTTATACCTCCTTTATGTCGAAAGTTCTCTAGTACAGTATGTGTGCTTTAGATTTGGAGCAGGCATATGAATCGCAAATGTGGCATAATGCCATATGTATAGTGTGGGTCGTCAGAGACTTATTTACCTAGAAGGATGGTGATTTCAGAGGGCTGTATAAGTCTCCTCTGAAACGTGCCCGTGTGCTGTGGTACTTTTAGCATTGGCACAAGCTGTGAATATGCATTCAAGTGAGAGCTGTGTGGAAAGTGAGCCGGTTACGTGTGGAGGAAGGAGGGTATGAAAGTACTGCTAGGACCGACTAGGGAAGCGTGTGTACACAGCTGTATGAGGCAGAGCTAGCTGCCGAGAGTGTGCATGCATGTCAGGGGGATGCACGGATGACTTCGCTTAGCAGGCCGTAGATAGAGAAAATAAAGTCTGGGTAATGTGTCCTATTCAGCATATTCAGTACCCTGCTCAACAGGGACCATGACTGGTGGGCGGCTGCGAAACCAGCTTCTGGACGGGCTAAGACATGGAAGCATTGGCAAAACACACTTGGTGGTATGGCCAAAAGGCCAAGGGCAGATTAAAGAGTGATTCAAGTCTCTCCCATTTGAACTTTGCAGAAAAAAATGTAAAATTTTGGCAGGAAGTTGTGTGAGTGCCTTATGTGATGCAAGTCTGTCAAAGGAGAGTCAGTAGTCCTAAATGTAATAAATCTGTACATATTTTAGAACAAGATTTTTTAATCTTATTGACTTCTTGAGAGGATCCATCTGCTTAGCTCTTGTCTCTCACTACGCTCATCAATCTTTTCTTTCTGTATTAAAAGTTTTTTTTCTTGTTTCTGTGGACACCTTCCTGCCTTCCTTCTTTTCTTCCCTTCCTCCCTCCCTCCCTCATTCCCTCTTGAGGGCAATACTGGTTTCTAGGTAGCTTTCAAGTAGCAAACAAAAGGAAAAAAGATATTGATATGGGGGCAGGTTATCTCTTGTTGAAAGCACTCTTTTCATCCAAGCTGGACTCTGCTTACCTTGCTGATCTCTTCTGGTCTGTTTTATTTTAATTTGGATGATTGGGTCTCTGGTTTGTAAATGCTTTTCACTTTTCGTGCAGTAGAGGGTCCCTCATTTGTTGCCTGTTGTCAGCTGGCCCTACCTAATGAGTTGGAAGCATGAGATGAGAGTTAGTTCTGTGGGCAGTTAGGGTAAGGAAAAGGGATTGTTTTGTTTTGTTGGATAGCCACAGGCTTCATCATTATAATTTCCCATTCACTCCATTTCTCATATGGAGAAACTGTAATCCATGTTATACTCTAGCAAGTACCAGAGGCGGCTTCTTGTGTGTTGGCCACACACATAGAGGTCCGTACCAGAGAGGTGGGCAGCCAGACTGCGGGAGATTTTTCAGTTAGCCACCTGTGATCAAGCTAACCCTAGTAATTCTGCAGAAGCGAGGTTGACTAAGTGTTTCTGAATCATCCAAGCTCACGGAGAAGGAAATTTAATGGCCCTTAGTACCACAGGATTACTACTTTTGTTTTTGTCAAAGTTGAGCTCTACTCCCAGATGTTGATTATTCAAGAAACCTCACACTGACTGTAAATTAGGAAAAATCATCTACTTTACTTCTATACACAGGTAAGTCAAGTCAAGTCCTGCCAAGTGTTGTCAGTAGTTATCACGGCAAGGTCAATCACACTAAATGTCCTCTGTTCATTTTTCTGAGAAAATAGAATCGTACAAAACTACCATTGCAGGCAGAATTCCTGTGAAGAATACAGTCAAGTGCCTCAGTTGATAGCCTGCTACTTTTTTTTGCTGTGGGTAGACTTGATGCTTGAAGAACAAAGTAGCCAAAGGTGAATAGTGTCCCTGACTAGAGGCAGCTACTCAGGGTAGGAAAATAGGAGTCAGTGGTGCAGTATACGATGGAGTGATTGTGGGTGAGCAGAACAACATAGAAGAGGGAATGTGAACCTGAGTGTTCGAAGCTTTAATGGCAAGCATTATAAACGCTTCTAACCTGGAACATATCCCTAACAACTGCAGTTTTATAGTCAGATTTTGTTGTTATAATCTTTTTTTTCCTGTTCCTGTGTGAATTGCCCACCCAAACATGAGGCACTTACTGGCCACTGTGTTAACTAAGCATGAAACAGCAGACTCGGTCAGAAAACTTCTAACGGTGGGGCTGCTAATTCATCCGAGTAGTCCATGCAAATAGTTCACTTTGACGAACTTCTTTCTGGAAATGTGTAAAGTTTCAGCCTGGTGTCCTGCTGGTTCACCCATGCAGCTTGCTGGAAGCACGCCAGCTACAAAGTGAGATGCAAACGATGTGGAGGTTGTTTGGCTGTTCTGCCAGGTGGGCTACCCTGGGTCTGGGGCTCCCGCACTTCCAGGCTACTGCCTGCGAGTCAGGGCAGGTGGACTGCCAAAGGTGCGAGACAGCCCACCAGGCAGCCTGGGCTGGAGCTGCAGTCACCTCCTCTTTTGGAGAGTATTTCAGAATTGATGAGCAGATTAAATTCATCTCAGAAACGGCAACGTTCTCTGAATTCCTTCTCCTTTCCTGCTTTAAAAGTGGACGAGACAAGGGCAGAAAAACAAGCTGAAGGACGGAGAAGGAAACATTACATCTTCCAATTAACATCCATTTCCTGTACCTATTACTAAAACTAAAGCTGGAGAAACATTTTTGAAGAAAGCTGTGATGCTCGCTCTCCTTGTACGTAATTTTAGGCCCAGAAGCCAGAGGAAGGGAAGACAAAGCTAAAGGCTTTTTGGACGTGAGAAAATTGCACAGGTTTAGTTAAACGTGTGCTTTTAAATCCGGTTAGTTAATCCAATGTTAATTAAAGTTAATTATGATGAACATACTTTTATATATCTAAACCCTAAGTTTTTACTAAGTGAAATCAAAGGGACAGGGGTGGCAAGCCATACAGTTTGAAACGTGGAAATGTCTTCCTGGGAAGCCTCCCACTGGTTCAACAATTAGTGAGTATGCAGTGGCCAGCCATCAATATCAGCAAGCAGCTGTCACGCCCTTTGGCTGAACTGGTGCTGTTTCTGGCCATACAGTGCAGTACACAGCTTGCTGTTTTATTCACTGCTTGCATTTGCTGGGTTTTGTGGATTGAATTATTCATACGGTAGCAATTGTCAAATGATCTAGGCCAGAGAAATTCATTTTCTTGCAGGACCCAATCTGATGTGGCAGCGTGCTGTTATGTACCACACCAGAATTAGCAGCTGCTGCTTTTTAGAGAGGCAATGCTTCACCGATGTACCGCGAGAAAGGCTGCTGCCAAGAGACAGCTCTGAATGTTTCAGAGGCAGCTGTTTGCCTGGAGAAGGTGGTGACATTGGTTTGCAGATACGAACCAAAGCTGATAACAAAAACAGAACCGTCCCAATGAATAAGGAAAAAGGGACTGTCTTAATTGTGAGTTTTGTAGCAGATTCTGCCAGCACTGGTACTTTCCCATTTTTCTCTTTTCTACCTACTACAGGCCGCCACCACTGGACTAAGGCTACAGCCATGTGTGGGTGGATTCCTCTAGTTGAGTCACAGATGTGACTGGGCACAGCTTCAGTTTCCTTGTAACAGCAAAATGCATGGTTGTTTGGAGCTAGCCCTTCACCTCAAGCGAGCGGTTGCCGTGCACGTAATCAGAGAAGTGGTGAATGGGGGATCACAGGCATGTTGCAGAGGAAGCCCTGCCTACTCTGCACAGCAAAATATGCATGTTTACCAACAAGGAAAACATTAATTCAAAACATCTTATCCCTCTAACTTCTCCAGAACTGCTGCTTCTTTTCTCCTCTTCCCCCTCCTCCCCTCCCTCCCTCCACTTACTTTCTCAGAAGAAAAATTTCTAAACGTAAGGACAATTGAAAAGTAGATTTTGCTCTGAAACCAGCAGACTATGCTTTATGCATCAAAAGGATACATTCAGACTTCGGGACTCGGTCATACTCAAAATTGAAGTCAAACTCCCATTCATTGCAGGAAGAGGCAGTCCCACAGCTGTTGGGGTTTTACAGGCTGCAGAAATGCTTTAGGGCCCATAGGCTCTTGTTGGGCTGATCCACCCAGGAGAAAGCATATGGGAGAATTGCAGAGCAGAGCTAGAATTTGCATTTGGGATCAAACATAAAAGGAATTGTTCATCTAAACTGCAATATATGTAACCTATCATTATTCCTGTAGAAGAAAGCTCTCTGATACTAGATGGACTCTTTAATCTGGCAGAAAAAGGCATAATGAAACTATGCTGCTATAAACTGAAGGCAGTCATAATTGGTTTATCCAGTGAGAATAATTAATGACTGCAATTGAAGGAGGTTAAGATTCTGTATTGCTTGTAATCGGGGTGGAATGTCTTTCTATATCTCGGCCACAAGTAAGGGGCTTGAGATAGAAATAATTGTGCTACATGTTTAGCCTGTGCTATGCTTGAAGCCCTAAACAACATGGTTCCTACTGAACTGGGAATCTATGAATAATTGCTATTAATTTTTGCCTTTTTTCTGGGCTAGTGGTTATTTGGAAAGCAAAATGGGAGGGAAATGCTACAGTTCAGATTGAAATCACAGGTGAGATTATCTATCTTTTTTTTTTTAAAGCTAATTTCAGTGTAATTAAAAAACAAGACTTTTTTTTTTTTTCTCCAAGAAAACGTACTCGTTCTAGATTGCTGAGCAAGTGTCACCTATAACGGGATAAGCAGAAACAAAGCAGATCACAAAAACACCCTTCACAACATTTCTCGCCTCTTGTTCATGAGGCACTATTTGCAGTCAATGTAATCTAAACCAAACGTAATGTCTTACATGCTGTTGTGTTGCATTCTTTATGATCAGAAGAAACTGTAATCAGCAGTTCTGGTTTTCCCCCCATTTTAATAATAAATGGTGAAAACTAGCAATTCCATTTAAAATAGCTCTAAGTGGCACTACAGATCAGACCAGTGAAACATTGTTTGCCTTTCAGATTATGAACTTGTGGAGGGTTTCTTGATTACCCCTTTTCTTGGTAATATCGTATAATTAACTTAGCAACATTCTGAGTTTTAATAAAGATTTGTGTATTACTGAATTATACAAACAAGTTTCATTTTTCCAGGTCCGCATGTAGGAGAAGTGTTAGCAAAAATAAATATTCTAATCACTTTTGTCAAAACAAATTGCTAACAATGTCTTTACTATTCTGCATGTGAGAGCTACTTGTAGCATTCATTAATCTAACAGTTTATGATTTTGATTTCCAGATGGAATGATTAGCATTTCTGAGCTTTTTATATTCAAACTACAAAAATAAGCCTTTTTCAGGGGTCACTGGAGGCAAATAATTTAAGTCTAATACTTTGCACAGCTAAACATGATGGTTCCAAAGTAACTCATTTAACATATTCTTTCTGATGCCTTTGTTTTGAATATTATTTAAAAACTTTGTCATGTGAAACAGTGGAGTCAATTGCTGTGATACCAAGTATCTACAAAGGTCACTTCTACAGTTCTAATCCTTTCTTTTGTCTTCCTACCTCCCTTCCTGATCAAGAGTACCATATCTCACAATTTTGCAAAACTAAGAAAGAAACTCCTGAAAGGACTATATTGCATTTTTTTTTAATAGACATAGATCAACTGTTCTTTGAAAAATAACAGTGAACTCTCTTTGAATAGTTCTGGAGATTTATAATAGGGATTGGATTTCTTCAAGTAACTTCTGAAGTGGTGTCCTTGGGGAATAATTTTTATTTTTCTGGGTTTTGTGTGTGAATGGAGCACCAATATATTGTGACTGATTGCAAAGCGCCATCACTTCATTTTCATCGATGGCAAGAGTAGAGAGAAATGGGTGAAGCTAACTGTACGCTTTTATATTTAAATGGCAGGTATTAAATAGGTCTAGTGGGTGTCACCCAGCATACCTTGAAGAAACTTAGGCTTAGCTTCGTTCTTTTTAGCCTAATTTTTGTATGTATTTTCCTTCAGATCATCTGCCAGAGGGAATGGTAACAGCTCTGGGAGGTGTCTTGCTCTGTAAAACTCTAGTGGCTTCTATTTCTCCTACAAGTAATATCAAGTCTTTCCTTCAGTTTGAAAAGCTGAAATCTTTTAGTATTCTATTTGCAATGACATTTTGGTAGTTTTTGTTATTTCCAAGTTTTAAATTCCTGTCCTTATTCTGCTTAATTAAAAAAACGGGCAGTGATGGTGGTGACCACATGCCGATTGCCACGTCAGTTGTCTGACAAAAGAAATTCCTTCCTCAGCCAAAATGGTTCCTTTGAAAAGGGAGTTGTGCATGAAACCCCCTTGAGGTGCCAGCCAGTTGCTGTTCCAGTGCGAGAGATTTGTTTCTCTGGGATTTGCAGCAGTTTACTGTAGTTTAAACTGAAACTAAGTGCTTCAAACTAAGTAATGTGTTATTCCATCAAATCTGACACACATTTAACTGTTGCGTGCTAACCAGTGCTGCAAACACTGTTGAACAAGCCTGTTAAAATCCAGAGACTTGGTATTTTGGCAACCTGAACAGCACTTTTTGATCTTGGTCGTGGCCGACAGCCTGAGGACTGATGACAAACCAGCCTATGCAAAACGCTGAGTGATGTTGCTGAGGTAGTGGGAATGCAAACCTTTCCCCTTCCAGGAGTCAGCAATAAAGTTGGTAGCAAAGTTGCAGCAAGCGCTCAAGTTCATAACTGGATTGCTACAGCAATACACTGTTGAAAGGAATATAGATTTTTGTTTTCCCTGTACAAAAGAGTTGGCTGTGAAATTTCTGCAATCCTGTAGATGCCCCGTAGTTTCCAAAGGAATGATGCTGACTTGATGGCTCCAGAGAAGGACTGATAGGAAGGAGAGCCTGCTGCTGCTCCCGGTTTTATATAAAATTTTGAGTAGCTGTGTGCTTTTCTTTTCCTATTTTTTTTAAATGCATTTAATTCCCATTTTTACAGGATACTTGTCAGAATTTAGTAAGTCTGTGTCATAAGAGTGCTTTCAGGCTTTGGTAGGGGGTTGATAAATATCTGATAATACCTGAATGCTTTTGAATGTGAACTGAGTAATGCTCCCAAGTACACAATGTAAAGAAATATAATAAGAAATAACGAGTTGGTAAGAACCTGTTTACTCCCCATTATGTGTCAATAAATATTCACTGTTTATCAGTGGACTTACAGGCAGTTTTGTCAGCATTAAATTTCTACAGCAAAGAAGAAAATTGGGCCCCAGACCTTCATGATTTCTAAATTCGGCATAAAAGGAATAATCAAATAGGCTGGCAAAATAGTGAAATGAATCTGGAGAGGATTTCAGTTTTCAGAAGGGCACGGCAGGCATCATTGTTTTGTTCGAATGGGCAAAATTCTGTATCAATTTTAGCAAAATAAATCCAGCGTAACTGTGTTGATCTAAGCGGGATCTGTACAGGGTAAAGACACAAAGCTCAGAGTCGATCCCAGCGCGCTGTAGGCTGAAGGCTTACATTTGCAAAAGTATCCCACTGGCACTGACAACTGATCAGTTCATATTTTGCTTTGCACAAATTTTATTACTTAATTTTTCTGTGCTTTCCCTTCCTCTTTATTGACTTTAATTAAGTTTTCCTTAGGGTTTGCCTGCCTGGAAAACTTTGACTGCTTAAACGAGTAATCCTGTTTACTCATCGCATTATCCCAGCTCCACTTTTGGGCTGAAGCGTATATTTTCTTAAATTCTGTTGGAACTATTGCTATTCAGCATTATGACGATGTTAAGAACTGTTCTTGTAAAAAAGAGGCAGCAGTTTGTGTGGCCAGTTTGAAGAAGTATATTCAAGATTTTGCAGCTATGAAAACAGTGTCTTTTGAGGTGAAACTTTGTAAATGGCCTAAGAGCCAACACTCTCTTCCCTCATGATTTGTTTGAAAATTTTTAAGTTTTTAAAGCATGAAGTTTTTGGTAACTGCGGGTCACTTGCATTGGAGGTTGCATAAGAAAATACAAAAGGTGTGTAGTTCTACATACGAACAGTATAACAGCAAATCAAACTACTCATGTTCAGTTTAATTCATTTATATAATTCTATGCATTATATTTTAGGCACCATTTCATATTTTTTTTGCCAAGTGATACTGGAATGATGGCGAATTTTTAGCAAGCCTGGTGAGGCATTTACTAGCTCTGATATTTTCAGTTTAATGAGGGAAATTTTAACATCCTCTTTTTAAATGTTTGTAAGTTTATGGATTTTTTTCCTTTCTTGTGGGACCCTAAAAACACTGAAAAGTCAAAAGAAATAAATACAAAAACTGTTAATAATATTAACTTTTCAGAGAGAACTCTAATGGGAATAGGATCTATGAAGAACTATCTCTGAATTCTCACATTCTGTAAAATTAGCATTCTAAATTAAAAATTATGAAGAGCACACCCTTCTGGCACAACAGATGAGCTTTAAAGACAAAACATTTGTTTGTATTTATCTGTCGTGTATGTTCACAATTATTCTTAAAAGTCTTAAGAAAGAGAATGATTTTTTTCCTGAGGAAAAATGTTGATAACTGAATTTTAAAATAAAAGCAAAATTTATTCATTGTTAAGACCAAAGGGAAAACACTTCCCCCCCCCCCCCCCCCAGTGCATGGATATATATGTTCCCGTATCTGATTTTGTTGTCTGCTTCTAACACAAGCAAACTCATTAAGTTAGGAGACATGGAAGTAAAAATACATCTCTAATAAACACAGTTATTAATTTTGTGGAATTCAAATGAGTATGAGAATTAAATCCAAAGGTTGATACCTCTGTGTATACAGTTGCAGCTAATTTGCAGAATAAAGTTCTGAAAATTAGTTTTCTGATGAATGAGAAGTAATTTCATGATATAATGCAGTTCCTTTGAGTTCTTGGCCATTATTTGTGTAAGAAAAAGAAGTTTGCTTTTTTAAAGCTTTATTAAAAAAAACCCTATTTTAATAACATTAGCATTGTGGGGTTCTGCCCTTGAGTTCTAGAAAATATTTTTATCTTTCCAGTCTTTAAATTTCTTTTATATTCTGTTGTGGCTCTAAAAGTCTAGGTCCATACTTCTAAAATTTTTGCCCTGCTATCAATACCTGCCATAAATTTAAATGCATTAATGAACTACAGCTGGCCAGAAATCACTTGGTAATCATGAGCAGTAGTCCTAATAAGTGCAGAAAGAGGTGATGGACATGAGGATGAAAACTGACAGTGACGTAGAGCATCTCTTCAAGTGACAGGACACTTTTACTCTTGGAAGTTATTTCTGTGCTAGGGGAAGACAGGTGGGAATTACTCATAATGGCAAAATCAAGCATATATGTAAATGTTTGCCAAATCAGAGCTATAATGATGCAAGCTTAGAAAGTTATAGGAATGGGAGACCTGTATTATTATTCAGAATATGGGAGCTGTCAAATTAGAATGAGCTTTTTTTAGAATTATGAATAGAGTTTTCTGAAATGAGTTGACAGCAATGAATGAATGGAAAACCTCTGTTCGTAAGAACTACATCCTTCTGTAGGCACTGTGGAACACAGACATTTGTACAAAGTTTCACGGAAAAATATTCCTCAGCATAATTCCGTTCTCGTGTAATCTCAAGCAACTGAATTGCATTCGACAGAGCTTCTACTCTCTTATTCTTCTGTTGGCAAATGGATCACCTGGCAAATGTTTCCTTGAGCTTGAATTTAGTTGGCATATTTTAATGTCCATTGCTAAATATGTGTGTGGAAAGTATACAATATCAGATTAGAAAAAATCAAATATCAGAATTGCCTCCTTCCAAATAGGAAATCCTATTGAAACCGCTCACCATTTTGAGATTGTCGTGGTCAGACTTGCAGAAAGAAACAGGAATAAAATAGCAGCTTGTTTAATGCTGGCCTGCGTCGTTCACGGGGCTTTCATGAGCTCTCCTGTCAGCTCGCGTTAACCAGAAGTCATTGTTTCCATTGGAAACATTGACAACTAGAAGTGTTTGGTTGCACTGGGCCTCATTACTTATGTTTTGTTACCTTGTGATAATACTGTAATAGGTCATTACTGTTCTTGTTATAGAGAAAAGGATTTAGGTAGGTGATGCATAGTGGCTGTTTCTGTTGAAAATGTTTTCACCTTGAAGCTGCGATGCCTTGTGACATCATTAAAGTACAGCTCTTGGAAGAGGAAAAGCATATTTACTGGAAAGGATCAGGATGGAATGACACCTGTGCGTTTGTGAGTCAGTCTTTAATATGTTAATGGCAGTATGAAAAATGGGCACTTGCTGGCTCCACTGGTGGTGGTGAGGGGGACTCTGTCCAGCACAGACCCCGCTATTTTTGTGGAGGGCGCGAATTTTCATTACTGTTGCCGCAGTGTTTGTAATAACACGGGAAGAGGCTGAGGTGACAACAGTGACTTGAGTTTTGTTTATTTCCGCCTCAGCATTTAACAATGCTTAAACACATGGTTAATCTCTCCCTAGTTTTAAAATGCTAGTTTGAAGAAATCTCTCATAAAAGTGTCTGAATGAAACTACACACCATAAAAGCTCTTTAGAAAAGAGATTTTTAATGGAAACACTGCTGCAAGAATTACTATAGTTGTTCTGAATTGCACCATTATAATAAGGGTTAAGGCTCAATTGTTCACTCTCTGGCAGCAATAACTTTCTTATTGGAAACTGAAAATAAACCCCTATGAATAAAATGACACCAAAGACTTAAGTTGTTTTCTTGAGACAGCTAGCCTTTTTGTACAGAAGCTATTCTGAGGTCTTGTACTGTAGTTGTGCTGAAAAATTACACCGGCTTGCCAAATATCTTAATGACTTTTCTCTCAGCAGTTGGTAATGGTGAAATGTTATTCTAGTAACCATAATGTCTCTCATAAAACAATTGCATACAATATGTACTGTACTTCTATTTTAGTGAGCACTTCCATCAGGCTTGTACTGCCAGTAGCCATTTAACATTTCATAGCAAACTGCTTACCAGTCCTTCAAGTGTAATATTGCAGAAAGAGTGAAGAAATGCGTGATTAAAAGCATTCGCTGAGAGTGGACCATTTAGTACTACCCTATCTTGCAAGATAAACCAGCCTTCGCACATGTAGGCGCTCATCATATAAATGACAGTTCTATGTGGTCATTTAATTTTACGATCTCAATTCTCGCATATATTGCTAACATAAATATAGCGTTCTCCTGCAGGGAGGTCTGCTGGGTGTTATAAAATCAGTAAGACCTCAATGGGTTCAAATGGACATCTTTTATAATTATTGCTATAAAATTTCTTGACAATGCATTTTGTTGTCCAATGGGTAAAGCAAATGATTTTCTGAAAGAATGGGTTTTGACAAAGAGAACAACAGAGCTTAGGCGTTTGTTCCTGTGTTCGAGCATATTTAAATTACCTCCGTTACTCTTACCTTTTGGACAGAAGCCAATATCCCGGAATAACTTTTTGCAATGAGACTCCAGTCGGTGCGTGGCTATATTTTCAGTTGTTTTCTGGTGTGGCAAGACAATGTAGGATATCTAGGGGGAAAAGATTAATTTGCTATTTAATGCAATTAAATTCTATTTGCCAAGCAATTCTTTTTACATGCCCTTGAAGAGACTGGGGAATCTGAAAGAGGATGAGGGCAATAAAAGTATTCCCAGAAGTGGCTTTGAGGGAAGGAACCAACTCATCTGTGCTGGAATTCAGGACAGTACCGTTGGCTGCAAATCATCAGGAAGGACCCTCTTACATCTTCCCTACGTTTCTCAAAAGTGTTTCTCTTTGACCTGTGTCTGGAAAGGAATTTCTATCCCGTTAATTCACATTTCCATAATAAAAAAATATTTCTTTTAGAAGGCTGAATAGCAAAGTTTCTCTTTCGGTGCTTGAACTGCCTCTGGAGCATTGGCTTTGCCTGCGGAGTGGCTGTGCTGTACGGCAGTGCAGCTGTGCAGCTCTGCGTCCCAGCCCTGGTGAGCACCAGCAGACTGCAGAGAACGTGGTCTGCACGCTGCCGGTCAGGAGCTGAAGTTGGGAGGCTCGGTGCTGGTGTCTCCTTGGGGGAGGAGACACTCAGAAGTGATTCAGCTCTTTAGTGCCTCAATTTACTTAGCTGTTGATTCCATTACATGTGAAGCGTCTGTAGCGGTTCTTTTGGACTAGTAGTGACTTTTGTGTCCATCAGAACTGAACGGCATCCATACCTGTATGGACAGACTGTACCAGTATCTCCCTCCTATTACTTTCCATATCGAGGTTCTACTTTTTGGTGGGTTTTTTTTGTTTGTTTGTTTTTTTTTTTTTTTCTATTGTACCCCATGCCATGGAAAGGGAGGCAGTTTTCTTGTTTGTTGGGGATACTTCATGGATTTAATTGAAATTACAGTGATTGATGCTGGCTTGTGATCTAGTTCCTCTTGTCCGTCTTGGAATGGGCAGGGAAATTCTACAGCGCACAGGGGTTCTCTATCGTGCTCCCTTTCATTTTGTTTTACACTAAATATGTCTCTTATGTAGCAACAACGACTTCTTAAAGCTATGCATGCATTCTTATGGAACTAGATTGCCCAGTGTCAGTATCGGTGGGATTCTGATCTCTAAATGGTCTTTTAAGTGCAGCAGTATCACATACACAGTAACAACAAAAGTGTAAAGCTAAATGTGTATTGGAGCAGGAAGTGCAAGAGCAATATGCATTTACCCCAGGAGTTAATTGGATGGTTACTACATAATTATAGTAATGAAGTTGTAGCTTTGCAGTTGATAAATAACAGCACAGTAACCTTTGATAAGATTTAGGTAGCAAATAAGTTAACTTGTTGCCATTACTGTGTTCATTAGAAAAAGGTCTAGGCAAAGGCAAAGCAAACAGTATATTTATTAATGTATCTGGGTTTTGGGTGCTGGCAGCTCATATTTTTGACGTTTTTCTTGTGCTGTTCTATAACCATTATATTAATTGTTTTTCTTACCTGAAATGAAAGCCAAATGCCTTCAAATACATTTACCTTTGAAGTAATTAAAATAAAGTGTCTACTGACCATAGCAAATAAGCAAACATGCTCTGCATGAAAATGAGGAATGATAAGGAAAAAATTGGTATGCAAGAAAACAGTAAGGGGGGGGGAAGAGATTGTAGTTGCAGTTTCTTAACTGGAACCTTAGCAAACCTAATCAATTACTCTGAGCCATAAATATGTGTTAGCTGTTATAGCTTGGAGATATTTGTTAAGAAGATTGTCAGACTTTTGTGTAAAGGGTCAAAGCCATCTTCTTCCATCCATGTTCCAGGAAGAAATAATTTACAGGAATTCCAAGCATTTTTGGAAGTTTCTCATCGTATAAAAAGGTTTTCATGCCTCTCACAAGTATAACCAGTTTTCTCATATTCATGCTTGGGTGGATGGGCAAAAATAAGGGTGGGCAAATGTGTAATTCTTAAACAGATACAAAATAGAAAGAATTAGGTAAAGAACAGGGAACTCGCCTTGAGTGAGCAGAGAAATCATGAATAGTTTGATTCTAAACTGATTTATTTATTTATTTATTTCAGATAAGAAATGTTCTTCTGCTCTTTTAAAAGTGTACACTACAGGTATGCACGTAAAAGCTTTCCAAATATTTAATGCTGAGATTAAAACACCTAGGTTCAATCTTCAAACCACATACGTTGGTTTTGTTGTAAGGCAGCAGCTCAGCTTGCGCTTCTTGGCTAAGGGTAGTTGTTCACTGTACACAACACCCAGGACGGGGGTTCTCAAGCCCAGTTTGCTCATGTAACGTCAGCTGCGCAAGCAGCAGCTCCTGGTGGTGAGCATATCTGCAGGACACGTTCAACTCTTCCAGGCTGTGTTCACAGACTTTTACTGCTGTGCCCAATGGAGGTGTAGGTCCTCTTCGTACCTGTCCCCCAGTGTGAGATTCCCTGGTCTAAGCTCAGAAAGGTGTTCGGCCCCTCTAAATATAGCTCGGTAAACCACTTGTGTCCAGTTGTAATATTCATGAATATTTGCACAGGTATTCACAATGCATCTGCCTTTAGAATCCCTTGTGAACAGAACTGTGTATGCTGAATGTTTATAGACGTCAGTAATATAGTTAATTGATTTATATTTTTTTTTATTATTTGAGTATGGAGTTTCTCCAGCGTTTGTCTGCATCAAAAATGCATATATGTGTAAAACAATGTTAACTAACAGCCAAAACAGCAGGTCAGTTTTCAGACCACGTGGTACTTCCACTCAGTGTTTTCTGTTTTAAAAGATGGGATGTTTATGGCAATGCCTGTATGAACAAGTTTAATTTAAATTACGTAAAAACATACAACTGATTTTCCCTATACAGCGTAAATATGCATCGGATGCTACAACAGTTTCCCTAATGAGCCATTCATGCTTTTCTGACAACACCTGATAGGAAAGTGGGTTTTGCAGCTTTGCTCTGAAGATGGGAAAGTCCAGACTCCAGTAAAACAAAATACATTCTCTATGGGGTTTAGAATTTATTTTAGCATTTTTTAAGTTGGTGGGTTTGTTGTTTTGTTTTTCATTTCAGTGATGGTAATTCTACAGTGATGGCTTCTATGGATCTCAGCTGCGCCAGTATGATTTCAGGCACTGGGACCCAGATCTGGGGGCCCTGGTTGTACAGATTGTTAGTATTCTGGAAATGTTTTGATATTCTGTGAAAAATCCCAAAGTATTGCTAGTCTGCGTTCCCACTGTCAAACTTCACTTAATATATACTAAATACTGCTGTTTGTTGGCTTAATCCTGGCTTTGGTGTTATTTCACACTAAAGAATCTCCATTTAGTATAGTGGCTACTCTTAGATCTTCTACTTGTCAGCACTCAACGCTTCTCCATCTCCCCAATTTATTCCAGTTGCTGCAGTGCATATGTATGGCAGCTCTCATGGGTCAGCAGTGTGGAAAGGAAACGGGATCAGACAGTGCATAGGACAGCACAGCATCAACCTTTAGTTGTATTTTGTTCTGGGAGTTTCTTGAGTCTGTTAAAATGCAGGTGGTAACAAGGGGGGGATTTGGACGGCCTAATGATTCTTTAGATTTTGAAAACGTGCATTGAGGACTATTACTGAAACTCTGAAGTCAGTAGACAGAATCCAGTGGATTTTGATGGGCTCAGATTGGTCCCACAGGGTATTATGATGATTTTCTGCATACACACTGCTTTTCAAATGACTTGCCTTTTGGGTCTCTGGAGACATAAAATATTCCCCAAATATTGAAACATCCCAGCAGAGGAAAACTAACTATTTCTGTTTATATTTCAGTGACCTTATTTGGATTTTAATGCAATTTCTTAAAGAATTTTGGCAATGGTAAAGGGGCAGGCATTCTTCCAAAATGTCATAAAAAATAAAAAAGGTATAAAGTAATCTGTAATGCAATCACAGCAATTTTGATGTAAACTTTTATATGCAAGGAAAACTGCATTTACATTGAGTCTATCTCTGAGTCTGAATTAAACCCACAGATGCAAAAGCCAAAAGAAAAGGCATTCAAAACTCCTGTATATGTTTTTGCTCGGTTTAATGTCTCTTATTTGTATAAAGTCTTAAGCATGCCTAAGCTTATATGAAAGACTGAAGACTTGATTCTCAGACTTCTGCAGTACAACTTGGAGTAATTGTACTGAAGTCAATGGCCCATATCTCGCCACCAGGTCTTAAATAGAACTTCCAGTGGATTTCAGTAAAGACTTTTGCTTAAAAGTCAACAACACAGCATGATTCGGGGAAATTACAAGGCTGCGAGCAAAAATGTTAGTTTATTTTTCCTTTTCTTTTCAGAGTACCTTGTGTTTGGTTCTATAAAATAAGATTATTGCAAGTGATTCAAATCAGTATGGCATGAGAATTGGGTCTTAGAGGTTTCAGTAACGTGCCTAAGCTTCACTGACAGTAAAACTAAATAACTTTTAATTAGCACAGATTGAGAGCATGTGAGGGATATATCCCTGTGTTTCTTTCTTTCCAAAAATCTTTCTTACTTTTTCTCAGCACAGAGATAAGCCGTATTGCTACCAAGACAACCTTTATATTCATTATGAATTACAGCCACCTTCTTTCCTATCCCAACAGAAGCAGCAGCTACTTTACGGTGTATGGCTTGCCAAGTCATAATTGAACTTCATTCACCAGTGCTGCTACCTATGTGCACAAATAGAAAGCAGGAATGTTTTTTGAGGAGGAGGTCAGTGTTTCAAAGGAGATGGTCACTACCTGGGCTGTGAGATAGCACTGGGGGCAGACTTTGTATAATGTGCCAAGGAAGTGAAGTCGTTATGAAGCAGCAAGTGAAACTAATGACTGGCATATCTTACCAGAACTGAAGAAAACTTAGAAGAAAAAACATTTTCTGTTTCTTCTTTGCTTAATTTTAAGGCTGTATATGAAATGAGTGCCAGAGCTTGCTATAAACCCTAAAGTATGAGTCACTCTTTCTGATGGGAGATGGAGGCAGAACTGGATGATGTGATCCAGTGATGTGCTGCATGTTGTCGTGCACACATGTGAATGTGCTTGTGTTCTGCTGGCATATATTATCAGAACCATGCAGAAAACAACAGAGTTTCAGTGGAAAGCTAGTGTAAGTGGCATCATAAGCAAGGATGGGAGTTTGGGCATTTCTCTGTTTTTCCTTACTATCTCCCAGCTGCATGCCCTACTTGTGACTGGTACCAACTAGAACAGAATGGCAGATGCTCTTAGAGTTCAGGTTTCTCCATCATCTTGGAGACAGACCAAAATGTGATTTCCTTAGTGTAGGCGAGATAAAACAGGGAGAGCAGAGCTCCTTTCTCCTGCTAGGAAAATGATTCAAAGGCAACCACAGTGCTGGGAAAGGGCATTGTGTGCATGCAAGGATACTGGCTGATGAGGTGGGACACAGTGTGTATGGTAAGGAACAGGTGGTCAATGGCAAGTTCTAGCTGCATAAAGATAGTACTCATTTGTAACGTGTATGAAATACCTTTTTCTCTCTCCTTGTAGACATTAGACCTAATACTGGTTTTCCTAGTTTAATAGACCATATTCTTGGGGGACCCTGTAAACTGTTTCCTGCGCTCAGACTATGAAGAAGAGATGTAATCTAGCTGCAAATGCTCACTCAGGAGATCTCCTGTGGTAGGAGAAATCTCTGCTGGCTATTATCAAGCCAAGTGTGAGTCTACACTTCTGGTACCCTCAGCTTTGCAGAGGCAATGTAATGATGATGTGAGAAGAAAGAAGATCCCTGCCTACTGCACTCCACAAAATCTGTCAAAATGGGGCAAACCAAGGATGTTATATTCCAGGAGCAATGAGCATGGGCACATGAGAGTAAGTTATAGTATAATTTCAGTGTCCCAGCTGCCCTGCTGCAGCTGCCAGTGATATACTCTTCTGCTGGGCTAAAAGTGAAGTAGATTGAAGCTGTAAGCTGCCTTAGATAGACCATGTGGTAAGAGGGTGTCCCAGCTTTTTCTGACAGTATACTTAAGGAAGCTCACACATTACCTGCAGTGTGGCACCGGCTTCAAACTGTGCCAGGAATCCTTCCGAACTGACTTCCCTCACAGCCCTCTCCCACTTTCTGCAGCACAGAGGTTGGGGGCTAGGGAGATTTTCCCTGCGTCTATCCCTGCTCCAGCATACTGTTTGGAGATGAAGGAAGCAACAGCGGGAAAAATGTTCCCGCTCTCCCATTTTTGTTTGTTTGTTTCCCTCTTGCTCAGTAGGGCAGTTATTTGATAACACAACTGTCCTGAATCTACCTCATGGAGCTGCTTAAAGATGAGCCACTTCAAATACTGGACATAAAAGGAATGCATATTTTATAATGACAAATACCTATATAGACAGATCATCAGTTAATGTAAAGGTATTGGTGAAATAAGGCAAGATCTTAGCATTTCTGTTCAGTCAAATGTATTTTAGATTGTTGCAATACTTTATTTCTGAGAGAATTTTCAGTAGATGTAAATGAATACTTCATAAATAAATCTGAAACACACGTTCTCAAGCATAAGTCTGATGCCCAAGGCTCTGTTAAGCACATTAAAGAGTACAATGTGCAGTAAAGTGCATTTCACCAAAAATAAGGTAAAGATACATAATGGTTCAGGATAAATATGGGTAAAGGGGCTCTTTGTGTCCAATAGGTTTTAAAGTTACTCAAAATGACATGCTTTCAGATCTTACAAGTTTATTTCTATATAGCTGTCATATAGGAGAGGAGCAAAAGTTATGTCTAAAAAAATTGTTAAAAAAAAGGTGGATATTTTTTTTTATTGTTATTTTTGCTTCTTTTTTTTCCTGAAGTTTAGAGTGCCAGTATGAATTTACATTTGCAAAGATGCTTCACTGCTCATGCTTATAGGAGGCCAGGAGCTATCTGTTCCAATCGAGTCCAGAAGCTGAGTATTTCTGTTAGCCCTGAAAGGCAGGGTCTATTAGTTCAGGCACTGCCCCTCAGGTATGCGGCCGATGAAATGAAACTGCGTTGGAACCCACCAGCTTGGAGTGCAGGTGGAGCAAGCTCGCGCCTTTCAAAAGACATAGTTTCAAAACACCCTGTGAAACCCTCCGGCCCCTTTACAGCCTGTAGAAAATGGAGGGTCTGTAGTTCTCCACACTCGCATAGGCTGCCCTAATTCAGTGAGGCATCCCTGCTCCCATGTGGAGGCACTCTTACTCCTCTAAACTGTAATCGCATTTTTGTCCTGAATATTATTTATGTTCTGTCTGCACAGGTTTGAATCAGTAATATGAACAGAGAGAGAGAGCCATCTTGTGGAAGATTGCTTTAATATCTTCCAGTTTTAGTTGCCAGGCTCTTCAGAAGCTCTTAATTCTGTAGACCTTATTTTTGCAATGAGAGACCTCAATTACAAGCGAGTGTCCTATAATATTTATACAGATGTGTCGGTTTCTGCGCAAACGCACATTAAGTGAGCAGGGAATGGTACTGCACCAACATTTGGCTGCTGGCACTTGGCACGTGTGAACAGCATGTTCTTTTGCCCCATCTTGAACTACATCATCAGCAGTTTCTTCTCTTCTTTGCATATTGCTGCTGAGCACAATTTAGATATTAAATATATGTCTTGATTTGCTTTGTAACAGACTGCAAATGAAGCTTCACTGCCTCATCTTGGAAACGTGCAGTGGAAGTAGAGTTGAAAATAATATTTTTCCTTTCATCATTACTGCTTTCAGTCCAATAAATGCACGATTCTTCCAGACTACAGCGAACATTAAAAAGCTGTTCTCATCTACAGGTTCCATCCTGAGATGTGCAAAATGCTTGTAATGAAGCTGCAAACCATGTGAAAACAGAGTGCCAAGATCCTCTGTGTAGCAGAGAGGGACTCCCGCTTCAAGCAGAAGAAAAAGAGCAGAGGGCATCTTTCTGGTAAGAGCAGATGATGTGGGTCTAGGCAGTCCTGAGCTCTTCATAAAAGGAAAATTAAAATCGTGCCTAATATTCTTGCTTCTTCTCCTGAGTTAAGGGGATAAGCTACGCTTTTAAACCCCTATATGAGGCACGGAAGAGCAGTTGCAGGTGACTGAAATGTCCTGTGAAAGCAGAGGGGACAGGCTGAACTTATGCAAGTGGGCCTATTGCGTGTTCTTCTGGTCAGTCATCTATCTACACATTTATGCAGCGATTAGCATGACTGTCTAGTACCTTAGCTGTTGTAGTCAACAGGTGCTCTGAGGGTATTGAAATTCCTGTTAATCAAAGCTGTTGATCCCTTTCAACATGCTTGATTTCATTATCAGTGGGAAACTTAGCCTTGATTTAGCTTTAAAGATGTCAATTGTTTTTCTGCCTTATTTTGCAAAGAAATCATGAGCTATGAAATAGGGAGAGATCAAATTTAAATTCAGTTTAATGTGATCTTTTGATAGATCAATAATAAATACACATTTAGAGAAATGTTTTGCATGCAGAATCACAGCATACCTTTAATGTTGATGCAGAAATTAGTGTAGTGCTTGGGGTTTTGATGTGTTTTGGTTTTCCCCATCAGCAGTCTATTTGTTGTATTTTAGTATTTGCAATACTCGGTTCAAAGTTAATTTTATATGGAAAGTATGTAGCTACAATGTGCCATACTTAAGGTTTGGGAAACTAGACTGAATTGCATGAAATGCTTATAAGTATTAGCAAGAATATATGTTTGTGAAGTATGGGATCTGATATAATCAACTGAACAATTGTTGCACAGAGCTGGCAAATCTGTAACGATGTGATAATGTTGACTTAAAAATGAAATCAGCCATAACACTGGCAGACTATTACTCTTCTATCTCAAAACATGGATTGGCCATTCAGTTGAAAGAAACTTTGTCTATCAAATGATATCACATTTTCCTTTCTTAGAAAAGCCAAACTGAAAAAAACCTTTTCAAATGGAAAGGAGGGTTACATGTTTACCAGTATATGAGAATTGATGAGTCAGCCCTGGGCGGACCCAGTCAATCAGTAGCACTGTTCTGGGAAACAGCGTTCCCTTCCACTTGATGGGCTACTGCTCTGTAGCAGTTGCTCAGCAATGCTAAAGGACCCCCTGTCCTTCAGCCACAGATCTCCTCCCACATGTCAACTGCTGTAACTGGAAATACTTCAACTCTACTGGTTGTTTTCCTATATAGAATGACTCTTTCAGAATAGTCAAAACCAAAGGGTAATGCTATATTGCACTCTGGCTTTTTCTGATCTTTCATTAGAAACCCAAAGTGTGTGTGTGTGTGTTAAGCTGTAAATGTCATTACCTGTTTCTCATGAATATTTCAGATTCAGAAATTTACAGGCTATTGTTCTCTTAAGCAAAACATGTTGTTTCTGGATACCTCAGTGATGAGTGACACAGAAAGCCTCAGTAAGATGAAATAAATCTATTCTGAGATTGAAGTACTGTGTAGCCTGCTTTTGCTTTATTTTGGTTTTTACTTGAATAGTCAGAGATGAAAAACGACCTAACTTTTGATTTAAGTTTGGTTATTTGCCTGTGCGACATACAGATGCCATAATATTTCCTTAGTTTTTGTCAGATGTCAAGGTACCCGAACCGCTGGTAAGCATTAATGTCTTGAAGATATCTGTTTTACTGTGGCATGTATTTTCAGTCGACGCACTAGTAGGCGATCCAAGCAGAACTATAGCAAAGATGGGTGGACGACACACACCAAGGATATAGCAATTCAGAGCAAATAGGGTCCATCTCCCTCCCTTTTGCCAACTTAAAAAGGTCCTGCAAGTCCGTGACACTGTGGTGAGCCAGTGGCTGTGGCTAAGGGGGCCCAGGGAGGCTGGAAGGAGCACTCAGCAGGGTGCCCGCTGCCTGGAGGCTGAAAATGGGGGACTGGTGCTGGGTGGGCCTGGGGAGAGGAAAGGATTGGATACTGCTCTGCACTGAATATAAGTACAACAAATTGGCAGTGGTAAGTTTTGTCACCTAGAGAAGGCACTCAGGTACTGTTCAGTGATATCATGCAGTTCACAAATGTAAAACTGCTTTCAGTGAACACGGAGAAAGTAAGAATGAGTCATGATGAGCTCTCTGCATTATTCTGATGTGTATTGTGGGTTTCTTCAAACTTGTGCATTGCTGCCTGAGTGAATGCAGCTTTATGTCAAGTAAGTCTTTAAAATGATCTTTAAAATTAGAAGAGGGAAGCGGAAAGTGCTGGCGCAAGTAAGGTGACTTTGGATGCACAGCTTTAAATTGTCACAATAACAGTCCAGAGTAGGATGGTTTACTTTTTCCAGGGCTCACTTGATGGCCAGGGAGCATTGCTATTCTTCTGTCCCGTGGAAAGAGATGGGGATTTTAGAGAGATGGGGCTGGGGGCGGAGGCGGTGGTGAGGAGGGGGGGGGGGGGGGCAGAAGATGCAGACCCTGGAAAGAATAAGGGCACCAAGAAATTGCAGGCTGAGGACTTGCTTTTTATCCCAAGCTGGACAGGTAGGCCAGGTTATCTCAAGCACTGGAAGAAGAGGTTGTGCCTAGGTAGGAGAATGTATGTATGGAACTTTGCCTTGTCTTTCTACCGTGACACTGATGCTTTCCATCACTGGGTGGAAAAAATAGCAAATTTTTTTTTTTTTTGTGAACTGCTTTAAATGATTGCTGTCATGGTGCAGTATAGGATAAAGCCCATCCTTGCTTGCTTGGCTGGGGAATAGCTAACCGTGGCAGGTATGCAGGGATGCACGACCTAGGTGCTGATACGGGAGCTGGTGAGTTGTCGGATTTCATTTTGGGAGAGGTAAAAGCCCCAAGGCCTTGCCAATGGTACACCATAAACATCAGATCCTGAGAAAGGGATGCAGATCAGAGCCATCTGGTCCAGTAAGGGTGACGTGAGCTGTACCAGGAGAATAGGGAGGGCAAATGCTCAGGTTTCAGTAACGCAGAACAAACTGTTGGAGGAAGTGCCTTTCAGTAACGTAAAATAAATTATAATCCAACATTTTGTTTTCTGTAGCATTTCAGTTGTATATTAAAAACAGTAAATTACAGTGATAGAGTGAGTGTAACATTCAAAGATCTAAGCAGTCTTCTTGAATCTCTATTTCTAAGTGATACGTGGGAATGATACATATCCTGCGCAGTGGGTGTTGTTATATTGTACGATTATCTAAGTATGAGTAGTTTATATCCTGAAAAAATAGTGAGGATTCAGCTTCCTTTTGCTTCCACCCAGTGCCTCTGTGCTTTGACGTTATGACATGTGTGTTTTGTAATTAGCATTCTTCAGCTTTCTGTAACATTTGTAATAATGGTGGAGCCTTCACCTATCCACGACATTAGTAAATAAGTCAATTTAATTTTTATGCACCTGTCAAACTGGCACATTGTAGCCAGAGAATTTCATAACCACAGAACAAACTATTAGTTTTATAATGCTCTTATTCCATAAAAGGTGCTGTAATTTCCCCAGGATAATTAGGGGAACAGATCACAAAAGCTCAGGGATGTTTGCATCACGTTACTAAGCTTCTCATATGCTATTGGTTCACCATCACCGTCTGATACCCTGACTGTGGCAGAAGTGAATGGAAAAATCACATTGTCTTCTTAGGCCAAGATCTCTAAATGGAAGTCTAGCACAGAAACGCTTGCAGACAAATTCAGGAATCTTTCTGCATCTGTTATTCATACAGGATCGTGTGTATCATCCAGAATGCCTCGGTCTTGTGCTTTGAGTTATAAACTGCTGCCCCAGAGCTCCCTATGCTCGCATGCAGCTGCTTTTCCCAAGGTCACTTCTAATTCCTCTTATGGACTTGTCCTTAGCCATGGCAGAGGTGGCATCACTGCTGTGGACACAGTCAGGCCTTTTCTAGCACCCTCAGGATCCTCTACCATCACACTGAAGGGAAGCTGGAAACGTGGGTCCCCCCACCCTCCCATCTCTCACAATACTTCCAAGTCTCTCCTAAAGAGCAGCTTTCTAAGAGAAGACGTTTCCCCAAATGGCAGGTGTTTTCCAAACATTTTCAGGGGGGTGGGTTAGAAGAAGAAATGCCCCCATCTCACTGTGTCCCTCCTCCCTGTGCCTACAGAAGGTCTTCTGCTCACTGTCACATTGCCAGTATAACAAACGGGGCTGCTAGAGACAGGGTAGACCTGCTCAGTTATATAGATTTCAACCCAAGAGTTAGCTGAGCCATGCTGCCTCTCTCTTGCATATGATTGAGGCAATTGTTTTGCAATAAAGTAACCCAATTGATTTAATTCCCTTGTTCCTCACTATGCCTCTCTGCAGAAATCCAATGATACTGGCTAATGACATGCTAAGGGGAAATGGTATGTAGGAATGATCTGTGCAAACGCTGCTGTACGTTTTTGCAGGCCACCACATCTTGTGAGTGAGGAAGAGATGTTGCCTAGAGTCGGCAATTACTGCATCTCGGGTGTTATAGGATAGAGGGTTTTTAGGGCCAAAATGAGTGCGCACTGCAGTTTTCTGACAGTCTTACAGCATCCTTCACCCCAGAAATAATGTCCTCTATAAAGAGCTTTGTATACAAGCCAAGATGAGATCAGCACTATCTTGCACTAATGACAGAGGTTTTACAGTTTTTAGGGAAGTTCTGGCAGCATGCAAACTGCAGAAAATACTAAAATGAGTTACCAATATTTAAGATGTATTGCAGGTGCATAGACATGCCCCTGTATTTGTACACGCTTATCAATTAACCATATGATTTTCAAAGCTGTCTAGCCAGGAACAACAGTACGTATTTGAACCTGGGGCAAGTTCGTTACATTGGTGATACTGGACAACTCATTCTGTTATTTATGTGGTTGAATAGATAGATTTAGTAAACCTCCTGCTTCTTAGCTCTTCTACTTTCATCATTTAAAGTCTTGAGTCTGGACCGCAAATGTTACTTCCAAAGTGCCAATATCTAACCTGATTACTAACCTTGTTGTCACCGTTGAAAGAAAAGTACATCGATGAATATCTCTCCTCTAAAAGAATCGTTTATAGCTTTGGAGCTGTTAAGTGGTTGCAGAATAGCTGCCTACCACAGGAAAAATGTAAGTTAGACCACCTTCAGACCTTTGGTATACACTAATTACGGTATGAATTGTGTGAATTTCATTTGTACTCACGTATTTATATATATCTCATTAATTTGTTACAAAGAGGGAAAAAATCATTACTGTAGAGTCAAATTGCCTGTAAATGACTTAAGGAATATGTTAATGATCCTGCTCCAAATGAATAATTATAAAGCAGGTGCACTTGAGATGTGATCATTTAACTGACAGCAAGCAGCTTCTAATGTCTTGAATATCCATGATAATGGTGATGTCATAGCAGCCAGTTAAAATCATCGCTCACATCCTCCATTTAATACACAGGAGAACACTGGGTATAATTCCCATATAGAGCTATTGCCGTGCTTATTTAAGGAACGGTTAATTTATAAACAAATCAAGAAGTCACTCTGCATTGATTTTAATGCAATATGTTTCCGTTAAAATGTCATGCTATTGTCTCAAGTAGAAAATAAACACTGATGGCAGAAGGGATTACTGCATCAAATTGACATTACAGTTTAAATGAACTTGGCTCAAAATATCCCAGTTTAATAGAGATGTGAATCGTTTCACCTGCTTTGCTGCTAACATCCAGCTAAACTTTTCATGTTTGTTGTTTTAAAGGCGCCTGTAGTTTAGTTCCCTCCAAAGTTGATGCCTCTGAGAGTCAGGGACGTACACTCTGTAGTGCACAAAATAGCCCCTGCCTACAGATGAGTTGTCTCATTAAGAAAATATTTGAACTCTTTAAAAGCCAGTCTTCATTTGAGCTTATGTCCCACTTAATTTTACATAGCTGTGCAACTTGTTAAGCTTTTCAGTTTCCTTTGTGGTCAAGATCAGACTTTAAGTGTCTACCATTCCAAAATTTAAATACTCTGCCTTGAATGTGCATGAGTTCACAGACGGCAGCAGTGTGCTGCCTAGGGGTTATCTCCATGATAATAGCAATGAAACTAGAGCAGGAGCTAAATATAGAACAGTTTTTCTGCATCTATTTCATGTGTTGTCATGTAATTACAAATAGATGAAGAATTAAATCTCTAAGCTGCAATGAGGTTTACGAGGAAAACCTACAGAATTCCTAATGTAAAAGGGCTTGCTTCCAGTTAAGGTTAGCACTGTAATGCCTTGAGAAGAACACTACCACCTTATTTAGAATCATAGTACTTTATTGATGCAGGTTATTTTAGCAGCAAGAGTCTGTACTAGGAGGAGAGAATTCTTTTGAAGATATCGGTTCCAAAGCATAATAAAACAGGTGCATCTTAATAGGTCTACTAGGAATGTTTTAGCTGTTAGCATCTTTTAAATGCTTCTGCTGAGAAACCCTGTTTTCATAACAAGGTTGGTGAGTATTAAACCTGTGATAGTTCTTTCTGGGATTACTATAATTTACAAAAACAATAAAAACCTGCTAAAAAACATTTATGTATTTATAAATGTTGGAATCCAGGGGTCCCACTGATATTTGTGGTGAAAGATATGCCTAAGGGCACATAACCCTGCTTGTACATTGCCAGGACTGCAATCTGGTTTATGACAAAACAGATTCATTTATCTCCAAATAAATAAATTACTTTTGTGAACATTTAGAAACATTTGCATAATTAGGCTGTAAGATCTTAGCAGTCTTTTTCATAATAATTAAACTAATCTAATCTTGGACAGGGTAAACAGACTTACTAGGCTGAGAGCAGCCTTCAGGCAAGGAACTTACTACATTCTACAGGAACTGTAAGGCTGATGATGTTTGTTAATTATGCAGAGCTTTTACTCCCCAGTAATAGCAGCGTTTGTATTGCCTGAAGCTTAGATAGCTACTCCCAGGCACATAAAATTAGGCTCTGGGTTTTTTTGTCATTCTTTAAAAAAAAAAAAAAAAAGAAAAAAAAAAAACACCAAAAAACCCCCCACAGCAAAACAACAAAACCGCAAAACAACAAAACCACAAAACAAAACAAAGAAGATACTTCAAAATGATTATACGCTTTCAACAAGGAGACATTAACCTTACAGCATTGAATCCTAGATCCACATACAATTGGCTCACTCTTTAGTCACGTGGTCTTGATTATCTTTAGATCTGGAGTCTTTCATGCCATATAGGGACACAGAGTTGTAGGGCTTGGTAAAAGAACAGCAAAAGGCACAGCTTCAGTTCCAGGAGACTTCAGGAAGAAAAGATTGAGAATGTCAAGTAGGTCTTACCCAGGACAGGTGTCAGTCAAGCAGTCAATCAAAATTTGCTATCATAAATCAAAAAATGAAGACTAGAAACAGTACCTGGCAAATTCTGAAAAGATTTGCTGTCTTTAAAGAATCTGTCATCTTTATCTCATAATGTACGAGCCATCTGTCCAGGAAGACTTCAACACACAAGTAAACTCAAGAAGAAGGATTTTTTCTGCTTACAGACAGGCATTAACAAGGGCAATATTCAAACTCTACAAAATTTTTAAAAATAATCTCTTAAGCTGTTTCATAGACAAGAATTTAATTTTTTAATATTATTTTCTTAGAAATAGAGTATGAAAGGAAATCCTCCTGATGTTTTCTTGTGCTTTGTTTCATTTAGAATATTTTTATAAAATCAAATTCATGTGATTGGCCCTTAAAAATCTGATTTATAGTTTATAATTTTTTTTTCTCAGAATTTGCATACAACCTCACAATGCATTTCCTCTTTTCAGTTAAGATTTAATTGCATCTGGATGGGAATAGTGATGCCTGACTCCTGCAAAATAGATGGTTAAACCATATGAATGTGGTATAGCATGAAACATTACCACTAATAATCAAGGGCTGGATTTTATTCACAGCAAGAAGTAGCTTGCTTTATGAATTTCTCCTGTTAATGTCAAGGAGTAAATGTTCCCTGAGTAAATGTTCCTGAGTAAATGCTGTGAGACAAAGTGCTCAGAATCTAGCTCTTAAAACAAGTCACATCAGGATTTGCTGATGAAGAGATAAGTCATAAATTTGAATAACGATCAGTCTTTTAAGGCCTTG
The DNA here is from genome assembly GCF_965231255.1 of Vanellus vanellus. NCBI lineage: Eukaryota > Metazoa > Chordata > Aves > Charadriiformes > Charadriidae > Vanellus > Vanellus vanellus. The sequence goes on from NC_138913.1 coordinate 15,990,975, forward strand.
AGGTCCAGAAGATCTGGAACAGGTGATGTAACTATGGATGTTTTCTCCCAGAATAAATGAGCGGGTAGAGGCAAGAAACTGAAGGGGTTCATTTTCAGCTTTGCCTCTTCTGGCCTGTACAGCTGAACCATCAAAGTGTGGTGTAATGTACATATAATAAGCAAGCATCCCATTACCAACTACCTTCTGCACAAGAAAGAAGAAAAATATTAATTCTTCCACTGTGTTTTGAACTATGGTGCTTCAAGCTTTATTCTTTCTTACTGCACTGTTCATTCCAGTACACATTAGTTCACCAAATTTGGTGACACACCAGTGTGTCTGCCAGTCATTGCTAAAAGCTAGTGGGTTGTTGCTGTTTCAATTAATGTTTTGTGGTATTGCCAGTGGCATGAATTCAAGTACCATGTGTTGCTCTTTATTAACTTTTATGGGGGAATAATACAAGTTGCTTGTATCAATAAAATTAATCAGAAAGAAAAATCCTGTTTTAAAGTGATGAATTGTGTACATAAATAATGTCTTTCTCTAGTCTCTAGATGGCCTTCCAAAAAGTTTCCATTGTCAGCCCAGGCTGTAAAACTCTGAGCTAGAACAGTTTCTCCCAGTGCTGCACATAGCATGGAAACAGGGCTTGAAGGGACTGGTCTGGGCTCCCTGGTCACTGAAGCAGCCACCAGTTTTTGTGTGGAGCACATCCCCACCCAAAGCCCTCTTCCTCCTCTTTTTGCAGTGTAGTGCATAGCTATATACTAGTTATTTGCCAGTAATACAGAAGAGCGTGTTTAGGATAGAGTAGTTGCCAAAGCTAATTCAACATCTGTAGGCTGGACTGCCAGATTTACAATGTGAAAATGTGGCACCGTTGCTATTGTAACTCCCGCCCATAGTGCCATTTCTCACAGAGTCATTGCTGATCCCTTGGACCAGTGATGGCCAGAAGAGGCCGGAGGAGTGAGCAGGGAGCAACTCTAAGCCTCTTGTCCTGGTGACAGCTGGAAATATAGGAAAAGTCACATTGCCTATGCTCTTAGCAAAGAACGGAGATTTTAGATTATATTATGGAAAAGCTGCATTATGTATAATATCTGCTGTCTCTGGTTATTAATCGCCTTTGATAGTTTACAACTTGAACATAAGGCAAATTTTAATCAGATTAGTTTTACTAGGTGCATCACTTAAAATTTTAACACTACTGCTTTGCACATTACCATGTATTGTCTTTGACTATACATTCTACAATGTAATACACACCTTCATCTCTATCACTTAGCAATGGAGCTGAGTGAGCACCCTTTTTTTTTTTTTCCTGCTTTTCTCAAATTGTGAGTCAAATTATAAGGAGAATATATATGGGATTGGCTACTGTTTTTCTCTGTGGGGATCAAATAAGACTAAGTAAAAATAAAGCTGGTGCCATTCCCTCTGCTCACCAGACCCTCTTGGTGTTGAAGTCAAATTTTACCTCCCCTCCCCCTTGTCTCTTCAGAAGAATAAGAAGATGGTACATAAGCTGTTACTCTGAGTCGCAGCTGATTCTTGGGTCTTGTCTGAGTAGGTGCGGTTATGTGCTGCTGCTCTTTCAGGACAGAATGTAAGATTTGGGACAAACTGGCCCATCAAACACATGTACCACCTTCTATTTGCAGAATGGCATAGCACGTTGAGGACATTAGCTGCATCCCAAGATGGGGTTAAGTTGAATACGTGTATATGATTATGGATAATTAAAAGAACAGATATTTTTATAATTATAAGATTGTGAGAAATACAGATATTTGCATTGTTATTAAGTCATGTGCAAATTATGGACCAGGCAATAGCTTGTTTTATGAAGATAATCCATATTTTTCAATCCTTGTGCAGTGGTTTGAAGTTATTGCATTCACATCTGTATCTTTTTCTCTTTTCTAGTTCTGCCTTGATGTTAGAATGTCAATTGGGTGAAATAATTTCAAGTCTTGAACCCTGAATAGTTGAAGTACTGAATATTTTTGTCAGTATAAAGCTCATTTTCAACAATCACTTGTAATCAAGGTGTTCTAAATTATGTTTACCCTGTGAACTCTTTGAAAATGGTATTTTAGGAAAACTTGGTATATACAGGTATTGTTCTCTTAAGAGTCGGGGGAGGGAATTAAAAATTGCCAGCTTTCGCATTTCCGACACTTCAAAGTGTATTTACTAAAGATATGTTGACTGGATTTCAGTATAATTTTGTGTGAATGATTTATCTTGTCTGGTCCAGAATGTAAACTTGCTAAACATTGTAAATTAATCATTTTTTATGGGGGGAAAAAAAATGCTTACCAATTTGCATTATAAACAGCAGCCCAATTCCAGGCAAGCTATGCTTTCATTTCAGTAATGTTAGAGAAAGGCAGCACTAATAATTCGGTAGTATAGAGGAGGGGTTTTCAAGGTGGCTAACAAGAGCATAAGTCAATGGCATAGACACTCTTAAATTACCTTTGATTGTTTTGAAAAGTTGAGAGGGTTTAATTCTCTCCTTGTTTGTTCACTGTAACCTTTATAGAGTATATGGATCAATCCTTGGTCCCTCTTGCTCTTAAAATCACTATTATTGGATAGTTTGGGATTTTTTTTCTCAGATTGTATTATGGACTGAAAATTCTCACACTTTCATGTTTGGTCTAAAAGAAATTGCACTTACTTCAAGTTAAGAGTTTGGGATCACTTCAAAGTGAAGGGAATGCAAACCTTGGTAACTCCACCAAAAGCAGTTGAATAAAACTGTGAAAAGTGATAACAACCCCGCAAAACCCAGAACTCAATGGATGCAGATCTAAGAGATTGAATTATGCTCCAGTTTTGTAGTACATTACGTTTCTTGCTCTTCGTGCTGTTATTTGTGTAGCGATGCCAAAGGATGCTTACAATATTGACCAGAATGACTTAAAGGAAAAAGATTGAATGGGTTGGAGGAAGGATAGCCAAGAAAAGTGAGACTGGAATCACTAAATTAGCATTTTAAGAAAAATAAGATGCATAGCTTTCACCTGTAAGTATATGCATATTGTTTTTACTGGAGGTCACGGCTAGTGACTGTATGAATCCTTCGCTTGTTAATGATTTGCGTATCAATCACTTTAAAATAGTTGGAAGAAAATTTGCTGTTTAGAAGATGTGGAAGAGCGTAGATGAATTCAGCCACTCCCGGGTGAAGTGAAAAATCTGTTTATCCAACAGTTCAGTAACTGTCTGAAATAAAAAATAATATTAGCACAAAGCTGATTCTTGTTATCCTTGATGCCTTTATGGGAAATAGTATTAGTCTAAATATGTCTACGGAATGCACAGTAGAGATAGGAGTGTTAGGAGGCTGGTCTAAGTGAGAAGGTATGAAGGGACGTGGCAGTTTCTTGATGAAATGCTACTAAGGGCACAGTGCAAATTATCCCATTGAGGGGGGAAAGACAGGAAATGCAGTAAGAGCTTGAGTTGGCTAAATCAAGAGCTCTTCACATACTTCAAATATAAGAAGGAAGATTGCACAAAGTGGAAACTAGGTCAGCTTGCTAAGGCCAACTGCAACCATATAAATTAGAAGCTATTCAAGAGAGAGGGAAGGCTATTTGAGGGTGACAGTGGAAGGGCTCAAGTGTCATGCCTTTGTGTGAGATTTCAATATAAAGGTCAGCTGCAGTAAGGTGGCCTAGTACCAGCACCAACAGGAAAGAATAAGGAAGAAACAGGTTACTTAGTATTTATAAAATTTAGATGTTTTCATGCCAGCTGGGCAGGTCAACTTTGTCCTTGGTACTTAATCGGCTGGTTGATGAACTCTCAGACCCCCTAACAGTTACCTGTAGGAAATTCCGAAGGACAGGCAAGTTACCTACATGCTAGAAAATGCAAATTTAGCAATTATGTATAAAGAGTGGGGAATGTGAGGAATTTATAGAACACCCAGCTTTATTCCAATTGCTGGAAAGGCACTAAAATAGAGACATGTACGCAGCAAGTAGTTAACAATGGTTCACTATCAAAATATGTGTTGGGTGAGCATCCAAAGCTTTCTGTTCTGGATCTGACGTTATTCTTGCTTTTATTAGTGGCCTAACTGATGGGCTAGATAGTAGCTTATTAAATAGTAGCCTATTAAATTTGTCGGTGCCACCAAACTAAGAGGACTTCCCAATGTGGAGTGAGACATTGGGTTTAGAAATATATGTAGTCTACATGGAGACTGCTGGCGAAATAAGAGTTTTGCAGAAAATGATGTGGTTGTCATGGTGGACCACAGGTCAGAAGCAAGTAAAAACTGGTGACCTCTTGCAAAAATTTCAAATGATGCACTAGGATATAAGTATGAGGATAATGCTATATTAAGTACCAGGAAGGTCTGAGCGGGACTATTGTTCCCAGTTTTGGACACTCTACTTCAAATAAATTGTGGACCAAATGGAGGTAGTCCAGAGGAGAGCAGTGAGAGTTTTTAGAGGTTGTGAGCTGCAAGGAATGGTTGGAAGATGAGTAGCTGAGCTTAAATAAAATGATACTGAAATGCGTTTGTGCATGTGTGTAAGCATATGATAATAGCCAGCACATAAAGAAATAGCTGCTATAAAAAGAAAATAAATTACTTGTTCTCCATATCTATGAAGAATAGGCAGAGTGGGCTTAAACATTAAAAACTTCCTGATAATGAGGGATGTTGTCCTGGTTCCGGCAAGGATGGGGTTAATTTCCCCAAGGAGCCGGCAGGGGAGGCAGGTATTCCATACCACGTGACCCACGCCCGGCTATAAGAGGCGCTAGCCGGGGAGAGGGAGTCAGTCGCCACTCGGGGGTGGGCTGCGGCGGTGCGGGTCCGGTCGGTGCGCTTCGCGGCGGTACTGTAATCGCGTTTTTATATTCCTTTACCGGTGTTATTGTTTTTTTTTCTTTCTTCTTCCCTTTGTCTGTTCTGTTAAATTATAATATTTCAACCCACGAGTTTTGCCCTTTTCTGCTGATTTTTCCCACGGCTGTGGGAGTCGAGCGAGCGGCTGCGTGGGTCTCTGTTGCTGGCTGAGGCCAAACCACGACAGATGTTAATGTTGTAGTGTGAAAATCACGAGAATAAGCTATCAGAGGAAGCTATGGATACCCAGTGTTAAAGGTCTTTAGGAACAAACAAATATCTAATATGGGTGTTTGAAGGAAGATTGTTCCCTTGGTAGGACACAGGGTAGATGACATTTTGTTTCTTTTCTAGCTGTCTGCTTCTACTTTATCTCCTATGTGAGTGTGAAATGAGTGACAAATTCTAATCTGAGCAATCACATGCAAACCTGGGCACGAGGGAGCTACTAGTAGTTCACTTTTTTCCTGACGAGCTCTTACTCTGAGCACTACTTCATGAAAGTGTGAATGATGGAAGTATTTTCTGGTGCACTGTGCTGATGAATAAACGTCTGTTTCTTTCTTTCCTTACTCTCTGTGTACAGGCATCCCACTCTCCTGTTGTGATATGTCCCCCAAGTATGAGATCTGAATAATTTGGCTATGTGTATGGTCTGTAGGCCATACCCTACTACTTTAGTAGGACATAGGGTAGGGCCAGACGCTGTGCAGTCCTACTTGCCACCCACAGTGACCACCCAGAACTCTTAGTTTTCCTTTTAGCTGTCTAGGGGCTCTTGTGAGTTGTTGTCAGAATAGTCAGTGCAAAAGGTTTCATTGCAGGGCATTTTCTTGCTTATACAATCCAGTGGCCAAGACAAGCAAATAGCAAATGACTGATGAGTTTGCTGCTCCAAAATCAAGGCAGAAATCTATTCTCCGGTAAGGTGTACCTTTGAATGATGGATGTATGACATTTGTCTCCTTGTGCGAGAACTGTAGCCTGTAAAGCATTCCGTGTATAAATTATTCATTAAATATACCCTAAACTCCAATATGGCTCTAAGGAGTGTAAGAGAACCATAAGCTTTACTTTTGATAAATAAAAAGACTTAATTATCTATTAGCCAGCACAGAGTTAAACAAAAAGATTCTGAAAGAAACAAAGGGACCAAGAATAAGGCAGAGATAATAATCCATCCTAGAAAAGACTAATACTCCTGGAGTATGCAATGGGGAAGATATTAATTAGTGAATACCTGTGGCATGTACCCAGCTGACCTACAAAAAATTCTTTACCTGGACTAGGCTTATTTTTCCTCAATCCTAAACTTTATATCAAAGGGAAGAAGGCTTTGTCAGCAGGTTGAACAGACACAGAGGGAGAGTACTATAAGCAAGACAGCTGTGTCTTCCAGGAGAGGCAGGAATGAGCTGGATCCTTCTTCATTTGGAATAAAGTGGTTACGCTGAGGTAATGAAATATTTAGATAACGCTCTTCTGTGATTTCGACCCATTTTCCTAAATTGTGTATTCTTTGGCAAAGAGCTAAAACGTTTCTTTTGAAAGAGCTGTTTCTTGTCTCCACAGATTTACTGACAGGCTCAGAGGGGGTGCTGAGCCCCCTTTGGTCTCCTGACCAGAACCAGGATCATTTCAGAGAGCTGCTCTGGGAAGGGATTGTGAGAGGATAATCCCACTCAAGGGAAGGAGACAAACAGGGCTACAACTTGAAAGTGCAATGTTTAGGAAAATGGGAAGGCTTCTGAGAAGAATGGCTGACCCACAGACTGACAAGCACATTTGAAATGGCTTGGATAGTGGAGTTATTGAAGGGACATTTGATTCAGAACTTCTTCTAGGGAAGAAATCTGCTGTTTCTTTCACACGACCATAGTCTACTATGAGTGTGTCATCTGTTAAAATGGTTATCCCAGGCTCTCCGGGAATAAAGAGGCCTCTTACAGCTTCTGAAGTCTCCAAGAGTGAACTGTAGGCGATCTTGTATTAGTCAGATGCCCCTGCTGCCCACAGAAGAAAGAAGTGCTGCTCAAAGGCTAGCGCTCCACACTGATCTATGCCTTTGGAGCACTCTAAAAGTCTGTGAGTTGTCCTTATCTGTACTTGGCTAAAGCAGGTGGGTTTTGGGGTTTTTTTTTGTTGTTTTTTTTTTTTTTTTACTTGATACCACATGCTGTTTCTGCCTCACCACCTCTTTACATCCGTCAAAGTAATCTTGAGCTCCACTTTCCTTCTGCAGTATCTGTATCTTCTTCTGTGCTAAGCAGACAGAAGAATCCTTTGTGGCCTCTGCTCCTGTTTCACTGGGGCAGAATTTTGCCTGCCTTTTGCGGTGGTCCCGCTTGTCACTGAGGGAACTGGGATTGTTTAGTTTGGAGAAAAGAAGGCTGAGGGGAGACCTTATCGCTCTCTACAACTACCTGAAAGGAGGTTGTAGCGAGGTGGGGGTTGGTATCTTCTCCCAAGTAACAATAGTTTGGACAAGCAGAAATGGCTTCAAGTTGCACCAGTGGAGGTTTAGGACGGATATTAAGAAAAATTAGACTCAATGATCTTAAAGGCCCCTTCAAACCTAGGTGATTCTATGATTTTAAGAAAATACATCATCCTTCTTATTTCAGCTGTAAACTGCAGATGCAGTTTGGGCATTTTGTCTACCATCAGCACAGCGGTGTGTGCTCTGGCATCATTGACAGTTCAGTTTCTCTATCCAGCTTAACAAAAAATTAGTATCCCAAATACTTAATCCCCCTTTCAAACAGTTATGCTTTCATACCACAGCCTTTAGGCAGAAAGCAACTGTCAAAGTGAAAATCATGGTATATTTGAGCTGGGAGACATTTAGCTTTTTCAGCTTTGATACAGAGCCTCCAGTCATTTATTTATGGTGAATATTAGTTCATCCCCTGGTTTCTACAAAAACGTATCAAAAATGGCCCATCTCTTCTGTACTGTCCTCTATGTTTTACATAATCTGAGAGGTTTTAATCTCAGACCATTTCTGTAAAGGGTGAATATTCAGTGTCTTTCATTGTATCTTTTAGACTGTTGATGAAACCAAAGTTCTTATTATTGATCATCCCTGGAACAGTGACCAAGACTTATGCTTGAGGCACTTGGACCGGGTAGCCTGAACTGAACAGGCTTCAGATGCTGTGACCACTGCCAGTTTAGAAAGTCATACTGCATAAGAAATCAAAAAATCAAGCAGAAGGAGAGGGTTCATTTGTAAAAGAGCCACAGTTTTGAAGGTGTAACTGCTCTAATAGTTTGCAGTGTGTCTAATTATCTAAGTTATGCAAATAAAATCTTTTGATTTCTCCTTGTAGTCTTACCATGTTGTTCCTTTGGGATTCATCTTCAGTTAACATACAGAGAGTAAACAAAACAAAACTAACAAACAGTAATATCGCATTACAAAGTAATTCAGTTTATGGACAGTGTGCTGGTGGTTGGGTTGTGAGTTTTTTAAGGTTTTTGCTGGGGTTTTTGTTTGTTTGTTTGTGGGTTTGGGGTTTGGCTTTTTGTTTGTTTTGTTTTGTTTTTTTTTCCCCCTCCAAGTCTTTGTCCCAGTGGGTAAGACAGATACACGTGCTTTTTCACTTATCATTATGGGATCTTGGAAGAGTTCAGTCTCAGTCTCTTATACTGTTCTTATGGGAAAAGCAAAACTATATTCTTGGCTTGACGACAGTGCAGTTTCCAAACGTTACCATGGTGATCACCTATGTAAGATCACTACCACTTTTCACAACAGCTCAATTTAAGATTCAAGTTGAATATTTCCATGATTATGGGAGGGTAATTATTTCATTACTCAAGGGAAGAAGATTTAGGAGGTAAATAGCTCTTCATTAGTTCTTAAATGATTTCCCTAGTCTTTTTAGGCCACAGAAATACTAAATATTAAAGTGACAAAAACAGGGGGTCAAATTCTGATCCCCTTATTCATCCTGTCTATCTCTAAGCCCCTTCTGAGCAGCCAAGAAAGTCAGAGTATCTCTAGCCATTAAATGCTCTTGAAACTTGGAGACATTTGGTGTAGGGCTCAGTTCTTCAAAGGTACTCAGTTTTTCAATGGTGCAATCAAGTTGGAGTCAGGAAAAGTTGCAGGTTGCATCACTGACAACCTGATATAACTTTGAAAAACCACACAAACAAGGGGAGAGGAAGTGAAGTACCCAAAGTTCTAGCTCGTGACTCTAGAACTTCTTCCTTGTTTGGACTATAGATGTCAACACCTTTTATGGCTAGGGTGAGTCAGAGCCCATTGTTTGCTTTCCTTTTTAAAATGTATTTATTTTCCTTCAGAATTTGAGGAACCAGGAACTTTGAGTACAGAGTGATTGTGTGGGGACTATTGATATCTTGTAACATTGGTGGTGATCTGTTACGTATTTTGTGGAGTTTATGTGAACGTTTTAATTAAACAAAGCCATCTATTTATAATTAGAAGTGGATATAAAAAACAAAAACAAAAAAGATAAATTCTACTGGGAATTTAAAAAAAAGTTAAACTTTTTTTGTTTACTGCAAAGGGACTGTCTTCTAATTAAATCAGAGGTGGAACATCAAATAGGCTTTGCAAATAACTTAATGGCTTATAAACAAATAATTGCCAAGCAAAATAAGCACACACAAGAGAAAGAAAATAATTATATTGTAACTGTTATTAATTTGTCCCTCCATGTTATAGAATACGCTATTCTTAGGAGTCTTTCATTAGAGAAAAAAGCTTGCAGATACCTCCCTTTGAATCATACTGTTAGTTAGGAACCCGGGAGGAAATGATTCATGATTTCTTTTGCCCGCATTTTTATGTTTTCCAGTGAAAATAAATGAGGAGATTTACATAATCACAATAAAACATTTCAAGAATAGTGGTGCAAATTTTTTTAGATTATGGCACCAGCCTGCCAAGATTTCAGGACACTACTAATATGTCTAGACAAGCAGCTGTTTGCGTTGTTTTGGCTGACTGTCATTGTGTTCCCTCGTTTTTTATGGGCCAGGGTTCAGCAATGATGCAACTCAGTAATCAAGTGATTGGGGATATAAAAGACACAGAAAAATACTGCCGTGTTATGCTAAATCAGACTGAGGTAGAACATGGCAAATCAACGTTTTTCTGTTTTGTATGCCATTTCTCAGGGATATCTGCCAGAGAGAAAGTAAGACTAGGTCACAGTGGAAAGAACTGGAAAATGCTTAATTTGTTTTCCCAGAAAAATCTGATTTGTGGAAAGATTTTTTACAAGAATGTACCAGTTTTCTTAATGCTTCCTCAGATGAAGGGTGAAACTGCGCATCATGAGACACCCACTTTGGGATGCTTGCCTGGAAACCTCAAATTCCTGCCCTGCCTTGGTCAAACTAGGGACTTTCAGGTGAGTGGCTTGGATGTCGCACACAGATTTATCAATATAAGATTTCATTCTATATAGTTATGGTTTATCCATTGGCTCAGAGAGACAGGCACACGGCCAACATCTGCCTCTTGGACAGTCTAAACGTGATTCCTGGGCTACAGCTATATCATATGCTCTCTTGTGGAGTTGTGCTGGCCTCAGGGATTTTAAGAATGACCTTGAAGGGTCCCTAAAAGTCAACAGTCAACATGGCCAGCCCTGGCCAGTTCTCCGCAGAGCGATGGATCCCCCACAGGTGCTGTTGTGACATCCTGTTTGGGAGCCACCTGTGAAATTCCCAATCTCTTCAGTTCTTGATGGTGTCAGGGCTTATTTGGGGCTCTTGACCACTTGGTACAAGTGAAAAAGAGTAGTTCTAATTGAAACTTTTATAGGCGAGTGTTAACACAGAAGAGTGACCTATTGGCATAATCAGATACTGATTTCTTTTACTCTAGCTTTCCATGAAAAATGTCTTAAATATTTTGTTACTAGCTGTTAGAACAGGAAAAAAACCATCCCGTTTTACGAACTTATTTTGGTGTCGCAGCATCACAACACAGTTATACTCAGGAGCAGATACCTTCTTGAATAGTATCACAATTATGATCCATTTTAAATGCTCACATACATGTTTACTGATTAGCACGCACTTTAAGATGACAATACAAAGTTTAAATATAGCAGCAAGATACAACATACATTGCTGTACAAAAATTCTATTTGAGATCAGCGCTAAATTAGGAAACCTTATGAAAGATATATGCATATATATATATGTGTGTAGAGATTAGTGAAATATGTTACAATAATATACCTATGTGTTCAAAATAGCATAAAACAATGACCTATCATAGAATCATTTAGGTTGGTAAAGACCCTTGACATTGTCAACTCCAACCGTTAAGCTAACACTACCAAGTCCAGCATTAAACCATGTTCCCAAGTGCCACGCCTACACGTTTTTTAAATACCTCCAGGGATGGTGACTCAACCGCTTCCCTGGGTGGCCTGTTCCAGTGCTTGATAACCCTTTCAGTTATGAAATTTTTCCTAATATCCAATCTAAACCTCCCCTGGCACAGTTTGAGGCCATTTCCTCTTGTCCTATTGCTTGCATGGATAAGTAATGGGGACACCTTTGGAGCTGCCTACCATCACTGCTAGCTGTGATTCACTGTTGGCCAGTGTGCTAATTTCAGTGTATGTTTTCCTAGCAAGGCAACAAGGTTCTACCAGAGAACTATACAATAAGAGAAAAATACAGCTGGAACCGAGAGGTAATGCCTGGTAGGAGGGGTAATATTTAATTTGGAGTGCCTGCTAAACTGAATACTTTCTGTTCTCACTCCTGTGTAAAGTGGAATTTAGGCTGTTTATGCTATTTTTGTTCTCAAGAAGAATGATTTAGTAGACTGCCAGGGGTGTAAACTGAACAAGGTGTGATGTCTGAAATTAAGGAAAGAAAATGAGAAAATAGCTGTTCTTGAGTTTGAGCTGCCCACATCTGCTTCCTCTGCCTTGGTTCAGGCAAGCAACCAATTTGGACACAATTCAACAAATGATTACTTGCACGCTTAGTACTCGGTATTTTAATGCATCCACTGAAGTAAAACATGTAGGAGAGAAATTAGACTTCGTTTAGCTCAGCATTTCTTTTTGAAATTATTCTTGCTTTGATTCCCTATGTCCAAAAATTCAGTTTTGAGGTAGCAGTGAAAACCTGCCTTATCTCCTCATAAGAACAAAACTTGCATTAATTTCCTAGGGCCTGATACCTCCACCATATTTTATAATGTCTTTTTATTTCCCATCACATTTTATAATGTCATGTTCTTTTCAAGATACTGTAAGCCAGTTGTACCATTTTGTGTTCCAGGACTAATTACATCTTACCGCTTTTACTACTTTGTGCAGAAAACAAATCAATATTTAATTATCTAGCAATTTCATCTATTATTTTCAATAGCATTTTCCCTTCTTTAGTAAACACAAAATGTTTTCTGTTCCATTGCAAAGACATTCTGCCCCTTTCAGAAAGTTTCCTGACTCTTGTAAGGTTCATTCACTTAATTCTGGATTAAATGTTCTTTGTATGCCCTTATATCTTTGCAAAATCATTGAAATTTTATCATAATCTTAGAAATTTTTCTGACTTTCCTTCTACTGCACTTTGTTTGCTTAATCTGAGTCTACATGCAACAATTCTACACTATTTCAATATTTAAAAAGCCACCCATTATTGAGGTTTTATACTATCTGATGCGAAAACAAGTTGGGTTTTTTTCTGTCTCACAGAAAATCTCACAGATTTTGCAGGTCAAATTTTGCTTCTTTCTATTTCATTAGCCTCCTTCATGTATGAGGGATATTTAACAGATCAGCATGGTGCAATAGATACAATGGTGTAGAAGAAACCTTTTCTTATTTTTTGTCTGTGGCATATTTTTATTTTATTCCATCCAAATTTCAATGAATTGGTAGAAAGTGTTCAAAGAAAGTCAATGTGTGCTGCCTGAGAACCACTGCTAAACAGTGCTTTGCTGCCAGTTTACTTTTTCGTTTGACCTTTATGATATTCAAAACTAATAGGATAAAAGCACTATTTAAAATATTTAAATGTTCTTCAATTTTAAAGCACATGCTGATATCCTGGCAATTAGATGCAAATTCTGTTACAACAGAAGGAAACTCACTCAGAACTACAGTTTTAATAATTAAAAAACCATAAAAACCTTTAAGTAGTGTAATAAAATGGTTTTAAATCATATTCATAAAATCTGTGGTAAAAACTTAGGGAGAGAAATTGTGATTTTATCTTCTCTGTCACTTTAGTATTTTTTAAAAGTTTTCATATAATTTTCCAGTCTCTTAAAAATATAAGTTTTAATAGTGCACACAGTATAATAGAACTAGAAAAGTTTTCTGCTGTCTCAAAGTTGCTTAGAATAGAATAGAATATTTCAGTTGGAAGGGCCCTACAATGATCATGTAGCCCAGCTGTTTAAAATTTGAATATATTAGAAGTGTAAAAATGTATGGCATATTCTATGTAGAATAGAAAGTTTACAGATTTCCCTGGACTGTGAATTTAGCAGAAGGATAAGTGCTCTAAATTTGAGCTTTAAAACATAGTACCCAGGCACCACGAGGCTATATAAACATGTTTGTTGATGAGAGCACAGAACCAACAAGTAAAAGCTAAAAACTAACTTGCGTCTTTCCTCCCACCACTTTGTCTGTTCTTTCGTGTTTATTACATCTTGAGTGGTGTTCTGGTTTGTAGACCTGTCCTTTTTTTAGGAATTTAATCGTCAGATTTGGGTTCTGTTTGTTCAGGCAACCCATCTTCATTCTCAATTATGCTACTGCTGCTGTGTGGTCTGCTTTAAGACTGAAGGTACAGCTCTGGAGTTCTGGTCAGGTAGTGGGAAATGTGGGCAGGTCACCAAGAAAACAAACCCCTCTTTCTTCAGCAGTACTGAAGAATTCCTTGTTGCCCATGACCAGTTTGCCTATAGGAAACTCACCTTTGTGAATCTCAAAGGCAGGACAACTCCCACCCCATTTTTCAGGAAAAAAATATTCTAGGGGGTTTTCAATTCAATTTCTGTTTTTTTTCCTCGTAAATAAATACTTAACCCAAGACCATTTGGTTTAGTTGAAAGCCCAATTTCTTGTCAAAACAGTTTTGAGATAAATTTGTGACCAGCCCTCATGTTGCCACCATGTTAACCACCTGTGTATTTTTTTCTAAGACGACTCTTGAGTAATTGTAGTTACTGAAACGACGAGCATCCTTCTTTCCCTTCAAGAAAGAATACTCCAGTGTGAATGGAAGGGTTTTCAGCTAATGGTCAAACAGGTCACCGGTTGCTTAAATGATGCTCCCATATTCTTGCCTGATACTTTCTGTAGAAAAAAGTATGCCTGTGTGCCATGCAACTACCCATAGCGTTGAATTTATTGCGTTGCACAGTGCTCAAAACTGTATTCATTTGCAGAGCAGCAAGTCTTAGACCATATAAGTCTTAGAGCTTATATTTTACTCTTAGCATATTTTTGGCATATTTTCGAAGGGAGATTCTTAAACTCAAAACTTCATCCCGAATGTTTGTGAATAGGACTGAATAACATTTATTCTAGGGACGTAAGCTCCCCAAAAGTAGCATTTGTTAAGGCATTAGAAGCATTTGAATATTTAGACTAGTTGCAGTGGATATTGTAGCAGAAAAAAAAAATGAAAATATGAGACTACTGATGTTTTTTGAATATGCCAAAGTGTTTCATTTGAACATTTTTTAATGAAACTAACTTTTCAGAGATTCATTTCCTGTTTAAAAATCAACTTCCATTTGGGGAAAAAGGTTTTAAAATATGTTGTTTGAAAATGAAATGAAGCAATTCACTCTAGGTTGGTACAGAATAATTGCTAGTTTGATTTCTGTAGTGTTTGTTTCTTGAAATATTTTTATAGCCCTATTTGGCCCAAGTTACCCATCAAAACAAAAAGAGCTATTATTCGTCCAATTCTATTTGCAAATTTCATTTAATTACTTGTGGTAGATGCTTTTTCAGTTGCAGGTAGATCTGATTAGAAAGTATTTTTCAATGCTCTGCTTATTTTATAGAGAGTTTAGAAGGCATAATTTAAAAAAAAAAAAAAAAAAGCACAGCTTTTCTACATTAGTGCAGCCAAATGAGTGTAGGAACTCCAAGGACTACCCCTCCGATCTCGTTTTGTGTGGGTCTTTTTCAGAGGCTCATTGTTAAGGTGTAACAAATGGAATAATGAGTACAGATGATTTTATGAAACGTAAAGAATTTTGGCTCTTTCCTGTAGCCTATAGGTCGTTGAAGCTATAATCGGCTTCTTTCTTGTAAATATTACTTCTGTTGAGATTAGAATGTTTGTTATTCTGTAGTTAGAAAATAAATAATTAAGATGTAGGCTGAAAAGACTGGGGAAATTGTTCTGTATGCGATTAATTAGCTTGTTTGCTCTACTTTATTTCTGATCAAATAGAAGACGCTGAAAGAGTATAAAATAGGGTCCTTAATATACTCTAAGGGCCTGTTTCTGCCCCAGCTGACATTAAAGGCAAGTTCCCACTGATGTGACTGATGCCCTAATTGCCTGGCTTGACATCGATGGTTTCTCATTTCTCAATTCCAATAGCTTTGCTCTAGAAAGGATGTTGGGGTGATGTCAGTTTTCTATGCAGTGATCACATGGAAAGTAAATAATTTAAAAAGAAGATTAAAAAGCCTGAAGAAAATCTTGCAGCAAAGGGTTGGTGACTATCAAGCCACCTTGTTACAAGCGAGGACGTTCAGGGAGACTGGTTGCTCTCTGCCCGTTTTTTTGCTGTGGGGGAATGTATTTACATTTCCTGTGTTTGTTGCTTTAACTTTCTTTGCTTGGGAGTCACAGAATTTCACCTAATGATTTTAAAAGAACCATACTGCCTGGACACAGTTTGTTTTCTTTTTAATCCAGAGCCCCCCAGTAACAGGCTTTTTAACCTGGTCATTTAATACCTTGTTTTGTTTTTCACCTCTTTCTGTTATTCATTTTATTAGGCTCTAATGCAGCCTTGCTGCACTGTGATTCTCCCTTTCTTTTTTCCACATGGCTGCTTGGTTTGCAGAGGATGCCTCCTTACAGATGTGTTCCTTCCCCTGACAAACAATTACCCCTGTTCCCCTCTGCAGGAGGCCATTAGGACATCATCACGGGTTCTGCTAAGTCATCTCACAATCACAGTTTTGTGCAATCACCTCTCATCTGAGTCTATCTAGGCATATGCCATGCGGGGAAACTAGCAGTCACAAAACGCAGCACCTCCAGGCATATTATTTGTTATTTTGGTCCAGGAGTGTGACAGATAATGGCTACTGTCTGAAGGTCTCATTGGCTGCAATGACTGGCATCATATGCAGAAAATGTGGAAAAGCCAGGATGGGTGATCACGTCCCTACTTAATAACAACAAAAGGAACAATTTTGTATTTTCACTGCTGTTAAAAGCACTAAAAAGGTAATGTTTGGAGAATTATTCCACTGAATAGACTCAGGAAGCTAAATTTACATCGCATCTGTTCTTTATTACTTATTGTTTATGAGCTGTGTGTACAAAGAGCAAATGTGTCAATAATTCGCTTCATATTTAGCCTAGTTATCATAATGGAGCCAAGCATTTAACACGATTTTACTAACAAAATACCATAAAACTAGGCATTTGTAAGCTTGAAGTGTGCCAATTATTAGGAGGTGCTTACTCCTTAAAATCCAGATGTACCAGGTGGGTGTTCCCATGATAAACTGAGAAGAGCAGAGAGCTCCATTACTGATACACTATTTATGAAACTGTTCACACTTTTCCTCTAGCTGTTCACGCACTTCTAACTCTTGTTAAAAAAAAAAAAAAATCCTTATTTAAATGGTATAATTTCAAGGATCGTTTTAGACCTCAAAATAAATGCACCCAAAACTGTGCGTTTTCTTGATAGAATGAAGCCAGCAGTTTTGTGGAAGACTTTCAGTCTGTGTAAATGTTACAAACTGCTGAATTACTAAAAGGCCCCTTGATATATGATCTCATGTTGCTTAATAGGCCTCGATTACTTTGGGGAAAAATGGGTTTTATTGTGTTAATCATATGAAAACGAAGTTACTAATCCCTATCTAATTATGAGCGGTTTTTTAACTTGTAATATCCTAATTATTTCCTCTTATTGAAACAAGTCCTGTTCCAAAAGTAATCCTCAAGAAAGCACATGAAAAGCTATCCAATGAAATGTCTTGGCTTTAATTTTAATTTATGTGAGGTTTGAAACATTTTTGTTGTTGTTGTTTCAAATGTTATCAACAAACACTCTTTGGCACTGCACCTCTAACAAATTCCCCTCCTTCTTCGATAGCTCTCTGAGCGGAACCTTAATTCAGGTTTCATACAATGTTTAGTTTATAGTGATATTAAATCAAGTGAGTATAGACTAACCACAATCAATCCTGAAATAAATCACAGAACAATGCAATTTAAAATTATTTGACTGCTGACAGGCTGATGATTAGAAAGCAGAATCATTTCCTGTGCTCTGTCTGCCTCTGAAAGTACTCGAGGTTTGGGTATTTTGTACTGTGAGGTGCAAGAGATTAAAAAGCAGGGGGGTAAAAAAAGGATAAGACTATTGAAAATAGGAAAGGAATAAGAAATGATAAGTCATTGCATAGATACCACTAAGCAACATCTTAACCTCATGCCCAAGTTAAAATGCCTTTGCAGCAAATAAGACTGAGAACTGCAAAGTGAACCTTGTAGTCAATGGAAGGGAAAAAAAATCCCATGGTTTTCCTGCAATGAACTCATCAGGGAGCTCCTCCCTAATTTAGGCTCTAGCTTGCAAAAAAGTCCTTTTTTTTTCTTTCCTTTTTTTTTTTTTTCCCTCTGACACTATTAGATCAAAACAGTACCCAGGCATTAGACAGTATTTATTAGCTTGTAAGGACAGAGATAATGATCCCATTCAATCAGAACTCATGAATAATTCAGCAGTCCCAACTCCACATAATTTCTGGCTTTACTTTTAAAACCAGTAGAGCACCATTTGCATTGCCTTTTTGAGGGGAGGGGGAATGACAGTAAGCAGAAAAATAAAGTAGATTTTTCTATGCTTTTGGTTCTGCTTCTCAAACATACTCAGCTCTCTTAGAATGTTATCTCCCTTCCCTTTTGTCCCCTCCCATCTCTCAGAACAAAAACAACATCAGAATAAATATTAATCATGGTACTATTGAGAAGATGCTGTTCACTAATTATTGTCAAGAATAGTGCTACCCATATTTATAGAGGATTTTGTAATCACTGCAATTTGTTCAGTATTGTTACTTATACTAACTGCTATGAAGTAATTATACGTTTTTCACTTTTTTTGTTTTAAAAGAACACCCACACTTTTTCTCAGCTTTCAGACAAACTTGCAAATAATCTTTTCCCAACATGCAATTTCTGTGAAATGAAACATTCTTTTCTGTGAAATTCCTTTCCCACCGCTGAGCTGAACAAGCCCAGGCCTATGTGGCACCTATGAAGCCTATGCAAAAGTGCCATGTTACATATCCAAATAAATGGAAGGCACAGGATGTATCTGAGACCTTCAGTGTCTTGGAGGCTTTCTTTGCCCTCGCCTGCCCAGCTTAGTTGATATCTTACTTATTGTCCTAGTATTTTGCTCGTATTTCGTGGCGGATCCCACGCTGCTTTAGATATTCTTTCTTTACTGATTACCCCTCTGCTTCTCCACATCAGGCTGAAGAGCTGGTAAAGATTTCTTCTGTGGGATCTTGCTGCTGCTTCATATAGGCACTTTTGGCGTTTCTGTCTCCTAATTGTGACGGCGGTGACGTGACTATTACGGGGCTCGGTCCTTTTCTGTCCACAGATCAGTTCTGGGGTGAGCCTACCAGAGAGAGAAATTGTCATTTGCAGTGATGATCTCATTGTGCTTGTGAGTGGGATCCCTGTAAATAAGTAGCATGTTCCAAACACCAACTACAGCAAACTTCCAGTAGCCTATTAAAATATTCATTATGCTGCTTACTGATGTGAGCTTCCATAAAGAAAGGAGGATCAGAGATCTCTTACAAACAGATTATATTTTTGTTATAACCAGAAACAGCCTTGCTGAACCGTGGGAAGGAGGAAGTGGTATTAGAAAGAGCAATGGCATTCTCATCCTGTCAATAGCATTCTAAAAGAGTATGTTTGTCTGACATCTCTGTTATCACAACTAATGCAGATGTCAAGGAAGTCATCGCGTGCATGTGTAATGGTGCGGCAGAGTGGCTGTACGCATAGTGAACTAACATCTATAATGCAGTGAGAAATGTACAAATTATCTTTCCATTTTTATATGAGGCATTGGCCTGGTTTTCCATATCTGTGATACTACTTTTCTTGGAAAAGGGAAGTATTTCGCAGGAAGGAGGGTTTCCTGAAGAAAGTGCTTCAAGACCTGAAGCTTGAGATCTAAACATATCAGAGAGTACATATCCTTGCTGTGGGTGTACTTGATGGGTTTCTTTGCCAAATAGAACAGGGGATGGTGAATTAAAACACTGTCGTTTTCCTCTCCGAAATTACATCGATGTTTGAAGAAGGCGGCAGCACTGTGGCCACTTTTGAACAAGGGGTTTAGAGGGCAAATAAGCAACAGCTCTGCAAGCCATAGTTTGAGAAAAGACTGTCAATAAATCCTAAGGGACTGCAGATATATTTGTTAACTTCCAGTGTCAGTCTTAGTGAAAGTGTTTGTGTATTCATGTCAGCCATTAATTAAAGGCCACTTGGGAGGTTTTAAGATCTTCATCATGGATTAGTGAAACTGAGCAAAAGGACAAATTGGGCTTTGCAAATTGCCATAGAGATTGGGAGAAGAATGTTCTGATTCAGATATCGTTGATGTCCTCATAGGTATCCTACTATGACAACTACTGATGTAAGGGAAATCACCAACCAAATATTTACAGTGCTAGCAGAAGGGCTGCAATGGTACTTGTATTAGCAGTTGGTGCTAAACATAACTAACAAAACCCCAGCAGATAAGTTGAGGGTGAAGCTGTGTTCAGTTTAGCACTTGTGAACTTTTCCGTCCGCGTTTAGTTATGTCTTTCCAGCAGATTTTGAAAATGAAGTATGACAGAAATAATACATAAGTAACCAAATGTTTAGGCTTGTCCTTGTATAGCAAAGGACCCTCCGATCAGTCCTGATATTTAGAGGAAATATCAATGTGTTTACAAAAGTCCTGCTATAGAGGAATATAAGTAGAGTGAGTGTAATAAGCAACCAAATATGAATGCCTGAGTGCTCTGGTGAGCTCTAAAAGAAGAATCTGATCTGTAGAATGGTACAATCAGAGCTGAGGACCCAACGTTCATCACGTAAGTGCTGGGGATTTCACTTTGACTAGGTCTCTTGTGGTCCCCTGGCCTGAACTCCCAGTAGCAGCTGATGCACAGTAGATGCACTGGGAGTGCATCTTCTAGTCTAGTTTCACCCAAGAGGTATCCAGTTTGTGCAAACCGAGAATGCCCTGCAACGTGAGGCAAAATGTGGTGAATGGGGATGACGAGGAAGTAAAATGAATTCCGAATTTGAAATAAAATGCTGATGTAGACATACTCTCTGACATTCTGTAATGCTGGTAGCAATCTCTAAGTGGTATAAGGTTTAGGTAGTTGCCACTGAAGTCAACAGAGTTTTACTTGTATTGATGTTTCTGAGAAAGGGGATCAGATGTTAGGTTTTGTCAAAAAAGCAGATTCTGGCTTAAGTCTGTGTAAATTTACATGTCAACACATGTGGCTCTGATTGCCAAATTGGAATCTAAATGTGCAGCCACCAGACCTAATTCAAACCATATGAAATAGATCTGTAAAGTAAATAGAGTCACACATGTTTCGCCCAGAGATGAATTTAAGCAGTTGCATCACTTGGTGTGGGAAGTGCTTATAGTTTAAAAATAATCATAACAATAATAATATGTGAACAGAATCCACGTGCTCTATTTTGCTTATTGTGAGCTGTATAATTCGGCACACAATTATCACAGCATTGCTTGCTACTACGGACTCTGCTTAGTAATGGATAATGATGTAGACATAGCCTGGCCCAGGGAGCTTACAGTTGAAGTGATAATCCTAAACATAATTATACATATACCTAACTTCACATGTGAAGCCAGTCCAACTGAAGTCAGTGGGGCACAGAGGTGCACACAATTGATCAAGCATGTGACTAATGATTTCCCGGAACGGGACTTAAAACTTCATGCTGCAAAGGTCAATTATAATATGCCTAGAATCACAGAATAGTCAGGGTTGGAAGGGACCTCTGGAGATCATCTAGTCCAACCCCCCTGCCAGAGCAGGGTCACCTACAACAGGTTGCACAGGACAGCGTCCAGGTGGGTTTTGAATGTCTCCAGAGTGGGAGGCTCCACAACCTCTCTGGGCAGCCTGTTCCAGTGCTCCACTACCCTCAAAGTGAAGAAGTTCCTCCTCATGTTAAGATGGAACTTCCTATGTTCAAGCTTGTGCCCATTACCCCTCGTCCTATCAATGGGCACCACTGAAAAAAGACTCCTCCCATCCCTCTGGCATCCTCCCTTTAAGTATTTGAAAGCATTAATAAGATCCCCCCTCATTCTTCTTTTCTCTAGACTAAAGAGACCCAAGTTCCTCGGCCTTTCCTCATATGAAAGGTGTTCTAATCCCCTAATCATCTCCGTAGCCCTTTGCTGGACCCTCTCCAGCAGATCCCTGTCTTTCTTGAACTGGGGAGCCCAGAACTGGACGCAGTACTCCAGATGCGGCCTCACCAGGGCAGAGTAGAGGGGGAGGATGACCTCCCTCGACCTGCTGGCCACACTTTTTTTGATGCACCCCAGGATGCCATTGGCCCTCTTGGCCACCAGGGCACATTGCTGGCTCATGGTCATCCTGTTGTCCACCAGGATTCCCAGGTCCCTTTCCACAGAGCTGCTCTCCAGGAGGTCAGCCCCCAACCCGTACTGATGTGTGGGGTTATTCCTCCCCAGATGCAGTACCCTACATTTACCCTTGTTGAATTTCATTAGGTTCCTCTCTGCCCAACTCTCCAGCCTGTCCAGGTCACGCTGTAAAGCAGCACAGCCTTCTGGTGTGTCAGCCACTCCTCCCAGTTTAGTGTCGTCAGCAAACTTGCTGATGGTACACTCTATCCCTTCATCCAGATCATTGATGAATATATTGAACAGGACTGGACCCAGTACTGACCCTTGAGGGACACCACTTGTTACTGACCTCCAACCAGACTTTGCACCACTAACCACAACCCTCTGAGCTCTATCTGTCAGCCAGTTCTCAATCCACCCCACTGTCCATTCATCTAGCCTGCCCTTCCTAAGCTTGCATGTGAGGATGATGTGGGAGACAGTGTCAAAAGCCTTTCCAAAGTCAAGGTAGACAACATCCACTGCCCTCCCCTCATCCACCCATCTAGTCACTTCATCATAGAATGCTATCAGATTAGTCAGACACGACTTCCCCTTAGTGAATCCATGTTGACTACTTCTGATAACCTTCTTTTCATCCAGGTGCTTTGAGATGATAAATGTCAGTACATGAGGCTGTTTCCTCTTTACTTGGTGGGGAAATAATGCTGGTTTTATTGTAGTGATTTGCTTATGGTGGTTTCTGCAGAACAAGCAAAAGTTTAAGAAGGGATTTAGAGTCTCGCTCCTGACCCGCGTAATGCCAAAAACATTTACTCCACCACCCCATTTCCTTCTGCATTCTTAGATTACTCAGTTTGTCCTGCTGTGTTTATGAGAAATTCTGCCCAGCACCAGACCGTGCACCAGGAGTTACCCGCAGCAGTTTTATTTCTAGCACTTGCTGCAGCAGTTGCAATCACTGATACATACCACAGAATGAAAAAGTAAAATAACCGCCAGCTTTCTCCCCACGTTCGGTTTTTCAGCATTCGAGTTCGGCATTTGAATGTGCTGATCTCTTACAGGATGTTTGAGTTAAGCAAAATTGTATTG
This sequence comes from Vanellus vanellus, assembly GCF_965231255.1. NCBI lineage: Eukaryota > Metazoa > Chordata > Aves > Charadriiformes > Charadriidae > Vanellus > Vanellus vanellus. The sequence goes on from NC_138913.1 coordinate 16,013,846, forward strand.
TAAAGTTCATTCAAACTCTACTAATGATGTATTTAAGCCTTTGGAAGTTAAAACCTGATCCTACTTCCTCTGAAGACAACGGGAGTCCCACAATTGAGTTCAGTGGGAACAGGATCAGGCCCTAAGTCACTAAATAACATTTTCCATGGTAATAATTAATAACAGCAGTTTTGAAGCTAAAGAAATTCATAATTTTATTTGTAATGCAAGTTTCCAAAATTGCCGGTGGATTTAGGAAAAGAATCAAACAATTATCTGAGGTATGTTCGGGGATGACAAGCTCTAAAATCAGGACACATCCAGAGCTGCAGGCTGAGTGAGATACTGTAGGATGGATTAAGAACTATCAAATGCTGTAACAGAAAGGTAAGTATTATTGATTGGGGGTGGGCTAGGAAAATAATATGCTAATAAGGTGCATTGCAGAGATCTTAAAACCTGGCAGATGCATTTTTCTAGTGGAATGTTTGTAGTGAGAAGGGTTGCAGAAGATATGTCTGAAAGGAGACCCAAGGGGAAGTTTAGTCAATCTTGGATGCTTTCTAAAAATGTTGTCTTGCCTTGTGGTTAAATAATGAATGCAAATCTCCTTTCATGGATTTAAAGCTCTGATTGCTGACATGGGAAAACCAGAAAGTTTTTTTTTTTTCTCTCTTTTGTAAAATAACACCAAACGACATGCATATCTCTTTGTTCTCGCATATGAATTTATCTTTGTTTTAGGATAAAAGGAGCACCAGATGTGACTGGGACTGCATTAGCAGAAAAGAGCTGTGCAGAGCACTGTGGTTTTCATTTGTTAGGGTTGTTGCAAACATTTCCCTAAGTGTCCTTCACTGGACAGCAGTATAGCTTTGAGCTTGGGGTTCAAGAAAATTGAAAAATACAATCAAGCCTCTCAGATTTGGGAACTGAGCTGTGCTGTGACATGTACAAAAGTGCACCCTGGCTATTATTCAGTTGAGTTTCATCAACTCTAATAGTCCTTCGATGTGCAAATTTATAACCACATGAAGTCAACCATATATTGAATAGTTTCATCGTGTTCTGTTGCAAATATTTCACACAGTTCTAAAGTAGAACTTCTCGGCTTGATCATATGTGATACTATACTCACTCACGTGGTATTTTTTCCCATTGCCAGGATGGTGTTTTTACCTTTCCTGAAGCTTAAGAGAGGGAATGCATCTTTATGAGATTCTGGCCAGTCTTTTCCCTGTATCGTTCCCATTTCAAATACGATGGGGTACCCACAGTATGGCCACGTGAACAAGAAATGGGGGATTAGCCTTTCTGTGGTTATTGCCCATATGGATAGAGTATATTTGAGACAAGGTGCTCCTCTCCTCTTTAGGCAATAAATTATCTCAAATTATATTCTATTTACTGTGGAGTTAGGCACAGTGACTGTGTAGGCAGTGAGGCTGCAAGTTACCACCCATCAGATGGCTGTTAGTAATTGCTCAGTATGTTCCCAAACCTGTAGAAGTCTTGAGATAATTTAGGTGACATAGTCAGTTGATGAAGATGACCTGTTATTCCCAAGTAACCTTGCTTTCCATCAAAAGAGATGCTGTCTCCCCAAGGAACGTCAAAATGTAATACGGTAATACTTTTCCTGATTAAAGTAACTGAGTATGAAGTAACTTATATTACATGAGTTAAAAGCGTCTGTCTATTAGCTGCTCTATTATATTTCAGCCCTCATTAGCAAGATAATTCATCATAGTAGAAAATGTGAATTGTGCTTTATGAATTAGTATAATAATATTCTGCACCTGATAGTTATTAATTCTAGTTCAGTCTGATTTATCATAACATTAAACTATTCAATGTTTGAAGAGAAAAATAGAAGTTCGTTTTCATGTTGTTCTGAGATACAGTATGTAGAATGTTTCAGGATAATAATTAGATACTGGATGCTACTATATTTTCTGAGGCAGAGTTAGTGATTGCTTGAAAATGATATTTAAATGACCCTGCTCTGCTTAGAAACCACATAGCCTAAATCGTGCTATCTATTGCCGCTGGATCGAGCTCTACAAGAACATTTCTTTCAATGAGAAATGACATGATTTTTGTCCTCACAGTTTCTGTGTAATAATAGTGTTAGGTTTTGCCAACGAGCCACAATTGTTGCTAATTTGACAGTTTGTTGAATTGTTGGATTTTGAATGGAGAGTAATTGAAAATGTACATTACTGTGGACTTCACTGGGTGAGGCAGGGGAGGGTGGAATTACAGCTAGCTTCTGGCTCTACTCTTGTTTAAAATGCACATGATGCAGTTTTGATTGTGCAAAGAATTTTTTAAACCAGTCTTAGAAAGCAGCGATTTGCCAGCAGTTAGCAGGAAGATTATGCTGGGAAGAGGATACAAAAATATTTATATTGACTTAAATTGAGATAGATTGCTTTAGCTTATTCCACATGCTATTTCTAATAATATTGAACGGTGGTAACTGTTTCCCTCTGAGAAACCCAGAATTCTTGATGAGCATTTAATGAATTTTCTTTTGTAAAACAAACCATGATATATCAGCGTTGCAAGTACAAGAATACACAGTAAAGTCAGTGGTGAGAAGAGAGTCTAGGTTTGCTGATTCCCATCTTGAGCTTCTCTGTTGGGACGCTTTTTCCTTTGGGCTGTGACAGAGTCAAGGCAAAGTTTGATCTGTAGATATCGCAGTATCTATTAAAACAACTTGGCACACTTACCGAGGAGATAGCAAAGTTAAAGTATGAACGTATCGGGCGGTAGCTGAGAACTTCGTTAACGTGAGTGAGCTCGATTCTTGCTGTCAGGGACTGGAGGCAAATTCGCTGTTGAATCACACCATGTTTCATGTGGATCTACAGCTATTGGTTTTGGTGGCGTTGCTCGTGAGGTATATACCAGGAGGCTTGAGAAGGGAAAGAAATGCTGTGGTTTCTCGTGTGTGTATAACACAGAAGATAGATTTATCTCACATTCTCTGCTGAGCACACAGGTCCTTAAGGTACTTAGCCCTCTTCCTTCCAGGAAACCTAGGGTCAATATTTTTCTTCTCACTCCGTTTCTGTACTGTCTAAAGCTCCTTTCTGTGGCCGGATTTGTCTTTTGCTCAGCTGTATGCTTGGGACTGTAAGGGAACAACAGTTTAGGATCTTATGCTTGCCCTGCATCGGGTAGTTCCTTTATTCCTGTCTTTTGCAGAGGCTGGTCAAAGTCTTTGGGTAAGCATATATAGAAAGTCATGGCCAGCTCTAATTCCCTTACTTTCCCGTGTGAAGCCTTTAAATGAAATTCAGTGTGCTACTCTGGTAGTGTTGCCAATTAGAGAAGACATTCCTTAACTGAATTATTATATGCTATGGTGTGAGTAATAGTATCAAAAAGGGACCATTTATAACTAATATTGTGTCGGTTTTGTGCTTTATATTTTGCAGAATATTCTTCAAGAATTATTTTGCCTGCATTGCTAAGTATCTCCGTCTACATGTTTAGAGGTACCTTGTCTTAAGTTTATTCATGGTTCATGTCATAGAATCTTTCATTCATTTAAGAACTTATGTTCCTAAACATAAATACAGATCTTTTTGTTCTCAGTTGAATTTGGAGTAGGGTTTTCTGTTTATGAATATTGCATTGCTTAAAGGGTAATCATTTGTACACACTGGAAATATATAGTTTTCGATTGTATTTTAGATGCTTCCGAGATTAGAGTGAATATCAGAATCTCTGTAAATGGTCTGAGCTACAGAGCTGTGAAAAGAATGGATTTTCAATTTTCTGAACAAAAATGAACCACCCCAAATTATTTTAGGTCAAGCGAAACATTTTTCCAACCTGAAATGGATTTTTAACATCTTTTCAGTTATTAATTTTTGACAGTTTAAAATACTTTGTATGAAAAACTCTAATGATGCTTTCAAAAACATTGAAACACAATGTTTCAGAATTGTGTGTGTTCTGGATTTAATTTTTTTGACCAGTGTTGCCTGGTGAATAGGTCCAAGTTTGCTGATAGTTACATCAGATCTCTGACTGCATTTCTGGGTGAATAAATTATGTCTCTGAAAAGTTTTAGCATGCTATGCTCCTGGCAGAAATTCATCTTGGTGACCACCGCCTTTTCTTTCTTCCAGTTAGGATCCAGGAGTGAAAGGTTGGGTTTTTTCTGTATTATTTACTGACTGCACATAGGCACCCCTTTAGCTGGCCTAAATCAGCATAGCTCTGGTGGATTTATACCTGCTGAGGAGCTGTCCCTTTTTGTTCATTACTAATTCCTTAAACTCATTCTGGCTTGATTTTCAGTTAGTTCACCTTGACTTATTGTCCTTCATTATTTTAATATTCATTTATGTTTTTGATCACCTGCTGACTCAATCATTTTTAAGCCCTTGTATTTCATTGCAATAACTGATTTCTAAGTCTTGACTTTTCTAATCATTGTTTACTTTCTTTTTTTCTCCATTTTCTTTTGGTGTCCTCATTAATCTCTCACCAAAATTTTTTTTCCGACATTTCAACTTTTTTCATGATGATGATGATTATTAATTTACATTTTACTATTTAAACTCGTTCCATTTCTTCCCCTTACACAGTGAAAATTGCTGTAGAGTCCATTAAAATCCCTCAGCTAATTCCTGGTGGGTTCTGGCAGTCTGTGCAAGTTCTTGTTGCTGGAGTAACATTTCTTGAGGATAAGTAATCCCGATCACCCTTCTTTGTTTGGGAGCCGGCAGCATACATGAACCAGTAGAAACGGTTAAAAATTTTAAACTGGAATTTCAAATGGAAAAATAGCTCTGTTTCCGCTGTTTTAATCATTTAATGGTGTTTTCTTTACTGCTGCTATTCTTCCTCCAAGGACATACTTGACTGCAAACCTCTGATTTCCTTCAGGATAGAGGAAAGGTAGGGTGAGTGTTGTTGGTCAATGCTGTGTCAAAGGTAGTCCCACATGTAGGATGGATCTTCACTTTACACAGCAAGTCATTTTCTGTACGTGGGTGCTCCGAAGAAGAGAAAAAGCTGCTACTTTGAGTTAACATTTGACTGTGAATAATTTAGTAATACTGATATTCTTCTAGTTCTGTGAATATTTTATGATAAGCTTTGTGAAGAATCTGTAACTTCAAGTGTAAGACCAGCGTGAAAAAATGGCTTCCACTTAGGTTTCTCAGAGTATATACGCGGACTATTTTGTAGTTACACTGTTACTCACTTGATGCAATATACATGGTCAGTTATAAATTAAAAACTAGGTGAATCATTATGGTGCAGATTTCATGTACTGTTGTGAAGAAAGACTTATCAGCAGTACATTGACAGACATTCTTGATAATTTTGTCCAATCATTTAATTGTCAGTTAGTTTAGTTTATGGGTAGTAAAATGAAAGTGGTGTGAGGGAGAAAAATTGAAGCAAAATCTTATTTAATACTTCATCTGAGAATTTAATTGCATTTTAACTATAGCACTTATCTTAAACAGCTCCACAACAAAGATCAAACTGTTTTCTTTCCGAATTTATTGTTCCCATTTTCCTTTTGCAAGTGCTGATTATTGAAATTTCAAATGTATCGGCAGCTTATAAATGCCTGAGAACAGAAAACCCAGCACACCTAAAATCTCACCTTGGTGCTTTTATTCTCTAATATTTCACTCTCTGAGTCTGATTTCTCACTTTGGAGCTCTCCACTGTAAAGCTGAATCAAAATCGCGCATTGAATGTTGCTTTGGGACTAAAAAGGTACACCGAGGGAGGCTCAGAGAAGTGTGTGCAGAGGTACCAGTCTGGAGCTGTACAAACTGGAGCTACTGCTGGCATTCAGCTACTGGAGCAGTGAAACACGCTACTCCTTATGGCCAGGTACACTGTGCTATAGAAAAATCAGCCCCTAACACACCACCCCCCACCCCCCACCCAGGTATTTTCAGAATGTTTCCTTTTTTGTTCAGAACATTTCTGTTGTGAAGCGTTTCGAGACAATGAACTGCTGCTTGAAGAGGGAGGGGGAAAAATCAGGTATGGTTTTGATCTCAGTAGGAGCCAGAAGTCAGGAGCAGATGCTTTGGGCAGAGGCACCATCCTGATTTCAGTGAGAAATGGGGGCGATGGGGGAGCCAGCTCTTGGTAATAGCTTTTCTTGCACGTCAGCCCTGCTTGGGTTGCAGCAGACCCCCTGAAGCTCACAAAGGGGTGGCTGGATGTGCCACTCTGGAAGGTCTCTCGTCTGGGGATCCCCTTGCTCCAATCAGATCTGAACTCGCCTGGGGATGCTGTTGTCCAGCAGCCTGAACCTTGCAGCTGCCTCTCTCAGCTGCCTGGTGGGATCTTCTCTTTCCAAGCAGCAGCCCTGGGCTGCGCAGGGGTGAGCAGCCAGCCCAGCCTGCGCGCTGGGGATAAGGGCTCAATGCCAGCCTCAGTTTTGCAGGGGCTGCAGCAACCAAGGTTCCCTCTCCTAAAAATTCCCAAGACAGCCCAGCAGCTGAGGGGCATCTCTGAGATTTGTGAGAGGGATTTAGCTCCAGAGTCAGGCCGCTCTGCTGTGCTTTTAGAAACCTACAGAGAGCAGCGGCTCTCCCCAGGTAGCTGCAGGCGCTGCGGCTACAGCTCACTCTCCCAAGAACTGGCAACGTGCCTGTCTTCCAACCAAGCGAGAGATGGTGCAGCACGCAGAGTGCTGTGTACCATGGCCTCCTGACAATAGCAAGGACCTCAAGAAGCAATGATGAAAACATATCTTTCTAATAAGCTGATTGCCATTAGCAGTTTTTCTTTTCAGGGTCTCTGGTGCTATGTAAAAGCCTGAATAATATTTAAGCATAATTTAATAACTGTTAAAGAAAAAAAAACCCAAGTATTTTAGTGTGTGTGCGCAATGGACTGAAATAAAACCTCGAGCAATAGCAAGTGTGCCATAAGCGTGTAGGTCTTTCCCTTTCTTAGTATTGAAAAAAGGCTTTGCAGTAGGGGTTTTTCAGCAGTGAAACATTTGTTCTCACAAGCCAGTGCAGAAACCTTTCTAACTAGGGCGTGCTGTTTTGATGTTGCTATCAACAATTTTCAAACATCTTTGTGGCACCTCCATGAAGCCTAAAGGCTTATTAAAAAGCTTTTCCTTGGTCAGGCAAGAAGTTGAGTGGGATCTTTCTAAAATCCTGGTGAACTGCATATGAATCCATAAATCCAGATTTGCTAGACTTCTTTGAAGTCATCTTGTACTGCCAGCCCAGAGACAGCGATTGTAACTTTAAGCAGTGTTTGAAAGGACCAAAATGGGAGCACAGAAGTAATTTTGCTTTGCTGATCCAGTAGCAGGAGAGGCTCTTTTAGGGGTGACAAAGCACCACCAATATCAGAACATCACGAAGGCCAGATACAGTATGTCTATTTGAGTACCATTTACTCACCTGCAGGAATCCCAATTAACTGGAATTACCACCCCAATTAAGCAGCAGTCCTTGCCATTAAGTATCATTAGGCTTAATTTGGTTCCCTGGGAAATGTCCCGATTAAGCGGATTTCATGATTAAGCACCTGTAATAAATGTTTTAGCTTACATCTAAAATTCTTTTTTATTTCATAGGATCTGATCACTAGCACCCAAACAGCAACTAATATGCCAACTACTACTTTTGTCATTGTGTTTTATTAATTGCATTGTATACACTAACTTCTTATCTTGGCTTTGCAAAGTTTTGACAAGGAACTCTTTATAGTTTTGCATGCTGATTTTGTAATGCAAATATAACCCTGTATATCTCACTGCTCTTGCTCTCTATCTGACAGCCTGATTAATATTTTGTCACTATTTCCTAAGAGAGCAGCAAACCTCACATGAGCATCAGTCATACTTTGATGAAATGCGCTATTTGCTGTACTTTGGAGGAAATTTACTTGGCCAGTCTTCAGTTTCTGCTTTATGGAAGAATAATATTTCATGACCAGAAACAAAGAAAATATTTCCAGTACCAAACTGTTCCAATGACCATGCATCAGGTCTCCTTTCTCTAAAAACAGGTGGTGGCAGATAAGCTGTGTTATAGGAAAGATCTCTTGCCCGAGTCAGTGGCCTAAATTAAGGTCCACATTGTAGATGCCAGGAGAATGTAGAGGTACCCAAGACAGCTGAAATAAGGGACCAGATCACTCCAGCCACAGCAAGTCCAGTGCTTTGCTGGGGTTAACTTACTCTACAACTCATGAAATAAAGGCCTCTAGAGGGATGAAACAATATAATGAGAAATGGAGTGGGGAATTGTGGAGTTATTAGTACTGCAAATACATAACAATATAATACCAGCTGACAGTAGCATGTGATGAGTGTGGGCTGTTGAGATGTGCAATTTACAGACGGAGAAGATGACCGAGGTCCTTTGCGGTATAATCTGACAACTCCCATATAATCATGGTGTCAGATTCGCAAAATTTGTCTTGTATAAGCAACAGCGACAGGGCATTTGCCAAAGAAACATGGTATCATTGGAAAGTGTCTATTTGTGGAGCCCACAATATTTTATTTGGAAACATCTCTGATTCACCGAACCTCCACTGAATTCAAGGCTAGGATCCAAGAGATTCTCAGCGGGGATTTTTGGCCTTATGGCCAAGAGAAAATTTATGATGACTTTATAGTGAAAGTTGTTAAATGGTCACAAAATCACCTTACTTCTTTGAAGAGCTTAAGTTTACTTTTTTTGCTAAATTTAAATTTACACATTAGATAAAAGGAGTACGTATGGGCAAAATCTATTAAAAATAGTCAAGGGAAGAAGCAAGGAAAAGGAAGTGCAGTTATTTCTCAAAAGATTAAACTGGAAAGGTAGAGAATGGAACTGAATAAGGGACTCCTTTAATCAGCTCTCTCTCTAATGGGAATGTATGACCAAGGAATCCTTTTTTGCATATACGAAAGATCAAGGGTTTTTAATCACAAAATAACGATGGGAACGTACATTAATTTGTAGGATCAGAAGGCAACGAAAAAATGGGAGTACAAGTACTTCATGGCATTATGTACAGAGGATTTAAACATCTTGAACTTGTGCCATGTACACATTCCTTAAGTAGACAAAAGGCAATGAAAAGGTCTTGTGAGGAAGGGATACGCTTCTACAAACAGTTCTAAATATAAAGAAGCATGCTTTTGGTCCCCTAAATGCTAAGGAAAACATACCAAGAAGAATAGAAACTGTTTTAAAGAGTTTTCACATCTGTGTGTGTGTGTGTGTGTTTCTGTCTCCCTCTCCCCTTTCCCTCCTCCCCTTCTACTCCCATCTCTCTCTCTTATTCTCTCTCTCTCTCTCTCTCTCTCTCCCCTCCCCCTTTTTTCCTCTGTACAGGTATTCAGCAACAGAAATAACATGAAAGATTTTGGCACTTTCCTATAGATAATCCTGCAATTGCGCTGGTCAGAGAAAAAATATTCAGATTTATAAATTGCTTAAAGTAGGTTTTTCTTTTGATGTGTGCATAACTCCCATAAATGTTAATGCTAGGTCTGGGCTTCAAAAGGAGAATATGCCCCTTGCTGTACTGTAGAGTTAAGACATAAGAAAATTTAGGAAATGGTAAAACCCATCTGGCTCAGCAGTCCTGCTATTTGTTTGTTTTTGGAGCTGTGAAGAAAAGAGAGAATTCAATCTCTCCCATCTATATCATTTTACCTAGTTTTCCTGCATACTAAAATAATGAGTACATCAAATTATTTCTGTGGATTTTTTCCCTTGGCCTTAATTTCTGTATCAACTTTTGCTTCTCCTCCCAACACTTATACGTAAAATAAAACCGGTCAATACTTCTCCGACCGAGTTGTCTACATTGCTCGTGTAACAGAGCTGAGAGATGGATCACTGACCAAAAGGCCACCTGACTTTTATCTTCCAGTGCACTGTGTGCTTGGAGCATGACAACGTGAAACTTAAAAAGAAATAATCATGAAGTTTGGTAATGGGTCTAGGTACTGTACATGCATCAATAACTACAGCCTTTTCTGTAAACCTGGAAATGATCGTACGCCACAGCTCTGGGTTTCAAGAAAGCAAATGTGAACGCTGTCTTATTAAACCAAAACCTTTAGGCTGAATAGCATGTCCTTCTTCTTATAGCCTGAGTTACCTAAGAATAAAGACCCAAATGCCATGTCAGCCAGAGCTATGGAGACAGCTTGCCAGCTGCAGAGCAGTCAACTGCACTCACGTGGGTGATGGCCTCAACAGAATGGCCTTTCATGAGGACCAGAAGATAAGCTAAGGGGAGAAGCAGTCTGTTACCTGAGGTGAAGTAGCCCTAAGCCAAGACTGTGGAAAGGACTTCTTCATTTTACTCTACGGTAATGTAAGTGTTAACAGGGATGGTCTGGCTGTGTCGGCAAAGGGGAGGGGATAATATTTTTAGTGGCTGTGTGCTTTGTTCTGTTAGACCACCTTTATGAAAAATAGGCTAGTAGACATCTGCAAACTGCACATGAAGAGAGAGGTATCGTAGGAGTGTTTGAGACCAGGGAGGAAGACAGGAGGGGTGTTTCATACAGTGGTATCAGGCTGAAGAAGTTGGGGTTGTTCAGCCTGGAGAAGAGAAGGCTCCGGCAAGACCTTATAGCTACCTTCCAGTACTTAAAGGGGGCCTACAGAAAAGTTGGAGAGGGACTATTTATCAGGGAGTGTAGCAATAGGACAAGGGGTGACGGTTTTAAGCTGAAAGAAGGTAGATTTAGATTAGATATTAGGAAGATATTCTTTACTTGGAGGGTGATGAGACACTGGAACAGGCTGCCCAGGGAAGCTGTGGAGGCCCCATCCCTGAAGTGTTCAAGGCCAGGCTGGATGGGGCTTTGTGCAACCTGGTCTAGTGGACCTGCCCATGGCAGGGGGGTTGGAACTAGATGACCTTTAAGACCCCTTCCAACTCTAACCATTCTATAATTAGTTGTTCTAGTATGGGAGGTGAGATAGGAATTGATGAACTGATTTTGAGAGGCAGGATGAAAATCTCAGCAACTGCAAAAATGTTTTATGCAGTCTTGTATGAAACAATACGGAGCAGAACTCCTCCGGTCTCATAGCTCAGAATGACAGAGCAATTTTCCATTTGCTTATGTCTCCTGCAAGGGTACCTGTTTTCTATACCAGAGACAATTAAGCAGGTACCTGTTTCCCAAGAGGGATTTGCTGATCTTTTCTAAAAAGCTTTCATAGTGTTTATTCACAGCAACTTCAAGCTATATAAGTGAATTTTTAACAGTTTCAGAGATGGTACTGTGGTTTTGACTGCAGATGTGTATAGATGCTTCCTACTGAATGAATTCCTTCAAATGCAATAAAATTCTCAGGCCAATAAAAGCTGAAGCTTTTGAAATAATTTCCTTAGCTGATGCCTGTATCTTCCACTGATGTGAGAGGTATTCTGTCTGCATGGGGAAATGCAGAGGCAGGACGTTTAACTCAGACATTACTCTCTTTTTAAAGCAATGCTGTAAAGCTGTCTGGAATCACTGAAAATAACCAGTAAAATATTTTACCTGGAGTAATTTGGTGTTTTGGCCAGCATGCTGAGCAATATTCTAATATTTTTAGTAAAATAACTGATGAGGGACTTCATATATCCTAAAGAGGTCTATTGAACAGAAAATCCTGCAGATTTCTGCCTTCAGTTATGAAGTCAGGGTGATTTCCAAGACCTTTCTATGCACCTCCAATGAGAATTTGCACGTTTGCCATTAATCAATAGTAGGTGAAAAAAAATATTTCAATTGTAAACAGAGAGCTTAGTGATCAAAAGGAACAGGTTAGAAATATTTTTGCTAAATGTTATGTATTGCACTCTTTGTTTGCTATTTTATTTTTTGCTATATTATTTGAATAATGGCCTGATCAACATGATGTTAAAATGCTTGCGTATGTCTTCCCCCCTATTGATGAACTGATCTCGAACAATCATTTGAATCCTGGATGAGAGGTCCCTTTATTATTACTTTCGTTCTTCCACATGATCACAAATCCTTCGGAGGAGAGAGCTGGTATCTGTGGAAAGCATCTGACTTCTAAACAGATTGCGGGTTAAAGGAGTCGCTCGGACAATACAAATAAGTAGTCATTTATTATATGCAAATATAACAGGTTGACATAAAACCCATTACTTCAGTCAACTAGAAAATAATACTATAACTGAGATATGTTTTTGAAGTTGCTGTGTAGCTTCATATAAGGGGAGAAAATCTCCTGTAGCTCAGATGGGCTTATTTGAAACCAAAGCTTTTGATGTTATAATGTGCGGTCTAAATTCATTAATCCCTCTGTTCAAAAAAAAAAAAAAAAGTCTCTTAAATGAGTAATAAACATAATAATGAAAATAACTGCCAGGAAGAACATGAGTTACATCACACTTAGTGTTCCAGCTAAAGATGAAAATGAACTTTGGAAACACAGGTTACGCTAAATGAATTTAATTTGTGTTTTGATACAGAATGTTTAAACATGTTGTTATTTCTGGCACCAGGGCTGATAGCTATTAAATGAGAACATCTAAGAACATCAAAGGAACTGGACCTTTTATACTCTTCAGCACCCCCTTGGAGATGTTTATCTGGGCTGTTATCTGGATCCCATACAAGCATCGAACAATGTGCCAGTCTCACCAAGTTACTCTCTTTTCCCAAAAGTTCTGACGCATGCATTTCCTGCACAAATGTTCCATATTTTAGAGTTCACTACAAGTGCACAAATAAAAGTAGTTTGTACTAACAGACTTGACTGTAGATACTTGAAGTTTTTCTTCTATAAAGTATTTGAAATAGAAAAGAAAACTTCCTTCTGTTTGACTCAAACTAAGTTTCCAGATGTCAGGGTCAAAGGTTGGAGATAAAAGTATCAGGTTTTGGCCTACTCTAACTAGACTCCAGGCCCAAATGTGTGAGATCTTCCCTAGAGGGGGTTCCTTTTGTACTGGTTCAGTTTTCTTCTTTAGCCTCTCCCAGTAAGAGGTCCCATTCCATGCTGCTGAATTATGATACTTCATCTCAATCGTTAAGACACTTAAAAATTGTATTTACTGTTTAACACTTGGCTGCAAGTCAAACCTTTTAAATATCCCTTTTTAAAACTTGTCCATTTTTGAAGGCTGTTAATTCTTTCCTTCCTGGGGCTTTGGTGACTGTGCGTGGGTCCTCTCGGCTGACATTACAAGATTCCTGCTCCAACTATGCCAACAGTGTGCAGTAAAACAAGAAAGAGGCCTTACAATTTACACAGAGCCTCGGAAGATGTATAAAGGCTACAAGATATTAGCCCTGCTCTCCCCTTGCCCTGTTCACTGGCTTTTTTGTTTGTTTGGGGTTTTTTTTTTTGTTTTTTTCAGCAGCTGAAACTCTTCAACTACCTCAGAGAAAAAATTAAAACTGGTGCACGAATGAACAGAGGAGCCTGGAAAGTTGTTGAGTCAGATATTTATTAATGTAAGTACTAGGGTTTAAAATGATAACGTGAAGGCTGTGAGGACTAATTGTAGGTGTTACAATTCAAGTCTAACCTGTCTCTGGTCTCAGGATGAGTACTTTGGCTAAACCCTGAAGGTCTACATGTGTGAAGAAGCACCCTTCTGGTCCCGGAGGGACTGTGGAGTCAAGAGAATCCTGGAGGCATTCTTCCTTGCACTCCTCCTCCATGGGGAAAAAGATACTGCTTGGTTATGGATCCTGACTACTCCCCTCATTCTCCCATTCTGTGCTTCCCTAGGCATCTGCATTCCCATGTGGTAGACAAATGTGCATGCTCCCCGCGCCTTCCCCAGCAGTGCTCTCCTGTCTTCTCTCGTGGAAGCGTGCCAATTCATCCACTTTTGGCAAAGAAGGCAGAACAGAATTTAAGAGGTGACCAGCACTGTGGCAGTTAGCATATAGTTTGGAGAGACCCAATTCTTAAAGGAATTAAGACTTGAAGTGGCTGCAGAGCTGTGGTTTTGCTGCCATGACCTCTGTTGAATCACTCCAGTACACTGAGCAGGAAACAAAAGTAGATCCTCCCCAGGTACTAGAGGAGTAACTAATAAAACCACTAAGGATAATTGAACTGACACTTGCAGATGGATACCTAAGGTAAGGAAGTCAAGTCACATGATGTAACCTGGAGTCATTATTTACACTGGAAGAAAGGTTCACCTCCAAGTGCCAATTTCTACCTTAGTGCAGGAAAGCACTTCAGGATATCACAAAAAGCGGAGACAGAAAACACCTTTTAAGTTGCCAAGTTTAGTCCCTTGCCAATATTGGGTTTTCCCCATGTGTCCTGTGCGATGCTTTGTACTGTCTGGTTTTAAACAACTCAGACAATAGGAACTTGACTACTTCCCTTGGATGGTAATGTTACTAGCAGTTTGAAAGATGCTTACTTTTTCTTTTTCTATGACAGGGCAATTAGGGAAGTCAGATGCCTGCTATGTTTGGAAGGCCCTAGAGGAATGAGGCAGTAGGAGAGTCTGCAAGTTATGGTGGTGTGGAAAAAAGGCCTCTTTTTGTAAGCTGTCAAGGAGTTCCTCGCATGAGGGCAGTGGCACAGAAAGCCAAATGAACAGTGAAATCGGTGGAGGAAACGGCTGCCGACAGAACAGAAACATTGAGGGAAACTTCACAAATGGCAGATCCAGTGTGGGTTCAGGGCAGTAATCACTAACAAGTTGGGGTAGTTGTAGAAATAGGACTTCCTGTAGATAGGGGACTGTCGCAGTGGGGCTATGATAAAGATGAGCTCAAAGAGACAAGAAAAGGCCAGACATATAGGAATGAGAAAAATTTCCATAGTAAAATCCTGGGGTCAGGATGTGCTGGAGTCTTGCTGGTTGTAAAGCAGCAGTGGTTGTGGGCTGGGGCAGAGAAGAAAGTCTGGGCTGGATGAGAGGCAGGCAAGGAAGAAGGTAGACAGTTTCACGATGAGGCAGAGCAATATTTGGTGTACTGTACGTGCATTAAGGTTGGTAAACAGGATTATTATAAGTAATTATTTTGATGTTGCTAAAGCAGGGAGAAGAGAGTTCTTGTCTGTATTGCTCTACTGCAAATGCACAAGTCGTTCCTGTGTGTTATATATCTATTAGCGTTATGGTAGTGTTAATTTACATGAAGGAGCCCACATTCTAGTAATTTTTGCAGTTGCTCTTTTATACTCTGCTTTTTTACTTTTTACTCAGGCACTTTTTGCTTCAGATGACTTGTCTTCTGGTTCGTTTGGTTTTGGTTTGAAGTGAACCTGCGCTAAATGGTCACACTTTGTTCCCTTGTGATCTTTTGTATGCACTTTGTTTCTCTTCATTGAGTCCTGTTATTCTGACTTATTTTATCCCCTACACATTCTGAAATTATACGACTTCCTACCAGGTATTTTTGATTGTCAACTACTTAAAGGCCAACACTTTTGGATAAAATGGTGCCTTGACCTTTGCAAGCCCCTGAACTCAGATCCATTGGAAGCTTTATGACGTCAAGGAAGTTCAGGAACTAAGGAAGGCCCAGTCCTTCCTGGATCTTGGCTAAAAGAGCAGTTTGGTGCAATGCTGCTGCTGTTGCTACCGCTGCCTTTTAAACAAGTTAAACCGGTCTTCTTACCTTTCCGGTTAATGAGGTCAAAATCACACATGCTTCCAACAGTATTTTAAAAAATAACCTGGAGCTTTTGAAAATGTTAGCTCTTGGTTCTTTCTGAGGCCCATATGACTCAAAATATTTTAAAATGCAGTATCTGTTTCGCTATTAGGTTTCATTAACTCTGTCCCTTTACATATGTTTCTGTTCTAAGGTCTGCTTTCAGCCTGTTACTAAACACACCTGCCAGGGGTTTTATTCTTCCGATGCAGAGATTTCAAAGCAAGCAGCCTCTGACAACTACCTGACAATGCAGGGGGAATAGAAGATATAGGAAAACTCATATTTAGAGTAAAAATGAATTGTTTGGGAATTGACAATGCAAAAGCCAAACCATATGGCAGGTCAGAGAGAAGCTGCAGTTATTCGTACGGAGGGGTTTTGCTGGGCAGTTTGACAGGAGCACGCCTGTGAGTAGCTGGGCCGTGGGCTATGAGAGACCAGGATGAAAAGCCAAAGCGTTACCTGCGGAATCACTGCTAATGTTGCTCTGGGACAGAGCAAAGAGAGCGAGGGAGAAAGTGAGAGTGATTTGAGCTGAGCGCTGGCGAGGAAGAGCTTGGATCTGTGAACAAAGAAACCACTTGCTGTTTGATTCCTGCTCCGCTTGCTCTCTGATTGTGTCAGGGACTGGAGGTGATGTGATTTACTGAACAGTCTTGGGGTTGCGTTTGGTGTTTTGCACAGTTACCTTTCAAAAAATTGGCTTCAACTGAGATGTTCTGCTTGGGTTTTTTTCCTAGCTAAATTTGCATATTGCAGAGAAAATATGCATTTTTTTTTCCCTCCTTCTCTCTTTCTCTTTTTGCCTCCACTGCTTCTTACGGAAGTTACATCTGTAAAACTTTAAAGGAATCGGGCTAGGGTCACACCCTGACAAAAAGGCAGACAAAATAACTCGGTAATTAATATCACTAAATTAGTAGGGAAGATTACTGATTCATCTCAGGAGGTACATGTGCGTGTATATATATGTTTGTGTTAACACCTATTTTTATTTTCTTTAAAGTACCATCAAAGAATTGAAGCAGTAAACTTCCCTGGACAGCAAAGTATTTTTTGACCAGAAGAAGACCTGTAATGGGGTAATGCACTTTCTCTTCTTATCTTTCCTTTGTTCCACATTTTTTATGTAGCTTTAAAGTACATTAAATATAATTGAATATAGTGCCTGTGAGAGACCCAATGAATACTTTAAAAGAAAATCTGCTGTTTGATTATCTTAAATGGAATGAAGGGGAAATACACTCAACAAAGTCTTTCTGCAGATTTGTTTTTGTTTTTAAAGCCACATTTTTTTCTAGTTTGTTTTTAAAGGAAAAGAACAGACTGTTTCAGATTTGGAAACAAATCAGGAGGTCACCTGAAACAACAAAAAAAAATCCAAACCAAAACCCCTCTCTTCCAAAATGTTTCTTTTCACAAACTGGACAAAATTAATTATATTTGAGAGACCATGACCATTCTCATTGTATGTTTTAATAGTGATGTGATTGACTGGGAGTATTCATTAGGTTATATTTGAAGAGTTTTTAGAGAGTCTATCCTATCCAGACACCTGAAAAATATTATTTACAGTAATTTGTCATGTATATCTGGATTCTGGCTGCAGTTTTGCTGTTCCAACATTGGAATAACTCCTTTGAGGTCAACAAGCTGCTTCAAAATTTACATGTTTACTGACTTTATCATCTGGGTTTTGGTGTCTTAGCAATTCATTGTGATTGTGGAAGGACTCTGGAGATGGCCAGAAGGTTGTCATTGACGGCAAGTACTGTTTGCAATTGGTGTAGAGTACACAAAGGGGTTATTTACCTTATTGTCCTCATTGGACTGATTTTATAAAAAACCCTGAATAATATTGGCTTTTTAACTCCTTTTCTGCCAACTTCAGTTCTCCCACACTTGCCCTTGTGCTCAGGACAAGTAGGGGAAAACAGGAAATTTCTGGGGCAATAACGTGAAGACAAATAGAGAAGACATAGGGCCAGTAGGGAAGAAAGTAGATCTACCAGTAGCATTTCCAGGATTTAAAATTTGGCGGTGCTGTGTCAGTGAAGCACATTAGATACCTACAATATGAAATTATCAGAATTGGACTCTATATCTAAAAGAAAGGATTGAAAAATTTGCTCAGATTTTCTGTTTAACCATGCCCTAGAATTGCTTTCTCCATTAGATACCCTGGGTTTTGTTGAACTGTAGGAGTGTAGTGAAGATACTCAGACTTGATTAATAAACAAGTGGCTAGGAAATCCTCCACTTATTAGGTAAAGAAAGCTTTTGTAGCTTCAGCTATTCAATGACTCATATCAAATAACTGGTGCTATTTTGTCTACAAACTTTTCTTCCTAAACTCCCATAAACTACAGGTAAAATCCTGTCTCCTCTCCATTGAAGATCAGACAAGACATCCATGGGTTTGAGATGTCACCTTGTGATCCTGACATATATTAATCATCTCTTCGGCTGCTTTAGTCTCTGACTGGTAGCAGATTTTCTAGGTCCCTTTCTCAGAGTTTAACTGTTTGCCAAACTCCTTTTACAGTATGGTCACAGAATCTTTGTCAGTTATTAAACGTTATGTTTGAAAATGTTGCTGGTATTTGCACAGAAAATTTGGTCAGTGAATCAGAGATAGCCAAGTCTGCACATGCTTTTTCAATGTGTCTATATATATATATATATATATGAGGTGGAGGGGTTGGAGGCAAATGTATGATGGACAGGAACTCAAAGAACCTAGCAAGAATTCAGCCTCGTCCCTGATATGCTGCTATCACCCCCCACCACCCTAAACTTTGTCAGTAAATCTTCCCTTAAGTACACGTACAAGTGTACATAATTCAGAAAATCAAATTAATTTAAAAGTAATTATCATAAAAGTCAAATGGAGCTAATACAAGAAATACAGTAAAAGTGTATTTGTATCTGTATATGTATCTTAACTATATTTAAAAGTAAATGGAACTAAGCCATTTCCCTTAATAATATTCTGCTCAATAATATAGTGTATCAATGCATGTAAACTCAATGGATGACTTTAGGCTTGTGTAAATGGGTACTTTCCAGTCAGAGCGTTATAATAATTATTTTCATAATTTACATTTTTCCCCTGACATTTAGTAATTTCAAATGTAGCCTTTAACTGAATTTTTAAATTAGTATGGGTTATACTTTAATTTCATTAATGATCTTGATAGTTTCTGAGTGATCCCATTATATTAATTCTTCTTTAACACTGAGTTATTTACTCTTTATTTCTGTAATTTTCTCTGGATATTATTATTCCTTACTCATTTGCAGCATCTAACTGATTCTGCTGATACATTAAAGAAGCAAAAAGAAAATTAAATTGCTGCCCATTTCGGGTAAACAAAATGCTCTTACAAATTAGTCTGTAGCTAAAAGAGATGTGGAGCAAAAAGTTATTGTGAAAACAAACAAAAAAATCCTTTTTATGATGAGTAAAGTCTACAAGCTACACATGAAAACAAAATGCCACAGCTACAGTTTTACAGTTTACAAATGCTGAAGTAAATTAATAATCCAGTGTCTTAAATCTTGAATGACTTTTTTAAACTCTTTATAAAAGGATCTCTGCAGGTTTTAGCCATGTTTACAATTTACCACCAGCTACTTGAGTGTATAAAATAATAGAGAGAAAATTTAAAGGAAAAATTGTACAAGGAGCTTTTATATCTAAATTTGGGCTAGTTTCAATGAGTCTGGAAATGCAGTTGTAGTTTAAAACCCTTGTGGTTCATAATGTGTACTTCTCTCACAAATAATGTATGTAAAGCACCTCCAAATGCTAGATGACTTTATATGGTAGAAAAAAAAAAAAAACAAAACCAAAACATATTGTAGACAGAAAAAGACTGGACAGCCAAAGAATTATTTGCAGTAATTTTCCTAATTGAAAGAATGATTTCATCACTGCGATGCTGCTTTCGATAGCATATGCATTGCTAGCAGTAGAATGCGGGCTGAGAATAACAACCTTCTCTTTGACTATGCTGTGAAAAGGGGAGGGATGGTTTACATGGGGAAGATTCATAAAGGCTGGGACAAAGAAGAATTGATGCTGTGGACATTTTGGTGCTTGTCCTTCATTGCAAATAAAGTTTAGCTGCGCAGCTTTGTCAACTCGGGCATCAGGTCTCCCCCCCAAACATTTCCTCACTCCACCTCAGCAGTTATTTGCATTACTGTCCCATTTTCAACCTATATATTTGCTTTCTTAATGTTGTCTGGTTTCTACATAGAAAATGCAGCTGGTTTGTGCTCCAGAGCAGGCAATAACTGCAGTACAATATTGTTGTGGGGCGGAAAATGCTGGCTTTTGAGTAGTAACAGTTTAGTGACTCAAAGAGAGTAGTCTGTCTTATCCTTCACAGCCCAGTTGCTGCAGTCCTGCTCAAAGTATTGGCCTGCAGGCCCTGAGGATGCCGATATGTGTAGCTGATGCTGTCTTAACTTACCTGGTCTCCTAAAGATAATATACAAGTATCTGTAAAAATAGAGCAGTAAAGCAGCATCCAGGAATGCCCTGCTAGCTTGTTGGCTCCTCCACTTGCACAGAGTTTTGAAGTTTGTTAATGATAATAAAAGTGAAAATTACTCCATCTGTTAGGAGAAATGTTTACTCTTCTGTACGAGGAAGCTTGCATCTCTCTGCAGCTTATTGTCAGTTTTACTTTGTCAGTTTTACATCTAGCAGCAGGAAAAAGAAAGCATAAAAATCAAAATGAGCAGAAAAATACCTTTCAAGCTGATTTACGGAATACGATATATTACGGAAAAAGATCTGCTTCCTTTGATGTTATCTAACCCACCATACTGTGCATAGTTTAAAATACGAGAGGTAGGTGATTCTTAGAAAAATGCATGCTCTCCAAACAATAACAATTTGACAGATTAATTCCAAACCCTCTAAAAGTTAGTCTCTGTGTATATTGTATTACAATATGGATAGAAGAATACAAAAGAAAGCAAACAGTCTAGGAGATATCTGAATTTTGTGCTTTGGATTTTAGAGTGATACTGCCACTGAAGTTGAGATAACAAAGTTTGCAAAAGAGCTAAGAAAAATGCCCTTGAAAATAAGGTAAGGTCAAAGACCTACACGCTTCAGGCCTTGATTTCTGCAGGAGGGCTCCAGCTAGATGGTCAGTTTTCCTGCAACATAACAAATCCCTGTTATTGGCAAGGAATCTAAAGCATACAGAAGTACGAACAATCTTCTGGTCCCTTGTTGCTTTCCTTTTTCCCTGTGGCTTTTTGGACCACGTGGTTTCCCTTTAGAAAAAAAATAGCAGAGGGGAGATTCTAAGTAGCCATCCTTCCTTTAGGATGAGGCTCACCTCTTCCCCTCCTGTTCTGTGTCCTGCTATCCTTCAAAGTGAAGGAGTGGTGTCTCTGAAGTCTTTGTCATTTAGCAGCTGTGGGAATGGAATTCATTTTGCCTTGAGTCATAGACAGCCCTTCTCATCACATAGCTAAAACCTCCTTAATTGTTAGGGTCTGTACCCACCCCAACATGCCTGAGGAAGGGCAGTCATCGCCATTGCCGAGACACAGTATGACCGTAAGAAGTTATCTGATCTGTGGGACCTAAGTGCATACCTCGGTTGTGATCTGACTCGTGCGTGATGCGGGATTCAGGCTTTTGTCATGCAGTGGCTACACCCGGGTTTTGGAGGGAAGGGTGACCCTGCAGCCAGGGTGCAGCAAGTCTGGCTGATCAGTGGAGCCCAGGGAGCAGCGCAGCATTAGGTGACCTGGAGGTCAGGCATCACTAGAGACTAAGATCCCTGGCCCCTGTACTTTCCATAAAAGCACATAAGAAGACTTGGACATCTTTGGGTGGATAATCACTTAATTCTAAACAATCCCGGTGGCTAGGGTACTTCACTGGGCATTGCTTTACTGCAGAAGGCAATGTTACTATCCTCCAGACCCTGTATAAACACAGTGGCTGCTGATGTGTCATCTTAAGGAAATGAGACTGACAGTGAGCCTCATTCCCCAAGTATTTGGGGGAACTTTTAGCTGCTGCTGTGTTTAGTGAGATTTGCTTATGTACAGTTGCACGTTGGATTGGTCCTGTAGTGCATCCTCTAATCTGTGGATCCTAAGTCAAAGCACTCACCTGCCCAGGGTTAAGGGGCAAGTTTTAAGGTGTTCCTAGGAGACGTGCAAACAAAACACATCAGTGCTTACAGGGACTGGAAGAGGTTTTCTGGGTTGTGCTTCAGAGCTGGGTCCTCATGTACCATGGGGTGCAGGAGCGTTCAGTTGCCTCCGTATAGAAGTCGAGTGCTATTTAAGAAGCCTTACTGTGTTCTGCTGACCTCAAGCTGCTATTCCAGAAAGTTCTGACATCTGTATGTCTTATATCACATCTGCCACCTCCGTGTGCTGGAGACAGAGCCATGTTTAGGCAGTGGAACTGCACCCTAAGTAACCTACTGAAGGTATGTGCAAAAATCCATGTGCTGGAGACAAGCCTCAAACGTATTTTCTCTAAAGCCTAACATAGTCCGTACCCCAACCACTAATCAACTTGTGTTTAGCTCCTTGCCCAGAGTTTCTTGTACAAGTGTGAAGCTTTTATTTTGCTGCCTTTTCACTGCTAAATAGCTGAATCTCGATACTGTGATCTTTGAAGTCTTACTCTTCTGCACAGCTTTTCATTTCAAATACTCGGTTGTCTTTCACAAAGGACACACAGACTATAGACAGAAACAGCGAAAGTCCTAAGAAAGATGCAACTAAACTGATTAACATTTTCTGTTCTGTGGTGGCTTTTATCCTCTCCTTGCTGTTATATTTCATGTATCAGGTCAATCCTGCTAAGCAGTTAATATTCAAAAGTAGATTTAATCCTACTAACATTGATAAAATTAGTTTCACAATTACTGACTTTTCACACATGCATCACATTTGCAGGATAACGCTGTAATATAGTACACTAATAAGAGCAGGGGAGTATCTCTTGTTTGCAGTTTACTGCATAAAGAATACTAGAGGTCTGATCAGTGCCCTTTTTATTGGTATTAAAAAAAAATCAACATATCGTGGAAACTGTATTTAGATGTTACCTGACAGAATTGAATACAATGGTTGAATCTGTTTTGGAGAATTTTCACAATGTCTGTTTTTTATAGGCTTATGCTATCAGCGTTAATACAGCATTTCCAGTTTTCACTATGTGCAGCACCTGTATGTGGAAGACACTATTTAATGAAGTAAGCAATGTATTCTGATTGATATTTAAAAAAAAAAAAAAAAATTAAGTCTGTTGTTTTGGTTTTGGTTGGTTGTTGGTGGGGTTTTTTTGTGAGACATCTCTAGGATCTAAAAGGCATTTGGGAGCTTGAGAGGTGCCTGAAATCCAATGGGTATAAGAAAAATTACTGAGTTCTCAGCATTAGTCCTGTCTCAGGTTATTTTATGATATTTGAAGTTTAGAATTTAAACCATACATTATCATATTTTGATGATTCCCACAGAAGAATGAAAATAAAAAGTGCTTAAAAACAAACATATACTTAAATTTTGGCAGATAAGTCCTTCTTAGTTAACACTTCACAGAAATTACTTGTATGTACTTGACAACAGCATACATTTTTCATAAATCTGATTCTTGTGTTCTCAGGCAAAATATAAGGAAAGAACAGCAAAAAGGAATATGACAAAGATGACATCTTGGCAAACTCACTGAACTTATTATCATCTACATTAAAAACCTGGAATATCAACAAAGCATATAACTTTGGGTCATTCTGTTCTACTCTTTCTTTTGATCCTTAGACTATGGCCAAATGGACTTTTTTTTTTTTTTCTTTTAAATGCATGAATAAGGTAGCCCATACTATCTGCCAACCGAACCTGTTGTTCAAGTTCCTATTACCTGTAAGAAAAGCGACAGCGGTTGTCTGCCCCTAAAATAAGCCCTGAAGTCTTTCCAATTACCAGAAACACTGGTACTGGTATTCTAACCTCCCTCTTCTAAACCATAGTACTGTCTGCTCATGATTTATTTTATGTTATTAAATTCAGGGTGTTTTGGTCCTCTTTAAGGCCTCACTACTCGTTCCTCTATGGATGGTCACTTAGATCCCTTTCTTACTATGTCATGAGGATGTCCCTGTGGTGTAATTAGTGCAGTAAACATAATTTTGTTTTCCTCTGGTCTCATTTGTAAGTGAGGCATTACCCAAATGGTTATGATGGTACAATGATCACTGGTCTGGTGCTGTTGTCCAAGGTGTACTGCGGCAATTCAATTCATCAGCAGAGAGCATGTCCTCATTCCACCCAGGGGCAAAGCCACTGCTCTTAGTAGTCTGTGCTCTGCTGAACTGACTACAGAGATAGCCTAGAATCCAGGATCTGAGGGTGAGGAACAACTGGTATGTGTCTCCTAAGGTAACAGTGACGAATAGGAGAAAAGACAGGTATCTTAATGGGTGCAGGTCTTTACATGTCATATCGCGTGCCAGAACACACTGAACGTGATATTGCTAAGCATGCAAAAGGATTATCATGCAGCAGCCATGAGGAAGGTATCCGTGCTGCTCACTTTGGAAAGGTCTTTACATCTGCACCCTCCTTTCTGTAATTATGTCCAGCTGTGGATTTAGGGTGCTTATTTTATGGAAGTGTTAGCTTTAAACAGCTGTGGTATAAACAGCACCGTGTACCATACTTCTGAATCTTACCAGGGCATATTACGCAGCTACCGAATACTACACATAGGAAAACAATTTCCACTGATCTAATGCATTTAGGGTAATCTCAGTTTTTGCTGAGTTCGTCCTGTCTGTTCCCTAACTTTTTGTAGCACAAAATTTACATGATGTGTAGGCACTTCAAAAATATCATCTAAATTTAGTTTGGTTTTGTTTTATTTAAAAGCTATTTCAGATTGCCCAGGCATATTTTGTCCCATATCACCAGCAGGACTCTGAAGCTCAGAATATATTATTGTTTTCTTGATGTGTTATGTGTTATCTGACATCTGCTTTCTTTGTCATGCCAAATCCTCCAAGCAATATTTTGAAAGACCTGAAAGATATTTTAAGTAGTAAACATCTTCTGGCAACAATACTTAATTTCATCACTACTCTTAAAAATTTTGTCTGCATGTTAATTGCTTCTGAGTTTCCATACGGTCTCTCCATTTGTATTTAGGATTTTTTTTTTCCTTTTTACTACGCACCTCATGTAGCCAATGCCATAACTTTTAGAAAGATAGTTATAAAAAGGTAATAATCTTCATGATTTCTTTTCCCTTATTCCCTCCAGGCCAGTCTCCTGAACAGAAGAAAAACTAAATTGTTGATGCATGAGAAAACAAATACAGTGCTTTTATGTGCACTGTAGTTTGAGTTTTTCTCTATAGCACTCCCTTAAAAACACTATTGCATAGTTATCCTAATTACATGGTTGCTGTCTGGCCAGCAAAAGAAGAGTTCAACAAAATAAGCTTCAGCAATTCTCTAAAGACTGCGTTGGACTTTGGTATTATTTTCTCTAGTTCTGACCTTAACCTAGGACTGAAGGTTATCTAAAGACAAAAAATAGACTCAATGCTGTCTACTCTGAAGTTCCTGCAGTAATAAATTTTGGTATTTTTGTGCTGAGACTTTAAGCTTTTCTACAGAGCCAGCCTGAATTTCTGTCCAGGACCTCAGTTTTCCCATTCATAAGCTGGGTTGATCACTGGATTTGAGATCTGCCACGTGCCGTGTAAAAGTTACCAAGCATCATTGTCCATGCGTTTATTTCGATGTTAAAAGGATGCCATCTTCTACCAACCTTTGCTTGGAAGTACTTAGCTATGCAAGCCTGCAGGGAAGCACAAGGAAAAAGGAGCTGGGTTTTGCCTTTTGGTCGTTCATTTTCTTCCTGCCTAGGGACTGTATGGATTTGAGGCTCACAGGTAGAGCCATAGGCCATTGAGGAACAGGATGCTCTAGTGCCCTTCTCACACCAGGGCAGAAGAATACAGACCTCTTGACTGGAGGACCCCTTTCAGCCCACCGTGAGCAGTCCTGCTTCCAGATCCTGGTCCAGCTATACATGAAAGAACAAGTGAGTTCAAAGGAGGCAGCAGCATCTGTTGATTTGCTTGCTTGCCTTTCATTTCAGCCTCCTGGAAAATCTTGGGTGGCATCAGATGCTGATGTTTTTGTATAAATGTGATATTTCTAGCATGTCACAGACAGGGAAGAAGCTAAAAATGAATATTTCGGATGTAGCTATGTAAGCTTTGGGGCAGAAGCAAAAGACCTGGGCCTGTGCTTTAGGACAACCAGGAACTGTGGAGATGTGAAAGGTAGGGACAAGTGTGAGCTGTTAACTTTGTCTCTCAGCTGGGCATGCTAGCGCGGGCTCAATACCGTGCTCAAATGACTTCTGCTTTCAGACTGCTCAGAGCATGGCCAGACCCTGCTCTGCTCCAAAAACACAGCAGAGCCTTACCTTGTAGTCTGAGAGGAAACCAAAAATCTATCCTTGCAAATTAAACTTTCACATTTTTCCTTTCAAGTAGCCAAGAATTCAAAGAACTCCAGAATCCAGACAGTTCACAGTTTTCTTTCAGACTATAATTTTTCACTTCTCTGGATTTCTGTACCACTTTAGCAAAAAAGAGCCAGGGAGCAGGGGAGAAAAGGGAAGTACGAATTTCAGGACGGAGTGATATACTCGGGAAAAACATATAAATAAATATCTGTAAAGCTGGACTACCCTGTTTCATAATACAAGCCAGCTTCTGAGTCAATGGACATAACGAGCCCAGCTATCCCCTCAGGGGAACCATAGGCTGCAAAGTGAAAACGGGCTGTGTGGTTGTGTGTGTGCTGGAATCTGGGGGTAGTGAGAAAAGAGAGAGATGCCTTGTTTAATAAACATACGCTAGAAGTGTGAAAGCTTCAGTAATTTGGTTTCTAAGCCCTACCCACACGTCCATTTCACAAATTGTCCCTTTCATATGGATATAGAGTTGACCTTGCAGGCTTTTAGGCTTCAAGTGAACGGGGTCACTCAGGGCCCAAGCCACCGCTCAACCTCCCCCACACATGCCCCAGTTATATCTTTTTACTATCTCTGCTGGACACCGCACCTTTCTGTAATTATAAATGTCTGCTTTCTGTCACTTCAAAGGTTTCCCAGCGCTGGGAGTCCTTCTTCAAAGACTTTACATCGCTGAAGAACCTCTGTCATTGACAGGAGGTCCGTCTTTGAAGTTTTTCATGCCATTTATTGATTTCCCCTTTTTAGGATGTTCATATTAGAAAATATTTCACTGTGTTTGAAAATCTGTATATTTTTATGTTGTTGAGGGGCTACCTCTTTGAAGAAACAACACTGTTGCAGCAGTGCCTCCGTATGAAGAAATCTGATAGTGTATCTGCTGTATGCTTTATTGTCCCCTCAAGCTCTCATTTTTAGAAACTTCCTCTCTTTGTTTCTTTTCTACTTGTAGGTACTCTTTTAGGTACTTAAGTCAGCGTGCAGCTGTATTACCTGTGTGAATAGGCCTAATTTAATGGTCCTATCTGTGTGCTTAAAACTTTTCATGTACTTAATATCCTATTGAATTAGGAATGAAAATAATAACTTTGGTTGGAGCAAATGAAAAATGATGTATGTGTAAGTGACAACTGTCGGGAAGCGGTGTTATACTGTTGTTCCCCTAAGTCTGAATTTTCTTAAGTTTATACATAAAGGCGACAAGATTCAACAGGAGGATATCTCGGATACTTTCAGGTAACCATCGTTAACCCTTGGCTAAATTACTGAAAGGCTTTGTGTGAGCACCCGCTGTCAGCTTCAGTGCAAACTCAGCCTCTCAGCATGAACTGCTTGGAGACTGATGTGAGCAGGCTCAGCACTGGCAAGTTCATGGAAGCTGTTCTGGCAATTCAGCTGAGGCAAGTAATGAACACCTGATGGGTGGAAAGGTCTTCAATGCTCCAGCTATTTCTAAAGCACTCTCCGATTCTGTTCTAATGGGCAATTTTGATAGCTCAGATTTTTGGATACTCAAGTCACACTAATTTATTAGAAGTATCTGACCTTTTCTGGGGGCATGGTGGTGTTGGCGGTGGTGGTGTTTTGTGTTAGTTTTTCGTTTCCTTGAGGATTGATTTGAACACCTTTATTTAGTCAAAGCGCGCAGGCTCTTTTTGTGTATACCAAGGGGGCTTTTGTTGGCATTATCTGCAAAATGTCTCGGAAAATTAAGGAAGTTTGGACATTTCAAAGGAGAGATGCCTTAAACCAGCTGCCACTTTGCTCATTTCAACCTTTGACACTATGAGGAGTTCCAAGGACTTGTCTTCTGAAAATGTTTACCTTGTGAGGTGGCTTCCTGGGTAGGGTATGTTCGCATTGCTCATATAGTCTTAAGAGGAAACTTTTGACCTTGGATTACTTCAAAGATCTGACAGCTTCTTTCCCCTTCTCCTCCCCTCCCCTCCCCCCCCCCCCCATTTTGTCAGCTCTCCTGTCTTTGCACATAGGTTAATGCACGCCTTTTGTTCTTCAGGATCAAAAGCCAGTATTGCCTTATTCTTTGTATGCCTTAAAATACCATAGTCTGATCCGATCCATTGAAAAACAACGAAAATAACTGCCTGGGGTATATACGTGACTGCATAGAATATTCTTGAATAACCATAGTGTGCTTTAGAACAGAAAAGTATATTCCCCGAGTGATAAGGTGGACTTTAGCTACATTTAAAGACTGTCTTCCACTGTCACTTGCAAAGATTGCAGTGGTTCATTGTGTCTGAGATGTGCCATTAACATGGAGCTGATCGCTGTACGTAGGAGATCTGACAATCCTGTACTCGCAGCACACACGTGGACTGCCCCTACATCACGTGCAATGAGGAGGCATCAGACCTGTCGTGCACGTGGGGTATATGCAGAGAATACATTGGCAGTGCTGCGGATGCACAGATGAGATGTATGGTATATGTTTTGCAGGGCCAACCTGCCTACCCCATGTTCTGTATTCCTGTGCTGTAGAGGCAAGCAAGGCAGAGCGGACGTGGCCCAAAAGGTCCATGTTTCCAGGAAACTACAGGGTCAGCTGGGCTGTGTAACACAGGCGCTGGTGGGTGAATGGCTGAAGTTGCGGATTTACCCAAAACTCATTGCATAAGTATATGTGTTGCTAAAACACTTAGAGCTGTCAGGTATATTTAAAGGAATACATGGCTTTGAAAATGCAGAAAGATACGTTTTATCCTTCGTTACGATACCTGGGCAAACAGCCAAATATTTCTGGTGCTTTTTTCCTGCAAAGTTTTAACAGATCCGTTTAAAGCTTGAATATGGCAAAGCTTCTGGGAAGCTGACTGATATTATAAGTGGCATAGAGGAAAAACATACATGTATGTCATAAGGACAATAAAAAATGAGCCTCAGTCAGGCACCCTGAAGTTAATGTTCTTATACTGTGGCAAATATGACACGAGTCTGCATTCCGTGGCTGCAACACTCCTATTTAGATTCATGATATCGTGGTCTCACATTACTCTTGTTATATGAAAAAATGATAAAGTTACTTATGGATTTTCAGTTTACGTACAAGCCATCTTCCTTTTTGGGTGTTACTTACAATGACTGAAGAAAGACATTCTAAAGGTATGTTGGTAAATTAAAAATCTGGCTCCTCTGCTGGAGCCAGGCAATCTACAGAAGAAAGCATGTATCATCATGTTATTAGGATAAACTAATTCAGATTAAAAAGCTGATGTTGCCTAGACTAAATAAATTTTACCTTTTATAGGGGTCGCACCAAGACAATATCCTGACTTCGTGCTCAGAGACAGGAGATTACTGTTCTCCACAGCTGCTTTAAGTGCTTCATATCTCTACAGGCTTAATTTGGCAGCTTCTGCTGAAACTACCTGCAAAGTTGCTGTTCCTGAAGTTATCCTCATTTCAAACTCTGCTTTACTAAGGTAACAGACTGACTTCTTTTGCAGCCATCTGGAGCTGACTTCTGTTGTTCATATACCAAGTTGAGCTGACCCTGAGGTAGATGGGGAAACGGTAACTTCTCATCTCCTTGTACATGTTTGTCAAGCTGAGACTTCCCTACCTACGTTTTCTGAATATTGCCCAAAATAGTTTGCCAAACTATGGAATTGTTACTCCCTTACTGCTATTCCCTGTAATTAAAATTATCCATAATACCTGATAAGATCTTTACTCCTTTCATGTCTCCATCTGGAGCCAAAAGGACTCTTCCCTCTTCTATTAATTTTCTGGGCTTGTATAGCGCAGAAGTGCTTGGTACTGCTGTATAAAAGAAATGACCGGCCCTCTCTGTGACATCAATCTTTTTATAAGCTTTGATGACACTAGCTTTTGACAAAGAAGGAAATTTATGTAAATGACATTAATATATTTTTCCTTCTAGTGAATTTTATTGACATTTCTTGAATATTAAGGAAAGAGAGGAAGGGAAAAAAGTTTGGGATATATTATTTATCCCATATGTTTACAGTTTGCATAGAGTAATTATATAAAGGATGGCTGCTTGTAGTGCTCTTCTCTGTGCATCATTAACGTGATACTTCTTTGCCTGTCACTAGATTTAAACTGTAGCATTGTAAGACAAACATCCTCCTTCAGCTGCTTCCGTTATACTGCATACTATTATAAAATGAAAGGGGAATGTTGTACTTTATCTCTTTATATATTATAAAAATAATGAAGAGGATAATTATCAAGGCTGTAGTGCAATTTCATGGCGTTGCTGTCAGTTACAAACTGCTTGAGCTGCATTCCTTTGGTATAAAATGTCAAGAAAACCCTATGATTGAAATACAGTCGTCTAATTAATTTCTCTCTATTATTACTTTCACGGGCTATGTCTGTGCAGAATACTCACTGATGGTTAATAAAAACAGAATGAAATGTAGACAGTCCAGTTTTAGCTTTTAAGTTCTGAGTATCTTTCCATGCCCAACCTTTCATTGTGCTGATAAACACAAATTAGCAGACTAAAAAAAAAAAAAAAAAAAAAAAAAGCTGAAACTTTGTCTGGCATTCTGTGAAGAGCCTTTGCTGAGCGTCTGTTTTATTGTCTCTCTCTTCACTAATTCAGTTCAAAGCTGAGTGTTTATATTTGAAAGCTTACTGGTATTGCCAGTTTCTTGACGTGCACCATTTCTACCACAGCCATAGGGTACCACGTCATCTGAAGCCCTCTGCCTTCTTTACACTGCTGGACCTTAACATTTGTTATTTGTATAATCCTAGAGATGTCGCTGGCCCTATATACACCGATCGGAATGGTGCTGTTTGTATGAATACCAGCCGCTTTACTGATTTTTGCTCACTGAAACTGCATTCGTAAAAATGAGAAGAAATGTCTCCATCCAGATTTATCACTTCTTTTTTGTTTGTTTGTTTTATCATTAAAAAGCAGGCTGTTTATATGCTACCAGTGGGTGGTAGCTAGCTCCAGCCTGAAGGTGGGCACTCGCCTCTACTTAAATTCACTGCTATTAAGAAATGCCAGTGCAGTCTGTGCAAGTTTGTGCAAAGAACTGAGAGCATGGACACCATATAAGTGGAAGCTAGAAGAGGGGCTTGCAGTTCTTAGTTGGAGGGGAAAAATTTGAGGGTAAAAACTCATGTTTCAAAACCGACGGCACCCTTCCCCAATTTTACCCTAGACCAGATGCTCTTACTAAACTTGCCATTTTGCATTTCTTGTTTTTAAGAGAAAACATAGTTTTTCCAAATCCCCTGCAAAAGTTCATTAGCATTGATAAGTTCTACTTTCCACACGTGACAGTGCCTCCTGCAGGCTAAGCTCTAAGTACCCAATATAATTATGGCAGACCATAAATAATGAATATTCCTATCAAGGCTTTGCAGGATTGCTTGTGACGTGAACGTAAAACATTCTGAGAATAGGAGAGGCAATTGCTTGGTATTGGCTGTTAAATTGTCTGATTTATAGAGAGGCATTTGAGCCTGGATTTGGGCCATGCAGGACATTAGTTAATTCTGGAGTTTTGTGCCTGAATGGGTTTAACTCCAGTCTGGGATAGACATTTGTGAAAAGAAATCAAATGCTGTTTTTGTTCCTCCGCTGCTGTTGCTGCTGTGCTGCAAATCCTCTGAGTTCTTCTGAAATCGCTGAAATAGCCGGCTGTGTACCTAGAATGGTTGGCAGCATGGCAGGGAGCTGCTGCCAGGTATTCCTGGTACGTTTGGCAGCTCAAATGAGGAATGAGTTAATATCTTTTTCCAGGGCTCAGTGTTGCATTTAAGCAGAACCCTGCGCTGGAGGGAGCCACATCCCTTCAGTCATATTGCCTCAAGGAATCATGTCTCAAAATGCAGAAGCCCTACTAGGTGTCCTGGCAGCCCAAAGAAGTTGTCCCTTTGCTGCTCCACTTCAGGGGATGAAAAATTTTTCTGTTATTATAGTCAGCCAGTTCTGGTAGCCAAAACATTGGGTGAATTTCAGCCATGGTCCTGCTTTTCCCTTGCTTCTTCTGCCCTTCTGCATTTGTGTGCAGTAGTAGAAGGGCATAACAATGGCCCTTGTTCACTCCCTGTTCTCTGATGGTAATAAATCTGTGGGACATCTGGACTTTAGCTGGTCTTCAATTTGAACTGTGCAAAGAATAGTGCAAAGTATTAGATGTTGTTGGAAGAACATAATTTTACAAGGTCATTTTCTTGTATGGTCCATAAAAGAATATGGTGGTGCATATAAATATCCATTTTATTTATGTTTTTCTCTAACATTCAGGAGAGACAACTGGGATTCCTGCATGAAGTTTTTGTCTTTCTTAAAGTTATTATTGTCATGGTCTAGAGGTATCTTCACGTTGCATATGTCATGTTCAACAATCATTTCAAAATAGATTGTGAGAGGGTGACTTGAACCATCCAATTTTCTAAAGGACGAATGATTGTCTTGATTAAGCTAGTGAATGTCGCACTGTTGCAGTCGCTTGAGTTACTCCTGTTTGACAAGAGTGTTAACCGAATACTGTGCTGAGTTTTGGGCCCCTCACTACAAGACATTGAGATTCTGGGGTGAGTCCAGAGAAGGGCAACGAAGCTGGTAAGGGGTCTAGAGAACAAGTCAGGAGCATCTGAGGGAGCTGGGGTTGTTTAGTCTGAAGAAAAGGAGGCTGAGGAGAGACCTTATCGCTCTCTACAAACACCTGAAAGGAGGTTGTAGAGAGGTGGGGGTCGGTCTCTTCTCCCAAGCGAAAGGACAAAAGTTAAGCAATAGGACAAGAGAAAATGGCCTCAAGTTATGCCAGGGGACGTTTAGATTGGAAAAATTTCTTCACTGAAAGGGTTATCAAGTACTGGAACATGATGCCCAGAGAACTGGTGGAATCACCATCCCTGGAGGTATTTAAAAGACAGGTAGTCGTGGTGCTGAGGGACATAGTTTTGCGGTGGTTTTGGCAGTGTTAGGTTGATGGTTGGAGTAGATGATCTTAAAGGTCCTTTCCAACCTAGATGATTCTGTGATTCTATGACAGTGATGGTATGAAGAAAAACTGGTGTCCAAAGACACTGCTTACTCTTGAGTGGTGGAAAAAAAAAAATTAAACCCCCCCTAATTGCAATAGGGAAATCTAAAGCCCTTTTAAATCTTGGGCAAGAAGCTGGGTTTTGGTAAGAAACTCAAAAAGGAAAGGAGTCCAGCTTGTAAATGGAGATTACATTAGGGTCTGATTTGAAAGCGCATGTGGAAATTCACTATGTAGCCTATCATAAAACAAAGCCGGAAATCAGTGAGGTTACATGGAATGGTTCCCTGATCTGAGCATGGTATGGTGTTTGCAAATCACTCTTCTGTGTATTGTGCTTTGCCAAGCTCATTTTGTATGATCTTCAGTGTGTTACAGGCTTAAAGTGCTTGGTCATTATTTTTATCTCAGGGAGTCTGTTGATTTTATGATCTGCATTCCCCTTATGATCTCTCCAAGTCTAATTTCTTTGCTTACCTTCAACTGAGGCATTTCATAGTTATACAAATATGTGTTTATCTCTTTCTCTGCTTGAGGCTGTTCTAAACTGCCAGGATCTCATGGAGGGCTAATTTCAGTAATGTGTAACACTGAATGCATCTGCAAAGGTGGCAAGGGACAGAACACAGAAAGCACTCCATAATACTTTGGGAAGGGAATACCAGTGAAGGACAAGGACAAGAACGTCAGGAAAGCCACAGATGTCATCTACCTTTGACAAATTCAGCACAAATTTATATACAGACTCTCTGTCCTCCTGGCATGAAAAGCTGATTGTTTGCAGGACTTGCTCTCTATATGTAATTTATAACAAAAGTCACCGCCTAAATGGCTCTTCTGGATCTATTTCACTTTATTCTGATCTTGGCTTACACAGTGATCCTCTTTGTACATACACTTTGCAGTTGTCCATTTCATTGATTCCATTTTACTTTTTCCCAGAAACTGGGGGCTTTTTCTTTCAGATGCCATTAAATGTCTTTCCTTGAGAATGTTGGCTGCTTTCAGCGTACCGTTGGATGCAATAGCTGATACCCTAGCTCACCATCTGGCAGTTGATTTTTCCTGCCCTTGTGTTCATGAAAGAATAGTTTGTCAAGAAAGAAAATAAAAAGAAAGAATTTGATGTGTTATGGATAGCTTTTCTGGAATCTCCATGTGAGCAACTGGCGAGACAGCTGATCTGGTTTTGTTTATATTGTTATGGAACAATCTCTAAGTATCATTTAGTTCTCTTACTTATTATTTAGGACCAGTTTAGACAAGTAAATAATCCCTTTGACCTCAGTGAGACAATTAAAATGGGTGGATAGTACTTGGCTTTAGATTACTAGGTGCTGTAATGGGTAAGAACTAAGCAGTAGCAGGTTTCCCTCTCTTCCATGCATACATACATGCAGTGCTTAAGAAAAAAAAAATAGTAAAAATGAAAAATGCCATGGCTTCC
Source organism: Vanellus vanellus (assembly GCF_965231255.1). Taxonomy (NCBI): domain Eukaryota; kingdom Metazoa; phylum Chordata; class Aves; order Charadriiformes; family Charadriidae; genus Vanellus; species Vanellus vanellus. The sequence goes on from NC_138913.1 coordinate 16,048,464, forward strand.
TCTTGGTGCGCCATAAGTGTCCACTGGAGTTATTTATAGTGTAAAACCAAAGTCAATGCTTTTCTTCACTCTGGAACCTTTACTACTTTGTATTTTTGTCTTTGCTATTCGTGATGCAATGGTCAGTAAACCAGCTACAGATTGTAATTTCTGTGATCTAAACGTTCTGATGTACACTTAAAATGAGTAAATGCACATAAATGTATACAGAAAGGAAAGAAGCAGCAATTTCAAACACTGAGGCAAAGTTTGAGTACAAAGGTCTGTGTAGATATCAGGAAGGAAGAGTATCATCACATAGCTTCATTTTGAAATTATTGTTGTGTTGAAAAACAGATGACAATGATCCAGTACTAAACCAACAGGATGGTGAAATTATCCAAACATTTGAATTTTCAGCACGCCTTCATACAGTGGTAAAGCCCATATCCGGAGCCTGTATTTTCACTTTAATGATTATGACAATAAGATCAAGAAATTTGATATGAAACTTCCTCATAAGAATGACTTTAAGAGCACAGCACTAGCTGTAGGATAGCTGCAGATGGGGAAGTATGTATCTCCAAGTTCAGCATTGTTTTAATGCTAAACATGTTTCTTCTCTCGTCTGCCTCTCAGCTGTATCGTCTGTGCTAGAGTTGGCCTTAATAAATACAGATAAAATAAAATTAGACCCTTGCCTGTAAAATCGGAGATAACTGTAAAAGTGAAATGTATCTGTGTGGCTCTTAACCAACCTATTGGAAATGAGAAGGGGACGTTTTAAAAATTCTTCTCAGCATTTCCATTCTGATTCTAATCAAAAGGTTGAAGAAGGAAGAATGTTGGGGTTTTTTTTTGGTCCCAGATGGTTTGAAAGATTACAAAATACAAGGCTGGAGTCTGGCATTGCTGCAGTCCAGGTAAAACAGCAGGAGCTATTGTAATACAGTGAGAAGGATTCAATAAATCTGAAACTGTTACAGCAGCAGTGGGGTACTTTCAACATAATTCCCATTTCTTTGGGAACAATTTTGTAATTGAAAGTATTTATTTATAAAGTAACTCACAGAAAGAAGTAAAAGTGGCAGTTTTTTCCGTTCTTAACTAGTAATCATAATCTAGTTCAATTCAGGGTAGAACAGCTACAGTAGCACATAAGAAACACGATAATAACAGAGTCTGAGCTGAGAATACTGAACATCTTGTATTTCTAATTGCATCCATCTTGTAAATGAACAGAAACTTTAATTGAGGAAAAACTTATTATGGGAATCACTAGCAACAAAAATCTGTGTTATGAGCCTTAAATAGACAAATGTTATTTGCCACAAATCAAATTTGTTCTATTAGTTTGGTAAAGTGAAAATAAATCCATCAGCAGAGCTTTTTGGAGCTACACATGTGTTGTGTATGTCAATGTTTGCTTCTGGTAAGGAGCTATTTAATAACAATTTTTCTATGCAGAATTCTGGGTTTATGATATAATAAAAATCAATGTAATTTAGTGCATTTTCAACATATTACAGAAAATTCTATTAGTGGTAAATTTGGAGCAGTTATTGTTTAACAGTATACCTTGGGTTAAATAAACTTCAAGATCAAAGGCTGAGGAATCGCTAGCAAAATAATACTGTGAGCAGGGGCTGAATGCTTCAAGACGATGAATGTCTTTTGAGAAATATCAGACGACTTCCTAGATTCTAGCCAGACACAGGAGAGATTGGTAAAACTTTAGCAAATCATATCCCATGACCATTGCAAATATTATTGAAAAGACATGCTAGCCATGATGCCACTTATTTTGAAATATATACCAAATTGCATTTGATTTCCCTCTAGTGAGACAAAGGCAGAGGATGGATGGCGAGACAGTGCAACCCAACCTGTATGAAATATGGAAGTGGAAAAGAGTATTATTTATTGCATGTAAATATCTTGTATCCAATTTCACAAAGTAGGATATTACACAGCCTTGCTATCTGAGCATTATAGCTCTCAAATATTGGGCCAAGTCACATGTGGTGTGAGAGAAAAAGGGTTTTATTCTCCTGTTCCAGTGTGTTATTCTGCCATTCCTTGAGCAGAAAGGAGGGGGGGACTGGTTCTTCAGATATAGTTATACTTCCCTAGATAAAACGGAAAGATTAAAAAACAAAAACAAAACAAACAAACAAAAAAAAACAGACAGAAATAGAGATTTGTGTCTGCCTCTGCAATTTACTCCGCAAAGTTGGTATGCTGGGCTGCTGAAAGGAGAGCAGTAGATAGACTAGAGTATTGGGACTGTCTTCCCAGTTTAGTAAGATCTGACACTACCATTTCCATTCTTCATTTTAAAAGGTTTTTAACTGTGTTGTGGGGTCACTGTCTAGGCATTATTGGTCTTCAGTTTAATTGCATTGCATCAAAAAAAGAAAGCTAGATCAATGGTGTTTCTAAACACATAGACTGGATAAAGCTACCCCGTCAAATTAGCTAATTACACTGTATGCTCATCCAATTTCAGCATTTCACACTTTGCAAAAGAGTGGGGAAAGTCTCATCTACCATGTCAGCCTCTGTACACTACAATCATTAAATCCAGTAATAAGCTTGGATGCAAATGTGCCTAAAATAATTTTATAAAGAAAGAGCTCCTAAAAGAAGAGCTTATTCATTGCCATACAGCTGAATCCTGTTTTCACAACAACTCTGTGTATTCACTTTAGCAAACCAGCCTGAGTGATGGGAGAATCGGAATTTGTCTATAATTTGATTTGTTCCTGGAGTCTGGGGGTACAGCTCTTCCAACAGCACGGATTACGTCCTTTTTACACATGGAAATTGAGCAGAGGAGCACAAGCTATTTCACAATAGCTCCCCTTGTGGACAAAGTGTTTTGGAATAAAAGATACTTTAGTCTGGAATAATTAGCGCACTGATTATTCTAGAACAGAATGCGTGCACTAATTATTCCTACAGTGTCCACACAGGGACAAACAGAAAGCTATTGAAGAATGGCTTATTCTGCAATAGCTATTTTGGTCCATTTCCTCATATAGGCAAATCCTACTGGTGTTTTCAGCAGGTAATGAGTGTATAGATGGAGGATGTGGATGGATTGCATTAATGATCTCTTCCCATTAGTGTTTCTTTGTGCTTCACTTTTGTGTGCTTGCAGAGTTAATTGCTTAAAACTCCCTCTTAAGTCAGACACATTTCTAATCCTAACTTCCCAGTTCTTACACAGAGACCCTCCAAACTCTTTTGTGGGTGATCCACCACCAGCAGAACAAATCAATGCTCATACCTGACTGTGAAATTGTTGGGTTTTGCTGGAATGTATTTGTTTTTCTGCTAGGTGTTTTAAAGGTTATGCTGCATTGAAGATCATTTATATGTTTTCCCTAGGATCACTTTGCAAAATAGTTTTGCAATCGTCCGAAAAGCTACTGGAAAATTCACAATTCACCAGTGTGAGTACTGTTTCAAGAAGATGGAAGATCCATCTGTGTGGAGAGCTGAGGGAGTTACTGGTGGAAGGGTAAGAGAAGGGTTTGTTAGATCCCAGGCTATATTTCTCCCTTATATTAAATTAACATTCAATATTCAGGCAGCACTTTGTATCTTTAGTTCTAAACTAAGCACGTTTTCACCCAAGTCACGCAGCCATCAGTATCGATACTAATGTCGTTGGCTCACCCTGCATGGGCTCTGTTAGGTTTAGAAGTGCATGTTTTCCTAGAAGAAAGAGTTGTTCCTCTGCTGGCATGTGAAGGCCAGAGCATGGCTCTCACCCGTTCTCTTGCCGAAGGGTAGAGAAATGCACTGGTGGCACAGGGAGCAGAGGGGGCTCACCTGCTAACGTCAGGGATCGCAGCACTTTGGCCTCATCAGGCGCACAGCTAAGCCAGTGTTTACTTTCAAACTGAAAATGAGGACAGTTCTAGGGGAAGTTTTCAAAAATGCCACTGCTCTTGAGCACCTAGTTTTAGCCACCTTAAGGCGATCTCACACTGTACCCTTAGGAAAGGAAATGCAAAGAATCGCTGTCCATTTAAAAAGGAATTGCCAGACAAACGAAGCAGACTGTCTGTGCGCTGCCTAGGTTCCGGTCATGTTATTGCAGCAGTTGTGGGCTAGGGTAGAACAGAAAGGAATAAAACTCCTTTTTCAGTTCTCACGTTAACTTACTGTATAAACCTAGGCAACTCATTCCGCCTTTTGGGGCCTCAGTTCGGCGTGCGTGCAGTGGGTTGAAGATACAACCCATAGGCGAAGCATGGCATTGTAAAGCGCTTAATATATTTACAAGCAAATCTGTTATGGGGAAGTTCAACCATGTAACAGCAGGGAAGTTGCAACACGAGTGAGAAGCAGAGAGGGATTGTGCTACAGTGACTGAGGCCTGTGTGCGATCTATGCACCTGGGTTAATGCTCATTTCATTGCAAAAAGCAGTTTGTAAAGCACTATTATTAAGGCCTATGAGAAGAGTCTGAAAGATAGCGCTGCGTCTGTTCCTCTAGACAATATGGCTCTTAAAAGCATGTTTCCCTCTGACTAAATTTCCCTACTAAATTGACTACTACGTTTCCAGTTAAAATCAGGTTTCACTGTGCATAAACTTCTTTTTCTAATACTGTGTCATAAAACTGTAATTTAGGTGATGCTAGCTCGCAAACGCGAGTTAGCAATGTGCCCATGCTATAATTTCAATAGAGCAAATTCTCTCATCACTGGTGAAATGCAGCCTCTCAAATGAGATAGTAGGTCATAATATTTAGAAATCTGTTTTCGTGTTAGGAGAGGGGGAAATACTAGGAGTAATTTCTTTGTCCCTCCTCTGTTATTGTGCAGTTCTGCTTCTCTTTCCTTTGTGCAGTAACAGTGGAACAGGATGCAGATGGGTCCATAACTGCAAACATTCTAAAAATACTCTATTGGTGCCAAATACCTTCTTTCTTTCTTTTAGAGGTAGAGAAATGAGCTGTTTGGTTCAACAGCAATTCAGGCAATAGAAAACTATTCTTTTATGACTCCGATCATCTGAATAAAACACTATACCATAGCCATATAATGTCTTAAGGATACACTGCCACTTTGTCACTAAAAACTTAAGACATTATACATGTTTGCAGCTGCAAAACTGCTCATAGTTTGTCCAGCTGAAATAACATTCTGAAATATAGCAAACCAACGGATTCTCTGGTGAACTGCCTCCTCCGATTTGCAAGGGTAAACAGAAATCCAAACAACTGGAGTTTGGCTCGTATTGCATCCAGACAATTAGGGACCTGTCGTGATCTTTTGTACTCTCTTTCACTCCAGATCTTTCACGATGCTTAAGGAACAATCACTTTCTATATTTTTTGTCCATTACATGCACTCAAATGCAATCAAAGCAAACGTGTAGGTTTAGACTTTCTCTGTAGAATCTCACTAAGTGATACGGAAGAATTTAGCAGTTCGCCACGCAGTCACACGTATCAGGAATTTTAAAGGATGGGATCCTCGCTGTGTTTGGGGCAGCCTAGGCAGAAAAGGGAGCTAATTTTACTATTCCGCTGTCGGAGTTTGCCATATCACGTTGTGTGTCCCAAAGTATACCAGACAAGGGAGCAGAAGGTGGCTGACAGGAGGAGGAAGGGAAAAGTGTATCCTCATTATTTATAATGTAGAGAAAACTGCAAATTTAACCAAGTGTTTCCTATCCCATGTGTTCTCTTTTTATTGCTCTCTAGGTGCAAAAATGTTTATAGTTGAGTCCCCAGGTGGAACATTATTTAAGATCTCTGAGAAGAGATGAGGGTCAGACTCTGTGCAATACTCATAGGTGTGAAGCCATCTTCACACATGCCTCATAGGCGTGAAGCCCTACCAAGCAGTCATGGGAATGTTTTCCCACTCCACTTTCTTGGTAACGTTACACATTTTTATACAATCAGGCCTTAGGGTGCCACGGATTCCTCCTTCGTGACGCTGCTGAGCTCAGCAGAGCTGTTTTGTTCTGCATGAGTTTTAACTTGGAAAGAGGGAGGCTGCAGAACAAAAACAGAAGTGACTTAGAGCATCATGAGCCTTGTGGGAAAATTTTTTCCAAAGAGTTGTGAATGATCAAAAGATCAGAAGTTTGCTTTACCTACCTAATGATCTGTAGAGTCTGGAACTACAGAAGAGAGGGGATTTTCTCTTTGCAGAACAGAAATTTTTATTTGAAATGGTAAAAGCTCTCGATCTGCTGCTTTCCTGTGGGCATCACTGGCGGGCATTCCAATGCTGCCTTTCTTTGGAATTTATAAGGTTTGTACTACTTTTTAAAATCATTTCTCTAACAGTTATGGAAATAAAACAATTTAGGGGGTTTTGTCTGTTTTGGGGTGGGGTTTTTTGGTGTGTGTTTTATTGTGGGTTTTTTTTTTTTTTAATGGAAGAATCTATTCCAGAATGAGCAGAGACAAGTGACATGCAGCTCAGGGAACGTGGACTTCATCCAACAAAGGCAACCATCTCAACAGTTGTTTGGGATTTAACAGACCCACAAATTTAAAGCAAGGCAAGATCAGACATTCATAAATGATTATCATCGTATTTTCACAGAGATTCTCAAGATCTTTGTGAAAAAATTCTCATGAAATGTACATTCACTAGACACTTGTCATCATTCTGGGTGAACAAATGCTGATGTTTTAGCTTGTTTCAGAGTCGGCTAGTTTTTTGCATGGTTTCAATAGAGATCCCATTACCTGAGCCTAGAATTAAAGTGGGCGGAAAAGAAATTATTGAATATATTTTGTGTGAGCTGGTGAGTATAACTTGAATCCTCCCAGCCTTTGAACTCTGTTGCTAAACATGTTTTCTGCTGTGCCACTATAGTTCCATCTCTCAGGAAATGATCGTGCCCTCTTGCGTTGCCCGTGTGCTGGGTAAGGAGCGAGCCAGCCTGGCATGCTCCAGGCCAGTAGCACTGCTTGCAGGGACCACCGGCACTCCCTGCTCTGCGCCTCTGCGGCCGAAGTGCAAACGCTGTAGAGGTAGGAGGAAGGACCGCAGACATGGCGGTCAAATACCCTGGTTCTGACCTGGGTATAGGTCAGACCTGGTTCTGTGAGGGTCACCACCATAAGCTTCTGTGGGCACAGGCGTGTGATTTTTATGTCTGAGACTCAGTTTCCCAATCTATAAAATATGAAACATACCCGGAGCATAGTCAGAACAGCTGCGGTAGTTTGCTTGCTCTCAGCTATTCATTAACCTCAGCTGAAGTGTGTATCTGGCATGGGAACAGCCCCGATTCAGCTCAGGGCAAAGGCAAGGGGGCCAGCTTAAACCCTCTCCAGCAGTTTTAGCAGACTGACAGCAGTGCTGAAAGCTAATCCCTTTGACTCTGCCCTGCTATGGACTGGGAAGCAGTACCACAGCTCAGATGACAAGCCGATAAGGGGATATTTTTTACTATAGCTGTGCTGCACGGAAATACACTCTGGGAGTGTTTATATGGATGCCACTGGAACTCGTCATAAAACAAGGTGAGACAGTATCGGGAAGGCTGACAAAATCTGGCCCAATACAAAATGGTGGTAAATAGTACTAATGTATCCCAGTGCTTTTCTTAATGTCCCTAATTCACAGATCTCATTTTTTGGAGTTCGATTTGGATCATTTAAATTCATAGCTTTGGGTCAGACCTATGAACAGTTCTCTGTGTTCAGGCAAAATTCTGTGTCTGTACTTTTAGGGCAACATTTCTTGCTTATTATCTGAACTAAAGGGCCAGATTCTGCTTTAAATTGCATTGGCTTAGACTTAGAAGGATTCTGCCGAAGCCAGTGCCATTGCTCGAGATTTACACTGGTGCAAACACGTGCTGAAGTCAGCTCGTAAATAACTTAGGTTTGTGTGATATTTTCTGAGGAATTCAATGGTATCATAGTCTACATCTACACTAGGAACCTGGGCGCCTGTCCTTGGCCACATCCCAGCTCCTCACTGGAGCAAGACCTTGGCATTCACCAGCCTTTCTCCTCTCCTTTTCCTTGGAAGGGAAAGCTGGGGAACGTGTGCTGGATGGAGCCGAGGCACATTTCGACAGCTGCTTGGTTGGATGAAGAAACAGTGAAGACCTCAGGGCACAGGATGGCACACAATGGCACACACTCAGAAATGCAGCCAGAAAATGAAAGCTTGTGGTAAAACTTAGTGTGAAGTCTAGGAAGTGTAGAAAGTTTGGCCATTGCATTTTCTTTAAAGCCCCTGTAGCAAATACAGCAACTGGGCAACATCAGCTCTACAAAAGAGTGAAGGTGGGAGAGGGAATGAGACCACCCAAGCTCTGTCCTTCCCTTCTGAGCTTTGCAGTGTGACAACAATTCCTTGGTGACTGGTGATTTACTGCAGAAGATTCCTCACCTGCTGTCACCTTACCCAGGGCACAAGCAAGTGCCTTTAGGTATAACTGACTATGCCAAGGGGCACAGTCTCAGTGAAATTATGGACAAAACTTGCAAATAGACATTTATAAACTTATTAATTTGTGTATAACCTCATGTAGAGTAGAGACTTCAATGTGTGCATAACAATGCATTTTAGGTTACCTGAATGGTCCAGGAGTGAACTTACGTGTTGAATAGAGGTCACGTAGAGGGTCATGCAGCTTGCTGGAACAAGAAGAGATCTTGGTAAGTTATGGGAAAAGAAAAATGGAAACATAATGGTGAAATATGAGCAGTTTGGCTGTGATGCCACATGAGAATGCTCCCTCTCAGTTTGAAAACAAAGATGAGGCTAACTCCACTTCGCCAGTCCCATGGTTGGAAAATAGGTGAGTCTGTATTTCGAGTGATCATCCCAGTGATGTCATGTCTTGATTTCTCTCCCCACCTCTTAAGTACAAGACATTTTAGGGAGAATGTAACTGCTTTAAAGTGTTTCATTTGCTCAGTATTGAATAATCTTCCGAATATAAGCTGTGTTATTCACTTGCATCATTGTTTCCTCAAAGCATCTCCTGATTTGAGAGGCCCACTAATTCCAAAACAATATGGGGTAAGATGAGATCTGAACAGGTTTCACACTGTCCTAAGAGCTCATGAACTTCATGATGAAAATCATGAGGTCGGGATTCTGATTTTAAACCATGTTTTGCTCCATAGACATGAGCAAAACTCACTGAAGCTTAATTTGTGCAAAACCATTAATTTATTAAAAATAGACTTATTCTCTTGTTTTTGAAAGAGAGCACAATGCTGTGCCAACTTGGGAGAGGGGCTTGCTCTTTCACCTTCATGCTCTTTAGGGAGCTGGGGTATTTCTTGCATGAATGTAAATAACCTGACTGCAGATGACAGATTCCAGTTCTTATTCTTCTGAAGTTCACATTTTCTTGTCTCTGAGGGGTCACCTGAAGTACTTAGGAAAGATGATTGCTTCAGTGGAGAGGGAGACTTCCATAAATATGAGGAACGGGAAGACATTTATTGTATTTATCTACTAAATAGTTCTCTCTTGTGCATAAGATAAAGGTCTGTAAACGTAGGGAATGCATAATTTCAATAGTAAAATGTCCTAATTATTTTGGCATCGTCAAGGTGTATTTTATGAAGGTGGATGTTGTTCCAGTTCTTAACTCTGGTTTAATTCCAGGAGACACACAGTCTGTGTCTTTTTGAATTTCAGTGTTACTCTTTCCTTTTCATAGCCAACTTTTTTTCCCTTTCTGAAATGTGTAGCTTGGAAACGAGGTCCTTTTAATGAAGCTTTTGAGTCTCACAAAATATGATTAATCTGATTAGTGGTTCAGACTCTTTTTATGCTTACATTAACTAACACAAAGAGCCCCCCTACAGGTTAAAGTTTAAATGTGGATTACCAGATAAAGCTAGTCCTGACGAGGTTTCTATGGTGCAAGGAAAAATTGAATTTGCCTTTCACCTCATTTCAGCCTTTGTCATCCTGGTTTTTGCCCTTCTCCCTCATTCACAGTGAGGATATTAATTTTGCAGTAAAATCTTTAAGCAATTATGCAGATAGCTTGGAAAAAGCAACACACAAACACAATAAGAAAAGCTTAACTGAAAAATGGACCCCAGATATTCATTAAAACCAGATGGCAACATTCCTAGCAGCATAACTTTGGATGTTTGGACTAAATTTGTATTAATGTGTCACAAGCAGATGACAAAAATAAACCACTGTCATACGATTGTATGTATGTATTGTACTTTATATTTACAAAGTAGTGAAGTATAGTAACTAGTCCGTGAATGTCTTTTTTTGATAAACAGCTAAGAAAGGCTATCCTTTCACACACAAACACATCCATCTTTAGATAGCATTCCTCTGTGGGAGGCTTGCCTTCAATTTAACAGATAATGAACTTCTTCAGATGAATCAGAAAATTGATAGTGAAATGAAGTTTAGTATTTTGCAGTGCAGCATTTACCCATACAAGGATGTTTATAGTTTCAAAATGTGGTTTATTAAAATTGCTCATTTTTTAAAATTTCTCATCAGTCTGGTAACTGTAGCTAATTTTTATCCCCAATCACTTTATTTTGCAGATTATTTTTGTTATTGCTATAGGAAATTGGAGAGAAATAGCACCTGCAAATAGCACTTAATTAAAAGCATGATTGTGTACAGGGGCTTCCTACGTATTTCTCTCTGAACAATGAAGATGGAAAGGTGTTTTTTCTTTTTTTTATTTGGCATGCTGCGTGTGATCCAATAAAGCACAAGTAACATAGCACACCAGCCAGGGTAAACTACGGTCTCCCCTCAGTGAACACACATAATTCCCATTACTGCTAATGGGAGATGCATGTCCCTACACAGAGGCAAGAGGGATCTTATATGTACATGTCATACATATGAAAATATCTGGCTGGGAAAGAGGTGTCTAGTCCTGACAAATTGCCAGGAGGCATTTTGTTTTTCTGTTAATTATAGTAATTATTTATCATGCATTAAAATAGTGCCCTAAATTTGCATGGCACTGTGTGCAACACAAATAAGCCGTATTCACCGCTGAAAGGAACATACAATGAAAAGATGACAAACAAGCACAATGTGAGGCACTGGTGCATCATCTGGAGTAACAAGGAGTCGTGATCCACTTCCCGGAGATAAGGATTTTGAAAGACTCCAAGGGCCGGAGACCTGTCCTGGGACAGGGGGCAGTGTGAGCACAGCTGAGGAGCCCTAATCTGCCAGAAGCGAGGTGAAGGGCTTGGGAAGAGCCTAGGGAATTGAAATCAGCGGCCGGGGAGGGTCTGCCTACCCTCCCGGGAGTGATGGCATGGGCTGTGAATGCCGTCGCTGATGAGAATTAGCAGGGGGATCAGAGCCAGCGATGTGCCTGCAGCACGAGGAGAAGGTGAGCTCAGCAGCAGCTGAAAGGCAGGGGTGAAAGAGAGAAAGCAGTGGGATACAAGGTGAAAGAGTTTTGGCTAAACCAGGTGGAAGGCCAGGGAAGTGCTACAGAGGGCAGGTTAGCCAGGAGCCGGAGGAAAAAGTCCTTTCTGTGACAAAGAGACAGGGACACTAACGGTTCGCCACTGAGTCTTATATTAATCCTTGCTTATGCAGCCTCGGCCTTTCCCTGCTGTTGGTTCTGTCTACACCCAAGAGAATCTAGTTCGTATCCTGTTTGTAAACATGTTTTATATGATCACACATCTCTCCATGTATTTTATGTCTGTGTCAGGCTGTGCCCTATAGGTAGTGAATCGCTGGCCGGTCCCTATAAGCTTTGTGGAAATTAATTGGTAGCAAGGGCAGATGTGCTATTGTTCCCACTGCAGGCAAAGCTTTCGAGATATCAGAAGTCCTTGCAGGACAGAGAATGTCCCACCTGGGGCAGCACTTTCTGTTGGAGCTTTACACCTCCCAAGGTCCCAGGGAAACTAACTATGAGCACAAAGCCAGGGGAAAACAGGCATCTTTCATTCTGCCGCTCATGGCAGTACTTGTATTGTAATTGAAATTTAATCTGAGTTCATGAAATGTTTATGAACCTGGAACAATTGTATAAAGTTTCAGTCAGTTGCACTGCAATTTCATTTGCATATTTATTTTTGGGGAGGAACACGGGCCTTCAAATATTGCAAAAAAAGGTGTTGTTTTTGGTTGGTTGTTTTTTTTTTAATTTTGAGTTGGTCTAAAGTAGGTTAATGGAAACTCTTGGGTAATCCCTGGGATTAAAGGAACTGTTTGGACTCTGTTTTCCCCAAAAGAAGTTGCCACAAGCTTTCAGCCCTTGTGTTATCTTTGAATCAGTTGAAAAATAACTGATGGCAATAACCAGTGGCAGGACTCCCAAATTGTCAGCTGAGGGCTCCATTATGTATTCTTTCCCCCAGAAGGATTACACAGGAGAGTGCAAGGGGGAGTGCAACTGCCTAAGTGCTGCTCTAGAGATGCTGCAATGTGTTTAATTCAGCAGAAGCTGAAGGCAGATGGAAAACTACATGTTCGTTTTCATGAGGAAAAAAACAGCAAACAGAGATACTATCTGAGGACTTTAGATTACAAAGCTTCTTGAGCTACTCCGGAGACGTAGCTAGTTTAGAAAAATCTCTTGACCTTTTCAGGCTTCCTCCGCCATGATGGTTATACGTAGCTGTGTAAAATGATAGGTAGTTTACAGCTTGCCTTCCCTGGGGTGAAGCTGATTTACAACATGCTTTGTGTGTAATTTGGCTATAGAGAGACAGTTTTACACCCAGCTTTTGCTTTTTGGCTATGATGAGGACTGTAAAAATGCTGAGATCCTGGAATGTGCATGTTCTTAATTTGTTTCTTCTTGGAGATGCTGGGCTTGCTGAGACCGGTGGTACGCTGAGGTAATCCACTGACCTAATATCTAGACCTAGACTGATTATCTAATCTTCTGAATGAATGCATATTTATTTTCCTGAGTCAATGGAGTTATTGTGTCTGAGCCAGTCCTGACTTCCAGTCAGTGGAAAGATTGGCCAGCTGCTTCCCTTCCTCTTCCTTCTTCCTTGAGGTCACTAATACCTCAACTTAATCATGCATTGAGAGATCCTGAAGTAGCAGGCCTTGGCAGAGATGCTAATTATTTTCTGGAAGGTGGACAGGCACACATCCTTACTTCCCTGCTTCGTCTTTCCAGCAGAGCTCTCTTACATAACAAATCTATACATCTAATTTACCCTGTTTCCATACTACTAGGACGAAGTGGAATTCACTTACTCAGCGAAGCACCAAGGCCTCACTGCTTTGATCCTGTGCAATTATGCAGGGTTCTCTCACAGTTCTGTACTGGTCCCTGCAGAAGCCAGGACTCAAACGAGGAAATGTTGTGCCTTCACAGCCTACGAGATGGGATTTACCCTTTCCCAGAGGATCTCGAAGCCTGGTGACTTCTCACTGTGGAAGGGAGGCTCCGAGCACAGCCTTGCATCGACAAACCAACAGATTTGGTGCAAGGAAAACAGGTCCCGCACCCTCCCCTGCTGAGCCTGGATGTACAGGAGGAGCAACAGCACTATCAGCACTGGGCTGTCTCCGCTTGTCCTCTGCCAGGTGCTCTGACCTCTTGCAGCATGGCCCTCAGCCGAAAGCTTTCTTATATAGCTCTGACAGCTGCCTCCACCACTGATATCAATACTGTCATACTCTGGGGACTGGATCCACATGACAGCTCCTTGCAGCCACCTGCAATCAATATCCATTATCCTCTTACCATGTAGGGCGTAGTGTTGCTGCTTTGCTGACCACTCACATTTTGGACCGTTTGGTTGGTAATGTCTCACAAGTCATTAGCTCAGGATGGTAGGCACGGGGTTTGTATTGCATCAGCTGAGTATAGGACAGCTTGATTTGTAGGAAGGCTTGGAATGGGATCACCATCCACTTTGGACCAAGAAGGACCAGGACTCAAAAGTAGGCTGAATTGCTTCTCTTTTCTGTGCATATACCTTCCATTCATCAACACTTCCAAGTTTCTACCCAGAGAACTGACGTGGCGAATGCCTGGTGGACCCTCCCTAAGAATCCCAGATGGCAACATAATTACACCATATGTTATTACTGTGCTTAAATTTTAATAATCTATTTTAAAAAATTTCATGACAGAGGTCTGCTTAATAACAGATATTGCCAGAAGAGAAAAAGGAAATTTATTGATTTTGGAAAATATCTCCAGTATGCCAATGATGCTGATAAAAGTACACTTTCAAAAGCCTAAGCCCACTACCCTGAATATTCATTAAATTATAGCCTCAATGAATAATAAGCATTTGAAGAGTGATTTGTATTATTGAAATAGAACGAAAACTACCGCAACAGCTATGTTTTCCTTTCTGTTTTTATACATACACACACTTTTTGCTTGTATAATGACAAAAATTATATATATGCATGGAGAGTGTGTGAGTCTGTCCTCTGTTCCAGAGGAGAAAACTGTCGGTTCGTTCATCCTCTCCTGATCATTAATTACATAGAAAAGTCAACCTGGCCTTTACAAAAAACTAATCTACAATATAATTGTTTTTAGAGGTGATTTTTTTAGATTACTTTGAAAACAAACTGTTTAAAACTATTTGAATCTGTCATAGTCAGGATAATTGATGCTGATATTACTTATAATGTTTTCAGTTACAATTTAATGCAATGGACACATGTTTTATATTTGTGACCGTGTATATTTACATTTAAAGAAGTGGGGAGCAAAATTTGAACTTTTCTTTTAACTCAGCTGTGGGAAAGTTTCTGCAAAGAAGCTTTATTGCCGACAAGTTAGCAGTGTATCTTTCCTTCCCCTCCCCCAAGCTGTTGTTCCCCCCCCCCCCCATCTTGCCTTTTTTTTTTTTTCTTTTGGTCAGTTTGATATATATTCACATTTCTCAATTGATGTTTCTTATTAAATTATAGACATATGATGAGTTGAATCATTAACTCTCACAAGTTGGAGACGAGTTTTCTTGCATAAGAAAAATCTCTTTAGATTCTTTAGGAGAAAAAGCACCATGTATTTAAGTTCTTCGAAAGCATTTAATAAAGCATGAAAAGATATGACATCAATCCCACTAAAACACAAGAGCAAATGAATGATGTTACTGTAAATCTTTACATCAATCACGCCCAGGACTTTCGAAACAATATAGTTTTGTTTGCATTTCAGAAGTGACAAACAACTCTTCTGACTGGCTTAACATAGTCACTTTCCATTAGTCAAGACCAGAAGCAAGTCAGAATTAAAATGTGGCCCTTGGTTGCCAGGCAGCCGAGTTGTCTTGACATGGTGGTTAGTTTCCTTTTCATCGAGTGACAACAGTGAAATGAAAGAAGTTTTGAAAAACTTGATAATGGTTTTCAAAGGAGGAGGATAATTGGTGGGGCTAGCTTGTTGCGGCTCTGTGTGGAAACTTTCGTCTGCAGTAAGGAAAGACTGTCACTAAAAATTTAAACTCTTGTACACAAACTTGACCTGGAATCTTCTCCAGGTTTTCACTGGTTCATTTGTAGAACACTTCTCTCAGCCCAAGGGGTGCTGGGATGAAAGCATTAGGACAGATGGGTAAAGCCCCAAAGGAAGAAAAGAATCAATAGTTGTGATTTAATCCATCAGTGAAAGGGAGGAATTAAGTAAAATCTTTAAAATGGGGAATTTGTAAAAGATCTTTTGATAGCACCTATAGCTGAAAATAATTTATCATCTGATCGCTGTTGAAAGTTAATGGCATTTGGACTTAGGAAAGCATATTTTTGACACATTTTGCCAGATACTAAGCAATTTTCCTGCTGTTATTTTTTATATTCTCTAGACAATAGATAATTTAATTCAAACAAATTTCCCCGAGATGACAAAAACCTAAAGCATAACAAGATGATCGCAAGGTAAGCTTTTGCTGCTGATGTTAATAATGCAAAAACTAATGGGACATTAATATTAATAATAATATAAGTTGATGTGAAATAATATTTGTGTTAAACTCGTATAAAAGTCAAATGTATGCATAGCCGTCCATATCATTCATTTGTTAAAAGAAATTGGGGGGGGGGGGGGGGAAGGGGGGGGGAGAGAAGCTCAGTAAAATGCACCCGTAATGAAAGAAGGGACCAATTAGGGTTGGATTAACATTCATGGTTATTTACAGTTGTTTTTGTACTTGTTCTTGTGCTCTGACTTCCTAAAATTTCACAACCCAAAGATTTAGAAAAATGGGGTTGTTTAGACGCGAGGTGCAATGAAGTGGCTGCAGCCATTGTGCAGACACCACCTCTCTCATTATACCCTCTCAATCAACACTCGGCACACAGGAAACCGCAATAAAGCCCATCTGCCACGGTTAATCTGCAGGCAAACCCACACCCATGTCTGTGCCCGTTACTCTCCAGCCTTATTATTCTCAGATCCAAAGCTTCATAAGGGATCAGCCAAAGTCCATTAAAGTAAATAATAGCTAGAAATGACAGGCTTAGCAAGGATTGGGAGGAAGTTGAAGACCAATCTGAGCTGTGAGCTCTGATTAATAGAGAAAAGCATTAGGAGAAAAGGGGAGAAAAATGACCTCAGCCTGCTCCAAAGAATTCCTGAACCTTGGTTGTTAGGGCAAGTGCTACCATCTGAGACGTTAGTGATCCTTGAATTTCCTTCACTTTGATGCAGCTCAAATGGGAAAATTTTGAAGGTTCAGCAAGGCCCCAGACCTCAGCTGGAAAGCCGTCTGGAGTCAACCCTGTCAAAATTCTCTTGTGGAAAAGAAAGCCTTTATTAGCTAGATTGCAACAAAAAACCCACAGCCTCTAATAAGAAGAGAATGCATGCTATAGATTGCATATACATTAATTATTGGAGGGTATTTAATTGTTCTCATCTGTATCCAAATGTGTGCAAAAGATCTTTTTTTAAACACACTCCGGCTGGTATTTTTAAAATATATTAAAAAAAAAAAAAAAGGCACAAAACCAAAAAACAAAACCAAACACCTTTTCATACTGTTTTTCTTTGTTCAACTTCATTTTTAATAGAAGATTCAGTTCATTGACAATTGATAGAATACCGTGCCTGGGAGGACTGGTAGATAACAGTGATGCTTGCAAGGATGTTGCATGTAATGTTTGCTCTCCATTATCTCAGCTGTGTGTTGTACATGAACAGATTATAAAGAAACCAACAGCAAGTCAACCCTGCACAAGGATTTCTTTTCCTAGTGCTAAAGAAAATCACTGCTCTAAAAACAGGAACTTGGGCAGTTTGAAAATATTTTCTGCTGTTTCTTTACATAAATTACCTACCTCTCCTCCGAGTGTATGGTTGGAATATGTTTCATTTTAATTACTGGGCATCACAAACAGTCATTTACTGTTCATCCTAGTATTTACTTTTACTATTTTTAAAATAGCCACTGGGCAATTAAGATAGTGCATGTGCCACTGCACCTTTGCAACTTCAGCTGAGCAAAACCCTGACTATAAGTAGCCTGTAAGTGATTTTAGATCTAGCAAAGGAATCAGCGCTGAACTGATCAATCTCAGACGGCAACACAAGCAAAACTATTCAGAAACATCTGGTGCAGCTGTACAGGTGTTCTTCTGTCCCTGATGATTTTTTGGGGGAAGATATTAATGATCTGAATGAGGGTTTCTTGTCAGGGCAGCTTGTGCGATGATACATTCCTTCTAAAAGTTTATATTACAGTATACCGTTTTCATAAACAAGATGGAGAAGCTGGTGGTTAAAATGATGACACTGCCATGATAACTTAGCTGGCACCCTGTTCATGTGCACGTGATGCAATTTTCATATTTTAATCTTAAGTAGAACCAGAAATGACAATTATGAAATGACAAAATAGGTACCACCAACAGCTGTAATTGCCATCTACACTGCTCAAGGATGGGCAAAAGACACAGTAAATCAATATTAAGATCTCTACATATGCAAGTATCACAACAAGGACATCATATAACATCATTATAAGAAAATCCTAATAAAATTTGGGCAGTTATTCCAAAGAATGCAGGATGAACATGGAGTCTGTGTGTGCAGCATGCAGCTAACTAGTTCTCTGTAGTTTCAGCTGATATCCTAAGAGAAAAAAGAAATGCCTGCCTGGAGAAAAGCATAAGTCCCTTTCCATAGGAAAAAAAAAAAAAAAACAACCATGTATTTTAGGGAAAACAATTATCTTTTTTTAATAGATGAATACTAGTGACAATGTCAACCTTTTTCTGTTGGTCATGTAGGAACTATAGGATTGTGAAGGATGAAGTGGCATTGGCATTCTTTTAGAATAAGCTAGCTACAATGCCTCTTTTTGTACCGAAATGTAGGTGACATGTTTTATTTGGAACAGTGGGCCTAACTGCTCAAACTGTGTGCCTTCTCAAACATTTCTATATTAAAAATTAAAAATATTCCCATGTTCAAGACAATGTACATGATTTTCAGTGGAGTGGAAGCAAATATTATTATGATGTGGCTTGTGCATAAGGTTTTGTAGTAATTAAAATACAATGAAAGACAAAAATGTTGAATGTAAGCAAGATCTGTATTCCACTAAATATTCACGATACTAATATAACTGAAAAAAAGCAATAAATGGACAGGAAAGGCAAGCAAAATGTTCTGTGTACCAACTTCCTATTAAGAGGATCAAATAACCTCCTTTGCTTTTTTAAAAAATTATTTTAAAAACAGCACTATGATATTGTAAGAGAATACGTGAAAAGCCTGCGTATAAAGTCTGACTTCAGCTATAACCTTTTAATATGTGTTTCTACAACTCTTAACTTTCTTGCTTAATGTAAAACAGAGTTAGCCCAGCGTTCCTTGGCATGCGTGTGATGTTGTCCAAGGTGCGTTTCCTTTTGACCATACTCAGAGCTACCAAACACGGCTTTCTGTACTCATCTTTCCACCGGGCTGAAAACGAAGATCACGTAGCACATCACAGGTACCTCCATTAGTTTTCTGTACTTTTCCTCACTGAAAGAAATGCAGCTTCATCTACTCTTTCTCTTGTTTCCAAGTACAAGTCTGGCTTACACTAATTATATGTACAGTACCTTCCTGTAAGAGCTCAGCCTCACACTGGAGATACGTTTGGTTTTGAATATCGACCTAGTTCAAAGAATAAGGAGGAGACGGAACTGTTCAGCAATAATGTTTGCCATTTGTTTAATGAAGGTATAAATAATACTATGCATTTGAATGGTGTTTGGAATTCATTAGTTTACAGAGGAATAGAAATAATCCGTCAGCAACATTCGACCAAATAATCCAGCAATCAAAAGAGTCCATTGCTGTAATCACCTTTCTGTCTGTGAGAATTTAAAAAACAAAAAACAGATTGTGGCATTGAATCCGTATTGCTCTGTTTCTTATGCAGGAACTGCAGTTTATAGTTTCCTCTTATGTTATTGGTTAGTCTCCCTTGGATATTTTCTTGCTGGTTATAGACTTAAATGTATCTGCAGCCCACAGATATTCCTATAAATTTTGTTTATTTTACTCTAAGCTCCTTATTCCTTACTAGAAAGAATATTTTTAATGAAAGATTTAGCGTAGGCCTTCTACTTAGATGTGAATTTGTGCACATGGAGACAGAGATTTGCCCAGTTTCAAAATATAGAGAGAATAACAACTTGTACTCTTCCATCATTTTGTATGCAGTTCACCAAAAAGCGGGGAGGTTTTTTTTTTTTTCCTATAAACCACCAGAAGCTTGTATTTTCTATAGCACAGTCCTCACAATGATGTCACCTCATGTTTTGTTTAACACCTGGCGTGTTGCAAAATCCCATATATGTTACACATAACCGGACAGTTTTAACGAGCAACTGTCTGGGTCTGTTTCAGTATGGTGCAAATGTACAAACTGCAGTTCTGGTTTAAGTTTACTTCTTTTAGTGAATTTCTGCAGGAAAAAAACAGCCTATGCTGGTAAGATGATAATGCTGTATAATTTTAATAGAAACCATTTTTCTGCCTCAGTGAATAGATACTGCATGAAAATGGAAATCTATCCATTCCAACCAAAACCTAAGGACTGTAAAATTTTCTGGGCAACCTTCAGCATATTTTGGGAAGTTAGGGCCAATTCATAGCCATAAGGCATCTCTGGCCTTTAGGTTCCCTAGCATTTTTGACACCCATTGCCTCAGGGAGCCAATTCTCACTTTGCCCTATTTGCTTGTTGCAAAAGTCCCATTTCTCATTCTATTACACTGCAAGTGGTAAGCGCAAAGCCCTTCTCTTACTTTTTTTTTTTCTCCCGTTCTTCCTTACCCCCACCAACAGAGAGCTTGCAGAGGGTGCTATCGCTAGAACCGTCAGGAACTTTTGCATCTGCTCCCTTCCTGAAACAGAACGAAAATATAAATATTTGGCCCCAAGATTATTTATTTGTATGGGAACAGAAATTCATTTTAGAGAATCCATGTCAAGGACTCCCGTGAGTCTTTTAGACACCCCAGGATTACCTCCAAGAGAGCAGGGACTTCATTTCTACTGTAAACATGCTTGCAGTTCACCACAAACATGTCAATAACAGTAACAAATAGCCCCACTATGTCTCATACATCGAGAGCCAGGGGACATGTGTGAAAGCTATTTTTGGAGATGAAGCAGGAAGGCTCAGTTTACTTCATGAGTAACATGAAGATTAAAAAGATCACAAATTTAAAAAAAATCGTACACAGGTTTGGGGGGGAGGGGGGGTTACATATCAAAAATCTGTGGGAGTAAAGGGGGAGAAACAGGAGAAACGAAGTGCTATTTATCCTGCCATTATCTTACCAGTCTGTGTTTCTTTGGGCAGTAATCACGGGACCCAGATGCTAAGGGTAAGTGATATTTTCCCACAAGCAGTTTCTGGCTCGTTGGCAGCATTTGTAGGCAGTTGTGTTGGCAGCCTCGGAGCTGCCTCTGGCTCTGTTCTGTGGCTTTGCTCCTGATGGGCTGCCTGGGCTGCCCTGGGCTGCTGCGTGCCAGTTCCCTCTGTCAGCCCATGGGCTTTCTGGAGCTTTACACTGCGCAAATCCCCTGCGAAATGGATAAATGGGCTCTTCTAAGGCAGAAAGGGAATCTGTTTCCTGGCTGTTGTAGACATTAGGTGAATTACTACTCCAGGTACTCGGGAAAACTTAGACCATTTTGCAATTTTTGGCATCTCTAAGCTGTAATATTGGTCACAAATGCACAGCTAGCTACAAACCCAGATGTTAGTCCTAGCTTACTTCTCCCCCCCCCCCCTTTATTTATTGTGTCCTTTATCTCTGATACTGTATTCTGTGGTCTTTTGCAAATTCTTTCATTTAATCATACCCTATTTATCATATATTAACAGCACCACACCATCAGAAAGTAAATACAGTATCTCAAATATGACTATAAGAGGAAAAAAAGATGAGTTCTGTACTTCAGACAGAAATGGCATTTTTCCCCCAGCTTACCTGTAACTCAATCATATTTAAAAAAAAAAAAAAAGTGTATAAAGTGAGCTATTTTAAGTCATTCTGCATATTCTGTCTTGAACATGTGCATACAACTATCTTAAAATGCTTTTAAACATTATTCCATCTATTAGATATGTATGTTGCTATGAAGCCAATATACAGTATTTCTTTTACATATTTATTATTTTCTTGAACAAAATTGGAAGAATTATATTTACAAAAGAGATTTATAAGTAAGACTCCTGGGCTTTTTAATAAATCAGGGAATATCATTATATATGGTTTTGTACTGTTTCCCTTTTTTGCCTGGTGTGTTCTACGTCATTTGCAGCTGAATGGAAAAAAAAATACTTTTCTTGAGTAGTGATTAACCTCTCCTTCGTGGCTTTCTAATTTCCAGTTTATTAATTCTGGATTTTTCATTATAATCAGTAAATTGTGTATTTGTCAAATGATTCCAATAAAAATGAAGAAAATTCTATTGTAGCTTCACCTGCAAAATCAGATCTCTAGAGGATTTTTTTTTTCCTGAGTGCTCTATGCACTTTCCAGTGTGCTAGTTACCAGAAAGCTGCGAGATCACTTGTTACATTCGACTGGAATTGTATATCATTTTGAGATTACTTTAGTCCATGGAATCATTTCCTGGAAATTCATATACTGAGTATGTTTATTAATTGGCTGTGCGTACGCTGTTTGTTTGGATTTTTAAATAGAAATAATGAACGCACTAGAAATAAGAAAACAAAAAACCCTCTCAATCAATTTGTGTGAGTTCTTTTACACTTTGATGTCACCAAATCTGTGTAATTCTATCTCCGTCAGGAAATTACCACATGCCAGAGATTCCTCTATGAAATGTTGACAGTCCATATTCCTAAAAATGTATGTTTCTTAAAATTTATTTTTACTAGGCTGACATCAAAGATCACTGTGGATTTCTTGGCCATTGTGAACTGATTTTTATTCACCATTAGTTCTGTAAGAATCTAAAGGAAGAAATGGCTCCTCTTGCAAAGAGGCGGTCTTGTTTTTAACTTGCAACTATTTTTTTTCTGTTTTAAGTCAAACACACAACGAAAGACCAGTAGAAGCTATTCTAAATCTAGGCATATTTAGAATATGTTTTTCCTCCAAGCTTATTTTCATCAATTTCCTTTCACGACACTGTGGCTTGTTTCCAGTCCTTTCTGGTTTCCTGATTTTTGAAGATGTGTGCCCATTACCTGGGGTCTGCAAGACTGGACCTGTAGATTATGAGCTATTTGGCCCATAGTTTTAAAAAATCTAATATGAAATGGTGTGTGTCTAGTGGAAATTGTCATTTTTTAATTGCTCCCAGCTTTTCTGTATAGGTGAGTTTGTACTACACGAAAAAACAAACACACACACCCCCACCCCCAAACCAAACCAAAAAAACATAAAAAACCAAAACACTGAAAGCAAGAAAGCCACAGTGTCTCATGTCAGCCATGCACTGTGGGCACAGTCGTTGGACATACCCCTAAACTATTTCTGGAACACCACTGACAAAACTGAATCCCCTTTTTTTTATGAAATACCTGAAGGATAATATTAGTATGTCATATTGTCCGTCCACATGGCCGCTGGCTCCTGTGCTTTCCTCACTAAACTGATGTAATTAAACAGGATTGTTCATTTTCCTCCCTGTGGTGCTTCAGTCCTGAAAAGTTTCTTCAAAGAAACTCTCAGACTGGAACTGGTGCAGCTTTGCGGAGTGCAGCTCTCACTGTACTTCAAAGCGGGGAAAATCTTGCAGCTGTCTGGAGCCCGCTTGCCCCAGGAGGTGTCACTGTTGGGACTAGCAGGGTGAGCTCCAGATCTGCTGTTTATTTTTTAAAGGCTACATTGACCATGAAGTAGGAATTGACCTGTATTACATCTCCTTCCCTGCCCCCAGCCTTTCTGGGGAAAGGTAATCGCAGGTAAAATTAGTTGGTGGCTTATATGGAGGTATGGGCAAATAAAAATTTTTTAAAAGATATTGAGTGCTGTATACCTTAAGAAAGACAAGTTAATCCAGGATTGTTAAAATAGTTTTTTTCTTATTCTTGTAGTGCTTGTAAATTATACTGAGTCAGGGAGAAATTGTCATGATACTACTTTTTTTCATTTTAATACTCTGTGAAGGGAAGGGCAGATGAATTTATGTTATGTGAGATTTATTGTGTAAATGTTAAGATTTAACTAAATAATACTCTCAAGTTATTTGATATTTACTAAGTCCTTTTCTATTAAAGAAAAAAAAAGTATATTTATAGATCACCAAAGAACTGAAAGTTTTCTGACCGAATAATGCAAATAATCTGTGTGACTTCCTGTGGACTTACTAGAGACTGCAGACTTTAAAAAAAAAAAAAAAAAGTTTTAATTTTAAGAGTAGGAATTACCATGATGTGTATTCTACACTGAAAAAGAATCTTAGTAAGTTAGGCTTAGGTTTTGGGGCAGCCTACCACAGTCTGAGGTAAGTTGCTTCCATGGTTAATTATATTCACCATCAACATTTTGCACTTTATTTCTAGTATCAGTGTCTTCTTTCAGCCCTCAACTTGGGGATTTGTTTCACCAGATCTGTCAGGTTGCCCATTTTCCATGAGTTTTGGTGTTAAGAAGTTTCCTATCTACACAGCAGTAAGTTAAGATCTAGTGAGTCACATTTTCTGCCTAATAGATATTTCTTATTCCCATGGTTTGTGGTCAATAACTAGAATAACAGGAATTAAAGAAAGTCAATTTAGTTTTAAGTATTTCCAAATTCACGCTTCATATTTTTGTTTAAAGGATACAGCAGAAACTCTTTTTTTTCCAGCCAGAACTGCTGATTTTAGCACAGAGCACACTGACCATTGCCTTACAATGTTAAATTTTATCTAAGGGGGGGATTTTGAAGTTCTTTGTCTTTGTGTTGTCACTGTGGAAAACCCAGAGAAGCAGGGTTCCTCTATCATTCAATAACTTCCTTTTCTCGTGCTCTTCATTTAATTTCTCTGAGCTTTGATGTATGTTTTACTCTAGTTGTGTGAAATGCATATATAAAATACCACATGCATACAAGAATTTCAAATTTAAATGTATTTAAGCCTTAACTTTAAGGGAAGCCCTGTGCAAAAAAAGAAAAATGATTACCCGTTAATTTTTAGACCTATAATCTTAAAATGTCTCAAAATGTCATGGAGGCAAATACATCACAGCCAGGATAAATCTTTCTAGTCTTCTTACTTTTTTTAAAAAAAGCAAAGTTATACCGTACCTGGTAGCTTCAAAAAAGCACAATTATCCTATGTTTGCCCGTATATTTATCAGTAATCCGTTCTGTGTGCAACTTTAAGATAAAAGCTCATAGTGAGTCCACCGCTTGCTTTTCCAAGTCACTTAAAAACAGAAAAATTGCAGATGGAGGGGCTGGCCAGTAGAGGCCTCTCTAGATTTGCCTTATGATTAAGGACTCTGAGTGCCTGGAATCAGCCTCAGCGAGCGAAAGTACTTGAAAAGATTCTGTTGCATGGGGGGGAAAGATCACTTTTTAATGCCCTTTTAAGTTGCAAGATGTTGATTAATGTTGCCCTTTACATTAACGATGTTTCAAGTAAAAGAAAACAAATTTAAAATGGATAAATTCTATTGAGGATGCATTAATTAAACAGAGACTTTACCATATGCTGTGGCTGGAGTGCTTGCTGGCCTTTCTGTTGTTGTTACCTGTGTAAAATCCACCCCATCCTCTACATGAATGCCCAAGCTGAATAGCCATTTGAATGAAGGCTTTAGTTTGATTCGCCATACAAGGGGTACTGTGTCACTGTGTTTTCTTTCTAGGAGTCACTAAGTGATTTCTATATCTGTTGTCATGGTGATATAGCAAAGCAGGGGAAAATGGGGGCAACTCCGGGCTTTCTCTACACCCTCTGCACTAAGAACTAAGATGTTGTTAGCAGGCCTATAAAACATTGGGCTTTATCTGGGCCTTCTTTTTGTTCTCTGATTGTCAATAAAACTCATTTTAAGGGTAACAAGGACATCTAAATGTCATCTGTCACAGTGTTAGAGAGATTAAGTTTGTTTAGGAACTTGTGCTGGACAAAAGGCCACTATTTGTTCGGCAGATACAAAGCGGTGTTGGCCATCAGCAATCTTGATTTAGAAGGAGGCCGCATGGAGCATCCAGGAAAGATCAGCTCAGTTGCAGGTGATAGTAAGAGGCTCCTCGACACGACAGCATTTAAAACAACACCAAAACAAATATGGTTTTGAGTTAGGAGTGTTTTTGTTGGGGTTTTGTTTTCTTGGCGCGTTTGGGTTTGTTTTTTTTTTGTTACTGCCTGCATTGTAGGCCGTGCCTTACTGGAGTAGCTGCATAGACCTGAGGTAAGAAAACAGCCATTGACAGCGGATGGCCTGTTTAAAAACATGACACACACACCTGATAGTCCTTGAATGAATAAAAAAAGAAGAGGGAAAGGAGGTTTTTCATGGAAAATCCAACAATAATAGGTGCTGCATTAACTCAGCATTTACTCAATAATGAGGCTAAATGGAAAGTACAGATTAATGAAGACATTGGTGTTATTAAAATCAAATCCTGTGGTTCATATGCTTTTCTTAATAATGAACATTGTGGCTATTGGAGAGGAAGAACAGGATTTTTTCTATTAATTTGGCACACGTCCCAGATCTCATTCAACCAGAACCTATCCTGTGCAAAATGCAACCCGTGGCCTTTATGTTCCACAGTCTTTCCGTTTTATATTTGTGTTAATCCAGAAAAAAGGCTTTTCTTTTTTCAAATTAAAGAAAAGCAAAGGGTGATCTTTGAGCCTAGATATTAATTAAATCACACGGACCAGCCATGTTGATTTTAGCACAAAGGTTGGTTGAAAAATGTCCCCAGAAGGGAGATGTGATGGTGTTTATTGCACTAAAACTACATTTAATTCTAACATTTGTGTTTGGATAGTAACACGATATATAATGCTGACTGAAATCTTTTGTGGCTCATTTTGTATGTAGTGAAATCTACAGTAGAATATTCAGGATGTATAACTGGAGAGGTAAAAATATTTGAATCTCATTCATTAAGATTGCTATAGTTCCAACCCCAAACAAGCAGGATTTGAGATGCAGCTGTACAATGGAGTTGGCAAAGCTGAGTGCTCATTTCGCAATATGCTCAATGTGAAATGTTTGTTTGACGTGTGGAAGGAAGCTGCATAACTTACCTGGTGGTGGGTTGTATGCATCGCAGCAGTATCAGCTCTTTAGTGGAGTATTTCCCATTAAGTTGACCCAGCCATTTTCCCTGGGGGTCTGTAGAGTGAATGGTGGAGGCATATGGTGTGGCATGGCAGAGGAGACATGACCCACGGGAAGGGAGTCCTTGTCCTCTCAGGTAGAGCAGAAGTGAAAAGCATGAGTGAATGCTGCTTCTCAGTGAATTAGACCTTTCTCTCTAATGAGCTACCCCAGATCAACCCATCAGCTTGGTTCTGCGTGTGGATGAGAGTAACTCTGGCTGAAGAAGTAAGAGCTCCCAGATCATGTTCTGTTAGCTTCTGTTTAGCCGATATCACAAGGCTGTATTCATAGTGAAATTAAATACAAACACCAGGGTAAATCCCCCAGAAGGAAACCTTGTCAAGTAGTGGAAGGTATATCGTCTCATCCCCTCTCTGGGTATGTGACAGTAAAATTAAATCCATGCAATTGCGTGTATCGTAAAACTCACTATAACATTTTCAGCCTTCAGACCCTGTTTCAAAAAATGGCTTGCCTAATAGCTAAAAAGTCGTGTTAAGTTTGTTGTTATAAAGGGTAGAAACCACCCTCACTATTTACCAGAGGCCTGGCATCCATCCCTGCCACAGAGGGCAGCCGAAGGGTGCTCCATGGGAGAAGATCAGCATTGCTCTCTTGTCTGTTTCTATATCACTATGTCCAGGGAATGCAAAATTGTGGCAGGGAGCCTCTCTACCACCTACAGTTTCCTCCTGTGAAAGAGGCTTTCCCATCCAAGCAATTTACATGGTTTTCTGACCTTTCTGTGACCAGGCTCTTGCAAATTACTTATTACCAGGAGGCCAGAACCCAGGCTTTAGTGTTCGGTATTGGAATCAGTTGGCAGGAAAAAACCCATACTGCAAGGATGTTGAGAGAAAAAAAATGGGTGTTTTTTTCTTTGCAGACTTCTTTATGACCTGCCACTCTCCCGTTTTCTATTATTTCAGGTGTGTAGTCTGCTCTTCGTTCAGCCACTCTCCACAGTCTGCACTGAGCTACAAGACCAGTCTTGGTCCAGAAGCCAGAAGATCCTGCCTGTTTCCTCTTTGCTCTAACTTCACTTGCTTTGGAGGAGGAGTTTCCTCAGTTTCCTTCTCTCTAGAGCACAAATTCTAGCATTTATGAAATGTTAATGGGATCTTATTGGACCCTTGTGCAAAGGATAGTTTGGTGATGTGAAATGCATTCTTACTGTGGAGCAAGCTAAGACAGAAGAACGACCAAGTGATGTTTAAGACTCAGGTATTTAATCCCTGCCCAAATATTTCTGTGTGTAAATTTAATTTTTACAATTTCTTTCTCTGCCTCTGCAGTAACATTCTGTGCAAGCTGTCACCTTGGCGTCACTGGGACGGCTAAGTGCTACTCGGTGTTAGAAAGGGCTGCAGAATTAGGCCCCAGTTAGGGAATGTTTTAGGGCCATCAAAAGCCTGACCCCTTCTCTGGCTTCAAAGAAGTTATTGCTAAGTATTATTAGACTGTTCAAACTGGGACACTCGTAATAGTGCCGGGAGCAGAAAGTGCTCCAGCTTCAATAGGCGTTTTGCATCGGTAAGGTCTCCAGGAGCAAGCTAGCAGCCTTTGAGCTTCCCACGTGCTGTTGGGAATAAGTGGGCAAAGGTGCCTGTGAGTCTTCAGGTGCACAGAACTGCTTCATCAAGGCCTGGATGCAGATACCCTTCCTTGCACTGAGAAGCACCTCGTGTTGTGTAATGTATTTTTTTGATGTGAAGTAAAGCCCAGAAGAGTCGGTCCTGTCGGTTGGTGGGTGCCTTTAGCATCCATTGAAGTGAGCAAGAGCAGAGGGCATTTGCCCCCACTTGGCAAGCACAGACCTTTAGTATTATGTAGAGAAATTACCTGGTTGTACACCAGAGATTTGAAAGTTGAGGGAACATTTTATAAGTTATTAGAGCAACTACTCGGAAAAGAAAAGGGGAATAATAAAATTACATCTACGTTCTTATCTGCCACAGATATTAGATATGGTTATATTTGGTAAGATTATTTCTTTGGTAATACTTGTTTTGATGTTATTCCTGCTTATGGTTTAAATAATAAAAGAGCAATGAATTAACTGTCCACACTGGAAGGAGAAAAGCACTGTCATCTTCTATTGGAATAGCAGGGAGTCAGAAAATATTTTATTTTTATTATTATTATGACTAATGATTGTATGCGATGTGACTGTTCAAAATCCTTAGTAATGAGTTTAATGTTACGTTTCCAGAACCAGCCTAGTTAAAGAAGTTATTGCTATTTAAAGTTAATTCTTACAAATAATAAGAAAAAATTAGCAAGACAGCAAAAATTAGTTTTATTATATTTTTATAACTGTTCAGTTACTGTGAATTGCTAAGATTTGTAAAGATCTTTGAAGATGAAAAGCTCTGTGTAATATTATTATACTGGCTTGGAGAAAGTAAAAGAAAAAAACTCGGTTCATCCTGTCATAATCCTTTTAGAAATTTTAACAAATCCAACGGCTTTCAAGTAGTGGAAATATTTCAGAAAGTGCCACCACTACTGCTGCTGTTGCTCCAGGCTATATTATCATATACCATAGTGTGCATGGAAGCAAAGCTTAACTAAGGTCATTCTAATGAATTTTGAACAGTTACATGGACCTAATTTGACTTTCTGTCCTGTATGAAAGGCAACCTCCTCATGCTGCAGCACCCAGCACAAACCCCTGAGTCGTCTTATCAACCTCATCTGCATTTTTCATCATCTGAAAGAGTTGCAAGTGCATGTGTGTGATTTTTCCATCTTCAGTATAGGGGCCAAACAATAGATCTTTTTCCAGCCTGAAAGAAACTGAAAATGTGTTTTATTCTGCTGTCTCCACTTCTGGCTCTGGTTTCATTCTCGCATTTTTGTTACCAGATTTGAGTTCTCAGGTACAAAAGGCTAGCATTTTGCCAAATTCCTTTGATATCATTTCTCTCCTCTGTTCACAAGAAAGCTGCAAGGACTTAGCAGCATTCCAGGAATCCACTTCCTGGTTGTTGATAGAAAAGACATGCTGAAATCCTGATCTCATGAATTCCCACAAGCAGAGCGTGGCTGGGGAGCTGGTCTAGCTGGGCCTTGAAAACTTTGCATTCTTATTACAGAAATCCCACCACCTAGAGCTCCTTCCAGCCCCCCATCCTTCCTCCTAGGCGTGCTATGGAAGAGGGTATGAAAACCTTTCAGTAGTTAAATACAGTGCACCACCCCAGGAATCAAGTCTGAAACTAGGGAAAGTCCCAAAGATTTAACGTTCTTTACAAAATATTAATTCTTGTTCTTTTTATTCATTGTGGATATCCTTTACTTTGTAGAAAGTTCAGTTGTGGTAAATTCTTGTTTTCAAAGACATCCAGTGTTGGTAAGCTTCAAAGTAGTTGGAAATGAAATGTAAGAAATGAAATACAAAAGTGAAAATAAAAAATTCTCAAGAATTCCCAGTTCCCATTTCTCAAAAATTCCCAGTTCCCATTTTTTTGGTAGAAAATATTAATTCATGATCACTGAAACACTTTGATAGCATTTCAGTGTTTCTTTTAAACTTTTATCTAATGGATGATACAATGAAAGAAGTTGAATCAACACATCAAAGTTTAAATGAAATATTTTACTTTCTCTGAAAAATGTTTGTTAGATTTATAACATTTGTAGATATTGTTATAGATACTTTAATGCTTCCATTTTTATTCCGTTGCACTATACAATGGAAAACTAAAAAAAAAAAAAATCTGGTTTTGGCTTTCTACCATAGTTTAATTATGAAATGAAAATAATGTTTCTTTTTATCATTGTTGCATTTGCCATCTTTTCATTTCAGTAAATCCCTTGTTCTTAGCTGAAGCTTCAAATCTTTCCCAGCTATTCAGTTTTCATACTTGGATCATGCCCTTCTTATGTGTCTCCTTTCTAATGTAAATAACCCTGTGCTTTCAACTTCTCTTCAGGTGAGGTTGTTTTTTTTTTTTTTTTAGGTTCTTGGCTATTCTTAATTATCTTTTTTTATCGGCTCCCCATTTATCTCTGCATTATCCCTTTTGCTCAAAAGTGATCAGAAATAATGCTATATTTTTGAAATGGCTTTGTCATTGGTAAAGTCATTTAATGATATTGTTATTTTGCCATCATATTCTTGCATCATATTTGCTGGTTTTTTGCTGCAATTCAATACTACCATTATTGATATTTGTGTCATCTGTCTTTCTGAATAGATGGTAAGTGAAAATATTTTAAGGTTCACTAGAAGGAAAAAAAAAAAAACACTGAAAAACCCCAAATATTTGCACATTAAAATATATTTATTCTCATGGTGCATCTTCACCCATCTTGCTTACATCTCTCCTGGGTGAACCTTGGCTGTTGAAAATATTTAGCAGCTTCTGGTTTTGTTTTAAAAGCTCAGCTCTTCCCAGTTTTTTTCACAGGTCTGCAAACCTTTGGACAAACTTATGCCAAGGTTTGTATAAGGAAACCAGGTGCATTCTGCATTGCTTTTGATTCTACCACAAGAGTGGCACATAGCTGTAATTTTACTCAAGTCCCCAGCACCATTTTGATTAAATTGCTCCATATTTGTGTACTAGCTTTTTGCAGTTCACCTGTCTGCGTGTTCTTCAGGGTATACTGAATATTGCCAGGCTGCTAAGATGCTTAATGAATTCTTATCAAAATGTGACTGCGTCTTCCACAGGCCCATAGGAAATTGCAGAAAGACTGAAAGCACAGTGTTTGAAGGCACCTGTATGCGAGACAGAATAGTTTTGCTTAGCTTTAGACATCCAGCTCTGTTAGGAGGCTGATCTCTCTAGGTTTCCTGTGTCCTTCATGAAGAGAAGGACTAGTATTTTAAGTGCACTGAAGCAGTAAGCACCAACCCCTTGTGTCTGTGGCACCCCTGGTCTTCCAGCTTCTGCAGAGGCAGATGTGATCCAGGATATAAACAACCTGTCTCCTCTGGGGAGAAGAAAGACTATGCACAAACCACTGCTCTGTCCTTTCAGTCCCTGCAAATCCTTGCAAAGGCCTCTGACGTGTTTGTAGAGTGCCCTGTGATTTGTAGAGCAGGATCACCAGTGTCTGACTGTGATTCTGTACAACCAGCCAGTAAAAGTAATGCTAGTTCTACCCCTGATTCTTAGAGTAGCCCCCCAGATGAATGGGAGAAGAGATTTTTCGGTATTGTCTGCAATCTGGTACACTGGACCTTTGAGGACCTGTTACACAGAAGACATTTCAATGCTGCCAACCGTCACTCAGGCTTCTGAGCAACCTGCCTTTTGGTAACGAGAGGATTTCTCAACTTGCTAGTTATTACGCCTTTTTGTCTTTTCAGTGCTGGAGCCCACAAATAATGTTTAATGATGCTGGTTGGCAGAGAGACAATATTACAAGTTCCTGTGAGTGAATCTCAGTGTTACAGGTATGACCAATCTCAAATTCTCAGTCTTGGTTCATTTCATTAAGTATTAATTTTAGTGGACTTCATCATGTATATACCTCTGATATTGCATAATGTTTGGGCTTCCTTGTCTGTACTGACATAAAATAGAGTTGCAAGATCAAGGGAGGCATTAATCTCAAGACAGAGCTGTTATTTCCAAGTATCAAGCATGAAAAGCTTTATGAGTGGATTCTTTGATTATTTTGCTTCTTGGAGCCCTTGCCTCCTTTCTGTTTGTATCCAAGTTACTCAATGTGGCAACTTTTTACTTTTCACCTTCCAACTGCTACCTTAGCCACCCTGATTCTTTCCTAAATATTCTATGGCTTTTTCATGTAATACCTTTTTCTTAAATAATAAATACAAAGGGCCTGATCCTAGACTTCCCCTCTCCAGTGGCAGCTCAGGGACTTGCTTGGGATTAAACACAACGTCAGTCCAGTGTCTAAAATGTCTACTATTAAGTCCTCAGAGCTGTCCAAAGAATTACATGGCAGCACATACCCCCGACTTCTAAACAGCAACAAATGTTGAGCAAGAAAGATTTGAGAGAGCTAAATTATCTCGTTAAATTAACTGGAACATTTTAATTTTTACTAGAGTTGAGTGAGCTTGAGTAAATATGACGAATTGGAAGCTCACTTCATTTAGCAGACATCAAACACACACAGAACGTTGCCCAATTTAATTTAGCCCTGCCAAGCTGGGAAACTGCTTGTATAACGTCAGTGAACAAGAAAAGGGCTAAAATTTACTCTCAGTTGAGAATGCATGCATAAATTCCCTTGACATAAACTGGTGTTGTATGTGTATGTACGTATATATATCATAAAGTTTCCCTGGGGGAAAATCCTCCAAACACCTGCAACCGGAGAGAATTTGTGCTACTATGAGTTATTCCCGATGAAGTCAATAATAGCTTTCCTGATTCTTCTAAACGGAATATGTAAACTCCTGTCTTACACCCCAAGGTTTATCTCCTTTTCTTCTGCTGTCTCTTATCAAATACATGCCAGCACAGTTGCTTGTTCAGTCATGCTCAGTAGAGTGGCTGGTGGGTTTTTTTTTGGCTTTATACCCTGAGCTTAATGGGCACATTTTGTGAAGAGTGAGCCAACCAGGTAAATAGCTGCTACTATGGAGCTTAAGAGCTACAGCTCTCAAATTAGGAGGTGCTTTTTGTCAAATAGGCCTCTGTAGCTCTAATATTAGTAACAAAACAAGGGCTTTTCAGACAAGAAAAAAATCTTTAGTCTGACTCTGTATCACACTTAACTCTGTTGCCTTGTCAAATATGTCAATGTTCATATTATACAGCAGCATTCATCTGTGGATGCAAAAGTGCTTTACAAATATTACCTCTTGAATAGTTTTAATTTTACTTAACAACCAGGTTTGTGAGATGCTACTCGAAAAGAATCATAGTGAACTACTAAAAAAGTTAGTATAAATAAATTATAGTGATTTATTTGCTTTCCTGTTGTTCTTTAGAAGGGTGTTGGTTTGAGCTCTAGAACAATGATACCAAAGTATGCTTCAAACAGCTTTTTTTCTCTTTTTGTTTTAACACCATGTCCACACACATATATATGTGCTGTTTTCGTTCCAGTTTCAGCTTCTCTGCTGCTGTAATTGGTAAGCACCTTCTGGTACAGCACCAGGAACGATATACACAGGAGGCAGCGTACAGCCCTGTGTAGAGGCATTATGGTCTCAGATGCATTCAACAGGCAAAAATAGTCATCCTTTTTCTCCAACTTGTTTCTGAAATTTTATTGCTTTTTTGCATGCTTCAGAAACGTTAGCTAGGAACATTACTGAAGGAGTTCCTTGCCTTCAGGCTATGCAACTTCTGCCAGTGTTTTAAGGCATTTTTATTGAATTTTTAAGCAAGTTTGCTTTGAGCATGCTCTTTCACTTTACTTTTTCTGAGGGACAAGGCTGCAAGCCTGCATGCAGAAGGCAGATGTCACAGACTCATGCGAGTTTTAAACTGGCCTGTGAAACACAGTGCACTAGGACGGCTGGTACTGTGACCTGTCTGGAACCAATATAATAGCGAGTTACTTACCTACTCACTGATAACAAACTGGATGTTAGTCATTCTTTATCTTAATTTATCAGCTAGTTTATTAGTTAAAATTTCTTAGGTTTTGTGAATATCCCATTCGCTCAGTGTGTCTGTAAGAAATGTTATTTTTGCGTTAAAAGAAGAATACATTAACGCAAAGAGAAACAAAGGGAAGCTGCAGGCAAGCTGTCTTTGGTGCTTTGGTTCTTGGGTTCCTGATTATTGCGTTCTAGGTCTTGAGTATCAGAGCTGGGACATGCTCATAACACTGCTTTGAGTTTTCTGAGAACTGCAGGTTATTTCTCCATTTGCAAATTAGGCTTTTGGTGCCCACAGTTGTGTTCCTAAACCGAAACATTTAAAAGCAGAGCCTTTGTCTTGATCAGGGATGTGCACAGAGAGTGAGTGAGTGAGTGGGAAGGAATTGAGACTGTGTATCAAGGGGTGGTTGAGCAACATGAAGTTGTTGCTGTGGAGTACTTTTAATCTTGCTGATAATTTGGTGAGGGTGTTCTTGCATGCTGAGGAAAGCACAGGACTGCTCATCCTCGCAGCCCCAAGGCTGCTTTGGGCTGGCTTGTTCTCTGGTCTGCTTTAGGATAATAATTTTGCAGACAACTGGGTTGTGTAAGAAAACTTCCATTCATAATTAGATGTGTTCCTAGGGCATAGATAAACATTGGCCTTCTATTTTCTGAAAGCACGTGAACTGACTAGACCCACCCTAATACTCTGGGGTTATGTCCTGCCTGATGGGCTGCCACAGAAGCGCTAAAACTGTCACACACAAAGGCACCACGGGACTCCCGCCATCAACATGAGCTCTCTGCCTGCCTCTGGCGCTAGCTGTCAGAACCGCTTCATCTGAAATCAAGGTAAAGAATCAGCAGCACTGAATACTACAGGACAAAGGCATAAACTAGCTTTGTAACCCTGGGCAACCTGGATGTTTGCTGACTGACAGTGTGAATGACAGCCCAGTTGTCAGTCTAAAATATCATCCTCTAATCATTCCAGATGTCACCCGACAAGATGATGGCTACTAAAAAGGGGAATAATTTGGGAAAAGTCATAAAGCCCATTATCTCCTGCTGAAACCATTTCTCTTTGCCATTTCTGAAGACTCTGCAAAATAGATCCAGAAATCCCATATGTAACATACAACTGGTTTATTAAGAGAGAGTGGCCTCTTGGAACTGCACCGGGTACCCCATTATATTCCTCGGGAAACCTGCCCCCAAAATATGCCACTCCTTCGTGTCTTGGCAGGTGACTCCAATCCAGCCATACAGCATAACTGAAATATTTCACCTGTTCCAAAATACAACAGGAAGCAAAAGACTGCCCTAACAGTCGCTCGCTCGCACAGCCTGGCAAATCAGAGAGAGAGGGGCTGGAGCTGTTCACAGGAGGAGCAGTTTCTGGCTAGAATTCTTATTAATATTTTTTCTCCTTAATAAAGAATGAAACATCTGAGGACGTTGTTAAGGCATTTCCATTCTTGCTTAATTTATTCAATTGCATTTTAATTTCAATATGAAGAGAGGACTATATTTTGAACTTCAGGCTGAATGAAGGGCTGCACAGAAATAAAAAATAACAAATGAAATGAGAAAACCTCTTTTGAGAAGGACAACAAAACATAGCAGAGAAGGCGGAGGAGGGGAAGACAGGAAAGATAGAAAATTACGTCTCGATCTTGAGCTTTATATTTTGCAAGCATCGCCTGAAACACTGAAGTCAGAATATAGTTTGTTAGCCAGATAAAACTAAAAATGAACCCACAGGCTGCTTCCTTATAGCAGGCTGTTTTAATGACATAAACTAAAACTGGAAAACATTCATTGATCGTTGTGTTAATTCCTTCCAAGATCTAGTGGAGGAGATTCCAGACTGTGAGCCAGAAAATTCTGTATCTCATTCATATAAAATATCTCGAAGAAGTACATGGATAGATTGCTGCCAAACTTTGGCAAAGAGGACAAAAGTATGCTTGCATTAACTGTTGAAAATCTATCTTTGGTAGGCTCTATGGGGCCTGATTCTGCTATTTTCACTCATCCTGGCCGATAACTGGCTGATTAATTGCAATGAAGGCAGTGGAATGATTTATGTAGTAAGGAGCGAAATTGGAATTAATTTAGGCAGAAGGTTGTAGTCATTTTTCTTAATGAATAATTTCAGATTGCTTGCTATCTACCTGAGCAATTCTAACACGGTCATTATGGTGATGTGGAGGCATGGAAGAATACCACCTAAGAAAAGGTAGATTTTCTTGGCGGTTAGATTCTATTAGTATATCATGAAAATACAGTTTCTTCTTAATTAATCAGATCCCCTTGCCAAAACTTTTCACTTTATCACGTGGTAGTTCCCAAGTTTTTACTCTTCCAAAGACCAGCTTGAATCTAGCACCAAAAGCTTGAATTTCCAAACAGTGACACGAACAGTTTTATGTAAAAAGTTATGATAAAAGATTATCCTGAAGCATCTTCCTGTGACAGGTTATATTGCTATCTGCTGTTTGGCTGTTGCATTTTATCATGCCTTACTTCAGCTCGGAAACGCAAAGTTTGGAAACACAAAGACTTGATGCTCTTGCTCATAGAGCAGCCCAGAACAACTTCACAAAAAGTCTTCATTTCAGTTTTTGTAGAATCTGATTTTAACTCTCTCTTAAAAGTTTTGGTAAAAATTTTGGTATTGGGTCTCAGTAGCTGCATGTCCTGATTGTAGTATGGCTGTGTTTCCCTGATATGCGGATATATACATTTATGTTTATGTGTGTTTACATATTCTGGATTCCTTTTGAATCTATCGAATAGATATACTTCTATACAAATCTACATGTTGTTTATTATGATGACCCCCTTTCTAGCTGCAATACAATTTTTTTTTTTCTAATATACCTTCTCCCCTGTGTCCTGCTAAACATAGCTAACAGAGACAACGATGTGATGGTAACCAGTAACTCTTTGTTTTTAAGCTACAGTTGACATATGTACTCAGATTGTAGAAATATAGAATCAGGAGTCTATAAATTCTGCCCTTGCTTGGCAATCAAGTCCTGTCTGATAGCAAAATTGTTGCAGTAATTCCACTGCAACATAATAAAATTTGGAGCCAGTAGGAAATAAGAATGTGTGAGTGTATGTCTGTGTCTGGATCTGTGTGCCCATAAATACTTATTTTCTGTAGACAATTCCAGTAATTCTATCTAGTTCTGTATACTATAGTAAAGAGTTTTTATTTTCTTCAAAACTGTACATGGATTTTATGTTTATAAACAAGTTTGCCATGTCAACAATAAAAATCCACTAAAAATTGTGGAAAAGTGAATTGCTCCCAATCTATTCTTTAAATACAGCAGAAGTCACCTTTTGTTTCATATGATTGGGGATGGGGGGAGTTGTTTTGTTTCAGAAAAATCAATAATTGAATGTGTTCTGATGAAGTTTTGCTTATAGTTTTGCTATTCGTTGCAAACCTGAAATGCATAGTGAAATCTCAGGTTGTAAAATCACTTAGACTGGAACTCAAATCAGCGTTTGCATAGTCTGAAAGGAAGCACCAGGCATGTAAGAAATAACAGTAAACAGCAGATCTTGAAAACATATCTGTGAGGAACCAACAGGCCATTTTAGACAGTTGATTATTAAATTTATCACTAGATACTGCTAGCAGAAATTTCAAAATATACTTCTCTTTCCTCTGATATTTCCATTCATATTATTCCATTCTTTTGGTCATATCACTAATACCACAACTCCAATGAAGTTAAAGCAACTCTAGGGCTGACTTGCATTTCTTGTTGATTTTCTTTTAAGAAATTTTGAAGAAATGTATTTTAAAAATATGGTTTGTTATCTTTCATCTAGGAATGTCGTGCCCTTAGCTGTGGCTTATTTCCTCGTTACTATGTTTTAGTGCAATGTTTTGAACTGCCCATTGTACATACCGCTCAGTTTTCTACAGAGGTTGCATCTGCCTATGCTTCTGCAAGATCAACAACGCATTAGCCTTCTGGATACAAAGAAATAATATAAAAAAAAATATTTGGGGGTTGTTTCTTGGTTTTGGGTTTTTTTAAATCACAACTAAAATTATTACAATTTGAACTGCAGCACAATTAGTTATGGTTTGGCATCATGCAACTAAACCTCTGTGACCTTTGGATCAGCCTTCAGTGACTGAACAATTGCATGGGGCTTTGTGAATCCTTATGTGGAGTTAAGAACCTCTCTCCACTGGTTTGGTCCTTGAGCCAACACAGTGCAATGACTGTTTGTCTAGAGAATTTCCTCCTACTCTTTATTCTTATTGATAATCATCTCTGGTTTGTCCCATACTATCCTTTGGCAACAGTGACAGGCTAGTAAGCATAAAGAGAGGGCCACGAGAGAGCTACCAACATCTTGGCTTACAGCAACCTCCACTGAAGGAAGTCCAAAGCATGCTGCTGGCCTGTGGTTGAAGACATACAACCATGCAGAGGGATCTCTAAGTAAAAGCCTTGTTCCTCTGCTCTTCCCCACACTTTTGCCACTTGCAACTGCTGGAGGCAGAACTGTGCTGAGAGACATTTGGTCTCATCCAGCCTGGTTGTTCTTATGGTAAAATGTTTATGTTGTGCTTTGATTTTTCTTCTGTTTTCTGCAGATAGTTAGCTTTCTGAAGGATAAAAGGACGCGAAGAAAATTCTCTATTTATTTTCACGCTTCTGTACTTCTTAGTTTAGTCTGTTCACTGCCTAGAAGGAGGAATCACAGAATCACAGAATTTTCAGAGTTGGAAGGGACCTCTAGAGATCATCTAGTCCAACTCCCCTGCTAAGGCAGGATTGCCCAGAGCACATTACTCGGGTCTGCATCCAGGTGGGTCTTGAAAATCTCCAGGGAAGGGGACTCCACAACCTCCCTGGGCAGCCTGTGCCAGTGCTCTGTCACCCGAACCGTAAAGAAGTGTTTCCGTGAATTTAAACGGAACTTCCTGTGTTCTAACTTGTGCCCATTGCCCCTCGTCCTGTCACTGGGAACCATTGAAAAGAGCCTGGCTCCATCCTCCTTCAACCCACCCTTTAGATACTTGTGCACCATAATAAGGTCTCCCGTCAGCCTTCTCTTCTCCAGGCTAAAGAGTCCCAGCTCTCTCAGCTTTTCCTCATAAGGCAGATGCTCCAAGCCCTTAATCATCTTAGTTGCCCTTCGCTGGACTCGCTCCAGCAGTTCCCTGTCCCTCTTGAACTGGGGAGCCCCAAACTGGACACAGTATTCCAGTTGTGGCCTCACCAGTGCAGAGTAGAGGGGGAGAATGACCTCCCTCGACCTACTGGCCACACTCTTCCCTATGCAGCCCAGGATTCCATTGGCCTTTTTGGCAACAAGGGCACATTGCTGGGCCATGGATAATTTACTGTCTACCACAACCCCCAGATCCTTCTCCTCCGAGCTACTTCCCAGCAGGTCCGCCCCTAACCTATACTGGTGCCTAGCATTCTTCCTCCCCAGGTGCAGGACCTTGCACTTGCTTTTGTTGAACCTCATTAGGTTCTTCTCTGCCCAGCTCTCCAGCCTGTCCAGGTCACGCTCGGCCCTCTGGGGTGTCAGCCACCCCACCCAGTTTGGTATCATCAGCAAACTTGCTGAGGATACACTCAAAGAAAGAAAATGAAGAAGAGGAGAACAAATATGGTGGCATCCCTGCCTTCCTGAGGCTGGTAATCCAGTGAGTCACAGTCTCAGCCTCTTATAGCTCAGTTTTCCCAGTACTTTTAGGATCATTTCCTGCAGCCATGGCTCTCAGATGTCAGAGCTGATAGAGAACTAAGTTGGTAATCAGCAATCTGTCATAATTTTTTCCAGGATCTTGAAAATTTTGTGTGAGTTCCCCACAGAAGACAATCTCTCTAGAGGAAGTTAGAAGGAAAGCATTTTGCACATTCATTAGAAGAATCTCCATTAAAAATCTGTTTGAGGGAACTCCTTTCTGATTCTGAAAATGAAGTTGTAATGCAGCAGTCTTTTCTTAAATTGTATTTATACTGGGAATTCTGAGAAATCCCAGCCAAGAATTATTGCAGCATTGTACAAGGCTGAAATGTCCTGTAGCTCTATGCTGAGCACTTCCTAAGGCCCTATGGCAACATATGCTTTTCTATTCACATATTTATTCTGTGTGACTGAAATGAATGTAATTTTTACTATTCGTTTGAATGAAATTAACTTATCTTTGGGTATCCTGGGCAAACTTGAAGAGCTGATTTATTTATTATTTAGGACAAATCTGGCCAAATACTTGTGTTTATCCCTAATTTTCTTAATTTTACCTTACTTGTTTAAGCACAGTGCTCTCCTGTGAAGTTTGGATAGGAACATGCTTGAATGTTTGCTAATGCAAGTTCCAAGATTGGATCCATTGCTATAATGTATGGGTTCTTTTTAAAAATGCGAAGCTTTTCCTTTTTCAGCAGCAAAGTCCAGCACTGCCATCCACATTTTAAGAATGATCAAATGCTTTAACTATTTGGTAGTTCCCCTTGGATATGTATTGTTTTTAAAGGTTAAAGTATGCCTTGATGAAAAAGTGTTTACCTTTAGCTGGTCGTTGCTATTTTATCAATTGCTTCAGATGTGAAAAGCCTTTTTATTTAGTTGAGCTTTGTTTATTTCTCACTGCTAAACTTTTCTGTAGTTTGCACCATATGCCACTTTTGTATTATGCATTACAGTCAGGTTTGAATTTTGGCTTCTCTCTGGAGTATTTTACAAGGAGAGAGATTTTACACACTAAAATGTTTTCCGTAGAACACAGCTGTAAAAAAAAAAAGGTGAAGTAACTCACTCTCTACTTTGTTTCCTTGAAACGTGTTCTCTTTAAAAAGGGTTTATGTAATTTTACATAATTCTTTTGGCAGGAATGGTTATTGCCCAGCTGGTTGAAATTATTAATGTACCTCTCAAGCTGCATTTTCAAAGATCAGTAATATATATATATATAAACCTCTTTGAGGGTCCTTGATATGTACTATTTTTATTGGAGACCCTCGTTCTACTTCAGTAAAAGGATGACACAAGTTGTTTACTTAAAAAAGAGTCTTTGACATCCTCCTGAGAATGTTTTGATAGAATGGCATACATTTGGTTACAATTAGTAAGCCAAACAATTTGCCATTGTTATCTCACTGTGTTTGTCTAGAGCCTGTAAGGAGCTTTCAAAAAATATCCATCTCCGTGTTTCAGTTAA
The DNA here is from genome assembly GCF_965231255.1 of Vanellus vanellus. Classification (NCBI taxonomy): domain Eukaryota; kingdom Metazoa; phylum Chordata; class Aves; order Charadriiformes; family Charadriidae; genus Vanellus; species Vanellus vanellus. The sequence continues at coordinate 16,089,913 of NC_138913.1, forward strand.
TTGATTGCATGTTCAGTAGGATTACTCCGTTTTATAAAACTCCCTGTCCTTTTAGTTTTATCAGAGAGATTTTACACTAAAGCATGTGGTAGAAAGCAAAAGGGAAATATTGGCACGGCTAAGCATAAAGAGATATTGTAGTTGTATCAAGGCTAATATTCCTGTGTGTGGGAAAAAATACCAATGTCTTTCTGCTACTTCTGGGTGCAAGATGTTATACCCGAGGGCTGAAAGTAATAGTTGCTGGTGTGAAAGTATTCACCAATATCAAGTGCAGATGAATGCTTTCGGAGCCAGCTGAAAGCTGAGCTAATCATATTTTAGCTTAATATTTGAACTTGTACTCTGTCTGGTATAATAAATGATGGGTGACTTAATTGTATTCAAACTTTATTAGTAGTGTGATTAAAGGACTCAAATCCTTATCTGAGACCTTTGCTGTGTTGGGATTTGTTTGCTTATTTGCCATTTTATATGTAATCTAGAATTTCACTTTTCCTTTTCTTTGTTAGGTGAAATACATCTTACTGTTGAATATTTTACTTACTAAATAGAGATTGAAGAGCCTCAGCTAAGATAATTATCCGTCTTTTTAGGCAATAGGCGTATCTTGGTAAGTACATCCCATGTTGCTAACAATTGTTTGGTGGTTACATGATTAAGTACCGTAAATTAGTGTCTATGTCACAGAAATTCCCCGTGCAATTATCACCCCTTGGAATCACTGCGCAGTTCCAGGTTTAGGCCTCTTAGCAAGACCTGGTGGCTCTGTGCCTCCTTTAATCGTCGTTTTTTTATTAACATTGTTATTGGAGAAACCACTGATCACTATAACACTAGGTACATGCTGGTGGCAGAGAAATGCAGAGCTTGTAGTGCTATTCCACTTGATAAACCTGTGTCCTTGAAGTCTCCTGCATCCCTTCCCTGTCAGACTGGTAAAGTCATGCTGCTTTTATGAATTCTTGGTGGGAGTGGTCAATACTGATTTGAATAATTCCCTTTTGAATTATATCTTTAACAAAACAATTCTTGAAAAGGCCTGCTAGGCTTCGGATGGGTGCACAGGAAGAAAAGGGTAAGAAAGAAATTCCTCCTCCATTGCATGGCTGGAGAAGAGACGGTACTTGAAGCGTTCTCCGCGGTTGCAACCTCTGCTCCCTCGGCAGGGTGGGAAAGGACAGACTTGCACAGAGTTGTCCTCAGTGGCTGTCCTGCCCTACACTGCCCTCTGAGCAGCATTGCAGGAGGAAGTCAGTGTCGTGGGTTTCTGTACCACTGGGACACAACTTGCACCTTGGCCAACGCTGCACCAACACTTCTGTGCAACAAAATCACCCTTGTGTGGTGCTTCCAAAACTGGAACCGAGAGTTTGGGCCCCTCAGTGCATGTCAGCAGCAAATTCACTCTTTTTCATTTCCTTGTCATCAGAGCTAAGTTATGTCGGTCCATGTTCTCTACAGCAGTTTGAATTCAATTTAGCTGGTGATTAAGTTACTTTATTCGAGTGAATTGGATGCTGGTAGGAACGTTTGTTCAAAGGGTTAACTTAACCTTCCCCAAGGTTGTAACGGACACTGGAAGATCAAAAGCTGCTCCAAACTCTCAGAGGAAAAAAAAAATAATAGAATTGCTTGCTTTTAGAGTTTTCTGTCAATGTCTTCTCTCTGGAAAGAAAGTCTGTGTTTAACGTAAACTCATGGTACAAACGAATCATTTTGTCTCTAATTGTAAACATAATTTGTCTGGTGTTTCAGTTCTTTAGATTTATGCAGTAGCCATGTTTGTCAAAGTATTTGGCACCAGTGACATCATCTTTGCTGAAATGCCGGACAGCGTGATGAGTCCCAGATGTTAACACACACCAAAAGTTGAGAAAGAATAAAATACAAAGATCAGCTGTAACAGCTATGGAGGTAATAAAAAGTGATTCTGTTTTCTTCTACTATTCAAAGATAATTATTTGTATTTGTTTGAAGTTTGTTTTGCATAAATGATCAATCAGGGACTGTGCTGAATACTCTGCATGTGCAATATAAGGGAGACTGAGATGTGAATTTGGATGAACACTGAAGAAGGCATGATTTGACTTCATGATTGCACTATTTCCTTTGTGTTTTTTCCAATCTTTCACACTTTGCGTGTGTAGATTACAATATATGCAGAATATGTGTACTGAGAACCAAATGTGCCTCTTTCTGAGGCTTTCTGCGGATTTAACGTGTCATTTGGATAATGGTCATGCATGGCTATGTCAGCACATCATGTTTTATAATGTACTATAACATGACATGCCAACGTAACCAAGAGTAGCACCATTTCCTAATGACATGTCATGTCTGTGAAATGTAAAAAGGATGTGACCTGCTGAGAATCAGGCTTGAAAATTATTTTTTTAATTTTAAAATAAAATCACTCTGTGCACAGTTTGTCCATTTCCTAAAGATGTTTTCATAAAAGTATGGTTTAGGTGCTTTAAGGGAAAAAATCATAAAGGTACCCAGGCACAGTTTCATATTAACTGCATATCTACCCAAGTGTTTCATGTTGCCTAAATATGGTAAAGAAAGCATTAACAAATAATATATCCAACCATTTAGAGCATCCTCAGCACTACGTGAAGCTGACCTGACTAATATTTTCATGGAAAATCAGGCAGAAGTACTCCCTTACTTTCATACCAACAACAAATACTTTCTTTAGATCATTCTGTTGTCTAGATAGTGTTTGCAGTCATAAAGAATTCCCATATCCACAGTTAAAAAATTGACTTGGAAAATACATACCTAGTTGTCAAACTTGTTTCCTTAATTTACTGCAGTAGTTCTCTAGGCTTTATAGCCATAAGACAAACTGTGTTAAAGCCACGGGGAGAAAAAGGAAATTCAGACTTTTCATAGTGGAGTATTGTATCCTATAAAGATGAATAATTAGTTGGATGTATAATGCATCTGTCACTGTCTTCTCTTAAAACACTTCACATCAGTAAAAGATATAGAAATGTGTCAAAATATAACCTTGTTTCAGTTCTTAGTAGATTATTCTTCATCTGTTTATTTGGAGTGAAAGTTTTGAAAGTACTTGGCATTAGTCTCAATACTTGTTTTCTAAAACCTGAAAGTAGAGGAAGTAGTGATAAGCTCTGTGGTGTTGGTTGGTGGTGCAATTTTCACTGTGCTGCTTGGTTTTGAGACAGCATTGATATTGCTGAGTACGTGGGAATTATTTTGAAATTATTTGGATTTCTCTTCCCTTTTCTTTCAGGCTGCATGGTAATTTGGGAATAAACACTTAAAAGCAGATCAACTTATATTGTTCTTTCTGTTTGTAGGACTGTACTCAGTTTACATTCTGATGTTGATCCATGAAGAATATGGGTTTTTGTCAAGGGCTCCTGAAGCTGTTAAGACTTACAGGTAAGTCTTTCAGATACCCTTACATAAACCAAGATATCTACAGGATTTTGCTAGATCTCATTTACAAAGCATTTATGTTATTTAGGGGTCTAATTCACAGTTCTGAAAGCAGCTTGGATGCTTAGTATATTAGATCTCACTGACCTTCAAAGGGACATTTAAGCATTTATGGTCAGATACTGAAAATAAGAGCAGCCTAGTAGCATTTTTTATAGCATTTCATCACCTCAGTCCTTTTGAAATCACTTTAAACATTTTCCTTCAATTTAAAAAATGGGGCATGGATTTCTAAATCATATGTGTACTTATGAAAATATTACCTGTAATTTATTTAAACCTTGTGAATACCTGAGTAAAAAGGGGTGTTTTGGATATAGTGCTTTAGTAGAAAATGCGTTCTATGAATTTTGGGACAAATCCTGGGGTTTGTCACTAATGTGTCATTTTAGTCATTACTTGCTGAGCTGTATCATTAGAAATCTGGGTCACATAGGCCATGCTTAAATTACATATCAGATGACCCAAATGTTTAAGGCAAGCTGGTGTAATTCAGCATCACTTTAAGCAATTTTTGCCACTGAAGATCAACCCCCTCAAAGCCCTGCATCTTCCTGAGTGGAATTACTTCACCTTCTCAAGTCTTTTCTTACATCTTTTCATATTAGTCAGGACCCCCTGCCTTCCCATCCCTGGCTTATCTGACTGGCTTGTGGTACTGATGCAATTACTGTCTCCATATACACTCTATTATTAGTTTTAAAAACATAAAAATTTCACCTGAAACACAAACATACCTGTTATAGATAGTATGTGGAAATACCGAAGGAGAAAATCTCAGGGGGAAAAGAAAAAGAGAGAACTTCGCTGAAGGGTGAGCAAAATGTGCCTTTTTGTTGCATACAGTTATGATAATACAGTATCCTATCATGTAATAAAATATCACGCAACGTAATATATCTTCTGTATGCTTTAGTGCTAGTTTTATTTGCTGAACAATTAATAGGTGCGGAAACAGAATAGTTAGCTTTGCCAGCTTTGCTTTTCTTTTTTTTTTATTCTTCAATCCATTTTCCAGCTGACCTTCCCTTTCCTTTCCAGACTTATGGCCAGAAAACTGTGCTACTGCACGCTGACAAATGTGTACTAAGGTGATTAAAAGTCATGTTCAGAGCTATTGATTACACACCCAGTGACTTCTTGCAGGGCCACTATATTTTGTGCCAGACTGTGTTATCAGACGCTCCGCTAGCACAGCTTTAGTGCAACGGCTTTTCATTGGTTCTGTTTAAAATACACGAAAAAGCATTTGCCAGAAGCCCTGCATGTGATGTTGAGCACAGACTTTGCAGCTGTCTCTGTAATTCTTAGAAAGGTGAAAAAGCAATGACTTAACGCTCTATACCACCCAAGTCTGATTTTTTATGTCTAAGGTCACCTTATATTTGTAGATCTTGGAAAATTATCATGAATATTTATGATGGCATCAAAAAATCAAGCAGCTGCAAATTGTTTACAACATTTTTAAGAATATGAAACCAGCTTCTACTAGAAATCAAATACATCTGTTAGAACTGGATGAAAATGGAAAGCTCTTTCATTCCATTCTATCCTCTTATGTACCCGAAAGTTGAAAAATCATCAGTAGCACAGTTTTAAAACACTGTGGACTGTACAGATAAAAGGTAAAACCTGAACAAAAGTACCAAACTAATCATTCTAAAGATTCTGCATGAAAGTACTTTAATGAAATATTAATTCGAAATAGATGCCATAAAACTTTGTGGGTACTTCTAAAATGTAGAATTGCAATCTGCCGACAATTTTACCTACTTATGCTTTTTCCCTGCTTTTAGAAAAATTAATTCTGCCATAACACAGCAGCTCAGATGTGCATATTTGAAAAATTGCACATTAAAAATGTGTGCAATATTGGCCTCAAATATTTGTTGGGTTTTTCTTCTACAGAACCATGATTTATAATCTGCCACTAATTTAATAGCTAGCTGGAGAAACACCTCAAGAGAAATAGCACTATCTTTGTTTAGGCAGAAGTGATCCATTCTAAGTCTTGGCACGGCTGGTGAGTTGGTATTTAGATTGCATATATCTTATGAAAACATCAAAACATTTGGTTTTGTTCAAACCAGAGGAATAATGTGTGTACTTTAGATGAGACACACTATTTGCCTAAAAAGGAGTATCTTGCATGAAAGGGAAAACTATTCAGCTCTTAGGACTATGATTTTAAAACTTTTTCTTGCCAAGTACTGCCATCAGCAGCAGTGGTGACAGGAGCCCCAGTCTGCAGCTCTACACGGGCTCACATGTCACGGTGCAGACGCTTGCGTACCACTTGTGGTATGTGGATTGCAACTTGGGAATGCCTGTTTTGGAGCTCTTAATCCATTTAAATACAACTGTGCTAATAAATAAGGGATCTGATTTAGAGACTACAGTTTCATTTTACCTCTCTTTAGGAGGTTTCATATTTTCTGTGTTTGGTTTCTCCAGTTCTTCCTACCAGTTAATTGCTACTTGTACTGTCCCTTAGTTTTTCACTGAAATATTTTTGATTCGGGAAGCACATGGGATTTCAGGGCCTCCCTGTTTCATATTTTAAAGATAATTCAAAGACTGCTGTGGTCAGAGGTACCCCTCCACTTTGCAAGAGGATCTTTGTCACCTGCCATATAGTTCGCTCAGTTCAATAAGCTGAACAATAAGCGCTGTTTCTTTTTCTGCTGCCCGGTGTTACAGACTGCCACAGACTATCAGTCCCTGAGCAGCACTGCATTACAATTCAGTAAAGTTCCTACAACCAGCATGCAAGACTGCATCAGAAGGCAAAACGCTAGTCTGAGAGGATAATAACTATGAGACATTCTTTTAATAAGGACCATTTTTAAATGTTAAGAATGACTTGTTTTAATTGAAGGAGAGGAAAGGAACTCCTACCAAGAGTCAAAGAGATCCCCCAGAGCTCTCTGAAGTCTTCAAATTGTCTTGTATAGACATGCCTGAAAATCAGAAATCAACAGAGGTTATGAAAACATTTCCACCCATCTTACTGTAAAGTTCATCTGATGAAGTTCTTCTCTTCTGCAGTTAAAAATTAGGCTTTAGCTTGAAATAAGGTATCTGACTATCCTAGTTGCTCAAGGCAAATCATGAGACTCTTTTTATAGACCCAACTTTTGTGGAGTTTGTGTAAGCAGGGATGCAGAGCAATTACCATTCAAACCATTCTTTTCAATCTACTATACAATATCCACCTGTTCTGTCAGACAGCAGGAATGTATGCCACAAATACAGACTACTGCCGTGACAGCAGCAGGTGTATGGCAGCAACAACTAATCAAATCAGCTGAATCGGAGGTGTGAATCACATTGCACTTCTGTGCAATGAAAACGAGCGGAAAGGAGAGAGCTATATGGTTGTGAGTTTTTGCTTTGTTTTATTTTTAAGAACTTGCTCTAAATTATAGGCAGAACAACTGGTGAGTACAAGAAAAAGTAATGAGGAATTGATAGCAAAATGACATTTCATCCTTGCTGTAAAGGACAGGCAGAGTGAGATAGGTATAGGAGACACCCATTGTAATCACTCTGAAAAAGCAAAGCACGGGTTTTGATTTTCCTAAAGAAGCAAATGCAAAAGAACTCTTGTCTGTACCATACGACTCACGATGCTTCTTTACTAGGCTTAAAGAGAATTGAACTTGAGTAATAGCACTATTAGAGCTCTTTACCAGGAGCTAGTTCCTGTGGTTTCACTGGGTCCAGCTGCTGATGACTCACAGAGGAAGTGGCAGAGATTAGGTGCACAGGGAAAAAATCAGAACAGCTCAGAAATAAAGCAAATCAACCAAGCATTACCTTTTGTGCACAACAGAACAATGGCTTAACAACTAAGGTTCAAAATGATCCGTCTTATTCCCCTCATTTGTGCTATTCCTGTTGGAAAGACCACCAGGAAACATGTGAACCACTGTGGAATACACACTGTAATCCATGGAACATCTCAATTAATATTCCCTCTTGACTACAGCTAGAACAATACATAGCATCAAGCAGTTTAATCTCCGGCAATAATGCCTTTTGTAAGATCAAGAGGTCTTTCCCTTGAATTAAGGTTTAAGCGAGGATTTTGAAAATTAGTTAGGTATTCTGCATAATGTATAGTGGTGGCTACAGGTTCCATAAGTAGTAGCTAGGTAAAATGCATAGACACAGGCTGGTTGTCATTAGAAATGTTGTCATTAGTAATTTCCCCTTTGCAGATTGACATTGGGTTTCCTGTAGAAGAGAGTTAATCCTCCAACAGGCTTTGTTACCAGCAAATATATCCAAGCTTGTATAAAGTTTAAAACACTGCTTCTAATACTCAGTTTCGTGCTACAAAGAAAGCATGTCCCCAGCAGCAGAAAGTTAAAATATCTAACTCAAAAGGGAAGATACGGGGGAAAACATTCTGGATCTCGTTTAAATTACTTATGTACAGTAGTAGCGCTGCTGTTGGCTCACATCTCCACAATCTTGGACACATAGCTCAGGGGATGTTTTCTTCAAGGAAATTGCAAACAGTTTGGGCTCTAAACTCCTTGGGGAGGAGTCCTATCTGAGTTGCTATAGATTGATAAAGCAGCTTATTACAAAAACATAAGACTATTTTGACTAGATTATACCATTTCTTCTAAAAATATTTGAAAAAGATGATGTACTAAGAGCACCCTAGGAAAAAAATATTGCAAATATTGCTGGCTCAGCGATTTATCCTTGTTTTTAAAAATAAATTGGAATACGCAATTTAACCTACCTTCCACTTTCTATTTCCCATAAGAATTTCAGAGGTAAGATCAGTTAGTGATTATACACAGTGATGCATTTTATAAACATTTGCTCTAGTGATTAATGTAAAACGATTCACAACCATCTCTTTAGAATATTAAGTAATGCACTTTACTTCGCGTGTTTACCATCAGCCAGCATTTCAAACCCCACAAGGTGACTGTGTGACACTGGTACATGGTCTCTGCAACCCAGACTGAGTTTTGAGAAGGCCCGCACTGCCCTCAGCTTCAGTTGTGCTTCAGCTTAAGCAATAAGCACTTCAAAAAACATTGCCAATAAGAAAGGTGCTTCTGCTGGTGTTTTCCTATATGGAAAATCAAACATGAATTCTGTTTCTGGCCTCTGTGATCTCCGAATGCCACGACCGTGTTATCTGCAGTAAGCAGTAAAGACTTCATTTAAGATAATAAAGACTGTGCTGTGCATTTACAGTAGCCAGTGAGGAAATCGGGTGCATTGCGGCAGTCTGCAGCGCCGTGGGTGGCCAGGGTGTGCGTAGGGTGCTGTTGCGGCTATCCCAGGCGGTGACCTGGGGCACCGTGGGCTTTGGGGAAAGCCGCACCAGCTGTCTGGAAAGGCATGAAATTCCTCTTCCCTGCATGCAGCCACATGGCCTTCACGCACTCAGAAGCACATGGATGGAGTGGGTCAGTTCATTTACTTTCCTCTCTTAAAAGTCAGTTACTTTATGTTTAAATATTTTCATTCATTTCATCCACATTGACTCTTTGGCACATATGTGAAGATGAAAGGGGTGAAACCTTATTCCTAGCAATGCCATAAATACAGATTCTGAAGGAAAAAAAAGGTGACGTAGAATTAATACGCATACCTTTATACCATTCCTTTAAGATATACTAACATGAAACTGGCTGTCAATACAACATCACTTAGTTGGTTTTCGTCTGGACCTTAGAGCACAACAAAATTATTAGTACATAAATCTCTACTAATTTACTCTAGATTATGATTCTTTCATCAACATGCACATATAAATTATACCATTAATCATAATGATTTCTTTCAGTATTCATGTGGATGTAATATGTAATTTCTTGGGAATCCCACTGTAATTTAGCATGAATTAATGTCCACTTATTGGAAAGCACTACCTACATGGATATTTCTAGGGAAAAAACCCAACAACCATGATGTATCTTAAACCACAGCCTAAATGACCAGGGTGCTGGTAAACAACCGCCAAAGGAGCGTCACTGCAGGTAAAGGAAAGTTATCTTAAAGGCAGTTTGTTTCAAAGCTCATTAGGCCAGATGGCAGCCTGTCTTCTAGGAGCACGTAAAGCACTTGTGTGAGGGAATGGGGGGACTTCTCTCTCCTTCACCCTGCCCTGGGGAAGAACGGTGTGAACACGTGGAGTGCGGGGAGAGCTGAAGCAGAGGGGCATCGCTAGAAGCTGGAGAAGGCAGTGCAAAACCATCTGCTGCACTTTTTTGACGGAGCAGGAGCAATAATAGCTACATCGGTCTTAATGGGTAACACCTTCTAATTGGTCTCAACAATAAATTTCGCTGAGAGAAACAGCAGTATTCACGCACTTGTCTGCAGGCTGTATTTTAGCGATGGATTACGTGCTTGGAGGTGGCTGGCCCGTAGATTGAGCAGGTCGAGGACCCACGGATGGGCTGCCTTGGCCTCAGTTTCCCCCACCTGAGAAATGCAGCTGCCTCCTTGAGAAGTGCTGTGCCCTTTCTGGAGGTGAAGTAGGATATTACTTAATCTAGCTATCAAATATATAAATGGAACATACATATATACATATGCATGCTTCATAAGTGAGACAGTGAGGGGGAAAAAAAGGAACTTCTGACTATAACGAAAGATTCATTAGGAAAAATGAACTAATCAGTGCTCTCCAAGGAGAAATTCATTCTGTTTAGGAGGCCGTACCCTCTGCTGCTGCACATACTTAATATAATTTATATTATTATTTAAATCACTGCGTAAATTTTAGATACTTTTAAAAATCAAGTTAATGGACCATACTTTACTGCTTAGCATCATTTATATCAAGAATTAGTGGCTGTGGAGATAATATATGTGAATACAGAGGAGAAAACACAAACAAGCAAATATCATAAAACTCATCCGTAGCATGGGCTTAAAATACAACCACAGAAATGAGCTCATGCAAGAGTTGTGTGCTGTGCGGTACAGGCTTTCCTTTAAGCTGTGTGCACCCCTGTGTTTAAATACAAGGTATTCTTGAAATCACTTACCACCACATAGGGGGCCCATCCTTGCACCAGCCTGTCATGGCAGAATATTTATTCCACTGGGAAATGTCTCCCTCTCCTCGCTTTGGGTACAAAGGCAGGCGAGAATATAGCACGCTTTCCCATAACTGTAAGAGAAAGCGGAGACGGCAAATTAAGGAATTCTTGGGGAGAACACAGGCACCTATAAAGACTGCTTAGGAGCTGAAGAAAGGGGCTGAGACGCTTTAAACAGACGCAGCCTAGAAACAAAGAGAGAAGGAAACAGAGAAAGATAATAAGAACCTGAAAGAGTGAGAGGATTCTGGCAGCTGAGATAAATCCCGGGCCTTCTGCTGTGGGCTCATTAAAAGACAGAATATATTCCCTAAAAATGTCTTACCTGTACCAGGCAATAAAACAGCTGTGCATCATTGCTTCCTTCAGGTTAGCTGCGCTGTATTTCATTCCTCTGCATGCTCGCAGCAGAGAAATTTTGACAAGGAGCCCAGTTCCTGAAGCTTTGACACAAAGTCTTTCACAGCCCCAGATTCCTGTCAATGTCACGCTCAAGCTCATGTCACTGAAGGGATCGCGCTGCCACGGGAGAGTGGTACAAAGACGGGGCAGCCAAGAGAGACCCAGCAGCCGCAGGGGAGGAGAGAGATGGATCCCACGAGGTGGGCAGCACAAGCGGCAGCAAGCACGAGTGGGACATGGATAGTGCAAAGGACCGGTGTTAGCACTCCTTATTTCACTGCGCTGCTCTTAACTTATTTTATGATGCTCCTGAAAAACAGAAATTTAGTTAAAGAAGGAGTGGTATAGCCCTTGGAGTGGAAAAAAAAAATGACCCATAGCTGAGTCCGGGAGGTGTGAGAGGGGGAATCTGGAAGGCGAAGGGCAAAGCGTGGCCGGTACCCATTGCCGCTTATCCCGTCACTGAGGAGTCAGTCCGTGTGGGAAGGGTAGAAGATTTCTTCAGATTTGAGCATTACTTTCTGATTAATTAATTTTGTACAATTTCAGGAAACATGGTCTTCTGATAGAAAAAGAGTTTGGAGCTGAGAATGCTTTCCTTTTGCATCTCATGACTCAGGCCTAAATTCATTCACATTTCATAGTCCCTCATTTGCAGTCTGTTTTCTTTCTGCCCGACTTGTAAACTTGCTACTCGGTAAAAGTTGTGAGGTTTTTCCATGTAGTAAGTGAAGCTCCAGGCATAGATCCTTTGCTGCTGCCACAGTGCAAAGATGGATAAAAAAGTAAGCTTTTATTAACAGAGACAAACTTGAGCCTCTGGCATCTTACAGCAAGCCCTGACAGAGTGGCTGTAGTCAAAGTCTAATTTTAAACATAGAGCGCAAAATTCACAAGACCACATATCGCCACCTCCTCCTTGCACTGGCTAAACTTAACGTTCTGCCGAGGGGACAGTGAGAAAAGCTGGTTTACCTATGTCCCGATTTGCTCCCACTTAAGCTTTGTTTCTTTGGGAAATGCAAATCACGTTTTATAAAGCTGTGTTTTACCTTGCAGTTTGGAACCCACAAAGACCCTTAATTCCTGAATGTGATGTTGGATAAAATTGTTTTTCTTTCAAAAAAAACCCTAAAAATGCTGTTTTGTTTGGCTCATTTCAGGTAACGGTAATTGCCTAAATTATTAGTTACTGCCCGAATGGCTGCCTGCATTGCTGGGTCACCTGGCAGTTTTGTATGAGCATTTTTATTGCCTATACATAAACAATTTTCCTTCCTGATGAATTCACAAGCTGCTGCCTCAGACACTCCCTATGTATCGTCTGTGTGGTACTCGGGGTCTGAAGCTGAGTGGGTAGATTGCTCACAGCAACGCATTTCATCCGTGTCCTTTGGTTTCAGCTGCAGTGTGCACTTCCAGCTGTCCAGGAGCACCTCCATTACCCAGCCTTGTGGTAGAGCAAATAGCATTCTGGCCTCAGTCTTCAAGCACTAGATTAGTGACAGCAGTAGGCAGACAACTTTTGTCCCCAGGGAATATTAGAAATCTAGAGCTAGAAATAGATGGATTAACTGAAATGCAACCCAACCTCTGATCTACATTATTGCCTCTCTTCTTTATCTCACAAGGGAAGCAGAGATAAAGAGTGATAGACACTGATAATGATGGAAGTCCGCGATAATACACCGAAGTGATAAACTTCTTTGTGGCCCTCATTGTGCCCAGTTGTCTTCAGCTGGTTATGAGCTCTAGCCTCAAGCTATTTACACCATGATCAGGCTAGTAATTAGCAAAATGTTTAATATAATATAGAAGCAATTAGGAGGTGATAACATGCAATTAAGATGTGTTTTCAGATTAAAGATTTTATAGTGCTCTCTTTCTTGAAAAGATAAAGTGCCTATCTCAAAATGTCAAACTGCAGTGATTTAATCTGAGTTATTTTCAATTAATATGCATGTATTCTTGCGATGTGTTCACCGTTGTTATTGACATTGATAAATTAAGCTCATCCCAGCAGAATTTATCCTTGAGTCGCTCTATATTTCCTGAATGTCAGTTCTTTATTCGTATTTTTTTTATGCCTACAAGCTGTGCACGATCTAACTCTAAGTCCCTTGATTCATCCCTGGGATTACAGTAATGTGTCAGTCTGAGTGGAACAATAATCTGAAAGGGCATTGTTATAAATAGTGTGTTAGAATATAATTGTTTGTCATGTCGTTTCTCCCCTTTAAATCCCTCTGAGTCCTGTTTAAGTAATTTAGACAGCTAGAATGACAAGAGTCTTGAGACTTCACTTATAGAGTTGTCCAACCAGTCTTCAGCCTACCCTGTCTTTTGAGACTGTCTCATCTGCAAAGTAGGAAGTGCAAACAACAGATGAGTTCCGACCACACTGCAGATTTGTTATGAGATTTTGCTCGGGCCATTTATAGAACAATGTAAATGCTACTGATACTAATTTTGCCCTGGCTAGTCAATAGAAGTGCTTAGACAATAGACGTTAGGGTGTTTCCTGTCATTATTAAAGTTAGAATCCTAAAGCATTGCAATTCGGATACTGCAGTTCAATGACTGAGGGCAATTTTTTTTTTTAAATTAGAAACTTTTTGATAAATTTTCTGATAATAATAATAAAAAAGAGCTGAGGCAGGAAAGGCACTTTTTTTTTTTTAACGGAGCCAGCTTTTTAGCAAAAGTAGTAAAACATTTCCAAGGAAAAAATTGCTAGAAATGAGTGTCCTATTAGAACATCCACTCCGGTTCCTGGATCATGCAGGATTGTAATGTATTTTTCTGTCCTTTGGTCCTCTCTAGATTTTTACACATGCAATGAGGCATCTAAACATCAGAGGATGCGCATACAGCATGTATCAGAAAGGTTTTCCTGAATTTAACAATTATTTCCTTTCCTGTTTCTGCTAAGTATTTTCCTCATAGCTAGTGCTTACAGTTTGCAGATATTTGTGTCTAGGTCTCTTGGTCTTTCTACCACCCACTTAGGGTCTGCTTTATGATATTTTGTTCATATGTGGTTGCAAAAAGGTAAGTTAGCTGACAGTCATTGCTAAGCAAGGCAATTTGTATTTGGCTTTGTCATCCAGCTGTGATTAAACTCTTTGGAGACCATGGATTTAGCAAAGTAAGATGCTTGAACACGGTAAAATGTTGCCATTTGACAATCCCTGAGTCACTGTTGGTCAAGCCATGCGTATTTGATTCTCGCCTATAAATAAACACCTGTAATGTTTTTCATTAATTGTGTAGGCCAACATCCAGCCTCTCGGTGTCTCACGGGTAAGTCACTCAGGACATAGAACAAAATGCAGCTCTTGAATGTTATCTGTGAATATCTCAATGTCCTGTCCTTCAACTTGGCTTCACAGACCGTTTAAAAGACAAGCCAAGAACACCACAACTAAAGGAAGCTGCCAAAAGCTGTAGAAGTGTCAGCTGGCACCATTGCTTGTTATACTGATGAAGTTGCTGACATTTTACATATATATAAGGAACCTGAAGAAAGCTATATGAAGACTTGAAAAGAAGGCTTAAAGAAAAAGAAGTATTAAGAACCTCTGCTGAAATTTATTGGTGAGTAGGTAAACGTTTCACTGTCCCTGAGCCAGCAAGAAATCCCACTTTAGGGGTGGGATTAGCTTTACTCAGCTGATCCAACTCAGCAGTACTGAGGTCAGATGAGAAGCAGTGACGACGTAGCCGGCAAGTCCTAGTAGCCTGGTTTGTCCTGGACCAGTACCAGAGGTATGACCAGTTATGTCCTGCATATGCAGAAAATCCAGAAAGAACCAGAAAGAATTATGGTATTTCCTTCTCTTGGTCGATGAGGTAATTGCGTGAGAGTAGCTTTGCTCAGTGACCACAGCTGGGTACAGGACTCGCTGGATGCACCATCCAGACAGGATGGCAGCAGTGGGGGTAAGGTGGAGTCTGCCAGTGTCCCAGCCTGGGTGCTTCAGCCAGCCTCATGGTGGAGTGGGTCGTCTGGACTCCAGCACGTGAGATGTTGAGGAGGTTCCTTGTACATTGGTAAGGTGATGAGTGAAAGTCGGTGCAGCAGTCAATGTCACCTTTGCAAAGACCAGCCGATCGTTTACCCTGAAGCTCAGGGAAGCCTCTGATTGTCTATGTTTCCTTCCCTCCCTGAGCAAGGAGTGCAGTAGTCCAGAGGTGTATTAACAGAGGGAGGTAGGCTGGAAAAGTTCAGGATAGGAATAAAACAAATCTTAATGTGGACAGTATAAGACTAATACATAAACAAACATAGCGGTAATACATGTGTGTTAATGCCATTGGGATATTAACTGAGAGGGATATTTCTGTGCTGGATTTGCCTCTAGCTACAATTATAAGACCATTTGTACAGTATATTTTTGCTTAATATTTTTCCTTACAGGCACTCCATCAATGTCATATACAGAGCTTACTAAATTATGCCACTCACATATTTAATAACAAATAATCCTTCCAGGAACTATTATGGATTTAAGTGTGATTATAGTAAGGATATCCAATAGCTACTTTAACTTATACAAATATCCATTTTGCAAAGCTGTGGACTTAATTATACAGTAGCCTAGATATGTATCAGTTTTAGTTGTGCTTCTACAGAGTTCTTTTACTTTTGACTAAAAATTATGTGCATTACAAAATTTTCTCAAATAGTGTTTGTGATTATTATATTATCCCCTCACAGCTGAGAGACATGGCATTTAAAGTAATGTTACAAAGTGTGCCAAAGTGAGTTTCGGTTGCTGCTTCTCTGAGTTAATTTTCTACATTACTGAAATCGGAATCAGGCCCAATATGTCATGCAAATGATCTTTGCTATGTGACGTAACAGGAAAATGAAAATTTTTCGCTTCATCAATTCATCAATATTGCTTCATCATTCATCAATATTGCCGTCTGGTAGGAGAAAACATAGTGTTCTTTTTTTCTTGTGTTTGTTTCTCTGTTTTCACATTTATGTAATGCACATTTAAGAAAAGCGGAAAACAGATTTTTGCAGAGCTACCTTTGAACCTTAGAGTTGCTTTACAACACTTATTGCATTACTAACAAGCCACAGGTGTACACTACAGGAGCGGGTGAAAATGTAATTGAGGGGTATGATGACAGTTAATTGTCCATAATGTATTTATCCCAAGATGCACTTATGCATCTGTTATATATTTAGGTATTTGTTACTAGTAGCTTTGGTGATACTTAAGCAGAGGGGCATCTATATCTAAAAGACAATAAAAAAGGAAAATGCTATCAAGGGGCTCTAAAGTGGCAAGACAAAGAAAGTTCGTCTCTTTTTCACTGTCTCTGAAATGAATAGGTCTATTTATTTCAATGGGATTTTTTTTTTTTCCACATATGCCATATTAAGGTTCCAGTACAAAACACTTGACTCTGTTTCTGGGTGTACTACGGGACTGAATTACTTGATTACCTGCAGGCATTTTAGTAGTGACGTATTTTGATATTTGCCTTTCTAATATAGTTTCTTCTCTGTTTCAGCTTATTGTTGTTCTAAAACAGCTTTGCACAATAGATTAAAGTAGTGTCTATTCACCCACTGACACATAGAGGATTTATGTGTGGGAGTAACCCACAAACTTTCCCTCCTCCTTACTGCCTCCCTCTATGCATGCCTTGAGAATAGATGTGATAATTAGTCATCTACTTTTATCTATATTTGTATGCCATCCAGACATTTAAGATGAGAACAACAAGTCGCTGTATTGAAGCGGTGTCCTGAATTCAAAATGCAGTGGTGCAGCTCGGATGACTTTGGGCAATTATCCGTTTTCTGGGCCTGCTTCTGCTCTCTGTGACGTCAACAGCAAAACTCCCGCAAGGGTCAGCAGTGAGGGGACCCGAGCCTCAAAAAATGAGGTTATTCTTTCTGAGACTGCGCAGCAGGAGTCAAATAGCAGAAACCACGCTGCATATCTTTAAAATCCAGTGTAGATTAGATTCATAACATTATTTTAGGGCAGTGGTTAGTATGGGGCAGACACTCGGTAGTAGCTCATGGTTTCCAAAGCTCGTGATGCACAAGAGGAAGGTTCACCCAATATCAGGCAGTGGCAGAGCCGAGATCCTAACCCAGCTGTGCAGCGCGTTATGCCCCTTGGAAAGTTTACTTTGTAATCAGAGAGCATCCTTCTGGCCGTGAAGCTGCCCCTGCGTTTGGATTTGCTTACACAGACTCCTGTCAAGTGTAACAGGATTTTGTAGCGGGGACAGTAGCCCCACTACATATAAGATCAGGGCCCATATAACCACATTATCTTAAAAGACCAGAACTCAGTTCATATCAGAAGCTGTTTGCTCATTTGAAATTGGCTAAACATTAGCATCTTAGAAATATTATCTGAAGTTGCCGAACACTGATATTAACCTGCTGCATGCTTGGAGTGCTCTGATAAAAATGCAGTTGCTGTGGTAATTGTTATATTATGTTCAGAAAAGTGCCAAGAATATAATTACTTGCAAAATGACTGTGCAGTTCAGCTTTAATCTACATGGCAAAACTGTTTACTAAAATTAAAAATAAAAAAAATTCAAGTCCTTGCATAAACAAATATTTTCAGAAGTAGACTCTTTATTAAACTTTTAACACCAAAATTATGTTTAGAGTTTATTAACCAGACGCTGTTTGTAATGTCTGCTGCTGGTAACAAACAAAACCAAAAAGCACATAGCACCCAAGAAACCCCAACAAAAAAACAAAACCCTCAAAACACAACAAACCTAAACCACCAGAGGATGATTTCCTTAAGAATGTTCCCTCAGGTATGTTCAGAATATTAATTAGGCCCATCTATTTCTGTCGGATAATAACAATGTCCAAGAACTGAATAGAATCTGTGACCTGTGAAAGGGCCATTCATATGCTTTAGTCTGCCTTAGCGCATTCCTTAACAAGTGAACATAGACCTTTTTCATAGTCATCCTAAATGTTTCAACTTTGTGTTTCATGGTTTGGTTCTTGTGTCTCCAAAACACATAGCTTTTTTTCTTTCTTTCTTTCTTTCTTTTCTTTTCTTTTCTTCTTCTTTTTTTTCTTTTCTTTTCTTTTTATTTCTTTTTTTTTTTTTTTTTTGGTCTAGTGGGAAGTATTCCATGCTCTCCTCATTTAAATGCTTATGTCTTTATGGTTATTTTTACTGCCATACCTATGGGGCTTCTTACTGTATTGCCTTTAGCTGAAGGAGATTGTAAAGGAATTAAATTTATTCAGTTTAAATCTTCAGGGGCATACAACAATATCTTAAACAATTAGCAATAATTAAAAAGCATCTATTCGAACTGTGTAAAAAGCAAATAGATTTAATTTAAATACAGTAGTCAGGCCTGAAGGTTTTTTTCATTAAAACCGGGAGGGGTCTTCCCTCCTCCCCACCCTGCTTTTATTTTAAGCAACTTTTCACCAGTTACTTTGTTAAAGTATTTTGTAAGTTGTTCAGTGACTTCGGACATGTGAAATGAGTTTGTTGGTTCAGAGCATTTCCCGGAGGGTTTGCATGAGGTTTCACCACAGCCACCGCAGAGCTGACCTAGGTGCACTGCTTGGTTGCCTAACCTGGCGCCAGAGATTGAGCTCTTTTAAACTTCAGAGCCCTCTCTGTTAAATGCAACGCCTTCAATGTTCGGCACACTGGCTATACAAATATATCTGCAAGGCAGTAGTCTACGGGAGATATGGTCAAATGTATGTAATCACTGTATATCCCAATAACTATAATAATTGTAATAAACAGTAAAATGACATTAGAAATGTTTTAAGGTCTTACAAAGAAATCTCTGCTCAGTGTGTAATCCTAAGTGGTTGAATTTGCAGTAGCAACTCTCTTTTGATGCAGTGCTGTACGTGAGCAGAACAATCCTCACATGCGGTGCCTGTGCCGGGAGCAGTTTCTGCTGCTACTGGTCACCAGTGATGGGGGAAGGTCTCACCAGAAGCTAGTTGTGGTCAGATGTCAGCCAGATCCCTTTCTCAAGGCAGCCCCAGTCTGTCCTGCATTGGATCTAATGTACACTTGGGAACGTAAAGCAAAATACTGGACGTAACTGGGATATTTTAATTTGTGCTGTTATGACCTAATTAGGATGTTCATGCTGTCTGTCCCTTGCTTGTCTCTGCTCTTCTTCCTCCCTCTCTGTTCAAATCCATGTTCAAATTTTTCTTGACAATTGTAGCCTGAAAAATGCTGATGGAGTACAGTACTTTTTAGCAGCAATTTTGAGTTAAAGATGCTTGTCCCAACCTGATCACTCTTGGTCTCACAGCACAGTTCATTGATCAAAAAAGAAACTTGGGCTGACACACGAGCGAGGGGAGTGCATGGCAGCCAGGGGCAGGGTGGAATCGGTAAGGCTAAGGCAAAGCAGCAGCTGCTTGCGCCTGCGGAAAGGAATGTCTGCAGAACTACGCCTTTCCCAGGCTGTAATCAAAGTAACGTAGACTTTTAGATACAGACTGAGAAAGTTTTACTTGCATAGTTTATCAATGTGCTTAAAAACACTTGCATTGAGGTAGGCTTCCATTTTTAATTTAGCCAAAAACATATATATTTGACTAATGTGGTTTGGGGTTTTTTTCAGCTTGAAGTCTGAGGATACTTTCATAACGGATGAAAGGAGAAGGGATAAATTCTAGACAGTTTGTTGTAAGTGCCAAAGAAAGTGACAGTTATCTACATGAGCAAAATTTCTAACAGCGCCTCACATCCACTGGAAAATGCTTAAGAGTCCACAAATAGAAAAAGGTTAAAAACTACTGACCTAAATAATTGGTTCAATTTTCAAGAGTGCTGAGCATCCAACTGTTCTCATTGATTATAAACAGATGATGATAACGAATAACAGCTCCTATAGTTGATGAAAGGCATCTTTTCTGGGGAACTTGTCCACAGATGCTTAGAAGAAGGATACATCTAATACAAGTCTTTGATAAGGAGGAACATTTCTCCCTTGGTTGTCTATTTTGTATGCATAGCATACATAAATATTTTTGCTTTCACACTATCTTATTTTTCCTTAGAACTCAGTTTAGAATTGAACTGTAGCAGATAAGAGAAAGCATAAGACAAGATCTCAGTTTCATATGTGGATTGTATGCTGTTTCATGCTTCAGTCCTAAAACTGCTTTCATATTTCCTGTATTATTTGACCACCTTTTTCAAACTTAGTAAATTCAACACCCTATAATACAGAGGAGTTGGAAAAATGTATGAGTAATCTGTTAAATTTTATACCAGCTTTAGATTATTTTTTTTTGTTGCTACACCCATCAGGTTTTGTGTTTTGATTCTATATTATTGTGGTAAATACAGAAGAGCTGTGTTGTTTACTGGGAGGAAAATTGTACCAAGTGTTACCAGGAGAAAATTGAAGCTTGCATTTTAATTGAAAATTCTGGACACCCTCCTTAAAGTTTTTCTTTTTGATGTTGTCATTCATATACTTCAGATCCCTGTTTTTTAAAAGCTTTGTTTTAATTAATCTTTTGAAAGTTTCTGCAAGATGGATATGGGCAGTGAATTTTGTGAGTCTTGTTTTGCAGTACTAGTGCTTGTGACTGAGAAGAATTTAAGCTGAAGATATGTGAAGTCCTCTTGTCAGAAAGGCTTATCAGTCTATTCAAAATATGTGTTCTATAAAATAATATCCTTGGTCCGTCGTCAAATTCAGTACTGCTCTGATCTATTGGTGTTTTGGGTAGCTGTTACACCAAATGTCAACAATGAAACAGTCTTCTTGCAAAAGGGTGTTTTTCAGCACTTCTCGTTGAAAGTGAGGGCATTGAGTTGCAATACCGCCATTAGCTGGAACCAGTTTAAGCTATACACAGATGAAGCCAGACAATCAGCACCCTACCAGGAGGGTATTCATATAAACTTTTGACTAAACCAGTAGTCTGCTCTCAGGAGGTTTTAAAGACATTGAACTGAACTTCTTCCCCCGAAAGCCACAAGACCACTATTTAAAAATAGATATCCTGGTCTTGCATTTTGGTAGCATTTATGGTCCCTGGGCCATTATCCTACAAGGTGCCAAGCTTGGCTCTATGGTCACTGCTGAGCATAGCTCATAGCTCGCCGGCTTGCTCACTATGCCCAGTACACATCAAGTGGCAAAGTGGAATAGCATCTGGAGTCAGTGAGTCACTGATAAATCATAATGGAGTGGAGCAGAAAAAAAGAGGCTCAGATAGAGAGGAGATCCGCAGGCAGCTACTGGTCCTTGTGTCCAGCAAGTGAATGAAACCATGCTATGGGCCAGGACAGCAACAGTTGTGCAGGTACTGCATTGGCCCTCCTCATATTCTGCTCCTTTTAACAACACCCAAATGCACTTAAAACCATCGGTTTCATATTATGACTTAATTGTTAAAGTAAAGAGAGGTTGTTTAACAAATACATATGATCCTCCTCTCCACTCAGAAGAGGGAGCCAGAAAGCCAAACTCGGGGAATCCTGGGGGCCGTAGAAATACGAAGGCTGCTGAGAACACACACATGCAAATGGCAAATTTGATTACAACGATGGGCTGTCTGCTTTGCAGCTCCTGGAAGCCCACCCTCAACCATAAAAATGCAAAAATAGTGCAACAGGCAATGTGGCAGAACAGGGCGCTCTGTATTCATTCACAATTAGGTGTTCTATTCTGTTGTCACCAGATGCTGCCACGCACATTACACAACAGAAATGGGATTAGCAGGAATAACAAAAACCTGTCAAAGCACAAAACCATGGCCTAGTAGTCCTGACAAATTAAACAGCCTACAATGAGTGCCAGAGCATGAAAATCACTCACCCTTCCTCTTCTATCTCTCAGAGGTAGGCAGTAAATGCCTTCTTAAAGGCAGGCCACCATGTAGCCAACACTAGAAGTAGAGGAAAAAAGGCGTTTTCATTTCTGATTGAGTGTAGATTAAGGACAAACCACCTGGCTAGTGAATGTCTGAAAGATACATGTCTCATTCTGTTAAATACAGAATAATTCGCGTGCTCCTGGTATGTCCTAAGTAACCCATGTTAGAAATGCTGTTATACCTAGCAGTGCATTTCTATACATATGAGCTTCCATGGCATGCTGTTAGCTTGAGTTGTATCTGTGTAACGCAAGATAAAATAGGTCCTACGGTTATGTGAAACTCATGTTTTGCTCACCATGCTCATGCTGATGGGTCATCAACACAGGATGCTGGAGTATTCATAGGGTGAGAGAAGACTATTTGTACAGAAACTAGCTCCAAGACTGGAAACCAGATGATGAGTTCTTTGTGTATTGCTCTGGGACAGCTGCAGTGTTTGCAGGTATTTAAGATAAGAACAGGAAGCTTGTGTCTGCTGTAGTCTGTTTTTCTTATCTTGAGTTTAATAATGGTGTCGTTAAGATGAGCAGTCAACTAAGCTTGAAATTTCTCTAGGGCTATATGAAGAGTTGTTCTTCATAACCCAGTTGTCCGTCCTGCATCAAACGCGTGTCAAAAGCAATGACTTGTAACAAGCCCTTTCACGTGCTTTTTTCAAAGCATCTTTTGGTCTTGTGGGCTGCCTGTCACTCATCCTGCCTTAGCATTCTCTGTAGATGGTGATCATTGGCCACTCTTGCTGCATCTGTACAGCTCTTCAGCTGGAATTTTTTTCTCCCAGCCACTCTCAGATATTATTTGCTGGTCCTAAACTTGGTGAACTTTTATCCTTGCCATAAACTCAGCTGTATGGTTCTTCATTTTTGCTATGTGTGATTTCTAATAACAGAAGTGAATGGACATCAGCTATGGGGAAACGGGAGATAAGTAGCTGGAAGATCAAAATCTTTAGGCAGCTTTCTAGATGACACTTACTTTCACAATGCTCTTTTTTTTTCCTCTATACTTCTTTATCCTCACTTTTCTTCTTGCCTAAGGGGTGGCAGATAAGTCACTCAGCTTTAGTGCTACTGTAAGTTTAGATGACCAATTCAGCAGGGGTGACAAATGCTACTTTCTTGCCTCTTTCCTGACCCCATAAGATTTCCAAGATTTCTTCTGGGAATTACTTACAGAAGATGTATTTCTTCATCTGTGGCACAAAAACCATTTTTCGCCTTTATTTCCACCCTCTGAGAAAGTCCTTGGAGTAATAGGTAAAATGTCAGAAATAATTAAGAAAAATACTGATATACACTGTGGCAGAGAATTATACCTTTTGAGGTGATTGTTGCCATCATCTGTAGTCAGTCCCCTGATAGATATAAATACCAGCTTTATCACCTTGGTTTAGATGATGATGTGTTGAATCAATGTTGATGAAGACAATATTTTGGCAACTTCAGTTAGAGGGAAATAATAGTTTCAATTGCGAAGCAGAGGACATAAGTTCAAAATAGAGTAAGTAACCAACACAGAATATAGACATTCCTTTGTATAATACCTATTTGATCCCGTTCATAAAAATCCTTTCCTATCTTTTTCATTATTTTTCTTTGACTTACTTTTGCCTTAGATACCTCTGTGCGTGGAAAGTAAACATCACTGTGTAAGAGTGCTTAGACTGATGTTAATATGTTTAACATATTAAACACTCAGAAGATCGTGTCTACAGTGGCAGGTAAGTGGCAATGGTTAAACTCAGAGAGCTTACATCATTTTAATGTTATGGAAGAGAAAATAAGTAGGTGCTGGTTACGCCTTAAGGAATTTTCTGTGATGTGGTGACTCTATAGTATACATACCAATATTGTCACAGCCATATACTACGGTACGTACAAAAAAAGGCAGAGAGACCAGAGACCTTTCCTATGGCAGATCTAGGAAACTCATAGTTCCCCTTAGGGTTTACTACAGAAAACGGCAGCCTTGGAGAAAGAAGGTCATCCTGAGTGAGAAGACTGCAACTGTGAAGAGAGTAAGGAGAGTGAATTTAAAGGGGGGTGATTTGCAAGGTAGCAGAGACATTGGCAGATAAGAAATGGAGATTTGATGTTAGTGGGATAGAAAAGGTAAATGCAGAGAACAAGAAAAGCTACAGGAATAAGAATCGGAATGGCCACAAAATATGAGGAAAGATGTACAGACGGCGAATTCGCCTGAAATAAACACAAGGCAGCAGCTGATGCTGGTGTGGCACTCTGGGCTGAGGATAGCACAGTTCTGTCCCAAAGAGTTTCCTCTCTAAGAGCTTGCTTCCTGCTTGGCATGGAGAGCTTGTATCCAGTTAGTACCCATGCCCAGGAGCAATGTCTTTACTTTTGGGGCTAAGTGGCTATTGGGATTATTAGGTGTTTGTGTCCTTAAGAAAGAACCTTTTTGTCCTGTGTCTTAAAAGAAAAGGTCATATTTATTTTCAAGGGAAATGGATCATGACTAGATTTATAGTACCGTGTACTCAAAGATCAGATTGCATGACCACAAGCATTTATATTTTTATTTATAGGAAATAATATAAAGGAGCAAGAAGCTTATGTGCAGCTTAAGTGTTGAGCATTTATCTTTTTCAAAATGCATTAGAAAGGCAAATGGACTTGGAATGCCAGCTAAAAAGCAAGGATCGCTCACCATAATTTATTACTTTTTGTATTTAGGTAGAATTGAAGTACGAGTTATAGCGCCTGCAGATCAGCTTGAACTGCTCTACTATATTTTACAAGGTACAAGGTAGCAATTGGTTGCATAAGGGGCTAGAGATCTGGTACTAAATCCTCTTCAACTTTTAAATGATACTTCTGTATTCTTTGATTATTTTTTTTAAAGCCTTAACGGCTATGTCTACATAGTAAGTAGGTACCTTAACCAGCTTTGGAATGGGTCTCTATATAAAAAGCCTTACATCCACACACAAACCTCCGTAGATCACCCAAAAAAGTTTTCCAGATCTTGGGAATTCTGCAATATTGGAACAGTGCTCAGGGCCAGAGTTCTCATGGTCTATGTTAGACTTAAAAATTAGCTGGCGCCAAAATACACAGCAGGGGCATGCTATGTTCACATGATGGACATGCCTCAAGTGTCAGCTGTTTTTCTCTGAAGATCTGCTTCTGCTGGTCTGCACTATTTGCCAACGTGGACGTAGTCTGAAGGTTCCATTGAACATTTTCTTGCAATATAAAAAGATGTTTCTGGTAGCTTCAGAAGCTGCTTCGTCTGTCTGTGGTTCAGGTTCTTAAAGAGTGAAATGGGGAAGATAATACTTAACCATCTTTAGCAAACAGTACACATCTCAGATGAAAGCCTGAGTAAATCCAAAGTGTAATAATAAATATTTTAACTCTTACTATGGCTCCAGGATCCTCGTACAATTCTCTCTAATATATACATATATTTTAAAGTTGCGGAATTGAACTGTAAAAATACACCAAAGTTGATGGCAGTGCAAATAATCAATTCCTCTTAATGTAAGACCTGCTTGGTCTCCCATATGAGTTTCAGTGGTAATTGTTTATGGACCAGTTTCCCTTGCAGTGCTGCTTATATAGGTATATATAATGGGAAAGGAGAACAGCAGCCTCTCTTGGTCTAGCAGACAGTTGCTAAATAAATCTGTGCTAGGCAGGTACAGTGTCAGCCTAAATGAGGCATAAATCATAAATCAAATTTTAGGAATAATGATACTAACTAGGGCAATGTGGCATTGTGCATCTTTCATGAGAAAAGACAAGTACATTTTGCAGTGTTTTGTTTCAGCTGTTTTAATAATATTCAAATTTTGTTCACTGAGGGCTTCATGCCATTTGGATTGTTTTCACTGAAATGAAAGCAATGTACTCATATTCAAGTGAAATTAGATTTAGGGTTTTTTTTTTCTCTTTTTGAAAAACAAAGGCACTTAGTACCCAACATAGGAATTGCTTATGACACTGGGATATCAGCCGTTTTGGTGTAATTGCAAGAAAACATGGTAAAACATAATTCGCTATTAGTGCTGTTGGCAGTGCTTTGAACTGGTGAAAGAGATACATTCCTTATTACTCAGATGTATTTTGCTTTCTGTGCTAATATATGATAAATATACAATCAGTTCTATAAGTCCTTGAAAGATATGATATTCACTTCAGTATTTTAAAATTAAGTTTGATCCATCTTAAGTGTCAGCATGAGTTCTCATTGGCAGCATGACGTTAATAAATCATCAGAGCACCATTGATCAACTGACTTATTTAACACTGCACAAACAGCAAGAACTTATACTGGGCCACAAACCCCACTCCATGCCTTTGCCATTAAGAGAGTTAATAATGTCACACTGACAGGTTATTAAGTTCTCTCTAGCCCCAGAGTTAATATGAAAAATATTTAGAAGAAGCTTGTGGGCAAAGAATGTGTTGGGTCAGGTCAGGTCTAGTCCCAGATCCGGGTGAGCTGTTCCAGGTGAGACAGTCACTGCTCAGACCCTCAGCTTCTCCACCTGAAAAATGGGGGAAATTATTCTGATCCCTATAATGTGGTTACAGATTGACTGGGTCCCATTCCTTTCAATCCACTTTCTACTTCTGCTGCAGGGTAACATTTCCCAAGTGCTGTAATCCTTAACCAATTAACTTAGACTTCAGTCTGACTCAGCTCATTACATGTTTCTCTGCTCTCCATTCCCTGCTCGTCTTTCTTTGATGTTGCATTTTCATACATTACATTCCCCACATGCACTTGTAGGATTCAGCCTATATTGGCCTTATAACTTTCACTACCTTCATAACGAACCGTCTCTGTTTTCTCATTTCATGTAATGAAAAGAAACCGCTGTCAAATAGCAACCATTAATAGCATGAATTTCTCCATCTCACTAAACAGAAGCATTCAGATCTTCACTTGATAAATTTAGTAAAATTTGATCTAACTCTGCCTCCTTCAAAACACCAGCCTGGCATCTAAATTAGGTCTTAGATTAGAATGGTCATCAAGGATCCCTCTTTCCTCTAGGAAAAAACAGAAATATTGGGAGAATGATTCAGCCTGTACAAGGTGAATCCTGACATACAAGGTGAAGGTGTGTGCACACCCGCCACGGAGCAGGGGAGCAGCCTTGGATGCCTGGAGTCCTGACTTCACGTCCTTTACGGAAGCAACAGCTGCTCAGGCCGCATTCTTCAGGCTGCCAAAAAGGTAATGCAAAGAAGATATGAAAAAGGGTCAGAAGATCAGGACTGCCATGGAGAGGAAGTGCCTGCTATTTTTTCTGATATCGGAAGTGTGGGCATTGAATGAAGGCAACATGCACAGCCTCAGAGGAGACCACAGTGGTTCTGCACACGGTATGTAGCCGAGCGTTACCTGTCGTGAGCCCGTGTGCTGCAGGTATGGATCCTTTCTGGGGGTTCAGTGAGTAACTGGAGAAGTTCGTGAAAGTCCAGCAAAGACTGCTAATAGGAAGCCACTGAGATGAAAATTTTTGGAGGCTGGCAGAGTTTTCTGGGTAAATGTCACTAAGTGTTTGCTCCTTTCTTGCGCTAATTCCCAGGCATCCGCTTTTGGTCATTGTCAAGGACAACTGGGCCAAATGCACATCTTGCACAAGCCAGTAAAACACTTTTTTAGTCTTCAGTACCTCAGCTATCTGCCTAAAGCTGCTGGAGTGAATCCGTGCCTCCGTTTGCAATGTGTGGTTGTGGGTTCCCCGTAGAGGACCGTTTGTTCAGACCTGCTAATGGGCCTGCTCCTGCGAGCCGAGTTGCACATAGACATTAGCATTTGTTAAGGTAAAGTTTCTAACATAGCATTAAATTGAGTTTTAAATGAATGAGCTGATAGAAATGCCATCCGAATGATCACATTTCAGTTCAGCAAGACTGGATTTCTTTTCATTTGAGAGAGCTCTGATCTAATTTCGCGTCTTCCCACTGGATTTTTATTTCTCCCAGTTGGCAGCGTAATGGGTTACATTCTGGTAAAACACACAAATATTTTCTAACTGCAAACCATCATGTTTCAGTGGTTTCAGCTTTTCAGATTGTTATCTGCAACCACCACTTTTTTCCTGAGTGGATGTGCTGCTATTTGAACTCTGCTCCCACGGACAGAGCGTGAACAGCACCTTTAGTAGGATGGAAAATACTATCTGTTAAACCACAGCTGTTTAAATGGTCGTAGTTTCTTTGTACACATTGGCCGCTGAAAAAAGAACATAAGCTCTGGTCTTCTACTAATGGATGAATTGTGTGAATTAGAATATTTAACCATTTTAAAGCATGTAGTATGTATGTGCTGAGTTCTTTGTGGGACTGAATTTCTAATACCTTTTTTAATTGGAGATTGAATTCAGGTCCAAATGGGCAGATCTTAATAACTATATAAACCACTAATCACACCACTAGGCAGATCTTGATGTGTCTTCAATATTTAATTCAGTCAGATATCCTTTAATAATTCAGTGATTTTTAATTAAAGAAAATAGGGTATTTAGTTGATTTTTTTTTTTTTTTTTTTTTTTAGGCCAGGGAATATTTATCAACATGATTCCATGCCTTTACTCTTCTCTAATATCTTTTCTTTCCCTGCTTGGTATTTTATGGTTTTTGGATTCTTTCTTAGTTACATATTTTTCTGAAAACAGGGACTTTGATTTGTGAATGTGAATGTGATCAATAAAAATCTATGGCTTCAAAGTGTCCTTATTTATATTTAAATGCTTCCTCTCACCTGCTGTTTGTTGCTTTTTAGTTATGTCACCAGTCCCACTGGAGCTCAAAAAATTTAGCCAGTCCTTTCTAGACTCCCAGACATGTTCTTTTCCCATGTACTCTCCTGTCCCTGAAGCTTCTGATGTAAAACAGATTTAAGTTTGTGTAGAGCAGAGGTCAACATGAAAGCTTAAAACAAAACAAAAAAAAAGCTGCCACTCAACTTCTAGCTCTGGTTCTTATTATATCTCAAAGCTCTATTTTAGTAATTTAAAAATGGTAGTATTGTTCTGCATCCACACCCTACCTTTCACTTTCACTGAATTTCTTAATGGCTGTGATGCCCAGTTTAGATAAACTTGTAGACTAGTTGATGACCACTTGAATGAACTGCAGCCAGTTATGCCACAATGGTAAAACTGATAATTATTTTGCAAATTGAGCTCTGTGAAGTTTGCATTTATTTTGCTTTAGATTATGGCTGAGAGCACAGCTTTGAACCCATTCCTCCTATTCCTGAGTAGTTACCTGCACAGGCATGACTTTGGTGAGCCTTTGGTGTGGGTAGTGGGGGTAGGGGCTTCTTGAGATCGCTTCAGTGACAGATTTCCTAAAAGTTTATTTTTAAGTACTTCAATCTTTTTTCTTTTAACAGAACAGCTTTTTTAGTTCTGTAGCTTTGTAGTAACACATCCCTTTCTGAATGCTGCAGTAAATAATCGTGCGCTAAGTGTTGAACGTGGATTAAATACTGCGTGCTATGGCTCAATGTTTTAGTCTGTTTACTGGTGCTGTATGTATGTACTGTGGCTTCCGCATTTTTCAGTGCTTAATCAGATGGAAATAGCAATTGGAGGTGTAATTCAGTGTTGTGCTTAAGGTCATTAAACCCTGTGGTAATGGATAAATCCAGACCCTGCTGCGGCCTTATAAGACAATTTGGCAAAGAAAACAGTGCTATTTTACTGAGCTGACGAGAGTTGGACAAGGCCTGTGTCCCCACTAAGGGATGAAGCCCCACTGTAAGAATTTGCTATATTTTAGCTTACATGGAACATGTCTAAGCTGATGAGGTTCTATACCCAGTGCCTGCTAGCCTCTCCTCTTCTTCTAGGGAGAGGTATGTACCCAGAACAGCCCTCGAGCTGCTCCCTGGTACATGCCAAGAGTGTTTGTCTTTCTGCTCTTCAGTTCAACATCCATCTTAAACGTAAATTTCTGTGGAAAAAGTACTTTTTTCCCCAGGAACTTCATTCGTGAAAAATGAATCCTGAGATGAGGTAGAAGGTAATGAAGGTATTCACTGTAATCATTAATTATAAATCCAAATAGAAAGCCTAATATTATGAAGGTTTAGGCCTTATCCTGTAGTGGGTTGGCAATTAGACTGAAGTTAGAAGGATGTGAGAGGTATCTGCAACTTCATGGGAAAGACTGTAGTTGGTATTCTGCCCACAGCAAAGTCTGAGACTAGTTCTCAGCTGTGAATTTGGTATTAATTTAGCTCCTGTCTTGCTTCTGGGTGACTGTGACCACTCTTTCTTCAATGGTCATTTATTGCTCCTCTGGTAGAGATAGCTTCTTTACAGAGATGGAAGATGCAGCGAGCAGATAAAAAGGCATTGGTGAAATGGAGTCGTCTGAAAGGGGACTTTTTTTATGCCTGATAGCTAAAAAACCATCATGGCCCCAGGGTCTTCAAAAGAATTTGATTCTTTTGTCTGCAATTGGGAATTTGAGCTCTTTGAGCATTTTGGGGAAGGTCAGGTGGTTAATTTTGACGTTGTTTGCCACAGCTGTGTAAATCTTAGAGAACCCTGTGAGGCCTTGAATGCATAATGTAAACTCAGGAGATCTGAGGTGGACATTGTGAGAGGCAGGACTTTATCACAAGAAAACTGTTGCTGGTGAAGAAGAGTCATTTGTAGATGATTCAGAGATGGAAGGAAGGAAGGAAGGAGAGAATGACCTGGCATGACATTGGGTTCTAGTATGCCATGGGGTATTTGAGAAACAGATATTCTTTAGAATCCACTGAAGTTTTAAGATTAATTTAATACCTCTCATTCCTTACAGAGCTCTTGTGCAAAACATGCCAAAGTGTAGGAAATTTTAGAAATTTCAACAAATGCTATTGTTAACCCCAAAGTGCTTAAAAATCATTAATTCAGTTCCAAAAAAGCTTTAGATGAAAATAATAGAAACAACATGCAATGCAGATAATAAAAGCTAATGTGTCACATTTTCAAGCATTCTCTGATATTATTAAGGGTGATGAACACTGTCTTTTTATTGTTAGACTTAATATATTGCGTATCCTCCATTGTTGCAGACAAACACTAAATAACTGAGACTTGCATATAATCTTGAGCTGGCAATATTGTCCAGATGGCAGTCTTTTTCCTCCAAACTGTGGCAATCCATCTTCACCCTTGTTTCCATATTAATTACTCATTCACATTATAGTACACTGATTAAAGCTAAAAAACTAAAATTTCCAGGTCCTGTTCCTAACCCTTTTGCACTACAATATTGAAACATGGTTGTTCATAATCTTCAATTTTTTTTTCTTGATGAAATTGCCATGAAAATATTCTCATGTCTTTTTTTTTATACATAAGAAAACTGCCATTTTACAAAATCCTAAATTTCCTGCCTTCGCCTCCCTTGCTGTTGACGCTGTTGGAATGGAGCATATTCTGCACTACTTTAGAAGTTAAGCTTTGTTTTTCAATGGACTTGCAATTCTTCCTCTGGAAGTACAAGACACAGCCCTGAAACTATTACAGGTCTTCATCTGAGTATTAAATCATGCAGCTGCCAAAAGAAACATTGTCTCACGAAGGTTGTTCGTAGGCTAAATTTCCACCAACGTCAAGAGATCAGGTAAGAGTTCATGGTCTAGTGAAAGCTTTAGGACTCCTTATATTCAAGGCATTGTTGCATAAAAATATGGCAATGCATTTTGTTTGCTGGAGGGTCATATTCTGTCCCCTGTGTTGTCTTTCCATGACTAGTTTAGAGAGGTTGACCAGAATAAATAGAGGCATTTACAGAGCATTGGCTGCTTCCACTCATAAGCAGGACCATCAAGACACTATTATTTTCATACAAATAAATGTATAAAAAGCTGTATTATAATTACTTAAACCTTTTGTTTTCTCCACCCACCCTACCCCCCACCCCTCAATCCGAGTTAAGTAGGTAAAAATTCTCTTCAGAATCTCAAATTTCAAAAGAAACATAACTCTGGATTTTGGATTGTCTGACTTCCTTTTCCAGTGATGTGTCAAGTCCAGCATTTCAGTGTGAAACACTGTGATGTGACAGACTGCCATAATGCAATGTGTTTAACCACCTCAGTGATGCATCAACTGGAAGGAGTTCCCAAAGATTCAGTTCACACATGCACACACACACAAAAAAAAATGAGGGAGAAATAGTTTGGGGAAGCGGAACATGAATCTTTTTCACATAGTTTGGCACAAATTTAATTATGAAGTATTTGTAAGTGTTCAATCAATTAGACCATTCGATTGTTTAACTTATAACTTTGAAGGCAGATTATCTTTTCCAAGAGAAAAGCTTCTCTTAGCCAAGACCTTTTATGTTAACTGCTCCAGAAGAGAAATGCTACATTTGCCATAGGACATGAATAGGGATGCAGGAGAAAAGTGTGTAATACCATGGTGTCTTTAGCTGAATTTCAGGATTTTCATAGGAATGACCTAGTTAAACAATTAAACTCCCAAATTACACACACACAACGTGCGCCCACCTCCCCACCCCCAAAAAAAGGCAACCCACTTTTTTCTTCCCATTAGTAGTTATATTTAATAGATATAGTAAACTAGTGACTTTATCATATTTAATGTTTATAGTGGCAATTTAATATTAATTGCGGATAGATTCACATTTTCAAGTTGAAGAAACTGCATGAGAGCCCATTAATTTTTCCTTATTTTTCAAATATTTTTCCAGAGTCTCACTTTCACACTTGTTTTACTTGTAACCCATTTCAGTTCAAAACCTGACGATTCCTGAACAAGATAGCCTTCAAAAATTGTGAACGATCACTTCACAAATATTGGGAACTGCAGTTGGGTGATTTCACTGGCATCTGGGTGCCATGGGAGGAAGACGTGTAAGTATGGAGACACAGAAAACTAAGAGTGAGATAGGAGGGAGATCAATACCAGGAGAGTGCACACCATGCTCTGTTGTATTTCTTGAGTATCACTTTCCAACTCTGTCATCAGGGGGAAAAAAAACCCCTTGTATTAAACATCCTTTCCTGCTGCAGGAACAGAGCATGCCTGTGGGAGAGCAGGAATGCCCGTGGGTTTGGCAACCCCACGATGGCACCAGAAGCAGCAGTGAGACGCTGGAGCTGGAGGTATGTACCCTCTGCAGAAGAGAAACTTGCAGGACAAATTCATTGCATACCTTTTATGTGGACAAACCAGAGCTGTCTACAGCCTGGGAGCAGATCAGAGCAGACCGTGAGTTGCTGTGGTCCACTCATAAACAACAACCGAAATATTGTTCAAAGAGAAAACAGATTGCATTTACTCTCTCTCCTGTTGAAGGCAGTCGCTGTGTTGGCTGCAGAAGGAGTTTGACTGAGCCCTGAACGTGTAGACCAAAACTAAATCATAACCAGAGCCTGTCTGAAATCTTGTCTGCCAGCAAGCACAACAGAAACGATGTCTGTCCAAGCGCTGCTGCCGCTGGGTTAAGATGTATCGTAACAATGAGCTGCCTCACTAATTCTAACTGAATGCTTGAGTCTTGGCTGCCTGCTTGTGACTGCATGTAACCTTTTCAAAAGCACCCAAATATCTTAGGAGGCTGATTCTCATTGAAAGTCAGATAGCTGAAGGGTGACTAACATAAACAACAGTCTAAATGCAGCGAGATTGCCTGGAACGGTCTCATAAATCTCAGAGCTCTCCTTCTACCCAAGTTCTGGCAGTTGTACTCTGTGGAAGTTGCATAGTGGCTGGCTGAGTATTAAACAGTGTTTAGTTGGCCAAATCTGGCTGATTTTTGGAAGAGTCAGCGGCTCCTAATTTTTTTCAGCCTCCCATCGTCCCTCCTCGCCCATGCCTGTTGATCTTCTCTGGGACTTTGCACTGACCACGCGATGTTGGTCTGTAGGAGTGTGGTGCTGTACGTATGCACCATGTGCTGCCCGAGGTGGTGGTGAGTGTGGAGTGTTCTCACAAAGCGTGCAGCATGCCAGCTTTCTTTAGTTCAGTGAGGACTGGAGGGTTTTTTTTCCCTGCGGATCTTTTACATGCAAGTCAGGCTTCACATAGCCCACAGTCAAAAAAAAAAAAAAAAAAAAAAAGGGGAAAAAAAAAGAAATCCTCCACTACAGAGACAAATAGCAACATGTGGCTGGAAGATAACAGAAACGTACATGCAAGTGCAAAAATTAAATATGTAAATATGAAAATGAGGGAGGGGTTTTTTTAAAAGCAAAAGAACCGATTCACTTGTCATTGCTGGAAATTACATGACGCTTTATTTCCTTAGCAGCCCATCTCAGAAAAACAAAATAGGAAAAAAAAATGTCCATAGATAAGAAGCACCATCACAGTACCCTGTCTTTTTGGTTGGCTTTGGCAGTGGGAGCCTTTTGCAAAACTTTACAGCTGGCCTAAAAAACCGCAACAAAAAAAAAGATAAAGGCAAAAGAGCACATTAGAACAAAATGTGCAGAATGCAGATGTGCAGTCTTCCTGCCTTCCCTGCTCGGTCTCTAGTCTTGCTGCAATGTCACACCTTCCTGAGAAGCACTGGATTTATTTTAGAATACTGTTTCTTCATTTTCCACAGTCATTTTCCGCAGCTCCTCCCTCCCTCCATAGCCCACATCTTTGCCAGATATTTAATGTAAAAATGATTACCTCAGCTTCTTTCAGGCTCTGCCCCTGCTCTGTGGTGGTTTATACAAGCTGCCTGGTTGCTGCAAAAACATCACGGTGCTCAGCAACGAAGCTGGTTCTCTCTGAGCCACATCACGCTGGAGTTTGCAGTTAAGAGCTGCCTCCAGGAGCAGCAGAGTGATAGAGATACAGGCTCTAGTGTTAAAGATGCAGACTGCTGGGATCACACCATTCCTTCTCCTGTTAATGAGCCAGTCTGTATTTACAGACGAACAAAGTAAAAAAACACCCGCGATCCTGTAATTTTCATTAGTCCCCAAGTTATCGGCGAATTCTTCAGTAGGGAAGAAAATGAGTTACCTAGGCTGCTGCTTCTTATGCAAGGACTTTCTATGAATTTTGCTCATATTGCATTTTAAAGTGCATGGGACTGGGACTGTCTCTCACCAGGGGCCTTTGCTGTGTCAGGTACAATTAGAAACCAAGGCTAATTGGGGCCAATATTCCATTATATGTTGTACAGTGATAGGGAAATGAGCTTTCATTTTG
Organism: Vanellus vanellus; assembly: GCF_965231255.1. Classification (NCBI taxonomy): domain Eukaryota; kingdom Metazoa; phylum Chordata; class Aves; order Charadriiformes; family Charadriidae; genus Vanellus; species Vanellus vanellus. The sequence goes on from NC_138913.1 coordinate 16,124,939, forward strand.
AGGTAACTGGTCCTGGCCTGTGTGTGGAAGCAGTCCTGACTTTGGAAACAAGCACAAGCTGATTTTGCACATACAGACACCAAATTGTCAAGGTGCAAAAATGAGCCGTGACCCATTGAGTTTACTTACCAGAATACACCCCCAAAACTGCAACTGCTCCAAGTCTGAGGCTGCACTGTTTGTCCTTTAAAACACCAGAAAAGCTTTTTTTGAAAAAAAAAAAAAAAAAAGTTTGACAGTTAATTAGCTTCAACATTACCCAGTAAAGGCAGCTTTCTATTAAACAGCCAATAAATAATCTAAAATTGGGGTGATTTACCAGTTCCATGCTCTACCACCTCACAACAGCCCAGCCTTTCTGGAGGGGAGCAGGGATCTGTGGTGCACCAGGAAAGGCAACAGATACGGTCTTCATTCTTTAGCCATTAGGAATAATTTAGGGAGTCATGGTCCCATCTCCTTCCCATCTAACTAATAACAAGTTGTGCTTCAGAGCTGACTGTTGCAAAAATTGGAGAAGGCAGGACTGCAGTTAAGCCTATAGTTGCCGATGCCAGCAATGCTCAGGCCTTCAGAGCAAAGTGATCACTAGCACACAGGGAAAAGAGCCTGGTCCTTTTTTGTGTGTGTTGCAATACCCAGACTCCAAACAAAGCAGAATGTGCACCAACCCTGATGTCCTTAGTGAGCAGAGGGTCCTCGCTAGGACTCCCCTTGCTTGGCTGTTCTCGCTATGTTATTCTCCCCCTTTTCTGTTTGGTGAAATCACAAATAGTCCCAGCTTGCAGGATGGTGTGATTGTAATGTGGTGCACAGAGAAGAGGCTTTGCGCTCAACAGGTCAGTGCCCAAGAGGCTTCCAAGATGGTGTATCTTGGTTAACAAGGTGCTCGTGACCCTTAGCAATGGGCATATGAACACAGAAGAGAGAAATCAGAGACAGTGGATTACTTGTTTTTTATATTTCACATCAGTCTAAAGAAAATAGGTTTTCCTTTCTCTTAATATCATTCTCCAGATGAAGTAGGCATCCTTTTACTGCACCCCGTTTGCTCTTCGTTGTCACCCATGCACTCTGTTCCCACAATTTGTGCTCTACTTTGCGCAGATATTTCCTATTCTCTACTTGTTTCCTCTATTTTGAGACCTTATTTTCTCTGCTTCCCTCTCTCTTTATGTTTACTTTTTCCTTACAATGCTCCTCTTATTAAACTTTTTCTTCCACTTGACTAGCTCCTTTCCAATCATTTTTACTCTCTAGACAGTGCCTATAATTTTCCTGGGCTAGTAACAAACCTCTGATTGACCACTCATCAGCTTTGAAGAGTGTCTTTTTCCATCTCAGCTGTACAGATTGTGTACCTTAACTCTTAATCTTCACCTTCTTCTGACATACAGTTCCTCTAACCACTCTTTCTGGTTTCCACAGGTCAACTGGTCATATTCAGAGTCCCTGGAAGGGTAACCTGCTTTGAAGGTTCATGCTACCCGCTCATTTCCTGAATGGGAAACTGCTGAGTTTCATCTCCTCCCTACCACAGTTAACTCCAGGTATTCATTCAATATTTTATGAGTCAGAAGGAGACTACAGGATAGAATATTTCGTGTCTTTAAAGGGTGCACAAAATGGTAAATGTTTTTCATTTTGCCTACTCCCGACTGGCTCCAGAGAGGTGGGAAAGTGGAGATACGGACGCTTCTGTAACTTCTTGCAAGATTTCAGTAATGAGAGAGGATTGGTGTTGTCCATCCTGCACTTCCCCATGATGCTATGAGTGCCGTGAACAGATAGGCCTAAGTTACTGCAAGCACTGGAGAAGATTATCCTTCCCTGGCTTGGCAAGGGTTGGTAGAGACCTCGTCAAAGTACTGTGCACAAGTTGAAACCAAAGACAAATCTGTCTCCTCCTTTAATATGCTGAGCATTCATCACCACATTTCAGATCACATGTTTCTTGGAATGATTGCTTTAAGAAGGCACAGATAAAAAATAGAGGAGTCCAGTTCAGGTGTATAATGTACTCTTTGTATATGACTCCTCTTGTGGAATATGGGGAGGTTGTAAAATACAGCACAGAATTAACATGCAGTAATTTAAGCAAGTTCATACCTCATATATTAAATAAATAGTCGCTCTGCTAGAGAAATACATACACACAGAGTATATGTTAATGTTCAAAAAATATACAGATAGGAGGCAGTTTCATGTGCCTGTAAAGACTTTGTTGTCAATAGACCCACAGAATAATATCTGTCGTTCCAGAAATGAGATCAGGGATCAAAAATGTTTTCACAGTTGCAAAAGTAATAAAGAAAAGCCTGCAATCTCTGCCTGATTGCAGCAGTAATGCCTGGCCTCCAGTCTTCCTTTTAATGGAGAGATGGGTGTTGCTGGGTTGGTAGGAATTTTTTTTTGTCTTAGTAATACAGTCTTTGATAACTTGTGGGAGGTCTTCACTGGGAGTCTTCCATGGACACTATGACCATAAGAGCTTTATCAGCTTTTATGAAAGCAAAATGGACTGTGTCATGTTTACTCAGTTCTTTGCTCTTTTTTTTTTTTTAAAAAACTTTGGAATTATCTATCGTTTAAAAACAAAAAACAACAACAACAAAAAAAACCAAACAAACAAACAAAAATCCCAACCCTGCTGCTCTCTACTTCTTATAGTTTCGGTAAAAAAAAAAATAATCTGTGAATCCAGCTCAACGATGATTAAAGGTGAGGGATATTATTAGGAATGCTGCAAGGTGAGAATTGCTACGCTGTACCAGGGCAGTGGTCTATATGTTGCAGCATATCTCTGGCAGCAGCCAGGGTCTGAGGATTCAGTTTAAGATACACAATTTTGTGATAGCAAATGAGGACTACACTGTCCCAGACCCAGATCTCTTCTTACTTGCCAGCAATTCAAGTTAACTATCGTAATGATGGAGATCCTTGTATTATACAAACATCTGACTTTAGTGTTTAATCTGTTGAATTTAATCTGACTTTGGTGAAATATCATGGTATTGCATATCAACAGCCTAAATATCCAAAGTGAGAAAAAAGGGTTTCCTTTTATTGGTTTTGAATTTGCATCTCTCTTTTATCACTCCTTGTCCTTGTGTTACAAAACAAGGAGAAAAGAAGCACTAGATCTATATTCTCTAAACCAGCCACGGTTTCACATACTTTTATCATGTTCCAGAGGAAGCTGTGCTATTGTTTTATACAATGCCAGTAGTACCATAGTACTTCAAACAGTTCTGTGAAATGCAGTTCCTTCTATTCCTGCTGTTATCATTTCCTAGGACATTAGAAAAGATCCTGAGCCCAAAAGGTTGGGTTAGAATCTTAACTTCTTCAACAGCTGAGGTCAGTGGCTCCTGTCATTTAGTTCGCACCACTTCTTACTCAGTCTGAGACAGGTTACGAATAGACTCCCCCCACCTAACAAGCAAGCAGGTCTTACGAGGCAGCTATTTCTGCTGTTGTGCCCCTAATGAGTGAGCCCTAAAGAAGGCGATTTCTTTTCTCTTGTCCACTATGGAACATCAAAACTTGAATTCAAAATTTTCTGTAGTTTTAAGAGGTCTTCCCTTCTTGCTGGGGTTTTTGAGTAAACTATGCACTACTGCTCAAACCCCAATTACTGTAAGTCAGGCACTTACCTCTTTCTACAAGAAATCCTTTTGTGTTATTAAAATACAAAAATGTCTAACTGACTGACTTCCATATAAAGGGGGAGGGGAAGGAGCCACACATAACTTGAGTTACTCGAGCATAAGGTATTTTTATTCAATTGAGCCCTTTAGTTCAGATTAGGATCATAGCTTCCTTTGAATGTACAAGTTACTTTGAGTTCTTAGTTCAGTGTTGAAAAACTAACACTTCTAGACATCCCTGACAAGTTCAAATAAAAATCCATTAGGATCTTCTGAAGTTAAATCTCACTGGAAAGTTGAATTTACAAAAATGCCTGTCTAAAGCGTATATGAATCTTTACAGGAAAACAAGAACACACATTAAGGCAGCATGGGAAAAGTCTTATTTGTATTTTGCATCTTAATATCAGGAGAAGAGTAGCTGTATGTTACAGCAAACAAATTTATAACAGATTCTGAGGAAACGGTGGAAAGGTTGTGCTTATTGTGAAGAGCGGTATGTGCGTTTTTTCTTCTTGTATCAATGTGTAGTAAGAGGCAAATGCACCAATGTCAGATTCTTTTGGAAGACTATTGCTTGGTTTATTTACTTGTACATATATGACAAGGGAAATTTAATGTATTTCTTCGTAATTCAATAGTCATAATAATAATAATAAATGACACAGGTTTTATGCTTTTACTCCACTGGATTTATAAAGAAGGCCAGTGTTTTAACAGATGGATAAATCAGAACTGACCAGGAAGGAAAAAAACCCCACAAAACTCTTCTAAAACTAATACATCTCAAGGAGGCTGTAATTATTTCCGTCTCTGTGACTTACAGCAACATATTGAAAGTTAATAAAGATAAATGTAACATTTACTGGGTAATCAGAGCTTGTGGAAGGAAATAAACAAACCTAGGATATAGTGCATCTAAGTAAACACAAAGGTTGTAAAACCTTCAAACTCAAATATCAAGAGCACTGCAAATTAATGCTGCACACAATAGACCCTTTGGAAGCTAACTTAATCCACCCCCATGTATCTACATGAGGGCCATGCATAACAATGCACGAGCTGGATTTCCATTAGAGTTTCCTCTGCAGGCTGTCAGTTGTTTGAAGAAATAACAATTTCCTAGGCATGAAAGCTTTTTCAGAATGTTCCCACTGATGTGTAATAAAAGTGACTTTACTTTTTTTTCTCCCCCCCTCTCCCGCAGCCCCTCCCCCCGAGATGTGACTTTGGGGGGCAAGAGGATGGACTTAGACCCTCGGCCCCCTACCAGCTTACCTTGCCTGGATTATCAGCGCAGGTGTTAAAATAATTGAAGGTGTGGTAGGAGATACAACCCCTAATAGCTTTTCCTATATGGAGATTACCTAGGTAGAGAATGCCGGAGTACCTGAAGAATAGGCATGTGAGTACCTTATTAACATAGCACCATTCAGCGGCAGCTGCATATCTGGAAAAAAAACCCTTTAAAGAGCCTATTCATCTATGTTAATGGGCCCATTGCACAGTACATTGTGTGGGAAATTAAGTCTCTGGCTGTGAACTTCCTGTGCTGTGCAAGCTGCCTTGACTCTTTTTTATTGCTTCAGTGTTATTATCTCCTCCTGGAAATAAAAACAATCATGTTCTCACATTTGAGAAGCCAAAACATTCCCAGATAACAAACTGGTTGAAAGTTTCTTTTGTTTCCCTTATTAAGTGAAAAAATATGTTTTGAAATTAAAGTAAACCCTAAATTAACATCAAAGCCCATCAAATTAGCTGAGCTGTCATACGCATGACAATGTTGGGTTTTCTTTTTTTTTTTTTCCTCCCCTGTAAAATACAAAATTTAAATTGCTTTCCTATTTATTGTTCCTTCCTTGGAATTAATTTTTGCCACAAAATATGTTAATTTATTCAAATGAGACATGATTTTTGAATGTTTAACTGCCAAAAGAACTGCTTTCCTGCTACAAGACTGAGGTAGAAAATAACATATTTTTTTAGAGCATTTCTCCAAAGTATAACCCCTTTCCATTTTAGCACAGAGTGGACCAATCCTTTAAAAGTAAATCTGGAAAAGTATACCTAAAAAAAGGAAAATTTGCTTATTCAGCTCATTTTCAAGTTTTATCATGAATTCGAGAGTAACATATGTTGTTGTGCAGCCTATATCACCTTCAAGAAAGAATTATCATCAAATATTTAAACAGTTTTTCATCTTTTCTTTATGATCCAAATGCTGCACATTGCGTCATTGTCATCATTGTCATCATTATCTTCATCATGCTGATAAAAGAAAGGACTAATGATCGATACTAACTGATTACAACTCAATTAAGGAGGATCTTTTCAGTGTAAATTTTTTTTTAATCTTGCCTCCTCCAGTCCTTCCACATTTTCAAGTTAACTTAATATGTTCCACTATTTAACATGTTTAATGAGCATACTGGTATATAAGTAAAATCATCATTTGATGTGCTGTATTGGTTCCATGGTGCACACTCAACTTCCTTTGGACAACGCTAACATATAAAGAGCAGCCAAAAAAATCTAAACTCTCGCTTTTAAAAAATGAGAGTTCTTGTTGTAAATTGCAATAGAATTTAGCTCTTCAGATAAGCAGCTGTCTAGAAACGCTGTAAAGATGGCTAGGAAAAGCTGAAGCAGAGCTGATTCACTCCAAACGAGTTACCAAGCAGTAGGGAGAGTGGAAGGAAGCCAGTGTGGAAGGAGCCTCCTAATACAAATCATCACTTTATCCAGTCTGTTTGCATAGACTTCCCTTGCACCCGTCCTACTACATCTTCAAAATGCTATCTGTGAACTCCATGGGACAGGGGTGGTATGGTACACACAGTACCTGGCTCTGGTTTCTATGCTTGATAGCGCGCAACAGCGTTATCGTAATGCAAATCATTGTTGTTGCTGGTAGGGACTGCACTGAGTGCTCTTCGGGTATCTGCAAGTCTGACAAGTGGTAATACAGTAATATCAGAGAGGAAATCAATATTTCGTATTAGTTAATGATTTAATTATGGAAACCCTTCCCTTAATGCCATTTGTTAACTAACGTCACCATAAATTGTATTCCGTTTAGCTCATCTTTCAGAGGCACTCTGAATTACACCTTCCTGACATTTAGATGTTGGAATATTTCTCTTTCCAGTCCAGTCCAACACTTTGTTCACAATGCAGGCCATCTGGGAATGTGTACCCATTAATGCTCTGGGAGGCACTGTTAAGAGTTTGCATATTTTAAAAAGTCAGAGAAAATTAGAACTGCAGGAAGACCAACACATGGCACTCTCATTAGATCAGTAGATTTAACATCAACATTATTACTTTTTTTCCAGTGGTATTTTGCATTGTACCTGCTCATACATTTATTTTTTAAAACAACTTGCAATTTTATTTTTTTTTTTAAGACTGGCATTTTGCAGGTTTTATAGGGTGTTGTTGAGAGTTTAAAAATATACAGTGAAGTTCCAGACTAGCCATTCCCATTTAGTCACTTTTACACAGCAATGTTATTTTTATATAGCAAGCATGCTGTTGGCATTTCAAGAACCACAGAGAGGCCAGTAATTTGGGCACAAGCAAAATTTTTTGAAACTGTTCCTGTAAAGATAATTCAGATTAATGGGCCATTTACAGTCTTGCTAACTTACTAACTGGCTATGTGCTCTAGGTAATCAGGGTGACATTACTGCCGGCACAAAAATGACATCTCGTCATCAGAAATTTTCTTCATTGGCACAGAAAATGCCAGGCACATCACCTCTGACTGTGTGGCCACCACATCTATTAACCTTATTGATTTGGAGTCATGCTGTGCCACACTGGAAAACTACTCCCTGCTGAAAGACTCAAGTGGATCAATCCTGAACCACGAACAAAAACTCAATAACAAAATGTAGTAGGCACCTTTCTCCATTAAGTATTCCTCAAAGTAAATCACATTAGAGAACATCACCATGAGGAACTTCCCTTGGGATTCTGTGATTTCCCAGAAACTAATGGTGGAAAATAGCAAAATAGGAAGGAAACGATGTACATATTGCTAAAGGTATTTTATATCACTGAATTTGGTTCTCAAATATCTTCCTGTATTTTAATTTGGTACTGTAACTCAGTTCCTTAAAAATCTGACTTGCTGTTTGTTTTTAATAATGATTGTCCCTGGTAAGTCATCCAGTGACAGACAACTCTGAAAAAGAAACTTTTCTCTCCTTTATGAACCCTTCAGCATTTTCATGTATTTATCAGCATTTATTTTTGAGAGCCTCATTGTGATGGGGCTTGAAAATGAAACAAGCCATCTAACTCCTTTCAGCCTCATACAGTTAACAAAGAAGGCAACAAAAGGAGTTCCAGAGCTTCATATTTCCTGACAAAAGACAGAGGACCGCAGCAAGCCCCATTGATATTTAAATGTTGCTGGCTTTGGAATTAAAAGTCCATCTTTCATGTTACCATTTCCGTTCCTTACGTTTTTTGTTGGTGTTTGCTGGCAATGAAAACTATGTCCCAAACATTAGTGTGACTCTTCAGTTCAGTCTGCAGAACTTCTGTTCCTGGAAAATATTCCCTGCCACAGACAACTGAGGCTTTCTTAAATAGCAGTTGCACATCAGCATAGTTTTAGTTTTTAAATTGTCTGGGAAAACTCATTTAGGACAAGAAAAGTGTGGGTACAACCACTCTGTGCACATGTGAGTTATTACGGGTTATAGCTGAGTAAGTTTTATTAAAGCCAGTGGGACCCCTCTCCTCAGGAAAGATGTAAGGGGTACAGGATGGGACAGGATTGTTTCTGTCATTCAGTACTGTCACAACAGTATTTTTGCCCAAGGGTCTGATCTGAAAACTTGACAGCTAAAACCTATGGGCATAGTGTTTAATTTTGCATTGGTTTTGGTGTTAATGAATAGAGCAAAGTTCATTAAAAATACTCCTTGCACTGCGTTCAGTCATGCCTATCATCTGTATATTTATCTGTATTAAATATTTTCATATTTTATTTCAAAGAAAATTCTGGATCGTGCAAAAAAGGGAAACGAAAATGCAATGACACATTAGAAAATATTATCAGTTACTTGGAAAAAAAGTGGTTTCTCAAAGCCACATAAAAGTCTGGAAAGTATTCTTTTTATTCCTTAGGAAATAACCCTGGGTTTCTAATTAATATCGTGAAATTAAGGCCACTTATCTGAAAAACTGAAAAAAGATCTATATATGCTCCAAAGTTCAGTGTTTGTCCCTGAGCTCTAACATGGGATATACTGTGTGAAAGTCTAACATGGGATACACCATATATCATCTCTATTTAGAGCCCCTAGGCAGGAAGTATGGATAAAAAAAATAATCAAAATTACTGTTTTTCTTTACTGAAAGCCCTCTAAGGAATTCATTGGAATGAGTTCTGTCTGCCCATCTAATTGATAATTATTTAATTAGCAATTTATAATGATAATGGGATTTTACCCCCCACCAGTCCATCTTGTCTGTAAGAAAAATATAAGTAGACAACCTTATGTATTACTTTACCACTTTTGGCAGTTGGCACAAGATATTGTGGGCCAGCGTCGCGATTCCCTACAGTTAAACCATAAAAGCAATGTATTCATATATTTCCTTTGCCCACAGTGTTTCCTTTTCTCATTACGGTGGGTGACTGGCATTCTCACAATGCGTGTGGGTGCACAGGCTTGTTGTGTCACCATGGACAGTTCTAAGAGCAGCTTCATTAGTTCTTTTTACAACAAAAGCTAGGTTTTTTTCCCTGCCTTCTCTTTCTTTCCCTTAGTTGGCATGCGGGTTGAATTTTTCTTGGACCCCCTGCTTGACTTTTTTTTTAGAGCTCCTTTTGAACAGTGCAGCAGTGTGAACACTAGGAATTGTAACTGATAGACTGTTTGCAGGAGAACTCATGAAAGTTCTCTTTGTTCACTTCACATCAACCAGGTTTGTGCAGACCCTCCCCCATCTCAGCCAAACAGGGAAAAGGAAATCCACTTTTAATTATACATTGATGGGAATCACTGTATAGTGAAATTGCATCAAGTGGAGAATGCCCACTTTATACTCTTTTATCTAAGAATCCAACAGAAGCACTGGCGTAAAAAAAATGGATGTGCAAGCATAGACTCCCCGATATATAGCCAGGCCTGACTAATTTAAATCAATTTGCCCACTCCGCTTCCAGTCCTGATGAAAATTTGCAGCAGTATTTTTGCACTGTGACAGTGTCTTGTCTTCAGGCCTTGAGCCTGGAAGGTCTTATTTTTGAGTCCTTGCAAAAAAAATTTCCCCCCAAACAATATTTTCTTAATGTGAAAAGCAAGAGTGGCAAACGTAAAGTATTTTCAAAATTTGAACCGGTGATACTGATACTTTTTCCCTTTTTCTCTCTCAGATGAGCATATTCAAGAAATTGTGTAGAAGAGTCCTAAGGGCAAAAAGAAAGGAGATCTGTCTGGTGGTGGAATGAAAAGATTGCACAACCTTGCGAGAAGTGTAAGTAAACAAGAAAAGCACTTTGTGTCATTTTATGCTGTTGTGCCCAGTGAGACGAATGGAAAGATTTTCAGCAGTACTACAGGGACCTCCGGGACTATAAATCATTTGAGTAATCTGCTAATAAATACGTAATGTTACTTTTCTTCGAATCCTTAAAATTAATATCACAAGATACCATTAATATAATGCTGACAATGCAGGATATTCAGCTTTACTGTGTATACTATTAAAGTTTACTATGGTTATATTTGCCTTTTGAATCTTCCAGTACAGAAGGGAAATACGGGCAGTTTTCTCAAACATTTAGTCAGGAAAGGAATTTTTTTGAAATTGTTCTTGAAGGTCACTTTTTATATTTTTTCTTAAATTGCTTTAGCTTAGTTGTCCAGATTAATTTATTTTATACAATTAAGGCAGCTGTTTTTTTAATATTTCCTGGGAAAAAATTGTTAACACCCGCGAAAGTGTTGTGAAGACCAAAGACACAGCAGTCTACCTAGAAACAGCTTATGATACTGCCCTTAAAAGTAGTCAAGGAAAATATTAACTAAGGTCATAATTAAGCAGGGTCATGTAAGACGATGGGGAGGGAAAGAAAAATAATCTCTGTGGATATTAAGAGGCATTTTGGCCTGCCAAATGAAAGAAGCCAGACGATGTTGATGAATCTCACCTCAAAGACAAAACCCTTATTACACCAAGGACACAGACAACAGTGCAATTCTGTCTTGCGGAAGCGTCAAGGATGTGTTGTGCTGTTGATGGGCCCGTGTCTTAGGAAACCCGATCTAGGCACTACATCTAAGTAGTGCCTGAGAAAACTCCCTCCAGTTTCCACCCCCAGTGCTGGAATAGAGTCGTCAGCTGCATGATCGAGTCACAAATGTGTGACTAACAGTCCTTTTGTCCCCATTCAGATTGGGACTACTACTCCTCTCCTGTCTCACCACTCTCCCAGACTTTAGTCCAAGACTCCTTCAAAAATAAGTATTTCTTCCTCAGCAAAGTTTGCACAAGAGGAAGGCACGTGGGTGTAGCCAGGAAGGATGAGGAGCTGAATGAGGGAGAGATTAAAAATTATGTTGGCTTAAAGGCACTGACTAGGATGAGGAACTGACTAGTCCATGACAAGTCTGCTAGTGTGGAGTATCCAGTAAACAACAAAAGAACAGCCATGCACCTGATAAGCATCTGCTGAACTTCATTCCTTTCCTCATCTGCAGTTCCCCAAATTATCTGCAGGCGTATATAGTTACAACTTAAGTTCTAAAAAGACCAGGAGTTTTCCACAGCTTTTTTTGGTTTATTTATTTACCAGAGCCATGAGTTTCCCATTTGAACCTAACTCTGAATCCAAGTTTGTGAGATTATGTAAATCAGTCAGTCAAGGATCTGCTATACTAGAATGGGAACAACATAATTTCCCAGATGGTCAGAGTTTCAAAGAAGTAATAAAGAAAACAGGAGGTATTTAAAAGCTAAACACTAATTCTTTTGGATATTTTTTTGGCAAAACTAAGGCACCTTATGATGTTACACCATGTAAGGCAATTTGAAAAAGTTCATTAATCCCTAGGCAAAGAAAGGAAGGAATCTTAAAACACAAAATCCCAGTCAGATCCCAGAACTGAATCTAAAATTATTCAGAATAGGCAGCAGGTCACCTTCCAACCAAATGAGCTTTCACTGTATCCAACCACTAAATGACACAGAAGCGTGGAAATTGAGGCCAAAGTAGCTGTGGCAGGAGTAAATGTTCTTTTAGGTCTGGGGAGGCTGAGCCACGCAAAGGAGCCTCAAGAAAAAGACTACAGGGGAACGACTGATGCACAGCAGGGGTTGCCTGGAAGTGGTGCCTCTCTGCCCGCTGTGAGGGAATCATCTAGGGAGAAAAAGATGGGAATGAAACTGACTTGGGAAAAAGGTGAAGGGGGGGCTGAGAAAAAGGCAGCTTAGAAATATGTTAAAATGTAAACCTTAAGTTTGATTGTTCTGGTTTGCTTCCTTTTTACATCCATACTGGAGGTTATTTAAGAGAGTCCTCAAAGACCAGTCTAAGGTCTGCTGCTGAGAATAAAGCCACTGAGATGGATAATATTCTTACAACAAAAGAGATTAAAAAAAAAAAAGTAGGAACATTTTCTTGTCATGACTGGGTTGTCTGGATTCTCTGTAGCTCTCCTAGCAATAGACCAGAGCCACTCCTTGCCTTCAGTGAAGTTATTCATTTACTCCCTCATTCACTTGAGAATCGGGACTTTTTTTCTTTAAAGTACAGAAAGATGTAGTTCAGCAAGTTTCCTTCTGCGGAGAACTTAGGAGCACTGTTTGAGGGAAAAGCCCTTGAGGCTGACGTGCTTTAGTTGGAGTTCTGCTGAACTGAATTTGCACATTAAGTACTGTACCTTGCTCTTGCCTGCTAAAGCGTCCCTTGTTTAAGACTACATGTGTGTGTAAATAAAGTAAAATGGGATACAGCCTCAGGATTTATGCTGTGTCATCTGTGAACAGGCCCTTTGGGCTGCGTGGGGAGCCAAGAATTGCTGGGTTGTGGATATGCAAGCCATATCGTCCTTTCTCGGTGGTATGCTCCTGCAGCAGTGATTAGGAAAGCAGTCCCATACCACTAGAAAATTCACCAAGCCAGACTTCCCACAGCTGGATTTTTCTAGTTTACGCTTACTTTGGGACCAGGGCTAATGTGAAGCGGATTTAACATATGTAAGATATAAGCCCACAGGTTCTTCAGTAATCTTAGGTCTCTTTGCAAGAGCATTCTGTTCCAAATAATGAATTATTATTATTAATAACGAGGGGACAGATTTGTACTGCTTACTCATGTTGACGAACTATGACCTAAGTGCACAGTTCTCACAAAGGCAAGAACGTGTAATTGGACTTTACTTTGATAAGTAACACAAACGATTAAAGTTCATCTTGAGTAGATGTCCTGAATACAATCACTTCAGTCTTTAATGACAGTTTTCAGGCAACCATCGCCGTGTTTGTGGACATATACATGAGATCAGAATTTGTCCACTTATGTTTCTGTACTCTGCTTGGTTGCCTATAGCCGAGAAGGCTGACATCTATTAATGGAAAAGCCTTTGACAATGACACGTCTCTTTTCGCAGGAATCTGAATAGCAGTGACAGATCAGGAACCCCATTTTGATGCTCACTGTATATTTTTCTTTTCTCCTCAGTTCAACCATACTCGTTTCATTAAGTCAGGTCAGTTAGGTCAGGCAGCCTTATAATTATCTCCCAGGACCAAAGCTCTGGCTGAACTTTTAGTTCAGAACATTGTATCTTTGCCGGGACCTGGTGGGGTTATCCTCGATTTCACTTCAAAATTACAAGGACCAATTCTTCTGTGCTTGTGTATACTTTGTATACCTGCCAAGTCCTCTCCTTCCATTCCTTTAGGTAGTCTCAGAAGCGACTGATTATAAATGCTGATCTGACTCTCTAAGCTTTCAGCAGCACACCTGAGGTTCCCGTTTTCTTTCATGGTGAACAGTTTTTCTTTCTTTCTTTGACTTTTTTGAGGAACTGATTCCAAAGATTTTATTCACAGTAGTTAACAGGTGTGAATTGGTGTTTGCTAGCATAAGTGTCGTGCTGGGTAGCCCTTTGTTCCCTTCCTGCTGCTTCCCTGCTCTATTATGGCAAAACTTACTTTAATAAGAGTTTTTTTTAATGGTTTGTACAGTGTGTATTTTTAAAGCATATTATGGAATAAAAGTGAATACCTATCAGAACAATGTGTTCCTATGAACCTCTAACAATTGGGCAGATCCCTTGATTTCAACGGACACACTCCAGAACAAGGGACTTGTACCACCTGAGCAGGAGTGCTAGAATCTGGCCCTCAACAGATGCAGTTTTGTTTCCACCAGCATGTGCCAATTAAAATGATTCTGCGGTAATAAAATATCAGGAGACAGAAAAGGAACCGCCGTGAACTGAGGCAATACTGAAGAGTTAAGCGTCTTTTCAGCTGACACAGATCCCCTGCTCCATTGGTGATCAATGGCAATAATGACATCCACTTTCCACGGCAGTGCTGGGCTGCTGAGGGCTGATTCTGATGCCACTGGCCTGTGTGAGTTGTTGAGGGATATTCAAAGATCATGTTGGATGGGCGGCAGGAAGATCTGAAGCCACCAGAGACGTGGAGCAGAAATAATAGGAGGAGTGGTAAGAATGACACCATTTCCAGAATGTCTGAATTAAGAAGGAAGGCAGGAGAGGCTGAGCTGTGTTTGAAATACTTTGTCAGCTCAGTACCAAGTAATTGTGCAGCGTTTCAGGTACTAGTGCCTCAAAAATGAAAAAGAACAACTGAAAATTTTAGTTCTGCAATTCTTAATGAGAGTGGTTTTAGGCAACAACAACGAAAAAGTGTTTCTTCTGAGAATTATTTTCCTTTAAACAGGAATATATAAACTGCTGAGTTGAGTCTCCAACTCTTTACACCTGTAACATGATCCAACCTCACGGACATTTCTTCTGATTTCCATAATTTGAGCAGACACTGAATCCTGGGCTCCTACTTAAAGAAATTTCTTATTTAAAAAAAACCCTCAGAGATAAGAATGTCTATGCATTTTGGCTTTTTTGTTGTTGTTGTTGTTGCTTATTTCTCTTTCCGGTGTCTAATGCTGCTTGTTTTAGTAAGAACTGCAATGTATTTGCTGGGTCTTTCAGTAATTACAACTCAATTTCTGTGCTGGTAGCTGTGACACAGTTTCAAGCTGATTTCATTGTTACAGAATTCACAAGAGTTTACTACTTTAATTGTGACATTTGCCCCTCACAGCTCAATTTCTTTCTGTGTTTTCCAGCTTGAGAGTTTTAATTCTAGGTTTATATTTTTTCATACGTGTCTGTTTAGAAACTCACTGGGATGGGAGAAATCTGACATCAAACAGTAGAAGAAAAAAAAATAGAAAAAACCAAACAGGAGGGTTGTAAGAGCAAAGAAGGTCCTGCATCCCCTCCCCACATGCAGACTCACACTTGAACATCTAGAATCATTTTGCCTGGAAACAGACATTTTGACACAAAGCATTTTCTCAAGAATAGTCATATGATTGTTTTCAAATAGTTAGAAGAAAAATCAACATTTTGAAAGTTGATGCGAAGTAACTTGTGTCCTCCAGATAGCTCTATTCATGTATTCTTTAGCTGTCAGAAGCAGAACTGTAGTTCAGCAATTACCTGCATTACATTCACATCTTCCTTTCTCTGTTAAATCATGCACACACGTTTTCAATTTATTAGCACTGGATAAGTGGCCAACTATGTCTAGAAGCCTTGTAATGTGTAAATTACCCTAGCCAGTTCTAAGAAGGGATTTGTGTCCATGAAAGTGAATTACTCACAGATCACAAAAGAAACCACCTTTTCAAAATTATTTCAGACGGTCTAATTATCTGCAAAATGTAGGATTGGTTTTGTGCTGTTGAAATTTGTTAATATCCACCAAAAATGCTCGTGGCATTTTTGTATGCACAGCAGGAAAATCAGTATGGAACTGGAACTTGTTGTTAATAAAACTTGAAAAGCACAGCTTAAGGTCTTTGCTGAACTATAAATGGTTTAGGCCTCCTAAGCCTACATACTATCTTAGGGTGAGAACATATGGAAAAGACACATGAAAAGTCAATTACAGAAAAAATTGGGGTCAGGGTATTGATATTATTAATTAGAGGTGAATAATGCCAATTTGAAAACTTGACACTCCAGAAATGGCAAAGCAAAGCAATCACTAGCACGTCTGGAATTCATATTACCTGTCCAAGCAATTTTCTTTCTCCTTCTGTAAGTGCACAGTATTGTTCATTTCAATGAGATATTACAGACAGACACTAGGCACTCAATTCCCCCTTCTTCAGACAACTGGGATTTAAATATCCATTCAGTTCAGTAAATGGTATGTCTATCGTGAAACTCCTTTTTAACTCTGTGTCTACGGTTGCATAGGCATGGTTGATATGTAATTAATAGCCATTTTGCATCCTTCTGAAGAGCAGAAATATGTACAGTTGTGGGTTGTTTTTTTTTAATTTGTAATACAGGCAATGGATGACTGCACTGAGTATATATAAAAATGATAGTGCTACATGAGGAAGAAAAAAAGATCTTTTACAGAGGGTTAGATCAAAGACAATGAGGTCAGTGACATACTGAAAATTAGTATCTACTTCTGTCTTATTAAGAATGATAGGTTTCTCTATCAATAAAAAAATGTTCCTTTGTTATCTACATATCTGTTTTGATTTCATTTTTCTTGAATTAAATTTAGTACCAATAGTAGGTGCATGCTAGGAGTGGTTTGTAAAGAATACCTGAGTGTGGTATTGGGTAGTTAGGTTAAACCTGGTTTATTGTCCATTCTCACAATACAGGGGGTGCAGCAGAGTCTGCTCAAAGTCCTGAAAGGAGTTCCTGGAGCTCAATGTTGAAAGTATAAATGGAGCATTTAAGGGAAGCAAGGTCACAGCAGGAAAGATAAATTAAACTTTGGAATCAGCATTTAGCACTAAGGCTATAAGGAGATTCTTCTCTTCCAGGACGTGAATGTAAGTAGCTATTTTGAGCTGAAGGGTCAATAGAAGAGATTTTTGAACAAATAGGAGAAAATCGACAGGATCTAATTATGAGGGTCGGATGCTGTTTCTCCGGGTAGAATTCAACATGGAAATTGCTGAAGTTTAACTTTTATACCAAGTAAGTGAGTATGAATACAGTTTCTATGAGAACAAATACAATTTTTTAGGACCTCAATTAACAACGTGAGTTAAAATTGTGTGATCAAGATACTATACCTGGGATTTCAAAAGGCCTTATAAAGGATCCCTAACCCAAACGATCTTTAAGAAACCAAGTTCTTAAGAAATAAGAGGAAGTGGCTTGGATTAATAACTGAATGAAAATAGAAGACAATGGGCAGGAATAAAATAACTATTTTCAGAATGAATAGGGGTTGCTGTTGGAAGCGCAGAGGATTTGTTCAGTCTGTAGATTCATAAACAACTTTTATAAATGGAGGGGGTTGTTTCAGAAGGTGCCACTGTTTGCAGATAAAACAAAATTATTTAAGGTTGATGGATCTACAGCTGGCTGTGAAGGTTTGGAATAGGATTTCCTAGCCAAGTGGGGGACAAAATGGTATACGACATTCAGGGTGTGTTCCATTTGCTTGAAAATAGACATCTAGAGTCATTTGAGAGGCTACTTGGCATAGCCACGTGATGGTGGCAGAAGTCAGACACACAGCCTGTCCTTGGCTGTGACGTTAGATGCCAACGTTCGGGAAACAGAATCCCATTCTTAGTGCCTGTTAATATATTGTAATACTTACGGAGAAAAATAATCAGGCCTATGCAAAAGTGGCTTGCAAAATGTTCAGGTGAGAGGTCTTGGAGTCAAAATGTGTATGATTCTCTGAAAATATCAGTAGTGGTAAAAATTGCAAATTGATTTTTAAGCAGTATTAGCAAAAAAAAAAATAGGAAAAAAGTTAAATTACTGTGATGCTGCATAAACCTGCTATGAAACCACAATGTCATGAATACTGTGTTCAGTATTGATCTTTCCATCCCCAAAAAGATATAGGAGAACTGGGAAAGGTTTACAAGGGAGACAGGAAGAATGGAACTGCTTTCCTGTGAATTTGGGTAGATTAGGACTCTGTTTGCAAGAACCATGTCAGAAGAGAGATAAGACAGAAAACTGAAAAACTACAGATGATATCAGAATGTGAACAAGGAATCATCATTCACTGTTTCTCAGAGCATGAGATGCAAGGCTCCCACAGCAAATGAGCCTTTTAGATTTAAAGTGGAGAAAATGCTACCAGTCGTGGACTTCACTTCTACAGAAAAGTGTGAAGGTGAAAAGTATAGATGGACTGAAAAAGCAGCAAGGTAGAGTCATGCAGCGTTGGTTCAATCAGTGATTCTTAAACAAGATGACCTGGAGGCAACACTGAGCTTAGTAAGTTCGTAAGTCGCTAATATCCAGAGTGCAGGAGAAGAAACTGAAGGAAAAATCACTTTATGCATGCCACTGTCTCTGCTTTCCTCTAGCCAATCACCAGTGCTGGAGCCAAGAAACAGAGTTATGGAAAATTTGGTCTAGCCAGCATGACTGATTCGGAGATCCCTCCTTTTGATCTGTAGTGCACTGGCTTCTCTGTAGGTTAAGAACACCGAGTAAATATGCAGGGTCTCTTCTTCCACATATATACAATTGAAAGCCAAGAATAAATAAAACAAAAAAAAAACCCAAAAAACAAACTATGGTAAGAAAAATAGAAGAATCCTTCAGGACGCTTCCCTCCGCCTCAATTCATTCTCTTATATTTGGCTATATTAATTTTGAATCATAGAAAATACATAATGCACCTTATACCGATAGTTCTGACTGCAGAAACAGCCTGAAATCATCACTGAGCTAGAGATACTGCTGGAAGAGAACAGGTTTTGAGCAGTTACAGAAACTTTACGCAACCATTCAGGACAACAGGTGTGTAAGGAAGATGCTAGAGAATGTAGGTGCACCTGCTGAATTCAAACATGCAGATGTTAGTTGAGAGAGTAGGGATAACACCACTATGGGGAGAAACAGAAGCACAGGAAAAACAATTCCAAAGGTCAAAATCTTCACGGTTTTTAATGACCAGAGCTAATAGTGGTTGATTCCATAACTCCTATTTCTGGTTGGCACCTGAAACCCCCATGAAAAAACGCTTCCACACTGCTCTGAAGTGTTGTGCTTGCCCCTCTTATAGGGCCTCCACAGCCTCTTTCATCCAAGCGAGGGCACCTAAAGCTCATTCATACTCTCATAAAGCAGTTATTCCCAATTCAGGTGCATTCCAGAATGCACTGGAGGAAGCATCTATGCAATCTGGCTCACTGAGTGAGTTCTGCAGGGTTCATGTCAAATCAAATGCCACTAGGAAGGCTTTATGAGAAGCCATCTCTCTCTGACATGCCTGCTAGATGTTTCCTGCCATCTGGGATTGTTCTGAGCTTTTGCCTGTCCAGGTAAATGTCTTGCTCTTTGCAAGGACGAGTGACATCAACTGACAGCCTTTGGAGATGCAGCTCTGGTTTAGCCACAGAGTGCACATTAATAGCGTTCAACTTAGAAATTGTTACAACTCAGGGTAATGTAATGGTTACAGCCAAAATCCTAATGTGAACTATAAACAAACAAGTAATAGAATAAAGTAGGCTCCCAATATTTTATTTGACTATTTCCTAAAATTGGGATTCATTTCTACTGTAATATCTGCTGATCTCTTTACTAATAAATCTCAGTGTTTTAAATTTGCTGACAATTGTGCATGTGTGTATATATACGCACATATGCATATGTATATATAAGTATACACATTTTTTTATATATAGATACAAAATAAATTTCCTGAGGAAGGGAAAGATGAGTCAAAGGCATAACTGATGCTCTTGTGATTGTGTTTGGATGCCCACAGCAATGAAGCTGGATCTCTCCCCCCCTAAAGAGAGTTTTGGGTGCACACTGGGAGAGCAGCCACCATAACTGCACTCAGGCTTTGCTGGACTGGTGGTTTTCAGTATCTGTGAAAAACTGGGAGCAAAGGCAGGCACAATATGGAAGCAACATGCAGCAAGCTTGCGGTGAACTAAGAAATAGTTATAGCAGGTAAGACAACGGTTTGGTATCGCAAGGAGGGCAGGAGAGGCTGTACTGGGACAAGTGCTAAGGAGCACCAGGGGTGCACTTCAATAGGCAGGGCAGTCACTGAACTATATGATAAAGTCGATCCTTTATTTTATTTTTGTGGAAGACGTTTTGCCCAGCGTAGAGCAGAAAATGAATGCTACCAGTTGGAAGGTCCATTTTTTTCTCACTCAACTTATTTTTTTACTAGGTAATTATTGGACCAACGAGGTGATGTGCCTCAAACTGGAACTAGCATGTGGGACTGTATGCCTTAGCAGACAAATCACAGCCTCAGACAGTATAAAATAAATAATAAAAGCCTGACGAGGAATGGAGGTGGAGGAAGGACAGTTTAGCAAAAAAAGGTACATCTTGACACTTCATAAGGATAGCGATACACAGAATTGGCAAAAGTCAAGCAGAGTCAGACATTGCAAACCAAATTAAACAGATGGCAAAAGCTTTCTGAGTCATATGAGGGGAAAATAACCAAGAGAATTGCTGTGCACTGAGGAGAGAATAGAAATTAAAGATAATCTAGGTGTGACCCAAAAACTAAATTAAGACTTTAAGAAGAAAAAAAAGATCAAAATGGGAAAATGGGATTAAGTGAAACATGAATTATTTTTTTTTTAAATCATGCAGATAAACTTATCACACCCCCTTTATTTTAATGCCAAGTTGATCATTGAGATAAAGCAAATGCAGTAGATTCAACCTTTCTACTCTTCAGGAAAATATTTGATACATTACTACATGGGGAATTATTACTTAAATTGGAAAAGATAAGGACAAGTATCAGGACTGTAAGATAAGTAAAGAAGTGACTGAACGGGAGAAGAGAGTTATGTTGAAAGGATTTCTTTGTCTCCCTGGAGGAAAGTTACTCGTGGAGTTCCTTTAGGATTGGTCTTGGGATTAATTTTATTTAATATTTTCCTTAATGACCTAGGCAGAAAAAGTAGGAGTGTACTAATTAATTTGCTGATGATACAAAACTGGGAGATGTCATGAATACAGAGGAGGATTGGAATATTATACAGGAAGAATTAAATGACCTTGAAGACTGGGGTAATAGAAATGGGATGGAATTTAAGGTCATGCACTGCAAGGTCATGCACTTAGGGACTAATGAAAAGTATCTGCTATGAACTGTAGGCTCATCAGTGGGAAATGACAGAGAGAAAAAACACCTCGTTGTAACAGTCAATCACGGAATTACTATGAACTACCAGTGCACTTAGACCACGGAAAAGGAAAATGCAATTTAAAGATACATTGAGGAAAATATTTTTAATGAGGCATAGAGAGTATGTGTGCCGTTGACCAAGGTGCTTGTTAGACATCACCTGAAATTCTGAATCCCTATGGTTGGGGTGCAAATGTTTGTGTTGGTTTTTTTTTTTAAACAGGTGCAAAGAGTGACTAGTATGGTGATCAGAAGAAAGGATGGCTTGTCTGAAAAGAAGCTGTGCCCGGCAAAACAGAGGTTGAGATGGGAAGCGATTGCTGTCTATAAATACACAATGAGGTAAACACTGGGGAGAAACAAAAGCTCTTGAATTCACATGATAATTTTGTCATGAGAACAGACATAAATTGGCTATGAATACATTCGGACAAGAAATGGAGAAAAGCTTTCTAGACACCAGAGCCGTAAGTACAGGAGTGTGGGAGTAGACACAGGGCTGGATAGATTTATTAACTGGGTTTATGCGATGTGATTCATGTGCTGGCACACGTTTGAACTTGATGACTCCTGGTCAGCCCTGTGCCCTATTTTTCAGGCAGTCTCGCTTCACAGTTGTTTGCTTGGCTTATTATATTTGCTTGCACATTCTTGGTTGTACTTGTGGATATATTTTATAACATAACCTCCTTGATACAATACAAATATTACATGATAACTTTAATTTATCTAATCTCTGCTTTCCTGAGAGGCAAACAGCAACAACAGCCCCTGTCTTGCAATGATCAGAACAATGGAATGAAACAGAAATAAAACTGCTGCTTCCTTGCAACAAATTTGTTGTACTGCAGCAAAAAATCTAGAATCGGAATTAAGTAGTTCAGAAAATAAACACCTCGAGTCACATCCACTCAAAGAACACACTCAGAAGTAAGAACAATTTCGTTGAAAGACAGTCTCCGCTTTTTGTCTTTTTGTTTCCATTCTGTGTATTTATACACATTTTTGGAAGTTCCTTGAGTACTTTCCAGATGTAAAGTTTACTCAGTACATAGACCAAACAGTTTTCATGATGACCCATTATGATTGCTGTTAAGTTCTTATGTTCGTGCAGTTCCTTCTCAGACAAGAATTACCTTTGCAATATTGATAGGAACTTTTTTCTGCAAGGACTACAGACTAATATTTTATAACAGTAAGTTGGTTTGTTTCTCAGAATATTCTCTTTTCTTAACCAGCCCACAACTGATAGGTTATAATTCCTCAGTTTTATTGCATTGCTATCAACAAGAATAATTGGGGGCAGAGGGGGGGAAGGCCTCAGTTCTTTTTCTGCTGCGTGATACGGCTTAATCATAATGAATGGAAATAATCCCAAGGATATGTACTGTATTTGTGGTGTAAAATCAAAACAGTCGTATTGCGTCTTTAATGCTGTCTCAAATGGATACTCTCATTATTGCGTTCTGAGAAATTCTCTACTCTAGTATGTCTCAAATCTCATTTTAATCATTATAAATTAGCAATACAGAGGCTAAAATGCAGTAGCAGCATACTCTGGTACTGAGTAAATAACGACAACCCTGTGTTTCCCAGGAGAGGGTCCTTCCTTTATGATAAACCAGTAAATTGAACAGGTTTCTCACTATCTGATTTAGGAGTTACAACTATTAAAAGTTTGAGATTATTTGCAACGACTGCTGCATCTGACAAATACTGAGTTACAATGCTTAGTCTGTGTAACCAACAGCTTATTCCTTTTTATCATGTGCTGTTGTGTTGTGTTTCATCAACTTTGGGGACAATGATGCAAAATAATGCAATGTGACACCATGAAACACAATGAGATGTGACATAACACATTAGAAATTTAAAGAATGAAAAGCTTCAGTCAATTCAGGAAATAGGAACCCTGTCCAAATTTATTGTGACAAGTAAGAACAGTGCAAACACTAAACACTGTTTTCAAACCAGAGGGCACCATTGTTTTTTGACCACCCAAATTGCTTGCAGATACTGCCGTCATCTTTATTTTTAGTTTAATTTAATAGGCGCAGAGCTGGGAGCTTTTTCAGTTTGGGTGGTGTTTTTGTTGTTTTGGGGTTTTCCTCTCCCCTTCCCGCAGCCTGGTATTAGTATTTAAATATCTAAATTGGCATCTGAATGACTTGGCGTGATTGTCGGCAACTTTCCATTCCAAACAAACCCATTCCTTGACATTTCAAAAAGATGCATTGCTAACATGCTTCCAAGGATTTTGTAAAAATCCAATTCTGTGAACACAGGCTCAAAATGAGTGAACAAAAAAGCATCTGTGTTAGCAGAAAAGAAGTGTTTTCAGTTCATATCTAGGGTATGCTAATTGAAAATCTAGAAACAGGCTGCTTTCCTGTAGAGTACTGAAATGAATTGCAATATGAAACAACTCTCTTAAATCTGACTACTCCAGACTTTTCTTCCTCACATTTTCACTGTCATCTATTCATATCTGTCTGGTGGTATTTAGGTCTACATTAATGGATTAAAGTCCACATTGATCTCAGTTGGAAAATATGAGTTGCTGTTGCTGATCACCCTATGCTATTGCCAAAGCCTTCTCCTTTGCTAGTAAAGTCAGATTCTATTGAAGTCTATCCCAAATAGTCATCTGTATAAACAATGATATGTGATTCTAAACTTCAAGCACATTTTCTGACCAGCTGTACTAACCATTTTTATGTAAGTTTTATTTAAGGGCAGTACTACCATGCCGTGAAGTCAGACAATGAAGAGATTATAACTATTTTTTTAAAGCCGTTTTAGGGGCTGGATGGCTCATTTGATCGGACGCGGGCCTTTCATCACAGGGAAAAGCAGCTCATATCTAGCCTCGACCGTTGTGTTCAGAAGTAATCTTTATGGGATGCTTATAAAATGTTTATAATGAAAAGAGTACAAGGATTCTTGGTTTACTTGTCAGTACAGTGAAGAACAGGGAGCTGTCAACTAGTGTATATGCAGGTGAAAATTAAGTCTCCTGAAAGGGATTTTAAAAAGTGCAAAGCTCATACAGGCACCTAGCTAAATGAATAATAGGCAGGTGACTGCTAAAATACACATCTTCCCTGGCAAATCAAAATTAAATAGTACAGCAAGTCCTTCTAAATCAATAAACGCTACAAAAATCTCTGTGGAGATTTATTTTTGTGCACAAAAGGGTAAAAATCCCATGTTCATTGAGATGGATGAAGAAATAAATGAATTAAATATATATTCTTATGTGCTGCTTCTGCCACTTTTAAAAAGATAATCATTCTGGACTGGAACCTTAGCTGAATGACACATCTGACTAGCTCCAATAGGTGGATTTTGTGGTAAATCAGATAGTAATATAGAAATATTTTTCAGAGCTATATCTGTCAGTAATTGAGTTCTGTGTATTACATCAGCCGAGAAAATGGCTCAAAAAATATTCACTTACTTTTTAACGTGAATTGGGATCCAGTTGCAGCAGAAAGAATATTCTGTAATGAATGTAAGGCTGCTTGAGTGGCTTTCAAGACTTCATTGCCCTTAGGCAGAATAAAATTTGATACTGATGTGATTTAAAGCCAGGTTTTAATGTATTTAGGTAACTAGCCACAGTTCATTTAAAACCTGGCCTGTAAGTGTTATTGTCTATTTAAAGAATTACTCACAATCATATGATCACATGGTACTGAATTTTCAGTACAGCCAGAAAAACAATTCCCAGGAAAGCAGTCTTCCAACTTTCTTTATTTTTTAACTGTAGTCAAAGAGCAAGTTAATTAGTTTTTTTTTCAAAATCTGGTTAGGATTCAATTAGTTTTTTTCTCCATGTAGGTTTAATGATTATTATGAACTTGGCAAGTTAAAACTGAGTATCAAAAATGTATAGGCTTTCCGTGAGCTAATTGTTGGATGACATATTAAAATTAATAAGCTCCTTTAAAAATACAATAACTTAGTTTCAAGTTTGGTGGAATAGACAATTTATTGCCAGCCAATGAGTTTCCACATATATATATAAACACATACATATATGAACATATATAATGCATTCACACTATACAGTTAACATTCATAATGTAGGCTCAGCTTTAGCTGCTGATGGAAAAAGGTTCCAACAGCTTTCTGGGGCTGTACCTTTTATGCCGTCCTATGACATGGGTGCAGAAACATTGCAGAGAACCTTCCCCATTCCCGTGCTCTGCTTGTTCTGCAAGCTTCAGAGCAGAAGACGGGATGCCAGGGGTGGGTTAGTGATGGAAGAAGAGCCATGGACTTCATCCGTAGCCAGTGGCCTTCAGAGCTGACTGTTTGCTTTTACAGAAGTACTAGTAGCACTTCTCTTCTGTACAGGGAAGTTATCTGGGGAGCTGCAAGCCTCCTCTTACCCCCCTGGGATGGTTTGGCTTCAAACTGTGCTTTCCAAAGAGCAACTCGTAACTGGCATGGCCTACTGCTTGTATTGTAATTTATGAACTCAGCAGTGAGTAAAATTGTTGTGTATTCTCTATTCTTGCAGTTTCCAAATGCAAGTTCCTCTGTAATAGCCTGCCAGTTGAATGAAAGTAATGGTTTGGGGGGAGGAGGACTATGCCCATTTATTCCTTGGTTTCTCTGCTACATCTGCCAAGAAGAGAACAAATTGTAGTGGTGTATTTTGCGATGTGGACATCTGCCCACTGAATCTGGATAAGCCCACCAATATGTTCCACATAAGTCACCAGACAACCATCACATGGTAATGACTTTCGGTCACCAAGAACCTGTCCAGATTTGAACCTCTGACCCAGAGGCGAAAGGTTTTCATGTTCCCCTGAGCTCACCAGTAGCTCGACAGTTCACCAGATTTCAGAGTCAGTTTTTCCACTGTTCTTTCTGCAGCTTCAATGCCATCAGCACAAATATAAGTTGTATAGCCAAAGTAAAAATTATCAACAACCAGCTTCTAGTAGAAACCATTGATTTTTTCTAATTTTTTTTCATGTGTACCTCCTCACTCCTGGCTTCTGGAAAAAAGCTACCTTGCAATTTGTAAGGATAACTAGACGATACAGAGCTGGCTGTTGCATGGGGGGAAAGATCAGTTTCTTAATACTTGCCTGTACTGGAATTAGAAGTAGAGCAGGAAATGTCTATGGACTGTGTGGCATTTTGAAGCAAACAGGAAACCGAATGGCAAGTGCTCTTTTCACATACACCGATGTAAATATGGATTGGTTGGTCTTTGAAAGTAGTGGAAATGCTAAAGCAGCAGAATCCGACCCACTAGTTTCAGGACTCCTTTTACAGGTGTGACTTTGGCATTTCCCTGTGATTTTAGCAACAGCTTCAAACCACACAGCAGATCTGAAATAAGTTGTTAGTACTTTGGGCAGTGCTAATGTTGCTAACATTGAGAAATGTGTTTTAAGTTCAAATTCAAAGGATGGCATGGGTTTTTCTCTTATTCTTTCATGAATTAGAGGTTCCAAACAGGAAATCAGATATTAGAAAACAGAACTTCTTCCCTCCCAGCTTGTACAGCCAGGAGTTCTGAGAAAGCAATATGCAACTACTGCTGCTTTCAAAATATCTGTATAATCTGTATAGCTTCAGGTCCCGCAAAGGCAACCAACCTCTTGACCTCACACTTTCACTGATGGGAAAAAAGGCTATATGTTACTGTGGCTATATTTTGCCATATCACAGATTATTACAGCATGCAAGGTAAAGGTATTCGGCTGGAAAAAAATATAAGAAAGAATGAAAAAAATCCTAAATTCTAAATTGTGAAACCACCCACCCTACTTCTTGTTATTTCAAAATCCTTATTTAGGGTTCAGTGGAAGGAACTGAAAGGCTGAACATAAATATATTTGCTAAATATAGTGCTATTTTCTGTAAAATGGCAGGGTTTTTTTTAAATGATTAAGCTTTTTGCATTCTCATGTGACTACTCTGCCTTAGTGTACAAATGAAGGGAAAATAAAAATCAAATAATAAGTGATCTTTGCCATGGTGTCCAGACTAGAACCATGTTCTGTGCAGAAGTGATGGGCGCGTAAGCCCTTCGTATCAGGAGATCTGTCTGGCACTCATCAGGCAGTGTTACTTGATCACAGCTGGATAAAAATGCACACCCAGGGCAAATCTGTAAACACCAGCTTAATCTGCATGGGAAAAGTTACTGTCATCTCCTCCGACAGAAAAAGCCTCCAGGACACATTCCAGCAGTAACAGTCACTTCAGTTTGTTACAAATGTTGTCAGATTTAGACACAAAACCATTATAGATGTCAAAAAGCCACAATTGAAAAAATAAATGTATTGCTTTTTAGGTATTTTATTTTAGAAAAATGAGGAAAGTCGGTAGTTTTATCATTATGACCAAAAGAGTGCGTATGTTGGGGGGGAAGGGGATTCCTATCACACAGCACTAGCTAACAAGCTACGGTTTAGACTGTAATTCACAGTTCTCTAAGATAGCTTCTTTTTTACAACAGGACATCTTAAAGAGATTTTTCCTTAGGTGAGGGATTGTAATGTGGATAATATTTTCCAGGAGTCGTCTTTGTGCATAAAGTAAAAACAATTCTGGCTTTAGGACATTCCAAAACCTACTTTTGGCTTCTTATGCCTCTATCAATAGTCATATTTGCAATTGCAGGACCAGAGCCCATTACTCTTGTAATCAGCCCTGAAAAACACCCTGAATCACTTCATCATCAGAACAGCTATAAACTAATGGGGGGGGAAAAGGGCTTTAATCAACTCTAGACAGTTTAACTAAAATAATGCGTAGCTTGCTTGGCTTGTCTTTTTCAAGCAGATATTCCTATTTCCTTCAAAGAGATTATGCATATGCGCAAAAACAAAGCAGGGCTTGGGACTTGATTCAGCTATCCAGGACTGGCAATGGGAAAACTTCGTTTAAATTTAATGTGAGCTGGACCAGACCCCAGCGTTCCCAATGTGAAAATCCTAATGCTACAAATTCCCTCTCCGACCTCTTACTGTCCCTTCTACCCTCCCATGCCCACACTCATGCATAGCAGAGCCGCAGAATGGCTGGTTTCTGCAATGTGTTAAATAGGAGGAAAGGGAACATTGAGACGAGAACTAGGTATTTGGGGCTTTCTTCAACCCAAGATTAATGTCAAGAGATTTTTCTTAGCATTAGTGTCAGTGCTAGCCAGGAAAAATGATCCCATTAAAAGGCCCCTCATGAATAATTCATGAGGCCCAATTTAGTGTTAGCACTGAGGGTGAGAGATAAACAGGTGATAGAGTTTGTAGGGAAACCATTGCGCTTGGTATGGTATTTTGGCATTATTAATATTTTTTTAATCATATCTGTATATATATTAGAGGAAGGAGACATAACGTGTTTTTTAAAACTCGGGTTGCTGTTCAACTTTGAGTTGAGGATCTATGTGATCTGTGTTTCCAAATCATTAGTGATGAGCTATTCCCCCTAAGTGCATTAAAGTAGAAAGCTCCATAGACATGCCGGTAATTTAGGGGCTGTGTTTGGCAACAGGATTCCTCACTTCTTTGCTGTTCTCTTCTAAGTCCATTGTGAGTATGGAAGAATAGTTACTAAATGTAGCAATTAAAGGGTTTTTTTCTCCCCAAATTAAAAGTTACATTTTTGCAATAATTGCAGTAGTTGAATAATTTATGTCCATTTAAATGGAATAGCACTTAGCATTGATGTTTACTGAAAACCCTTTTGGGTTTGGTATAAAAAGGTGAAAACAAAAGTGGTGCAGAAGAAGTACGGGGAGGCCTGTGAGCAAGAGACTCTTATTGTGCCTGGGCAAATCATCAGACTTCAACCTACAGTTGACTTCTTTAAATTATAGCACGAGTAGGTATGTTCCAGCCAAATAGAAGTTACTGGGGCTGGGGCTGGTTGAGCCATCTCAGCTGATCACACAGAAAGTTCCTAGTAAGGGAGTAGTAAGGAGCTTTTAATTTAAGCAGTATGTCCTGCCGATTATCATACATTTAGAAAATCAAAAAGAAAAGTCATGCACAGTAGCTGACGGTGACTGGGCATTGTGCCTTTTCCGTGCTGCCCCTTGTAAGGCCAGGCGCAACTAAAGTCTTGGTGTCCACGTTGTGCCGTTGCTCTGCAAGCCTTTTTCTTTCTGACCGAGCTGATCGTGGGGAAATGGCTACCAGCCAGTCAGTGGGTTTGTTTCATACTGTACTTTTTGCACTTCTCACTTTTAGTTAAAACACCAATAGAAAGAGGAATTCAAAATCCCGGGCGACTCTGAGTGGACAAAATGAGAGGCAGCTTACTATGCACGTGCTTGCCAGGCCTGGCAATGGGATTGCTTCCATTTTGTCATACCGATTTTTGCATTCAGCTATAGGATATGATTCTGATTTACACCAGCGTTATTCCATTGCTACATCCAAGTTGCAAGGAAGGCGAGTGAGATCAGCATCCATCCTCCTGGGTTTATGCTGATAAATATTTACTGAAGATTGAATTCTACCAAAATGCCACTAGGATTTTGCTCTAAATAAAAATTATGTCATTGGACTTGTGGCCTCTATTGCCAAGATCTGTGAGCTGTCAATCCCAGATGCTCATTCCCATGCAGTGGCTACAGTTCGCATGGTTGAGCTGGTTTAATCCAAAACTAGGATGTCTCCACCAGTGAGTGATTGGCCTAGAGGCATGAAGTGACAGGACAGTACTTCAAAATTAATTTATTTAAGTGATGTTGCTGGTCTTTCTAGAGTGGTCACCTCTGTGGGACATTGGTTTTGTAAGCTAAATGCACATTTCTCAGTGTATAATAATCACTATCCCCTTAAGCCCCATAGGGCGACATAAATCTACTTTAAAAAAATTCTGTAGTGACATGTCCATGCATATGATAGTTCGAATTCCTATAGTAAAAACACCATCAACTCTCCAAGTTTCTGTTCTTGAAAACAACACTAATATATCTAGTCTGTAGTAAAAACGTTGTATTTTTGTAACTGTGCTTCATGTTGAGCAAATAAAAATATTCTCTGCTTTGAAATTTCTGTTTTACCCTGAACGTGGATAAAAAAAGAATGTGAAATGCAGCCTTGTGATCCAGATGTTGAGGTGAAAAATGATACGGCACACAGAGAATAGGTTTGAAGCATCAGGCTGAAAATGTATTAACCTAATTTTAGAATTCCACGCCCCAATCAACCAGTCCCAGAGTCCCAGCTGCAGAAGATATGGCCTCATGAGGACAACAAGAGATGGTTTTCTTTCTACCTGTGCTCTTCAGGTCACCTGGGGGATTCAGCTCACTGCTCAGCAGAAGGATAGGGATAAAGGATTCCTCTTTCTTCACTAGGCTTACAAGATTCCTCCTGCTGCAAGGATCATGGTCAAATATCACTGGAGCCCCAAGCTTGAGTTTACCTGGGGATCTACTCCCTGGATTTGTTGAGAAACTAAAATCATGATGACAACACACAGTTCTCCTCCTGTCCCATGCTCTTGCAAGTCCCCACGGTGCTGTACCTTTACCCTAAGGAAAGAGGGAGGAACAAGCGTGGTCAATGAGGTTGGTTGCTTCTGTTCTTCGTGCTGGTGAGTACTGTAGCCCAGTTGTACAAAACGTGTGTGTAAATATATATTTGCTTCTTTGGATAGTTGATAGCTCTGTACACTGTAGGCTGTAGGCGTTTTTTGAGGTCTCAAAAACATGCACTTTTGCAAGTTTGGGAGTATCTGTATTTTCTGTTGCGTTTTTTGAGGTGCTACGTAAAATTATTCCTCTGCAAAAACGCTTCTACCTTGGATTATGCTTGGCACCAATTTACATTGTAATATTACTGACACTGCCATTTAATTTGACTAGTTGCCTATGGTCTAAGTGTAGGTAATTTACAAACCTTTAACAATGTTCAGCTTTCCTAAATGGTAGGGAGAACTGCAATTACACTTAAAATGCACTGGTGCGCTATGTGTCAGCAAAAAAGGACCTACAAAAGACATAATTACAATGTAATTGCACACAAGTTCATGAAGTAAACATACATTATTAGAAGGCACTCATCTATTCAATTTAAGTGACATTACAGATAACATATTGCATAAATAGGAAGCCATTTTGTGACTAGTTAGTATAATAATAGGAGTTGAAATTAAAATGTGGTATATGTATTCCTAAGAGCACTTCAAGCTTAGCATCTGCTCTGTAGTGGCTTGCATTATGCTCCATTTCCAGCTTTAAACATTTGAATATTCTCTAAAGATATACACCAATAAATAATGACACTATTAGGCACCTCCTTTAAAAAAAAAAAGTTTCAAGCAAATGTTTAGGCCACCTAGGGCCTAAAAAATCTCAGAAGCAGGAAATGGTCTGAGACAGCAGGGAAAATTTTCAGGATTTGTTTTTGATAAGCAAAATTGTCCAAAACTGTGTAAAATTCAAGCTCTATTTCATTTTTGGTCGTTTGAATATCACTGTAGCAAAAGCAATATTACTGCAGTCCACACCCCGTTCCAGAGGTGCATCCAAAGGTAAGCACCGAAGATGCAATACCAGCATCCTCTCGCCTTGGCTTGGTGAGACCTGGGTACCTATGGAGGTCAGTGGTTATCCCACATTGCCCTAGGCAGAGGATCTAAGGTGTCCGCAAACTTTCATCTTGGAGGCCAAAACTGAATCCTGAACTGCACATTTTAGAGAATTTGGCCTTGTACCTTTTCAATAAATAGCACTTGAATATGTATGTAGATTAGATTTGGTGGCTGGGAGTTAATGGTTCCTCTGGATCACATCCCCTCTGAACTGTCCCCTTGTGTCTGACAAATTCTAGCAGGATAGGCTTTGCAGGGATTTAGGGCAAATAACTGACTTTTTCTCACAAAATCTCCGGAACACCCGTTCCTTACATGATGACACCATATCTTCCTGAATAATTTTGTTGGTTTTCCCACTTGCTAAGGAAGCAGCATGTATCCCATGTTCCCGGTCCCTCGATGAAGCAGCTCAGCTCTTCATGCAACACCCCGGAGAGGTGTCAGGCTCCATCTCAGCAAGGAGGTAGAGCCAGGATTGTGAGTTCAGGGTCTGTGTTGTTACCAAAAGCAAAATTGTCCCTTTAGATTATGCTTATGTCGTTAAGGACCTAATTAGTGTAAAAAAACCACTTTGTTTAAAAAAAAAAAAATCTTTATTATTAAGCTCTCGTTATGTTCTATGCCCTCCCAGTGAAAAACAGAGTTCGGTTTGAAAGTCAGGCAAACACCTTCAGGCTGCTGGAGCCAGCTATTTCATGTTTTACTTTTCTTGTGTGACCTTCTAAGCAGTCTGACACTGTGTAGGTCCAGAGTTGATTGTTTACTTTTAATTTGTTCATAACAGCCTTCCTTGCCAACTTTTACAAACAACATGATATCGTAGATTTTTACTCAGGATTCCACTCTGTTGAACACAGCTCGATTTTTTTTTTTTTTTTTTTTTTTCTTTTACCTCTTTCACTAGATAAATATAATAGTGGATTACAAACTTGTTAAGTATTTCCTTTTGGAAAACATTGTCTGATACTTGATATTGTACCAGGGCTCAACCTAAATTGGTTTAATTCCTTGTACCTGCTGTGTAGTTAGATGAGATCAACTAGACAGACCTTTCCCATTGGTTAAAGGTCAAAAATAGCCTAAAGACATGTTGTTTACAGCACATCATATTGAGAAATATACTTTTCATAGAAGGCATGACTATACTTTCATTAGCAGTGATAAAAAAGCTTAACCAGCTCTGCGGATATAATTACAGAGGATTATTTTTAATCACAAACCTATTTTTAAGAAAATGCAGAAGAATGAAATTCACCAGAGACTATTTTTATTATTATTTTACTATAATTATTCCTAGATTATATGAAATGTTAGGGGTTTTTCCCAGTATTTGAATACATCTGAGAAACCCAAGATACTTCAGAGTAAGAGTCCTATTCTGATGACATTTATATAACTGTAAATAACTTCAATGATATCTGGTCCTGTGCAAAATTATAATGGGGTTCCTGATGGCTGATGTGATGACTGACATTGTTGGTTTTTCTTATTTCAATTATTCTTAGATGACAAGATAGAAACTAATCAGTTTATTTAAACTTTTCAAATTATTTAAACCTTGCAAAAAGAATGAAATTATTATTAGATTTTTTTAATGCTTTGTAAGGTAATTTTGTAAATGTTTTGCAATCTTTCTTTTGCAGCACTGAATTGCAAAGATTAAGTACATCTTTACAAACAGTATGAGTTTTTAAAAAACTCAAGTTATAAAAAACAAGCAACGTTAAGAAATGTAAAGCTTGGGTTGCTGGGTTGTGGTTTTTTTTGAATGCCTTGAATTCTACACGGAATTCTATATTAGTTGGGATTCAGTGGTCACCAAAATATTGATATCAGATTTTCAGACATTGATAATACTTTTTACTTTTTTTTTATAAAAAGTTCTCAAAATTCTTTGCTAATTAATATAAACTTATCAAGAGTGCACAGCAAGCACTTTAGCATTAGATTTTGTGTTTAGTATATATAGCTTCCTAGGCAAAGACTTATTTCTATGATATTTTCTACAAAAGAGAGGCACTAAAGGTTTTTCACTTTTCTTTTATACTGTAGCTTAAAATCTCAGTATTTTACTTGAAAAGAGTTTATATGGACTTACCAAAATAATTGAGGGTTTTGTTGAAGCATTTAAGCTGGAAAATAGCTTTTTTATTAGGCTAAAATATTTCATGTTGACAATTTCAAAACAAGCCAGTAACATTTTTTATTTCAGAAGTCACGTTCGTGGGTAGGAGACTACTTCCTTAAGCTGGCCGCTCATTCTGATGGGAGAACCAGAAAAGGCTCGAGACTTGGATGTAACCATTATTTCCTTAAAACTGGGGGTTGCATAAACCTAGATTTTTAAATAGAGTGCTTATATTAACTGGAATTTATAGAAATGATGGAAGCTATTCGCATGCTGTGGTTCAAGGGATGTGGATTTAGAAGCCTGTGGTCCTTCTGTAGGTGGGAAAGACACAGACATCTCCAGGGAAGGATTTGTCAAAGATAAATAATTACAGGATACCTTTACAGGCAAAAGGGCTGCTAGAATGGACCGTGTCAAACAGCATAATACCAGTAGAGTGAGAGTTATGTCTTTAAGATACAAAAAAGATGAAGGTTTTGCAGTGAAGTATTAGTTATATGGTAGATAGCATGCCAAGGATGAGTTTGACAGATAATAACCTATGAAGTCCAAATACAACATCTGAAGTAAAAATGGACGTGAATTTTCCTAAAATAGAGACATTGTTCTGTGGTGTTGACGTCCTCCCGACAGTCATATCTGTTCACACAAGGCATGCCTGAGAAGAGGGAATAACAGTTTTATATGGCTTGACATTTTCAGAAGACTAGACAGGGGAAGATCTGGTAATTCTGCAATTTACAACATTAGATAATTAAAGCACTGAAGAGGAGAAAAAAACCCAACAAAGCGATGATGAAGAGTGACTTTCAGACATTTGTGATGACACATTTGCCTCTTATGTGAAATTCCCTGAGTTTTCATAAAAGATATGTGCTCCAGCCTTGAAAAGCCTGATTTTATTGCAGAGGAGAGCTCTCAACTCCAATGATCTCCAACCAGCTACTTGACAAAACACCCTCACGTGCTGACTTTTGAGGTGCTTTGGCAAATCGCGATTAGCTAATTTTTTGACGTGTTTGTTGGTAGTGGAAGCTACCGGTGTCCTAAGATGTGAAAACAAAGTCAATGGTAATGTCAGATCGCATACAATTTTTTAATATTCTTGATGATATCTTAAATTCACTGTTGTGCTCAATTGTTCTTGGTCTACCTTTTTAAATGATTGTTTAACAAAAAATTTGGTGCATATTTTACAACAGCATTTAAATGGAATGAGTGGATCTTAAACATTCAGCAGGTGGAGAGTATGTCTAACATGGACAGCGGAGTCCCTGTTTGTATTTTATATGACAAGAAGCAGTAACTTGGTAATTAAGTAAATATTGTAATAAGTATGGCTCTGACATCCACTTGAAGCTTATAACTCCCCAGGGAACAGATGCTTAATTTGTGGCCGTGATAATAACAACCTAATGAACCTCCCATCTTACTGGATAGCTTAATAAACTTCAAAGAAAACAAAACAAGAATCTATGAGTAAAAGTACATCCTTAGCTTTTCATTAAACAAAATGAGCATGAGTCAAGGCCCAGCATGGCTTCCAAAGTTAAAGCTACCAACTACAAAGCAAATGTATGCAGAGAAATGTACAACAAAAGACATAGCTTTTAAACCTCCAGTTGAGTTTCCATAAATGTTGCTTACAAAAGCTACCATTCTCTATGTTAACAAAAAGTTGTGGATATGTTCTTCACTAAATCCTCTTTTCCCATATAATCCACCTTGTGCACTTTATCTCAAGTGTGTTTTATCTGATCTAATCCTGGGCTCATTCATTCTCAGATAGAAGCAACAGGATTATTTCACACTTAAACTAGGCCCAATCTTTCTGTGGGTCCATAAGAGGACACCTGGATAATGAGAAATTATCTATGGAACAAAAGATTAAGCAGGTGCTAGGAAAAAAATAATTCTTTCAAATACAGCAATTTTTAAGGAAAAGATAAAACATTTTTATTCAGAAAATATTCATAGGAGGCACTACATTTTAAAAGGAATGAGCTTACACAATATTTAGTACCAATATTATTCGGCACAAGTATTATTAGAAAAAAGACCATTCTGTTTCAGTCACCCTAAAGTTACATTGATTTCCCTGGAGTTAATCTGGATTTTAATGGGTGTAAAGTGTGCAGCATACAGGATCTATCAGAGCATTAGTTTTAACCAGGTCAAAGAGACCAGTCATACCCGGTCATATCTTTCTTCCTGGTTCTACCAGCCCTTACTTTAGCACACTTTCCGTTAGGGGGAGGAGGAGGGAGGCTTCATGGCTCAGTAAAGTAGCTTCAAATTTTGTTTTCCTTTGCAGTAGTGAGCAAGACAACTCAGAAATAAAATGAAAGTCCTTTGCTCTCCCCGAAGTTGTGGGACATGGATTAGCATGAATCATGTTTACTCTCCTTTGCTTGACCCAGCTGAAACATTAAATTAAATATATATATATATGTGCATGTGTATTTATATGCATTTTATCCATATCTATAGCTGTATCTATAGCTATATCTACATATCTATGTCTGTATGTATCCTTTGGCTTTTAGAGACAACAGGATCACCTCAAATATTGTCTTCTCTCTGTTTACAGTGTATATCAGACTCTTGGTGTGGAGGTGTGAAGGCATGGCAACAATTTACTGTTTTAAAATAGTGGACCAGTTCCTCAGGAGATATAAACTGGTACAGTATGTCATTATTTCCCAATCATTCCCTCCTTCCCCTTTGTCATCAACCTCCTCGTGGACCAGTGTACAACAGTGAAGAATTTGTCCCTTAATTCCATGGGCGCAGTGGGACCATGGACTGACGGCCTGACTTTCAGAGTGGTGGTCCTTTGAGCTTTCCTTTCTCCAAAGAAATGCAACAGAGGTACAGTATGTAAATAGTTTCACAGGATTCAAATGAATACATTACTGAATTATTACACTACAGATTGAAAACAGATGTACACTAGAAAGAAAAAAAAAAAAAGAGTGGAAATGATCTAAATCCTCAGGCCTCGGGATACAGACTAATCTTGTGCTTAACTGGCTAATAAGGAAAAAACGTCCAGTAGGTTATCATACAGCTCCACAGTAGCGGTTTTGTTCTTTTTTCCTTTGAAATATCCGACACAAAACAAAAGACGGAATGGTCAACAGATGCAGGATTTTTATGGTCTGTGTCTTGCTCAGGTGTAAAGGTGAATCTGGAGTTTACACTGGGCTTGAGTTTTGGCAGGGAGGGTCCCAGTGCTGTGAGACTTCAGCTTCCCTGGATCTACACGGGGAAATAAGAGTGCTTGGCACCTTGCAAAGGTGCAAATCTATGGCTTGATAATAGAAAGACAACCAGATCCAGAAGTGTGTTTTCCTAAAGCACTCAAAAATAATAGTCTAGCTTTAGCATTTTAAGTTATTACTTAACTCATGATGCATGCTTTGTTGAAGTAATGATGCCTTAGCAGTACAAAGCTTCAGTGTGGAATTTTATTATCAAAGCTAAAATGTTGTACTGAGAACTGAAGTGAAAAGCTATAAATGCCTTCACTTTTGAATCGTATACAAGTGCAGTTATATTCATTCTCAAGGCTTGTAAACCACTTTGCAAACTGACTTCTTGGTGAATCTGTATGAATAACCATTTTTTAAAGTGTATTTCCATATAGGTTGAAAATTAATAGATTAATGTATTATTACGTAGATGGAAAAAGTCAATGTGACTTAAAATTTTGTTTGTTCCAAATCAAAGTTCCTTTAAATACTTTAAAAACATGAAATGAAATAAATTAAATCAATTCATTATGTTTTTGTAAAAATAATGAAAAGTTTCAGTTTGAAAATTATTTTCTTTTCTGAATGTGTAGAGGTATTTTTCTAAGTGGAATAATTTCAAATTCATTAACTGAAAATGGTTGCCAAACTCTTTGGTTTTTTTCTGCGTGGGACATCTCATTTATGCACTACTTTATCTAACAATTTAATGCAGCGTATTCTCCCCTAGAGATGCTTTTGTTAAGATCCTGTGGATGAAAGACAAATACAAACATGTAGAAAGGCAAAATCAGAATAATGCTAGCGCTGATGAATAATGGTAGGAAAATAGTACTCATTTTTCTCAATAAGCATTTGGCATTATAGAAAGAGTTTCTTTTACTTTCAATAAAGCAAGCTTTGTTCACCATCTTGGTCTCCCCAGCTCCTCCCAGCTGGAGGGACAATCCCAGCACACTGACCAAAAGGGTGGAGTGGGAAAATAGAGTAAATAAGTAAATATTCACATCTCAATCATGAGCAATTAATAGTCTTTTAGAAATGATTGAATTTAGAGCAGCAATTCTGTGTCACATGCAGGAATTCCTCTAACCAAGGACATACGCAGTTTGAGTTGATGATTTATCCTTCTCAAAAGCGGGAACAGTAATTCAGTACCTGCAGTTTAGGATTATTTAACGAGGATTGTGTTACTCCAGACACGTACAGAAAAAAGATCATTACAATTTTTTTGACTTGTCATCCAGCAGCAGCTAACAGAAATGCAAACAAAGTTAGGTAAGTTCACTAAGTAAGATGAAATTTTAAATTAATTTCATGTGTACAATTTCATATTCATTTCAAAATTTACAACCGTATCATGTTAGTGAAAAAAATTAAACATCAATAGACTTTGAAGATCTCAAAGCTTTTAAAAATATACTTTAAAGACAGTTTTTTGCTTTTTACCAATTTCACAGTAATACATATTTGTCAATATAAAGGATGTTTATTAACTTAATGTATGTGGGTATTTCCATTTCTTTAGGATAAAATGTTACTTCAGACAGAGCTATGGTCTTGAATAATCCTTAATTTGTATATACAAGATATGTGATTGTAAGACATTAGACACACAAATAAACAATAAAATCACATGAAATTCAAGCAGATCAGTTAACTTCCTTGGTTCTTTCATAAAGTTCCAAAAATATAGCAATTGAGAAGGGACAATCAGAAAATATTTCATGGAACAAATACTGCCATAAAGTACTTAAGACTCGACAGAAAAAAAACCCCAAACCTGTTTTCTAAGGGTCATAATTTGTGTATCAGTTGCTTTTATCTTTTAACTGAGTAATGCAATAAAAATCTCTTGGAGCAATGCAACTGTTTTAAAGCTGATAATCCTTTACAGTCTGGTTGAAAAAAAAATCCTTTGAAACGGTGTTTCAGAACCATCATGACAAAAGATACTGCACTGATATTGTCACTTAATTTTTTATTAGTTAAAAATTATTTGCTCTTTCTCCTGTATAATGCCCTTCCACCTATGCAAGGACCCCTACTTACAGTTTGGATGTGAAGTTTAAGAAGTAAAAAAAATGACTTGCAAAGTGATACAGCAATAAATATGACAGAGATGGGCATATCTGTATATGTATTAAAATATATCTACACATATAAACAATTATATGCTACAACCCACCTATCTCTATACTATGCTGTTTGCTTTTCTGACCAATAGATAGTGGTAATTATCTGTGTATAGGTACATGTATGAGAAAGGGAGAACAGATGTCCATGATTATGTAAGTTATGGTAATTAACAGTACATAAATGAAACAAGTTTGTTTTTGTTGATGTGTCACTTGCACACTGCTCCTCTTGAGCATTGGGTTACATCCTGTACACGATCGCCTTATTGTCTACTGTCATAAAAATTCCAGTTTTGTTTCTGAGCAGTCACAGAATGGGACTTGCCAGCTGTCATGGAAAATGTATTCAGTTTCATTTCCACTTAATTTATCTAATCTTAATTCTATTATTATTTTATTACAATTATTTAAGTGCTTGGGGCAACAATCTAAAGTAAAAACAAATAAACAGTAGGAGTTCCAGATAATTTGTAAGTGATCTGAAAGGTCTAATGGAAACAACATCATTATTGCAGTTTTATTTTTTGAAAGGTTAATATTATAGAAGCTTCATCATTGCTTCTATAGTTAACAGTCTCTCAACACTGACATGTTAAATTCCTGCTTCACAAGATTAATGGCTAAACTATAAAAATTCACTCTGGACAAGGAAAAAAAAAAGTTGCGAAATAGCGTTTAGATGTTCAAAACCTTGTAACTACATGCCTCGTATCACCTTCATTTTCAGCACTATCAACTTGAAACACAGAAGAGCATCCAAGCCCATGATTAAGTCTGTTTCTGTTTTGCTCGACACTTTCATGCGAAGGCACCTGCTAGTTTCCTTGACTGTAATGAAATCTGAACACAGGCTTAAAGATCCGGCAGTTCACGTGTTGCAACGAACTCAGATGAACTTGTGGTTTGCCGTCCTGGGCTCAGCTGCTCCTCACTCACCCAAAACCGTGAGTAGCTGCATGCAAAGCAGTGCATAGCAACCGTCTGTCTCGCATTCAAAGCGTGGGTTTGTTGGGTTTTATGCTTAATCATAAGCGTTAGCTTCCATTTAATCTCTGAACCCAGTCACTGTTGCTCTCGCAAATGTGACAGCCACCCTGTCTGCTGAGTCTGTGTGACCCCAGAGCCCTCGTTAACACTCTTTTAATTCTCCATCACCTTTGTTGCCTGGCCTTGATTCTCCTTATATGGAGACTGGTTTAGGGTGCCTTCCAGAGAAATTTGAGTTCTCGTTTTCTCTTTCTAATGTAATGAGTTATTTATTTCTGACATCCTAATCTTTCTTTAAGATCTTTTTTTCTCTTTTTCTTTCCTTTTTATTTTCACTTGGCCTTTAGACAGCATAATACTTTTCACTGTGTTCAAGCGGTAAAAGCACATAATAAAATATATAAAGGAGGTAATAAATCAACTCATTCAAAATTAAGAAATTACTAATGCACAATTTTAGCCCTATTCTAGGAATTTCAGGTAAGAAGTATGAAACTATTAAATTTAAATATTCTATTGGTGACATGATGGCATAGTGGTTTGAGTTCATCTGCTGCGTAATAAGACATTTGGTTTGATTAAGAAATTGCTGTAAAATATCCTGGGCCTGTTTTAGCCATCACAGAAGCTGGTGCAAGGTTTTCTAGCAATACAACGCAAAGGGAATCAATTCCTAATTATCACCACACACACAAATGAACGGCTGAATCTGGGGCAACAAGAACTCAAAAAGTGGGTTTGAAATGGTATCTCGGCTTTTAACTTCTGGGAATTTCAGCAGCATTCAGCATTTCTTTAAAAGATATTTGGATTTAACTGGAGATAAGCAGCTGCAGATAGTGTTACTTGTCTAAGATGATTCCTCTCTCCATCTGAGAGGAGCCATTACAACACGGGAAAAGAAGACAAAATTCTGTAGTGACGGCTCCAAAAGTGGTTTATTTAGAAAGTTTCACTTGACTTTGTTTTCTTGCAGAAACCAAATGTGTTAGTTTGATTTGGATACAGTGTATTGACAAAGGGTGGGTTGTTTTTCCTTTTTATCTAAACCTGATTGTGGAGATAGAGAAAAAATAATCAGTCCTGAGAGCAAACAATGATCCAAACTCATTGTTTGCTTGAAATGGCTGACCTTGCTGGGAAGATGTATCCACACAGATGATCGTGCCTTCAGAAGTAGTTGGGGAATCCTGGCAAGTGACTCGATGCCTGTGCGAGCAGTTGCAAGGCTCTTTGTTTGCGCTGTGATCCTGAAGCTGTGCAGCCCTGGTAGGCGAGCAGTGTGCCTAGGGAAGTCTACTCTGCAGAGCCTGGCCCACGTCTCCTCCTATTGAAGTTCTTCTGAGGGGAACCGATATTCTCTCTCTCTCCAAAGCGAGTAGGGAAGGGCACAACGAGACAAAATCCATGCCCCCTGTTGTGGCACAGCCTGCCTCAGCGCAGCGCCTGGGCAGGTGGGAGCTCTGCCGATGGTCACCCTGTCCAAGGCGCTGCAGCTTTCATCTCCGACCCCGTTTTCTCACAATGGACGGTACGTTTCCTCCTCTGGTTGGCGTGAGAAAGCTGCGAGGCTGTGACACAGAAATCGCCTTGTAGCTTGCTATTAAGAAAGTTTAGCAAATTGACTGCTGCTAAAATAAGAGATATGAAAGTGCCATCTGCAGTTCAGTCACACGGGGCAAATCTCACAGGCCTTACGCAGTCAGAACACCCATGGAGCGCGCACGGCGGGAGCTGACCTGCAGGATAATAGGGATGCATACTGAATGAATCGGAAGTAACACCTGGCCTTTGTCTGGAAAATTACCATTTTTTTAGGCCAATCTTCAAAGCTGAACATTTCTTTAGGACTCTGGAGCCATTGAGGAGGCAGACAAAAGGAAGAGAGTCATGGAGAGACATGTAAAAGCTGTAGACCCAGCAGAAAGGGCGGGAGGGTCTGCAAGAAGGCTGGGGGAACAGGAGTTAAAACCTCAGTATAAAATTCCAGTTCTTCCTGTGCGGATCAGTTTTTCTAAGGGTGAAAGGAAAATGAATTTCCCAATGAATTTAAGTGATTTCATTACACAATTACGTGCTTGCCTAAACTTTAGCCACATACTGTTACCCATCCTTGCAAGAAATCAGGTTTTGGTCTGTGTTTTACAACACGTACTTAGTTTAAACATGAAATACGTTCATGCCTGTGTGTGCGAAGAGACACGTTCATCAGACTCTTTGCACTGTTCCTCATTCTAGATGTTGGGAAGGCGTCTTCTCTGCGTAAACATGCACACCATAGAGGAAGAATGATTTATCTTTAGAAACAGCCAAGATACATTTACTGAATGTATCTAATTAAGAGAAAATGCCACTCTTCTACATTAGCACTCAAGTTTCCAAACTGTTGCTCAACTCGTTACACTCAGGTGCAAAAGAAACCATTGCACAGCTCAACTGGAGAGGTGTGTGTGGAATACTTGGCAGGTGCATTCTCACAGATATCTCGCTCTAGTCTGAGACTGATCCAGCATAACATATGGGTAGGCTGAAGTTGGTAGAACTACTCAAATGCTTAAAATTTCACACTTTCTCAAATGCTTACTTTTCTGGATCAGGCTCTTGCGAATAATTGGGCCTGCAGCTTCTTGGACTTTTTTGGGGGTGATCAGGTCATAAAAATGAGAATGCCATCTTTGTAGAGACTTAGCAGTCACAAACTGCAAGCTGATCATCAGCCTAATTGCATGTCATCCTTTCCTAAATCAGATTAGTCACAAATGATTATTAATTGAGCCCTAAAATCCTGACGTAGTTTGAAAATATACAAGTTTTTATGAAGGTTATCTTGGAGGCCCAATAAAAAAAACAAAACATGCCAGCTTTTAATATATCTGGTGACACTGCCTAACAGCTAAGAGAAAACATCAGGGAGAATTTCTGTGTAAAGTTACAATCTTTTCAAGAACAAGTCAACTAGCCGACCTACAGTGCTGGAACCTGCTGTCATTGCCAGCAGCCACCCTCAATATTTTTGCCTTGTTTTGTCTTCACTAGCTCACAGCTCTGTGCCAGCTATTAGTGTTTTGGGTAAATTATGTCGTTTTGATTTGCAGAGGCAGAGAAAAATCCTTCTCATCTGCTGGTGGCACCAGGTCTACCCAGCCTGAGGTTTTCTGGGCAGTCTGGTGTGAGCTGTAGAGGCTACATTAGCCTCTGGGTTGGCCCATTAGTCTCAGGAAACCTGTACAAGCACTCCATGGACAACAGGGCGCTGCTGTCCCAGGAGAGCAAGCCTGTGCATAGGTATTTACTCAACAAAAATATTCTTAAGTTTAGTGCAAAGCGAGGAGCCAAAG
Organism: Vanellus vanellus; assembly: GCF_965231255.1. Lineage (NCBI taxonomy): Eukaryota > Metazoa > Chordata > Aves > Charadriiformes > Charadriidae > Vanellus > Vanellus vanellus. The sequence goes on from NC_138913.1 coordinate 16,168,436, forward strand.
CTACGGTTTGTTAACGTCCCAGTGATGTGCCACATTAAATCGGGCAGCTACTTCAGTGCTTTCCGTGCAGTGCTGTAATCACACCTTTGCAGGGATACTTCTTGAGACACGAAGTATATAATATGTCCTAGTACATAACAGGTTCAGGTTTATAATATGTATCGGCTGAACAAATAATTTCTGGTTTATATTTCTGTTCACCTAATCTCTTCTTCTACCAGAATTGATTTGTCTCCATATTAGTCTCACTGTCCATAATTAAAGGAGCAGATCTCTCTATTTCTTTTCCAAACACCTGTTTCCTTGTTTGAAAAGTAGGGTTAAGTGATAGTGTGAATTTTTTTCCTGAGAGGAAAATCCGTTACTCCTAGACCACAAATAAGGTTTTTTATATTTGCCTCAAGTGCCAGAACTTAACATACTTATGCTCTAGTTATCCAGCTGACATTCTATATTTATTAGATTTTTACTACAGTATGTGGCATTATAATCAATGCACTATTGACAAAAGCACTTGGATCACACACTATTTATTTAATTTACTACACTGACTCTCATTTAGTAAACTTAATACATACACTGTGTTTTCTTGGCACATTCAGATACATTATTCAGAAAGGGCACATGGATTGCGCAACGAACCACCCCGATGTCTAAGTTATGTCACAAGCCTTTCTGTAAACTGTTGATCATTAACCTATTCTCTGCTGCAAACCTGGCTTGCTGCACGTGTTGGGCAGTAACTTGTGAAGTTTGGCCACAGTTATACAGCATTTTTAACGTCTGCTAAAGTCATAACACAAGAAGCATTTTATTGTAACCTGCAGGCACCATAAATACTAAATCTCCAACATTTTTATAACCAGTTATATCAAAGGCAATCTGATTGTCACTCTTTTGCACATAGGATTCTCCCATTAGTAAGCGGTCTTATATTACAGGCATAAAACACTGCTAAGCATTTTAGCTCCGCCAGACTAGCTGCAGCTGTGTCACATTTGTGTTTCCTTATTTTATGTGTGCCAGTTATCTAGATTAAAGTTGGAATAGCATAGCACTCCACTAGATGACAGGCTTGGTTTAAAGCCAGACCACTTAGTGATGCTTATCAAACAATTTTCAGCTACATACAGTAGCATAATTCAAAAACCCGAGAAGACTCTAAATTATCAGGCATGCCATGAGAGATCATTTCTTTTTTGGATGGAAGATTAAAACATTCCCCTTGCAAATATGTGGAGTCTCCCTAGTCAGAGGCATCAGTGAAATAACCCGATTTCATTTTTTCTACTCAGTTTTGAATGAGTGTGTGACCCTCATGGTTCTGAACATACATAATCTTACCCAGTCATTTGGCGCCCAAGACGGAAAACGTGTCAAATCAGTGGCCCGTGAACTTCAGAAAGTCCTGCTTTCAATAGCCCATTTTTCTGTTCTTTGTTCTTATGTTCATTTAGTCGTTGCTTGGTTGTGGTTCCTAAGCTATTAATGACCGATTCAACTCCAACCCATTGGTAACCTTAAGGCAGCTATGCATTTAACTTGCAAACCCATTAGATACAAGTTCACCTTGAGCTTCCCATCAGTTGAGGTGGGACAACCTGTACTCGTAGATCATCACGTGTATTAGCAGGAAGAGTGTGATTACTGATTCTGACGCATCCTTGAGAGAGGATGCCTCCTGAGAGGCAGAAGGGGAATTATTCCTGTACGCTGCTGAGTGTTTGGAGTGGTGTCATGACTGGCCTTCTGGGTAGGCTGTTATAGGAAGGAAAACCTGGTTTCACTATCCAATGCCCATCACTACCTGGTCCAATGAACTTCTTCAAAGAAAGATTACTTTTTGCATTAGAAAAGCAAATGAAGTAGATTATGTGGAAGGTAGACTGGAACTGTGCTCTGAACCTACAGGTTTGTCTGTTGCTGCTGTGGAAAAAAAAAAAAAATCAAGAACTGTGTCCCGTGCAGAGAAACAGGCCAACAGCCTGAATGCATCACAGCCACCTCTGTCACAGCGTGGCATGTATGTAGTGACCCAAGTTGTGCTTACAGCTGATTCCGTGCACATTGAGAAATTAACTTGTGTTAACTTCAGAGAGAAAGGCAAGGCTCGTTGCCTGGCCCTGCTGAAGGAGAGGGAGAGAAACTGGGCTGCTCACTTGCTTCACCAACATCATGATTCAAAAGAGAAAGCTCTGAGTTAGCAACCCCATACCTCTTCGCTCTTTTTAAGTGAAATACCTCTTCTACTATGCTGTAGTTTATAATAAGCTATAAACAACAGCAAAACCAGCTAGCATTTAGTAAAACTCCATAAATGAATGGAGTTAAGAAATGCCAGGTAACTTGAGCATCTGTAGCAATAAGGTTCCAGCTGAAACCTTCGTGTGATAAAAGCAAAGAAGATGCATTCTGATGTTCAGAAAGGTTAAAGAGCTAATGGTATGATCTTTACAAAGTCTGATTTATTCTTTATTCTCTTCTCAGAAAAAAAAAAAAAGAAAACATAATCACCTCTCTTTTAGGCTTATGTTTTGTGCATTTATATTTTAATGTCTATTTAAAATGTCCTGCACACTTCCCTTAGCAATATCTGTCAGTGTCTTAATATTATGGGCCTGATTGTTCACTTTCTGGAGTCAGTGGAAATTTTCTCACTGATAGTGACAGCAGAATCTGGCCCCTAATTTTTAGAGGATTGAAGCCATCCTTAGAACAGCACTTGCTCTGCTCTCCACTTTCTTTGATGACTTCTAACATTCTTTTGATGTGGACTCCAAAAAAGACATTTTCATCTTTGGATATATGTGTTTTAAAAGATGAAAAACATTGAATAGCAGAGTGAGAACATTTTGCGTTTCAGGCCACAATCCCATTTAAACCAAAACTTGCTAATAGCTATTAGATGAAAGAGAAGAAAATGTAGAAGGGTAAAAATGTTGGGCAAAGGAAATGAATAGCAACTAAACAGACACCCTTCAGACTCATGGAAATACCATGCTGTTTGGATCATGAGTGTAGGCACACATGATATGCACTGACATAGCATAAAAATTTCACTTATGCCCTGGTGTCTGTCTACGATTGCGAGCAGGATGTTCAAACAAAGGTCTTTTTATGAGCATCCTGCTTCTGCTTCTCTGCACTCTGCAGAAAGAGCAGTTAAGAAAAATGGATAGGAAGGTAAGTGCTATCTATAAGGAAAGCAGCGCAGTGCCCTGGCATGCTGATGGTGAAGGGAGGGGTAGAGGCATGTTAGGAACAGATTCGCTTTGGATTCACTCGCTCAATGCTATGTTGAGAATAAACTCTGACAAGGTCTACATTAAAAAATAAATCCAGTGGCTATAGAATTGTGGAAGATGCTTGGCAGTCCTGCAAGATGCCGAGCAGTCACAGCTCCGATTGACTTCACGGAATATAGTTGAGGGAAGAGTCGATGGAATGTAATCCCGTTGTTTAATGTAGTATGCTGGAAAGATGCTCCCATGTTACAACAATATGTGTAGTCTAAAAGCTGGGAACGAATAGAACGGGATAGAATAAAACAGAACAGAGTAAAACTTCGTTTCAGAGGCTGGGGGTTTGACCACAGCTCTGAACTGACTTGAATTTCCTTTGTATTTGTTTTAGATCTTAGTGATTAATTGGTATCAAATATTCTTTAAGAGCCGTGACATCTGTTAAATGTAATTACTTTCTCTTCTGTGTGTAAATCAAGGTCTTTCTTAAAAAAAGAGGCAGTTTATAGTTAAATTAACTACTTTTATCTGCAATTTGCAAGTTAAGGTGGATGTAAAGCCTGTGGCTATACTAAAGGCTCAGTTGTGCCTCCTAGGCACAGTGTTAATTAAAGGGTGATGTGGATTCATACCACTCTGAGGGGAACTCTGGAAGGGATTATACCTTAGAGAGGCACAGTGCCTCCAGTGCACCACAGCATGTAAGTAAAATGCGCATGCTGTGCACCACCCGCGTTGATGTTGCTCAGGATCTCTGTGGGCCCATCTCCTTCCCACACCTCCTCATCCCCTTTGCTGGGGCTCATACCTAGGGGCCACCAGGAAGATGCAGTCCTGGCACTCCTGACCAATTCTGCACGCCAAGGGAAAGGTGGTGCTGACACCCTTATCATTGCTGATAACTATTCAAAGGCTGGATACAACCTGGTCAAGGATAAACAGAAATTGCCAACTGTCATTCCCTAGATATAGTTTCTCCTTTTACTCAGTGACAGGTCTTTTAAAGTCTGACAGTGTGCATGATGCTTGACAGCTTCTTACATCTTACCTGAGACTATCCTACATAGCTGATTTTGAATAATTCTATATCCAGCATCTGATTTTGTTCTCCTTGATATTTTTCATCAGGGATCCCTTTTCCCTGGGGTAGCTCTCTTGACACCAATGAAGTTTTAGGTATGATTTACCCCTGTGCAAATAAGATCTGCATCAGACCCAGAGACCTTTGGTTTAAAATATTGACAGTATCCAAAGGACATAGTCGAATCTCTATGTAAATAATGCCGTGATTAATTTAATGCACATTTAAGGGTTTTTCAAGGCTGTATTACTCAGTGCATTAAATGTATGTTTTGGTAATATATTATTGTTATTGTACATCCAATAGATCTAATTCAGCCCAGGGTGATTTTTTATGACCAAGTAATAGACCACTGAAAATAGGATTTATTATAGAAATGCCAAGACAGTCTTATTTATAGTATAATAGTACAAATTGCCACTATAATAAATACTCTTCAGTTATCAAATCATCAGTCTTTTATGGTAACGTTGACAAATGATCCCATAGGCAGTATGCTATTACTAACGTAATGTATTAACTTTCAATTTTAAATTGGTTATTGTAGCTGGAACAACTGTACATTATATGATGCAGTTCAAGTAGAACCTGTGACCTAAGTTTGAATATCTGTACAGCAAAATGTGACTACAAAAGTGCTTTAGACTATCCGCGTATGCAAGATAAAACCAGTGTCACTCTCAGTCCACAATCCAACACAGATCTGTAGATCGTATCTCCTTAGAGGAAACTGTGACCAAGGAATGTCTAAAAGGAAAATTTAAAAACCATGCAGAAAATTTTTGGTAAGTCATTGTCATTATTGGTCCCAAGAGAAAGCAGGTCAGTTGTTAAGAGCTGATGAAAACAAAGAAAATAGAAGAATAAAATGAATTATTTTTTTAAAAAAAATTCAGCTGTTGAGGGTTCTTTCCCTACCAGCAGGTGTTTGTTTCATAAGAAGCTGTTCACTGTTACTATACAAGAAACAACATTTAATTATGTATATTTGATCTGGTAAAAGTGCAGAACTGAGGTCCTTTATAAAAGTTCTACATTTGTATAAAGTAAAACAAAATAAGCGGGCAGGATTAAGAAAATGTTATAAAAGTAAGCTTTGCAAGAAGTATTTATTTGAACAATGAGATTGGCAAGTCTAATAGTATAAGAAATATACACTTAGCAACTTTTCATAGCTTACATCCGTGGTACTCAGCAGGTACATTTTTTTTATCCTCAGTTCAGTCCCGCATTTCAGTACAAGAAATCCAAATAATTTAAATCATCATTAGTCTCAGAATAAGCAAATGTCCAGTACTATTTAATTTTATAAATTTTATGCTTCAACGTCACCAGTAATTAATTCAGAATTTTAACTGTTCTTTTAATACATCAAGGCTTGAGTGGAAATAAATGAAAATGTTCTATTTGTCTTTCTGGTCAGTTGGATAATGTTTATTATATTTAAGAGAAATTTACCACATTCTTTCCAGGAGCCGGTTAAGTGTGGTCACTGTTGGTGCCAATGCGCTACAGGGATTTTGAAGGAAGCTAAGTAGCTTAGACAGTCAACTGGGAAAACTGTAGTAATCACAATGGGATGTGGTGAGGATTTTTTCTTATGTTATGTCTTTTACTGACAAGATATATTCTGCACAAGAAACATTTTTCCATCATGGAGAAAATCATAGTTTCCTGCTCTTGGCTTCTTCTCCCTGCAGCACCCAGCCTCACGAGTCAACTAGAGCAGCTAATTGGCTGATCAAGCTTAGGACAGCTGGCAATCGCCCCCAGACCATATTACAGCATGGAAAAATTCATGCTGGATCTCAATCAACAGTCTCTTCCATGTCTGTCTGTCCACTCCCATCCAGCTAACGTGGTCTCTTTTCTTTGGAAATTCCTGCACTTGAAGACACAGCTTTATCCCAGGTGGAAATTCCAGTGCTTTTACACTCTCCACCTGAAAAACATTTAGACACTAAAATGTATAGCCAAACAGATATTTCTGCAGTTCTTTCTACTCACATTTGGCCAGCAGAACGTATCTGTAATTTTATTAATTTACATTGACATAACTGTAGACTGGGGATTAAGTGTTCACAGCAAAGCATCAGTTGTATTCATTAATAGGCAGTAAAAGTAGGTGTTTATGTCTATCTGTGTTTATTTTTTCTTAGCAGAAAGCATCCCCATTTGTCCCAGCTACCATTTCACACATTCATAAATAGTCATCTAAAGTGTAATACCCTTCAGTCCCCCTGTGGGAGTGTCCTCTCTTCAGCTCATCTAAACGAACTCTACAACTACAGGATACAGCAGCCCTTGTCTCATCAAACCTTTTGCCCAAATGGAATCCTGGGTGCCTGGTGGACCAGCAGTTGCTATGAACGTTAATGGTCTGGAATAACCCAGGGCACAAAGAAGAGTCTAAAACGATGCCTGAGACACTTTCTCTGTTGTCTACATAACAGAATTTGTCACCAAGGCTTCATTTCGAGATGGAACTTTTGATCTAGGCACAACAAAAATAATGCATCACTGATTTACACCTGCAGTTACTTTTGGAGATGCAATTATGTCTTCTATCCCAAAGCCAGAGGCCAAGTCAAAAATCATTCTAAGAATCAGCTGCTAAATAGATGGTGGTGATGTAAAGGCCCCGAACAGCTGCCCATGCTCAGTTCACACTTGATCCCAAGCCCATTGAAGTCATTGTGAATCTTTCCTTTGACGTCAATGGGCTTCAGATCAGGTCCTGAGCAATTTTTTAAAAACCTCAGACAAATCAAAACCATTTCCATTGGAATGAGACTGTTCACACCCCTTGGTGAAGACTATTTCCTTTCCAAACACAGCTTTCATACCGGAGTCACGTCAGCTGAATTTCTATTTTTACCAAAAGCTGCATTTTTTAAAGAAGCAGGAAGTGTATTTTTTACTTATTTTTCATCTATTAGCAGCTAAGCTGTTTTTGTTCAAACTTTGAAAAATATTCCCAGCTGGGCAGGCCAGACCTACAATCAAAAATGGGAAACATTTTAGAAAGTTACGGCCATTTAAAAAAAAAAAAAACACTTTTTTTTAAATGGAAACTCCTTGCCTATTTACCCGTAACAGTCACCACATTTTATGTGATGAGGGGCTGTCCCTACACACTGCAGCCAGAAGACTCCAGTAGATCAGTTAGTCTTATAAAATGCATGACACTATAACAAATGTTATAACTTGTATAACAAATCTAATATAACATTAACTCTTATGCACAACGCTGAACTAAATGCTATATAAATTGATTTAGAAATGCTTCCAAAATGGAAAATGAATTATAAGGTATAGACCTGGGGAGAGCAGATCCACCTGCCAGGCACCATTTCTCTGTAATGGTTTCCTGAAAGTGATGGGGAGATTCTTGGATAATTTTGCCCGTGGAAAGCAATCCTTCTAATGGCCAAGAGAAGAGTGAAGTGTTCCCCCTTTATTGAAGACTGTGAGGGTGGTGAATATGTGTTCACTGCCTGGAAAGAGCAAGGGTGAAAAGACGTGTTCAGAGATACCACGTTGATATGCAGAAGAGGCCAAGCAGAGTACACTGGTTTGAAACTATGCCTATATTTATTGATCCGTGTATTCTGTGTACAATTTTTTTCCTTCCATCTAAATACTTATTTCACCATTTCTATACTGTTTTATCAACACAACGGCCAGGCCTAACTGTTAAGGCTAGCGTGTGCCGGTGTTTAAACATATCATCCTTTCAAGGGATAAGGGTATAAGGTCTCTCTGCTTCTTGACCTGAAATAACTCTTTATGGTGATGGAGAGACTACCTCAATTAGATTAGGTTATTTACCACAGAAAAAAAACTCAAATTAGATGAGCTGTGTTTTCTTTTTCTGCTCGAGCATAGGCATGACAACCCCACCTCTGTGATGGCCATCTCCTGTTTAGTGTCGTTGCGACTTTACGCTGGGAAACAGCGCACTCTGAACGTTGTTTCCTGAAGAATCTCCCAGGGACACTTCTTGCCAAGTTCACCACTGTGTATCTGTTGTATTGGGCCCCCATCTCTGGTGAGAACATCTGTGTAAAACAGATGGATAAGGTGATCTTCATCTGCAGTCTCCCCTCATCATTTTCTGCGTATTCTGAAAAGATGTACCTCTCGGGGGCCCCAGATCTGTGATTGATTTTGATGCAGGAGCAAAAGCACATGTTTTGCAGAGGAAGAATGTAGATCTTGTGGGATAACTTACAATGCACAGTAGTCTTGAGTAGAAGCTAAGTAAGTGAGATAAAGCCAGAAGATGATTCCCTGGAGCCTGCTATTAGGGGAATAGTCCAAACTATATGGTAGACAATCCTGGGATGAGATAAAGCAGAACTCAGTACAGAAATACAACCTAAGAAACGTCTCCCAGAATGAAAACAGCAGCTAAGGAGCCTGACTGAAAACCATTGTCAACTACTGCTTCTGGGACTGCAGCACTTTCTTCTCCTATGCTAATGAAAGACTTACTCAGAGGAAAATTTATTGTCCAAAAAGGGCTTGTTCTAGCACTTTAAAGGGGGCCAGTAGAAGGGACAGAGATGACTAGGTTGCCATAATATGTGAAATTGCCCCCAAAATATGTACTGTGCCTCACATGAAAAACAAGCAGACCAGGGAGTACAAAATAAGCCTTGAAGGCAGTGCAGGGGGTCACCAGTTCTTTTGGTGTGAGGGTCTTAGTGGCCTCAGCTGATGTCAATTTAAAGAGACAAATGATTATACCAGAGGCAGAAAAAATAATGTGGTATTATTCCCTGAGGTATCAATATCTCATCAGACACGTTATTTTTTTTTTTTTTTTAGCTAAGTAACAAAAGAAAAAGGAGTTGGAGGGGAGCCAAAAAACAGCCAAAAAGCCCCAAACCAAAACCACCACAGTTCCTCTGAGTGTGAATTTAACCAACTGGTTGCCTGGCTTTATTATGTGGTTTTAATTCCACGAAGAAAACTGACATGCTTATCCAGCTAACTGGGACCCTGCTTGTACCATGTCAGTTCAGAAATCCTAAAGAAAAGGGCTGTAAGTGCACACAAAAAAAAAGAACTTAAAAATAGGCAGTCATCCTGTGGGTTTAAGAATTTCCCTAGTTGATACGGGTTCCCAGTTCTAACTCATTTCTTAAACAGCACTGGTGAACATCAAAGAGTACAACACAGAGCGTGCTGAGTCCCAATTACACCTCAAAAATGAATGGTACCTCAATGGAAAGTCTTCAGAAATTCTAAATGAAATAAAGGCCAAGATGCCCTAGTGCTCCCTGAAAAGTGTAAAACCTTTCTTCATTGATACCGATTGCTTCATTAAAATACACAGTTGTTAATATACAAAACTATATCACTCAGTGAAAAACTGTTTTAGAAATGTGTTAGAGCACATATGGCTATTACTACTCTTTGTAAGATATCAGGAAAAGAAGTGGCAAATAATTAATTTCAGTGCATTTCTATTGTTTTTTAACAAGCCATCTTTAGAGACAGGAAATCTTTTCTGAACACAGTGTCGTCCTCAAACCAGGACATGCAGCTCATGTTTCAAAGGAGAAATAGAGTTAGTACAAATAATTGGTGTGCGCTGAAGTCGGAGGAGAATGAGTAGTTTTATTTTAAAAAAAAAAAAAAGTCTTTAAAAGCTGTGTAAACTCTCTGTAGCTAAATACAAGTTCAAAGAGTTATGTCTTCCACATCATTTAGTGAAAAATCATGGCAACAACTGTCTTTGATTGTGGGTTGGTTTTTTTCTTTCTTCCCACAGTAATGAACAGATTTTTCTCTAACACCTTAATCCAGTGCAAGGAAAAAAACCTAGCAATGTAGCCACAAAATTAATTCAAATAAGTAATGAATAAGGAAATAGGCATAATGGGTGGCCTTTAGTGTCAATTGTACATCCTCCCTAACCTTCATGCCAGTGCTCACATGCATATTGCTGTCACATATACTTGCCTTCCTGCAAGGATATCCAGTGAACTGCCTATGGCAGGTGAATGAAAGTATTGAAGTACTTTCTGTAGTCACCGGCACACCCAATGTTACTTTCATGGAAAGACTTTCACCGAAAAATTGCTATGCTATGGTAGATATGCCAATATATTAACAGGGTAATATATATTAAATATATAGAAGTGTGTGTGTGTGCATGAAATGAACTAGAATAGGCCCTTCCTAAGGAAATTAACATAAACAAGAATTGATAAAGTGTGCTAAGTCTCTTTTATTATTATTTGGATTGTAGTCTGGATGCATTGCAATTCAAAGTTTCTGGGTGTAGGAGATATGTCAATACTGAAACACACAGCAGATATTCATCCTGAATATCTTCATTGCTAGCGTAAAGTTTAATTTTGCAAGGCCAAATAATTGAAAGAAGGCTTCCTTTTATCATGTAATAAAAATAATGATTATGTCCCCATTTCTCCAACTTTATTAGAGTTAAAAATTGTTTTCAACTTGCTTCTCATTGCTCTCTAATTCCCTTCATCTCACTGCTTTTTGTTATGTTACATGTTTCTTTATGTTATTTTCCATAGCATTTCATGATTTATTTCTCTCTTTCAACCCACGACCATAATATTTTTCCTCGTTGTAATGGGTTTCTCTACTTTTTTCTTTCTTTCTTTTCTTTTTCAATATTTCTGTCCACCATAATTCTATAATTTACTTTTGAAAAGAATGGAGGGTTGTACAAGTGAAGGGGGAGAATTTACATTAGATTTCGTATTAAAAACAACAGCTTAACTGTAAACACCGTAGTCTAAAATCCTTCAATCACTCATTAACACCTTTTCTTTTAAATAAGTACCTATGAGTAATGCCCTTTAATGAGAACATCCTTTCTGTTGTGAAAAATAGCAGCAAGTCGTCTGGCTTTGCCCACGTTGGCAGCCCCTACCTGCCAGACCTGAGCTTGGGTGCTGCCTGCACCCAGTGCCAAAAGAGACAAGGAGAGGAGTCAATAGCTGAGATTGCAGGAGAAGTGCTTGACAATAGCTGTGAGCCCCACTAAAGAAAATATTTAGATGTAAAAGAAAACAACTGGATAAAAAGGGGTTTTTTTTGCTATTTCTGCTTGATTAAGCAGTGATTATGCCTGCCGAGGGCTCTTGTACATCTCAGAGTCAGGTGTGGTTGATCAAATATGGGCAGAAGCAGGTTTGGATACAGGATTAGTCAAACCTACAAACCTTTACATCAAGATAGGTAGCAGCCGCAGCAGTACTGAAGCTAAAACACAGAAATCACACAGCAGGGAGGCAATGCGCAGTAAAATATGAGGAGCTCTGAAGTGTATGTTCTTCTCTTCACTGCTCTTTTTTTTGCATGCTTTTGATCATTTCTAAAATAGTTGAAAACAGCCAGTTAGTGCTGAATCCAAATGAATGGCAGCAGTTCCTACATGTCTTAGAACATGTGGGATGATAAGGGTCGCTTTAGGTACAGACTTTTGTTGCGGGTTTTGCTACCATAAGGGCTAATGGTTTACTTTTTTTTCCAGGAAATCTTGGATTGTGGACCACAACTCATTAGTCATTTCTTGTGGCTCAATATCACCTTCAGCATGATCCAAACCACAAATGTGAGTCGCTAATTATCTTTCCTTTGTTTCATTAGATTCAGGCATTTTTGTGGGTTTTATTATTTTTCATTTCTTATTACTTGTTTTATCAGGTGCACAAAACCCAAAATTTGTTCTTCATTGATACCTGAACATGATGTACGTTTTTTTAATTTTTGTTGCTATTTCAATTTTTGTATAACCCAGAATTATCTCCTCTGTGATACCATAAAGTCTCTTGCTGTTTTACAGTAAATCACTGGTTTCAGGACAGTCAGAGTGTCAGGAAAACTTGCTTTCAAAGTTGCATTAAAAAGGATTCTTCAGCTCAGACTTAATAGGGTAGCGTTGTGCCTAGGTAATACCAACACTTTTTGCTATTAGCGATTTTAAAAAATTTTCTCTTAGTACAGTGGTACTATACTAGTACAGACTACTTTTAGATTTCAGGTTACTTGGTTCAAACTGCAGTACGTGGAACTTTTCACGAGTTGCAGTGCACTCAGCCCACCAAAAAAGCTGATTTAATACAGCTTTATGGATCACTGCTGTTAAAAAAGATGATTTTCAAAATGTCTTTGTAAAGCCCCCTTATTTCTTATGACTATTTTACCATTCCTTGCACCAAGAATACCAAGACACACTCACACACTCCCTTGCAGTTAGAATCGATTCAGGGAATATACACAATATTTCTGAATCGTAATCTTACAACAATTCCGCCAAATTATCCACATGCATGGAGAGTTCTACATTTGCCTACTTTAGTTCCTGCGAGCCTAAATAAAGAATCCACATCAGTACTTCCATATTTCTGCCCAGGATTTCCCAGACACAAATATGTGTTCGCATATCCTTAAAATATTTGAGGTATGCACAGTAAATCCATTACTTTCATAACATGTCAGCCGTACTTGTGAACGTGCAGAAGAACTGGACACCACATGCTAAGTAGCTATTATGCCTCCCGGAAAATACAGATACGCTGTGAGTGTCAGAACCGCCTGGCAGCGCAATCCAGCGCTTTCTGGAGTCATCAGACTTAAGGCAGCACCACTGTCCCACAGGACAGGGACCTGGCTCTTCCCGACGCAGCACTCACATCCAGCACACTTTCACAGGCTGCCAGACACCTCAGAAAGGGAATGTCTCCTCAACAGCACCACGCACGGCATTTTGGGGCTGAAGAGCAGCAACAGGCAAACCCCTGGGCAGCTGGAAACTCCCGGCAAGGCAAGATCACAGGCGTGCAGCCTTCCACCAGTTCCCATGGAAATGCTGGAGCTGTGCTGGTCAGAGTAAGGTTAGGATCTGACCCAGCCACTTTTTCTCTCAAGAGAAGACTTTGGTCTTTGGAATTGGGTGTTGCCATAGATCAACAAACAGAACCTACAAAGGGCAGAATGTGCATTTGCTTGAGGATAATAACAAGCACATCAAGAAACCCAAGAATGAATTAAGCCAATAGAAACAAGCAAAGCAAAAATGTCTACATCTATACACAATCGGTCCGGAGAAAGATAATATTTACAACAGATGTTCCGCTTCTTGTCCATTTTCTGCAATTCCAAATTTCAGGAGACAAGCGTTGCTTTAGCAATCTTACTGCACGTTTTATGTAAGGTATTTAGAAAGCAGGTATGCACTTTAAAAAGTTGACATTCATTGGGGGGGATAAAAAAAGAAGAGAAAGGAAAAGGAAAAGGAAAAAGAAAAGGATGAAAAAACGAAAGGAAAAAGAAAAAGGAAGGAAAAGGAAAAGGAAAAAAAGGGAAAACGAAAAGGAAAAGGAAAAGAAAAAGGAAAAGGAAAAGAAAAAGAAAAAGAAAAATGTAGGTAAGATGAAGGTGCTGGAGTTGGCTCTGTTTATTCACCTCTACACGCGAATGTTGCTGGTGCGCTTGTTCAACCTGGGCACACTGACATGTACAGACAGTCAGGCACATCGAGCCCAGCAGCAGGGGAAGCACCTGAGCCAGGGAGGAGACCAATTCAGGGCAGATCTCAGGATGGCAGGGAGAGTGTGTCAGGAACAGGGATTTTACATCCTAGGAAGGATATTTTGTTTTTTCAGGAGACTTCTATGTTAAAATCCAAAAAATGGGATGTTAGGCATACCAGGTTTAATTGCTGTATTTCAGCCCCCCAAAAAGTAATGTGCAATGCAAATTTCAAAAAACTATGTCCTTCACTCTTATTGGACAGCTCTGGTAAAAGTGTATGAAGAACATAACGTATCTTCCCTGTGTTAATATACAGTATAAAGAAATAGCTCTAGAGCTCAGGACACAAATGGAGCTTTAGATTAGCTGTCAACAATGTCATATCCATGTTAATAATGCCCTATTCATGCCTGGGGCTGACAGTCTTTCTTATTTTTATTCACAAATTCCATTTAATAACAGCAATAAGTCACTCTAGACAGTGCATTTCTAAGGGATTTTTGCACTTCTCAGGTGGTTAAAGTCACTTGACCTTCGGCCTCGTGCCTTAAAAACTCCCTAAGAGATGTGCTAAATTGCCCAGAAATACATTGCCTGTCATGTCTTGTTGCTTAATTAAGGGCCAACCTAGATGGCCTATAAGGACTGCCCTTAAGTAATTACTAATTGATCTCCTACTCAAGAAAAATGAATAAATTCCACAGCAGCCGCACTGTCACATGGCATTTACTCAAATTCATATTCCTCCAATAGAGAATGAAAAGCACACAGCAAACGGGTGGACTGAGGGCACAAACATCTTTGGAGCGGCTAAGCCTCACTCCCGGAGTTTGTCACGTCTCGTTGGCTGTAGCCACCGCTCTCAGCCCTTCGCTTGCATTGAGACACAATACATTGCTTGAAAATCAGAGCTTTTGGAAAATAAGAGATATCTAGAATTTTCGGTGTGGCTTCACCTACTTTGAAAGATATTTAGTCTTTGTTACAAACATCTAACCAGGGAATCTCAGTGAGTGATAAATTGTCACCTGATGAAAGCAAAATAATTACAGCCTACCAAAAAAGCCAGAGCAAACACATTTCAAAGGTCTTTTCTGAAGAAAGGAGGCAGGATTTAGGCTGGCGTAGGAGAGGTTCTTGCAGCTTTTGTTACCCAAATGGTTTGTCACAGTGAATGAAACAGCCTCCCTGGACTTGTTGCATTTTCTGCCTAAAGCTCAAAATGCTCCAAAAAGGTGCTGCTATCTTCTGTTTTTATAAGATGATGAGAATGCTTTGGGCTGCATCAGAAATCTTGAATATGCATAGGAAGACGTTTTCAGGTATAAGCGATACGAATACAATGCTCTTAAGAAATGTATGGATGACAACATTTGTTAACTTCCTGTTGCGCTCAGTAAGAGTGCGTTTATATATCATCCTATATGAGCAGTGTTTACATACCGACTTCTCACACCTACAGTAGTGGTTTACACATCTCAAAATGACTCAAAGTAAAAAGGACCTGCTTCTGAAACATTTCCCTTGGACACACTGCATGAAACCAGGAGTCACTGGAGTCAAAGACAACATTTCTCTTGACTTCAGTGAGGCCAAGGTTTTAGCCCAGTAGATATGAATAGTACAAAACCACGCAAAATTTGGGGAATGTTCTGGTACACGATAACATATGGTACAGGAGGATAAGCCAGGGGTTTTGGTGCCTTATATGAAAAGTTGCAGTGGTTCCACGCTTCAACTGATGCTTTATGCCGGGCTCCCCCCACTCCTCTGAAACCACATTAGGGGAAGAGCAGCATTTGCACTGATGGAGGAGAAACAGGGAATCTGAACTCTGGAACGACCCTCTGATCGCCGCAGTGGCACTAGTAGCGACGGCATAATGCTAGGAACCGTATTAAGATACCTGTCTCGCTTATTAAATGCTTAACTGCTTTAGTTTCCATATCTTTTAATGTCAAATGTTAGGGAGTCGCTGTCTGTAAAACTGCAAACGTTATGGATAGCTGGGACCTGTCACATAAATATACCTTCTTATCATTGCGGTTATGTAGCTGGTTGCTCGTATTTGATTTCGACATACTGTACTAATGGTTTTAAAATAGCAAAAGATTTTTAAATGAACTAAACGTGCTAATCAACAGGCATTCCTTAAGCCTGTTTGAAAGCGAAGTAAATAGCGAGCTATGAAGGGCTGCTGGCCCCTACCTGAATAAAACCAAAGGACTGAAAAGCACAGCCGAATCCGACAATCAGTCCTCTGGGTACTTTGTGTAAAAATTACATCCTGTCCTATTTCTGCAGTTGCTGCAGTTGTGGAATAATATGTTTGATTAAGCTGGCTACCAACAAGATGTGTAAACATATGCAATGTAAGCTAATTTTTTTGTGATATAACATTTTTAGTTACTCATGTGCAGCAATGAACTGGCATTTCTAGTGTGGGTTTGTTCGTTTGTTTTTTTTTTTTTTCCAGAACCTCAGAGCTCTGCTGGAGATTTATCACATTAACATCATCTTAACTGAAAATCAATATTCAGGCATCATTTTGGTGTGGCAGGAAAGCATATTCCTTTAAAAATAAGGGAACAGTAATACCGATCATTCTGATTCCTGGATGTGCCTCGTTTCTCGCAGCTGAAGAGACCTTTGCTGTCCTCATGTTCTGCAGTGATTTTTGTGTTTTTCTATAACGTTTTTCTCCCTACACATGTGGGTTTTATATCCTCTTCATGTTGGTATAGCATGAAGTCTTATGTGGAATTTAGAGGATCTGAACTAAATGTAGCTAAAAGGAACTTTTGGATGAACTGCCTGGGATTTGTTCAGATCTGTTAAAGTAATGGGGGAAAGCACAAAAGGATAAAGAAAAGAAAGGCCTTAATCTTTGTTCCATGAGTGATAAAGCAGCATCACATGGGTGAAAATTGGCCTGACCTTCACCCACATGATGCTGCTTCTGCCTCAGCCACTCTTTCTTTGCTCTGATTAAGTGAAGATAGCCTCTTTCTCTGCAAGGAAAAGTCAAAGAACAAAAAGAAAAAAAATCCTGTCTTAACTATAAAAGCTTTATTTTTTTAATCACAGTTGGGCTCATACAAGCCAGTTTCTAATCTTATTTTTTTAAGCTAAAAAAGTGCCTTTTTAGAATTTCTTTGGCTCGGTTTCTTTAGCCCCCTCCCCCCTCCCCCCCCTCCCCAGACCTCGGGCCCTAGATCTTAACTTGCTTCCCTTGGATGTGCTTTGTTGCTCATCTTCACTTTTACATGATAGCTGTTTGACTGCTCGCCAAAGGATTGCCCCTTGGGGAATGGAAAAACTGGAGGGAGGGAGAGGAAAAGCGGTACTCAGCTGGCTTAAATGGCACGTACAGTATATCTATTGGCAGGGTATTGCCAATGCTCCGAGGAAACTTTCAGTGCTCAGCCTTTGCCTCTGGATGCCATCCACCAACTGAGACGTGGTTTTATGTATCAGGTTATCCATGTTCATATAGACGAGAGAACTTTACTGCGACACTGGTGTCAAACAGCTCCTGTGACTAATATTTTTAACAGCATGATATTTAAAATTTGACAAGGATATAATAATTCATTCTCCAGATAGCCAACATGCTTGGAGAGCTGGTAATGTCTTCAAAGGTTTCGAAAGGGGCCCGCTGAAATTCGTCTCTTTTTCAGTGGGTACTATGTAACTAATTTTTGATTGCACTTGTAATTAATTTTTGATTATTGCAACAGGAGCGAAATTTGGTTTTAATTGGACACTGATCTACTAAAAATCACTTAAACTCACAGTTATGTAGGTGTATGTATGTATGTATGTATCTGGCTGGGAAACCTGGCAGAGATCCAGTGAATTATTGGCTAAGTCCACAGGCTAGCTTCAATTTCCACTGGTCATTTTTTCCCTCGGGAGCTAAGAATATATGATGCTGTGCAACATAATGGAATGTCACTGTAATGTGTAATGTCTGTTATTGTATTACATATCTGAGGTAGGGAATGAGGAAAGACCTCCCCAGCCTACCTACAAAACACAGGCATCAGATAGCTTTTAGCTGGAAACGCTCTGTATATTACTTAGACACGCTGTATTACAAAATGGCAAATTACTTAATAAGTTCACAGTCGTTTCTAAAATTGAAATCAGATATATGGATAATAGCATGCTCTGTGTAAGTCCAGTGTGACTACTGCTGATTAGTTACTGTTGGAAACAACAAACACCAATTCACTCTGTTGAGAAATTTTGCAGCAGCTATAATTTATAAGAACATGCTTAAAATAATACTGCTTCTAATTTTGATATGTGAATACACTGACACTAACAACAGCTCTTCCTCTTTGGCAGTGGTTTCAGAAGCATCAGCATGAGTTGTTTTCTGGCCTGAAGAGACACTATCCTGCTATACATCCTCACATGCACAGCTGAATCGATTCTTTTTTAGTGATATAACCAAGAGTCGTAAGACCTAGTTTTTGAGTGTATAATAATCCTGGTCACACCATCTAAGAATATGTTCCCATTTGTTTTCTCAAGTAAATTCCACCATTGTGCCCACAGAGAGTACCACACAAAATGTTGTGGTTGTAAATATGTTCAGCAACAGTTAGAATTTGGACTCTGATTCAAAGCCCATTGAAGTCAATGAAAAGACTCCTATTGACTTCAGTGTGCTTTGGCTCCGGCACTTGATTCTTTATTTAGAACTTGTAATGATTATTCAGTGGAAGAGGCAAATACTGTGAGCTTTGGGTGCTGTAGTCCTTTTGCTAAAAATAAAATTAAATATATAAGGAAAGAATTTGGGGGGGGGGGGGAATATCATTTATATAGCAAGTTTAAATTGCTCTGCTGTTTAATGCGTATGTACATCAACACACACACATTTATGAACATTTACAGGGAATCATACGTGCTTGCATAATACATACATACAAACACACACTCTCTCTCACCGCCCCCCCCTTCCATGCTCATACAAATCATATTAAGAATTAAAGATACAAACCTGTAGGGTTTGATACATTGACTGAAACAGGAGGGTCCAGTGGCATCTGAGATGCTTTATAGTATCGGTGACACCCATGTGGGACTGACAAATATGACAGAGGGTCTCTGAGAGTCATGTTTTCTTCTGAGTTGGCAGTAGGAGGCCTGGTGGCATCCCCAGGCCTTGCCAGATGGCATCAGGGTCCTGGTTTGAGGCAACTGAAGGGAACATTTCGCCTCAATAGTTAATTGCCAATAAGGGATTATCAAGGTTCTGTATATTTTCTCCATAGTCATCTTACAGAATTGTTTTTAAGCTCAGAATTTGACAAACCAACTGGTTTTAATTTTGTGGCTTCAATCATTATTTCATTAACAAGAGGACAGCATTCATGATGGCATATAAAATATTGACGCAATAGGCTAAATTTAAAAAGATGGAACATACTGAAAACCACATTAAAAAAACAAGAATGTGTTTTTTATTTAAACCACTAAAAATACTTTTAAAATACATTTTTGGCTGAATTGTCTGGTTCTCTCACAGTTTCTCAGTGCTACGGCATTGCTTTCACACACCCATAAAAGCTCCGTTGGGCATACATGGTATCACCCTCCCCAGTAAGGAGGGGAGGTAGTTTGGTAACTTCACCTGCTAGTTAGTAGCTATTGACAGGACTAATGTGAAGCCTTCCTCACCATCAGAAGATAATGAGGACCAGTACTTTCATTTATTTAAGAGTCTGAATCAGCCATCATATCTCACTGAAAATGCACGTTTCTATGTATTAAATTGCTCTATATACAGCATGCTTTGTATGACTTTTTCAGTTCATGGCAGCTGCCTCAAACAAGCTTGAAAGGCTCTATTATGGTCTATTGGGTCAAAAATGGCTTTTTTTTTTAAGTGCCAAAGTACTTAGTTACAGTGAATTGGTAACACAATATCCACACCGTAATATGCATATTGTGCATGACAAAAGGCGAATAATTTGTAATCCCCATTTAAAATAAAAGCATAAATACCGACTGTATTCAGCAGATCTCAAATGTTCTACCAGTACATATTTAAAAGAAACTCAACATGTTTGTGTGAAAGACCAAAATGGTCTGTATTTTGTTTACGCAACTTACTGAACAAAAGTAAGATTTATACTTCTTTTTGAATTTTTGTTTACTCCCACTTCATTATTAACATGTAATCACTATTGAAATGCAGCTTAGGAAATGCACAAGTGAAAATCTGCATGCAAAAAAACAGGAACGAAGGGAGGAGGATCTATATTAAGTCTATCACACGTGAACCCCCAGCGCAACATAAGTTCAGACCAGAAAGGTGCCTCATCCTTCCTGGAAGACCCGTTTCTGGCTCTGTCATTCATACTAGGAGTACCTTGTCCTTGGAGAAGACAAGAACAAATTGAGGAATAATGTGAGACTCTACGAGTGTCAGAAATTAGGTTATGATTATTTCTTTGCTGCACAAATTCAGTGCCTCTAACTTCTGGTAACCTCCTTCTTATAGTCCTTCCCTATCTGTGATACCTGTTATCCTTTTGTAAAAGAAGGAAAGTTCATTAGGCAGGGGGCAGCTTTGTCAGGGGGAGAAGAAACTTGTCCAATGTCACCACCAGATGTGAATAATGCTAGTGACTGCTGTACTGTATGACCACTGTCCTCCCTGTCCTTCATACAGTCCTTATTTGCCTTACTCTGCCTGCTGTTCCTCAAAGATTTTTGCTGATAATGTATATAAATATCATCTTGCTTCCTGTTATATTTGTTTAGTGATCCACATGTTGTATACATAATATGAGGACTTGCGTTGATTAGCAAAGCCTGAAGATATTGTTCATTATGTTTTATATGCCAGAATAGATAAAAATTATTCCCAGAAGGGTACATGTTTAAGCTGGCAAAGAAAAATGATTGACATCTACCATAAGTACTTTTGTCAAAGCCTTGGCATGTTATCAGTTTGCAAAACTATTCTAATGAAGTGTCCATACTCACCAGATGTGCTATCAAGAATATGCCAGATACTTGTAAAATTCTGCTGCGGTCTTAATGCCAAATGTGTAAAATACAAACAAGTTAGGCTACAAATTCTGCTAGATAAATTGGGTTGGATAAAGAGTTGAGCCTAAAGGGTCAAGGAATGTAAATAATTCTAGGCGGGAGCCAACCCTCTTGGCTAGTTTCAGAAAATGTAGATTATTATCTCTATGCTCAAAGACTAAATTGCCTTGTATAAATTTGCAACTTTAATACTGATGCAGGCAGAACTAGGAAATGCTTAATTAAAATAAGGCTTTATCTCTGTATCTGAGAAATATTGAATTGAATATTCCTGTTTGTTTATCCTTTTATTCCCAAATGCCCATTCCTAGCTCATAAACATTATTGTTTTCAGAGGGTACAAGAACAAGAACTAAAACAAAGTCTGTCATGAACACATTTGAGGGAGGATTTAATTCTTTCAGGCTCTTAAGGCACCAAAAGCTTGGCAGAGGTTTTTCGCAATGCCTTTTACTCCCTTTTTTTTGAAAGAAGTTTCCCACAGAGGGCTTGCGAAATGCCCCAGTGCATGGTAGGTCTGGGCTTAGGCTGGGTTCGTATCTGCTCGGGCTGCCTCAAGTCAGCAAAGCAGGTAGAGGGTATTGGTGAATGGGAGCTTGATCTGGGCTTCTCCTCTGACTTTTTCAGGTATTCAAAGTAGGGAGTCTTTTTCCCCGGCCACTTATCATGGCATTCACATATGCATTTATGAACTTCTGTGGCTCTAACTATTAAACACCAAGTAAATTATTTTCATTAACTAATTAATATCAAGTATTTTGTTAAGGTTTAAATCTTTTCTGGGGCTGTGTTGCTGTTGGGACTGATACGTTAGTAACTGAACATCAGACTTTTGTTTGTCTTTGTTCCAGGAAGAAGATGACACATATTTTTGTGGATTCGGGTAAGAGATGTTGCACAAATTGGGGTTGTTTTTATTTCATTTTTTTGATAATCTACCGTAAAACGCAGAAAAAATTAACTTAATTATTACAACTTCCATATCAACCTTCCACCAATCATCCAAACACAGGTTTTAGACAGTTGCTTGAACGGTCTAGAAAATTGGCCCAAGAAAATATATGTTTGTTAAGTGATATTTATTTGCAGTGTTTGCTCCCACACTGTCCCTCGCAATGTAAAATTAAAGAAGATAATGATTTTTCTTGCGGAGACTGTCGCCCATTCCACCTGCCATAATATTAGTTAAAAAGGGATCCTATTCTCTCTCTGGACTTAGGAAAATTCCCCACTGCCATGGGATTAGGGTATGAACTCCACTGCTGTAGATGTCTAAAAGCATTATTTGTGCATTGTACTAATATATTCGCTGCCCATGATTTCAGGTGCCCCCAGGTACCCCCAAGTATGTGGAACGGTTATTATTTGGCTGGCCTCTCCCCACTTGTCCCTGCCATGGGAGGGAGATCCTCCATTATGGCCTGGGATGCTCAGTGACAGCTCTTCTGCCACCAGCTTCACTTCTTCACGGTAGCTTTTTCTCAGAGTTACTGTGCATTCATACAGAGTAATATTTTCAGAGTGTAAGTGAATAAAAACCCCAGAGTTTATTAGGATGTGTGTCAAAATTAAAAACACAGAGGTTGGTATATATGCATGCTAATCATTTCTAGTTATGCATGAAGTTAATTTACAGAAGGAGATTTACATTATTTTAATGGCATTCTCTACAAATAAGATTCAATTATTTCAGTTTGGTTTTGATGCCTTTTTGTGGTTTGCTTGTTTTGAAATATGTATTAATTTGCTTTATCAATAATATGAAAAATTAATGGAGCTCTTATTAAGGTTAAAAGCACCTCAGAGAAGTCATCACTTGTCAGCTTTTGTTTTATGACTATGATTACAACAAAGTTGTGTTGTTATCACTGGCAAAATAATTACTCCCTTTTCCCTGGCAGGTTTCAGGTTGCTCTCCTGCTCTTCCTCCTGGAGAGAAGCATTTGGAAGCTGTCCTTCAGAGGTACGTGGAAGCACTTGCAGAGCAGCACAGAGGTAGGAAGGGTACCCGTGTGTCCCCCGTGCGTCCCCCGTGCCTGCATATCACACCCCAGCCCCTTCCGCAGCCCCTGGGCGCGCAGGCACTCACACACTACGCCAGCTCCTGGGCTCGCTGGGGCAGCTCTGCGGGGCATCCATCTGCCTCCGCACACTGCAGCTCCTCCTTCCCCTAGCACGGGACACCACCGACCCCGACTGTCCTTGGCCCCATCTCTTCCTGAGCTCAGCTGCACTTCATTCACTGCCCTAAAACAGTGGAATAAAGCTCCGATTTTTTTTTTTTTTTAAGAGGTCTAATCCTTCAGATTTCATGAAGACAATTTTCCTGTTGATTTCAACAGAAGTTGTGTCTGGAGACGAATGGCAGGATAATACCCGTTTGAAATATAAGTGGACAGCAACATCGGATCAGATGGGTAGTGAGAAGAGGCTGAAAGGAAAATGATGACGGGGCAAAAATATCCCAACGTCTTCAACCTTTTCCTTTCAGAGCGTTTGTTGAGCAGTGAAGAGGGTCTCTCTTTGGTTAATGCAATTTAGCGATAATTCTTTGGAAAGGAGAAAGGATCCTTTCACAGCTGTATCAACAATATCCACTCTTTTTTTAAAAAAATAGCAGCTGACTTGACATGTCAAGCATCACATATTTGGCCATGAAAGCAAAGTATAAGCCATCCTGGCCAATAGCACAGAATTGGAACGATGCCACTGAAAAGCTGGTCTGTAAACTGATGCTACCTTATTTCTTGGATTCTAGGAGGGCTCACTGAGATTTAACAGCAATGCAGAACTACCACATTCCCGGTAGGTATTTCTTTTCTTGTTACATGAGATCCATGCATGAAGTGAAAAAGAGCAAATGAACATCAGGTTTACATCACCACTGATATGTGAATGATTGATCACCCATTAAATCACATACAGAGCCGGTAACAGCACACGGGGTAGCGTTAAAGTAAAATGTTTGATATTCTTTACTCTAATTAAACGTGGAAATAGTATGATGCAGTCTGTATTGTAAATGTTATTGCAGATTATAGACCTAGAGGAGAGGTGTTATGCCACCTTTATAGCCTCCAGTTCCTGGAGATTGTGACTTAGAGCTGCCTCAGGGCTGCCCTAAATTACACCAGTTGGTAATGACTCCCAAAGGGCTGCTATGCATCCAGTGGTTGCTGGAGTGTAAAGTACTTTGGCTATGCCAGCAGCCCATCATTTCACAGTGGAGGTTGAGAGCAGCTGGCACAGTGCTTGGAGGAAATCCCCAAGTAGTGGTTTAAGACATTTTTCTAACACTTTTTGTCATGAGAGTGATATAAAATAAAGGCCAGATTTCACAAACACACAGGGGCTTTTTCTTTTTTATTTAAGCATCTGTAGTTGTGGGTTGATAAACTCGGAGATGAGGGCTTCTATAGGATTTCAGAGCGGGTAGCCACCTAATATTGCTTCAACTTGGCGATATTCCAGCTCTCTGTTCTGGCCCCGATTCCCTGCTCGATAACACTGCCTGTGCAGCGCAGCACCACTGGCTGTCAAAGGCATACTCCTGATTTACATCTGTGTTAGCAAAAGGAGAACTGGATGTGCAAGTTTTTCAGTTCAGGCTCCTATTCCACCCTTTGCTGGAGCTGCCAAAGATACCGGTTGAGTTTGCGTATGTAGAAGATCTTTTGAGTGCAGGTATATGTTGCTCATTTGAAAGCTCAGCCAATTCAGGCAAAGTGAGTGATATATGCGCTGGGTTTTCTCTGTACAGTGTGTGGGTGGGCCAACCATTCTTACACAGAGATCTCAAAAGGCCAGCTATGAAATTATTACTTAATACTGGTAGTTTGGGGGATTTGGTTTTGATGTATCTTCAGGATGCTCTTAAGCGAGCATCCTGAAGACAATAACTGACTGCTGGCAGCAGAAACTCATGACTCTCAAATTAAGCTAATGCAGTCCAAAACTCAACTGAGGACAGTGTTTTCAAACCTCCGAGGCATCAAGGCACCGCTTATGATCTTACTAAAAGTTCTATGAAACATAGGGAAAAATAAAGTAATTGACAGAGATATACACAGTGCGGGAAATGTGCAAACCCTCTGGGCATCTGCAGAAAGGATTGGTGTAGTTCTCGGATAATTTTACTAGGGAGAGGTAATTATCAGTTCTGTACTAAAAATAACTTTAAAAAAAAAGAGTCCATGAACCCAAATAACACCAAGGAGAAAGGTAATTTTGTGGATAGGTGAAATGTTCCTGGATGTGAATTCATAAAGGACTGACTTTCAGTTTAAGTGGAGAAAGGTGAGTGTGCATGCAAGGACCGAACTGTAACCTTCCTAAAGGGAAGCAAAACATACCATCCCCTCCTCTTGCACTGAGTCTCTCCCTTGAGCTGGTACTGTCTAGCAGGTCTGCGTAGGGTGGCAAAGGGTCAAAGGGAGGGTGGATGAAAGCAGCTAACCCTGCATTTTGTCTGTTCCCTAACTGTACATCCTTCTGTGCGAGGAGAAGAGAGATGGTCCAGCACTGCTGTCCTCTCTCTTCCTGGAAGGTTCAGAAAGTTGTGAGGAAACTTCTTTAATGCCCTATACATATTCACAGATGGACGTATGATGAATTCCTGAAAGAAACTGAGGAAAGTGGATCAGAAAATCGTAGCATGAATCATAATAAAATGGTCAGAAAAGGGGATCATCAGGCCCATCATTTTGCCTGAAGGCAGGACTGACCTCAGCTAAGTAAATTCTATCAGCCTTCTGTCACTCTAATTTTTTAATTATTAAGTGGTTTTTAATAGTAGTAGCACCTTTGACTAACCTCTAAACAATCCATTCCAGTGCTTAGCTACTATCTCTGCCCCCTGGAATGACATTGTTAGGCTAGAACTAACATGACCCAAACACTGGAAGTCCATCACAGCCTTAATATGCTTCCTTCCTTCACTAGATCCTTTCTGGAATTTGGAAAGAAGCCTAACTAAAATTAAATGTCTTGTACCCTACATATCAAAGGATCCGGGCCAAAATTCCCATTCACTTTAACAGTGTAAACTTGGCGTAACTCCTTGGAAGGCAAAGATTTTACTCCACGTTTCCACTGAAGCTGGAATACAGTACCTGAGGACAGGAAACATTTGCTATAATGTAAAACCTACAGATTTTTGTCTCCTGTGTACTTTTAAAATTTGTTCCTGAAGGCAGAAAGGCAGGGATGGATAAATATGTAATTAAAGAGAGCTAAAGCAGGGACAATAATGAACAAATACCCTTATTTTTTTGCCATAGTTCTTGAAGAAAGCTAAGGTAGAGGTGTAGAAAATCAGTTACAGTGATGCACTCCACTTAGCATGGGAGTTCATGCAGTGCAAAGAGCTTAATGTGTGCAGCTGAGCTGGGCCTAATGGGCATCAGTTGTTATCTGTGGAAATGGAGTCTGTTAGAGGCAGCCTGGCTACCGTACCCGTCTGTGATGGCTAGTGGGATTTTCGACATGCTAGTGACCTTTTCTTACTCATTTTGCTGAATTTTCATCCAATAAAAGCCACCATCTGACTGGTCCACCCAACCCCGTATTGTGCAGGCTAAGCCCGTTGGTGAGGGTTTAGCGAGAAGCAGGAGGGAGAAGAGAGGGAGCCTGCAAACATAAAGCTGGGGCTGGGGAGCAAGGGGAGCTGCTGAAAGACCTGTGCACCCAAGCAGTGCCCACATTTTTATATACCTTTTACGCATGCTTTTATACATGTATGCATGCATATGTATATATATAGCACTTCCTATACTTTTCTTATTTCTCTCCCAAATAACCAGAAACTGCTGTAAATCTGCTAACAGGCTAGCAGAGACCTTTGTGTGCTGCCTTACATGACACAGAGTGAAATCCTTTTCCCACTGTGCCTCTCGGCTCTACCTGTCCCACCACAGTCCCATCAGTCAAATCCACAAGAGAATAACTCCACCAGTATACCACCAACCGCTTTAGCTCTTGCCAGTTTTGCGGACTGATTCTATAGTTAATATCCCCCAGCATCTTCGTGGCCCTTTTAGGACATAAAGCATAAGAAAGCAGATCTTGTTCTCACCAGAAGTAGGGATTTCTGGAGCTCAGTCCTGCCTGAGAGGGCTTAAATGCGGGGAAGAAGGCTCCCTATATTTTCTTGCCCCGCTGCACATGCATATGAAGACCAAACAGAGTGTAAACTTTTCTCTGTAGAGCCAAGAAGAGTTTTAAGGACTCATCTCTTGAAACAAGCATTACACTCAGAAAGAAGCACTATGAAACCTACCATAATTCATCATAAACGTGCATTTTCTTAAGGAAAACAATTATATACCCCAACTAAATGGATCCAGTTTAATAAGAACCTTTTTTATTAATTATACACCTTATAAAGCTCCTGGCACATGAGGAAGTTATGAGTAACTAAGTACGGAAGTTCACATAGCAAAAACTTATTACCTGTTATTGTTGTTCCGTGCCTGTTTTGGTGGTCGCATGCTGGGTATGTTTACACAAAGTCAGACTCTCCAACACGATAATGTGAATTTAACAGAAATGTTGCTGACTGTGTTTTGCATTGTGTAGCAAAATACTGCCCTGCAGGGTTTAAGTATGGCTAGCTGGGTGGAGAAAATTCACAAATACCAAATAGGATTCCTCCATAGAGCTGCAACGGAGATGCAGTAGCCCGATAGCTCTGATTTTCAAAATCCTGACAAGTTACTAACACTTTGGTCAAACATGAAAAGAAATACAATTTTGTTCCAGACCATTTAGAACAAAAGCATTGTTTACTTTTATTATTATTATTTTGTTTTTTTAAATGGTGGGTTTCTTATCAAACAAGATGAGCTTCAATCTTAGGTCAACGTTCGACATTGCGAATGCATGAGTGTCTTTTCACAAAGGCAGACTATTTTTCAGCGAAATTCAGCTCTATCCTATAGATTAAAGTGGATTCTAAAGGTTGAAGTTCTACAAACAAAACCCAAAACAATTGCAATTTTAATGACACGCAACCAAATGGAATAGCTACAGTAGGCTGAATCCCGACATAGGTGAACAGGAGAGCAGGAGCAAGATCTAGGAGGCAAACTTAGAGTCTTGGGGGTTAGAGAGAACCCTTTTCCAAAGGCACAAGTATGTAGAATTTAATTGGATAGGTTGTTTCCTCCAGGAGGGAAGGTCTGTATTTGGAAATGCTCAGGGGGGGAGGGGCACAACACAACATTTTTAGGGGACTGTGGGAAAAACTGTTTGCCGGTCTGAGTGAAGGAAAGATGCTGTTTATTTTCCCAGGAGTCCTGCAAAAGGCTACTTGGAAAGTGCAGTGATTTTTGACAAATTGTCAAAATCTTTGAGGTGGCTCTGATGCTGTCAGAGCATTTTTCTTTCACCTCACACAAAGCTTTTCAACTCCTCCTATTTTAACAATCCTAACAATAAAAAATCATCGGATATTCTTTTGCTATTTTAAATGGCTATTGTTCCACTGTATTTAATCATTAAGGAACCAGAAGGGACACATTTCATTGAAAAATGTTCATTTGACCCTCTGTAAACAGCAACTTGAAGTATTTTAACAGGCTCTTCAAACTATTTGGGCAGAAATAAAGCAGCATCTGGTTTGCAGCACACTTTCATATTGTATTGTTTATGTTGATAGCTTAAGTTCTTTGCTGTGCATTGTTATTTATGACAATTGAATGTAGAACATTTTTGATTCAACAGAGTGCTTTCATTCTAGAGCATGGGAATAAAGCAATCAAAGCTAAGGTGACTTGACTGATTTCATTTAGAAGGTGGATTCCAGCAGGCCTATTAGTGTTGAAGTAGAAGGGAGGGGGAAGGAAAGGATGGAGCAGGTAACTAAGGGATACAAATTAAAAAGGGCGAGAAATCTGGGAAAGAATCTTGCTGACGGTACGGACTATATGAGAAATTTCCAGGAGTCACTAAAGCCATGGGAAGAAATTGCAGGAATCTGTCTAAACAAAAAGGCAAGAGTTCTATATAGGTGTTTCTTTTCCCTTTTTTTTTTTTTTTAGGGAAACTTGCAAGAAAACATTGATGCTTCAATCCTCTCGTCCCCTAAGCTAATAAAAAATACAAAAATACATGAATGTTTTCAGAAGACTTCCGCTGTGTTTCCTATATTATTTCAGAGTTAAAATCCAACCATATTATGCTTGTTATAAATGCAAAATGAGTCAAATGCCAAAGTAACCAGGGTTAATTTTTGCAATGCAGCGTTGCAGTGAAAAATAAATAACCAGAAATAACACGGGGTTGTACCAGTAGTAGCAGAACCGTCCTGTGGCTGAGGAAGTTCTTTAAAAGGCTTATTAGAATGCTGTTTCAGCCAAACATTGCCTATATATTAAATATATGTATATAAATTTAACTATATATAATTTTCCAAAGCATATCAGTCCAGGTATTAAATATAGAGACAAATTAATTAATTGAACCCCTAATGCTGATCTTATGGTAAATGTAAAAAAAATGAACAATGAACTGCTTAAGAGCAAAGTTTATAATTTTTAAAAACAAGTTAAAAGTATCTATTTCGTTAGAAGTGAGTACAGGATAAGTAGTCAGGTTCTAAGGAAATCTGTTTTCTAAATATTCTAGGGAGACTTTAAGGGACAGAAACAGTTTTAGAAACCCTGATAAGCATTACATATTTCCCAAGTAGCTGAGGAAGGCGTTTATAATTATGACTCTGACTTTCTTGTTTAATTTATTCTGTCCGGTGTTTCTATTTACTGCATAAGGTGCTGATTTTGAAGCCAGACCAGCCAGCTTAATTTGATTTCAGAGCTATTTCCCATGGATCATCCACTAGGACTGATGTCCTATAACAGTGAGCAGAAGCCCAACTAGCTCTAGTGATTGCTCCCAGGCTATGTGTTATTTTCTTAAAGACTTTCTGGTTTCAGCCGTGTTCAGCAATTCAATATCAGCAGTATTCCAGTCAAAGGACTATAATGCAATTAAGTATTTTTTCCTGTTGTAATGCTGTTATATATGGTAGCATCTTCAACTTGTGGTTTGACAGAGCTTTTTAGTCAGGGTGAATTAAGCACTGTATGCCTCCTTTGCCTGTTCTCCCCTCAAGACTTCGGCTCTCTGCTATTTAGTTCCTCTCAGGCTGTTTTCCTTTCATTTGCCTTATTAGTAGGTAGGTCAGTAGCTGATGCCACCTACTGTGGGCATCTAAAGGCTTTTCTTTTGTTTCCTTTTTTCCTAAAGCTTGAGAAGTTACCACTTTCTTTAGCAATGATTCACAAAAGATATTAAAAAATCGTTTAAATCTCTTCTGATTAGAAAAAACATATACTGCACCTTCCTTTACAGGTACGTGAGCACCTTTCTTTACAAGCATCTACGATCGCAGTGTTTCATCCAAATATCTTAAGACGACAAAGGTAACTAAAAATCCAAATGTGTTACAGATATATGACATATTAATTAACATCTTTCCATTTTCAGAGCTCTTTTCATCTGTAATAGTCTGGTGATTTTTAATTTTTTTTCCTTCCCCTCCTCAAGACACCCCTGGAAGCTGGGGAAGGTCAGGCCTTGGCTGCGTTGTTAAGACAGAGGGACAAATTGACATCCATATATCAGATCTGCATTGCCTCCCTTGAGCATTTTTCCAAGAATCTGAACAAATACTTCTGGGCTGTGCTTACCTGTAGCGGAGTGTGAGGCAGTGTGTATGTGTGCATGTGTACACATCTCAGTAGGAGGAAATAAACTGTTGTAAGAGAAAGCTGTTAGTATGGGGGGGGGGAAGGGTTAGTATTAAATCTGTTCTCAAACGCTGGAATGATCGGGCGGGTCCTGCATGTGTCTTTTTACTTTACAGTCTAAGGTAACGGAGAGTTTTCTGATACTCTACCATTCTTGTCTTTAGTCTTTAATGCTCTGCTCTCATTATATCCTTCCCTTTCAGTCAATCACTGCCTTTGAGAATGGTCCCACTAATGCTCTTTTTTGATGTTACATCCTTTTCCCTACCAGCTACTATCTTATAACATCCTCTGAGTTTAAATTTGAACTTCCCTTGCCCAGCTGGCTTTCTTCTACTCTTGGGCACACGATGCAGATGTTACTCTCTGTACAGGTCCTCTGTTACCCTGCCTATCTTCTGAGGTATTGCCCCGTATCTATCCCCTTCTATGCAATATACTTCAGTCGTACAATTTGTTTCTTTGCCTCTGTTGTAGCTCCTGTTTTGTCTATTCTTATATCTAGTTTCTGCTAGCTGCCATTGCTCCAGTGCCTGTGTTGATATAGATGTGTCTACAGAGTATAATGAATAAGCTGTCACAGATTTAAGTGAGTACATCACACATTTGCCTTCTCTGCTATTTAGAAGGAAGTTATTGGCTCCAGACAGTTAGTAGAATGAAATCTATACTGGCATATTGATCTCTGGAGCTCATAGACAAGTTTCTGAGCTTAAATCGCTGATGCAAAATCTGGGGTAGGAGGTCTCCACATGACAATTTCAAGAAATTTGTTAGTGGGAATAGCTCCATAAACTGAATTTGTTGGTTCTGGAACCACAAGAAGCTCCACACCTAATTCATTAGGTTGAATTTGTAGAACGATTGTGGCCATTTCAAGTTTGTACAATTGTGTTCCCTCCTCCTTTTGCTGGTTTTCTTGCACTACAAGGTCTGGAAAACAGCTGCATCATTCAGTATAGATGCCCAGTAGCGTATGGCCTCTGGAAGGCTCTCGCAGACAAAACCACCTGCCCTGTATGTCAAACTCTGCTGCATGGCCAAACTACCTGTAGGAAGAAACTGTTTATGCAGTAAAACCGGGTCTACAGCACAAAACACTGCTCAGACAAAAGAAAGAAGTATGCATATTCAAAGCTACACTGGTAGGCAAAAACTACATCATCTGCAGAAAACCGGAGAGGAGTAATGAATACCCCTGTGATACAACACAAATCAATTCCTGTAATGGCTTGTTTACAAGGCACCATTCACCCCGCTGCATTCTCTCCTTCCCCTTCCTAAGTGTAGCTGCATTCAAAGTACATGCCTGCAGAACCACCACAGTTGTTAGTATACCGCAAACAAAATTGCCCCAGCCTACAGAGGGTTTTGGCTACTATATGTCCACAAACGTGCAAGATACACTTGGTTACATGTATCTGAGTATAAACATATGCAACTAGCTCAGTTGCAATATAGCAAAGCTAGATCCCCTGTCTTGTCCGTGTTTTATTTCTTTATAAACATCAGAGGGTTTAAGATCTTCTCCCTGTTTTATGCCTCTCGTATTAAGCATCTTAAACTTTATTTTTCCTTTCTCATCTCTTCTTATAACATATACAATGTTCTTGCGTTTTGAACATTTCAGGGGGCTCCTTTTTTTTACTAAGCAGTGTCCGGTCTCCCAATTACTCACAAACATAACAATTCAGATTTCTCCGTTACTGCCTTACATGTCACTTTAATGTTTCTGTCTGAAATGAACCCAAGAATGAAAGCTCTCCAAACAGTGAATTAACTTTGACAAGTAGGCATTCTTTCATGATGCTTTCTTTTTCCGGACTGTATTTGTAGAATTTTTTTTTCCTTATACTCCATTTCATATGAATTTTGCTAAATTTAAAATTTTCAAAAATTATTACGTTTCATTTACTAATGAACAGAATAGGCATATTTTCAAAAGCATTTATGTAATAAAATCATGTCTTCAGCTGATTCTGAGTTTTCCACGAGACGCTTCTTTTGGCTTTTGGCAACCTTGTCTTCTGGCTTCCAACAAAGTTCTTAAGTATTTAAATCATTGCTGACGGTTGGAACTGAGGATCCAAAATCCTCATTTAGGCAAAAGTTGACTCAGTGAAAAATAAATTTAACTGGCAATACACAATTCTGTCCTGGCTTATTAGCAGAAACACTAAAGACCACTATCCTGTTTCTACCAGTGCTGCAATAATTTGGACAGTAGGTGTTTGCATTTCTTGGGTTTGGAATCTTGACAGCTGCTATTGCCAGATCCTGCCGCCTTGCATTGCCTTTGACGCTGGAAAGAATAACACCCACAGCATGTTTAATTTTACTGTCTTATAAACATAAGGGGGGAAATCACTTAAAATTACTTCTGGATTTTCGTTAATAAGTTTAATAATCTCTTAAGAATTATTTGGCAAAGCAACCAATAAGAACAAAGGGATTACAAGCTTTAGATTTTAATGAGAATTGGTTGGCTGTGGTATTTCTCGTTCTGCCACAATCCATCGTCAGAAGAATGTGTATTAAGATTTCTGTGCCTAGAATCACAAAATCAAAGTATCATATTTGCATTACTCATGTAGGCTTTGAATTGGACTAGTCAGATGAACAGTTTTAAGTGTGCACATTTGATTTGGTTGGCCATTTTTCCCTTTGTTTATAGGCAGCACGGATTTTTAGGAAGGAATTCAGTGGCCAGCTGCCCGAATTAAAGAACAGTGAAAAGATCAAAGTAGTGCATATTGCTACTGTGGTAGTTATTAGCATTTGTGATACCTTATTCTCATGACAGAACAGAAAGTGGCATAACATCAATCTTGTTTTGTTACAAAAAATAATAAAAAGGGGAATTGGTACGAGTACAGCTGTTTTCATTATAATCTCAAGAAAGTAATGTCGGAGTCCTCTTCAGGGGCTGCAATGAAAGGACCTTTGAAGAGCTAGTGTATTCTTCTGTTAGTCACAAAGGTACTGTACGCAGTAATTCCTTTTCTTAAGAAATGGCTGTTCGGTTAGACCAACAGGAACTGATCACGAGGGTCCCACTATTGCTGAGATGGGGTCATGTAGAGTGGAAATATGAGCTCTATAACCCTTGACCCCTTTCCCTCTTTATTTCGATTCCTTTAACAATGCATGGTTGGCAGACAAAAACAATGGAAAGTTCCAATCTCTTTTGTTTGGCTTGGGAAAAACTCAAGCCAGCTCAGTTTTGTTTTTACCTAAAAGTATGTCTGGGTTTCAATTAAAAGGAGCTACTTTAAGTTTGCTAGTCTGTGAAACTTTGAAAAAAGCCATTGTTGCCCATCCATGATCTAAGCAACAATGAGATACAGATTCTCACAGCGTGTCACAGTAAAACTACGTCTCATTTCTAACCGTAGAGACGAAGAAAGGATGGACTGCTAGCAAGTTGGATTTTTGAAAAACCACATGCCCATTCGTGCCCACTTATTAAACCATGACTTTTAAAACAGGACATAATATTTTAGCAATTCTATGTCAAGGAAATACTGGCAAAAGGAAGAACCACAAAGAGCACAGTTGCCAGCACTGGTGCAACTTGGGAGCTTAGCAGATGATGCCCTGACCCACCATCCCTTACAGAAATGTTGCATGTTTTATTGTAGTGGGAAGTTTGATTATCTGAAAGGTCAAAAGTAGCTGATTCAGGACTCTTAAAAAATCAGAAATTGAATTTATATTATAAATTAAGCTTAATGACACCTATTTCTGATCAGCTCAGAGTATGATGCACGCAGGCACTCGTTTTGCAGGTCTGGACTTATGTAGAGATAAGTATTTCATTTCATAGTTTCTCTAATTTAAGGTTTGGAAAAAATTCTAACTATTAACATCATTAACACCAACTCAGTGTCTTCTTTATAACATACCTAGGTACGTGAAACGGTGATTTCTCTTACAAACATCTCCTCAGCGTCAGCTGGTAAAGAATCGGCCCCTGCTAGCTCATTGTGAGTCTCTGCATTTGAAAGCACCTTGCATGAAGTAGCGAAATTCGGCTGTCGGTAGTTTCCAGCGTAACATTTATAGTAAACACACACACGTTGTAAATCATCTGCAGAGAACTGTATTAGCTGACATCATAAATTTGTCCAGCACAGATTTGTCCAACACAGTGGGTATGATTGAATAAAGGGAAGACACAGTTGAAATCCTTATCCTATTGAAACATCCATAATTTTTATGAGGTCAGCAGTTTATCTTTGCTCCATTTTGGTGTTTATAACTCATGGCTTTGGGTCAGTCCCCAAATATATGTTCTATGTAAATAGATGCCTTCCTAAATACAGGTCTCCCTGCCAGAGGAGACACTGGGAGACTCTTCCTGTGAAAAACTTGTGATCAATTTTTGGATAGAATACAACCAACTGAACTACCAAGCAGTAGAGTCAGTATAAGACTCAGTGCAGGATGCATAATTACAGCTTTTGAAGGACCACAGTTCAATAACTCTGAACAGTTTGCTATTCCTAGTTTTAATTATGCATTTCTATTTAATTATGTATTTGCCAGGTACTCAGCCTTCACTTGCGAAGTATAGCTGCGTAAAACCATTCCTCTCCAAATATTAGATTATAACTGATTTTTTTTAATTATTTGCTTACAGGAAAGTTTACTTTTAACTTCTGTCATCCTTTAACCCTAAAATTAAGAATTCATATAGAGTTTGATGAACTTTTGTAGTTCAAAACCAGATTTCAACATTTAGTTTGCAATATCACAGTGTGTGTCCTCAGTTCCACAGACAGAAAGGAATTTGGAAGATGCAGTTCTGAGGAAGAAGTCACGAAAAAGAAAGTTTCGGAGTGAATTCTGAGCCACCTCTGCTACAGTTTTGTTACTGGGTTACCAATAATCTAACGTACATACAATTAAAGACAAATATTTACAATAAGGATTCCTAAATTTGGGATTGCTAGGAGTTGTTTCAGTCTCAAGAGCAGCCTGGCATGATAAGGCCATGAGGGCTAGACCTAAACGAGATGAAAAGGCTCACTAGGTTCCTTCTGAGTAAGAGAAGGCATATAACTTGTTGGTCATTGCCTACCACTTGACCAGCTGCAGGAAAGAAATAAATGTTCTTATTAAAAATAGAGCTAAATGAAGAGGAGGTGGTACAATCCACCTTCTCTGTGGGTGCTGAAGGGAAACGTTTGTTAACTTTTCCACACAATATTGATGTACAGAGCAAAAGGTACCTCAAGCAGGGAATTTCCACAGGTAGGCCCATGGTTGTGGTCCAGAGGGGTACCACCTAGGGATTAAATTCCTTTATAATGTGCAATTCTAAATATTATCATAGATTGACACCAGACTTTTGATCAAAGCCCACACATTCATATCTTGTTGCTTGAAATAGAAATTATCTCTTTTTTCCTTTCTTTTTCTTTTTTTTTAATTTAGAATTTAAGGAGACTATGGACCAAATTTTACATGTAGTTGTGTACATGGCTTCCACTGGCTCTTATGAAAACTGTGAGTATGCCTCTCAAGGCAGAATTTAGCCTGGTGTATGGTTTTGATTCACTCTGTATTTCTTTAATGTTCAAAATCTTAAAGATTATTTGGATATAATACATGAAAGGGAAGACAATATCTGCAAAAGGACAGAGAACAATTATTCTCTGTTTCAAGGGTGAATTGCCTTAAGTGAGCAGAAATCAGTCACAGGAGGCTGCTTGCTTCACTTATTTTTCTAACTGCTCTAGGCAAATAAAGATTAAGCCATTCTTTTATCAGTCAGGCCCTCTCCCCAGTATAAAGACATAATCAATCTAAATCGAAGGCAACCAAGAAATGCACCAAGATTTTTGGGGGCTAGTTTTGGCTGTACAATGACATAGAAGTGTAGGGTAAATTTGGGGTTAGGTTTTACTCCAGTATATTCAACAGAAATTGAGGGCAAAGACAAACACCTGAAATGAGTGTTCCAAGGTTTTATAATAATTTGTTGAACATTTGATATGGGAGTGTTGCATGTCATCTGCATATATATTTTGCATAGAGACATTCATTGTTATAGAGTACGGGTAGCTAAAGTACAAGGTCATCTTAGTTTCTCAATACAAGATCAAATCAGCGTGGATAAAAATAATTTACTCTACATTGAACCACTGCAACCCTTAATCAAATTTAATCCTGTTTCCCCCCTTCAGAAATCTCAACCAAGTTACGGTTCAGAGAGAAGGCAAAAAGTTCAGGTACCCTGGGCTGTCAGGAAAGATTAAAAAGGCTAAATCTTATTTTTATACACGTCTATACAAGTTCATGATTTTGGTAATAAGAAGCATGTTTTATCCAACACAATCTCAGATTTTGTTCTGCAAAACCAAAACTTAACTTATGAGCTATTTCCAAGTCCAACTCAAAATCACATTCATCCCAGTTTTCTCATAATAGAAATGACAAAAATAAAACCTTTTTCTGAACTCGGGAAAAAGTGTGATTTTGCTCACCCTCTGATGATCAGAATAAAAGGGAACAAAGACTCAAACTACCCATAGTCTGAGTTTTAAAAAAGAAAATCTGGCTTTTCTGCCCCGCTCCTCGTACTTTTCGCGGTTAGGAAAGTTTTATTGAATCCTAGTTGTGTGTATTTCTGAAACTGGGGCATAGAACCAAGAATGCTCCTTGGTGAAAGATTTTATTTACACTTTAAAAGCCTTATGAGTTCTCCCAGATCAGTTCATATTTACGGGACAGAGAAATAGCAACGAGGATGGTGCAGAGCCCAGCAGCCACTGCACTAGATAAATCATCAGGTAAGTAGCAATACATGTAAGTGCTCATGAATTTTGCTCTTGTGTAAAGTCACACCTTAATTTTGTTATCATTTCAGTTATGTACTTCAGCTTCCAAAAGGAAGGTTAGAGTAGACTTTTTGGCACTGATTAATTTCTGAGGAGAATAGGGGATTTAATAATAGCTGAGTAAAATGGACTGAACCAAAGCAACACCCAGGAACACTGTTCAGTGCAAATTTTTCTGTTCTACTAATAAAAGGGCATCTTCCACCATAACTTTTTCTTGGAGCCTTGAAGAGTTCCCTGGGGGTGCAATGAGCTTCCAGGAGAAACACAGATAGGGCTGGAGAGGCTCCAAGGAGGTTTCCCCAAATACAGAATGCACCTCGGAGTTAGAGCCCTTGTTCCTGTCTCGCTGCAGCGAAGAATCTCCACCTGAAGGTGGGGATGGATTCCAGAAGCTCTGTCAGCTGCAGAAGTTGCACCTATAGGTGGGTAGCCCTGCCACAACAGCTGCCTCATCTGGAGGCGATGTACACAGCACCCTGGGTCCACAGTTCCTCCTGCTACATCTTGCCTTTGTATTCCCAGCTAAGCAATTTTTTGCGTGAAAACAAAACACTGCAATAATCGTTGAGCGCAACCTAAATTATGCAGCGTACAACAGCCTTTTAAATAAACCACAGCTTCTCAATCACTGGCAGATTCACCACGTCATTTCATTTTTAATTGGACGATCCCATTTTTCTTGGCACAGCTCTGATGCTGAGCTTACCTTCCACATATTATTAAACTTTTTATATATTTGATTGCTCTAGTTGTATGTTGATATCGCTATTAAAACCATGACCAGAACATTGTGTTTAACTTTTCCTGAATGTTTTTTGCTTTATTGTGTGCTGTAAGCTTACTTCTAATCTCAAGGCAAGATGAAGTAAAATGACCCTGTCTTTTCTGGAGTGATTAGAGGTTACAGTGCAGATTTTCTTTTGTGGAAAGCACAGTGAATTTAAACATTCTATAACAAAAACAACCAAACAAAAAGAAATCAGTGAACTGAAACACTGCTAAGGGTAAGTTAATTTTTCATTGAAAAAGACTGGTGTTCAACAGCCCATATTTGTTAGCATGCTGGCGTCTTTTGAAATCAATTATTATATTTCATTCACACAGCAGATGAAGATGGTAAATTAGTTCAATTGCAGAAGAGAACCCAGAGCCTACTGGAAGCTGATTTGTTTGTTAGCATCCAGGAACTTACAGCATGAAGCACATCTGTCCCAGCCGTCTTCTGTCATGGGGAAAGAAACACTGGGATGTGTACGTGTCAGTCGCTAGCCTGAAAAACGTCCTTTCCTTCTGAGTGGCTCCCACTTTTCTTGCCTCAGTCTTCTACAATTATTTCAAATTTCAAGTATTTACAGACAAATTGGCGATACGCAAAG
Organism: Vanellus vanellus; assembly: GCF_965231255.1. Lineage (NCBI taxonomy): Eukaryota > Metazoa > Chordata > Aves > Charadriiformes > Charadriidae > Vanellus > Vanellus vanellus. Next base: position 16,207,331 of record NC_138913.1, read on the forward strand.
CTGTGACATTCCAAAGACAATGCTCATTGACAGCAAGAGACTCCCTTCTCATACGTTTCAAAACTCGGGGAGAAAAGAACTGGAAAAAAGAGGCTACCGCCCTAGGATGAAGGCATATGGCAGGTTTATCTTTTTACCTAATTGTCAACTGTATTGCCCCCTAATTGTGGGAGAAGGGGATCGCCTTTTGAATTATGCTCTTAAGCCTGAAGGAAGCTCCCCCAGCACTGTCAGGAGGTGCAGGAATGTGCTACGTACTGATGACTGTCTTGATGGGCTTCAGGAAAAGAGTTGTTGTGGAGGGAAACAGAAAAATAAAGGGCAATGGGAAATGAGGGTACTTCACCTTGGTTCCACTTTTAGGAAACAGAAAGGTAACTGTAAAAACACCGAGCGCTAGTAATCTTTGACACCCTCATTATTAGGAGGTTTTTAAATTTTATTCATGTGGCTCGTATTCAACCTGACAAGTCATGTAGCGATTAAAAATTGGAATGCTGCAACAACAGTGTTAGAATTAGGATCAGTGACTGGTTTAACTCTCCCTGACAAGGAAAGCCTGGCAAATGACTCGGTTCCAGCCAGTAGGGAATCTTCAGCCTCACTGCGCACTACCAATGCCTCCTGACATGCCTCATCAAGACAGCCAACATGGGCCTAGCAGATGCCCTCACAAAGTTTCTTCTTCTTGCCTTTCTTGCTCCTATGCACTTTGTCGCTGGGCTCCAGTATAAGTGTTATGTTGCACCTGATAGGGGCTAGATGCATTTTTTGACAGCCTGCATAAATCCTGGAGGTAAGGAATTGGGCGTCTGGATATGCTTTTTCCCCCTCGCCCTTCTGGAAAAAGAGAATTTTTGCAACGACTCAAACCCAAAGGTGGGGGCTTTCAGAGCCCAGGTTCTTCCGTGATGAAACATTATGAGAAGCTGCTAGAAGGAATTACTGTGGAGCAATTACATGATCACAGAGGACTGAAATTTCCATTACAATATGTGGGCTCTGCCATAGGTCCTACAGTATCCAGACAGCCTCAGTGATATATTCAGATAATGATTTTGGCTCCCCTGGTATCTCTCTCTCTCTCTTTCTCTCTAATAACATGCTGCCCTTTCTGCTGTACAGTTGCGGGACAGATGTCTTTGACTGATGTGTTTGAAACATGGGTGGCTTAATACCTATGTTATAATAATGACTGATGTTTGGTGTCCTGGGAGAACATCTCTCTTGGCACTTAAGATATAAAAAACAAGTGACATTTTGAAATAAACAAGGTCTACAGGTGGTAGAATTAGCACTCAATCTGTCATCCTGCATGCGAGGCAGAGCCTCAGCCACCAGAGGATACAAAACAAAAAGTATTTTGAGGTAAGCAGACTAAAAGTTTCGGTTCATTATGAAGAAGCTAAAAGGCAAACCTTACTCTCTTTTTTTCCACAGGTGTCGTCATGTCTGGCTACATACAGCAAGCGGCATTTCCCTGGGCAGAAGGGCAGGGATGGGAGCAGAGTTTGAAGAGGTCTTTCATTCCCCAGGCGGTATGGAGCTGGATTCCTTCACAGCTCCCTTGTGGGCAGTCTGCAGCATCAATTTTAGCAGGTGGGCAGTCGATTGACTTCCTCTGTTTTCTTCACCTCATGCAAAGGTTGCAAGGGTTGGGTCTGGCCTTCAGGTTTGTAGCTCTGTAACCTTTCTGTGCCCCTTGGGGGAAGGAGTCCTTTCCCCCCGTGCCAGCAACTGAGACGGGTGGTAAGATCTTAGCCAAATATAGTGCCAGCAATACTCATGGCTCTGCTGGCTAGAATATCTGAAAGTGAGGAAATCACAGTTTTACTGGAGAAAAAATAAACAAGTGTTTGAGGGGTTTTTATTTTCATTTTCCCAGTTAGCAAAATTTACTTCTAGACAACAAAACCTAAAATTTTAGTGGAGGACTTCAGTGTCCATGCTCAGTCAAGCTCACGTGCCATTCCAGTGTAGACTTTAAATATGCAATTGCAGATACAATCTGTCTCTGATAAAATATTATTGTGTGCTGGCAGAAGAGATACTAATCAGTTCTTGATTAATATTCATTGTATACATATATGTATTCAGGAAATTAAAAGGTATTTTCAGACAATCAGAGAGCATACAGCACAAAAGACATTCCTAGATAAATTGAACAAGCAGTGGTCAAGGCAATCTCTTGAATTCAGAGCTAGCGAAAGGCCAGCCACTTCATTTTTTCATTCACCCCAGAGGATTAAGAAAAACTGAGCTGATAGAATCTTGTGATCCCACCCACTTTGGGTGCATGTTTTCTAATTAAAATGGAAATTTGATCAATTATCAAAACGCACTGGCTGATAGAGATGTGCCATTCATCTTCTGTTCAATCCTACATCTGCCTTGGAAGCAAGAGGAGTGTTTTCAGGTTCTGCAATAATTTAGACATTAAAAATGCCATGATTATTATAATAGTCACTTCTAAGGCCATCATCATTAGTATTTTAAATGAGCCAAACCGAGCCACTGTCCTGTCCTCCAGCAAGATCATGCAAAATCAGCTCACACATAAATATATACAGAGAAATACATATAAGGAGATAGGGATATATATCTGACATCAACATAGTTATCTGTAAGTATCCTGGCATTTGCAAAGGCTAATCATTTCATAGAACTATTTGCAGAATCAGGTACTTCTCTGTGAAGTGTCAATGACTATTAAAGTAAATGGCAAATTTTCCACAGTGCTTTCATCAGGAAACAAAAATCCTCTACTCAACGCATAGCTCCCATTCAAACCAGTGGGACTTTCACAAGGAACTACCGCCTAACAGCAGGGTGCTGTGCATACTCTGCCCAGTTCTTGATACGCTTTGGACGCTTAACAGATGCCCATTACAAACATAATGAAACCGGAATGCTGAGTAAGGAGCACTGGGCAAAGAAAACATTTTCACCATTAGTGTGTTTGTGGTAGTCTGCTAAATCAAAGCTCTTCTGTTGATGTGAACGTTTTTATAATCATGTTTTTCAGAGACGTGGGCTTTCAGAGTAGGTGGTGGGTGGACACTGAGGAGCACTGCTAGAGACAGCTAGATATTAGTGAGAGAGAAACTAGTGAGCCAGAGTCTAGAAAATGGCTGCTGCCGAGGCAAATTAAGAGGAAAAAGGTCAAACCACAGACAGAAATGAATGCTGAATGTTTATAGAGACACTTTTGGTCAAAGCATTAAACAATAACTGGGGAGACCATAATGGCCAATGTCATGCTAAAATAAGAGAACAAGGGCACGTGAGATGGCTGGTTATGGTGTTTTGTTGTCCTAATTCCTCTCAGACTGGTTATATACCCAGTTAAAAAACTCTGAGCTCATACACATCAACAGCTCAGATGGCAAAGGCCAGTCTTAATGCACTAAGAAAGCAGACTGGGAAAAGCCAGTGTTAATTTGCTGCCTTCAGTGACAGGAATCTGCTGGTTCCCACCAGTCAGGCCCCAGCAGCTCAGCCTAGCAAAAAATTAGGTGAGCAAAACAACCATCACACTGGAAGCTGAGGAGAGGCACGGCCTGAAATGAAGCAGATGGATGCTCAGAAATCTCCACAAATGCAGGACTCAAGATACAACAGCTAGCTTCTTCCTATCGTGTATTGCCTGAGAATGCCCTTCAAGTGAAAATTTGATGAAAGATAAGAAGAGGAACTCTAGAAGGCTTAAATGAACATTTCCTCTCCTTTTTTCTTACTTATATTTACTTAATTATAGACTGTAGCTAGGAAAAAAATGCTGTTACAAGGCACGGGTGAATGCAAAACCTCAGGTCAAGAACATATTTTAGTGGGCCAATAGTTCTGCCAAAGGCAGTGGGAATAAGATTATCCAGGCTCAGAAAAAGCAGAGGGACCCGGCTTGCTGTTTTACAGTAAGAAGGCTTCAGTACATGCCATTTTTCCACATTTTAGTCAGCACGTTGCTCACTTTTGCTTCCACATTCAAGTTCCACTTAAATAACTCCCTGCAAGTCGTAAAAGCCTGGTGCTATGCCTTCGATCTCTAAGTTAGTAAAAGTGGTTGTCCGCCTAGGCAGAGTGCTAAAGCATTTTTCTATTGCCGTAGCTCAAAGTATTCCTAAGCTTAATAAAGATCATTTAAACACATCTTGTTCACAGCCATATTGGTAGTACTAATAGCGCGTTTGCTCCCCAGACAGGGCGTAGATGTTCAGCACTGGGACGATACCTCTGCCTAGGAGCACCCTGCTGCAGAGGCTCTTCTATAATGTAAGGTGAAGAGCAAGAAGTAAATGTGACTCACTGACCAGACCAGAGACCCATTTCATTTTTTGTACCAAAGGCCATGCTGGGATCATTATAACGCTGCTTCCCATTGTAAATGCACAGTTATTTGGGATTGTTTCTAGTGTTTGTCCCCTCTCTGTGGGTGAGCAAGAGCTAACATAATCTTGTTTGTTTGCAAATTACAGTGAGTTTATTCTTATTTCATACACGGATGTTGTTCAGAGTTTAACTTATTCAGGCCTCGGTCTGTGTGAACAGAGTAGGAATGAGAGGAACAGGAGTCATCTCTCTCTGCCCACTTTTTTTTAACTCATTTTGTTAAGAATGTACCTTTGTCATCAATACATTTCAGTGGGGAAAAAAATAATCTTGATTTGCCACCAAGTTCAGTACTTGAATTGTGATGGGTGAAATCCTGACTGTCTTGATATCAAATAGGATTACAAATAGCGTTTCATATTTTTATGTAAATTGGAAGAAAGGATTATATCATTCCTTTAGCAATAACATGGGGCTTATGTTTTTTAAATTTCAAATGTCAGTTTGAATCTCCAGAATTAATGGGAACGTATCTGAAAGAAACTTTAAATTCGATTACATTGTATATTTTTGGATAATTCAAAAATTATTGTTCTATCTGACATTGACCAATAGAGAAAGAGTTAAATATAACTTTGGAAGGTATTTTAGTCATAACAGTAATCTCTTTATATATCAGTGGGTCAATAGTTCAGTAAAAGAAGGAACTATAACTTGAATAGACACTAATTAAAAGAATCAATTCTTATCCTACTACATATGTCCAGTCATATTAACACATTTCTAGATTTCTTACTCAGTGGACTAGTCAAGATTAAAGGATTTGCTAATATGGATGAACTGAGTATGCTTCCAAACTGACTGAGCAGATTTGTGAACAAATTAGTTCATTTAAAATTGACAGTGAAAGATTGATTTTGCACAGAATGAGTTACCTAAGGTATTCATCATTTCCTCTGCTTCCATGCACAAGACAGAGATCTGCTTCTTTTTCCTTCTGATTGTAATAGGACTGCTTACTGAGCACCTTTATTTTACAGCCGTGATTGCAGCCTGTCATTCTTTTAATTTAGACATATTTTAGCCTCCACAGACCTTCAGAAATAACTTCCTTAAAAGCCTCAGTCTAATGACTCATTACATGAGTTGCTCAATTCAACCACAGTACTTTAAATTATAATGCAAGGGGAAAAATTGCTAATTACACAGAAAAAGATCCAATTACTCCTGAGACCATTTGATTCATTATTCAGATTGTTTTGGGGGGTGGGGGAGGGAGGAAGGGTGTCTCTAAACATGGGGTTATGTATCAATGTATTGTGAATGGCACTTAGATGTCAGATTTGCCATCAGTTATCGTCATTCAGCGGTATCCAACATCTCTGTATTTTCCCCTACCAATCAAAATAGAGTTTCCCAGACTGTGATTCATGCGTACGTGCCAATGTGCAGTTCTTCTTTTTTAGCCATTAAATGACATTAGAAGAAAGCTATAACCAGTCCTTTCCTAATACTACTACATGGTAAGTCGTTCGCTCAGTTGCCAGGGGGATATATGTGACCACAAATGCAAAGGGAAGTGACCCACAAGTCACAAATTCCCAGAGAGGAGAGTTTCTCCAGTGACGAAACGTGTTGTGCTGGATTTTCTGCCAGCCCTGAGCCAGGGAACATCCAGACAGTTTGCTTACGACTTGCCCATGCCCAGGTCATTCCCATGGTTAAGCGTGATGTCTACAGTTGGATGCGAGCTGAAATCAAAGGAAATGACAAACCTACCAGTGTTGTCCTCATCAAAGCCAAAATTGCTGAGGTTTATTTTGTTTCAGCTACCACCACAAAACCCGTTGGACTCTTCAGAGGCTGATCACATCCAATCTAAACTTGGCTTTGGTTTATGGGGCATTCAGGATTCCCTTAACAGGACCACAATCTCCTCAAACCTGGCTCATGTTTAAGGGCAGAAGGGAATCTGAAATCAGTTAACTACATTCTGTTTCCAGTCTGACAGTTCTAGTTACTAGATAATAAAAAATTTTACATGTATGTGTGCTTTAACTTACTTTTCCCAGATGTGAAATGAGATCAAATTTTGGTCCAAAGAAGAACATTTTAATATCATTGTCTGAGTGTTTTTATGCCAAAATTAACAAGACAAATGAAGGTGATTGTCATGTAGAAAAGGTGATAGAATCCTACTGTTTGATCCTACTGCAGACTATTGTTTGCAGCTATACTAATGTGAAATGGAACAATTGTAAGAGCTCTCAAAGATAACAGCTCTTTCAAAAACTTACAGTCTGCTCAGTCATGGCTCCATTTTTCTCCAGGCTTTGCTAACTGAGTCAGCACTGTAATTTTTCCCTGAAACATGTGTTCTTCCATAACAATTACTCTTTTGCAGTACATTCAGTTTAGTCATCATTAAACCCTTCTCGCCTATGATGTGTGAGCCAAGCATTCCCATTCTTACAGGATGTCACTTTCTACTCCACACTTTCATTTTATGCCTCACTATAATCAGTTCATTTTTTCTCCTCCATTCATGCATCTTACTTCCTACTTCATTACCCTTCCTTTTACCTAAATGCCTCAATATTATTTGCTATTTCTGACTGTATTACAATTCCTCTTCCATTTTCTTCAATTTTGCGGAACTTCTCCTGACAAGCATGTTATGTTACTTATGATGAATTATGCAAGAGCAATAAAATGCAAAATATGTAAATGGCAGACAATTGTTATCGCGCTATTAAAGCGAAGCAGTAACAGAATTTGTAATGTATATTAACAGGTTGTTCACCTTTTTAACATAGCAGAGGGGAAGGGTAAAAAATTCACTGGGCTCTGCAGTTGGATGTGAGAGCAAGACATAACGAAGACACTCTCCCCACCTTCAGTGATTTGTCTTTCACAGTTCAATTCTGCCATTTCACAAGCTTGCTGGCTCTAGGGTTATGTGCCCTGGCAAATTGTTGTCTGTCACCTGTTAATGTATTTCCTCACTTACCTGATTGACAAATTCCCTGCCTTGATCATTGATTTGTGCGGACACACATGAATGTCTGATGAATTCAATCAGAGACCTTCAACACTTTGGGGTAGTTTATCCTGTAGGGGTTTATCTTTAGTCCATTTTGAGAAGTAATCCATAGCTGTTACCAAATATTGGTATGTGTCAGGGTCAGCAGTGAGAAAACAAATATCACCATTAATTTGTGCTATCTGTACAGTTCCTATCGTGATGACCCTGCCATGGTGCTCTACTGGATCACGTTGTCTGCATGTTCCTTGCTACCAGCCAAATCTGAGGGAGCTAACGGGCAAGTTTTGCAACAAGGTCTCACATTTAGTGGATTTAGCAGCACTGATGACAATATCCACAAGCTGGGCAGTAGTCCATGGTCTTAACAACTTAAGCAGGTGCTGAGTGGAGAGAGCTCATCCTCATGTCCACCCCTGCAGGAAAAGCCACGGCATTTGATCAGCCATAGGGTTTTTATGCTGCACCTGAGTGGAGAGCAGGCAGTGATGTTCGTGAGCACAAATGCTTCTGTGCCAATCTGCTATGGAGGCAGTTCCCCCCTCACCTTGCCTGACAGACAGCCCAGATGGGCCAGGCAGAGCTCACGTTCCCCAGGCTTCAGCTCTAAAATGAACGCCAGCGCTCGAGAGCAGAGCCACAGGATGGGAAAGGATCGCTCAGCAATCCCTCATCTCTCATGCGCTTTGCTTGTTTTCAAAATATACCTTCTTTCCGTGCTAAGAAAGGGAACCCAATTTATAAGCCAGCATTTCTGTGCCTGCCTGAGACTGATCTTTTATATAATCTTTCACTCACGTCACAGTGAACATCAGTCTGAGGACGCAACATGTCAATCTGTGGGACTAGCAACAGCTCAAACCAATTTAAATACTAGTCAATGCCATCCCTAAAGTATCACAGACATGAAATATTCCCCCTTCTGTCTCATTTTGTTGCTCAGGAAGCCTCACTTCATGCACAGCAATGTAAGAACCTGGTGACTTCTAAAATAGCAACCCTTTTGGTATGCCATGTACTTTGAATTATTTTGCCTAGGGGGAGACTCTTGGATTCCCCTGGGACTCTCAAAGCCCTTGTTTTTCTGGGCGAGCTCTGTCTAGCGTTGCTCTAGCCCGGGTCAACGCTGCCTCTCCACTGAAACAGCTGCTTTAGGAGGCCATTAGCCCAAAACTGGGTGGCTTTCATCCAGCAGTAGCAAAGTCATGCAGTGACAAGCTTGAGTAATAGAGCTACCCCAGTAATACAGCACTGTACATTGGCCAGGATTTGCCTGCCTGTAATTATTTCAATCAAAACTAAAAACAATGTCGCTTCAAAAGAATCTGCCTGGCATTTTTCTGCCTTCCAGCCCGAATCATTTTCTTTTCTTCCCCTTTATTCCAGGTCAGCAGCAAGAAGAACTTCTCGGGAACAGGTCCTGCAGCATTTACATTAAAAAAACTTCTCACCTCAGTCAAAGAGATGGAGCGGGTCCTTACCTAAGCCTACTGATGACAGATTTACTAGATCTGGAAGGGTGCAGAATAGGCTGTTAGAACAAAAAATCAAGCCACATTTTCTGATCTGATCAGACAGGAGGAAGAAACCCAGGAACCTTAGCTTGTTTGTTTGTTTGTTTTCTGTTTAGAGTGTTATTTATTTTTGATTCTCATGAAGCTGAAGGACTAATAGTGAGAATATTAACCGAAGCCAAGCGTAGTGTGAGAGCAGATGCTTTCCAAGCCTTTCCATACGGCCTTGCCAATTCTTCACAGAGCAGCCCTGGGTTACCACACTTCTCAGTTTTTGTGACTCTTTTCATCAGCCAGAGCTAGTCAGAAGGAATTGAATGATGGCTTTGTGATGTAAAGGAATAATCAGAAATAGTAAGACCAAGATTATTGGGCATATTTTCTTCAATAACACAGACAAGAATGAAATTTGTTTATTATGTGTGCGACTGGGCTATAAAATGCATACAGTGAGAACATGAAGGAAAGATATTTTCAGGTTTCAATGATTTTTCAGAACTTCAGAATTCTCTCAGCCCTAAAATGAGACTTTTAGGGAAAAGACAGCATTGAAGGAGCAAAGATGTCAAATCACATCGAGTTTATAAGCTAAAACCTATGTTTTGAGTTACTCTTGAAAATGAACTGGTAGCCAGTGCATTTTAAGACCCTGCTTTCCTCTTTGCAAAGGGCCCCGCAAGGCAAAAGCATGCTCAATTAGCACATCCTGAATTAATTCACTATAGCTGTACTAATTGCATTCCCATACTGTGGGGGGACAAAATACGGGAATGCAATCCCATAAATTGGACCCCACAACTTCAAAAGGATGTTAAGGTACTTGAATGCAGCCAGAGGGGAGCACCAAAGCTGGTGAAAGGGTTGGAAGGCATGTCCTATGAGGCTGAGGACACTGGGTTTGTTTAGTTTGGAGCAAAGGAGGCTGAGGGGTGACCTCATTGCTCTCCACAGCTTCCTGAGGAGGAGAAGTGGAGAGAGAGATGCTAATCTCTTCTCCCTGGGATCCAATGCCAGGATGTCTGCTAATAGCCCAAAGCTGCATCCTTCAGGGGAGGTTTAGACTTGACATTAGGAAGCGTTTCTGTACCAAAGGGATGATCAAACCCTGGAAGAGGCTTCTTAGAGAGATGCCCCAAGCTTATCAGTGTTGAAGAGGCGTTTGGACAATGCCCTTAATAACATGCTTTGGTCAGCCCTGAAGTGGTCAGGCAGCTGGATTCAATGATCATTGTAGGTCCCTTCCAACTCAGCTGTTCTGTTCTGTTCTATTCTATTCTATTCTATTCTATTCTATTCTATTCTATTCTATTCTATTCTATTCTATTCTATTCTATTCTTCTTCCTACCTCCTCTTTCCTTACCAGTACATGCTGAGGAACTCTCTGATGACATTTCTTCCCAGCCCTGCACTAGCAGACAGGATTGAATGGATAATCATGTCCCATCCTAGGCATTGGCTCTGTCACTGTGTGGGAAGGAGGCATGTACCTTCTGGAGGGGTTGAGAGCTGTGGGTCATCTTCAGATAATTTAACTATCTGAACAAATTTGCAAAAATCATGCGTGAACTGCAGATTCTGAGTGTCTTCTATGAGTGTCTTCTATCCAGTTTGGCTGGGTTTCCACAGGATGCCAAAAGACCACACCTCTAATGCTAGTGAGGCTCAAAGATCAAGCCCTCAGTCTGAAGCATGAAGTGCTCCTGAACTAAATAGTTGCAAATCTTTTTGATGTGAGCAATACTTGTTCATTTCCCTGTGTTTTTTTCTTTTCCTTGTACTCATTTTCAGAAATGCCTGAGCTGTTTCCCTTGGAAAAACAAAATTAAACAAAAGAGCCTGAGAGCAACAGTACTCAATCAGAGTGAAGGTCCATCTAGCCCAATACTCTGTCTTTGAAGTGGCCAACCATAAATGCCTAAAAGAGAGCATATGAGCAGTGTAGGTCTACTTCTGCCATGGTCCTAGGGGTGCTCATAGGCCTCAATGGCTGTGACTGGCCACCCCTGGGACACTCACCCACACCATCTCCTGCGAAGGGCCCAGGGGACGTGTCTCAGCTCAGCCCGGGACATTCAGTCCCTGCCTGAGCAAGGTAGCAGTCGTGCACGTCTCTGGCCCTTATTCCTAGATGGGCCTGAGACCTGCACTGCAGAGACCTGCTCTCCTGGGTGGACCCCTACGACTCAGGTCACAGCTTGTCATGCAGAACTGTATGCATCTTTTCTCTTCTCTTCTCTTCTCTTCTCTTCTCTTCTCTTCTCTTCTCTTCTCTTCTCTTCTCTTCTCTTCTCTTCTCTTCTCTTCTCTTCTCTTCTCTTCTCTTTCTCTTCCTCTTCTTCTTCTTCTTCCTCCTTCTCTTCTCTTCCTCTTCTCTTCACTAATGACAAGCCAAACAACGATGAGAAGATTATTTGCCTGAAATGTCAGGGTTTTTTTCAGCTTCAAAACGACTTCCAGGGACACAAATCAGAAAGGTTAAAAGTGGTGACAGAATTTTATTTTATTTTTCTGAATCTGTTTCGAAGCCGATGCTCACAAGCATCAACACAATAAGCGTGTGCAGCCAGGAGCAGGCTGGGGCATTCTTCAGTTCAGCTTGAAAAAACATCCTTTGCAGTCTGGCAAAGGAAAGTCACACAGCTACAGAAAGTAGCAGCAGGAATACAAGCCAAGCAGACCCTGTTTCGTGAACAGTGAGAATTTGAAGAATAATGATCAGTTTCGACCACACACAAAAGGAGAAGAAGAGGTGTGTGGTACCATGTGGTATTTTCAAAAGTATGACACGTTGACGACATCCGTGTTTTTTGCCCGCAAAAAATTGCTGTGCTGTGCTTTTTGGCCAGAGATGCATGAAAAGTGCTCCCGTGCCTGCACTGCCCTGTATTGCACACAAGGAGAGCTGGAAAGCGGCAGCTCCTGGTGGTGCAGCAAGCCTGGAGTGCTTCAAGCACAAGCTGTTTTGTGCAAGCAAGAACACCTGGGGAAATGGAGCCAAGAGAAGAGCAGAGCTTGCTCCCACTACAAATTTGCAATGGGAAAGAGCGCCAGAGAAAGACAGGGCTCAAGTGATGCCTTTGCAGTGCTTTTTCTGGTTCACGGATGCCGTGAAATCCAGTATATGATGTGGACAGTGAATGTATCTTTTGGAGAAGGCCGGAGGCCTACATATCTGGAATGATGGTTTTCTGCAATCTAAATTCAAAATACCTGACCATGAACTTCACTGTTTCATACATTTGATGATATCAAAGCCTGAAGTGTGGAGCCTGAGAGATGTGTTAATGAGGCTTTCCCCACGCAGTCACAACCAGCAGATCCATCCCTTAAATCTTATGGAGTTCCAGGGATTTCATGTTCATCATGAAACAGTGATGCATGAGAAGTATGACTGGGGACAGGGCTGGTTCTTCTCTGGAATAAGGGAAAGTGATGAGACCTGCTGAAATATGTGAGAATGGTGAGTTGACACCTTAAGCCCAGGGAGAGGAACTTGTGCTTAGCAAGCACTAAGAAACTACTATTGTCTTTGTCTAGCTAGAAAAATAATCTACGCACTTAAAACACAGTTTCTGGGCTCACTATTTTACCACTAAAACTGTAACAGAATTTTTAAACTATACAGATGCCCTTGATTAAGTCTGTCTCTTGCCCGAATAGTTAAAAAAGCTTAATTTGAAGTCTGAAAATCTATAGGAGTGGCACACAAAACTGCTGGCTAATCCAGCTCTTCTGAGAAAGCTGCCGCTCTATTCCAAGAAGAACATTGGCTAAAACCTCACTTTGAGCTACAGCTTCCAACCCAGCAAAAGCCTGCTCTGCTTACCAGCCACTTACAGCATTTTCTCTAATAATAAATAGACGAATATTTGCTTTGCTGCTACCTCCAAATACTTCTGGGAAATTCATCTGTTTTACTTTCAAAACAAACTGCCTCTATAGGAAAAATGAGAAAGGGCATTTCAGGTATAGATATTGTCCTACTTTCTGTCATCTGGAAAAAATACTAAGCTACGAAGCCATATAGCAAGTTACATTATATCATAGGGTAGTAATTCATCATAAAAAGATTGCTCATTAAAGGAAAAATGCCTTTCCACCCTATGTAAGTTTGAATGGTAAACAAATTGTCCCTATTTTGCATGTTTTGATGTTAGTCTTTTATAGAGAGATACAGGTATAGCTGCAGACAATTTTTACACAGTCTCTTTTTGTGCCACCCAGAAGTTGAGAATATTAGGTGATCGATCTGTTTCATCTTAATTTGAAGAAAAATATTTTCCCTTTTAAAAATAAAAATTTATAATACTATTTTTTTTTTCATATATTGTACCTGACTGACAAAGAGCGAGTTTTACCAGCTGATGCTTCAACTTTCACTTTTAAATTTAAGCTCCATTAAGGTGTAAAAAAAAAAAAACAACCTGTAAATCTGTTGGATATTGCTGCTCATGAACTGTAAGTTCCAAAGGATGCCAAAACCATGTAAGCTATACAACAGGGATAAAAACTCTGATATGGATTTCCGTAAATCTCAGAGTCAAATTATTGGACTATAAATATGCAATACACAGATTATTGTGTTCATTTTTTTCTTCAGTGAGGTTTTTTCCATGTCAAGCAATCTCATCTAAAAATTTGGCTCAGTCCTGATCCTTTAAAATTCCACCAGCTCTCATACATTAGCATTTTCATACTTTCTATTTATCACTGTGCTTAGAATTGTTGCAGTGTGATAGAAAGAATTATTTTTGAAGACATAAGTAAGCCTGTTATCCACATGAATAAGGAAGATAATACGGTGAATCTCTCTGAAATGCACAGCCTTAGTGTACAATCAGTGTATTTCTTTCATGTTTATTCCTTTGTCACATATTCATTTGAGAGGGTTCCACAACATGCTCAGTACATGCCATGAATTGGTTTGCCACAAGTTTATCCTTTCAGCACATTTTATTTCACTGGTAAGGCAATCATTGCATTTTGGCAGATTTTTTATGCATTTAATAGCTTCATTCTCTTATCAGATATTCCTTTAATTGGATTTCAGACTGGTTTCACATAGGATTTGTATAAATGGAAGCATAGGTTGCAACCTATGTGTTCCTTAGCAGAAATTCATGTACGTTACTTCAATTGCCATTTAATACACAATTACTGCTGTGCGGTTTATCTGCTTGAGTGTTGCTTTTGACAACAGGACCAGTTTAGAGTATTAGTGTCCCTGTTACTGGAGTATGCAGACAGTAGGCTACAAAGGCGCTGGACTACCTACCTCAGCAAACTTAAGCAAAACAGGCTAACTGAATCTTAATAAACTTATTTAATCATCTGTTGGTCCTCGAGTCTTCTGAGTGGAAGGTGCTTAGCCCTTAGAGTTATACAGTGTCTCTCTTTGCAGTGTCATCTTAAAAGTGGCATCTTTTAACTCCTGTTTTACCAGGAAAAAAATACACCAGATTCCACCTTCAGTGAGGCTCATACAGCTCTAACATCTTCTGTTAGTACTTCGGATGTGCAGTGGACTTTTCTGTTCTCCCTTTGCGCGTCCCTCCCTCTGCAGCATATCTGTGCAGGGATTTTAAAAGCTGAATTGATTTTGTTTGGGTTATTTGCTGCTGCTTTTTATTTCTTTTTTTAATGAAGCTTTTATGAAATTCTATATTGTACATTTTTCTGCCTGTTGCAATTCCAAGTGCATTTATTATTAAAGTTGAATAACTTACTAATGAAAAAAGACAGGAATTCAGCTGCAGGGTACTTTGCATTTGGGAAATTCAACTTGCATTGCTACCCTTAGATATAACACATGTTCACACACACGTGCATGCTTGCACACACAGATGAAGACACAATACCCACTAGACTATATCAGAATATAAGTTTTACATTTGCCATTTTAGAAATAAATTTCTAAATTACTTTTAATATATCTCTCAGCTTCCCCTGGATACTTTATAAGTCAAGATTTAGCCATAAAGTAAAGTGATTTGCCAAAAATGAAAATCCTGTGAAAACTGAGGGCTTTTTCTACTTCTTTGGTGTTACAAAATGTAACTAAGGACAGAATTTAACCTCATGTGTCAAAGGAGGATTAAGCCTTCCATGGTTTTGGTTTTGATTAAAATCCTCATTGTTTAGCTGTACAATGTATTTATGAAGAAAAAAACATGAAAGAAAAGAATATATTTTGAACATTAGGAAATTGAGGCAAATAAAAAGGTTAAAGAAAACTATTTCATAAAATGGCATGTAAGCATGTGGAATACGTTACCAAAGACAAGAGAGGTAACTTAGAACATATGTTTATGAATCAGTATGTTCAAAAGAGAACAAGATGAGTTTCTAGACAAAGAGAGAATAGAGTGTGAGGAATGCAGGAAATTAGAGATGGAAAAAAAAAAAAGCAGAAAGGTCAGTTTTATGAGGATTAGTAGCTTTTAACAGAGCAAGGCTGTGAGCAGGTGGAGTTCCCACCCTGGTCTGAATGGCAAATGCACAGCCGGTTTGTGCTTCAAACTCATATCCTTTTCTGGAGGGGCAAAGGGGGTGGGGAGGAGAGTCTTCAGCGATAGTTGAAAACATAACAGCCAAATATAAACTCCAGGTCAAGAGATCTTTACTGTTCCTAGAGTTTTGCTGTCAGCATTTCTATCTGAGAACATTTTTTCTGCTGTTGGATGGGGTGCTTCTGCCCTTACAGTTCGGTAAAATTAAGAAGTCGCAATCAAAAAGCAGAACTGACTTAACGGCTTCACAGGTAATAAACACCTGGTAACTGAAGACCTTGACTTCCTACTATGGCCTTTCTGCAAGAAAGCCAAAAGTAAGCCAGCCACTTTAGGTGTTCTCTTTTCTGTCTAATACTTTCAGTCCCCCATCCCCAAGACCTGCACTGTACATCCAGTGGAACACCTATATGGCATTTGAGGGCACATCACGCCTTGGCATCATCTCAGCATTACTCTTAGAGGAGAGAGAGACAATTACATCAGAAGAAAGTCATAAATCCAAACCTGACCTAAATGGCACTCCAGAATGCCCAAAAGATTCTTCTGAAAAGCCTCTGCTGATCCAGATCCCCTGATTAAGTGTTGCCACTCAGAACTCATTTCTAGATAGGCCCCCCCAGGACCAGCTCACACACCCCTGGCAGACCAGTCCGCTTTCCAGAAGGTTCAGGTTCTCTCGTTATCCTCAAGAAGGATTTGTTTTTCTGGGTGAACATGATGTTAGCAAGCACTATAGGTAAGAAGAGCGACTGAGTATTCCCCTGTGTTCAGGGTGTGTATCTGCACCCTTTTACCCCCTTCTTTGGAAGTTCTATATACTTTAATATTTTTCCACAATAAAACCTTTGTTTTTCTCTCTGATTGATTGTCAAGTCAAAATGCAATAAATGGGAATGGTTGTATTGCTGGCAACTTCATATCCATATATTTCTTTGCTGGCATACATCCTAGATCAGTTTTGACCAGTTCAAAATTTTTAGCATTTCTTTAGAAAAGAAAACTCATGTTTAAGTAGGGTTTTTTTTTTTAATAAAC
This sequence comes from Vanellus vanellus, assembly GCF_965231255.1. Lineage (NCBI taxonomy): Eukaryota > Metazoa > Chordata > Aves > Charadriiformes > Charadriidae > Vanellus > Vanellus vanellus. The sequence continues at coordinate 16,223,765 of NC_138913.1, forward strand.
TACATGTTATACCTTTTTATTCACTTCAAATCTTGTACAAAAAAAAAGACAATTTTCTCATGGCTTTGACTCAAAATAAAGATTTCAAATTTCCTTATGAAAAAAAAAAAGCAAGAAAAGTGCAGAAAAAAAATTCATGGCAGGTAGGTATATAATCACGCGAATCTCTGGATGAGTGAAGTTCACAGTATGTGTTCACTATCCCTTATTCAGGTGGCAACGCTATATGGCATGTGAACATGTACACGGACTGACAGAAACACCAAAATACCATGCAGGGTGTGCAGAGGATCACCAGGAAATTCTGCGCTGTTGAGGAGTGATGCTGTTGAAAGGCATCATCCTGTCTGCTCCTACACCAGGCTTAGCCTCTCTCAACATCAAATCTAATCACAGCAGAGAGGTTTCTCTGCAGATGGGGGAGGCCACCCTCCCTCCCTCCATCCTTCCACCACCCCAGTCGCTGTTTGCTCCCCTTCATTCGCCTGGGCTGCATTAAGCTTCATAATAATGTCCTTGTACCTGTTGGTGGCGTCCAGGGGGGAAACCAACCCGATATCCTTACCTACAGTGTTTGCTGCCCTCTCTTCGTTGTAAATCTTATTTGATATAGTAGCGTTTCCTTTACCCCTCCATTTTGTTGCAGGAGGTGGGATGCTGTAGGAGAGGATGCTTTTGTTCAGTGGTGGTTTCCTGTGCTGTTAAGTGGCAGCAGATGGTCGCCCCGCAGTGAGATGAGCCCTGGCCATGGTCCTACTGGCAGGGGCAAGAGCACTCAGCTGTCCCTTGCATCCGAACTGGTTTTATCAGGAAAAGCTGGAGAACAAGATAAAGAATCAGATTTCACTAAAGCAGCTCCCCCATCCCCCCGCAGCATCTGTCAGGGCCTGCTGGCTAAAGAACCACCACCCTAGGAGGGCTCCAGATATCCAGGGAGAGGGTGTGCTGGGCCACACGATGCTTACTCCTGCTCTGAACAATATGGATTTTGCCTTATGTTGCATTACTATGGATGCGCAGTTTCCATGAAAGGTTTTTATTTTTTCATGGCCACCTGTCCTTAGCAGGTCTCCCTTTGCTCTCCATGAAGTGAGATTTCAGAGCTGTGAATGTCTGTTATCATTTCGTTTCTGACCTTCTGCAATTCACACTTTTCTTTCTCCTACTCTCATGTTAGATTTATTCTATACTGAAGGTTCTCTTACGTTTTAACAATGGCTGAGTTCAAGTTTGCTCTGTGCTCCTCCTCTGACTACATACTTTTATTCCCTGGCTTGTGTCCATTCTTATATAGCACTGGATGTTAAGTTTTCTTATCCTTGCTCCACATTTGCTTTCTGACAGCCTTATCCTGGGCACTGTGTTGACATGACAAATTCCTTCCACTGGCAGTCATTTTCCTGATAACGTTAGACCTAGAGCTCACCATCTGACTTTGCGAGCTCAGCTCTTCCCGCTACACAATGCACTCCAGGAGTACGTTGTGTGACACAAAACACAGTTTCCATGGCATTCTCCCAAGATATGCTGCTGGTTCTCCCTTTGGCTTATAAGGCAAATCCCAAGCAGGTTCCCCTACCAGAAATATCACAAAATTGATCACTACTATATCATTATTGCAAAGTGATCAGTCAGAGTGACAGATGGCTAATTGGCAAGTATGAATGGTGCTTCCAACTGTTCCCTGGAAGGGTCTTGTTAGTAACCCCCCTCCAACACCACCGAGGTGGGAGTGACCGCAAGTTTGATGGGGCACACTATAAATTAGATCACAGCGTTTCATGTTTATCTTTGCTATGACCTGGTCATTAATATTTCAAGCTAAATGACGCTGTTTAGAGGTGAGTGGTCAATGAAGTTGCCTGGCATCAGCTCCCTCCTTGCACCAAGTAAGCCCACATACCATCCATCTCTGCCATAAACAACTTCCCCCCCCTCCCCCAGCAACGTGCACTGGGAACACGGGCAAGTCAACACACCCCTGTTGCAAATTGAGACCTGACATTTTTGCTGACAGCTTTTAACACAGCTCTTTGAATTTCATTTCCTGAGAAGGTTTCAGCCAGTGAAGCTGTGTTATTCGTGCAAAACATATGCAAAAATGAGGCAAGCCCAGCAGATGTAATCACTTCTCAGAACATGAGCGAATTTCGGTGGAAAAATTTTTGCCGTTTTTCCCATGATGCTTGACGATTTGTGCCTGGGAAACAAGTATCAACCTCTGAACATGGACAGGCAAAAGTTCGGTCGCAATAATGATGGGAAGAGGCTTTGCCCACCTCTCAAATTGAACTTGTTATTTTTTGCAGGTTCAAAAAAGCACGGCAAGGCTTTTATGCTTTATTTGTTTATTTGGATGTTATATTCATTTTATTAGGAGGTTATTTGCACATCCCTGTTTTCTGGAGCAGAAATACTGAGATAAACCAAAAAAGGCTGGTTTTCAATATTTCTGTCCAAGTTCAATCTGTTAAACTTGAAAGTAAAAGCAAGTTCTTGTGACACTTCAAGCACCATTTCTACCTGATCTTACGATGCAGCTTTTAATTGTTGTACGGGATGGCTGGTCTTGGAACTGGGCTGTTAAATTTTCTCTAAAAGCTGTGTCTTGACTAGTTAATCTATACAGTCTAAAGAAGGATCTCTCGCTTTAATAGTTAGTGTGGAAACAAAAGGCACAGTGAGGTTTTTGTCTTTCAAAATATTTGTTCCTGGACAAACGCTGTGCCAGAATTAATGCATCTTCCCCAAATGCTGTTCTGATTTAAAGAGGAAGGGGTGACATAAATCTACAGGAACTTGTTGGTCTGTGCTGTAATTACTTTAAATTTACATAAGGTTACTGATAGCACAAGTTGGCCCATTCTCTTCACACACTTTTTCTTTCCCGCTACACCAGTGTTGCATTTTTATTGGTTTCCAATGACATATATAGAAAAACAGCTGAAATCTTTCAGTAAAGTTTCAGCATTACGAAGTATGCTATTCATCATCTGACAGAGAAGGTTTCTCTAATCACAGATGATCAATATCTGCTAGCTTCTCAGTGCTGCAGATACCTATATTTTACAGTTAAAATACTGTTATTTTATAGGGTAGAATAAATACATATAATAATAATTATAATAAATATAATAAATAATATATCTATACAGGTGATTTGCTCTTGAAAACTGAGAAAAATTATTTTGCACATACTTACTGCAAAATACTGATTTATATTTGCAATCAAACCCAAAGAACAAGGAGACACATAGGAGCTGGTTGAGATCAAAGCTGTATATTTGTTAGTCCATTTCAGCTAATCAGCAGCCTCTGATTCCGCAGCACCCACAGTGTCAGATTTTTATTTTTTTTTAATTTGAGGAAAAATCACTGACAATTTATTTCTTTTTTTAACTCAGCAAAAAATATTTCAATGGCCAGTCTGTCAAGCTGAAATAAAGGGCAAAGATGCATCACAGAGAGACAAAAGTGGTGGTGGGATTTCATCCTCATATAAAATTGTCACTGAAAGACCAGTTCAATATCACTGAGAGTGAGATAAACCTGGGACGTTATGATCAGGCAACATGGTCAAAACCCCAGCGAACAAAGAAACAGTCCTCTTCCCATTCTGCTCCTTCAGCTGCTTATTTCAGTTTCCAGTCAATTCTGATTTAAGAAGTTGTTTCTCAAGAAGTCAGTGATGAGACTGAATCACCTTGTCTTCATACAAGCCTACATTCAGAGGCACCCCGCAATTGTGGTGTCAGCCACCTGGAGAGGTCAGCTCCAAACACCAGATTCAAGGTCATACCAACCTTAATGACTGAGGTGGCTTGAATTTGGTGGAACTCAAGAGTAATTTGAATTTTAATTTAAGCTCAGGGTCATCTACACTAGACAGCAATCATCAGCTCTGAAGATTAAACAGGCAGCATCAAAATGTTAAGGCTGGATTGGGATGGAGGAAAGTGAGTCGTAGAATCAGAAAGATGGAAATAGTATTCCTCATCCTGCAAATATTTTTAGATATCACATTTTAGCAGTTCACAGCATTTTCTCAGAGCTAGAATATTTTCTTGAGGAAAAAAGTAAAAGAAGAGAGAACTTTTTTCCCTCAAAGCCGAAATTACCTGTAGAGAGATAAGATTCAAAGGAGGACTCAGTAAAGATTGTGTTATCCTGGGCCCCAAAAAAGAGAGAAGCACAGTCTACCATAAAAGGGGCAAGCGGGAAAATCACTGCCAGACATTCTTTCAAAAGGCCCTTCAAAGTTTTTATAGACAGATGGATAGATAGACCTCTCTATATATCTCTAGCCAGATTCAGATCTGTGCTTGTTACAGTATATAGATGCGCCTTAACTCAGAAGAACTATTTGAGGTTATTTACTTTGAACGAAAAAAAGACACCAGTGAACCCTAAATAGCAAATTAGTCATTTTAGTTGTATTCACTGGTTCAGCAGCAGTGTGCAAACCATAAAATGTGACTTGGGAAAACCAATACATCTCCACCGCGAAGTAAATACACTGTGGTAATTACAGCTCCAGTTTCCCACCAACCATAAGCTTTCTTAGATTAATTGGTTCAGTGCAGTAAAGATTTCTGGCTGTGACCTTTAACAAGGGTGTGGAGACACTCGAACGCCTTGAGCAGTATGCAACTTGCTCATCGCTCAGAGTATTGTAGCAGCAGAAAGCTTCCTGCTGCCGCTTTTTGCAGACAGTTCTTCCCCATTTATGCGGGAGAATGTTCTCATGAGCAAAGGAGAAACCCAGCCGTCCCGTTCGTTTATCTCAATTAGCCGATCAGCAATAACTTGTTTTCTCAGCACACTCCTCTCTTCCCTTCAGTGTGCTTCTGGGAAGGTTGTCCCATCCTATGACATGATGGAAGCTGTGAATAATGCTAACATTCAACATGACTGTGGCTTACACGATTGTGGTCTAGATGAGGTTCTGATAAACTCTCGATGAAATGCCCCATTGTAGTGTCAAATTGTTGTGGTATGTCCACATTATTTCTGTTCTAGGACATCTGTATTAAAACCTGCAGTGAGTGTCTGACAACCTTCAGTCTTTTCCTTTAGAGTGCTGCTGAATTAATTTCAAGTACAGTCATTGTTGTATGGTAGGAAAGCACATCTCTTTAATCAATATAAAGATTGAACTGTTTTACTCAGCAGTCTGTCTTTTGCATTTGGGCAGAAAAATGCGGACATGCTCCTCCTAAACAATACCTACGCATGCCATGCTGGGGTGCTGACAGATGGACATTCTGTATTTACCAACTCCCCCCTGTGGTTTCTTTGCTGTTGGATGTGACATTCTTCAGATGTCTGTTTTATGAATGTCAAAGACCACATGGCTATTTTGCAAAGAGTGGAATTGTTAAAACAAAATCTTGGCCTGAGTCCCTATTTTAGTTTTTATTTCCTAAGTTCTGTTACTGAGACCAGAGCAGGTCTTTCCCAAAATGAACATTCCCTGTCAATGTGACACCTTTTAATTCCAATAACGAATAAAACTGGTAGTTTTCTCTGTTCTATACTTAATGTTTTCACCTGATCTAGTTTCTCAGCAGCACTGCCACAACAGGAGCAGTATAGGATTTTACTTGATTTATCAAACTAATGAGTTAGTTTTATTGTAAGTGATTAAATGTGTTTTACTTTTTAAAGCACAGGAACTGAAAAGAAATGCATTGTTACAATCTGAAAATAACTAGAAAGATAAGTTCATTAACTTGCCTACACTTGTGCATCATAAAAACCTTGTTAAAAATTACTCCCTAGCCTGCTGTATTAGCTTCTTTATGAGGTAATTTCTCCATACAGTAATAAGATTTTTCTTTTACTCTCCAGTGCATATTAAACCCACTAATCTTCTTTTATAAACTATAGTTTCAGCCACTTTCTCAATTTACTCACTTTAAAGATATTCTCCTATTAATATTAAAGGTAGCAAACGCAGATACAAACTTTGCAAAACAGTCTCTCAGATTTATGGCACAATCTTATAACTGCATTGCAATAGCACAAAAGGGACAAAGCAGTAATTGTCAAGTATGTCTCATGACAAACCAAACAATGTTTGTCCCCATAGAATTATTTTCCCATCACATGTATTATGCGAATGAACCGTGGGCGTGTTTTCCCCTTTCTGAGCATAAATACAAAGTCTGAATATTCAGTTCACTGAGGTCTACACAATTTGCACGGATGCAGGGGATTAAGGACCTGTTTCACCAGAGTGTTACTGCAGTTTTACACCAGTATTCACGCCGCTGATTTCAAATTAATACAGTCAGAGTAATGCCAGAGAGGAACAGGTTCTAGGTCACCAATTCTGTTTCCATTAAAGCAATGGCAAAATTTCCCTTGAGCCACAGTGAAGTGGTTGAGCATGGGCTTGAGCAGGGAAAATACAAATGAGCTATAAATTAACCTTTGCTTTGTTTCAGCTCTAAAATAAGACGTCTCAAAATTCCAATAAATAATCTCTGCGTGGAGTACCGGTAATTTATTATTGTCATTATCAGTATCATTTTGGTCATCATTTGAAGTGTGGCCATCCCTTGTCACGACTCAGGGAGCCCTAGGGTTAGAAGCTGTGCAATCTTCCAACAACCAATCAATTCTTGCCCTACAGTACTGAAGAATCATATTTAAATTCAATACTATATTTTGCAAAATGTAAGATCCAGTTTATCCAATACTGCTTCTTTTTAACGTCATCAACTCTACTTTGGTTTCCTAACAAAGAAGCTCCTGAGACAGCAGTATCGTTTCTAGGTGAGGCAGGGGGTCAGGTCGAATACGGGCTATGCTGGGCAGGTGGCTGTACACGTGAAACTCTAGGAATAACCTGCAAGCACAGGTTTTTAATACCGGGATAATTCTAGTCATTAAAAGACACCTAGCGATTAAACCATGGGCAATTACGTTTAGCACAAGATGTGACTAAGCCAATGCTTTCTCAGACAAGGCTGAGAAACATTTTTTCCTTCATTAAAGGCTGCATCACCCACAGTTGCTCCTCAGCGCCAGGGAACTTGACAGCCCAGTGCCCCTCCAAAGCATTTTGCATGCTCCTGCAGCAAGGAGGCATCCCATGAGTTGCGGGATGTGTCCGCTATCCAATGAGTCAGTAGAAGTGGTGACAAAGTGGTACCGAAACCTGTTTTACACCAGTAAAACCAGAGGGGGAGCCCTCTTTGTCTCTGCAGATTGGTGCTGTCAGCATTGCAGGCGTTTACAGGTAGATACTAAGGCTCTTGCTGACTTCTGTGGAGAAGATGGTGGAAAACCAAAGGATATCGAGGACTTTTGTGCACCCCTTACTAGGATGAAGGTACAGGTATTGCCGGTCCAACACGAATACACCAATTTGGGTTGCCATAATTTCTGATGTGAGAAGACAGATACTTTTGGCTAACCAGATCTATATTTCTTCACAGTGTTACACTATTCCTGTAAATCTGAAATCAAGAGATCACAGAAATGCAGGCCTTTAATATGCATCAAATATATACTTTTAATTCATTTGATTCAGCATACCATTAAAGTCAAAATAATCACTGCTATGAGTCAGAGATGACTGAAGAGTTAAGGTATAATAGGACAAGAGTAAGAGTATGCTTCGTGTTAGTGTAATGTTTGTATAACATCTCTAGTATTTTGGAAGGGAAGAATGGCTCTGTAAAGTTCTGCCCTTTCCCAAAAACACTTCCATGGGTAATCTTACATATTGAAAAAGTCACTGGACTAATCTACAACATATTCGTTCAGAGTTCTCCTCTGGCAAAATTCACACAAATGACATCATCACAACAGAGCTGCTCTGAAAACAGAAGTGTTTTCACTATTTTAGAGGCATTGTTATAAGTCTACTGATCACTATTGGAGAGATTCTGACTGCAGTGTTTTATTTCTCTCCCTTAGATTTTAAACATGCACCCTAGTAATTTGTTCATGCATTCAGTGTTGACTTGTTATAGAAAAACACACATGCAATCAGACGGGTGCAATTTGATACCTTACAGCTGAAAATTTGAAAAAAAAATGACTTGTCGAAAACCATTGTTTAAAGATGTTCCCAGGAAAGGGGGGCAGGGAGAGAACCAACTCAGGCTTATGAAATGAGCATTCTAGCGTTTGCAAAAAGAGAGAACACATGTATTCGTTATTTGATATTTTCTGGAAAAATATTGCCCACATTTAATTTCCAGTATTGTGTCATTTTTGATTGCACACAACCAGACATTGGCCCGTTCCTTGTTTCCAGGAATCGTGCTTTATGGGAGGATGGAAGTTCCAAAAAGTTCATGAACTTTTTTCGTAACACTTGTTACCTCCACACCCCAGTAAAAATGCACAGATTCCAAAGCACCTTTAGTTTTAGAAGTTAATGCATATCTTCTGCTTATTTATATGTTCTGATATTAATAAAAATTAATCATCTAGAACTGAGAAATGCATCCAGAAAAAAAGTTTAAATGTTTGATTTCTTGGTTTTTTCCTAACAGAAAATTTCTCAGAATATCATTTTGCAATACTTTTTCAGTGACAGAAGCAGTGTTATCCTTTAGCAATGGCCGTACCATCTTGCAAATGTCTGGAAGAGAAAGATAGTCACAATTAAAATTTTCTGATTCGTGAGACTCAATATATAATTTTTTTTTAAATCTGTGAAGACATGGTAATGAATTTGAGTGTCCAAAATCAAACATACTTACAAAGAATTCTCTTAGCTAATCTGTACATTTAGTCATGAAAGGTGTTATTTTATGATCCTGGAGGGAGGGCAATAGGGGCAGGGACAGAAGCACACGGTGATATGCACAAGGAATGTCTCATTTCGTATGTGCTTGGTCAAGCCTGGCAATAGCATTCCTTAAGGAAAATTTTGCCAAAGTACCAATTTCCAAATGCTTGGGTGAATTATGAACCTTAGTTCTTTTTTACTTTGGGAAAAAAATAGCCTTGAATTAGTACCAAATCTAAAACTTGATGCAGTCTCTCGCAGGAGCACTGTTTAAAAAAGGAAAAGACTCATGCTGCTCCAGAGAGCTTTCACTTGCACCTTTCCCATTCCAAACAAAGAGCTGAAGCAGTTCTGATGTAAGTAACATACGGCTAATTTGCTATATTTATGTCACATTGATATGATACTGACAGTATTCACACAATGGAGCCATTATCCATTAAGACATATGTCTTCCTGGTGTCTGGGTATGTGCAAGGGTAAGAGGAGAACCTGGGCTTTTACAGACAGTTTGAGAAATTCAGCATCATAGGAAAATGGAGAAGTATAATAGGCAGAATTATCTCTGCCCACACAGAGGTCACAAGCATGATTTTCAGACTTTTAGCCTCATTTACACACAAAGATAATGTAAGGTGCAAACCCTCCGTTTTATTTTCACGCATGGGAGAATCTTTAATGTTTACTGATTCAGGCAAGAGTGCAGGAGCTTTGCTTTGGCTCCTTCCACTGAAACAGGTAGAAACCATGGTTAGGGCTGTATTCCTACCAGTGACATGGACCCAAACCAACAGTCAGGTACAAGACAAAGACCAAAAGTTCAGGCACAAGAATGCCTGACAATATTCAACATAGGGGGCACGGAAACACCACAACTGAATGCTAACCCTTGTCAAGAGGAGAGGTAATGCATAGCAGAGTTTAAATTGCTGTCCTTCCCGCTAACCCTTCGTTTCCATATTCAAAGCTGTCCTTCTCAGCTCAGACACAGAGTACTCACAAAGTAATCTACCAGACTAACACCATATCTCAGTGACCTGTAAGACGTTAGCTGAGTTACATTGATGGGTGATGAGCCTTCTTGACCTAAAGCACAGATGTTGCTCTCTTTCACACATTTAATGTCCTATATGGACATCTTTTTAAAGGACCAAACAGTTCCCAACAGAATATTTGTACCAAACCTTTTAAGGTTCATTCACATTTATTTTCTTTTATATTTTTTTCACCCTTAAAGGTCATTTCACAAAAGAGATCAAAAGGAAGCTTTTCCATTCCTCCTCTGCAGGTGGCCGGCAACAGATTAACTACTAACAGAGACTTCAATATATAAATCTGGATGACTTGTTTTACACAGCAACACAATGTTACTGTCATATGTTGTGTTTGCATACATTAAACTGTATTAAAAACTATCACCCCTAATTTGCTTCCCAAAATGACTCCTCAAAATTCTTTCCCCAAAATAGTTGCTCGGGAGAAATCTTCTGGTTTGATGTTTACAAAAAGGTACCTTGAAGCTGAATAAGTAATTCATTTTGCCCAAGAAACAGAATCTGTGCTAATAAGGTCCTGTAAGAACAAAATGTGCATCCAGAGTTCGTTGCCTTTGTCCCAGACAGGAGTTAGTGGCTGTAATTTTGCTTTTCCGGTATTCTTCCTAAGTCAAAATTGAGTCTGAAGTTGTAATAAGACAGATCCAAATGTGCTTTCCATGAGTTCTTGAAGCAAGACTGTTCAAAACAAACAAAACCTTATTCAATTGTCAAAAAAAAATATAACTCAAAAAATGCTGCATTAACACGTCATGGAAAATTCAGAAGGTTTTCTAATATTTTTTTATTCTGTTATCTGCTATTCAAAAAATTATTTTTAAAGAACCATTTTTTTCTAATTGGGCCACAGTTTAAATAACGTTAGCAGTTCCTGGCAAGGCTGAATACCATTGACTACTGTGCCCTTCAGCAGGTAAAAGTGTGAATCTTCTTAGTTGTGTTGCCCTATTTCTTTTAAGGTAGAGACTGGGGAAATAGTGAGGGCTCCTCTTGTAAAAAAAAAAAAAAATAATAATAAAAGAACGTCTGAGAAGGATTCTGTGAAGAAATCAGCTGCTTATATAGACATTTGGCTTCAAAGCTGTAAAAATAGGATGTTCGCTTCCTGACCCAAGTATGTAGGGCAGAGAATAGAAATGGGAGACTTTTTCGCACTAAAAAGAACAGTTAAGGAACAGATTGGCAGTCTCAGAAGGTAAAGTGATTATCAAAACTTGGAGCTAACTTTCCAAGTTGTTATACACCTAAAGTGGGTCTATCAAATGATCTGCTCCTGCCCTAGACATTTTAAATTGATCTTTCCCATTGCACTACCCTCGTACTGGGAGTGTGCCTTCAATACATCAATCGGAGCACATATTATGCCCAGACTTCTGAGTATTTAGGTAGTCTGTATTGAAGACATTTTCTCACTTTTCACCACTGCTGTTTCAATTAAGATTGCACCCACCCATTGCAGGGTCTACCAGTGAGTCTCCTGACATTGTGCAGATTTGAGGCTGCTTTTCTACTAAAAAACCCAAAAAAACACCACCACAAAACTTTTGCTGTCATGTAGTAAAGGTTTCCTGGCAATATAAGCCATGCAAGACCTTTCCTTGTAGAGCCAGCATGTAACACTCCATGTTGGGCCAGGGACATGGTCACTTCTATTCATCCAAGATGGATGTGAATTATTCCAGGCTGGATTCAGTTTGGGGGAAATGGCAAGGGGGAAAGAAAAGGTGAATAAGTGGGCTGCTCCCTCCACTATCTACCATGAAATAACCTCTGTGTAAGTTACTTGGGCCAGTGCTTGAGAAAAAGCAGTCTCCACAGTCCACGGATCGGGAATAGGTGGGGGAGTAATGTTACAGTGTGGTTACACCAAGGACATACAGAGGTAGTGCAATCACTACGGGAGGGACAAGCTGTTGAGCTACAAAGAGGAAGAAGCTGGGAGGGCCAGCGCTGGCAGCTGGAAGAAGAGGTCCCAGTTCTTACCACCAGAGCCCACACCAACCAATGTCCCCTTGAGTTAGGCAAGGTTAGATGTTTCTTTCCAGTTGGGCAGGAAAGCCCAACTTCTATCTGAGCTCTAGAGACAGAGTTTGGGCAAATAGTGAATGAGGAACCACACGCCTGGTGAGAAATGGTAGAACTGGTTTTCCTTATAAGTGATATTTTGGCTTGCCACTCTGTAAGTGATGTTCAAAACCAAGCTGCGTGTCACATGTGGCCACCCTGTAGCATGCCTTTAATGGGATGGAGCTTTTCGATGTGTTGCATGACTCCCACCTACAGCCCAGTTACTCACTACCAAGGTGACACACAGGCCTTTGTTTTCTACTGGTTTTTGGTTCTGAATTTCTTACATCTCACGTAGTGCATCTGAGCTTGATCTATTAATATTATTTGGAAGACACCCACTCTGTTACATTTTGTCTGGGATTCTAGTCCAAAGCACACTTCCCTGGCAGATCCGCAGGTCCCTCTAACCCCACTGCAACGGTCTGAGAAAGTGTCTAAGTGGTTTTGACTTTCAGTGAAAGTAGGTCACTAGGAAATCTGGCAGTATTTGGCACGAGCTGCAGAGTATATTATCTGTGTTGTAAGGTACTTAGACACCTTCAGAAGTCCCGGACAAACTTTCTCATGATATTATAATACAGCTTAGGCTAATCTAAGAAGTCCATCAAGACAGCACTTTCAGTAGCATGATCGCTTCTTCATAGAAATACCGCAGTCAGGCAGTAGTGCCCACAGATACAGTCAGTGCTGGCTATGGTAGACAAAGATCATGGTTAAATGAGGTCCTAAAGTAGTGTCTGCCGGTGAGGGTGCTGAGAAGCCTTGACCGTGTGTTCATTTTTTTCTTATTTTTCTCACACGTATTCTGTGAAGGATCACACCAATTAAATACATTTGCTTCTCTACTTGCACTGCACCTGAGACTTTCATCATCTGCTATCGAGTTCCAGAGCCACAGAATTTGGATAGAAAATACTTGACCTTATCAAAGTGGCAATAGGACTGGATTTTCAGCATTTTCTAGACTTATATGTATTAAATGACATTACTAATATATCTGGTGCTTCTACTGTAAATAATATTTGGATTAAACTACCGTTAATAGCTGCTAAAAATACCTCACTAAGGCAGTGGAAAAGTGAGACAAATCCCTCTATTGCAGAATGGACAATATTCTTATCCAATTCAGCAGCAGAGGAGGAGATACTCTCTCATACTCGAAAGGAACTATTTTTAGGAAATACAGGGACGCTTGGTAAGAGATAAAGCACAGGTATAAGTGTAAGAGGTTTAAGCTTATTAAGAAAGGGTAGTTAAGATGACAAACATGAAATTAATGGATTTTTTTATTTTACTGCTTGAAGACTAATGCAAATACATACATTAGTTTCCAAGTGGTAAAATTAAAAAAAAAAAAAAAAATCATTGATTTCATGCACACATGCATTCTTGTAAACATGCACACATGCTAGCACACACGGAAAGTTACTTTAACAGAAATGATACAGTTTCATCTGGACCTTACACAGGAAGTACCATGGGATAAAGTTCCATTACAGCCATCCATCCCACAGACAGGATCCCAAGATGTGGTCCTCCAGCAGCCAGCTACCAGGGAGGTGTGTTAAAGAAGGTCTGGGGTATCTAGCCGATGACTAGATAATCAGTACCAACCCAGTTACACAGATCTCTACTTAAAAATTAATTTCAGAAAGGACTGACTGTCTCTGACAAAGTACCTTAAAGAAATGTCTTGCAAAACTGCTTTCTCTCTGGTTTAAATGGTTGTCTCGGCAAAGACCTGAATCAACCGATCGGGAGCGTGTGTCAACCAAGAAGTGCTATAGAGGGACTAGATCTGAGCTGGATCTTGTAATCTTTGCATTTAGTTGCACTAAGAATAACCTAACCTATGTTAGCAGTTATATTCCTATCTGTGCCAAAGTATTGTCAACTTTGAACATTTAAAAATCATTGTCAGTCCCAGTAGAAACTGAGACTTTTGAGAAAGATAGTTTTTAAATCAAAAATAAAATTTGGCTTGTTTTATTTGCCTATTTTATTTGCTTATTGCTCAATCAAGAAGCAGTGAAATTTAATTTTTATTTTTCTTAATGGAAACTAAAACTCTTAAATAGCTCCAGGAGTTGGGGTTTTAAGGAAAATACCAAATATTCTTAGATGTGCAATGAAGTCAACATTAATAAAGTTTTTCAAAGTCTGGCTCCAATCCAGAAAATCTAATGATAAATTTGTTCAAGATAGGAGTCACTGTACGAAGAGTGTTCAATACAGAAAATGACCCCATGCTTGTTGCCAATTGTTATTTGTTCCATAGCCTTTTCTAATTAGTAGAGTTCCTTCAATTAGTAGCTGGAATTGGTTTGCACACATCCTCCAAATTGCTGTAATCAAGCCTCAAACTAGGAGCCTGAAAAATAGAGGGCAGCAGAGTGATAACAGAGTGATTGCTGGTGGCTGGCTGTACATCCAGCAGAAACCAGACGTGAACTTCACAAATCTAGATATACCTTTTGCATCCCAGCCACTTGTATATGTTGTGTTGTATTTCTCCGCTCTCTCACATTGTTAAAAGACAGTATTAGGTCTACAGCATGACAGAAAATGTGGATTAGAATAAGCCTTCTTTCCCAGGTAGTAATTCCCAAAAGAGATATTCAATTCCTCTAAGGAACAGTAGTAGACGTAAGTATTACTAATGACTCCCTTTCTTTAGCCCACTTCCAGGATTCCTAATGAAGTGCCACACTCGGTGCTCAAACATGTCGTTAGGGCAGGGCTGGGAACTTGGTTCCTTTTCATTCAAAACTCCCTTTGATAATAATTGAACTGTTAACTAATTAGTATAAACTCTCTCTGCATGGAAAAGAATGATCAAAATGATCAAAACTTCAAACAAAGATTTCCAAATGCAAATACAAGCAAAGGCAAAAAATCTTTCTTTTCTTTTTTTTTTTTTTTTTTTTTTTTTTTTTTAATAGGAAACAGCAAATTCTCAACCTATGGAACAAACCTCCTGACAGGTCCTTTCCATCACATCAATTCAAATTGGACACACCGCAGCTTTTTGTGAACAGTCCGGCAATATATTATGTTATACTTGTTAGACCATTACAGATGTCACATCAATTGGTATTAGTATTCTGTCATAGCCACGTTTCTCCTATTCAGTCAGTTCGTGAACGACAGCCAGGTAGCAGCTTTGTAATAGTTTACATCAAACCATTCAGAGTAACTTTCCCCACTGTCCGGTCAGGCTGCTTTTCAATTCAGGAATTGGCAACTGTCAGCACAGCCAGGCTATCAAGAAGAGCTCAGCTACCTTTTGGGGCTACACGAGCTTTGCAAAAAAGCTCCGGAGTCAGCAGGTCCAATAAAAAAATAACAGCAGATGAGTATCACCAAGACCTTAGCAGTGTCAGTCACTACATAAAAAGAAACGCACAAACAAGACTCACTTGTCTCACTCACAAGAGTCACTCCTGCTTGGATGTTCTTTTGTAAATTACAGGAGTATCAGATGAAAAATAAAACAGGGTTCGGTTCTGGTATCAAAAAAAGCAGTCATGAATGCTAAACTTCATAATTGTTCATCTTTGTGAGTATTTGTCTAGTCAGCAGCAGATCTGGGAACATCCGTGAACCATGAAAAACTAAATTCAGCATGGAAATTGTTCTGAAGCAAGGTTTTATTACTTGACTTTGTTCCTCTCCCTTTGTTCATACACCAAATCAAGAGAAACTTAGTAAGCAGGGAGCACCAAACCAGGAAAGGAAAAAATCAAAATATTCCAAAAATAAATGGATTGTAGATCTTCAGCTGGTTTAAATTGACTTAGCTGCACTTATTCAATTGTTCGGTGTTAAACGTAATAATGTTTCCACAGACTTCATAGCAGGTGAGGCTCTGCCTGCATTCTTCAAAAGGGACACTTTCCAAATTTAATTTTTGATTTAGAGCACTCAGACAGCTCCCGTTCTCTGCCCAGGGAGCTTGCTGGGCCAACGAACGAAAACTGCCTGCATGAGGCTGACTGCCCCCAGTCCCACAAAGCCGTCTGTCTTCTCAATTGGTGTAACTCCACTGAAGCTGATGGAGTTAGAGTGATTTAGCAGCAGCTAATGGTACTGTTCACATATCACAGCCCACAAAAATGTTCATACTGTATCTAAATTGATAAACTGTGGACTACTTGGTAATACTGACCGCCTGCAAACAGTAATCGCTCGGGCACCATAAGGAGGTTCGTCCTTAGAGATTTGCAACAGATTTTGCTCTTCAGCATTGAAATGCCATAAGCCTAAAAGGAGAAAAAGAACAGTAGGAGTAAAGTGTGTTGGACATGCCAATAAATTAATGATAAATTATTAAAGCATGATTGGAAATATTGCCATTTTTCACAGCTGTCAGTTTAAGTATAAAAGCATCAGCACATTAAACTAGTTACTGCTTTTTCATAATTGAGACTTTAGCTTCTAGCTGTGCCCTGCAGCTTTTCATTAATCACTGGGACTGAAGTTCAAGCACAATGACAGCTTAGAAGGCATTAAATGGGCAAAGTATTTTCCAGGTACAGCTAGTAAGGGCCTTTTAGTCCTATAATCCTCAGCTAATTGTTTTTCAAAGTCTCCAAATAAAATCTGCTCGTGGCGTCTCCTAGTGACAGAATTAGCAGCAGACTGGTTCTTTTTATCTTCGCACTCTTTCTCTCACTAAAATCTATCGAGTGCCTATATGTTAGCTGTATATAACAGGTGCAAATGGATTGCGATATGTAAAACTGTAACTGATACTCGACCAAGGAAACATTGATTAGATTGCCTGGGAAACAGCACTTCCTGAATACTTGCTCTAATCATACCATTTAATTTGTCATAAAAGAAACAAGATGGCATGGAAGACTTCTGCACGCAGCTAGTTTCCCTTTATACATGGGAGAAGGAAATGCGCGAATTTTAAAGTTGGGTGGAATTTGCTTACTCAGTGCCCTGGAATAAACAGATATTCCCTCTGCCGCAGCGGAGGTTGTAGGTTCCCCTCTTGGGCTCCTAGTATTCCCCCCTTTGCAAAGATTTGTACATCAGGACTTAATAGATGTGCCAAAACATTCTTTCCTTTGTGTAACAAATTATCAACTGCATTGAGATTCATTAATTATGTCATCTAATTGGATTGAGGCAGGTGCAAAATACCTCAGATGAAGTGGTCACTGGCAAGAAGGCCTAAGCACAAGTTTTTCTATTAGAAACCAGCATGTCTCCAGACTCCTGGAATTACTTTGTACTTATTGATTAATGGCCATAATTTATTACAGTGCAGAAGATCTTGCATTGAGTTAAATGTGTGATTAATCAATTTTCCATCAAATTATGAACAGCAGAACAGTTGCAAGAAAGAAAATACCAAGTGAATTTTTCCCATGGCATAGGAATAGAAGGTATGAGGACTTCTACTTGAGGAGAACTAATAACTGTCTAGCACTTGTTTAATATTTCCTGCCACACTGATGAATGTCATCCACATAAATAGGCCACAGGTAGCAGTGATTGAAAGACCACCAAATAGGTTTTATAGCTGCCTCTCTCATATAATGAAATATTCTTTAAGCCCATCTCAAAACAATTTATTAATGCAAAATGCATTTCTGCCTTCAGCCTGAAATATATCATTGTTAAGTCAACAATATTATATTAAACCGATAACTGATATTGCGGGAGAAAAAATCCCTAGGCAATGTAGAGATGAATTTGAGATTTTTGTGTACAGAAGCTCATTTTTATTTCCATCAGAAACACAGACATGTGACTAATTGATGTCACTTCTAATCAGCTAGTAATGCACATTACAAGTATAGCATGAGAACATTTGGGGCCCAATTGGAGGGGAAAAAAATCCCATGGTATTTCTATGTCTTTTATCGAGTAAAGTGACAAGCTTCCTTTCCCTGGCGAAGCAGCGTATGCTGTAAAGTTTTGTATTACTCTACATCTTCCTTAGGTCTTTTTGCTGCATTAAACGCAGAAAAGATGCACCTCCCTAACTGTAGGAGAATGATAGAAAATATAAGATGACAGCTTTTGCTGGGGGGAAAAAAAAAGAAAAAAATTAAAATAGCTTTTGAAAAATAGGAAAAGCAATATGGAGCATTTGTAAAATAGAAGTGCAAAGGAATTTTCTTAAATCTCTCCGCAATTGTCCAAATTTTTATTTTCAAATTGCAGTTCATTTTCTAAGGTAAGCAGGAGTAGTATCTTTGCTGCCTTCTGCTAGCGGCTCCCCCATTCCCAGGGTATAGAATACAATCAGATGCATCCCTCTTGCTACGGACTACAGTAGGTGGGTAGTTGTGACTTGTTACTCTTTCATATAGACAAATTTCCTTTTCGCTGCACCTAATTTCCCAACTAGGACAGGGACCTTTCTTCTCTGCTTGCTGCCTATGTTGGCACTGCTTCTGAGGTAAGGACTTTCTGCTGTTTTTAAAATCATGACCTCCAAAGTGTCCTACCAAATCCTGTAGACGGTGCAAGGAGGCCACTCAAAAGTATGCTCATTTTTTGGATGGCCAAATGTCACGGGGCCAACTGTTTGGAAAGCAAGTGGAGAACATCTTGAAATTGCATTCTTCTAAAATGTTTCCAGTCTAAGCTGCCCGTAACAGCTGAAAGTGACTATTTTTTGACGGCTTTTCTAGGCTGTATTGGAAAGGAATTGTAAGTATTCATGCTTGGCAAACAGATGGTTATATTTCAACACCCCACCAAAATCAATATTCCTTGCCTCTGTTTGTATCATCACAGAAAGATAACTTCAATGCATATAAGCTAGATTTGTTGCCAGAAGGAGAGGTTAGAAATTTGGAAAAAATACTATAAAATACACTTTCTATTTTATAAATAAATTCTAATGTGGTACTTAATCAACAAATCATTAACTGCTGCATTAGGAATGTCAGATCTCACTTCGTTTGCCTGCAGGAGCATTGCCTGTGGACGTTGGAGATCTTGTTTAGAGCTTCTACTCACCCTTCAGAAAACTGACCCTATTGAGGAAGTTTCCCATTCAGGTTCTCTTTACTCAGGGGAAGTGTTGAATGCTTTCACCTACGCTGTGTTTTTGTGTGACAGCCATTACATGGGTATTTGTATTCCCTGTGTGGTTAGTGTACTGAACTTATCTCCCCTCTCCAAGGAGAGGTACCACGGGGAAGGGGACAGATGCTGAGTAGTGATACATTCTCTGTGGTACGTTGTGTGTGCGCTCATCAAGAAAGCTTTGAACGTATTACAAAAAGTACAGAGTGGATGTTACTGCTACCCTGGGAAAGTTTGAAATTGCATTGCTGTCTAGATGAGTGAAAAATTGCTGAAGCATACAGAAGGGCAGTATATAAGGAGCATAACTGTTTTGCTGTGCGATGACATTGACACTCACAAAATACACAAACACGTCTCTTCTAAGTGAGATGCTTGCGTATACGTGGCCACACACTCACTCCAAGAAGCAAAAGCTGAATTGCAATAACTGAATATTTCTTTTAAATATTATAAACACTCCCCCAGTCTCCCAAACCCCACGGATTCAGATCGAGTCCTGGGGCCAGGTTTCTCATATGAATTCGGCAAAGTGAGAAGAAATTGTCCTCATGTGCAGCCTAATATCCTCAGCTAGGGTTCGGGGGCCACAGCTGTCCTCCATGGCTTATCTGGGAGCCCAAACCAAGGATGTAGCTGGAGAGACAGCGGCTCCCTGCTAGCCCTTCCTCTTCTTTTCTTCCAAGTCAGAGGACAGTGAGTAGCTCTTTCCTCCACGGGGAACGGGGTGCAGCCTAGCCATGTTTCCAAGCCCGCCAGAACAGGTATAATCCAAATGGCCTATTGCTGCACTCCAGCACCATTTTGACCAGTACTGTCTCCTACTGCTTGTATTTAATACTCTTGCACGCTCCAGTGTGTCTATTTTACTGATTCTTTTTTAAACTTAATTTTGCTACTAGTTAGAAGTCTGTTTCGAATAAGTCAAGTCCCACAAGTGAACTCCCTATGAGAAAAGTCTTCAAGATAATAGTTTTCTACAGAAGCTTCTAAAATTTGAAGATACAGGCAGCCTAAGTGCAATGCTACAATATATACCTAAAGAAAAAAAAAAATTAAAGGTGCTATTACTTCCCTAATAAAACCAAATGTGCAATATTAGTACTACCAGTAAATTGTTTGGGATCCATTATTAAGGACACTGAACAGAAAGCTCATTTTGGCAGCTTTGGGCATTAGTCTGTAGCATGTTCTGAACATGTGTAAGAATTTGCCTTTGGTCACTCAAAGGAACAAACAGATGTTTCTCTTGGACATATTAACTCTAAACGTACTTATTTCATTGCTCTCCTCTTAAAATCTTTTATAGTTCTTCTGAAAATCTTTGTTTAGAGGTCATTTATATACTGTGGCTGCAAATGTAAGAAGGTGTTGAGGGCAGGGCTGGTGCTCAGATGTGCCTCATGGCTTTCACTGGCCGCTTAGGAAAAGCTGTGGGAAATCTTCGGGCTGGTGAAGGGAAGAGATCCACAGGGTCATGGTAAAGACCATGGAGAGAGAGGAGCCAGAGGGAATAATGCAAGGAAGATAATTACGTGTCTAAACTGGGAATGGCTTTAGGAAAAGACAGGCAGCAAAATCAGGTTTTGGAGACAGAACATGAAAGAATATGGGGTAGGTTTGAATTTGGGTGACTAAACCTATTTCAATAGATGGCTGGGAGGCAGACTACTTTAACCACATGTGTCTATCTGGTTTTTTTGGAACAACAGAGTTGCAGAAATCGACACAATGGATACATGGCCAGATGGGGGAAGCAAACCCTTTTACATCAGGAAAAAAAAAAAAAAAAAAAAACACACAAAACAAAACAACTATATTCATCAGGCAGAATGACTCCACCAAAATCTCTTGAAATGAAAACTTCAAATAAATATTCAAAGTCATAAAAAAAAGCAATCTGTGTGTGGTATCTCAGCAGAGTTATATCAGCACATCTATAGAATTATCTTGACTCGCATAAGCTGAGAGGCTCCTAAATAAAGTCAGTACGTCACCTGGAGTACATGAAACTAATGTGCGGATATCATCATCCATGTTAAAACCAGAATTAATTAAGTCCCTTAAAAGCCTTCTGCTTCAAAGAGTAAAATGCATTTTACATATAGCTTCTTACAGATATACAGATTTCCAGATCTTAAATGAAAATTGAAGTTCCTTGAGGAAACTTATACTTAAGTAAAGTCATGCGTGCTTCTTGCAGTTGTGTCATGAGCTGGGAGGCAATATTTTACAACTAGAATTTCTGGAGAATTACTCCTCTGGTAATGTCTTCTGGAACTTGCCTTTGTACGGTATTTACCTAGTTGTGTCATTCTGAATGTCCGTTACCATTTCAGATCAAATAATTAATATTTAGCAATATCAATAAAAGTGACCTATAGTGATAAGAGAATGTTTGACTTGTAGCTATGTCTAAGCTAATCTGTATTTGTCTTATTCGCTATAGAGCGTGAAGTCCTTCTCCATCCTTGGCCCCTGCAAAACAAGCAGAAGCAGCAGTTGGGAACTCTGCAGAAACAGCTCCTGCATTAGGTCACAGCTTTGTCCCCAAAATACTGAGCAGGAGGATGTGGTACCCTTGGGTTGGCTGATGGTTGCCTCCAGACAGGATGGAAGTGGCCCCCTTCAGCTTCCTCTTCAGCACCTTCCAGCCAGTTGTGCCATTCCACAGCAGGTTCAGGTGGCTCTTAGCTCCATCCTCTGCTGCTGTTGGGAGAATCTTATCTAACTTTTGCTCTAGTCCGTAAGAACTTAAGCCTGTGCTTTCGATGCCTTGCTGCAGCCGGGCCCCTGGAGAGAGCAAGTTCACCCATGCAGGAAGATGCAGCCCTCGTGCCCTCGGCCTCTTGCGGGGCATCCAGCAAAGGCAAAAGGCAGCTCTGCAAACCTCATCCTGGCTCCCCAGGATGGCGGCCAGTGAGGCCTGTCCAGGGGCAGGGCTGCGGCAGCCTCTGCCCGGGCCTCTCCCCTCCCGCCTCCCGTGCTTTTGGCACCGGCTGGCCTGGCTCCCGGCCCCTGGCACCAGGCGATGGGCAGGTGGTTTCTGCTGCTGTGACCTTGCTCCAAGCAGACTTCCTAGCACCAGGGGTCGGCAACCCAAGGAGCGGTGCCGGTCCTTGAAATGTAACCTCTGACTTTCGGGGGAGTATCGCGCTGATGGCCAAGGTGTAAAACAGTCTGTCTTTGGGCGTCACGTTCACCCTCAGATGCACACAAAATGCACGTGCCAGTTTTAGAGCCCACAGCTCTAAAAATCCTTCTGACTACTCAGCTAATTAAACTAGCATTTCTAAGACGACTGGCACACAACTAGCAAAGCATCCTGCAAAAATGGAGGGAACAAAATTGTCTGCAGCTCTCTCCAAGGAGTGTGTTTCCCAGAGAGCATGAATGAAGGAGATAGGCCAAAAAAGGGCGCGTATAATGGCAGCAAACCACAAGCATGTAAATATGCAAGACAATCATTTGAAGGAAAATTTTAAGCCTCATTAGTAAATGCTTTTTGTATTACTCACTATATTTACAGAAGACAATACAGGACAGCTAACGAGGCAAAATATATCCTGGGGTGCCAGTACACTGTGCTGTGAGGGGCTGTCAGACCAGTATTAGACCAGGTATGTGCCATGCCCCCAGTTTCAACGGGCTCTATGTCCTGGATCAACTGCTTGGGCAGCATCCAACACCCAGCGAAGTCAAGAGGAGCCTTGTTGTTGACTTTGGTCAGTCCTTGCTCCCCGGCGCTCCGGGAGAAAGCAGCTGGCTGTAGCAGCTTCCATAGCCTTATGCCATGCTGGGTTGCATGGGCTTTGCTCGGGGGCAAACCCCCAGGGCACAGGGGAAGGCACACTGAAACAGGGGGGGGGAAGGCACACTGAAACACTTCTTTCTGCATCCAGGGATAGGAAAAAAAAATAATACCATTCTAGCACAGAGGATATCTTGTTATAAAATTATTTTTCACTTTCCCTTTGGCCAACAGTAGCACTAAGGAAAGTTGATTTTTTTTTCCCTGCCATCCATGAGGTGTTCATTATTGCAAACAGTAGGAACTCAGTCTCCAAAAATATATTTGGATCTTAAGAAGAATAACATGCGGACTTTTAAAGTTTGAACATCCATTTTAAAAGAAAAATATGAGTGGGCTTAACTGTAGTTCTTATGTGAAGTTTGTGTCTCTCATACATTTTTTCATATGGTTAATATCAGTCAAGCATGGTTGATATTCTAGTA
This sequence comes from Vanellus vanellus, assembly GCF_965231255.1. Lineage (NCBI taxonomy): Eukaryota > Metazoa > Chordata > Aves > Charadriiformes > Charadriidae > Vanellus > Vanellus vanellus. The sequence continues at coordinate 16,246,934 of NC_138913.1, forward strand.
AGGCAGTTTCTTGTTATTTTTATTCAAAATATCCTCCTGAAGGTAAGTTAAATGCTCCATAGTCCCAAGTCTAAAATTAAATTTTAGGAAAAGGTCCTTTAAAAATGGCCTATTGTGTTAAGCCATACATGTTAAATGTTATTCCTGGCATAACGCGTCACCACAAGTAACAGAATTAATTTTTCTTTTACAGAAATTAGTAATTAAATAAACACAATATAAATCCTTACAATCAACTTTTCCCTACAGTAGCAAAATTTGGACTGAGCTAAAAGGCCTGAGAAAAAATTGTTATCATAAAAGAATTTTGTTTTCAATTGCATCTGAGCTTAGCTTGGGCCAGATCGCCCTCCTTTTGGAAAATGCAAAGAGCTGGAACCACGGGGGAGTTTGTGTTGCAAGGAATCCATTACAGCATCGTGCTAGACAGGAAATGGGACAACAGCTTCCTTATGGCAAGGGAAAGCAAACTAGCCCAAAGGACCCTACACGAGCCACAAAAGCCCTGAGCTGATCTCGAACCCAGACTTGGTGCTCCTAGACTAGGCTGGAGACTTAGGGAAATGAGGCTGAGCCACTAGCCTGGGCACAGAGGGGGAGACCTTTCTGCACATGGACCAAGGGAGAGAGTTGTCCACCGTGAGCCAAGAGCAATCAGAAAAGAAGTCAGAATAACCGTAGGATGAAAGGGCACTGGTACAGTGCTAACACGGCCTCATGGTTCTGTACCTTGCGTTTTCAAGCTTGCCATTCAGCCATTTTATGTCCCTTAAACTCGCAACTGCCTGCAAACCATATTTTATCCCTCCCTTATCAAACACTTTGTGGTTACACTTCAGGCCAGATCTAAGCAGAGATATTAATCATCTGTCAAATAAAATTGTCAGTCTGCTCTGTCCTTATTCTTTTTCAATAAAGATCAATTGAAACAGTGTAAAAAATGTCAACAAAGTCAAATCTTTTAAAAAGAAAGCAAAATGAAAGAACTATAAGTTGTGGCCCACCACACTTTAAAGTAACTTTTAGCTGTGGTTTTGGATTTGGACATAACTAAGCCAATAGGGGTGGTAGTTGTTATTATTTATTGCTTAAATGAATCTTTGTTTTCCTTCTAATATGCCTTATGGAAGAAAAAGAGACATCTGTGCTAAAGTAACCAATCTTTATGGGTGGGGAAGAAACCATCTGGGTTAAAGTAACCAGTCCATGTTTGACTAATTCTAAGTCAAAGAGCAATAGCTACATGAAAAAAATAATGGTGTCTTCTTTAAATTAAAGCACTGTATTTGAAAATAAGTATTCTAATCTTTTTAGTTCTACATCGGCTTTATTCACAAATACGTCTCTTTACCAAACTCATCTTGTACTGCAAAGCTGATGTGTAGGCAAGCTAAATTCCTATTTCTATTTTAAGCTTTATCGCACAAACATTGAATAAGTTTTGAACACACACACACAAAAAAAAAAAAAAAAAAAAAAATCAGTAAGAACGACTATTGTAGTTAGAGTGCTGAAAGCACCCACACTGACTTTCAACTAAAAGTCAACCAGATTTGTACACCGAAATTTATCAAGTATTTTTGAAAATTTTTTCCTGGAGCATTTGCCTTTCAGTTGTTGTGTCATTGCAAGAATCTTCTTCCCATCTTCTGCAGTCTGTGTAGATGTGTAATTGTCTTTGTCTCACTGCGTTACCCACTTGCCCTCCACTCAGGCAGTGATTCCCTAATCCCGTTGTCAATGCTCCATTTTCTTCTCCCACAAGCAACGTGGCATTGACTCTCCTCTTAGATCTACCAGCAAGACTGCAACCCTCTCTGCAGCTCATCCCTTCCAACAGGGTCTTTCTGGCAAGGTGCCCACAGTGGCTCATACCCAGGTTGGGGGATTCTTGGGAGCACAAAAACTCTTAACCACCTTTCCCAGCCCAGACTGAGTCTCCTTGAACTGCCAACAGCCACAGAGGTCACTTCTGTTTGCCTCCAAATGGCATTTTCTTCTGTCTCAAAGAGCTTTAAGTCAACTCAGCCTGTCTTTCATATGAATTAAGCATCTGTCCCACGATGGTGCTAAAATACCTGTTGCTACCCAACACTTCCTACTTCTGTGACCTCATTTCTCTCTTCTGTTTCATTACCTTATAAGGAAGGTTGCCAAGCAGGGAATGAACCATTCACCCATGAAAATAAGTGCCTGCAATCTACCCCATAGCGGCATTTCGGGAGAAAATTCCAGTTTTGGAGGAGCAGAGTAAGAGCAAAGATATGCCCCAAAGAGATCTAAGCAATGGTGATGCATTGCGTCCTCTGTGCTGTGAGGAGGGAAGGGTTTAAGACCAGTGTAACCGAACAAGATGGGTTTAACCTGGCTATTGGAAAAGCTCTGCCTGAGAACCTGACTATCGTTCCTCAGCTCCAAAGATACTCTTTGTGTTAGTGACAGGGGATGTGATGAGCTGCCAGATGATATCAAGTTAGTGAGCAGTCTTTCTGCTTTTTGATGGCCTAAGCCATACCTTGAGTTCTTGCTTCTCCTGAAAATCTAACCTACGTATTCTTGTACAAGCACATGCTTCAGCGCACTTCTGCTTGACCACTACAACTTCAATCCCCCCTCTGAGAAGCCAGATCCCAAATTTAGATCTGATATTTATTGCACAAAATTTTTCAAGAGGCAAACGGCCTTTCCATCACATTTCTTAAGGCACAAAAGTACCATGGAAAATTATTTATTAAAATGGCTTGGATCCAGAACCACGCACGAAATAAATATTCATATCATCATTATTGCTTGGTTTTGACTGCTGTTCTCAGGAGGCCATAACAACCTAACTATGACTAACCTGGCACAGGCCTTTCATTGACAGAACTGTATGTTTGTTCTGTTTTATACTGCCAGTGATGTATAATCAATTGCTGCTGCTTGATTTGTACTGCCTATGGCACTAGGGAAAATTAAAATTAGCATAAATTATAACATTTAACCTTTCAGTACTAGCATGAAGTGATACATCGGCAAATGGCAGGGTAAAAGAATCATTTCCACGATGTACCTTTCAAAAAATGCATGCAAGTGAAATGAAAGAAGAGCTCGTGACAACGTTAATTAATATTACAGCATCTTAATGGACCCATTTCACTGTAATGTTTTAAAAATGAAAAATAAGATTATTAATCAGGTGAAATCCAACTGAGAAAAGTGCTGTCTGGATATCTTCTGCCAAGTGGAGATTTTGCCATGAATCCACTGTCCGTGTGGTGTTGCCCTCCCTTGAGCTACATATCAGGAGGCAGCAGCTTCAAAGGACTGAAGAAATAATGTCCTTTTCTGATGCTCTTTGGTCCTCATATTTAAAGCAAATGTTGGGACAGAGTTGGCCTTAATTAAAAATAAATGTGTTTCACTGATGCTTCCTGAGGTATGCTGAAAAGTTGGGCTGAAGTAATTGCACTTTGTTGTCAGGAAAACACCTAGCTTTTGAACGAACACTGTTACAGTTCATCTCATTATGCTGTAGGGCTCTTTTCTTTTTAAAGATAACTTTTACCATTTACATAATGTTTTCTTACACATACCGTTATTCCTAAATCAAGAAGTAGAAGAACAATACAATCTAACCCCCTCAGTTTTTAACAAGTGAAAGTGTGATTGAAAGGTGAATATAAATAAATATTAAATGTATTCAGATTTCCGCATAGTTTTATTCCTTTCATGAACGTATACAGCAGTTAAGATATACAGCAAGCAATCTAATCCCATTTACTTCTGGAACATATAAAGGATAGCCATAAACGTATAGAGAGACAGACAGATATATGGATACACAGACAGGATAACATTTTCAAGGTTTCTGGTGAGAGAATCCTTGCAACAGATGTATTTTTTAATTTAGGATTTTCAGTACAAGCTTAGATCATTCATAATTATACCCTCAGACAAGGAGGGGGGTATAAATAAACTTTAATGGAAAGGAAACAGTCTGTAGAATAAGCATTTTCTTTGAATCATAACAACCCTTTGAATTTAAAAAAGAGGCTTTCCTTGAGGGATTGGGTGAAAAACATTTAAAACACAGCAATCCTCCCACTTTCTTCTTTGTCTGAGCAGATGGTTGCTGGTCAGCAAAGGCTGAATTTGAAAAATACGAATTTGTCAGACCGATTGTGGCCCTCGAACCTAAAACAAATGACCAGAGCAGAAATAACAACAGCAGAGGGAGGCAGGAAAGCAGACTTGCCTCCGAGACCTGGTGCTCCTACTGAAGAGCTGAAAAATTATACGGAAACTGAAAAACAAGCACTAGAAAAATAGCTCAAAGAAAACAATCATAGGACCTTACTGCTCCAGACTCTGGTCGTATACAGGCACTGGGACCTCCTTTGAGCTGTAAGGATAACAGCTTTAAGCCTCAACAGAGGGAAAAGGGGTGCCTGGATTCAGGCCTTTCTGCATGGGGCTCTGATAATCCAGAGACAAAAGTCGATAGTGAATTCCAGAGCAGCAGCTGTGATGTTTCCATCTGGGGACCAGAAAACATCTGAATGAATGAGAGAAATGATCTAACAATCAATAACTTTTTTCAAGGCATCACAAGAAGCCTTTGAACAATATCACAAGAAGGAGAAGAAAAAAAAAAAAAAAAAAAAAAAAAAAAAAGAGAGAAGAGCTGTTCTAATGGAGGGGAAAATGAACCCACAAACAAGACCAAATTGACATACAGTATAGCACTATGTTCACAGGAGTAAAAAGAAGAGTCTGGGAACCGAGAGTTTCAGTCCAGAAAAATGTAATTTAAACTGTTCTTAGCAAGCTTGACTGTGGAAAAAATTCCACCGATTGTGGCGAGGAAGAAGTGTTGCTTCATTGACTAGAAATCAGTAGACCTTCCAAAGTCGAGCTTCACTGTTTACTAGACCAAAAGTTTGTTTTATTATGCAGGCGACTGCACCTTGATCAAAGGAGAAAGGTAAGACGAAAGATCACCTCTCTGTTCGGGGGGGCAGGGGGAAAGGGTCAAGAAAGAAAATGTAAGCAATAAACCTGAGTTCCTGGTTCTTTTTCCCTGTAGTCCTTCCTGGCACAGCAGTGTCCAGACTACGCCGGCAAAGTTTTATGTACTGCCCCTCCAAAAAGCAGTGTGTGGAAAGTAGGGGATGGTGAGCTCAGAGACCCTTTCTTGTCATGCGAGACCTTTCTCATAGAGAAGGTGTAAGCTGAAGAAGCAGACAAAGGAAGGAAAAAAAAAAACAAAAAAAACCAACCCCAAAGCTTATTTCAGACCAAAGAAGTCTCAACAGCGCAGCAACCCGTGATAGGAACAGAAATCAGCTCGGGTATTCGAGGCTGAACAGAGTTCTTTTATAACTTACGAATGGCTGAAATCATTTGTAGGATTTAAGAATTTGCTGGTCTTGGTTAGTGTCCAGAAAGTCAGGAAACAATAAGAAAAAACAGCTTTTAGATGTACTCCTGGCTTAAATAGTTTCCAGGGACTGTGTTTATACGTTGCCTAGAGATAAACTTTAGCACAAAGGAGTGATGCAGACACAAAGTGTCCATCTCCCTGCTAAGGTGAGATATTAAATGGAGGTGTTGTAGTGGAGTGAACGGGACCTGTGTCATTTTTACTCAGTGCCACTTCCTCCCTGCCTTGTGAGAACACCACAAATAGCTGCCAAGCCTTCCGATAGATAAGCCTTCTGGCAAGGTAACTGCTAAAGGAGCCACAGTGTTGTAGAATAAAAAACTAGCAGGCATCAAAAAAAAAAAAAAAAAAAAAAAAAAAACAACAATGCAAAATTATTTGGTCAATCACAAAACTTCTTTTCAAAAACGCGACGGTAACATTACTAATATTAAATTCTCTTGCTCTTTTCTATGTGATTTTTTTTTTTTATATAACCGTTGTTGTCCTGTAATGCAAAATGTATTCCATGCTTCACCTTCTAGGCATATCACTCTATATATGTTCTTTTTATAAATAAAGCAAGATATAACAATGTCTAGTCTGTAAAATTACACCAAAAAAAAAAAAAAAAAAATCTCAAAAGCAAGTGAAATTTTGGGTTCTGCCAGAGTTTGCAGAGAGTCTGAGGGGAATGGCTTCCTCATTTAATTCATCTGGAGTCCAGGAAGCTCTGCTCTTCCTTCACTGGGAAATTAAACATCCCCAGGACACTGTGGATTTGCTGAAGCCCCGAGTCTCCAACATACCGGCCAGCACTCCCCTTCTCCAGGGAAGAGATAATTACATTACAATGTATGATGACCTCTTTATTATTTTGCAGAAGCGTACAAAATAGGAGGATGAACTACTGTTTGGTGAAACGAGAAAGTCAGTTCACGGCAGCCGCGTGCTGGCAGGCGGCGCGGGCTGAGGCATGAGCCCCTGGCGAGCTCGGGTCAGTGGGGCGAGGGCGAGCAGGGAGGTCGACTTCTGGGCAGGGTAACAGGAGCTCCTGCCTAAAGACCAGAACTGTTCTGCCTAGTAAGCATACTGGAAAACACTTCCTTGAAACACAGTTGAAAATAATAGTCCTCATATTTTATGTCAATGGGTAATTTCAAAGATAAGCCACAGCTCTGTGTGTATTTTTATGAGGGTAGGAAGCAGGGAATGAAATATTTCAGAGCACTAGAAGATTAATATTACTGCGGGATTCGAAAGTTCTGCTGTTCTTAAACACTGTTGTAATGAAATCTGGTCTCTCTGTGCTGTGAAATACACAGGCCCTAATTATTTCATGACATTTCTCACACAAACATGAACCCAGAATAAGTTATCACGTTAAATAATTTAAAAAGCCATGGACACATGAAACGTCATCAAGTATATTAACTTTAAATAGACGTCTTTGTGAATCACCTGAACTCTACAACCTTCCAATCTCTCCCTGCTATAAAAGCATAAGTTAACGATGTTACGATTTCCTATTTTTAAATGTATGCAATTAAGAAATCCTGAATTTTATCACATGGCATTTTGTGATCTTTCCAGAATGGATCCAGTCTTGGATGTACAAATTATGTCTTACAACTAAAGATATCATTCACATGTTTAAGGCTCCTGAGATGTTTAATCAATAACGCTCTGAGTAAATGTGTTTTTAGAGTCTATGAGCCATTACCCGTCAAAAGCTGTAAGTTTGTAGCTGGAATGTTGCTATCTTCATGTGGAAACTCATCAATGCCTATTGACACGTCTCTGTTTAATTGCAATTTAAATCATGGTGTATTCAGTGTATTTCATTAGATCTTAAAATGGATTACAATGCTCCATTAATTTTGTAGTTTTGTATGGGAAAGATCTAGTAGTGACTCCATGGGTCATATATAGGCCTCAGTTTGTGAAGGGAACTCCTATTGACATCAGTGTGAGTTCTGCACATGGACTGAAGGCATGACACGGCCCATTATTCTCAATTTTCCATAGTACAGTCTCTGAGAGAACACATCACAATAGAAATTGCTTATCTGGGATGCGCCAATAAAGATATTCCAGGTTTATTTCTTCTCAAGATTGCAAAAATTCAAACGTTTTCCGTACCCACATAGTCACACTTTTCCTAAATGATGTTGTCTCCCTTTTTCATTCCTTTCAGCTGTAACATATAAAACCAACCTCACAAAAAAGAATCTGCTGATGAAAAAACATGTCATTTATATTACCAGAAATCAACAAAAGATCTTAGCTAACTCCAATTGGGAGCTCCGTCATTGATTTCAGATAGAGACAAATTGTTTCACATCAATTTTCTGTTATTCTATTCCACAATAATGAGAAAACATATTTTAAAAAAACCTTAGGTACGTGTTGGCCAGAGATAGACTAGCAAGTAGTAGAATTTGAAGGGTGCATACGTTAAGGAGAGGGAGAGCACAAGGGCATGCTGAGAAGCAGGGTATAACCAGGAATGATGGTGTAAAACTTAGTAAACAAAAGTATAGACGGAGTACCAAGAGGAAAAATTGCAACACTGAGACCTCTTAAACTGTGCAAGTAAGTAAAAAGAGTGGCGAGCCTGTCCTCTGTGCTATACATGTGGAGCACTTTAACACAACATTAGAAGCAACTGATGTTTGGTTAGTTACCTCTGACCCTGCAGCTTTCATGTCATGCATCAGGAATGAACTCCAAGCACTTAGGGCTCATCTAGACCTCGAAGACACAACCATCACTGGAGGCATGGCAGTGCTCCTCCCCAAACTGCACTGCATGCAAGTGAAAAGGTGGCAACCACGTCCAGTGCTGTGCCCTTCTTTGACCCCATTGCCTACCTGTGGGGTTGCAAACCGGACTTGTACTCAAAGCAAGTTATACAGCAATTTTATCAGTAAGATTTCAGGCTTACTGAAGATTTTTAAGTCACACTCCATAAGGAGTACAGGCAGGTCCAGTTCAAGGCAGTTTAACAACATAAAGAGGGCTCTATCCAAGAAAACAGAGTGGTTCAAAAGCAGAGAAGGAGAGCAACGAGGGGAGACATGAACCAGGAGGCTTCCCGCACCTGCTGACGCTAAGGCAGCTAAGAAGACAGAGGCAGCAACTACCCTATCCCTTCTTCAGAGCCAGCTCGCCATGTCATCGGCACTGCGTGCCCCACCACCATGGCCCTTCCTTTGCTCTCTGCAGCAGTGCCCAACACAACTGCTTCTTTGCCTGTTCCCAGGACCAGTCCCCAGCTCATCGTTTTTGTGGAAGTCCAAAGACTCACAACACGCACACAGCAGCACCCAGGCACAAACACTGCTCTTCTGATTGTTTGAGTGCGCTTTGGGAAAATCAAGAGCGGGCAGCTCTAGTTAATACTCAAGCTCTGTTTTGCTACATCAGGCACCGAAAATAGATACCAATTAAAACTAGGATAGAGTAACGTCAAGAATGTAGACACACAAAACTGAGGAATCATAAAAGTGCCTTTAGAAGCACCCAGGAAAATCAGTAACATTTCTTACCTTTTCAGTCAGCTCATTTAGCAATACCAGCAACATCCTTAACTCCCTCCAGAACAACATTTGCACTAAGCCCTCCTGGTAGATACTCTTCAGAAAAGCAATGGTGCACCTCTGATTTAAGTAGGGATCTGAGGACAGGAACGTGGATACCTGTGCTACTTCAGAGTCCTCTTAAATGACACCACTGCTCACGCCACTCTGAACCTCATTTCCTCTGATTAGAGCAAATCGTTATACTGATAGTCATCACCTTGACAGCCAGTCAAACCTGCCAGTAAAGCTGAAGTGGTCCTGACTCCCCAAAAGCTTCCAAAAGACCCACTGCTCTTTTTCTCCTGTTTGAAGATGGGCTCATCAGGGATTGGAAAAGACCTTGCTCATGTAAAATATACATAATTTAAGAACTACACAGGGGAAAAAAAAAAAAAAAAACAAACATAACAGTGCTGGGCTATTTCCTCTCTATCCAACTGGTGTTTTTCCAGTTCTATATGGATAGCTCATTGTTTACACATTATGTTGAACTTGTTCGTCACTGTGGTCTGGATCAAAGAAATTGCCGTGGCTCAGCAAGATGCTGTAAAGGTTTTTATGAATTGTCTTGATGGACTAGGTGCTCCTGTGCTGAAATATCATGCCCACATCTTTCATATTACAAGAAGAAAAAAAAAAAACTAACACTATTAGAAATAAAAAACTGATATGGAAAACACAGATAGCTTTGAACAGCATTCTGACTCATGTAAGAATTTTCCTCAGTAACTAATTCCATTACCACCATTAACTACAGATGCAAAATGGGGGTCTTGAACACAGCCAAGAAGAACCCATCAAAGGTTGAAAAAGTCACCGCACCTATTTAAATCCATATCGTCTTGTGCAATCAGTTTTTACAGAGCACATGCTGAGTGTTGTATATGAACCATCAGATACAAAGTGATGAGTAAGGCAGGAAGTGCAGAGAAACCTGATATTGGAATAAAGGGAGGATTGGAGCTATCAGTTTACTCCCCCTGTGTAGCAAGAGTGAGGATAACGCTGAACCGGAATACTTAGTATACTTCCTTATTAAGGATTGGACTTGGGCACATTGAACTCTCCTCAGCCCTTTTTCTCTTGTGCTGCAAAGAAAGCATGGAGAAGGTTTGAAAGGTGCTTCCTCTTAGTGTCAAGAAGCTCCCTCATCCTCACCTTCGTCCCAGCCCCATTGTCCCTGCTCCTTCCCTGTGCCGGTGCCTGGGAATCGTGCTCCCTCCTCGGCACGCTCGGCGCTGGCAGAGCTGGCTGGGAGGAGCATGCTGCTGAGCTGTAGGACGAGCAGATGAGTGGAGCCTCTGAAGAAGACCTCAGTTCTCCTTCCGCTCAGGTCAGTGACAAATTGCTGTAGAATTGATGGCTGTCAGAAAGAATGTCCTACCTTTTGGCAGTGCTATGGTGGCACACTGGCTATCTTTTAGCTGCTGTATTCGTTGTTAAGGGAAGGCACCCGCCCTTTCCGTTCTGGAGTGTCTTTAAAGTGCGGGTTTTGCCCTTACTTTAGATCAATGTCGTTTCGCAGTGAAGGATACACCTGGGACCACCCAAGTCTGCCTCTTACCTAACCAAGGCAGAGATGAGCCTTATAGGAAGCCCATGCACACTAACCAGTAGGCAGAAAAGGGCCTCTGGAGAGCGTGCCAAATCTGGGATGGATCCGCTGGTTCACACAGCCCCAAGCTTTCTCCTCCCCTGGCAAAGGGACCAATCCAGAAAGTCAGGGGAAGAAGGGTCCTCATTTCAGGGACATTCAACACATTTGGAACAGGAACTGGGGAAGTACAGAGGTGTCCGTGTCGGGGGTTGGCGGGGAGAACTATTAGTAAAGTATCCATAAGTATATAAGTATTAGCACTCAACATGCTGTACCTGTGGTACCTGAGATCCTGCATCCTGCGAGGCAGCGCAGTCCCAGAGAAATTAATTCTGTTTCCTTGCAGTCCCCATGTAAACAGACATGAGTACAAATGCCATAACGGACCCCATCAGAAGAGCAGAAGCCTTAAGAGGTGAATAGCTATAGACTAAGTTTGGGAGGTAAAGCTTGTATTTTGTCATATCTTTTTTAATGACAAGGAAATATTTACACAGCGTCTTTTTCATGAAGAATATTTCTTCTGATTTTTTCTTTAATGACTATTTTCAAAAGACAGTAAATAAATGACGCTCTATTGATCAGGAAGCAACAGAGTAGTTAGTACTTTTGGTACATGCAATTAACACAAAAAGATAATGTGTGAAACGCACGCAGTATGTGCATCATGAGTGAGCATTGTCATCAGCAGTCTTGCATTTCAATAAAGAAAAAATTGTTTGGGGAAGTTGGTCAAACAGCTATTGCTATTACATCCACACACTGCTGATTTCTAATATTTTTTATAAAGATCAGTAATGATATTCTATTAGGGTGATGAGACCAGAATTAATTTAAATAACTTTGTGCCTGATTCATGAAAAACAAAAAAATGCCTCCACAGCCAGGGGTCATTATTTCTGTAATTTTTCTATGGAAAAGTCATGGTCTGCATTCAACTTCCAGTTCAAAAAGAAAAGTTTTCAATTTATACAGATGGGGTTTTATCTTCGCAATCAGTTCCAGAGAAATGACTTAACTACTAAAAGGAAAAAAACCCTCAACTGTCTAGTTCAGAAAAACACCGATCACGCATCAAAATTCAAACAGACTTTTCTTCCAAAAATTTTTTAGCCGCTCCCTCTGCAACTGCAGTCAGAGAAGAAGAGTGAAATGGACACACAAAAGACAACTTATACATATATCATATTAATAGGCCCTTTGCTTTTTAGACATCAGCATAATTTCCATTCTTGATTAAATACAAATGCCAGAAAATGTTTAAAAGCATGAATCTAAATAAAGATAGGAATGAATGTAAAACACACTCCTGCAATGCTCAAAAAGTATGTACAGCTCACATTTACATGCTTACTCACAGCATATTTCCAAGCAAACTTTACCAGCATTGTAAATAATGCTTTCATTTTGCTCTTTCGCTTGCACGGTTTTTCTCCATCATGAAAAAGATCTGTGTACCTTGGAGAGATGTCCCAGCCAGCTGAGAGACAAATTATGTGGCTAGCATAACTTTATGAAAGAGCATCGGTTAGAGGAGCTGTATGAGAGAGATTCTGCTCTAACAAAATCAGATGAGTATTGCCTGCTGGTTAGAATATTTCTGCGAAGGCCAAATCATATCATATTTCAAATCTGGCAAAATATTTACAATATCCTTTTTACGTTTTCCTATATGATTTTTATTAAAGTGTATACTTATTCAGTAAAGAACAAGCTCAAACCACCTACCACAAGGATATTATCCACACTTTTGCCAGAAAGTAGTTTGCTTTCTAAAGTTACGAAGAATATTTAAAATTAATGGAAGAAAAACAACAGAAAAAAAAAAAATCTCTTCCCAGTTTGTTTATAGTGTGCTTTTGACAGTGCTTGCTGTGTGGCCAGTGTTAACGTTTCCTTTATAGTTTCCCTTCATTTGTGCGTGCATCTTTCACAGCCACAGAGAAGAGCATTTTTAAAGCTAGATATGTAATTGAAAAACCACAAAACCTGGCCAAAAGATGCAGCTTAGGGTGACTCACTGAATTTTAATCCTCCTTTTAAATGAGTAGGTTGGAAGTTTTTAGGGATGACTTAAACTTTTAGTGGATTAAATAAAAACCTGCAAACTATTCTTTTCCACTATTTTTTTTTTTTTTTTAGAAAAGTTCTTTCTTTCCACTCCAAAAATTAGATTCTTCTCTCAGAGAAATCAGAGAAATTGCTTCAGGTGTAAAGTGTTGTCTGAAAACAGAACCTACTCCCTGCTTTAATATCCCGTAGCTCAAGAAAGTAACTCAGTGATCTCAGACGACAGGGACGATACCACTAGAAAAATCCCTTACGTGTCATTTTTTAATGGTTTTTAATAATTCTTTATCGCTTGTTTGCAGGGAATATATTTCTTCCTAAAGGCTGCACACGTGCAAGATAGACAAGTGAAAAAGGAAAAGATTCTTATTTGAGTACGGATTGCAGGATCAGGCCCATCGATCTTGGCTTGCTTTCTGCTTAGCTTGCACTGTAGCAAAACATTATTTAAGACGCCCAGGGCCTGTTTTCAGGTACCTATACCACAGTTTGCTACAGCTATAAATCCTTTTATTTTAAAGAATTTAATCCCAATTACCCAAAGTTACATCCAGGCCCAAGGCAAATTCTTTCTGACTTTTTCGTTTGTAATTTTAATATTAGCTTTGCTTCCTAAATAATTTCTTTAAGATCTCCAGGCCGTTTTATAGTTTACTATTCCCTTTTTATACGTTTTCTGTCTTTAGGTTTCCATTTAATACTTGGGTTTGCATTTCTCCATAATTTTAAAACATAAAATAAAATAATACCCTTTCTGCTACCAAACCCCTTTGCTGTAATACAAATAGAGCGCTTTAAGCACCCTTCTGGGGTTTTGTAGCTGTTAGTGTTCCTGGTCTCAAATTTTAGCATCGTTCTTTAAAACGAAGGAAAAAATCAACTTGCAATTTAGACAGTTACCAAATTACCAAAACTAGTGCAGCAACTCTTAATGAGTGAAACCATTAACAATTTTCTGACTGCAGCCCCTGTTCAAATACCTTGGACACCTTGTTAGCACAGAATGAGGTGTTCAATCAAGAGACTGGGAATTGGAAGTACCAGGGCAGAGTTTTGAGTGGTGATTACAAGGGCATGAGTGTGAGTGCCAAAGTAACAGTCTTCTACACTGCAGGAAGCTGAGAAACCTTCAAGTCTACATTTGTAAATCAGCCTGGATGATTACAGCAGTCACAAGCAAAGAACATATGAAACAATTATTTGCACCGTTCTTTCACTCTTTTAATTTGCTCTTAAAATGAACGCAGTGATACTAAGAGCCATTTGTGCTTTGTCTTTGAAAATTTCGTGAGACTTCGTATCTTTCCAAGCAGCATCTTAAATTGCTTAAAAGTAGAAACGTAACAAAGAACTATTGTTTTCTGGTTGTTAAACCCCTTTCACGTCAATAATCTAAGCTTACATTAATGTTCAGATACGTCTTTGAATTTTCTTTAAAAGTATTTGGTTGATATGTAGAAGCAACATGATTTTAGACTTTCTACTCCTTAATTGCTGTGACAAAGACAGTTTGCCTTTCTTAAATGAGTAAATTTTAAAAGTGTATTTTGTCACATTAATATCATGTTGTAAATGTAGATCTATTTCCATTCAGTTAAAGCAAGAGAATACCTCTCTTTGATGTTACTTTTGCTACTTTAATTTTATAAAACGAGTCCTTTATAATAGTTTCCATACAATTCACTCATTTATTTCTTTAAATCTATAAACAGCAATCCATGTAGAAATAACCCTGAACATTTCTAAAACTCGGATTTCAGACACAAAACTTGTTATTAGGAGCTACTTTCATATTAAAGATAAGGAATTATTGACTAAGGAAGTGATGAGAAACAGCAAAGAAAAATTAAATTATCCCTACCAAAGAACTGAAAAAAGAAAACCTACTTAAAAAAAAATTCAAAGTATCCTGCTAGTTCTTTATACTTTGTGGATATATAATATATATATATAGCTCTAATATTTCACTGCTTCTGGTTTGAAGAAATAAATTGTCAGTGGAAAATATCTAAAATTGCTCCATTTAATTTAAGACAAATACGATGTTTATGCTGTGATTTTTTTGGACAGCTCATCTTATGCCTTTTATAGGAATAAGAGAAGAATATTATGAGCTTAATTAGCATCTCTGCTGTACTAATTGCTTATATAAATAGCAAATAGAAATTCATTTTTGTTCTTTTTGATCATCAAGAAATATTATGCAAGAACTTTTCACACAGGACCGTTTTCCTCCATCTATTATTGTGGGAACATAAAACACTTACTTCAAATTAATCCATTTTTATAGTAATTACTTGCTTGCAGAAATCTATTTTGAGCCTTGCAAAAATAGTTAGCTCCCCAATTTAAAATGTATCATTATGTCTAACAAATCCTGAAATATTGTCACGCATCGGTCCCTGGCTTTACCGCTGGTTTCTGGAAACTCCCCAGAATAAGTGTCTAATCATTAAAAGAAACAGATAGTTCTGATTCTGTGTCTAATATTTGAAGAGTGAAAAATTATTAAAATGCTGCACTCAACCTGTACTAAACCAAAACGCCAGACTGTGGTATGCTTCACTGTTAATGACAAACTGTGAGTCTAAATTATGCTGAAGGGAATTCAAAAGTGCAACATCTTTACTGCTATCTCGTGCTTGCTTGTTCTAGGAAACTTAAAAAATAAGTGTTATTTTCATTTTTGTACCTAAGGGTACTGAAGCTGTCAGGTAATATTGTAAAGTTACATATCACTTAAAAATATATGCGAATATTTTCACCCCTCCCCCGCTCCCCCAGCTATACCTACCAGCAGCTGAAAACAACAGTAATTGAAATTAAAAGGCTCCCTTCTGCAAGTAGTAAAGTCTGGTTTTAATAACCGGAGGGGTTTCAGATGCAGAGGGCGCTGTTGTTCACGTATTTTGCAAGCATTTCCTGATGAGGGATAAAAACATCGCTCTAATAGTTTAATGTTTATATTTTTAAGCTTTCCATGAAATGCCAGTGGAATTGCTGACATATAGATGCTACCTTCCACAGTATGCGATGAGTTTCCTGAAATAAATCCTTTTCGTGACAGACTAGAAGGGAGATGCCAGCTATCGTCACCCCAGTGAAATGTTTTTCACTGTTTCCACTTTACAGTCCGTTTACCAAGACTTTCTAACCCAGCCACAAGGTTCCTTCCATTGCACGTTTTCATATAAGGATATATTGGTTATTTTTATTTTAAAAGCACGCCAGATGGATTTAAGTGTAACTTGCGCAACAAAGTGTGAAAACAATTCGAAACATATCACTGCGGTGGAATTCTTCGACATTTCTCTCTCTCTAAAATACTCTTTGTCATTCATAACTAACTATTTCAGGTGTTTTTTCCATAACAAAGTATTAACTAATTATACCCACAAAAACAGAAAGGAGAGGAACATGCCATTGACATCTTAAAATAATCTTCTGCACAATAACTTTCCTTTAGAGCTTTACGTATGCATGTATTAGCATTATAACTTCACACGCATCAGTAACAGCTTTAAAGACACCGTTAGTTCTTTGAAGTAAATTGTTTTCTAAATCCCTATATAATGTGCTACATCTTCTCATGCATTCACATTTTTAATAATTTTCTCTTTTCCCCCCACTGTTGGAAAAAGAACTACCGTGCCTCAAAGCAGAGAGGAAAAAAAAAGTAGGTAAAAATCTTAACGACAACTTCGACCCACAGAAACCCAGGAAACTTACAGTTCGAGCTGAAATTTTGTGTTTAACTTGCATAATTGTACCTAAGGAGTTTAGCTGGGCGGGAAAGAACGGGCATCCTGCAGTCCTTGTCTGAAGTCGGTGGGAGTTCAGCCTGAGCAAGAATTACAGGATTGGGCCTGCGACACCCCGGATCGGCTCCTGCTCTGAGCCCCCTGTGCTACCTCAGCCCAACAGGCCGTATTAGAGCCAGAGCAACAGGCTTTGTCCAGATCCCACTTGTGGCTTTAAATCAGACTCCGAAAAACTGCTCCACCGACTTTGTAAAGTTTAAGGCTCACTTACCATAAAATCGAAATTTACCCCAAAAGGTATTCCTTGAAAGACAGGACTTGAAGAAAATTATCTGATACCTATTATATTTATTCTCAAATAAATTTTATTGATTTCTGTTTTGCACTACAGTCAAGCGGATCTGCATTTTAAAGTGTCTGCAAAGCCTTCGTATGGCAAATTTGATCATTAAAACAAAGCCACCGAGTTAAACCCTAAATATTGGAATAAATACATTTCTCGTATGTCGCTTCCAGTTTGGGGCGCTCCAACTTCTGTGAATCATTTTTAAAACAAACTCAATATTTCAAAATAACGAACAAGCGATCAGAATATGCGGCTGACCAAAATTACTCCGAACGTGACGTTCGCATTTCACATTAACCAAAACTTTGCCTAGTTAAAACAGCGCCTACGCTCTAATAAAAATGGCCATTGTTAGTTTTTCGCCTCGAATCAATGCTCATTCAGAAGTTTTCCACCTGATAAAGGCTTTAATATAACAGAGACAAAGTTGCGTTTTATGATTGGCAAGTTCTTTGCGCCCCGGCTACCCCCCAGCCTGACGGAGTGGGGCTCCGAGATGCATTTTGGCCCTGTCTTTATGCCAAATCACTGCCATCAAAACAATGGCTCATATTACATGAAAATCTTGTGCAAATGAGCCATAATGGGAGTGAATGACAATCTTGTAAGACCGTGCAGCAGGATTCTCCTTTGATCTGAAATATTGTTAATCTTTCTCAAACATAACACTAAGTATACTTGGCAAATCCTGGATGAGAAAGTCCCTATAGTGCGGCTCTGCGGACAGCCAGCCAGAAGCCAAGTACACCCCGCCGCAAAAAGAGGCACAGCCAGAAGCGAAGTACACACCGACACGGAGCCACAAGTTCTGCAGTCGCTAGAAATTTATTTACGATTAAAAGACCTCTTCGCCCGCTTCCCTTTCCCGAAAACAAGCTAAACCGTATGTTTATTTATTCTTAATAATGGATATTTGCTGCTGCATCACAGCTTCATTTAATTAAGAGGCTGCAGTATTTAAGATATTAAAATCTGTGTTTCGAAAAGGTTTGCTTTTTCAAAACACGGGCCTTATTTATTCGCGGCTTAAGAATCAGCCTCGCTCTAAATTATAGTTTTAATATGATGTTGCGGGGAGAAAAAAATTCTAGCAACGTAAGGCAGGATTTTTCATCGGTAACAAAAGCATGATATAGGAGTTTATACTTTCCTAATGATGCTTAAAGCAAAGATCTGGAACGGTATGTCTCAGATGAGGTCATATATCAACTTCAGGATAGTAAAAACCTCTCCTTAGACTATATTACAGCCAACTCGCACCTTTTTGTTGTGCAGCCAAATATGCAAGGCGTATGTAGACGAATGCAAACAGAGTAAATCATGTTGATTCAGTGCTAGTAGGAAATATGCCTCTTCAGTTGTGTGCTGCTTTTGAAGTACTGCCTAAAAATCAGTCTTGGGCTTCAAAGAGAGGGGATTATAGCCTTTATCCAGCAATTAATATGGCTGAAACTCAGAATGTCAGCACCTGACGACTACGCAGGCTGGACAGTAGCCTAGTAGGGGTCCAGTCCCCCTCAAGAATTGGAATTTACAATAAAAATTAGTGCGTAAATAGACTGAAATATTTGGGAAAGGGGCATAAAATTTTAACTTCTAACGACCTGTCTATATTTTGACATGTGGGGGAGAGGGGGAGTTGTGGTGTCCCTTGACCTTTAACCTGCCTTATCCACCTAGATCATTTTAATCTCCCACCAACTGTTAAGCAGAAAAGAGTGCTATTAAAGAGAAAGCTATTCCTTTTGCCTTCTTACATAGATCAGATGACAACCTCTCCAAGTCCCTCCTCTCTGTCAGAGTTCAAGGGTTCAAAAATGGTCAGAATATCAAGCAACAGAAAGCCAGCAGGACTGCTGCAAAAAGAGTTTAAGCACTTCATATTATGCAAAGTGGTTAAAAAAGAGGGGAATTGCATTATTTTGAAGTTTTACTCCCCGGTTTATTCTTTTTTAAATAGACGCTTTGATTTCAGAAGATCATAGAGCTTCTAATTTGAGGGGGGAGGAAAATTCTTACATTATTCTGATTTGCACCCAGAACCTCGTAGCTTCCTCATAACCTTTTCCAAATTAACTCTTTATATGGAGTTCCCAAGGTTTACGTCACATACACGTGCATTTTTCAATAGCGTGCTGGAAATAAAATGAACATTTAACAGTCTCGTTCTAGTCGCTGTGCCAGGGAAAATAAAGTAAAAGAAGATAAAATGAAATGAAATAAAATAAAATGGAGCACGCAGTCTTCTTAGTCCATAACCATCCTCAGATGGCACTTTCACAATGCTACATATAGCACCCTATTCCTCGGAGAACACCCAAGCTTTCTACTATTTCTCATTTTTAACCATAGACATAGTTGTTATAACACGTCTCTTCCCAGAATTTCCACTTGCTTTGAAGAAAATATCCCTTGAGTACCCACGCTTAATGTACTTATGGAAGAGCAACTCTATATCATGACAAGCTAAACAATATGGTTCTTTAATAAAGAATGCCTGATATTAAATGCAGAGTTCTTATTTCAAAATGGTAAAAAATCAGTTTGAGGGAGGGAATATAATTGCTCAACTTAATATAAAGGGAATGGGTGCAAGCTGAACGTAATTTTTAACAGAGCCCCACTTTCTAAATATACATGTAATGTGTTTGTGTGCCTGCGTACAGAGACACGATAAACAATAGCATTTAGAAAACTGCATTAGATTTTGGCTTTTGCATTAGGCCCTTCGCGTCCTGTGTATCCTAAAATGCTTGACAATGTTTCCATTGTACTTAACTAAATACAGTAATGGTGGTGCAATAACACAATGGCTTGTGCTCTGCCTTGGCCGGCTGAGCCTGTCGTCGTGTGAGAGGCAGTTTTGGCTGGGAAGGAGGCTTAGCCAGCCTCTTCTCACAAAAGTGCCACGGCGATATTGCCGAGACAGGCAGCAGGGACAGGCGAAAGGGATTTTGGATTAACATCTCATCTCATGAAGGACGGCACCTCAAACAGTTCAACACCTCCCCGGCGTTGTACTGCCGTGTCAGCATTAAGAACCAGCCCAAGTCCTGGTGGGAGACTTAAACTTGTGACCTTCTAGCCAAGAGGTAAGAGCACTGCCGGCTGAGGCGTACTGTCATTATTGATATCTGCTTGCGTGGGCTGACATCAGTGTTGACTACAGTTTGACCTGAGAGTGGAAAATTGATGCCCCCACAGATTTTAAAAGTAACCCGTATCTTGCAGAAAAGCTTTGGCTTTTTTCCCTACTGGAAGTTACCTCTTCTACCAGAGAACTGCAGTTTCCAGCAGACATCCAGTCTCTAAGCACTGGCATCCTAAACACCTTAAAGGAATTCGAATACCTTTCCCATCTGTCTGGACTCACAGTATTTAATTGAAAACTATAAGCTTAGCTTATAGTGTTCCAGATAGAATGCATTTTTATAGTAAAGTTTTTCGGGGGGGGAGATTGGTATAGTATTTGCAATAATTAAGATTAAGTACATATGTACATTTTACAAGGCAGTAAAAAAGCATTCCAGGCACCTTGCACCTATATAAGGTAGGGCATTTCCCAATGACACTGTAATATCAGCAGATAAAATACAAAAGAGGTAAGAAATGTGTTCAACTGGTACTCCGTGCTATGCACAGCAAAGGAAATCTCCGTGGGGAATATTTTCATTACGTTACAATGCACATAAATTTGATATGGGAGAAATTATCGGTCTTGATTCTGCTTCTGCTGAAGTTACCATTACCAAATTAGACAGTTGACGATTGCAGACTTGGACCCAGTCACTGCAGACTCATTCCAATTTGACAGCGATGCTAACCATATTTAGCAGATCTTAAAATCTAAGCATCCGAGGACCATCTAGATTTGCAAAGTGAAGGTGTAAAAAAGTGGTGTCTAGGTTAGGGCCGGGGTACGTTGTAGGGGTAGATGAACTTGGGACAAATCTTTAACTGGTAGTCCTGATGGTAGTTTAGACTTCTAGTTTATTTTTTTTTATCAGAACTTATAATTGGTGCTTATCCCAAGCTGCTAGCACCACACCAAATTTAATTTAGAAACACAAATCATAGCAGAAAGTGAAACTTTGCCAGATACTAGCAATAACGGTGCCAGCTAATCCTTAGACATAAAAATATATCTCTCTCTCAGCAGATATCTCAGGGCAATCATACGCTCCTAAAGATACACTGAAAAGATGAACCGGTGATTTGACAGTGGGTAATATCCAGCAACCTTGTTTAATCAGATTTTAGCCCCCAAATCTTGCAAAGTCAGCTGGCTTCACCAGTTCCTGATTGCTTCAAAATCAGAAGAGTGAAACAATGAATTAGAGCTGATCATCTACAGCTCTAATTCAGGACCAAACAGTGGCAGAAAATACTCCGAAATGGGAACGTGTATACAAGCCTCAGCCTCATTTCTTCAGCCCAGATAGGAGGTGTTGAACTGTAACATCTTTTTTCTATCCGTTCTCTTCTTTTTTGTAAAATGTCTTTGCTTGTTTATTAAAATGTTCACTGCTGTGATCCTGTTTTTTACCCGGGGAGCTGAGTAGATTTAAAGATGACACATAGCTGTATAAATCTTATGTTTACTACGCCTTCTGTAAAGAAGTGCCTGGCTGACCAAAAATAACTTTTATAAGCAAAGAAAAAGTAGTGGCAAGGCAGCGTGAGGCAGACCAAGGGGGTTATGTATTCTGCACAAATGTGGGAAATTTACAGCAGGCTGTGGTGTGGAGCTGAGCCCCTCCTCGGGAAGCCGGCTCAGCCCTGGCGTACCGTACTGCAACCAGGGACTCTCGCTGCTGGATTCCTCGCTCTGTGCTCTTACCCACGTGTAATTCCAGTTGCTCCGATGATGTTATCCCTAATCAGACAGATTTAGACCATAATCACGCTGAAGACCTTTCACTGAGATTTTTTTCCCAGTCAAAACTCAACTACGGAAAAATGATGACGGCAATGACCTGAATGGGTAGAATTCTTTAGAGGTTTGGTCCCAATTATTTTAATGAATTCACAAATTCACTTTGGACCGATGCAAGTTGTGTATATATGAATCTAAAGATTTTAGACAATGAACTTCTCCTGATCTGCAGTCCCCAGATTATTGCTGTGGTTTACTCCTTGTAAATGGATTCTTTTTCTCTGGGACTCATAGACCAGTTTGGTCATCATTATTATTATATAAAAACTAATCACATCCATCATTCTATGGGTTACTCTATACTGTACTTTGTTCTTAGAACTAGTTCCCTTTAAGTTTGTCATAAACAGTAAGAGGGAACAACTTCTATATATTTGCAAAAAGACAGCCCTGAAAACAGAGACCAAGCAAAATATTAAAGTAAATGCCTCCGATATTTTATTTACACCAGTGCTCATAATCCAAGGCAATTGAACATTTTAGGAACTGTTTCCTCCCCATCTCTTACTAATGGTTATGTTTCTGGGAGTTTCCCGCCCCGTCTTGACACTGCAGGCCTGCACCTCTGGCACTGCTTTTGGGTATGGAATATCCACATCTTTCTGAGCGCTGCATCTCGACACCAGGAATCCTACCATGACTCATCACCAAGATAACAACCAGCAACTTGTGTGGAGTCCTTCCATGAGCTAAGTGGGACACTTTGGCTCGTAAGGATCCCTGAAATCCAGCCATCCTTGTTGTCCGGCATAGCTGCAAGGCAGCAGCCTCCCAGCAGCGAAGCCTCCCCCATACTCCATGCCAGCCCTGTTCTGATTTTGTGCTCTACACCAGACTAGCACTAAAACCTCTGCCTTCTCTTCAGCCTTCCCTTCCTTCCCCCCAAGTCACCTGGCCAGCCCAAACCTTCTCATCAAACTCACACGTCTTCCCAAATCCATCTAGGGCACCTCGTCTCCACTTCTTTAGTAGTTCACTTCCACCTGGTACTGTCTCTATCGGTATACCTTTATCTTCCACACTGCTTCTGCCATTACCACTACCTCTATGCTGGAGATCTTTCATGTCGGAGCCAATTGCTATGGTTACAGGCAATCTGCTGTATGTTTCATCTCCAGGAGCTGTAAATGAGGGAGTTTTAACAGCATTTGAGTAAGCACTGCCTCTTCCTTACACGGAGCATGCATCCCCATTCAAATTCATCTATCCACTAGTTGCTGCTCACATCATATATATTACACTAATAAGAAATTCTATCTGGATATACAGAGTGAGGAAGAGTTCACGCCTTGTGAGGAACAACAGCTACAGTATTTTACAGCCTTTCTCATTTTAATGGCATGAGCCTACCATTTCAGTCACACGCCTTTTTGTTCTGTATACGCAAGCTCCCATTCTGACTGTGGGATGAGGTTTGAGGGAGTAAAAAGACTCGATCTTATTTTAATCTACATATGGTGGTGCAAAATATTAGTGAAACAGAATATGCACACTCTGCATCCTGAAAATAAAAAAAATGCTACAATAAAATTACACAGTGTGCTCATACTTTGTGCCTTACGAAAATGTGATTGGTATTTCTGAAGTTTTAGTATGAGGTTCATAGCAGTTGAGTAGCGACTAAAATATAATCTTAAACCCCAGTCATTCTATTTTATTTTGTGTGTGTGTGTAATAAGGATGGGAGAGTAGGGGGCATTTCAGCTCTGAGTTTGAATCCATTTGTGCCGGTTCTACAAGCCGGACACAACTGAAGATGTTAGTATTATAACGTTTTAACTCAGGTGTAAATCATGCTAGCCAGAAAGAATGTTTTCATAAATGCAAATGAGAAACATGCCAAGAACAACTGGTGATGTGACATTTCTATAATTTTGAATGAAAATCTGACAAAAATAGCTAGCAAGATTTTATTTCATGAGGAATCCAGCCGCAAACTCTGCCCACGATTCTGTGTAAAAACAAATCCCCAGATCTCTTGTAAACCTCGGCAGAATCAGAATCCTGATCTCCACTCTTTCGCCTCAGCCCAGGTATCCATAGGGCAAATCCTGATTTGTCCAGCCCTCAGATAAAATATTGAGTTGCTCCTGTCAGGCTAGAGGGGCGCAAAGCGCCT
Organism: Vanellus vanellus; assembly: GCF_965231255.1. Taxonomy (NCBI): domain Eukaryota; kingdom Metazoa; phylum Chordata; class Aves; order Charadriiformes; family Charadriidae; genus Vanellus; species Vanellus vanellus. Next base: position 16,270,751 of record NC_138913.1, read on the forward strand.
CCAGCCCCAAACTGTGGTAAGCAGGAAGCCACCAAGCCGCATGGTCCTGATGAAAGAGCGGCTACGGCCGGGCAAGCGCGCCTGGCTTCAGCGCAAGCTCGCATCTTCTCATGTTGGTGGAGATTTTACGTCACCGCTGACACATCGGCTCTCTCTCGTTAATTAACCCAAGCAAGTTGCATGGCCTATTTTACACCGGAGTTGCGCTGAATGGTCTCTTCCGTCTTTGTAATCTATGACTCCACCAAACCTGAGCGTTAGGGAGCTGCAGTTCCTATCTCTGCGTGCCAGCAAGCAGCCCAACGCAAAGCGCGCTCCCTGCATTGCAACGCTGCTGCGCGCGAGTGAAGGGACTGCTTATGAAAAGCAGAGTCTCCGCCAGCTTTGGCTCCTTTCCATTTCCCACCACGAGGGTCGTGCGAAGCCCCCCACCACCGCTCCCCGCCAGGAGGGAGCTGCCTCCCCCGGAGCAAGGCTTCAAACGCCCGCTCAGGCGCAGGTCACCCCCTCCTCTTCGGCTGTCGTCCCGTCCTCTATTGCTCCTCGCTCAGCCGGTGCTGCCGTCCAGTCCAGTGTGAAACTGGAACAACCGACCGGAAAACGATCCTCATTTGTTAATCGCAGCACCATATTTAGATTGGGTACAGCGCAAAAATAAAATAAAGTTGAACAAATCTAGGCCTGCATTTGGCTTTCTGTCTGTAACATCTTACAAAAGGATGGTGACAGCTGAATGAAATCAATAAATCCCTTAGGCAAATGACTTTCCCTTCCAAGAATAAATCTTTACAAAAATAAGATTGCACACAGTCATTTCAGGCCCCTGAAAATAACATGGTCCACAAATACAGTAATTATTTTATTATATATTTTTTAAAAGTCTCTCCCAGTTGACTATGTGCCCTTTTAAATCCCTCCCTCCTTAGAGTTTTATTACTCATCATACATCCCTGGCTTTTCTGAGGAATTTTTCCTAGGACGTATATAAGTAGCACATTTACAAAGCTATTACACACACACAAAATTCCTGGAACTGGCAGTACAAAGCCAATCTTGGAAGCAGATGAACCTTGCCGGCAGAAAGATATCTATAATGCATGACAGCGCATCCCTACAGGACATCCACGTGGAGCGTCCACGGGGCGCTGCACCCATCAGCTCAGCACCTCAAACCGGTCCCCCCTGGGGTGTCCCAAGGGAAGAGCCCTGAGCAGCCACTGCTCAGGACCCAGGCACAAGGTCTGGGCTGCGGTCTCTGCCCACGAAGCCAATGAGTTGCTTTGTTTTGTCATGGGTGATGTTGGGTATAACTGTAATGCAAGTCTTGATGTACCTGACAACACATAAATACCGGGATTGGCTCCGAGACTACATTTGTTTCCCAAGGTAGAAAGGTGTGAGAGGGTTTTCAGTGTGAATTTACCAACATGGTTTGGAAATTCTCAGCTAAAAATCTTAGGCCCCATTTTTTTAGCATCAATTGGTTCCCGCATTTAAATTTACGGAGTATTTCACGCTGTTTCCTGCTGTGGTCATCATCAGGTCTTGGCCGCCGGATCATGAGGAAGCAAGCCATGAATGGCAGAAAACCCTGTGGCTGTCCTTATCTACAGAATGGCAAACACGAGCTGAGCTCTGTGCAAAGTCTGCTCGGCTGTCAAAAGAAAAATTACAAAGGGCTCCCTTCTTTTAGTGAAGTAATATGTTTCTGACTTTGCAAAAGTCTTTTACTTAGCCACAATTGCATCATATCTGAAATTATTTTATGACCTGGGGCATGCGTAGCAGGCCCATCTGTTCTCTCATATTGGCTCTGAGATGACTGCCACCATTTCATTTGGTGTTTGAAAATGCCAAAAATGAAACAACTTCCATATTTGTTAATGAGATTTACCAGAAAAAGAACACTACCACCAAAAGAGAGCAAAAATAATCTCGGGTTGGCTCTTTCCAAGCCAACATTTTAACTTTTCACATATATTCTCGTGCAAACTCATTACAACTGTCACTAGAAAAGCAAAAGAAATCCAGCTAGGAACGAAAGGAAAAGTGGCTGAAGGTTAGGACATATTTGGTAAACTACAGCTAGCTTTTACACTTGTGATTCTTAAGAACAAACCCTTAGTTTTGAAATTCACAGTCTCTCCACCATTACAAGCCCCTTCAGGGCAATGATCTATCAAGTTCTGACTGTTTCAAACTGTTTGTGCTAGATTCAGCATCTATCACTCCTCAGACTTGCTGCACATTTAGCCACAGAGCCAAGAAACAATAATTTTCAATTAAGAAACCTGGAGAAGACTTGGGGACTTGATTTATGGTGCATGACTAATTATCGAATAGCTAGCCTAATGAAAATTAAGCTGCTGGTTACTACAAAGATTTAACTTCATTTTCTTGAGAAGATGCTGATATGACCCAGAATATAATTTATTGAAGTTTTATTATACATTTCAAAACAGGCAAAACAGCAGAAATGATCTAATTAAATTTTTAAATGTGATTTTAAATTTTTTCTTTTTTACATTTTACACTGTAATGGAGATAGCTCATGTAAACTTAGATCTGAATTAAAAGCTTCTTATTGCCTGAAGTTAAAGTGTTTCCTTTTGGATGGTGATGAAAGAGATCGGAATATGAAGGAGGACATGACAGAAATTGCTTTTAAGGCTCAGTGCATTTACAAGCAAAAGATTCAGTTCAGCACAGAGTCGATGCATAAAAACTAGGTTCAATACCTACAGTATTTTATATGTAAAATTCTGTTTCGAAATTCTGTTTTAGAACGAATTTTGGCAATCCTTAGAAAATAACTAGGGTAGTGCTCTATGACACTTATTTATTTTTAACTCCTCGTGAGCTTGCTTCAGCTTAAAGAAATCGGCGGACTTCCTTCTCTCAAGTATTTGCTTCCCACTTATAATGGTCTCCTTCAGCGCTATAAGGGTCTGACTGCGGTTGTAAGTAGCATGTGCTCATATGAGCAATCCCATTAGAAACCTTAATGGGGGAAGGAGGAGTTTAAAATTAGGCACTAAAGGTGAAGGTAGAGGCCTCCTAATTGCTATTTCTGCAGTGAATTGTTGTATAGAAATTTATAGCCCTATACATTTAGGGTCTCCAATCACGCAAATATTACATTATTAAGCAGGAAGAATTAGCAAGTCTATAAATACCCAATGCAAACAACTCTGTATAAGTCAATAGTCACTACTATTTTCACCCCACACGTTCACAACGACTTTCACTGGTCTCCATGGATCTATACAGACAAAGGAAAATGAAACAGCAAATTCTTCAAGTCACACTCTTTTGCAGAAATTAAAAACTCAAAGATCTTTTTCCAAGGAACAAATAAAGCTATTCCTGTGCAAGAAGCCAACCTTCGTTTGATGTGCGTCACCATAAACAATTCTCCTTCTGCTGTGAGTCCTGCACGCAGCACTCATAGGCATTGTTTTGTGCACTTAGGCGAAACAATGAGGAAGGAAACATCAAGGTGAAATGACGAAAGCCCTAGATTAGAGCAGCTGGTAACAAGACTGCTCAGGATTGTCACCAAAGATACCAGTCACTGAAAGAAAGAAAAAAGGGAAGAAGGAAAGGATAACTTGATTTATTCAGGAAATTGCTTGTTTCTTCAGAAGGCCTTTATGGGGACCATCACTTTATGTTAGGAGGACAGCTGGTAACCAGAAAGGGAGTGGGAAATAAATTAATTTCCTATCTAACTCTTTAAAGATCTGGGTGGTGTTCAAGTAGATGTACAGATACGGTCTGGGAGTGCAACTGATGTTTTTCCTTCAGTTTCCCAATGGCAAAAACAGCCTAAACCAAGACTGCATATTTTTAGTATTTTCCATACTGAGGCAGCACTAAATCCTGATAAGCTCCAGTTTGGGTAGCAAAACTCTACCTACCCAAATTTCCTTGATGTTTTCAAAACCTTGCGTGTTCACTCACGTGTTTACAGACATGTCACTTTTTAGTTAGGATGGAGAACTTTCTTGCGAAAGGTTTGGTACAAGATGCGTCTCTGCAGAGGGGTAGAGTCAAGCCCAGACACTGAAGTCAAGTAACAATCACTCGCACGGGCCCGTGAGGGAGAAATCCCTCCTTTTCTCTCCCAAGGTGTTCCACGGTGCCCCTCTGAATTACTTGGACTGGCACTGGGAGAGCATGTTGTCTTTGCTCTCCTAAACCCATTGTGTCGTACTGCTGTGTGCTGTTAAACAGCTGCCACAATTCATCCCTGGGCTGGCCATACTTCAATAGTGGGTGAAGTGATTCATGCATGTATGGACTGTAAAGTTTGTAAAGCACTTCAGGATCCTTTGACATAAAAGCTGCTACATCACTGTAATTTATTAGCAGAGTGGGTTAAGTCTTAACGACAATAGCCTCCGAGGTAATGCAGCTCAGACTATTAGTCTGAAATGGTCTTGAAAAGTTTACACACAAAACTAAATGTACACTGTAAAAGCATTCCTCTGTTTGCAGTCCGGGGCCACTGTCTGTCCATAAAAAGACTTCCTTGTCCTGGCTGTTTCTTTAGGTTGCATGGCACTCAGAAGCTGAAAATAAACGTATATCCAGAGCCTTCCTTATGCTATATCGCAGTGCAATGGAAGTGGTTGCCACACTTATTATGGGAATATTATCTGACTGCAAATGAGGGGAAGGGAAGATCTGTGCAGTCATGCATAGTTCAAACTATGAACAAAAATGCTGAGCACCTCTGTTCAACACTTCCTTTTGTCTCCTGATTTATCGCTGTAGTCAAATTTTCAAATCAGGCCATATAATAAATACCTACTTCAAGTGAACCCACTTCCTGCGGGGAAGAAAAAATACAGGAAAACAGTGACCAAGAAAAAAAGATTGAACTCTATTTCAGGTCCAGGATGTGGCATTCATATTTCCGTGCTACCTTTGTGGAGCTCCACACAATCTCAACAGTTTGATCAATGGTAGATAAAATAAAGCATTGTATCCAGGAAGCAAATACTTACATTTATACAGTACGGGGTTTCTGTATCTGTAAGATGTTGGAAATTTATTGCAGGAAGAGAAGGAAGATGGTCTGTACAGTAAAAGATATATATGGTCCTTCACTATAGAGGCCTCTCAGCTAAAACTTGGAAAATTTCTTTTTTCTTTCCCACGTAAATTTCGCAGCTCTCGCCCTGCTCTATGTTCCCTGCTGCCGTTATTTAATATCCTCTGGTTTCAATAACATTAATATTCCGAGTAGCAGGCTAACAGACCCTAAGACAAAAGCAAGAACTGCGATCATTTAGTTTGACCTATATACCTCTGGCCACGGCTGTGGTACATGGCACAGGATGTCATGGGGCGGTGGTTATCTGGGCCTCAGGTCTCTCATCGTCGCTGCCTTCCAAGGCAGAGTTTGCCATCCTGGAAATCCTTGGTCCCAGATACAAGATCTGGCATCCAGGCACTTTGAAATTTGTGCTGTTGAGTTGTCATTCAACCCAGAACAGGCCAAGGGCTGCCGTGTACAAATGCACCCCGAGTCATTACCTCTCTGCTCATAGACAGGGAGTTCCAACCACAAGCAGGTTCACTGCTTCACCAGGCTTACGTAGTGCTATGGTTTTCTCTGTAAAATCAGCAGTGGCCTAAGTAAAATGCAACATAGCGTTTTATATCTCAGAAGTTACCAGTAGACTTTTAACCACCACAAAACCATGATATGAAGTTTGACTCATTTCTCATTTTTTTTTTATCCCATTAGCCTTTGTTACTGGCATTGAGTTCCGCTATAGGAATCTAATCCAAACTGTGTGTCTTTTGGAGCTACTACACCCTGAGCAGCACAGATGCTGGGGGAGTATAAGATGCCTGAAGTTAACTCGTGACTGAAGTTATCTGGGACATGCCCTGTGTGTCTATTCTTTAAAGCAATGAGACTCAAACTCTGCTTCTCAGTGGACACTGAAAACGTAGCTTCTTCCCATTCTCTCAGTCGTTACAGCAGTGCTTAGTAATAATTAATGGAGGGAAGAGAGGAGATACCCTGCAGAAACATGAACAATGGAAGAGAAACTACGAGCAAAACAAGGCTTGATTCAGATTTGAAAAAATTAGCTGCCGATGGAGGGAAACGGAGCAGATGGTCAGCCGGAGCATCTCAAGCCCAGGCCGCCCTACGCGAAGCAGCACGAAGCCAACCGGGCAGCTCGCAGAGGAGGGCCGGCTCAGACATCCAGGGCCGGAGAGCCCAGCACCTTCCGGCGCCGGGGCGGACAGGCAGCCCAGAGCCCACAAAACGAAAGCACACGGCCTACAGTAAACGCTCAGGCAGCCAGCTAACAAAAATAACCAGTAAGCCAGCTAAGTATCAGCAGCTGCTCAGGTAAAACAAACTCTAAACTGAGCACCCACCACAAGATTCACCTCAAAAACCAAGAAATAGGGCATCCTATTTGTCCTTTAATCCCTGTTGGACCCAGAGGCCAGACGAGTTAAGAATCTAGGGTTTGGTATGGTCATACAGGGTGGAACGACCGAAAGAAAACAAGTTCAGCAGTCTCAGATGGTTCCCCAAAGGGCCTCTCATACCACTGCTGGCAAGAGCTGCCTCTCTTCTTGGCAGGCAGAGCCGAGCCAAGGACAGAGTGGGTCTGAAGGTTGCCCACATTTTCCCGGATAATATTTTGTTAGCTCAGAGGACACTGCGGGGATAATGAGATGGGATTTGTATTTACTGTTACTCTGCCTCAGTTAAGGCAGGACTTCAGCATCCAGGCAATTGCTCTAGCTACCGCTTTTAAAAGCTCAAAAACAAAAAAGATATTTTTTTTTAACAGGGTATGGCTGCATGAAGGATTAAATATGTTTTGAAGTGAGTCTTTATGCCTTGCATAGAAAATTCAGTGAATGTCATCTTTACCCCTTGTAAGCACAGAGCTTATGTTCAAAGAAACTTCACGAGAAGTGTGAAGGCAGATGCTCTTTGTTTAACGCCACTTACTAAGTTTTAGATCAAAATGCAGCACATAATAGATGTCTCCCGCTAAATAAAACAGGTCATGGACTCAGGAAAACAATTTTAAGTATGTTGTAAAAACATAATGTTTTTACTGGAATTGGTTTTACTTTTGAAAATTATTAAATTTTAAAAAGAAATGTGATTACTCTCGGTTGTCCCTAGATATTAGATTATTATTATTATACGGGCTCAGACCTGAAGGTATCACTAATTCCAGGTACATTCAAGCTTAGCTGCTGTTTCATGATATGAACAGCATGTTTTCCCAGTCTTCAGACTACTGGACAGAGAGCATGGTTTAGACAGAAAAGCTGTAACAAGCTGACCCAGGACAAAGTCCAAATGCAACACCTAACATGGACCACTGGTGGACTCTCAGCAGATTCTGCTACACGAGGTGTTATCAGGCTGTTCCTATAGGGGAGCATCCAACAAAGGAAATCAATAATTTCAGGAGTTTTTCTCCCTGCTTGTTGCTGTTTCCTGTTAGGAGATATATCAGATCTCAGATAAAAGTGTTAGTACGCCTAAATAACCTTTACAGGAAATGTAGTGTCATCCTGGCCCAAAGCTCTGGACCACATAAGGCAGAAGGGATTTATCTGTTTAACGGCCACATATACCTACATCCTTGTATGTATGGCTTTTCTTCCCTATTTGATTTAAAGCATGAGTTACTTCAGGAGAGCCTGTATTTTCTCCGCAGTTAAAGCAAAACTTGCTGAAAACAAAACAATGCAAACAAAGTAGAAAAATATCATAATAGTATAACTATAGAAAGCTGAATCATCAACAGTCTTTTCATATTTGACTGTGATTTTTGAAAGCGCTAAGTTTCTCTATTAAAAAGACATGGAGATCTAGTTTTACAGCATATTTGAAACACACAGAAAAATGTTACATGCTGGGCAATGAAATTGAATTTTTTTTATTCTTGAGAGAGACCTATCCATTTCATTCAGTTCTGCCATATTTTTAAGTAAAAAAACAATAGGAATCTACAAAAATATTTTGGTAAAATTCGTGAATATCTGCAGGGGTTCTGGAACTAAAAGTGATATTTCTTCCAACCTTCATATGAATAACTCATCTGCTAGCCCTGTTCTTATTTAGCTCAAATGAAATAATAAGGAGACATAGAAAACAGTTTCTCTGCTCGTACAATGCTTCATGCCTGTTATAGGTCCATTAATACAAGCCAGGCACTTTTTGTGTTAAAGATTGAAGTGATAGAGTAGGTATGTGTGCTTGTGGCTAAATATTTACAAAAGGCAGTCTTTGTGTTGGAGAAGCTACAAGTCTGTCACTGTGTCCCGAAGGGTACGTTTCGGCAGGGCAGGGGAGCCACAGGAAGGCAAAGGCAGGGATAAGCAAACCAACGCAGTACGGTGATTTTAATACTGGGGCGGCCCCCGGGAACACAGCCAGATACCATCAGATGAGTATAGCCGGTAAGGCAACTCTCCCAAACCCGCAACGATCAACAAACAACTTACCTCACATACTGCAGCTGGGTATTTTTTAATGAAAAAATGAAGGGCGGTGCTATTTTTTTACGAATCAGACATTAAACAGCCTGCGTAGAATCTCCACTGCTGATTTCAACAGAAATGTGGCAGTATAACAGAGAAGACCTTATGCCACCTCTTGCAAACTCTGTGTTTCCTGTCTGGAGAAGACAGAAATTGTGGGGGGTTGTGTTGCATCTTGGTTACTCAAAACAAAAGCTGGCTTTACCAATATTTCCATTTAAAACATATGTCACTGTGCAAAAAAAAAAAAAAAAAGTTATTTCAACTACACTTGCTGAAGCAACCTTGGGTATGTTTTATATTTAGTATTAGTTTTCCCTTTCCTCCAAATTTCTATGAATTAGCCGTCTGCCTTACTCTGTCTATTTCACATAACTCAGCTGAGGCATTTCTTGAAGAAACCTCACGATTAGCGTAACTTATAATGGATGGGATCAAGCTTCGCAGCTATTAAGAAGATAAATTTGGGTAATATGATATTATGAAAATAATCACGACACCTAGGTTAGGCTGTGAAATAGAAAGCCAAATGTTAAGTGCCCTTCAGTATGGTGATAGTAATGATATTATACTACTTTTGTCAGGATGTTTCAGATTGGTTTATTGGATTAAAAAAATGAGGGTGGTTAACCTTCACCACCTCAGCTCCACCCACCTCAAATAAACAACATAGTGCAAATTAAACAAAATAAAATATTTTCTGTGGTTTCTCAAACTTCCAGTCTCTAGGAAAACTAATATTAACCTACCATCATCCGTAGAGACTGCACCATGCTGTGCTAGCTTTGTTTTTGTCACATCCCACCTTAGATTGTAAACCGCCTTTGAGAGCAGCCTTGCTAATTCATTTTCAACAGGTCAGCTAGGGCCAGACCAGGACTTGGCTTTTGCTTCTGAAAATTATATGTGAACATAATGCCGTACAAATAATGAAAAATTTAAATGTTCACCATTTGCTGGAATATCCCCAGGTCAACCAAACTCTTGCTGCTTTGTGATTAGTGGTCTATTAATGTGCACTGTGGCTATATCATCTTGCTTTCCCATGGTGACATTATAAGCCTATTAAATGGCTAAGGATATACATAAATGTTGGGGGTGGAGGAGGAAGGAATTAAAACGTAAAAAGGAATCAACTTTTTTTTTTTTTTTTTGCTGCTGTTTTAATGATGGCACCTTTTTAGTTCTCACTGTAGCTCGTGTCCCTCATCCTCCAGCAACTTCTCTAGGCAGCCAGAACAAGCACCCATGGCAGCATAGGACCCTTCAAGCCTCTTGAAGACTCATCTGTTGGTCTGGCTACGCTTTCTGGCCAAAGGACCACTTTCTATAAGGAACCGGTGGTAGAGAGAAAAGGAGGTCTTTGCTCTAACCCTCAGAGCGTCTGAAACCCCTTCCCTTTCCAGGTAGCACCACACAGATCTCCTGGATATGTAGAAAATGTTGGATTCCAACCTGCACTTCCATAACCTTGTGCCATGCACTCACATTCACGTGTTATCATATTCATCTTGCATCTTCCAAACTCATCAGCAAAGCCTGGCATAAATCCTTCTTCCTGGCTGTCTTGGCCGGACTGTGCATACAGCAGAACAGCTGCCGAGAGGGGTAGTACGCTGCGCTCATGGTCTACCATAACCTCATCTCAGCCTGGCTGCAATAAACAATCCACTGCACTCAGGCAGGGCTCACCGCCCTTTCTGGTGCGTTTACAAATACATCAGTAACGCGACTGCCTTAACAGAACTTAACTGCATCTCGCACAGGGCTGATGCCTCCATTTCTCAGCTGAAGGACACAAGTAATTACCCAAGAAATCTCAGCAGTCATTGCTACAATAAAAATTAGGACCACAAAATAATTCAGACTGGAAGAAATGTCTGGAGGTGACTAGTCCAGCCCCTGGCTCAAAGCAGGGTCAGCTACCAGATTGCTCAGGGCTTTTTCCAGTCACGCCTTGGAAACATCCAGGGACCATACCACCTCTCTGGTCAATCAGTTCCAATGGCTAACTGTCCTCAGAGTGAAAAAGCTTTTTCCTTGTACTAAGTTATCCCTGACACTCTCCAGAAATCTGTTTGGCCTTCCAGCAGATGTCATCAAGCTTGAAGTCCCCCCTAAGAACCAGGGTCTGGGATACAGAGACTTCCCTGAGCTGTTTAAAGGAGGCTCCATCCCCCCACACACCATGACTGGTTGGTCTGCAATGCACTACCACCAGGATGACACCCGCACTGACCTCTCTTCTCATCCTGACCCCTGAACTTTCACCCAGCCTGTTGCCTATCCCACAAAGGATATCCTTTCATCTGGCACATTGCTTCACACCAAGGTAAACCTCCGGCCCGGTCTCCTCTGCCGGCCTCTCCTGAAGAGCTTGTGTCCGTCCATCACAGCACTCCACCCAGGCAACTCTCCCATCGTGCCTCAGCTATTCCAACAACACTGAAGTTCTGTGACTGCACACACAGCTCTGGTTCCTCCAGCTTGACCAATACGCGCTGTTGCTACTAAATTTCTACTTCGAAGCGCTCTTCAGTTTACCACTCACGATTTTCTATAGGGTTTCACTATAACTCGCTCATTAAGGCCTTGGGATTGGTTGCTAGACAATAGACAGTGCAGCAGAGGGAGGTATCATTCAGACTGTTCTTCCTAGTGTCTCTCCAGGAAAGCTGGTTTTTGTGCCACAAGCAAAGTTCAAAGCTCCCGTTCCAAGAAAGAACCCTGGCAGGGTGGTGCTTGCAAAACAACCGTGCGTCTCTGCCATTTTGGCCAGTATCTGACAGTAGTTTTCTCCGTGTCCCTGGGAGGGATACAAACTAAGCATGCAAATGGAAACCAGAATATGATCGCTGCTAATTTATGAAATCTGGGTTATTATAAACAATGCACATTTCCCATTAATCTCACAGAAAACCTGTTTTGTGTTAGGAAAGCAGAGTAATTCATAGTTTCTGGGGCAGCAAGTTTATGGAATCGAAATATAATTTGAATTCCTGTAGGGTTTATCAGATATAATTTCCACAAGTTATTTAGTTAAAGTCACATTTTCTTGTTTTTACTCTCTTATTGGATGACTAAATTATGATGTATAGTAAATTAACCTTTAATCACTAAAAGCTGTGTTCAGACACTATGCTACGCCGCCTGGTAAATGCTAGCCAGGAGGAAGAGCTTTGTTCTTGTTAGCTGGGACCTTCCTGTGGAAAGCTCTCTCTTCCATAGCAGTAGCATGCCATTCATTTCAGGCAAGCAAGGGTCTACCCTTATATAGCCTTGGAAATAACTAAATAAAACATTGTGCTATGAATCTGTTTGAAAGGGAAACCTCAAACTCTCGACTTGGAAAACCCGACTTCCATCTGTCATATGCTGGTAAAGGCAGGCATCTTTTCAGGCTCTCCCTTCCATAATGTGGAGGGTATTTATTAGATTTTTCAGAATTAATCCAGCCCAGAGCTGGTTTAATAGTGTCATATTCTGCTAATTACACAGTCTTAACATTCGATGTTCCTGGCTGTGAAATCTACCCAGCCTCAACATCTCCATTTGATGGACTTACTTGATGCTCTGGCTGCTGATGCTCAGACCCATCTGTTTGAATGGCATTATGCCCACTCATCAATCGGTTGGACCTTTTCATTACGATATAGATGTCTATCATTTACGAGTTTATGTTAGTTCTCCAGCTACCATTAGACTCAACAGCCATTTAATGCTTTATGGGAAGCAAAAGGTGCACATACTGACACAAAAAACTGAAATCTGGTTTCATTAACAATGAAGATAATACAGTTGAGGGAGCTGTATATTTACATTATTCACTGTGAACAATTTATCAGCTATATTTATCCCTTTTTCCTTCTGTTTAGAAAAAAGAATTCACGCACAGGCAATTTTTCCCCCAATCTATTCTTCACTGAGTCAGCGGTAAATATATAGACAACTGCATAGCTTTCAAAGTTCAACCTGTAGGTATTTCTATATCTTCTTCATGATGTATTTTTGAAGTTCACATTCTGCTGTTTGTGTAGACAGACTGCAAGAAGGGAAATTTTTTAAATGAATAAATAATGAATGTCTAATAATAATGAGTAATTGGTTACAAGGCATCATCTTCAGGCAAATACGTGCTAATCTGGGGCTTCAGCTAAAGGATATTTGTTCCTGAATGTTACCTTCAGGAAAATCCCTCCTGAATAAGCATTCAGAGACAAAAAGAGTGATGAATGTAGTCAAACTACACAGGCACTTGGGACTTTAATTCAAGTTTATGAACTTCATTAAAGACAATTTACACCATCTGTGGATCTACTCAGTGTTTTCACAGAATTCGTTTTACTTTACTTAAAACTAGTCCCCGTTTTTCTAAAGGGAGGGTCAAAATTTTCTATCTACATCACATGCTATATTAAGTGCTAACCGAATATAAATCTTAAGACAAAATGGTGATATGGAATAAACTAATAAAAGAAAAGCAACCAGCCATAAGATATTATTACTGTGATTATTTTAGCTGCTCCCACGCCATTTTTAGGGATGACATCATTCAAAAGCCTTTAAATATCTATTTTTCTCCTTTTTTTGCTACCTACCAAAATAAAAGCACCAGAAAAGGAGTTTCAGACAGTGTCTGTGTTGTATCATAAATTTAACAAAATCATTTCAAGCACGTTTTAAGATAGACAGCCCCACTCAAAGTTTTTTTTGAGGAAATGGCAATGCATAGATAAGGAAAGTCTCTAAAATCATAAAACATGGCCGGAAAAAAAAGACTTCTGAATAGTGATCCAGTTCCTTCCAGGTTTGCCAACAGCAGTATGTTAGCATTTTGTTAGCTTAGTTTTTAGAGCCCGATGCTACCCCTGATGTTCATGGAGAAATCCAGCCTAACAGCTCCCGTGTCACCAGATAGGTCTGCTTAGTAGCCAGGCCTCTAGTCTCATCATTTTCTCTTTGGTTTTTTTTCCACATGAAACACATGTAACATATTTTAACCATTCAGCACTTCACTGGGAAGTTTTTTATTAAACGTCCCATGACAGACGCGCAGGCGACGGGGTAAAGCCCCGGCGTCAGCGTCGGTGCCACATGCAATGCCAGGTGCACCCAGCGCACCAGCGAGCGAGCGGTGGTGTCCGTCCTCACGTGGCAAAGTCACGCAGGGCCCGATCAATGTGCTGTGGGGTCCTTGTGATTGCAGCCTGTCAGATAGTGTCAGCTGCTATCTCATGCGTGCGTGTGTCATGAGTAATGAACACGCTCGTTTTGCTCTTTCTCCCCGGCGCAGGCACGGGGAGGGTGCAGGCTATTGTTTGCTGTTCCTCCCTAGGAGCTATGTCAACATGCGCTGAAACTATTTCATGAGTGGTTATAGAGTGACTTTCAGGCTGTGGGACTGGGGAATTCTTTGGCCAAGGGTATATTTTGCAGACTATGCCCAGGGAATTACCATTCCCCCAGTCAGAAAGCCAGTCTTGAGCTGCCACGGAATGCCAAAAACGCCGGTTTTGGGGAACAGTCTGTCCAAAAGCGATGACACCGTCTTCTCTGGAAAGTCCCCTCTGTGCTGAGATACTACTGAAGAAGGAACGCTAATTTCTTGCTTACACTTAATCAGACTTGTTGACATTTAGATAGAGAAAAAAAAAGGCAGCCCTGAATACATTAATGGTGTAGAAAAGAAAGATATAGATTACATGGACCCTCTATAGAAGCAAATCTTGCATGAAATTCTTGTCATTTGATTAATATCTCAAATCAAAAGTCTTACCACATTGCAATCTGGGAATCAAGCCAGCTTAGAAACTAAAACATATATTTTCAGTATAACTGTGTTCATAATGACAGGACCACATGGTCACAGCTTCGAATTAAATAAAATCTTTCTATTACTGTTCTATTTCTAGGACACCAGGCAGTACCTTTAAAAACGAAAAAAAAAAACCACACCAGCTTGTAGAAAGAAAGATGCTCTTTGAGACAGCTGGTGATGGAGCCCTGCGCAGGGCTGGAAGCTGGTGTACAGTGCAGTCCCTTTGGGATTTCCCACCTGGTGGGGCAGGGAAAGAGGAACTTCCATTAATTTTTCACTTTTGTAAACCTTGTATCACCTTTGCTTCTCCATTTTTTTAATGGACGTGTGTTAGACAGTCCTACTGGCAAAACCAAGTCTCATCAACTCATCACGCTCCTGTGCAACACCATGCTAATTAAAACCCCACCTCTAAGTACTCACCAGCCTCACTCGCTGCTAGGCTCTGCGCTTAGTACAGATTTCCTTTGCTGTTGCCCGAAACAAAATCTGACCTCACAAGCACTCCTATTTTAGAAAACATCGCTTTATATCGCAAGCCTCACGCACTTTGGCACAGACGATGATGATCTTATTTAAGTAGTGCCCTAGGAAAAGAGGAGCAGAGAAGCTGCAAATCTGCCCACTCTCTCCCTGCACACCCGCTCCAGCAAGGGACACCTCCCCAGCAGCATCACTTCTGGGCAGCCCAGAACCCCCCGTCACATGCCGAGGTTTGTGTTAGGAGCTGTTCAAACACAAAGAGACAGTCCTTTCTGCGAAGCACTTACCTGCTGATAATCACAGTAAACTTAGAATTTCTTTCATGTTTCCATAGTGGCCCTTTATTCTAGCAGGAATTAGTTCAGTAATTCGGGGAGCCGTATGGAGGACAATAGGGTGCGTCTGAAACACTAAAATCTTATTCAGATTTTAAACAACTGTGCAATATAGGTCTGTGTAGGGAAAAAACATTGCTTTAAAATAAACATTGCAAAATGAGAAAAACCTGGACATTATAGGATTTTTTTTGCTTATTTAACATTATATAAAGTATGAAAATTAATGTGACATGTGGATAACTTGTTCTCTCCAGAATGTGCTTTACAAGTCATAGATTCTATATGATGTTGCTGTTGCTATAGTAACTCTTTTTTACGGCAGAGCAAATACTCATACAAAACCTTTTGACTTTTAGTAAGAAAATTTGCATTCTCAAAATGTTTTCAAGTAAAGTTTATGACCTAAAAATAATAGATTCATTGTCTTTCCCTTCCCCCATCTCTCTCAGCTAGATGTAAGCAATTAAAAATATGCTTCCTTGATCAAAGACTTATTCTGTGATCTAAAAAGTGATTTCATCTCAAGGCTACATTTTATGCAATCCAGTAACTTGGAGTAAAATCAAATGAGGCTTCCTATGTTAACTGCTGTGGTAGATTTCCCTCTTTTTTTCTTTTCCCCTTTTTTTTTTTGTTTTGTTTAAAGGTGATTAATTACTCAAATGCAGTGTGAACCATTCACTTAATACCGGGTGTGTAAGCTCAGTCCTTTTTATCTTCACTGTTTTGAACACCCAACCGGCCAGTTTTACCCCACTGAACTAATGCAAGACAAAAAAAAAAAAAAAATCAATGGCACACACTTTGGATAAATACCTCTACACTGTACATTTGCCAAGAGAGCTTCTAAGATCAGCTCTGTAAATGTCATGATCCTTAATGCTATTGTGGTATAACTGAAGAGCGTTCCTTGAGCCCATTTGGCTAGGCTGACTAGCGCACTTTGTTTTCCCAGGAGAAGAAAGCAGAGTAGTAAACCATTTTTGCAGAATGTCATTCTCCCACAACAGTTTATGAAAGAAACATCTGTGACAAGAATCTTTAATGCTTTTCTCAAAGCCAAGCTGACAGTAAAAGAGCATTGCTAAAAGTGGCAAATCAATCCCATTCCACTCCTTCTAGAGCAGGACACCTAATTTGCTATGTATCACATGTATTTTCTTCGCATGTGCTGAGAGGCTGTGACATTGATGTGGTGGCTGTCGTCCAAGCTTCTGTTGAATAAACACTTTGGCCATATAGCAGGCAAGCTGGCACGTTTAGCAATGTCTGCTGTCCGGTGCGAGTTTACTCCACCTCGGGGAAAGGTTTGTTTAAATCACAGATTGCAATTTGGGGGTATAAACGGCAGCTTTGAAGGCCGATTTGAAAACCCTAAATCATCATACAGAGTGCGCTCTGTAGTTTGGGGGGGGGATGTTTAAACTCGGCTTGCTTAGCGTAGCGTGAGGGGTTTTGTACTACCTGGGAACACAGACAGATCAGACAGAAGAAAGTAACAGCAAATACAGTTCAGCAGCTAAAAACTGTTTCATTATTGGGCTTGTGCTGATTGTGGTATGAAAGTAAGATGATTTAGCTGAAACCAACCTCACGAAGTGTGTCTGGATCAGAGAGAATAATTTTTATATTTAATTAGTTAAAACATCTGAAAGCTTTTACTGGCATTGGACAATGAATCAAAGCTCTGGTGAATGGTGTGCTGAGGAAATTGAGAGCTCGGCTGCGAATCAGAAGGAGTTTTCTTAAGTTACAGTTATTTTTTAGAAGATATAACACTACTGAAAGTTTTTATATCCCCAATTAAAGAAAATCCTTAGATAAAATTCTGATGCCTGTAACACTTAAATTAATCTATTTTGAAGATTTTGCAGAAGAAAATGAGGTAGAAAGGGGACCACAAATTTTGGCATGGGTCGTATACACTATAGCATTCCTCTTTGATGTAAGAATGTTAGATGTAATGCCTCTCTTGTCACCCTTCCCAGCGTGAGCACATGGGCCGAGCCATGTAGGTTTTCAGCACTATCAGATCTCCCACTGAATCCCATAGGAGTTTTGGCTGAGGCTGGAGTACACAGTGTAATGAGATGGATCTAGACTGTGAATTGATAGCTCCGAGTGCCGTTCCTGGCAAAGAGATGGATATCCACAGCTCTGAGAGCTGAGTGAGATTAAAGGCTGAAATGACACGGGCTGCAGCGAAAACAGCCATGGTGCACAGCAATGGTAGACAGGTTGTACCTCGCTCAGTGCCAGGGGAACACCGGTAAAAGTGCTGAGAGAGAAATTTAGAACCTAAATTTTGCACTTAAAATAAGAGAGACCTGTGGAGGGCAGCCACAGGGACTTATTTACAGGGGAGTTCTGAATTCAGGCTATGGCATGGGGACCGTTGTATGTTACGGAGTGAAAAAGTTCTGAGTTCCAGGGAAAGTCTATTTATTCCATTAGTTGCCATGGATAAAACGTGGTTTTATACATCTTCAGAGCCAAAGGATCAGAATTGCGTAAATAGCGGGGCTGGAATTCAGAATACTTTCCAAACAGATGTAACTGGCATCTCCATAGCTGTTCAATTAGTGGCACTTGATTGGATAACCAAGCTCATCTCAGTACCCCTGAATCCCCCCATGACTTGTAAATCAGCTCGGTGACCTGTGGGCATAGTGAGGATGTGTGGAGGAAACTCCAACGCTAACGATATTTAGAATGATAATCCACGGCTACTAATTAACACAACAGAGAGAAGGAAGACAGACTCATCCTGAGATTATATGAATGGAAAGGAAGGGTTGTTTTCAGAGCAAAAGGTGGACCTGAAAGGTTTAATGCCAAAGAGAACAAACCGCCTGCTCTGTCACGTGTATTTCCTCCTCACTTCTCTTAGCACTTGAGTTATGCAGGGGGGAAGGATTTCACGTCTTCAGGAGGCAGGAGATTCAGTTCTGCTCCCTTATTTTCAGGAAAAAAAGTCCCTCTGCATACTGAGAAATCTCCCTTGCATTTTTCAAGCTCATTTGAACTTGAGAATCCGCTCATTCGACTTCAATGGGTCAATTCTTCAGTAGGACACGCTTGGTTGAGCTGGATCCTCAGTGAGAAGCACTGTCTGCAACCACCTGTCGGCTGCCGGTTCCTTTTCCGAACATTTGGCTCTTTGAGGATAGGACCCCATTTCTGCATCTGTACAGCTCTGAGCACACGCTGTCCTGGTGGAAGTGTGGAGCTTACACGCACTACCCTAAACGAGTGAATTTTTGGAAACATCGCAATAGCTGCAGTAATAAACAGGCAAGCAAACAAATCCCTGCCAGGTTAACCCTGAGCCCTGAATTTGCCCAGACTATAATATAAGCAGGTAGTTTGCACACTGCTGGGATTTTTAAAGGAAATAAATATGATGCAATAGATAACAAACGGCTTTTTTTAACTTGCTCTTTGCTTCCTGTTGTGTGCCCCTACTCCCATAGAGTAGATATCCAAAACATCAAAACGCAATTCCGTTTTATTTTTCAGAGTTCATTTACTTACACTTCAAGGCTTTTGTTACAAAGAACAAAGCACATGTGTCTAACAGTTTGACCCTTCCTCCATCCTTCCCTAGGGGCTGCAATTAAACTTTCATTTAAGTAGTCATTTGGTGTGGGGGATACTATGCTAAAATACTTTGAATTGCTGGTTTTCGTGAGGCCCCCAGCTGCTCTATCTACAGCACCCAGTAACATTTCTGATCACGTTGGAAAGACTTTGCTAACACTGAGTATGCTTGGGAGAACTGATTATTTAGATAGAAGAAATGAAAATAGAGAAAGGATTCTTTTTAGGGAAAGGCACTGCAAAGGACAACTGGAGTGTGTATTATGTGTCTATCCATTTCTTGCCCATCATTTTGTTTCTGCCATGGGAATACATCAAAATATTGGCTTCCTGTGAATAAGGCGCTTATTCATAACTTAGGACCTTGTAAATTCCATATGTGATTGTGTTAAAACGTCCTTATGTTTCCTATGCTCATACGAGATTTTTATGTGTGCCGGCACCTTCTCCCCACCCCTCCTCCCCTACTGCTGTATGTGCACAGAAATGGAAAATTTGGCTTCCTGACTGGATTTGTGCAGCAGATTCTGAAAAAATGTCTGAGTGATAGGAAAAGAAGAAAGGGGCCAGAAAGTCCCTTGTTCCCACTTATTCCACCTCTTGTCACCCTGTCTTTGTCATTCTTTTCCGCATTTTGGAAGAAACAATAGTCATATTTATTCCTGAGTGATTTTGGAGTTTTTCCCCTTCCCTCACCCCCCCCTAGTTTGGTTGGTTTTCTTCCTCTTCTCACTCAATTCTTTGAAAGCATTCACACCAGAGGAGCTTCATCCACTAGTCTGTGGTTTCAAACCAGATTGCTTTGGAGGAAACTAAGCCTAAAGCCATCCTCCAGCACCAAAGTGGTACTTGAGTCCAAACCAGAAGGAGGGCTGCACCATCAGCAAGTCTTCCAGTGCACAGCTAATACATTCCTTTCAGAAAGTTTTACATCACATGTGCAGTGGAGACATTCAACCCAGAGGTCCAAACTCTATTTAATTAAAAATAAATCCTGTGAACCACATGAAATGGAGTTGTGAGGAGCCTAAGCACGTATTGGTCCGGTTTACAAGATCTGTTTCCACTGCACTGAACTGCAGGCGAATGTAATGTATATAGTACATGTAATTTCTGCTAAGTCTGCAGCCTCCCTTTCAGTTGGATCGCTAAGAATCTCTGTCCTCTATATGACTTTTTTTCACAAAGTACGTAGAAAGTTTGAGACTTCTGTCTCTACAGGTTCAGAGCTGCTGGATGGACAAAAGACTGATATTTTCATACAAGCTGCATTTCCTCAGAAAACCAGCTAAAACTCACGGCGCTCATGTTGAGATATAAGTGCATGTCTGCACAGTGATATCCATAGCAGTTCTCCATAATTATGCCAAAATGTTTTTGCATTAAGACATTGTAGTTGTCAGCTCATATGTTTCCACCAAATGTGCACTCTAGGACTAAACTGAAACTCTGAATTTGGAATTTCCTAAACTTTTGGGGGTGAGAGCAGCCATTTGAATCTTGTATGTGCATTTCATGAAGGGCCTAATCAAAACTCAATCAATTCCCACCTCACCACCTTTAGAAAGGGATTTAAATCCAGTACCAGATTTGGATCTGAATGTCGTGCCTGGGGGTTCATTTCTGTTATCAATTAGTAGCTGCTCTTGTGATGTATCAAAAGGCAGTAGCATATAGGCTGTTGTTTAGAGATGTACATAATGTAGCTTTAAATTTCATTGGGAAACCAAACAAAACCTCTGGCCTTAGGGCTGCATGTTCAAATACTACAGTCCCATAGTGCATTACACCAGTCAACACTTCTTTTCAAATACCACCCGCATAACAATTAACCTCACTTCAACCTTGAGGTCTCTGATTAGTGATGGCCTATTGTTTAAGTTCCATTAACATAGCCCCTGTGTTGCCCTATTCTCACTCAAATGGACTAATCAAATCAGTCACCAAGGACTTAAGCTCAAAGTCCAACTTCTTTAGTAGGCAGCGATTTTCAATTTAAGTAGAATGGTGGATGTCATCAACACAGTCACAATTAGTATAGCTCTGACATGGAAAACATTCTTAATGATCCCCAATCTGTGAAATATCAAGGGCCCCAGCAACTTGCAATATGAGAATTTCTATGTATACTACAAAAATTACAATATCAATAGGGTAGTCGTTCATGCATTACCTTGTACCAGACTACTCTCTGAAAGGACAGAACCTCAACTGGATTCCATCTAATTTCAAGAAGCAAACTCTGTTTTGAACCAGTAGAAATAAAAACATGTTACAGCATTTTTTAAATGTTATTTTTCACTACCCACACCACATTTATTATGTAAAAAGGAAAGCATTGTTTATTTTTCCAAATCTAGTTACAGAGTTGTTATTCTTGACATTCTTCTTACTTGGATTGCACAACTATGTTTTCGTTCGCATTAGTTGATACTTGCTGTTTCAATCATTTGTAATTAAAAGTCATCTAGTATTATTTCTTTGGATTATTTTTAACATTGTCTTCTATTTCTGTCAAGGTAATGGATGATTCGACACAAACTTCTGAGAAGATGCAGTGGAAAAGTCATGGAGAACAAGAGCTGAACGTCACCAGTAGCATCCAGGGCCAAATCTTCAAAGGGGCAATATGCATGTAATGAGAGCTACCGCCTACTTATCAGCATAGATGCCCACTGTGCACAGGCAAGAAATTCTTTTATTTTCGTGCACATGCAGTTACTGCATGAGCAGCATGTGCATTTTCCAACCATTCAGATCTTGCTTTCCTTTGAATACACAGCAAAAAGTCAAAGTGGGAAGCCACTGGCCATTGAGCAGGATGTTGAGGACACCAAGGATTTTCAAAATGGAGCCTTTGTGGCCGATAAGAATTCGCTGTGATTGTAACTGGTAATTCCTACCTAATGGAAAAGAACCTTTTTTTCTTCTTTTTCTCTTGCCGTCTTGTTTTCTTGCCAAACTGCACCCGCTTTCTCAGTCAAATACTTTTTCAGACTGTGGCAGAATCGTGCTCTCTCATCTCCTCAGAATATGATGAAGTTTCTAGATAATGTTCACACGTAGCTTTTCTTTTATGATCAGCTAGAACATTGTGCACAGAATAAACATTGCCAGATGCATTAAATGTTTTATTTCTCTGCTTCAGAGAATGAAAATTGGCAGAAATATTCCCTAATTTAAATCCAGCTTTTGTCTGCCTCATTGCTTTACACACCATGTAGTGAAAGAACTGGCTTCACACAGCTCCCACACCACCAGTCCATCTGACTGACAATAGATCCAATCTGCATTACATGGGAGGCCATGTGAGCGGTCCATTCTGCTCCTCCATCTCCACCGACAGCTGGAACTGGACTTGGAGTAAATGCCAAGGGAATTTGCATGATAGTCCATTTGGAGCACATGTGCTATAAATTCACCATTGCTGCAAAATGGCAAGCCATAGGCCTCATCTAAACAGAAGTTACATGAATTTAAATTAAAACCAATTTAGTCTAAACCAGAATGAACTTCTGTGTAAACACTCGTAACAGTTTAAAATCATCTCTCTTCAGTTTACCCAGCACAGGTGGTGTTTCCCAACAGACGGCTAACCCAATGCAAGAGAAGCGTAGACATTACCAAGCAGTCTCCATCTTGAATTAAAGTCACTTTAAACCCCACCTTTAGACCTTTTACCGACAGGGGCTCTGCCGAATCAGCTCGGGCTATTCATTCGTACCTGTCATTCAGACTCATTCTCGGGCAGCCCTCCTCTTCTTGCTTGCGTTACCCCCAGCCAACCATCACCTCCTCTTTGGAGGACTCCAGAAGTGGCACTGAGATATCACCCAGCGTTGGGTCAGGTTTGATCCTTCCAACCCACCGGGGGACACACTGGGGCAGTAGCTCCTGGAGTGGCAAGAGCTACAGACATTCTTCAGCCATTGTTTTGGCGCCGTTACCCCTGGGCACTGACCCCCGCCTGCACTGCCTCCTGTTGCTCTTTTGTTCAGGAGGAAACTTGTCATTTAGAGGCTGCTTATTAGTTTTCTTTTCTCTTCCCCCCAAGTCGCCCTTTAACTGGATCATCACCAGTTTTAGAAGAGTTGCCCCTTTCTAAAGAAAACAAAACAGAATAAACAACCTCTTCCCAGTCCCTGCCAGAGCTCTCCTTTCACCAACATCCATTTTCTCCCCAGCAAAATGAAAGGACTGGGGAGAAAAAGACAGCTTCTTCCCTCTCCCCACAATGAAACAACAAAGAGCACAAACAAAATTAAAATTAGGCATTTAAGCTGATTTTCACCACTTAACTTTTGACATGTTTTTGCAAATTTCCTTCAAGCCCCTTCTGAAGATTCAGCCAATGAAACCCACTGGATCGAGTGGTGTTTCTAAGCCTTTTTGCGTAACTTCTCTGAAACTGCCCACGTGTTGTTTAGAGTGGCAAAGGCACCTTTCTGCTAACCATGAAATTCGGAGGCTATGACAGAGCAAAGTATCTGTCCCTTTGGGAGAAATCAAGGGTGAAATGCGTAATTTTTCACCTTTATGTAATTCTGAAAATATTTTGGGTCTGATACATCCAAACTCACTCTGCAAAAGGATCTCCAGGTGGGTGATTTATTAGAAGTTAAAGCCATTGCCCAAAAGTTCTGTTCTATTTTATGCCCACATAGCGTCGGTTCAGCTTCATTGTCTTGCTTTGAGAAGTAATTGTTTTTCTCCCCAGAAATATATTTTCCTTCCAGTAAGTCTGCATCATATTCATCATCTGGAACGTATTGGGAGCGCTGCACTGGGCTGAGCTTGCAGCTGCTCCCAATCATAACCGATGCGCTCAGAGCAGACCTGCAAAATACTCGGCAGGCGAGGGTGGGACTGCCTGCCCCGGCACCGCTCCTCCTTCCCGCGGTTGCACCCGCGCTCCAGAGGCTTCGCCGCTCTCCACTTCATTTCCAGGTGTAATTCAAAATGGCATTTTTGATCCACAAAGCCATTCATGGTTTAAGAGGTTGTATTTCTTCGAGGCTGCTTCTCTGTTTCAACATCGTGTTTCACCTGGCAGCCAAGATTGGCTGCAGTTGCATGAGATGAATAGCAATGTTGACTCTGTAAAATACATGAGAGTTTGCAGAATGACAGGCCGTTCTCAGTGGATATACAGCGTAGGAGCAACAGAAAGATGGGGAGTGTCTCGTTTCATAGAGCAGAAAAGAAAGAGGGGCTTCTTTTCATTTGAAAAAATTAATATTCTCCATTTTTTGTAAAAATGTCAAGAAATGGAACCACTACCCGGCAAATATTCTGCAGTAGAATTGCTCACAATTGTCTATATGATTTGTGCCCATATTTGTATCATGGGTTACACCAGCAGTAATATCTTTCCCTTAGAAGCTGTTAGGTGCTTTAATAGTCTTACTTAGATTTGGAAAATCTAGAAGGGAAAAAAAAAACACCCTCATATATACATGAAAGTCATGAGATGTTACCACCATAGTAAACCATGTAAATAGAACACTGACTGCTGGAAGCAGAAAAGTAGAATCCCATTTAATAAAGGAATGAGTTCAATACAACAAAAAGAAAGCACACAGTATGTGCTGGCAAGTGGCTGCACATTTCTGAAGAAATCTTCCGAGATCTGTTCCCTACGCCCAGAAGAACCCTTCTGCTCTGGCCTGTGCAGATGTCATGAGATGCGAGTATGCCTTCATGGCTTTGCAATCGTCCAGCTTCTCCTGGGATTTATCCCTGGCTTTATAGCCCAGCTGACTGAGGCAAGACACAGAAGTTGTTACAGTACACTGAAGAGATCCTTTTGTGCAAACCCCAGTGTCTGCTGCCTCCAACCAATGTGCCTTTTGCCTTTCCACGGAGCACCCCGGCCTCTCCACGTGCCCCCGTTCCCTCTCCCCCTTCCCACACACACTCCTCTTGAGGTCTCTCACCTTTCTTTGCTGATGTGGCCACCAGCCCAGGATCCTATTTAAACTAAGAGAAAACGATTTTTCTCCAACGTAACCAAATTAACCATGTTGAGCTAAATTTAAGAGGACGAGTTATAACGTACACAATATTGTCAATGGTTGTAATTCTTGACTGCAGGTCACGAAATATTCTGTGGATTACCTATAGGCGGAAGGTCTTCAACACTCCATCTTCCTAACATAAAAGGAAATGTTTAACCCCTATGCCTGTAAGAAAAAGGTTGAGTAGAGGATTTTAAAGTATTTCAGAAAGAGAAGGCAGGTGAAAAATTAAGAGTTTTCTCTAACTTTTTTTTTAACAAAAATCCTTTTAAAATAAAATTTTATGCTCGATACTGTGTCATCGGACTCCCATATGATTTCTGTTTGGTACATGTTTGGAACTGACCAAACTGCCCACAGCCCTGTATAGGCTACAGTTGAACCCCCTGTGTTGGGTTGTGCCCATTGCTGCGCCCATTGCAACAGTTTCAGCTGCGTAAAGACAACCGAATTGAAGAAAACACCGTATTCCCTCGCTTAGATGAGACTTGAGTGGAAAGGGATAGCGAACCCTCAGCACTACATACAGCAAGAGGATAGGAAACCGTCTGCTCCACTGCTGCCGGCTTTTCTGAGCCTAGGGACCTGCGAGATGCCCCAGGCTCCTCAGCAGCAGTTGCTAGGGAAACATTTTAGGGAACCTTTTTCATAAATTCATAGTAATCTCCATTTCTCAAATGTCAAGGCTAATGACTCACCCTTTGATTGCAAATGGGATTTACTACCACAGAATTGCTGGCAGCCTTCAAAGCTAAATTGTATTTGTCAGCATTTGAAGACTTTTAGTACGTTGGTTACCACTGCTCCCCTTGAGTGAGCAGAAAATGTAGATACATGAATAGCTGGCAGAATTCCCTCAGAAATATTTCAACCCTTTCCTAAGTTTCCACATAGGAAAGAAGACAGGGATTGGTGTCTGCAGGACTCCTGCAGCAGGGAATCCCCACAGCGGAGCCTGCACCTTTGGGGGTTTCTGGCCCAAGGTGCCACCAGGTGCTCCTGGAGAGCACGCACCCTGACAGCGGGGAGTCGGGACCAGCCTAAAGCTGTCTCTGGGGATGAGCAGTGGAGACGTACACCCTCGCTTTCCCCCCAGAGGTGAGTTCTGCTTGAAGGCAGGTGGATATGCCCATGGATTTTGTGCAAGTCACACATCAATCGCTGTCCTCGGTTTTCCTCTGATTAATCGCTATGCAAGTCTAATAAAGCAGTTTTACCCCTTACGCTTTTGGGATATCACCTGAAACCAGACCAAGAACCTGATACTCCATTACTCTGTGCTTTCACAATCCCTTTTCTGCCATGTGCCAAGTTTGCAAATGCACCCTGAGACTTCCTTCTTCAAAGTATTTGACAAGGTAGCAACAAACCCAGACTTCAAGGATGATATCTATTGCTTTGAAGGCAGTACATATTTAGAACAAGATTCTCTCTCAGTTAATACAGACCTCATTGCAGATGGATCTATTTCCAAGTTAAAAGCTTATGGGCCAGAATACAATTTAGAGAGTGGATACTTTAACACCTAGTGCTTTAAAAGTACATAAAAGGGCCTCAAAGAAATACAAACCTAACAGCAAAGTTTCTGTAAATGGCTTTTTGTAAACACTTCATATTTATATAAGTGTATATTATAAATCCATTTGAGTATTGGTACATACTGTATTTAATAAATTTCCGTTTAGTATAAAAGTTACAAATATAACGTACTTTAAATGGATTCATACTATAAATCACTGTGACTTATGGAAATCCTTTCTCCCTGGAATAGTCAGTCACTGGTATGTGGAGGATACCACTGAAGAGACCAAAAACTTTGTTGTCTGCAGCATTGCATTGTTAGGTGATGCGTTCCACAAGACAAAAGCAGTATGCACCCATTTAGGAATATGTACTTAAAACGGGTAGAAATGCCTGCACAGGAACACTTGTACATTATTTTGAAGTGTTTCCTGGTCACTTTAAACAATATTGTTGCAAACAGGCAGATGGAGAAAACGCTCGTCCAACTTTTGTTTTCCCTGTCTAGGGAAAATGTGTCCCTCAACTGTATTTTGTACCCATCTGCCTAGGGACAGACAATTTTGCTTTCCTTTTCTGTCTGGCTGCAGGATTTCACAGCGTAGATTTGCTCATTTTTCAGCCGGTGTATTCAGCCAAATTGCCAGAATATATGTGTCCTATCCCAGGACCAGGTGCTGGGAGAAGGTTCCATGCTAGAACACTTTTTGCCTAGAATGCAAAAAGAGGAATCACTGCCTCTTAGACGGTATTTCTAAGGCCATCTTTCTTGCTCCATTGATTGGCTTCTAATTGTTTACTCTCCCTTAGAATTTTGCTTTTACTGATACTGTAAAACGACATACTGCTAGTGTAGAGGTGCTTTTAGGCAGTTCCCCCCTTCCTTCATTTCCAGCTGGCCCTATCTAAAATAATAAGAAAAATACACTTAGTTCAGAAAATAAGTCTCCAAAACTTGACTGGAAACATGTGGCCCCAAAATGTAGATGAAAAATGAACAAACATCTGCATTATCATACTGTTTACCAAATGCTGAAATCAAAGTCCAGTCTATGCAGTATTTCCTCTTTCTGTAGCCAAAAAGTTTGCTTAGTTATTACACAATTTAGCAAAATCCTGATAGCATATTATTTTAGTCACATTGAGTCTTCTTATTCACCTAATGATTATTTACATAATTTTCTGACCAAAAAAAAAAAAAAAAAAAGAATCCTAATAATCTGACTAGGAGGATCTAACTTCTCTTGATTTTAGATTCATCAATACCTATACCTTCTGCACATACATGCCTTATTTTGTGTGAAGTAAACTGCCACGTGTACTGTACCATGTACTGCGGTATCTCTGAAATACCAGGGTTGATCCTTTACCTGTAAATACCGAGATGGTACCCGCACACTTAGAAACAATCACATAGTTGCATGGGGCCAGAGCATAGGGGATTGTGGTTTGACCTTTTAAAAGAATTGGGAGTTTGGTTCTATTAGAAAATGGAGATGCTGTCTCTGGGAGATTATAACCAATTTTATTCCCATATAGTAGATGTGAAATCCTGAGGACTTTGATGCATTCTGTAAATCAAACAAAGTTTTATTGTTTCCTGAAATGCAACAACCATTAGAAAATCATCTAGGTAGATTAACACTTGGCTGTTTGGCTTCTTACAGCACTAACAACCTGATCTACGCTCCCTGTTCAGTTGAAGTAGGGAATTTCCTCTAATTTTGGCAAAAGATACACTGAGAGAAATGTTACTTAACTCGCTACATAGCCATAAATCTGCTTTGTAAATCTTGCACTTTTTGTGAAGCTTATTGCTAAAAGTTTTGCTTCAGAAGCACATTTAAGGGGTTTAGATTTAATAAGGTTAAAAACCATCTGAGCATTTTGCGACTACAAAGAAATAATATATCTGTAGTGTCCCTTGCGATAGATTAGAGACAGGACTCGGTTGCGGTAATGAATATAAATGGGATTCTTTATTAAAGCCACTGGACACAGGCAGGACTGTAACTCTGCTCTCCAGCTCCCAGGCTAACCGCACACAACCTATGCTTTCGAATAGCACCACGCAGGTCGGCCCTAAATCCTGGCCTAGATTCAACAGCCTTGGAAGGGACTGCCAACCTCCACGAAACCGAGCTGCTTAAATTGTTCAGCGGTGGGAACAACTTCCAGAGCGTCGCCTGCCAAGCCTTACACAATCCCTACATTTGCATGCACGTGAATTAAACAATGAAAAGACGGGAGATTCTGCAACCGGGAATAGAAATATCCTCCGCGCAAAAATCTTTCTTTTCTTTGCAAGTTTGAGGATAAAAAGAGATCTGGGACCTGGAAGCCTAGATATTTGATTTTTTTTCAATGCCATTTCGATTACAAAACTAACTGGAACAATAAATGTAAATATACAGTGGAGAGAGGCAGTCACCTCCCCGTATGCCGTAGCCTGCATTACAGACTTACTCCAGGTGGTTGTTTTGTTCATGGAGGCTGGACAGGGGAGTTAATGAATGTTTATGGTCTTTGCACTGCGTCCAGAGCAGGCTCAAGGCATAGACAAAGCATGTAATGTCTGATCGCCTGCTCTGCTTAGGCCAGGGGAGGAAGGAACTGGCTCCTGGACCCTGAAAAGCCCATCCTATGGATGCAACCCTTTGCTCTTCCTCTTGCCGCCAGGCCACGGGGGGTCAAGGACTGGTAGCCCTCTGCCCGGCAGGCAGAAGGAGCAGAAATGCCACCCCCTCGCAGTCTGGTTGCCCTCGGCCTCCCAGCCCGCGGTGCACAGGGGTGCGTGCAGGGGCTGCAGGGGAGAGCGGGGGCAGCCCCTCCGTGGCAGGGGGCAGTGGAGGAGGATGTCGGTCAGGAAAGAGGTGGGCTGAGGGTAGATGGCCCACGCTGGGCCCTTCCTCTTCAAACCTTACCGGCTCCTCCTGACCTTCCTGTTCCCTCTCCGCAGCCCCCCAGTCTGCTGCGAAGCTGCCCTCTGCCCCCGCTGCCAGCCTGCCCCGGCCCCGGGCAGAGCCCCGGGCAGAGGCTGCCGCTGCTCCCGCTTCGGTTTGGCACAGGCAGCCTACACCCCCCCCCCACCGTCAGGGCCTTGGCCACCGTGGAGACACTACACTTGGAGGTGCGAAGCCCTTTTGAAACCCGTTCATGATACTGTTATCAGGCCCGACTGTTAAGGATGCTTTTACCCAAGGAGCAGCACACACGGTGCCTTTTCCTCATTTTCCGAGGAGCGGGGGGGAACGCTTTCCCTGCTCTCACTCGCAAATTCAGACGAGCCACCTGGGGCCTGGCCTGAGGAGCATCTGCCAGAAACTCCAAGATGCCTCCGCGGAAAATAGATTGCTAAAGTCAAACAGGCTCAGCTCAGCTTCAGAGACTTCTCCCAAAAGGGCTGTGGCAGATTTTTGGGCTACGGCGCAACTTCTCTCAGAGCGATTCTGCCCTCCCTTGTGCGCACACACACAGACAAACACAACCACGCACCTTCCTGGGACAAACTCCAGATCTCTGCGTGGCAGGGGATTTACTGAATGAGCAGGAGAGCGCGGTGTAGGTGTGGGATCTCAGGATATAAGAGGTGAAAGGGTGATGCTGCTTTCTGATTTGAAGAGCTAACTTGAGGAAAGCCTATGATCACATCAGCGGGCCACATGTACCAAGTGAGTGTTGCACATGTTAATATATTAAACATATGTGGTTCTTATTTCCTATGTTAAAGGAATACAGTTTGCAAGCATCAGGGTGCGCCGTTATTTCAAATGCACGGTAAATGCGGATTAAGGGCGCTTCAAGATTCCCATGGTCTGATGACTGTGAATACCTGCGACGTCCAACTTCGATTTTAAAGTTTCCCCTCACCTTTAAAACGTTGGCTTGCGACGTTGGTAGGGGACCCGGGTTCACTTTAAAGGCTCATGGAAATGGCCAGGGCAACAGGAACCATAACAGCGCCCTTTTAGGAAAGTACAGGAAATCTTTTCAGCCAGATGTACTGCAGCACTGGGGCCACCATGAAAGTCTCGCAGTTAAAGAAACCTCACAACAGCTTCTAGGCAAAAGCCAGAAGGGATCATCACGTCTTCTAACACTTCGTCTTGCATTAGAAATAATTCTTGCTCAAGGAAGAAAAAAGAGCCAATAAAATGTTTAAACTTCATTCCTTTATTGACTTTTTGTTGCCTTATGTTATTAATAAGAATTTACAACCTTATTTACAGCGTAAGGTTTTAGCATGGACTATCCTTGTACATAATCTGAATTTTAAAACTCCTGGAGGCATTACGCATTTAACAAAATCCTTTAAGAATTAATAAAGTTTTGTCTGGGGTCAGGTTTTTCAACAAAAGCTCTCTAAACTGGACCTTCCTATTTTTGTGCGAGAGGAAGTAGGATCTCCTGGGCACCTTATGATTGGGGGATTCGGATATGAAAATGTGGGATTTGCATGTTGCAAACATTGCTCCTGACAGGGTGCAGGTGCAGAGCGCAGGGCCAGTTTCGGCTTGTGGCGGCTTTGAAACAGACTTCCTGATTTGCAGGGTCTGTGAATGCACTTTTAAATGCCAATCTGATGGGGGGGGGGGCTGTAGGGATGCTTTTGGGGGGTTAATATCACAAAATAGTGACATAAACACCTTCTTACTTATCTGACAGACAGATGAAGACTACGGTCTCTGAAGCAGTGAGTGTGGTGGAAGACATTCTGGAGCCTTCCCTTACTTGTCCAGTGTTGACTATCAGCAGGGTTATCCTAAAAAAAAAAAAAAAAAAGCAAAAAAAAAAAAAAAGCCAAACCAAGCAGCCAAAACCTGAGGCTCCTAAATTAGAGAATACACATAAAAATGTTGGCCAGAGGCTTCTGATTTGTATATTCCCATCTCCCCCTCCCTCTCTCTCTTTCCTCTCCAGTACCAGTGCTGTATTGAGTTGGAAATGTATAAATGTTACATGTAAGATGCAGCCTTACTGTTGCATCTTTATTCAACATCAACTTCCAGATGGGAACTATTTTTCATGGTTCATAAAGCCAAATCCAGCTGCTACATTTGGACCTACATAAGGAATCCACATTTTATTGCCTTAGCAGTGCATATAAAACAATTGCTGTTGTTTCTTTAGTACTGGTGCACCTCACATTTCTCAATACATTTTAGATATTTAAATTTTTAAAACTGTATTTTATAGTTGCTCATTTAGCTGTGCACCGTAACGAGATCCTGCTTTTACAACATTTTCCAGATATCTAACATAACTGAAAGAAAAACGATCTTGGACAAATGGTATTCAATATAGCAGCCATATATTCAGTTACTTACTAAGAGTGTTCAGACAATTTCCTATGTAAACCACAATGATATTAAATACTTCTGGAATCTCAGCTTTATTAAGAGACAGGAAGTGCAAACTCAGGAGCCTTTCCCCTCCCCCTCAGCTAATCTGACTCTTTGATAGTCATGTGTTAGGAATAACCATGGAGTTTCTCCTAACGCAAAATATTCCCACAGCTAAGAGAAAATTAACCCTTGCGAAGCCTCAAAAGAGAGAGTGAAGTCCATGTGTTCGCAGGGAGAGAAAAAGAATCATCACTGGGAGGAAGTTTATACCAGCAGCAGGTCTACACGACGCTGCCAGCTATTATATGCCAGCATAATTCATTTGCATTTTAGATGGTATTGTCAAAGCAACTGCAGCACATCCGTTGCGGAGGAGAATTACCCAGCCTGGCAAAATTAGCCGTCTTTGTGCCTCTCTCACTCGCCATAGAGGGGAAGGGCTCCGCAGCCGCTCGGGCGTGTGTGCTGGGGATTTTTCTCCTCCGCTCGCCGCTAGCAGATGTCAGGCTGTTTGCTAGAAAGCAAACAAATCCCCACAAAAAGCGCCGAGGTGGGACAGAGAGAGTTAATGCACGAGTATGACAGGGAAGCAAGTTTGCTGTGAATTGGGAAGCACAAACTATAGTAATCCCCACCCTGCTGAGTGGCTTCCCCAGAGGTCTGATACAGTGCCAAAGCCTCTTACGCATACTGAGACAAAGCTTATTTCAAGCCGAATTCAGCTCCTGAAGCCACCATACTGCTTCCTGACAGCCTCCAATTGCACTGCCTCTGTATTTGTGTTTCCTGCTGTTTATATTTACTTGTTCCCAGAGCCACAACAGCTACAAAAACAAATAGTTGCTATTTGCGGGGCTCTGTATCAACACAGGTAAAGTGCCTCGCTTCCCTTTTAGTTTTACAAAGATTGTGCAAATAGGCTTTTAATACCTCAGAGAGATTAATTTGGTAATTATAAACCAGTTTAGGAACACATGCTAAACAATTGGTCATACAATCAGCATCCTTGTTTCAGAGTATTAGTGCGGCTGAGGCAAAAGGTTTTCAAACTATAAGGGCTCCACGAACACTCCCTCGATTATATCGCTATTATTTCCCCACTCCCCTGAGACACAAGCTTGAAATATTACTTTTTTGTTTGTCAAGTCCCTGTGGATGCTCTCCGGATCCGCACTCCTGTCTCTTTGGCCTCTGCGCAGCTATTGTGATGTGTCTGATTGGGGTAATGGAGATCTTGTTTGATATACTTATTTAAAGGATCAGCTTAAGGAAGCCTAAGAGCAATCAATTCTCTTAATTAACTGCAGAGAAATTATTAATGCTGTAAATATGGAATTCATCAGGAAAAAATTATAGTACGTAGGATTTAATATGCGTTGTTCGACCAATATTTAAGACAGTAAATATGATAAATTTGGTCCCGGGTAAAGTGTTCGTAACTACCCAAGTGATTTATGCACCTCAGAAATTCCCATCACAAGACAGCAGGGTTGTTAGGCTTCTAACTGGAGCTGGGCAGTGCTTTCCAGGTGGAAAGAGTTGGTTTTTCAAAATGAAAAACTCCTCGAGGAATGGGTCTGTTTCAACAGCACTGCACTCTTTAAACCAAACGGAGCAGAAAAGTTTCAAAGCATTTTATTCTGGCCTTGTCTGAAAAGAACATTTTCATTTCAAAACAGTTCCATTTAAAATTCATTTTGTTTCATGCACATTGATGTCATCTTAAATAATGCAGAAGTTTCATTTATCGGGAAATTTAAAAAAAAATACAAATTATTTTGAGGCAGGCCAGAAGATGGGCCTCCAAGCCTTTCCTTTCAGAAGCAGGCATGCCAAATGTTCTCCTCTGCTGAAAAAAAAGAAGCAAAGAAAAGCAAAGCAAAGTATCAGGCAGGGGGCAATTATGTCTGTTGCCATCCCACCAATTCTCCCCTCTTAACGGGACTCCAGCAGCAGTGAGGTCTAGAAAACCCCCAGAACATCCAGCATGCTGCCTTTGCACCTCCTAAAATATCTGTCTGCTTTTTTTTTCTTGGCTGTCAATGGGAATGTAGCATAGGCATAAGCGGAGAGCAGCTAAGCTGCGCGCCCAGCTTTTGTGACTCCCCCTTGTCACCTGAAACCACACCTGAAGAGCTTCATGGTGTGGCAGCAGGAGGTGGGTGCCCTTCCTGATGTACTGCAGTCACTTCGTCGTTGTGCAAAAATACTTTGCTTACGTTTTCTGTGATGGCCGGCATGGTCCACAGGGGCTCTGAGAGATGGAGAGGAGGGCAGGCGGAGGGAGGGGACCAGACGGCATGCCAGGGCGCAGTCCCAGATTAAGGACTGCTGGTTGGTAGAAGTTATTGGAGTTGTCCCGTCGTCCTTCACTCTCTGTCAGACCATGAACTGAATTAAAAGCTGAGGCAACAAATCCAGTGACATGGTACTGCCGCTGACTTTCATACACAGATATCTAGAAACCAGAACTTTTAGAGCTCGAGCATGCAGCATCAGAAAAGACAGCAGTTTGGGGTGGTTTATTTTGCTTTTTATAATAGCTAGCCACACAAATATTCCCCTCCCCCCCTTCCCCCAGTCCCTGAGGATGAGAGTTATGGAAATAACCTCTCCTGAGACGATTTCCCAAGAACTCTGTGCCTTGGTCCACAAGAAATGCAATGCCGGATCCACCCACATCCGACAAGAGAGACATCCTGGAGCACAGATTTTGGAGGGGATGTTGGAGAGACAGAAATGTCACTGCATTCATGCACAGAGCGTGGATCCACACACAGAGGGCTAGCCTCCATCCCCAGGGAAGCTGCCGGAACTCTGCTCGATCTCTGCTCCGTGTTTGCTTTTCCCTCAGGATTACTCACCACCCAACACAGGGTGGGAAGATCTGTCGGAGATCAGCCTCCCTCTGGACAGCCGCATGTAGTTCTGTGGCTCTCGGAGCCTGTCCACAACCTGTTCGACCCACCGCTGCAGCCCCAGTGTGGGCAGAGTCTGCAGAGGAGCCACCAGGAAAGACCACCGCTTGGCTGCCTCTGGGATGGAGACACAACGGGCTGAGCCTCTGCCTCGTCCCCGGGGCTGCTACCCATGTACGGCACACAACAGGTAGAAGGGATCACAGTGGTGACCAACAGCTTCAGAGACACTGGCATCCCTCCTAACTGGCATGAAGAGAAAATAAGGAAATCTGAGAAATTTTCCAGTCTCGACCTGTAACGTGATAGATCTCCCCAGAGCTTGGGGGAGGCATACGTGTTGGCTGGTGGCATGAGGCACAGGTGGATTTGAAGAAGAGAGGGCTCAAAAGAGGGAAGTGGCCGAGCACACAGGGGACACTACAAACCATCAGCTCACCTGAGCTCGTAGCTGGGGCACATGATGATTGTAAATGGATGGTATGTTAGAGTGTACCACAAGCTAGACATTGCAGAGGGGACAGCTGTATCATTAAACACTCAAAATCCATCTAAACCCCATGTTTAAATATCCTGAAATAGGCACTTAAAAGAGCAAGATTATCTTAAAAAAACTACAGAACTAAGGCTCCTGGGGCTCACCAGCATCTCAGCAGCCAACACACTCCGAGCAGAAAGCTGTCTGTTAGGGACTGCTCTTCACCAGTGTGTCCCTGTCTCTGTGACCCCCACGCCGTGGGAGAGGGGACATCCAGAGGGGACAAGCAATGGCAGCGGGGTGCCATGGAGGCAGTGGTACGACGCATTTCAGCGGCCCTTCAAATCGAGGTGCTCAAGATTTGATTTTTCCATTGGATCCTCAGGCTTGTTATAATTTCAGGGATGAGACCAATTTAATTTTTATAGAGATGTGTAATCCGCCATTTCAACACACTAATTGAAATAGGCTGACATGCAGCTATGTGCCCTATGAGTCTTCCAAAGCACATATCTTGGCACTTTCCACTAGAGGCTAAATGACATGACTAGAAACCATACCAGATCCTCTGTGTTTACAGGGCTCTGCTTCTACATTATTATTTTGATTGCTGGCTTTATCAACAAACATCCAAGTGGCAGAATCCACTTGGAGAAAATAATAGAAAGCACAGCTGAAAAAGATTTTAAGAGGTCAAAATTCAACTACACCTATGCTATTTTTCAAAGAGGTTTATTTAACTAGTTTTTAAAGTCCTTTAGCAGTGGAAATGCACACGTTTTCCCAATGCATTCCGATCTGTTCTTTAATTATTACTTTTATAATGGCTAACCTAATTTTTTCTTGGAGTAATTTAAGTCTATATTTTCTTACCAATTCAGAGAAAGAGAGTTAAACAATTAATTACTTTCCTATCTGCAGGCACTTTTATGAGTTTGAAGACAGTTGTGCTCCCTTTTCTACACTGTACACAGCCCCCACCCTTCTGATTTCCCTGTCAGCTGTTCTGACAGCTCTGCTCAGGATTCTTTCCTTTGCTCCACATCCTCTTTGGAAAGTAATGCCCAAAGCTTACCCTGGCTGAGCAAGCCAGAAGGACACATACACCTGCCTTCCAGGTTACACTCATTAAAAAGAAACATCTCAGTAATACATTTTTCTTTTTCACAACATCCTTTTGTTGAAGGCTTAAGTACAGGTTGAACCCATCCTAATGTCTCTACTAGTTTCTTTAGAATCAAGTATTTTTTTCTCCACTCTACATTTCTGCAGCTGACTTTTCCTCTGTATATACACTAAGTACCTTTTACTTTCTTTCCTGATAATATTTTTTCCAATCGTTTGTCCAATCTGATTTCCAGTTCCACCCTCCAACACACCTGCAGCGTTCCCAGGCTCACGTTCTGTGTGGATGTAATGAGCACAACCAGTTCTCCCACCCAGGGCATTACTGACACTAATCAGTGCGACCAGACTGCAGCACAGGATCCTGCTTGGTGCAGATGTCCATTTGAACAGTGACTCATTGATAACTGATCTCCAAGTATGGTTTTCCAACTGGGTAAACACCCATCTTAGGACAGGATTCATTAAGTCTATAGAATCATAGAATCCTCTAGGTTGGAAGGGACCTTTAAGATAGCTGAGTCCAACCATCAGCCTAACACTGCCAAAAACACCACTAAACCATTTCCCTAAGCACCATGTCTACCCATCTTTTAAATACCTCCAGGAATGGCAACTCCACCACTTCCCTGGGCAGCCTGTTCCAATGCTTAACGACACTTTCTGTAACAACTTTTTCCTAATGTCCATCCTAAATCTACCCTGGCTTAACTTGAGGCCATCACCTCTCTACAACCTCCTTTCAGGTAGTTGTAGAGAACAATAAGTTCTCCCCTCAGCCTCCTTTTCTCCAGACTAAACAACCTCAGTTCCCTCAGCTGCTCCTCATAAGACTTGTGCTCTAGATCCCTCACCAGCCCTTCTCTGGACTCTCTCCAGGACCTCAATGTCTTTCTTGTAGTGAGGTGCCCAAAACTTAACACAGTACTTGAGGTGCGGCCTCACCAGTGCTGAGCACAGGGGGAAGAAAGATCGCTTCCCTAGTCAAGGCATATCAAGAGAGTTATGAAGAGAGGGAGAGGTTAAACAGGGTCTGATGTATTTATATTTTTTTCCTATAAGGCATTTAATGACTCTTGATGAGGCATGTGTGAATAGTGAAATAGTTTCAGAAGTCTTACTTGAAGCCAAGTTGTCTGACTGAGTTACTAGACCAGTACAGCTGCTAAGAATATCAAACTGACCCCCAGTGACATGAAAGTACAGTCTGTACCGATCCTACAGAGCTTATTGCAGACATCAAAACAAATGCAATGAGGTGGGGCAGAGAGGTCATCGGTCTAAAACATGGAGGGACAGAAAACTAGAGATCACGCAGCCAAGCTTACTGACACTCAGAGCTTACACGATTCTGTTCCAGCTCTTCTCTTATTATTAATCTTGCAAACTCAAACTTTATTCCTCAGGATGTGACCTTGTCACAGATATTGTGACATGAACCTTCATGTGGTTTCCAACATACGTTCCTCCTATTTCTATCCCACCTTTCAGGGAAACCCATGGCAGACTAAAACACGAGCCAAAGTTATAAATAATCTTCAAGATATTTTACAGAGACTTTTGCATTTGATTGGAGCTGCACAACACAACTACTAAAAGCATGGATGGATTCATAACCTTTGCTTTATATTGAGGTATATATTTTTTAAAAGAAAACTACCTGTCCATCTATGTGGTTAACTGTAAGAGAAGACAATAATTCCATTAGGAATATTATAATTTACACCTCTCAGAAAGCCAATACTTGATAAACCATTGAGCCTACATTTGAAGAGTAGAGTCACAGAGATATAAATGAAAACGCATACATTGAGAAATAAATTAGAGTTCAGTAATTAATGTGAATTGTAAAATCTTGTTTTACTCAATGAGAGCAATTACCATTAAAACTTTTGATTATTCACATTTAAAATACTAGCAATCTAACAGGCCTTTAAAACATCTATTTTGGTTGCTAGTTTAATTATCTTTTCAGCTGATCTAGTCATTCATTTCACAAATTAAAAAAAAAAAGAGTTTACATGGGGAAAGGCACAGTAACAGGAGAATTTCTTGGGTTGATCCCCAGTCAACAAATTTCAGTTCATTGCTCAAGCTGCCAACTTGACAACAGTCAGATATGGGATCCCAGTTTCACCTGTTGTCTTTCTGAGGAGCCGGCCATGAACTTCAGATCCACATGTTAATTTGATTTCTGTGGGATCAGGCTACACAGTAGTCCCGTTCAGGCTGAAAGCCATGCTAGGAGAATTGCTGTAAGTCACAGAGAGAACATGGAGACAAGAATCCACCTCAGCTCCTTGTTCAGGACATCAACTGTATCATTCAAGCTCCTGGTTCATTTTCCTGGCATTTCAAGAGAAGAAAAGATTATTTTTCTTCAGAAAGGATCAATATCATGCTTGTTCCCATTTTCCAGCCTTTTATCATACAACCTTTTTGGCTTCCCTTCTGTTTCGATCCACTCTTCCATAACGATCTCATTTACCCTGTCTGCTCAGAGGCACGACCACACCTTGTCTCAAGTTCCTCCGTATTTTCAGAATGACATCCTTTTTTCCCAAAATTGATCTGATAGTAAGTGCAAGATATTATTGGTTATATCTTGTCAAATTGATACGTGCTAGTACACGAAAAAGGGTGTCTATGAATTCACAGAAAATGAGAGCAAGTAAAACACTATCTACATAATAGCTCCATGAATGGAAATAAAGGCCTTATTTTACCATAATGGCCCTTTAACCCTGCTTTCATCCATGATTTTAATTTCATTTGAGTCCTTCAATATATCTTGCACTCCTACACGTCTCTCACACTGTCACGAAAGCCTTCTTTGCAAAGAGAAGTGCGCGCCTGAAATGTTCTTTCCCCCCACTAGGGATCCACCAAAGTACATTCATTACCTTAAATTAAAAGGAAACACTCAAAAATAATGTATTCGGGGATGTGTCTGCAGCAATCCAGGGTGGCAGATCCATTTGAACCTGAACGTGCAATATTTCTGTACGTGAAAGAGGCTATGGTCCAGCGGAGCAAGCAGACTGCTGAAGGCAGGAGGCACGTTGTGTGTCAGCTACACGTGGAGCTCACACTTGTGTCAACAGGAGCTACATGCACGGAGGGGGCGCATGTAACTTGAACCGGGACTTACCAGCTCTCGCCTTTGCCTCCCGTTGCAGAGGGCACGACAGCGCGCGCGCCAGAGCACGCAGGAAGGGGAGAGGAGGGGAAAAGGAGAGAGATCCAGACCATCTAAAATGGGAGGAGTTAATACATAGCTATCCACTGGCTGCAGATACCGCGTGATTTACTGAAATAAACATCGCTTGCTTTCCTGAAAACATCCAAAGCCAGACGAATGTGAAACGCCAGTGGAATAAAAGCTTCCGGGAGCGGAAGTGAAAGGCCTGATAGGGTCAAAACCAGAGCGAGTGACACCAAAAATCTCTTTTAATTCCAGCAGTTTGCATTTTCGTACTTAGTGCTTCATTTGTCCTCGCTGAGCGTTTCAGCCAAGAGGGACTCGGCAGCGAGCCACGAAGCGCGGACCCTAACACCTGGCTGCACGGGAGGGCGTGCGCCATTACAGCCCACACCCAGAACCAAAACAGCTTTCCCTGCTCAAAAAAAAAGTCCAATTGTCCTACAGTCTGTTGCATTACTGGCATAAACAAATGTCTACAACAGCCGTCTCTCTCCTGCTTCGAAAGAAATAAGGAAAGACCTTTATGAAGCTTCTAGGGAGGGAGACAAGGAGGGCAGAGCAGCTTCCCTCTCGCTCCTCCGACTGATGTCACCGTTCCTGTGGCCAAAACATGTTTGTTGCTAAGCAACTATGTATATATTACACTCTTCTGCTTCCATTTGGGATTTAACATATGCATTTTCACTTTCATCTCTGATGCATAGTTACATTTGTTTGCAGTGGGTGCCAGAGTGAATGGAAGCTGTCCAGTATGGGATATGCATAAGAACTGAAAGGCGCACACGGTGATTTACCAATGTGCATCATTGTTTCGCAGCATAGTTCAATGGGAAACCTACTGAGTGCCATTCACCAGCGGTTGGGCCAATTTTTTCATTCAGGATTGATGCTGGTTGCTATATAGCGGCTATTGGTTCAAGAAGTGCAGCAGTTCTCAGATGTCACGAAGTAACATAGTGTGCGGATAGTCTGACTGGTAATTATTGCAGATGGATTCTTTCTACGATGATAAAAGAGGTCCATTCTTTCATCTGGAGTTTTGCGTTTTATGCATAAATCCACTTTTTCCTACACCTCTCCCACTTACTTGGCAGGCAATGAAAAAAAATCACCTTTTCCTTTTGAATTGCATGCAGATGACCCAAATCAGTGGCACGCATCGCTCGCATTTTTCTATGAATCAAATCTAAAAAGAAATGAAAAGAGGGTAAGAAGAAAAAGAAGGCAGGATGTGAGAGTTCATTTATATTATAAACACTCTGTAACAGAAAAAAAAAAATCAGTTTTAAAAACCACATGTCTATTACCCTGTAATGAAATTATAAGAGAATGCTATTAGTCATGTCTGTACGTTTATTCACATTGTGAGTTCAATAATTAAATTAGAAGATCTGACATGGAGTTTACTAAACAAAAATCCACGCTATAACAAAAAAGAAAAAGAACAGGATATTGCTAGCTTCCTTTTGGGTTTAGTATTGTCTCTATTAATAAGCATTAAAGAATAAAACACTAGAGGAATTCTTGCAGTCTAGATGATTTGGGTTTTGTTATGCTTTTCAGTTTAGCTTAATTTCCCACTGGAAGCTTCTCTCTAAGTGCAGGCCTAGGATTATCATCACATAAGGAGGGGGGAAAAAAGAAAAAAAAAAAAAGGAAAAAAAGAAAAATCTTAAGCTCAGTTTGCTACTGGTTTTTCCTGCTTTCTCCTCCCTGGAAGCCTGGACAGGAGAGGGAGCACAGAGAGGAGGGAAGGCAACCTTTACACCAGCCATGGTTGTTACATGACTTTGAGGGAAAACTGAAGGTTTTCGCTTTCCCCTGAAGCTCAAGAAAAATGAGCTTATAAAAAGGAATATTGTATGAAAGCAACTTGTTTGCCCATTCTCGTATGCATTGATTCAGGGCTATCGCAGTTGAAAGAAAAACTTCACTCTGGGTGTACAACGAGTTAGGGTATAGTAACTCTCTCCCGTGGCCTCCTTTTCCACAGAAGACGGATAATGATAATCCAGTCAATGCTATTTTATGTGCTGGCCCCTTTCACTGTGAATTTTCTGCGTCCCGGGTCCGCGCCGAGCCTCCGGCTGGAGCGCCGATGGCAAACCCATGCCACGGGGGCAGTGCCTGTTGCACCGCTGGCATGGAGAAAACAGGCTGTGCTGTAAGCAAGAATCGGGCCCAGCAGTTAAAAGCAAAATGTGCTTCGTAACAGTGGTAATTTAAAAAAAAAAAACAATGTCCCACACCTTTAATCTGTCCCCAGTTAGGAACCAGCTGCTGTTTGAAAGCTGCCCTCACGCAGGACTGTATGCATTTAGCACTTTCCCACTCCTCTCAGTGCCGCACACGCAACTCGTCGGGTACCAGGATCTGTGACACACAGAGGTTCACCTTGAGCTAACGCTTGCACAACTTAAACTTACCGACAGCCACAGAAATGTCCGCGCTTGCCCCTGCCGCTGCACGCGTGCACTCTCCAAAATTTGAAATTCACTGCACAGCTGAAGGACTGACAGCAGCTTCTACATTTAACTTTTGATCTCTGGATATTTTGCCATCCTTCAGAAAAAGCACTGCTTTCCTAATTCACATTCCTGTTGCATTTCAGTCTACCCAATATTAAAAGAGAGTGTGGCTTAGAGGATGGTTTATGATAATACGCGCATCTATATTTCTGCCACAATCTCTAAGAGGATGATCAGGAGTCCATCTATTAAAATAAAATACATTCCTGATCTCACAAAATGTTTTATATTCTTGAATTTTCTTTAAAATATAATAAACGAGAAGTAGCTTAACTCCACGTCGTTATTTTTTAGCCAGCTGAGCAGTGTCTTAGAAAGCAAATTAAGTTGGCATCCACAGTGATGTGACCAGGTCACGAGAACAGCGTCTTTGGTCAGCAGCTGAAGCAGCTACACTGGGGTGGTTCTAGAGACACATCAAAAACTACCATCCGTGCTTGGTGAACATCCCCCGCTCTTCTCCAAATGAGCATGTCGCCTAGTACTAAAACATAACAGTAATATTTAGAGCACTGGTAGAAAGTACTCTTTCTTCCATTTGAAGT
Source organism: Vanellus vanellus (assembly GCF_965231255.1). Classification (NCBI taxonomy): domain Eukaryota; kingdom Metazoa; phylum Chordata; class Aves; order Charadriiformes; family Charadriidae; genus Vanellus; species Vanellus vanellus. Next base: position 16,313,219 of record NC_138913.1, read on the forward strand.
CATCCTGAAATGTTCAGCTGAAGAGATGATTTTTCATTGTTTTCCCCCAGAGTCTACATTTGGAGAATATTATGAAAGCTGAAGCTAACACAGATGCACACATTCCAGGGATTCATGCAAAGTCCTGCCACTGAAAGTCCAACTGAGGCGATGAACCTTTGTGGACCTTCCAGGAAGCTTGTGAATTTTGTTGCCAAGTTCGAACAGCTCTAAAATATATAAGGAAATGAGATCCCGTGGTATTTATACAAATTCCCATGTCAGACATAAATGACTACCTTTGTCTACTGTTCAACAAAAAAACAAACTTGCATGAATCTTTCCCAAATGTAAAAGTGGTTATACCATTATAGCGCTAAATCTGGCAAAAGGTACCTGAAGTATACATATTGAGACCAGTTCAGGGGTTTTGGAAGGATAGGGTGTGTTGCTGTTATACTGCACTTTTTAATCTGTTTTATCTGCTGTTATCTTCTTTTTAATACATATATCTCTAAGATGCAATCACATAATATCAAGAATCACATACTACCCTAATACTCGTTGTAACTCACCAGATATGCAGAATAGAATGCTTTCTGTTGCTTCTTGTGTTTAACTCAAAAAAAAAATTCCAACAATTCATCCTGCCTTTAGGAAAATATTCATGAAGCAAAACCGGCAATAGAAAAATAATTATTTGAAAAGCATTATATGAGGTGAGTTGTTGCTTCCCTACTGGATGCCAGTTTAAATTGAGCTAATTTGTTTTACCAGTAGCTTAAGAAAACCCCAGCACAGCAGCATGACAATTATATCCAGGTGCAAGGACTTAATTCAACAAATTCTAGGTGGATCCTTCCAGTCGGCTCAGTGGGCCCCATCCTCAGCTGTGGCTAAGAACAGATGCCCTTGAAAAAAACTCTGTAATCATGATCCATTCAGTCCTTGAATAGTGAAGCTGAAATGTGTCCAAGAAAAAAAAAAAAAAAAAAAAGATATTTCTATGTCCAGAGTATCAATTGAAGCATGATTAAGAAAGAAGAACATTTGAGGTAAGACATAAATCTGAGTAAACACTTAGATACTTGTTTGCGCTATTGTTACATTATACATGTATAAACAATAGCTCATCTGCAAAATACAAGAGTATGGTTCACCAGTTCTCTAGATTTAGAAGTGACACCTGAAAAATCAAAATCATAAATCTAACATTCTTCACTTGGGGAACAGTTTAATAAAAAGAGGAAACTGCAGGGCTTGCTCTTTTAATTGGTCTATGTCTCGACATAATAGAAGTCAAGACACCTTCAAAGGCAAGGATTCGGGGAAGAATTCGAGATAAACAAGCACCACGTCAATATAGATTGTAATACAAAAAATTTAGATTTGTAGGGGCTGTTGATCCTTGAGAGCCAATAATTGCACAAGTACAGTAATTTTCAAGCTTCATTTTGTGATAATCTGCAGTAACATACTAATGGTCTGGTTCTGACTCAGGCAAAACTTACATTGATTTCAAATGGAAAGATGCTTTTATAGCACTTTGTTTACATATCATTTATTGCAATGGGTTAAGACTAGGAAACAATTTACATCTAAACCGAAAGCATCACATGCTTATTTGATAATTGCTGAAATACTCCCAGATGTGTACAGGTTTTACTGATTTGTGCACAACGTACAGTTATAGTCAATTATTAGATTAGCAGGACCAACAATTAAAGTTCATAAATGCATTTGTATCTACACACATTGTATACGTGTATGCATGTCTAAATGGATAAAGACTAGTCTTCGTGGCATTTTTCAGGAACTTAACCTTATTTTGTTACCACCGTGTTATTGTCATCATAACTCATGTATTCTAATTTTTTAATATTATTGCAAGAGCTACTTTCCCTCCTACAATTTTACATTCAGGAGTTTACTAAATACATCCCAAAAATGCAGCATTTTGTGTTATTATGAATTTCAACTTTAACTAACACTAATTAGAGGTGTACCAGATGACTCTGATTAAACTAGTGGGTAGTGCTTATTCAGATTTAATGTGAGCAATCTGGACATTTTGAAAAACAGCCAAGCTGGGCTCAAATAAAAACCTGCCAAAAATCCAAACTCTGAATTCAGCCAGGCATGTAAGACTGGTTCCCATGAACATTAAAAATAAAATTAAAATCAGTTGGAAGCCTTGGTTTCCTTCAAACAAGAGAACATCCTCCCCATACCCTCAAGAAATATTTCTGCCTTATACATGCTGCCCTTTCAAAGCCACCTCTCAGCACCCAGAACAAAACAGGGAAGATGAACCAAAGAGAGGTTATTGGTTTTGTCGAGAATATCAGCTCCATCGTCGCTGGATACTGGTTTCTTGGTGAGGGTGGAGTAAAATAGGAAGAGGGCAGCTGCCAGTTGAAACACATTTTCCAAGACTGTCATCCAGAAATCGAGAGACATGTTTTTCACTAGCTTTTAATTTAAAACACACTTTACAGAGACATATCTTATTCATCTGAACCTTTGAACATCTGATGTAAGGTGAGATTTAGGAATCAAATATAGAGGGCTGAGTTTTCTGCTGGTGTAAGATGACATAACCACTTCAGATAATGGACTTGAGGCTGCTTATACCCACATTTGGATTTTATAGATTTCCACCACCCCCCCATATTGTTCACTTGCAGTGCGTGTTTTCTATTTACGCTGGTGTTAAATGGGAAAGAAAAATCAGAATCTAACCCACTGTGAAATAGTGTGTCTTAACAAGAGCCCAAGTCGAGCTAAATCCATCAATTTGGGTAAATTTAGGCAACATGAAGGTCTCCGGTCAAAATTCAATTGGTGGTTATCTCTTCTTTCACATGTGCCTCCAAAATTCATGGTTTCAAAGACGAGAACACTGAAGATTTAAGGAAAGGGCTCCTTTTACACTGTCTATTGCTGTACAATGCAAAGAAGTACAGAGCTCCTCCAGGTGAGCTTATTTTCAAAAGTCTATTTCCTTAAACCAAGATGTCTAGAGACAGGTAAGGACAGTATAGATGTTAACCCAAACTCCCCTGGCGCAGGGTGAACTGAAAATGTGCTTTGTAAGGCCAAAGGGTCTAATATTTAAGATGTTTAAGATGTCTGTCTCCTGTTGGGGAACAACAAAATTATTAGGTTTCAACAAGACTTTTCCTACATTATTTCCAAAAAATCATGCTCTCAATCAGTTTAGGTTTTTAAAAATTACTGCTGGACTTTAATTTTTATCCTCTATTTTTAAAAATAAATTGCTCCCCTAAACAAAAGATATGGTCTTGCTTTATTAAAAATGAAATTTTTAAAAAATTTTGCATGTATGCCTTATGCTTAGTTTAAATGGCAAGAGCATATTAGTCTATTGGAGACTCACCACCATTAAACCTTTTGGTTCTGTATGCAAATATTGGTACAAAATTGTACAGATACGGGCAGGTTTTTTTCATCTGCAGTAGTTTGCTTTACAAAGTTAAATTGCCCAAAAAGATGTTTGGGGTTGAGAGTCTCAAAAACTCGTGCTTACATGGTTTGAATCCTGGTTGGAAAATTCATGTATAAAATAACATGTAACAATAAACTAATATTTCTAAAGTAGGTTTCATCAAAAATAAGCATAGCTTGTGTAGGTTAGGTTTTTTACTTGTTAGTGTATCAGCCTGTTGAAGAAATGTTTTGGAAATAAAAAATGAAAAATTACTAACATTGACATAAGGTTGGAAAAGAACATACCGTATGGTTTTCTAATCAACTGCTAAAATAATTTAGCATTGTTTAACAGTACTGTTCCAGTGCCGTCTATTTTAGCTTCCAACACTCTTCCTAATATCTATTTTAGCCTATATTTCACAATGGATGATTATATCTATAATCGTGATTGGTCATTGGTCATTAATTTATTTCAGAGCACATACCTCTCTGGGCAGTAATTACTGCACAGCCTTCAAAAAGACACCATCAACAAAACGAGAAGATAGAAAGTATGTTAATTACTCTAAATGTTCTACTGGTTTGTCTCTGGAAAAAGCACGCCTGGAGATTAAGATGTATTTTTTTCCTAGACAATGTCATGTAACATAAAAAGATAAGAAAGAAAAATAAAGAAAGATACCGGGCCAAGAAAGAGGGCTTTTTCTGGCACTTCCAGGTTTCATTTTAAAAAATTACAATAAAGTTAATGAATCAAAATGAAAACAAATATATTTTGTTGAGTCTGATATCAAATACTTTCAGGCAAAAATCCTTTTATGTCCAACTGCTGTAAAAGCAAGAATTTTCACACACTTGGGTGCTTGGGCTTAACTGTATATTTGCAAATTTGAGTCCCATGTGTTTATGTGTGCTCCGCTGCCATTGAATCCATCCATGTACAATTTTAGCTCTAATAAGTGATAGTGGGTTGAACAGTTAACCAACGTTATGGTCCTTAGTAGCATGTTTTCTATAGGTAGAGGTCTTTGTATGCTCCATAAATAGATGACTTTCACCAATGAAAATCCTGCTTGCCCAAATGCAGTAAAAACAGTTTCCAGACCTAATTTTCCAGCAAGCACCAAGATTCCATGTGAAACATCATTTGTATTTGCTACATGAAGGTTTGCAGTCAGGTAGCTTGGAGTTCAGAGCTGGCTGTTTTCAAAAAGTTCAGAGCAGGTTTTGCAAAAAAATCCGGGCTCATTACACTTCTTGACCCATTTATTCTTAAATGCAAGAGCTTTTAGACTGTTATTACAAAAAGACAGGTTATATATATATATATTATATATATTTTTTTTTTTTTTCCCCTAAGATACCTTGATGTTTATGCTTCGGTTTCTCCTGGAGCAATCTAAAATAGCATGTTAGGGAAACACTTCAATTTAAATCTGAACCTTTCTAACATAAAACACATATCCACAAACCATAATTTAAACCACCTTTTTCCTGCAAAAGCAACGCCACCAATACGCTACGCCTGGTCTTAGTTCGTAGCCTGCTGCACAGACTTGCATATTCATGACCTATGAGGCAAAAAAATCTTCCTATTGAAAGTGCATGGATGTGCATGGTGAGAGCGTGTTGAGAGAAGACAACATTGCCAGAGATTCAGCTCAAAATCTGGTCGTCGCCTTGACCATAAAAGCCTTCAGGCTTCCCTAGGAAGACCTGGTCATTTTTTTTTTTTTTCAAATCGTCTGGGGAGGCAGGAAGGGGGATGATCTTTTACACATGGTCAGGAGCACATCAGCAGAGACCAGAAGGTAGAGGATGACTTTGTATCTACAATAATGCCCAACCCAAAACTACAGAGTCATTCTGGATTTCCATCCACGGGACTACACAGAAACTGGATGTGTGAATGCCTGCGGAAAAGAGAGCAAACAGAAAACCTCATGATTGCTGACATGGATGTGCAGGATTCATCTGAACCAACGTTTGCCAATGTGGTTTTTAGAGTGTTTACCCAGCTTTGTATGAGACACCAGAGTGAATGAACGAAACTGAAAAAAATAGTTCCCCATACAGCAAAAATAAACGCTCCATGGATATCCGACTAGAAAACGTACTATGGCCCAGCACACAGAGTTTTGTAGGCCATTGTGACTCCCTTAATGCCCTTAACAAATCCATAAATTGGCTATTTAACTGTAACTGAGATAGATCAAAAATTTAACTTCATACTAAGAGTCCAACTTCCCTTCAAAACTGAGCAGATTAAGCACCATCCGCTGGTGTCCTTTCTGACAGCTCCACACTTGAGTGGATCATATTGACTAAACATCACAGGCTAGACAAATTCTTAGCCTTTGAAATAACTTCAGCTCAGTTTTTAAGCTCTCTGACACAGCAGTCAAAACTCTGCTAACATGATTTACAGTTAAATTAAACATAAAAACATCATCATTAAAATAACTGTGATAAGGTTAAGACCTAATGCCACATCCGCTTTCTAAAGGCAGCCAAAGATATAAACCCTTTGGTCTGCGGTGCCCGGTCAGTACAGAAACATAACCATGTACGCTGTGCTTATGCAGCATGTATGAGTTGCAGGCTTTCAATATTTTATAAAATATTCCCTTTCCTCAGCTTGACTCCCTTTTTACCACATTCACAATTATTCATGCACTTTATCTGTTGATACATTATTTTAAATGTAAAGCTCTAGTAATTTTTCTGTGCCATTTCTAGAAGTAATGTTACAAGAGAGATCAGCATAAAGTGTTTTGATTTTTAGAGTACAGTATAGCCAATAAAATCAATCTATCTAGTGAGAGTGCTAACATGATGTTGTTTGCAAAAAAAAAAAAAGCTTTTGTACTTTTCTTTTCAAGAAAAAAATAAAACACTTCCCTCACAAACATTTCTTCTTCCAAACTTCTATCAAAATGTGAATGGAGGACACTATGTTCCTCTATATTCACACTTCACCAGCCACCAGGTATATGATTAAGGCATCTGGTAGTATAAACCTGATAATTCAGATACAGTTTTAGTAGTTTGAAATCCTTTTAAAAATACTTAGTTGGCCTTACGGATACTTTGTCCCTCTTCTCGGGGACAAAAATTCCTCAAACAAAAATCAAGAGCCTTGAATACACATTTACTGTCCCAAATTATCTTTTCACTAATATCTCAACAATACCTTGGCTTACGTCCTATGCACCTGGTGGAAATATGTTTTTTCTCCCGTTATACTTTGTTAAAAGGTCCAGTTCTTTGTATATTATTATTAAGAAGGAATGACCAGACTACGAAATAAATTGCTTCTTCCTCCCTTCTATCTCAAATCTCTGCCCCTTTTCAATAGGTAAAGTGGAACATCCTGGAATGCTCGTGGATATTATCAGCTGGAAAAATCTGTCATAATAATAAAATACTAACTTCTTGCATGCATTTTTCATCAAAGCATTTTACAGGTGGTGTCATCATTCCTACTTCCTCTAACAGAGGAACCAAGATGCGGATATGATAAAGATGACATGCTTACAGGTCTACATCAATGTACGCTAGCTGAGAATCTCAGGTACCCTTTAACTTTTCTAACTAAAAGCATAAGTGGGAATCGTCAAATGAGAACGAGTGCTAAGACAAGCTCCATATATACAGGATTTGAGCCAAGTATCACAAAGGAAATGACTGAAGTCAAGGAAGCCTCTCCTGGAGAAAGCAAAGACAGGAAGAGAGAACATCTTCCATGGGGCCCTTTTAATGAGTGATGAAGATGAGGACCAGTTCTGATCTACCCTCAGGCATGAGGAAAGATAGATGACAGCTTGCTACAGCTCCCTCAAAAACAGCCAGGTGTTTTCTGCCCTCTCTAGTAGTGTCCAGCTCATTGGACGGACTTTCTACAATCAACTGTCTAGCAGGTGATGTTTTGCAGGTCTCTCCAGATTTCCGCAGCTGAACCTAACATTTCAGCATTAATGCCATCACACCATATTGATGCTTTTCAGCACTAATACCATCACAGAACTGTTTAAGGACCCCACACAATGAGGCACTATTTTAGCGTGTTGCATTTTTATACTCGTCTGTGCTTTGGAAGACTTGGAAAATACCTGAAAAAATTATCTTTAATCTGCTTCCTTCCTGATCAAACCAAGAGGTATTACATCATCTTTCCCCACTTCTTAGCATAAAAATTCCCCTTCAAGTTCCTTCAATGGCTTCCCCTTCACCTTTTGTATCGTATTCCAGTATTTCATCTTTGCTTCAAGGCACTGCACTCTACCAGTCCTTCCTGAGTGTCAGCCCTCCTTTCCTCATAGTAAACCTCCTGCTGGCTGTGCTCTTCTCACACTGCTCTTCCTAATGCTTCTTCATAACCTTCTCTCATGATTTTTCTTAAATGCTGACACTTTTACATGGAAAATCTGTTCCACTCTCGAGCACTGGCTACTCTTTTCCACTGAATTGTTTCTATAAAAAAAAAATGATCTCCAAAGCTTAGAAAATAAGGATTAAATGTATACTGCAGAAAGATAGTTTGGGGGGGGTTGTCTGTGAAAATTGGGCTTGATATACAGTTTAAAACAATTATGGAATTACCGAACTCGTAAAATATGCTGAAAATGAAAGGCAAAGAATGAATGTCAAGATAACACTTCAGGAAAAAGTAGCCAATAATTAGGAGTACTACATTACTAATATGCAGTTAAGGTAAAGTAACACAACTAAGATAAAGTAACGTATGTGGGAAAAACAGTGCTTGCTCCATGTATAAAATGGTTGGCTCTGAGCTAATCATTATCACTCAGACATGAAGCCTTGGAGTGCCATGAAACTATCGGGCAAGTGCTTGATAACAGTTAGAAAGGTCATTCAAATTTTGGAAGTAATTAAGAATTGAACAGAAAACAAAAATAGAAGACATCTATTCTTTCCCTGCACAAACCCATGCTTCTCCTATGCTTTGTAAACTGCGTTTACTTATAAGCCCTCCACCTGGAAAAATGTCTTAGAACTGGAAAATATTCAGAGAAGGGCAATGAAGATGAATGGTTGCCACAAAAAGGAGGACTCGGCTGACCAAGACTTTTCATCCTAGAAAAGAGACGGTTTAGGGGAAAAACAATAGAGGTCCACAACACTATGAGCGGCCATGAGATGCAGAGAGAGGCATTGCTCATCGCCTTTTTCAGTGCGGGAAGTAGGGACCAAAGGAAGATAGTTGATCCAAGTTCAAAACAAACAAGCAGTTCTTCATTCACAAGTAGCCGAATTATGTAATCCTTGCCAAAGATGTGGCAGCAGCAAAACTTTACTGGGTTCAATGGCGGGCTTAATAAGTACTTGGAAAAGAGATCTGGAGAGGGTTAATAAATAGACAAGCCACAGTGGTCTTAAAGTCCCCGAGCCAGAATAGTTAGAGGCCAGAAGAATACTCAGTAGACAGATTTTCTACATTTGCCTTCTGCATACTGTATAACCTGCCCTTGACATCCAGTTTTGGCCACTGTCAGAAGAAGAATAATGCTAGACAAGCCCTCCACCTGAACTACTGCAGTTGCTCTTATGAAACAATTTCTGAACATTATAACAAAAATACTTAGGACGCACTTCATGTTTCTGAGCTATGTCATCTCTTGAAAAAGCATAATCACAAGAGGAAAGAGGGTGATGTTTCATTGGGCTGTGCTATGATCCAAGGGTGACTGAGATTTTAATAGCAGGAGGCAAACTCAGAATGTAAGTCGGTTTAGAGATAATCTCACATGTACAAGACTGCTTATCGAAACCATTCCTGTGTGTTAGATCCAATTTGGGTTTTACACAGTTTAAGGCTGACTGGCGCTCTCTCAATTTTATAATGGATTATGCCTGGGATCGTTCAAGAAGCACACTGAATCTAGGTGAACAATCCCGTGGCCCTGGGGGGAAGCTGAAGGGCTGCGAGGAAGGCTCCGAGTCTCTGCTTACTCTGTGTCCTCAAACACACCCAGGAGACTGCAGCGAAACAGGGTGCAGTCAGTGACCTTTTTGAAAATCTTGGCCAATAAACTAACGTAGGTTGCCATCAACAGCCACCTCACTTCTCAATGCTCTGTTCGCCACTTAAGTGAACAAGTACCACCTCCTTTCTTGTCGCACATATCAGCGGAGCACCCTGTCAGGGATTAATAAAGAATAATCCAGCAATAAATTCTAGCCAGAGAATCTGGAACAGATTTCGTGGGAAGAGACTTTGGCTAGCGTACAGCACTCACAACACTTGGAACGTCTCCTGTGTCAGTGATTAACACTTCACTGAGCATTCTGAATACATAAGGTATTTCATAGGCAATAGCTGACCTTAATGAGGGCAAAAGATAAGTGAGCTTTTCAAATCTTAGGGGGGGGAAATGGACTGAGAAGCTTTCAACCATAACAATATCTTTAGTCAACACATTGTCTCTGCAGAAGCAGGACTTCCTATAAAAATCCCTTGTGAAAGGTTTCAAAATACCAATAATAGTGACATTTTATACTCCTTGACGAACTACCAATACTTTGAAAAGCCTTGGAGTGCGCATGTTGCTGTGGAAAGATGAACACATCCAGGCCTTCACTCCAATAAGTTCGAGGATCACGCCTGTAATGCTAAAGGAGGTGCTAACTGGAAGCTGTTCAAATATGACACATAGCAGCAACCACCGAATGTCTTGCAGAACACACAGGTGAAGCTTATGGCTCTTTCCTAGACTTGTGCAAAGCATCCCAGAGACCCTTATTACTTATATGAGGAGTATATAACTGCTAGAATGAGGTGCTAGACAAGAATGGCGTTGTTTTAACTACGAGCAATCCTTCCTCAGACACAACATGCTATTTAGATGGACATTGTTGAATGAAGCCTGTGATATCCTCTCTCTGAAGCGCAGTAAAGAGCTGATTCACATTTCAACTATAGCAGAGTTACTGCCAGAGGAGACACCAGTGGATGTAAATAAGGCTGAAATGTGCAGACCTTTTCTAAAGCACAGTAGAAACAGGATACGTAACATCTAAACATACTGCGACATTCAAAACAAGGTGCTGCTTTGTGTGAGCACCTTGCACTTGGGTAGAGCTTCTTACCCTGACCAAACCCTGTCTCCTCAGGTAAATTATCATGCTTAAACCTGGAAAACCTTGAAGCAGATGGAAGTAATCCACCAAAGGTGAGGGAGAAAAAAAAAACATGTCTCGGCTCAAATCAATGCAGTCAAAGCTAGTTCTTAGAGAAGGCACTACAACACCATTGCTGTCCCTGTAGAACAAGTTGCAGATTTCTGATAATGCTCTGATTCACAGATAGAGAAAGAGAAGGAAAACTCACCCTGAGGGTAAGCCAGGCACTGATAAACCCTGTTGTTAAAAGCATTCAAGTGTCCAGGGACAGTAAACAATCTTTCTACTGCATTCAGCTGAAAAGCAAGCTAAAAAGAAGTACATTGCAGATCTGAAAGCCAAGACTCCCCAAGATTGTAAGCTCACCTTCCTGTATATACAGACAAGATGTCCCCTGGCATCTCACACGCCGTCTTATTCCCCACTCCTGCCCACACCCGTCCACTCATCTTCATTTGCTGCACTTGGCTGAGGCACGTCTTCCATCCACTGATCTCTCCCTTCAATCCAGGCTTTCCTGCTGCCCTGACCTTAGATCCAGGCAAGAGCATCACAAGACTCCATTAGAAGTTAGAAAAACAAAGGATAAGAAAAATAGAAAGAGCTCCCTGATTCCTCAAAGAAATGTAAAAAAAAAAAAACCTTCCTTTTCTCACTTGATATTCAGAAGAAAACAAGAACATTAGCTATTTACTCAACTAGTCATTCCTGCTTAGATCTTCTCACGGCTACAATACCCACCCCAAATTACTTCCTCCTCCCTGAATCACGACAGGATTTAGTGTCACCCTGTGGTACCCCCCTTTATAGACTTGCGGGTGAATCAATTAAATCCCCACAGCTGGCTACCCTGAAAATCCCTGCACTCAGTTCAGACAGCTGTGGCCCTTCCTCTAGCAAAAGGAAGATGGTTAACTCCTTCCCGACCATCTCCTGGACACTGGTTTTATAACCCATTTCATACATGTAATCACTAATCAAGCACTCAAAGCCCTTAAAGCTTGAATAAAATAAAAGCTGAAAAAATACCCAAACTGCTGTGTTACGTCTGATTATTTTTGTACTGCAGAGACCTAGTCTATTAATTTCCATTAAGAAACTAAATTTGATAAATAGATAACATTATAAAAAGAAAATGTAATTAGCGTGTAGCCTTGGTAGATGTAAACTTACTGGTACCCAGGAGTAATAGCAGTTTATGTGAAAACTAGAATGTTACCATAATTATGAAAATGAATGTATAATTTATGCACAGAAGATGGAAAATATGCAAGGTGTGTAGAGGATATGATTATATTGCATTTTCTTGTTTCTATTGATAGATGATAAATCTTTAGAATATGTTGAAACCATGCATTAGTCTGCATGATTTCTGGATGGCCATGATTTCTGATAAAGTTTTTTTTCTTTTGTTTTTAATTAAACTCCATTTTACATCAGCAGCCCTTCCCCTGCTTTATTATGCCAAAGAAGCATATGGAAATATAAACTCTGAGATGTTACTGATTTATTTTGATGTTGGAGCATTTTGCTCTTGTGTAAACATTTCTTGTGACATGAATATGGATAGTTTCAAATCTTAGAAGAGTTCATTACTAAAGGTAGCATATGTTTTTGACTCCTGAACCATGAGGGAAATGAGAACACCCAGCTTGCCAAACAGTAAATTGTAAACAGTTGGTACACCCCTAAGCAAAAGACTGAAATAATTACTGTATCTGTGTTTTAGAGTAGCCAGCTCATTTTTATGTCTCATTTTTGTTTGTTTTTTTCATTTTGCTGATTTAATGTTTTTCTGCGAGGTTTGTAGATGCAGTCTAAATATATACTTTGGGCCTGCAGCATCATGATTCTAAGTGTGCAGATGTCAGTGTGGATTCATGGATTCCCAGATACCCTACGACCATATATAAAAGCCTGTGCTGAAAGAGGCAGTCAGCTGTTTCACTTCTAGACCTACTCATAAAATACATATTTTTTTTTAACCTGGACTCCGTCTTGCAAGGTACCAGGCTTCTCCAGCCCATCAAGGAGTTCTGAATACTTTGACTGCTTTGAATATCACGAGAAACCGAGGCCGGTAACTATTCTGGTGTACGTACACAGAACGTGGCCAGAGCTGAAGGACATGAATGTTTATTTTGACATCTGTACGTTCTTACTGCAATTTTCCAAGGAGCCTGGCATCCTTGTGCCCCTGCCTCTCATGGAGCTCCCATCCAAATGGTTCAGCTCATGCTAGAAGCCTTCCCTGCTGTTGCGGCAGCAAGGTCCAAGGCTGTGCTCTGCGGTGTCTCAAGACACCTCCAGACACGCAAATACTGCCTTGGAGAGTGTCCCTTTCCTTTACGAGACAGCAAAAAGCTGTGAGCCAGAAGGACACTCAGGTAGTTCTTCAGAGACACATAAGACATTACACTATTTAACTGTATGCTGCCTTTCTCCTCCTTACTGACACTTTTTATTGCTCCTGCTGAAAATTAGGCACCCAGCCTTGCCCCTCAGGGCAGGGGAGAGCGAGGAAGGAGCTAGGTCGGCTGGAGTGCAGAGGCTAACGGATGGCCTTTGGGTATATTCACTCTCTCCTGGTGCCTGCTTGGACGCTCGGCCATAACTGCTCATCTGTGGCTAGGTTACCATGCTTGATTTCCCTTCTCCCCTGCAATTCCCCCAAAAAGAGAGAGGTATTTCACAGAGTATCTGGTAGTTTACTGGTTTGGACACTTACTTGGGATTTGTGGCCAAATCATCCCCCTAGCATACCTGGTTTGTGTTAGGGACTTGAGCCTACATTTTCACCATCCCGGGCTGATTCCCTAACCAGCAAATGTCCCAGATAACCCCCACTTCTCTGTCTCCACGTTCCCTAAATCTCTGGCTTAGACATACTTTGAATACAGCCACATGCTTGGACCCCAGGATCTTGTGACACCCAATTTAAAACTCCCACTTCAGGACTGCCGGGCCACCAAACATAGACAAGCTTTTCTGTGTTTCTCCATATGCAGAGCAGAAATGTTTGTGTCCTTTACAACATGCACTATCTAAGGATTTGGATGGAGCTGAAACGGCAGGCGGAGACGAAGCAGAGATACAGCTTTACGAGTAGGAGAGAAAGCTACCCAGTCACCCGGCTGCAACCTCATCACAGGGTTGCTTCTGAGTTGCACCCAGCGCTCCAGATAAATCTGTCCTGGACGTCAGTATTTAAAGAAGATCTTAGGTGCTTATCTATCTTTGGGAATCTGGGTCAAGTGATTTGCCTAGGTCCACGCAGCAGGTTGACAGCATAGCCAGGATTAGGAATCCTGGGTCCTGAGTCATAGGTTATTGCTTTCTCCTGCGCATGACACTACCTCCTCGGCACACACACCAAACATACCACATTCACAGCAAATGTTGGCTCCAGGCAGGACTTCAGCTTAGGGAGCCACTACACTGTACATAATAACATAAACGTGTATGGGTGCATACGGTTAAAAAGAACTAAAACACCCAAAAGCAAGGCATTTCTTTGTGCATGCACCTCTCCTGGGGAAGAGGAGAGAAAGAGCAGCATGCCACAGATGTGATTGACATTGTTTAACATATTAATGGACTGTCTTGCCAGGCACTGTAGTGAAGAGCATAATATCAGAACAGGGGCAGAGACCACACAGCCTTTCCTGGCCTCCATCAGTACCACCACTTCACTCAGCCCTCGAGAACCCGCAGAGTCAGGCAGCTTAACGTCACGAGCATCCACCGAATACTCCTCTTGGCATGCAGCTGGGTGCATTTACCCAACTTTGTACTTCCCAGGAGCAAGAGAAGCTTTATACACCCTCAGCACAGGCATAATCAAATCACTTTTTCTTAAAATTAGGCTTGATGGTTCCACACCTGGGCCTGGTTTCACGTTAAGCTCTTTTGAAGAACGGCAAATGGGCTCTAACATTCAGATTTGTAGCAATATCCTAAATCAGGCATGTATCGTAAACCTTTCACACAGCTCTAGAAAGAATTCCTTTTGTCCCTACAAGAGTTATATATTTGGCAAATTCATCTCTTGTGTAACGTTATTGTCTTCCAGTGTAGTTACATGAAGGATGAATTAATCCTGTTACCAAATGATTTTTTACAAACAAATAATTGAGGCTCACTGAATGAGAAATAAATAGACTCTGCTATTTAAAAGCCAAAGCGAGACAAAAACTGCTTCCCATATTAACTCCTTTAAATCTCTGCAAAAAAAAAATGTCAAAGGTCAGGAAATATAACACAACCCTGAACTGCAACGTTGCATGCTCTTTCAGTAAAAGGAGGAACTCAAGTACTAGTGAAGGACAAGGAATTGATCAAGCAGCAACAAGTTCATTCTTCCGACATATAAAGAGTAGAACATAGCTCCTTTGTTCCACATTTGTTCCATGCAGTTATCAACCAGAATTTACTTAGGCTTTCATTCAAGTGTCATTGTGCCGACTTATTCAAAGAGTATGGACGGAGTGGTAGCACAGAGATAACTGCCCCATTTCTCTCTCTCTCTCTCTCACGTTTAATGGATTCCATTAAATGTGGTCCACCTCCAGTTTTTTGGTAAAATAAAATGTAAAGTAGAAGAGGAAAGAAACGTTTTAAGAGAAATAAGATGTGTGTAAAAGGTCACAAAGTGTAGAGTAGAAAGTTTGGAAAGTCCTCAGAAAAGATCCAACAAGCTTGTGAATTATGTTATCCGAGCACAGCAGATTTTATGGTACTAGGTAGCATTTGGGTGACAGGCTAAAATCTATTCTGAATGGGTACAGCACGAGTAGAATGGGTACACACACACAAGTAAGGCGTGACCTTAAGAGACACTGCTCTTCCCTGAATGCTTGGTGACTTTTATTTCTTTGGTCATACAGCCTTCACCCTCTTCTTCTCTAGCTGCTCGTCTTGCAAGTTTCAGCATCAGTTCGGTACATTTTAAGATCTTGCAGCAGAAAGCCATTTCAGTTGGTTCATCTGACTTGCTAAATATGTGGTACAGATTACATCACTATTTAGTATACCATAAAGATATATCACATGTCAGTATACTCCAGGCGGCTGGCAGGGTCCTGTGCAAGCACCGGCAGGCAGGGCAGGACCGCCCTTCTTTGAGCGCTCCAGAAGAAGAGGGGGAGAAAATAACCTCAAGGGCGAACTGCAGAGGAGCCGATCATTGCTCCCATTTGTTCCTCATCATTTGCTCCTCCAGACAAGAGGCACAAAACTGCTGCCTGTCTCAGGTACACCCCCCCCCAGCTTCACCCGTCTGGGTTCAGCCAACACTGACCAACCTGTGGGGCGCTTCCCTTACAAAGCTTCTCTATGGGAGGATTTTCTTTCTTCTTGGAATACACCTTGTGAAGAAAGATGATAAAAGCCGACATAACACAAGGCTACATTTGGCTCAGTGTTTCTGGTATGTTTCTGGTATGTGTATACTTTTCCTCCAGTTATAACAAAAGTTATCTGTCCAGCTCCCTCGTTTCTGCCTTGAAGGAAGTTTTCATCTTCATTAAAATACATTGTTCCCTATTCTCCCTCCAGGGCTTCTTATTGCTAATTCTATCTTCGCTATCACTATATCTACTATAAATATCCCAGCTCTGCTTGTCCTCCCCTCTGTCCTCTCCTGGCTTGGTCACAGCCACTTCATACTACTTGTGCTTTGCTACAAAATAATCCACCGATCAACTTTAAAGAACACTTGAGCATTTGTACCTCACCGGGGAAGTTCAACAGGTCTGTGGCCATATCCTACTTTTATTGACCTCTATTCAACTGTTCCATAGTCCGTTCAAGCCTTTTCTCTCAGAAGTCTCGTACATCCAGATCCTGACGCCTCATTGCCTAACCTTCTGTTTTCCATTTTACAGGTAAAAAAGTCCAGAGAGACAAAAAGCACCTAGACAGCTGCACCCGGCTTTTCCAAATCCTTGGTTGATTGGCTATAAACTAAGCCACTTTTCTTTCCTTTGTGATTTCCCAAACCGCGTGGATTTCTTCCCCTTTTTTCTACTGCTGCCTTATCTCCCTCTCCTGGAAACGTTTTTGTTCTTAAATCTCAGCTGAAAACTTTCCAATTCCCTTTCCCTTTTTCTTGTTTTTACACAACTAATTTCCTTTCCGTTCTTTTCCCTTCCTTTTTCCCTTCTTCTCTGGCCCCTAAAGTCAATCTAGGTTTCAAAAATAATTCTGCTGCTATTTTTTCTTTATTTCTGATTTTATGTTCATGGTACTCTATCCTCAGAGATTGGTTTTCATTTTTGTCTCCTCAAGAGTCACTGTGGCAATCTGCGTAAAACATTCCTTCTTTTCTTTATCTCTCTCTGCAAAGCATTTTGCACTACTTTTTATGGAGGATGCTTTTATACAAATAAATTAGATTCTGATTGTATGGGAAATGAAAAGACTATAGTAGGCAAGCTCTGAGGACACTGGAAGCATTATAAGTAGCAATATTTATTCTTTAGCCATCCTTATTAAAACAAAAAAAAAAAAAGCCAAACAAAAAAAAAAAAGAGATAACACATTTGAAAATTTTGGTACACAAAATATAATTATTTCATAATAGTTAGGGTAAATTCAATTTTTTACTAGGTAGCCCATTTTGGGAAACCACTCAAAGCAAGTCCTTAAATAAAGAAAGTCCCAGAGAGAGAAAGAAGAGAGCGAGAGAGAGAGACTTATCTGTAGTTAAAATCCACGTCTGCACTTCCAGAGAATGCAGCGGTTTTCCTCATCCTCATACTCATTTTAACTTCCATGTCGTGCCTCATTACATGGTGTCTTTAATATATAACCTTTCAGGTATAGGTACTCTCTTTCTTCAGTGTCACCAACAGGAAAAGAAAATAGTACTTAAATCTGTAACAGCTGCATACGCTTCCCCCTAAACCGAATGCACTGTAGATGTGTGAGCCTTCACTATTAAATATTTTCAGCTGCTTATATGATGTACACATGTGGCAAGTTAGCAAAGTGTTAGCTTGCAATGCTTCCAGCCAGTCATATATCTTTTTTCTCCATGTGTTGTTGTCTTCTAGCTTATGCTAGAATATAATCTTTACTACCTATCTCCACTTTTTATAAAGCACCTAATATAAATCTACCTGAATGTTTGCGTAATAGGGAAAAAGATGTGTCTTAATATGGAGAGTTAGACAATTAAATGGAGAAATCCATTTTACAAAATTTCATCAGTCTCCAATGTAAAAAGGTATATGGGCTTGATTTGGCTTTGGAAGAAATGGGATATTTTAGCTTCTCATCATGAGTTCTGATATTTCAGAAACAAGACAGCCCCGTCACCTCTCGCACACGAAAAATACATTAGTGTCCTCTGGACCCTAAAAGATACTCACCCTGGCTGCAACACCTCGGACAAGGGAGGGTGAAGGGCTGCTGGAGGGACAGGGCTTCTCCACCGTTCAGACAAACCTTGTATCGTGCTCCTCTCCGCGGCACACAGGTCCGGTCTGCTACTGCGCAGCGTCACTTGGAGCCGCCATCCTGCCTGCTTTGCACCCTTTCAAATCACTGCGCGCCAATCAATGCAAACAGCAGGGAAAACAGATCTTGTTCTGGACAGAGACTGGTAGCCTTGCGTCCACAAACACAAATGTCCACAGAAGTCACTCATGTCGGTCTCCTTGTCATCCGCATGTCAGTGACCCACGCTTTCTGCTCTACAGCACCCACAGCGACACTGTTGGTTCACATGATGGCCAAAGAATACGAACAAGGAAGAATAAGGACGGAAATTCTCTTTTTGCCAATCCAACACTGCAGTTGGTTGAGGCAGACGAGCCCCTGGCACACAAGCCTTCTACAGTCCCCACAGAAGAACTGAACCCCCCATGTTTTCTTTGATGCTCTCATTTGTTCGAATAAGGCAATAACACTTCTTTCTACAAACCTGGTCTTAATAACTTATGGTACTTCAACATAGAAAAAGCTTCATTCACCAGCATCCCCCACATACAGAGATCCCTCAGAAATGATCACAGCGGTTTGGTGGCTGTGCAGGCAGTGAGTGACTGGGGACTTTCACTCGGGGGCCAGTCTGCCGAGACAGAGCTGATGACATGGATGCCTCGGCCTGCCCTATTGCTTCATGCCTATTAGCACTCGCAGAACTGATTGTGTTTCCTGTCACAGCTCAGCTATTACCAAGTTCTGCTCTTCATATGTGGACCACAGTGAATTTGAACCAACTCCAGCAAAACATAAAGAGAGATACTTTGGGTTCCCATATGTGACGGGATACAACTTGACCTGTCTGGGCCGCAGCTCCTACGCCTCAGTCATGAAAATCCCTTGCAAAAGTCAATGTGTAAAGCTATAGGTAAGCTCGTTAAGATTTTGACCCTGCTGTTATACCACTAGACAAATCAGACGCTGTATTCAAGTAATTGCAGTACAGGGGGTCCTATAGATAGCCACTTGCATGGTTTCATATATGACTGTAGCCAGAAAGAAATACAGCTCCCCGTGAGAAGACCCCGGGTTGGCCAGAGCTTTCAGGTCACCTTTTCTAGACTTATTGCTTATACTGAGCCCTCCAAATAAGGCAAGGTTTTAAATGAAAAAGCCAGCTTTCATCACAATATATATTAGAATACTTTTCAAACAGAGAAACATGCAAATAAAACAAACACTATCATAGATGCCTACAGCATTAAGACTATCATATCCAAATCTAGACTTCTAAAAAAATTGTTTGATTATTCATAGTCAGCGCCCAACTGGAAGCTCTGACTTCAGCAGAGAATTATGAGTACTGGGTACATAGCCATAAGTAATTAGGAAACTTAATATCAGTTTAGGAATAAATTTTAATCCTAGACATTTGGAAACTGTAGTCAACACATGTGAATGTACTAGCTGTACATCTAAGGTTTTGCTGCGGTGCGTCCAGATATACGTCTTCAATAATTCTGCAAAAATGTAAATTCAGCCAGGTCTCCCCAGTGGCTTACCATGTTTCTCTTGTTAATAACTAACAGTTTTAAGAGTCACCCATATGTTTTTTGTCAGTCTCCAGCTTTCTAGGATTACCTGTGTACCACGTCTTGAATGACAGAAATATCATGATCTCATAATTTATACATTGTTGAGTCAGTATGTATTGTGCCCATGTGATGCACCTTAAAAACTGATATTTGTGTATTAAATCAAAGCAGAGCTATCTTGTGCCTTTCTCCAGATATAGAGATCTGAAGGGAGATGGCAGTATTAGTACATTTGTATGGCAAAACAGGAAGGCTGCTGGGCAGAGAAAGTCACAATTGTTCCTCTTAGGCGCAGCTCACTGCCAGGTTACTCTGCTTGCCTCCAAGCACATCACTGCTGCAACCGTTCTGAATGGGCTTTCTGTGGCCTGTTTCTTAGGTACTGATGGTTCTTATAACAGCACCTAAATTTACAGTTTGAGGAAAACGATAAAAGCAACACAGATAGTGTTGAGAGAACATTTGCCTTTTTTGCTGTTAATTCAGTTGACCTTTTCTTGTTGACTTCAAAACAAAAAAGATGTAGTCATAAATGTGACATTAATATGCATTTCAGGACTCGTGCAAGCATACTGCTCCATATTTAAAAGTCACAAGGATGCTCTCTCTTTTACCTATTTTGGCACATAACTAAATATCTCCATTCATTTCCGAAAGGACCTTAGTTCTGTGACGTACATTGATAGGTAATGTTCAATGTCAAAGAACAATGCCATTGTCCAGGGACGAAAAGGTGATGTAAATGTTACTATTGCTTACACAAGAGGACAAAAAAATCTCTGCAGAGGTATTTAAATTCATATAATGATCCAGATGTATGTCATATTCTGTCAACATTCATGGTAAACTTAGGCCAATGTTTTCCAAAGTGATGAGTGTTTATGAGTGGTTTTGTACCAGCTGAGAAGGCTCAAAAAATGCCTGTTCCCAAATTCTTTAAATTCAGCTTGTCTTGGTCACCCGAGAACTTCAGGATCCTGAAACTAACCCCTCTTTGCAATCTTGGGAAAGGTGATGTGATGGTTAGCCGGTTCTGACTCTTTGAAACATATTCGCTCTTGGCACCGTCAGCACCAGTGCTGGGAGTTTTGCAGGTAGGATGATACGGACCACACGCAGAGGGTTTACGCTGGTCATATTCATTGTCAGCTTTCTGTGAGAAGAGACCTAATTCACACAGCATCATCTCTGCCCCATGACTGACTGACTAAAATCTTCTTGAAGAGGTGGAGACCAGTTCATCTACACATAGTGAGTATAATTATATCAAAATTTTCATATGTATTTTCAAACACCACCAATACCATTTTTGAAACATTTGGATTTCACATCAGTCTTCACAGCGATTTGCAGAACCTGTAAATATCGAAGCAGAATGAGTAAAATAACTCCCAAGTTATATTGGGCCAGTCCAGCATTATTTGCAATTGAATTCTGCTTTGCTTTGAAAATCTTTACAGCTGACATAATTAGAAATAATTATTACTCTTCTAAGTTGGAGTCAGGAGCAAGCTTTCATTGTGCTAAGTGCTGAATATTCAGAAGAGACAGTCCCTGCTCCAAGGAGGCTGCTAGTTTAAGAGACAAAAAAAAAAAAAAAAAAAACAGAATCCAGATGGGGAAATGTGATATAACATACAAGCACAGTGGTTAAGGTGATGATAGCTTCACATCTTAGCCAAGAGCCTGCAAACTGCACAGAACTGGTTGATATCCACACCCATACAGTAACCCATTGATTCCAGTGGGGCTCTGACAGGCAGCTAGAGCTTCCTTGAAAGCGCTAATGCCGAAACAGGGGTGTATTAATTCCTCCTCTAAGGCTTTTTCCCCTTCTATTTTATTAATTCTATTTGGGGAGTTCTTACTTTTTACTGCTTTCATTTTTACCCTCTACCTATACTTCTAATCAGCCTAGGCTGCTTCTGTTTTCATATATAATTAAAACTGTCTGATGTAACCTTTGCTTTTTTAATTAAAAAAAAAAAACTAGCTATTTTCAATTTCACTTTTCAAATCTTTCTTTCATTCTTTCAATTAATCCTTTCACAGCTAGTTATACCCACTGCAGTCTTCTGCTTTTGCTCTTTAATTCCATCTCTTCCTCCTCCTCAAAACCCAGTCACTTTAAACTTTAAGTTCATGTTCCCTCTCCCTCGCCAAATTCTCAGAGAATCAAATTACTTCTTCTACAGTCAGCACAATGTCTTGATTATCATTACGTTGTCTAATTTAATCTTTACTAACCCATTCAGCGATATGAATTCCAAAATAAAGTACTATATGAAAAATAGTGTGAAAATAAACTATCTAGTAATGATTAGAACTCCTGCTGATTGCCTGGCTTTATGCGAAATGATGGCAATCACATGTTCCAAGCATGCCAACTGAAGTATGGCTACCATACTTAGCAGTTTGGTTTCTTATGTGACAGTAGAATGAAATACAGCAAAGAACCTTGCTATGGTTGTACCGTCTTACGGCGCTTAACGAGAAAGACGTGTCAGAACTTACAGTGAAGATGGATCTTTAATATAATGACAGGTAAGCTGAGAAAAGAGAGAGGACGAGGTTTTGTGATGGGAAAAAAGCAAGTTGTCTGCTTCTATAAGAAAGTTTGTTATCGAACAAGGACCAGTTAAACTAGGCTGTCCCAGGGTTGTTGCATATCAGCCCTAGCCTGGAAGGGTCAGACACTTTTTCATTGACGATTTAATAAAACATAAGTTGAAGAAATTAAATGACTGTGTTTAAAATGTGAACGCATCTGTATTAGTTTGATCACAGATATCTCAAAGAGAAAAGTTATTTTTTTGGCTGCCTGTGCCATTATCCTAGGTCCTCTGTATAAATCTTGCTGCAACCTTTCTTATACCATTCAAGGAGCTTTGGGTGGTGCAGACTGAAGCATGATTCATGGCAGCTGTCTCCTGTGCTCCATGTCCCTCCTCCTCCACAGGGAAAGAGCTGTCTGAAGTGCAGGAGTTGGGGTTGGGGGCTTTTCCTTTCCTCTGGTTTTAAAATGGCAAATATGCAGTGTTAAGTGTTTATGGCAACAAAGACTATGTAAGAGATGCATCTGGTTCTTGGAAGGGCAGATTAGTTTTGAGATGCTTCTTACTTCCAGTAAAAACTCACAGGAAAGTTGACTTTTCAGTTGCTGTATCTCTGTCAGACAGGAGTTGTAATTTTGGTGGTGTTATAAGGGCAAACATTCCTACTGTCAAAAAATGTCCTTTTGTCAGCACAGTTTCTGCTAGTTCCCCAAGTGGAAAACTATGCTGACAAAAGGACATTTTTGCTGGTATACAGTGAATCTACGTGAGGAAGGTCTGCTGATAAAGCTACTCCAACAGACATTGTGCAGGTAGACAAAGCCTTGAGCTGACTCTCAAGAAATTTCTGCCTTCTGCAGAGATGAGTTTCTTCTGCTACCAGATACTTCCGTTGCTCTTCAGGAGTTACTGTGGATATAACTTTCATCCCAAGGACTAAAATGAGCGTAACTGAACTCTGCATTTGGACTGATGACAAAAGATCTAACGACTGAGTGGATTTCCAAGTGTCTGTGGTATAGTCGGGAATCAAGAAGCAGAAAAAAAGCCTCATGTGACACAGGTGATTCCATATTGACACCAAAGTACCATATACCTGGGTTGGGTGTTGCCCCTGTACAAACCACAGTCTATTCCCACATACATACTAAACCTCAGAAACTGCCATTTTTGCACACAGAGAGGCCCACTGCGATTCTCCGGGAGCCACTTTTCCAGCAGTTGACCATGCAATGAACTGCCCACAAATACCAGGAGGAATCTGTATTTATACAATGCGGTTTATAGCTGCTACTAGGTAATTCAGTGACAGCCTGTTCGTAAAACAAGTATAAGTACCGTGGTACAGACAGGAAAATAAGGGGAAAGTGGCGTAAGAAACATTTGATACACACCAAATTGAAAGATTATTCAAACCTCCTACAATTTGAGTGTATTTTATTGGTATAATTATGCATTCTTGGCCATCAGCTTACACCATACTTCAAAACTGATTTTACAGTTTCCGTATTAGAGGATTACATCTTGCTTATGGGTTGGGGAAGACACAATATTTATCTGATCACCTCTAGCTTACAACTTTCTGAGCCAATGCTCCCCTTCCTAGCATACTTCTTGGTTCCACACAAAGATGCCCAAGAGCAGACTAGGCTTTAGCCATGCAGCTCTCATTAAAAGCAGCTGGGAGAGTAAATCCTCGTGTGACTAAAATGCAGGGGTACGAGTTTGCCAGTAATACGCCTCTCAGTCTATGTGACTAATCAGACTCATCTGGGACAGCATGATACAGGTAACTATGACGGACACGCTTTCATTTTACTATGGTTCGTTAAGCTGTAAATCAATCACCTTTTTGGAAAGTGACACTATCACATGGGCATACAATTACGCTACCTCAGATGCCCCCAAGGAGACACACCACAGCCCTATTTTGCACAGTGCACAGGGAGGTTATTCCCTCTCTTCAGGTTCATAGACGGCCTTAACCATCCCAAGGCTCTTCCTACACTCAGAGAAGGAACTATAGGAAAAACCACTGTGACAATTACTGGAAATTACCGTTCAAGCCAGAATTTCCTTACACTATCTAAGTTTGACAAGTACACTTTCAAAATTTGACAAGCGCATATGCCTTTGCGTAACTAAGTGGAGGTTTACACTACAATTGCATGAGTCCTTCAGTAAATAGTACAAATGGTCAATTGTTAAAGGTATTTAGGTGTTTTGATTTAGTAAGGGAGTTAGGAATCTCAGTACGCTTAAAAATCCTGCACGAATTCTAGCACACCACTGCATGTGGGTTTCTTCATTCATTTGAAATATGCTCACAGCCCACATTTCTACTGGGGCAGGATTTGGGATTGTCTGCAACGGGGATTACGTGTTTGTTCTGAAAGGGACATCCAAGTCTTTGTGTCATAAGTTTTGCTGAGATTATTGTACCATTATATTTTCTCAAATGTAATAATCCTACCATTGGACATTCACATCATTTTCTGTGTCCTCTGTTGGCCCTTTTTCCCAGGGTGTACATCTATAACCTGAGATTATAAATAATTAATACAATTTAATTTTCGGTACTACGGAAAAGGATATGCTTGCTGTATCTTTAATAAAGTAGGTTATAACAAAAGGAACATTTGAGCTTTGACTGAACAGAAGGTTGAGATAACCTGTGATATTTTCCAAATGTCAAAAAAAATTCGTTGGTTAGCTAGTTAGTGTTGTATAATGCAGCTATTAATTTCAATGGGATTATGCCACAATAGAATCCTCTCAGTAATTCTAAATACGTTTGCACAAAATGACCCCAGCAGCTGAAAGAATGAATCATATTTTGTTCTTACAAAATCTAGTCCAAAATTAATTTCTGTGCATAATTTATTGTACTCTACTCATCAAAATTCTGAATTTAAATATACAGCAATAAATATTTAAATACAGGTTTCCGTTTGTAATTTCCAGTGTACTGTTATAAAATGACATAAAGTCAAATATCCAAAAACATGACTGATATAATTTTGGTTGTTCCATCAAGATCAATAGTTAGGCTGATTAACACCAGCTGAGGATCTGGCCCAATAAATAGCTAACTACATAATGAGCAAAATAATCCACTCTGCTATTAATTAGAAAAAGAGCTAACGAACACTTAATCCAAATGTTGGGGTTTGCAGAGGGTGTTCCAAAGCACGTAGGCAGTTGTGGGCAATTTGGGAGCGGATCAATATGTCAAGTTGTGGAGTTCCCACATTTCTCTGTTCTCGGCTGTAAACCCTTTGCATATTTTGGGAGTAAAGGAGGAGTCTACATTTTTTGCACATGCTGGAAACGTGCCAAATCCTCCTATTACAAATATTTCTACATACTGCCAAATGCTCCCACTGGGCATACTCCTTGTATCCCCATAACTACTGGTTTTGCTCAGTCCATTACTCAACAAAACTAGCCACTACTCCAGCTGGAATAGTCTGGTCAGAGAAACTGGGCACCAGAAATTCAGACGCATCTAGCTGAAGAAACTGAGCTGTTAATAAATCCATTGTGCTGAGATTTATTACATAATTTGTGCATTGAAAGAAAATATAAAGCACTGTCTCGCAGATGCAAATACGTTTCACTAAGGATCGTGTAATGACATGACTTGAAATGATAACAGTATTTAAAAGTATGATGCGAGAGAAATGGTCTAGTGATAATAGCTATAAATTTCTTTTAGACCTGTATTTTCCACCCATTCATCTATCACTGAATTCAGTGGGGCCAAGAGTTCAACCCTGATGTCCTAATGATTTGGGAAAAAATGAAAGTATCTCAGCTTTAAAAATTTTTATTTTTCCACCTATGAACAGTACTTGAGATCAAGTATGTGTTCCCTGGTGAATCGGAAAAGAAGGGAATTCGTGTATTTGCTACCTTCTACTTTCTACATGCAATTTTTCTATTTTCTTATCATTCTGTAACAATGAAAGATGCCACATTAGTGCATAGATCCTTAATCTTAACCTGTCAGATGCATTCATTCCTTTCACTATAAAAATTGCATTTCACATTTTCTTTCCTTAGACCCCAAATTTGCAAACACTTAAGCATGTGCTTAATATTAAGTCTCATTTGGTACAGAATGGGAAAGCAATGAACTGTACTTAAGAGACATCAGTGTTCTACAAAAATATTTTATAGCCGTTTTTCTAGACTACATTTAATTATTTTAATACCAAATTGAACTGTTTCATCTCATCTCCAATATACCAGAGAAATCTTGAAGCTGCTTTTTAGGCTTCTTTTGATCTGGTGAATATTTTCTGTTTTTGAGAATTTCTTCGAACGACCCAGTGATTTAATTGCAGCTCTTTTTCCTCTAGCCTAGCAACTAAGCCAGAGCCATCCCACATTAAAGGCAATGAAAATAGACCAGACTGATTTACAACAAAAATATTTATATTTAATATTAGTGTTTCTGTACTAGGTCACTAAAGGAATAATAAAATGGTAGGCCGTTGTTACTGCCTTAAAAAAAGGGATTTTTATTTAAGCAAATCATGTCAGTGTCTGAAGCCTACTGGATTATCTTCTAACATATGGTAAGTATTGGTTATGTGGTGTGCTGGCTTGCATTTCATTGTTGGAAAAGCATAGAAAACTGATTTTAGTATGCCTTTGCTCTTAGCAGCAGGGTATAATCATTTTTAAAAGAAATTATGGAATCAAGCATTAGCATACTGTGTAAATTTAGGATTTATGGAAGGATGTCATATATCACACACATATATTGCTTTGGGATGCTTAGAAAATCTTCAGTACCACATGTCACTGTTTTGTAGTTGTTTAAAATGGTAACTAAGCACATGCAAAAGACGGCAATGCTAGGATAGTCTTCTAAAAAATTACATTGTTAAGTATTTAATAAACATACTGAAATGTTAATATATTATCCATTTTACAACCACCGAATTTTAAAGAATTTTCTTCTGCGCACACGTCAGTTATCATTATCCCCAAGGGTATTAGTTAAGCCCCAGGTATTTAGCACCTGGCAGCTTCGCCCTTTTTACAGGATTTGGTTCAGGTGCTGGGAGGTGGGAGGCTGCGTGTGGGTGGAAGTGGGGGCTCCTCACACCCACAGAGGAGAAAATCATCCCCTCGTGTCCCCTCACAATGGGCAAACTCTTTTCTCCACGCGAGGGGAACAAGCGCTGTGTCAGCAGGTGACACTGGCTGGTTGGCCACCCCTACGCACCTCCGACAGGAGCAGGATGAACACACGGGGCTTTTACCCAGCAAAGCACCGGGAGACGTGCCTTGCTCGGGCATCGGCAGGTGTCTGCTGGATCTTCTGAAACAACAGCCTGTACATTGTCACTCAGAACGGGAGGCCAAAATGGTAATAGAAAGGTGAGAGAAAAGTACACGTTAGCTACTTGCTGGCTCAAATGCCACTGATGTTAGACTTGACTTTAGCCTTCGCTTTAGATTTCAAGGGCTTAATTAACCTACTAACGTCAAAAGGAAAATAATCTGTTCCAAGCATTCATTCTAAAGACTTGGTGCTTTGAAACTTCTTTCAAAATCGATCCTGCCTCGATAAAAATTAATGTAAAACTCCGAGACGAGAAGAATCCTGTCCTGTGACCTTCCACCGCTGTCACTTTTGTTCCACCGGATCTCTGTAACGTGTCACCTCCCATTTGATCTCTGCCATTTATTCCGTACTTGTGTCTAAATAAGGCTGTATGTTATTCATCCACACAGTGAGGGCCAAGCCACAAAACCCCAAAATTAAGGGGATTTAAGGGTATTGGCTGTTACAGGCCTGTTCTGTTAGATTATGGCTATACAGGAGTTTGCAGTGAAGCCACTGCGGTGGCAGGTCCTGGCAGCAGGCTAAGAGAGGGCAGAAAGTCAGAGTAACCCCTTTCTTCATTTCACTATGGCCCACAGCATAGCAATGACACTGGGCCGCCTGTCTTAGACATTGAGCGGTGACTGGCCAAAGTCCTCTGAGCGATGGGGCTAACACATCCCCTGCTTGTCAAGCGCCAGGTGGAAGGTGACACTGTGTCAATAATGAACTCTACCAGTGCCTGGAGACAGACCACAGACCCTGAGGAGATGGGAGGAGAGAGAAGGGGATCTGAGCTGCACAAGGATGCTCCATTTAGAGATCAAAAGAAACGATGGTGGCAGCTGCTATTCACGCAAACGGTGGTTTACAGCCATTTAGGAGCGACAAAGTTGTGTTCATGTACCAACTGGCCAAAGGAGATTGCTTAAGAATAAGACACCTTGACAATTCACCAGGGGCCAGCCCCGGTGTCCTGCCCTCAGCTCGGTGCTTTCTTGGTGGGAGATAGAAAAGTAAAGCAAGATTCAAAGCGCTGGCACGTTGGATCTCTTAAACTTTACATTGTTAACAGCTCGTGGAAGAAACAGCACAACCAGAAACACTAACGATTAGTTTAAATTATAACGTGCAACGCCAGAGTCAGCAATCACCTCAACAACTTGTCTGAGTTGCTTGAGAGCAGCAGAGGTACACGCAGAAGCACAGTGCCGTTAGCCCACCGCATTGACAGTGACCGTAACTCACGTTTGCAGCCAAATACTCAGCAACCCTGACATAGCCTATGACCTATCGCTTAGAGATGTCCCTGCAAAAACCCTGTTCATCTGTAATAACCTAGAGAAATCCCAACTTTTGTTATCACTCCGTGGCCCAACTTTCCCAGACAGTGCCCCAGCAACTTTTCTGGGGCAGCCAAGCTCTCCGGATACAGCGCTTGGCTCTGTGCAAGAAAGGGGACCCTGGGTGAAGCTACAGGAAAGCCACCTTTGGAGTCAGATGTGAGCCTCCAAGGTCCGCCCTGCCTAATAAGAAGTTTTCTTTCTTCTTGTTTCCCTGATCTGGCCCCTGGCTCCTCACAGGCCTTTTGCAAAGCCTTCGGGTGAGCTGACTGCCTCTGCCCAGGTGTCCAGGAGGGCAGTGCCAAAGAATCATTCTCTGGCACACTAAATCATTTTGAAAATGCAGTTCTATTTAATTAGTGTTTAGTGCTGGCTGTCTTCAGTCTTTGCATTGGTTTGTTACCATGAAGTGAGATTTCTGGGTTATTTATTACTGCTAATATGTTACGCCCTGCTTTGACAATCACCTTATGTTCTGCCAGTTAGGGGGGGTTGTCGATTATCCTGATTTCATGTATGACTCCTGATCTTTATCTACACATTCTTCTCACTGAGTCCTCTCAAGACAGGAGTTTGACTTCGCTGCCGGATGGATTGTAAGGACTGGACTGTAGAATAACTGCACAAGAAGTAAAGGATTTGTTTACAAACAGCTTGACAGGGTAAGTTTGCCCGAGCACACCGGCTATCCAAATTTCACGTAAAACAGACCTCTGGTACTGAAGGAGAGTAAAGAAAAGCTGTGGCTCATGGTCGGGTTTATATTTGCATTTTTCATCAAGGGGTTATTTGATCATCTCCGCAGGGAGCATTTACTTGAAAGATGGGTCTCAGCCACAAAGTGTCAATTCCATTTCACTCTCCCCAAAAGTTTGGGGTTATTCAGAACTCCCAAGTTTTGATCCTCCTCCACGCCAAACTTATCCCGTGGAACAAGATCTACCTTCCTTCACATTTCAGCTCTCTTCAATATACACTCCTCTCTCTCACTCTTAATCACGTCTCAGCCTCTTGCTCACATGTGACGGTGTCAGCTCAAGCATATGCAGCAAACTCATAATTCAAAATTACTTGGCTCTGCAACACAAGATAATCTTAAGGAACAACTGCAAATTAAATACCTTAATACAATCTTCACATATACCTTATCCGATAATGTACACTGTGATTTAAATCCTACTACTGTCAAATTCTTTGAATCATTACACACATGATACCCAATGGACAGTTTATTCATTCTAGAAATGTTTTGACATTTGGGATCAAAACAGTTTTTAACATGGTTAGTTAACTTTCTTAGCAATTGTTTTCTGGTGTGCTGCATAAACCAAGAACACTTTATCAGTTATGGTGATTTATCGTTTTTAACTCAGGGTTAGAGAAGTATATACAAATTTGCATAGTCAACAGTGCAACAACATTTACAACTCATTAAAGGCTGTTGTGTCTCAGCATTATGGAGGGCTGGGATATTATGAACCCAAACTTCCACCAAAAAACATATTTTTTTTACATTAGAATTAAGTTAAAAAAAAAAAAAAAGATTTGTCTTCCTGAAGCCACCAAGGTTGCTGGCATCCCAATGCTATGAGAGAGTTGTGCAGCTGGATTACATCAATTAGTCCCAAAACTGAACATTAAATAAGCTTTTACTAATATTAGTTCATGCAGTTGCATTCTGTTACAAAAGCAATATTTTAAGGGTGAATAGCAACACATTTTCAATTTCCTTGTAGACACTGAGTACAAAGAATCCGGAGTGTAACACATTTAGTAGTGTAATCAGTTCATCCTGCTTATTTTCCTGAAGCTCCAGGAACAGTTTATTTTTACTTTTTTTATACCCTTACCTAGTAGTTGTTGTTCAACTGCTGTTATATCATCTACAGTGAACACTTCAAAGAGACGAGGGGAGAAGAGGAAGGGTGTGTAAAAAAATGCATTTTTATCAGAGTTGTGTAAGTAGCGACTGTGTTATCAAATATTTTATTTTATCCTTTTTATTAAAGCGTGCTGATAGTTCAAACATGCACTCACCCATATGTTAAGAGTTTACAACAACCTCCCAACAAAGCTATTTTTGTTTAAACATAGGCTCCTGGGGCCAGCTGTGGCCTGAGTCCCAAACCCCACTCCTGTCCACTTCCAAATGGGGCCAAGCACGGTGAATTGTGCCCCGCTTTCTCTAGAGACAAACGAGAGCTACCCGAGAGAACTGCCAAGAAGAACCTGGGGCTCCTGCGTGGGAGGAGTTGGCATCTGCCACCAACAAGGAGGGACAGGGACATGGCACTTCTGAGAGATAGACCCCGATTTCCACCACACACTCCTGAGGTTCCAAACAGTCTTCTGCCTCAGCCAACCTCCTTCTGTACAGGGACATATTTCTCTACGTGTAGATTGCAAGACTAAAGATTTTAATATTAAATGTTGTTTCGCAGGAAAAAAAACAAAGTCAACACTGATGATGTTTTTCAGGATCTCTTTTACCCATGTATATTAACATCACGCCTCACATTTCAGTGACTTTTATTCAAACTTACTACAGCTGAGTTGCAAAATGTTGTCTTTGTCCTTAAGACCATGACAGAGAACTTTATCTGCATTCAGATGCCTACTGGTTTGTGGTATTTCAATAATAAAACAGCAGGATTGAAGGCTCATGATGAGAAATCTGACTAATTACCTGTTAGATGATAGATGGTTGTAACTCGGCAGTGCCAGTCACTGAAAACAAAACACTTCTAGATATCAATCAGCTTCCTGACAAATTCAATTTCCATCACATTCAGTGGACAATAAATGTGAATTTTACCTCAGCAGCTATATAGCTTTGACTTTTAACTTTCCAATATGCATAATGATATTGTAATAAAGTAGAGATTTTTTAAAGTAAATTAGTATTTAAATACCTGACATATTCATATTTCAGACTCAAAGCTGGTGGAAATAATTAATGTTGTAAATCTGTCTTGTGTTCTGCTGCAGACAGCAAAGGTGCATTTAATAGCAGTTTTTCTGTTTTCTCCGTATATTTTTACTTAAGACCAATTATTTACAACATTTGTAATGGAGGTATTCATCCTCTTTTCCCAGCGTCTTCTTCATCCGTATGTCAATGAGTTGGGTGCAGAATCTCCATATGCCTCAAAAAACCAAAATGTCCAATTCCCACCACGACACACCAGCATGTGGGCAAAGTTAAAACAAAGAAGGAATGGAGCATGGGAATTGAATACGGGCTTGAAGAAACACCTCTCTTTCTTTCCACATAGGGACCAATTGCATTGCCAACATCTGGAAGCTGTGGATAAGCCTGTCCAATTCAGAATGAATCCGAGTTCACTTACGCTGTTATAAATCAGGAGAGGTCAATTACAGCGTGTTTAATATCCGTGTCAACTGTGTGAGATGAGAATTAGGCTCTAGAGGTCATCATCAGCCCCATTGCTGCACTGGACACAATAAACCGCAAGCTAGGAGGAAACGCTAGCATTGCCCCCACCTTCTTATGCGCATCCTTGTATCACTGCAGCTCATCGCCCTGATGAGCGGTCCTCTGCCCCATGCATCATACGTGCGCGGAGCAGACACAGCAGGCTTTGTCCCAGACCTCTGAAATCTTCACTTGTCGTGGGATAGAAACTGAGACCAAATCATTTATGTCTGCTTTATGACTGGTGGCATCAACACAACAAAAAGGAAGGGCAACGAATTTATGTTTATCCCTGTTTTAGAGCACTGTGGCTCCCCGATTCTATTTCACCTAATAAAAAACTGGGAAAAAAAAACAACAAAAAAAAAAAAAAATCAGCCCTTAACACAATTGTCCTTCTCAGAGGTGGGGACACGAGGTGCAGCCTTTTCTATGTGCTCCGTCAGCTGCCGGTGGCAAAGCGCAGCTCTAAGGGGCCACCATAGGTGTCTGCCCAGCCCTCGGTGCAGGAGCTGCGGGGAGCTTTGTCCTTGGGAAACAGGATAATTATTAAGCAGGTAACATCTGGAACCTGCTTCTCTCCAACAACATCGGGGAAAGATAACCGTGTTAGTGTAAATGACGGTCGAGGGTTTCCAGGGCTGGCCGCTGGTCTGTGTGTTCAATCTGATTGATTGGCAGGTGCTGGGAGAAGCCTTGTCTGCTCATTGCTCCCAACCAGAAACAGCCTCCGTCTTTATCCGGAGCTCCCCTCGCAAGCCCCCTCTCAGCGGTGGGTCTCCAGGAGGCTGCTGGACCAGGGATGGGCAGAAGACACCTGGGCAACGCTGGGGACCAGCCCGCCCCGGGGCTGAAGCAGGGACCCGGTGGAAGGGCATGGTGGGTGCCGGCTGCCAGGGCTGTGAGGACCTCCGTGCTGGAGGTGAGCGGTGTGAAAAAATGACAAGGGGGCGAAAGGGCTGAGAATCGTCCACTGGAGTCAGAGCTTAATAAGGGAACACGCTGCAGCGCGGCCATTTCTCCTGAACATAGGTTCCTTTCTTTTCCAGGTCCTGCCTCAGCATCTCACCATAAGCACCCCAGGAATTGCTGCCTGAGTGCCGGCCGCAGTTTGCAGGTCTCCCAGGGCACTGCAGGTCACACACATATGGATCAGATTTGGCTGCCTGGCGTTATGTTTGGTTTAAATGGTTTTACACTGGAAGCTGCGGCCAATTTGCCCTCCAAACCACATCCCTCTCTGCAGCCTGGCATTTTGCAAGTAACAGCTATTTTCCAATTTGCTGTAATACGTGTTGTTTTTTCTGAATGTTCAGGAACTATGTCTACTTTGCGTTAAGAAAGATCCTTACTAGTGCTGTCAGAGTTTGTCCCTCGCCTTGTCCAGGGTCGGACTATCACTGTAAAAGGTGCCAATATATCTATGAAATAAGAGGTTCAGTGCATCAGTGAAAAATAATATTCTTAAACACAGGTTATTAAAGATTATGTCACCAATCTGCCTGCGTGCACATACATACACATATACATATACATAAAAGATTATACATGCAGGTAATCAAATAAGAATAGCTTATATTATTACATCCTTTGGAAACAATGATGGTTTTATCAACAAATTCTTCTATTTCTGATACCAATAATAAATTACCAGGCTCACATTTATATACTACTTTTCATTATATGTGTATTGAAGACTTTGTAATGATTTTTCCTTAATCAAACCACTGTACAAAGGAGGTCTACTTGGGCTTTTCTTAAAGCAGCCTGACATCAAAGGATTTCAAAAGGACAAATGCTGCTTTTAAAAGCTAACATGCTATTTATGATTTTAAATGGCAGAGGTATGATTTAGCCTGCTTTATTACAGATGTTATAAGTGATGTTTCACATAAGAATATTATTCTCTCATTGCTTTCCAGGTAGATTTTCCACAGGCTTCATTAAAAGGCCTGAATGCAAAACAGCTGCAGAGCCATGAATTGGGTCCTGGCAAGTGAAATTGCTCCTTTTTTTTTTTTTTTTTTTTTTATCGCTTGACATGGCAACATGGCAGCTATTTAATTACACTCATACACGAACAATAAATAAAAGTCGTATGACCTTATGTTTCAATAAAATAAAATTCGCTTATTATTTTTAACTAAAATGTCGTTTCCCATTTATTTTCCTGCGCTGTGGTTGCCAGTGTCCAATTTTTAGGCTCAGTGCACAACAGTGATAAGGTCAAAACCTGAGACACGGTGATGTGATTAGCCCTGTCCTAGGCTCCCTCATAAAAATGTCTGCCACACAGCACATGCTCTGTCATGCAAGAAACATTGTTTACCAAAGGGTTGCACCAAACAGAGAGTTGTATGAACACACGGAGGGTGCTACCCTGACTTTTTACAGTCTCCTCTCAACAGATTTGTACGGGGGGGGAAAGGGGGGCGGGTTGTACGTAAGGTTTTAAAATGGGTAAATAGAAACTAAAACGAGACGCTCTGGAAAATCAGAAATTGAGGTGGGTGGTCTGGCAGCTCAAATCACTGTTGCAGATGACCTTATGAAGCCGAGGTGTGATTCATCAATCCCATAATACTTGTGATACGCGATATTTTCCCTGCTTCGGAACGGGCACCAACCCAAACAAAACCTGACCTGATGAGGTTTGGTTCACGGAGGTCTCGTCTCGCCATGAGAATAGGTGGAGTGACGAGCGTCGGTACCAAGCGCTAATATGGTACCATAGACAGAGACTTTATTTATCGTGCAGAGAGTGAAAACAAAGCTTTCTAATAGATTTATTAGTAAAAGGGAACAGAAGAATCTAGTATGGACAAACTGCCTGTTCCCCACGTCTCAGCTGCCAGGACTTCCTGCCCTCAGGCTTAGATATATTTATCTGGTTATAATTCAGTAAAGTTGTGTGATTTCAAGCCATTCCAAACAAACAATACATCTAGGATATCACTCAAGGATGTCCTGACAATGCAATATTTCACATTTCAGTTTAAAATAAAAAATGGAGACGCTAATTAAATGCTCTCACAAAGATGAGTTGTTCTTCTCAGAAATTGGTCTTATTAATTTTATTTTTTTAAACAGTTTAAGGACTGTAAAAATTAAAATGATGACAGTTTTATCTGGATGAAATTACTATAACACGTACATCACTGGGAGAGAGAGAAAAGCATATGGAATATATATATTCAGAGCTTGATTGTGCTGTTTCTTTGTATTCAAAGGCCTCTTTGACTTCACTGGAAATTTTACATATGTGACAGTTGCAGAAATGAGTCCTCAAATTGTAGAGAAATCAAATTTCCATGTTAAAGAGACCCTGTTTCTAATTTCACTTGGAAAAATCACAGTTTCTCATATGTCCCCCCATCTCGTTATTTTTCCAGCCTTCCTAAACATTGGTGCTTTATATAAGCATGGGACACTGGGGGGAAAAAAAAAAGAGAAAGAAAAAAAAAAAGACTTTGTGTTTGCCAGGGGACAAATATGCTACTGGAACAAGTGTTTGGTGTCGAGTGTACTGTCAGGAGTAAAGAGAAACATGGGTAATACCATTTGCGCCCCAGTGCGCAAAATAAAATATTAATGGCAGCATTTCCTGAGAAATTAAATTACTAGAGAAAAAAAATCTTAAAAATATGCAATCCTCCGCCTTGTTGAAAGCCCTCACACAAATTACGGTCAAATTAATATCCTTTTGTCTTCGGCACATACTTTATGACCTTGAGAGATGTTCTCATGTAAATGTCTGAGGCTTTCTTATTTAGAAATAGTCATATTTTGCACACACTCACTGGCCAAGGGAAAAAACCACACCCTAAGTTAGGCTTGAATGGGTGAAAGTCAGCTGTTTGTTTGCAGGAGTCACGAGATGACCTGGGCTCTATTTAGCCCCCACTTAAACCTCCAAAACGATTCAACTTTAGTCATTCTTGACATAAGTGCATCGATGCCGAAGGGTTAAGTCTGACCAGAGCAGTTTGTCCCCAGCTACACTGACAGACAGTCAGACGCAGCACATTAAGAAAGTGCTCTTTTTATTGCAGCGCTTCGCAATTTCTTTATGGTTCATACTCAACCATTAGTAGTGACTCGCTGGTTGTTAGACAATGACAGTTCTCACTAACCTGAAAATAAAAAAATCAAGATTCATTCTAACACCAGTCCTCTAGATGTGATAAATTCTGGCTACTATGCCTCTAAGAAGAATATAATTATCTAAAATATAATTCATCATCTCATGTTTCCCGTGCACACTATTTCATCAACGTGAGTAAAAAAGATAAGCTTCTCGATTATGACTATTTCCAAAAGACAATCATGACGTAAAGGAGGGAAACATTCTGACTCATGCCTACCAATTTTCTATTGCCTATATTCAATTCTATCGGAAAAAAACCCCAAATCATTAAAAAATTCAGTGACCTGCCAATAAATTGAAATTGTTAGCGTGTTTTATACACATTAAATTCACGTTTCGAGTATGTTATTAATACCCCACCAGCCTCATAAGCAGTGAAGGACACAGCCTTCCTTTGCCCTGACCGTGTGAGACAGGAACAGGCTTGCTCCTGCTGAGACGATGTGGGAGCTAAAACTTTCCTTTCTCCAATAAGGTCACCAAGAAACACAAATATTCGGGGCATAAACCTGCAATTGGTTGAATACTCTCAAATGAGGAAAATCTGTGTACCTCACACGGTGCTTAGCATCTTGTCAAACACCGGTGCACTGACTTAAGGTCAGACCAAGCGTCTGTCTCCTACTCCGGTCTTTGCAAGAAGACTGTCCCTAACACTGTTACTGTTAGAATTATATAAATAAATGTCTTCCGCAGTCATAAATATTTTTCCAGC
Organism: Vanellus vanellus; assembly: GCF_965231255.1. NCBI lineage: Eukaryota > Metazoa > Chordata > Aves > Charadriiformes > Charadriidae > Vanellus > Vanellus vanellus. Next base: position 16,350,354 of record NC_138913.1, read on the forward strand.
AAGATTTTTCACCGTTGTCCCCCATTTCCAGGCCTAATCCACTCTGCTAAATTTTAAGGGCAGTTTTGCAGAACTGATGCAAACATGGTTAAACCTAAGATCCCACAGCAGTGTAATAAATATTCATCAGTACTGCATTTGCCTCTATGCACTTCCCGAGCTTCAAAATAGCTAAATGACACAAATTTGTTACAGTGGTAACAGCAACACAATTATGGTTAGTGGCCTGTCGCTGCTACCATCCAAACTTCAGCTTATAATAATATAAAACTCTTGACAGGCCATTCATGGATCAAACTTACAATATAAGGAAAAAAGAGAAATGGTTTTTAACAACTGAAAGTTTATGGAATCGCCAGATGACAAGCTAGCATATGGAAGAGCAAAGTAAATGTACAGTGCGAAACAAAAGAACATGCGCATTGCACATAGGTTTGATACATACATACAACATTTACCTTAATACTTTTAAGAGCCAGTATGTTTCTTAAAGGAATGGCAAAAAATGAAGACCCTGAGGGGATGTTCTGCATGTCAGAGGTCCAAACTGAGCTCAGGAGACACAGAAGTTCATCCCACAGACACGAAACGAATGATTTCTGCCCAGGTGAGCAGCAAGCAGCAACTGGCACCGGAGGAGGACGTCTCGGAGGGGAACCCAGGGATACACTGGGCCGCGAATGCTGCCCTCCTTGCAGGCAACAGCCACCTAGCAAAGAAGCTAGAATCACTCCCTGATTCCTTACTAGACGTTACACCAGAAACAAGTTGGCTAGTAGATGCAGTTTGGTGTTACTCATGCTCTAGGCTTGCGCTATGGACCGGGAAAGGAGGAGGGAGGAGGGGAGTGAAGGAGCAGGAGAGAGAGAGGTCCTCCAGAGAGTGTCCGAGAGCACCCAAGTCAGCTCCTGCTCGAAGCTGCCCGGGATGAGTTTCTCTCTTTTCATCAGCTCTTTGGAAGCCAACGCGGGGGAGCAGCCAGCCCAGCTGCAGTGACCTTCCCAAGGTGACAGCCGCTCCTGCCCAGCATCTCCACCAGGCTGGATCAGGCTGGCCCCAAGGGCTCTAGGACCTTCTTGGGGATTATCTGGGAAATGCGGTCGCCGACTCACAGAAGAAGCGCTCACCCATCTTCTCAAAAAGGACTGTATATCAAAGTGCTGCAATGAGGGCTTTGGTTACCAAAGAATAATTAAAAAAAAAAAAAAAAAAGTTCCATAGCTCCATGTGCTAGCACCCAATGAATTATTAACACAAATAATTAAAACTAATATATGGTTGTAAAAATAAATGAATAAAGTATATTTCATTATGCAGTATCCTTGATTTTTATGGTGTTTGTTTGATTACTCACTAATTTGCAAAATGTGGCAATCTGCAGTATGCATCCCAGTCATTAGCGAAATCATACTGTACTGTAGTCAACAGGCTGATGAACTGACAGGTTGCACCAGCAACCAACGCCCCGTACGGACGGGAAAAAACGGATTAAAGGGCCAGATTCTGGCTTTTCTAAAAGCCAGTTTACAACACTCAGGCAATGAAGAGTAACGGCTGAGATTTGCAGAGAGGCCTATGGTGATATAAATGAACATTAAAGTAAACGACAATCTGACCAAAGACACTTATGGTTTTGGGGTGCTTTTTTTCCACGCATTTTATCTTTTCGTATCTCTGATTAAAATGGGTAAGAATATCTAGGTGACACCTAGAAGACAAATATAACTCGGTATGGATCAACAGCATAAGTTCCAACACCCAATTTTGAGAAACATATGTTCTCTTGAACAGATATATGGGTGTTATCATTGGCACGGCTATAAATAAATATTAAATCCTCATCAGTCAAAATAAGGAGTACTCTAAGGTTTCACTTTCATCAGATAACAATAACACCTCTGGAAAAACATTAAGTCTAAATGATAGCATATTTATTATTTGACAAAAACTATCTTTAAAATATTTTGGTTTAATTCCCAGATGATTTACATAATAGATTATAACAGCTGCTATAACAATTCTAAAGTTATTTTTTTCTGAGAACTCTTTGAATCGTCAAACACTACATGTGTTTTTCCAGGTCTTATTTTTTAAATTAGCATGCCTTGGGAAAATACCTACGTGTATTTTCCTAGAACCACGCTAGCTATTGATCTCAGCTCGACAAAAGCGGAAGAATTCGTAGGTCACTTCAAAGTCACCTGTTGAACTATAAGGTTGAGAGAAGAAATATTTCTCCTTCTCCAGCCTAGAAGTGCTGCAGACCAGAGGGCAGTACAAAGGCTTTGCAGGGCACATACGGTTGCAGTGCGCCGCCGGAGCAGAGCCTCCTGGCAGATATCACTGTATTTAGGCATTTTAATCCGAGCCCTGCAATAACTGGCTCTATCCTGAGCTCCGTCTCAGGCAAAACTCCTCCTGGAGCAGTGGCGGGCCTTTTCTTTAATTCTAGCCACGTGCAAATTTATTTTGGGATGAGCAAATAATTAATCTGTTAAAAGGTTCCATGGGACATTCTGAAAGTTGCCGTGAAAAATTATTGTCGGTGCAGAGCTGAGATGCTGCGTTATAGAATTAGCTCATAAAATAGTATCATGTGTAATTGCATTCATGTTGTCACTGTCTCTTTGTAAATCTCCAGAGATTTACAGCACCACACACTGGAGCAAGACTATCTAATATTTATAATGTTTCATTATTTTCATCTACTTGGAACAAAACCGGTAGACTTACAGAAAATCCAACACGATGCATCAGAAATAGCAGTGTCCACTTGCAGGATTTATAGCAGTACACAAAACGCAGGCAGACACAATACCGCAGTAATTGCAAGCTACCAAACAGCTGCATGGCATTTACTCAAAATACTTTATGCATTTAACACACTTATTGAGCAGAACTCGAAATAGGCTCATTGTTTATTTGGGCATGTCAGAGGGGAAATCTTGTTTCTTTACTAGACCTACAGAGTATAAACAGATCCGGATTGTAAAGCCCTTTCATCGTACTTCTACAGGTAAAAATAATATTTTAACTAATGACAGCTTCTGCTGGGGAAAAGTTCAAAGGCTTCAGAACTTTTCCTACAGTTTACCTCAAGGTCCTGCTTGGAAGAGGACGGCCAGATCGTTCTTGCGTAGCTTTCATATCAGCAGTCAGTTATTTACAGCTTTTTGAAACATTTAGGATTTCATCTTAACATTTCCTAATTTATGGCCAGAAAAACGAGGAGCATGCAGCTTTCTGATTGCTACTGTCAGCCAGCAGACAAACACTGCAGCAAGACTAAAACAATTTCCTTGTAGTTGGTGGGGTCTGAAAATACATGTAAAGAACATAGCTCTGATGTCAATGGGAATTCTGCCAGATCAAGAAAGGAAGAATTTGGCCCTTTCTCTGCAACTACTGACAACACTGCACAATTTTATGTTGTTAGGATTTTCTAATTAAATGTGCTATTCTTCAGTACACAATAGAACTTAAAAAGAGAGAGCATCTAAATATGAAGCTAAGTTTGTAAAAGAGTCCCTAAGTCCTTTGCAAATGAGGGGAGAAAATTAAAAATTCCAGTAATACAGAGATTTCCTAGATAAGCAAGTCCATATCTTTTTTTCAGGGGTGGGGTTTTTTTTAAATAGCTGTGCTTTTTGCTCCGCTAACTAAGTATCATGAGAAGGAGAAATATGATATTAAGCAGGATCTGATCCTAAACTTATGGCTCCGGTGGGAACAGACTAAAACCCATTTATAGCATATCCCAACAGAAACACTCCATTTGCTGTAGCAGTGTTTACTGCATCTGAATTGTCCTAGCAGAAAACAGCATTGTCACAGTCAAGATCCAATATTAGCAGGGAATTAATTATTAAGTGATATTTGTAGAACAGGGCTAAGGTTGGGGGCGGAGGGTGGGGGTCCTTCATTGCTGTGACTCCTTGGCAAAGAAGAATACAGATTTGGTAATCTGGTCAATTTTCAACTTTTTGTCATGTGGCTGAAAAAATCTGGTTTACTAGAAAGGACCCGACCAAATATTTTAGACAGTTACTGCATTCATACAAAAGTAGACCTTTATCTAAAGGAACGGTAGTTTCAGGTACGTCCTAAAAGCAATCCGCTCCGATAAGGTGAGCTTTGCATATCATTTCCATCATCTCTGCAATACCAGTCCAGCCTTCCTATAGCACTTACAGCCAAACACAGATCTTTTCATGCCAAACATGAATCGATAAATTTTAATCTAGCTCAAGAATGTTACCTGTAAATAATGCGCTGTAAACCAAAGTAAAACTGGAAAGAGATGAAAAGCGCTGTACCTGTACAGTCATTTATATTGTGTCTGGAGCCTGTTCCAACTCAACAGGAGTCTCCCATTGATTTCAGTGGGGTTTGGTTCAGTCCCTTATTTCAGCCCTCACGTGTTTCTCCAGTTTAATGTAGTTACACTTCCCGATAGCCTTTGTCCGTTGCTCCTTATAGGAACATTCAACAATTTGCTATATGATTAAAAATGCCTGTGGAAGCATGAACCACACTGTATATGGTCAGTACAGACCAAACAACTCCTACAAATATCACAGCGGAAAAACTAACCCAGCATTAAAAAATATATTTTTAGTTTAGTTTTTAAAAAAATATCCCAAGTATTTTAAACAAACTAGCCAGACAATTCTAAATGCTTGTATTAGGAAACTCCTGCTGCAAGCAATAATGGTAAATAAAAATAACTAACTAAATCTATATGGATCAAAAAAATATAACTGACACTAAAATTGCTGTAAGCAAATAACCTGCGTCACTCACCTGCGTGAAAGATAATGATTTTGATTTAAACACAGGCACTTGCATTAGGTGTGTAACTGCCTGTATTATAACCCCATTTCCTAAACCAAACATTCCAGTAATCAAAAGTCTAAGGGTTCACCAGCTTTCAATAAAGCGTAAAGTTAAGACAAGGAAAACCCAGACTTGAATAGTTAAACATGTATTTTTATAAATAGGAAAAATATCTTAGGTGCTGTGATGCTGGCATTGCATTTACAAATTCTTGATTTATCAACCGTATGATATTTACAATGTTTCTCAATTTGTATTGCAGAGCTGGTAGAAATACATTTCTATTCCGCACTTGCATTTTCTAGCAGATGAATATTTTGAGGGTATTTCCTAGATGATAGGTCTGTAGATATTGTGCAGAAACTACACTTGGTCTGTTAGGATATTTTTTTAATGTACAATACCTTAAAACCTAAAATTCCACTGCAACCACCCTCTGTTACAATGCTTCATGCTGACTTGGATGTAAATTTTAATCATTCAAGAAAGTCAAAGAAAGGTGAAATTTTAAGTGCAAAATAATACCTATTTGCAGGGAAAAAAAATGTTCTTCTTTCAGAAATATTACACCTAGTCCAAGTTTATTTCTAACGTGTGAGCTCTTTGAGATTGCTTGGCCTGCAACCTGCAAAGGTATCCTGTCGGGCTGGCTGTCCATTTTTTTTTGCTATGAATTGTTAGTAAAATCTACTTGAAATAAAATGGAGAAAGAGATACACAGTAACATCTGCGTAGGGTTTTTATCAGCTTCTAAGATAACCATTTTACATTTTGACTGTAAAATGTGCACAGAAAATGGGCCTGAGAAAGAATTCAGAACCTTCCAGCATTTGGTTTATATTTTTTGACTAGACGTGAAGTGTCTGGCACATCATTCATTTCCTCCTGGAAGGTGCAGATTTGAGGACATGTTCAACCCTGCTCTAAGTTTAGAAAGTTTCAGAATAAAAGGGAACTATTCCCAAAGTCCCTGCCCTCTAGGTCTGCCTTTTAGATAATGAAGTTTCTGAAGACATTGCTCAACGCAGACTGAATAAGGAGGGAGGAAAAAAAAAAAGGGGGGGGGGGGGTTGACAGAAAAGCATATGTTTTTGCATTTCTTCTGAGTTTATTCAGAATCATATCCATCTGGGTGAAACAGCTAGCTCTCCAGCAAATTAATAGTCTGATGATTCCGGGAAATGTAGAGCCAGGTTCTTGGTTGTAAAATGCATGTAAATGAAGAAAGGAGTGCATGGAGGTGAACCTAGTTTGGTAGGATAGAGATTTTCAATAGATTAAGTATTAATTTGGAAACAATAACCTCCTAATAAAATGCCAACGTTACAGCAGTTTTATTAAAACGCATCTTCAAGTAAAGGATCAAATTCTCCCGGACTCAGCTGCAGACCTCTGAGGAACCTCAGCAGAGGCATCATTTATTAGCAGAGGCGACTCATTAGAGAGGGGGAAATTGCTGTCGGTTGGGAACTCGCTCCTGCTTCAGCTGGAAGTTTTGCCTAAGGAGCTCAGGATCGGCCCCGCCGCCGTGCCCCTTCCCCTTCCGCCGCGGCGGGGAGGGAACGGCTCCCACCTCTTCCAGTGGGGAAAAAAGGACATTAGCCTGCGCTGGGGAAACGCTCCCTTCTCTCTAACACAGCAATCCCCTGGCAAGCCTGCGTGAGCAGAGCAGCAGTGTCCGCAGATGCTCAGCAAATGATCGGTTAAAACCCGAAACGCGGTTTCCTTCTCTTATTTTCTTCCCTTCTTCCCTTCTTTTTTTCTTTTCTTTTCTTTTTTTTTTTTTTTTTTTTTTTGACAGCAACTTCTGGGGATTAAGCCCTCTCCAGAGTTTGCCTGTGCCTTGTCATGTGAGTAACGTCCTGCACAACTTAACGAGATAAACTCTGACAAGCTAATAAGGCAGGGCGGGGGGCACCCTGGTACCGCGTCCCCGCGGCCGGCTCCGCGGAGCCCAGCCCCGCCGCGGATCGATAACCGCACCGGCGGGGAGGCCGCGGAGCCTCCCCGTGCCCGTCTCCCCGCGGCCGGGCAGAGCCCGCGGGCGCGGAGCGGCGCGGCGGCAGCGCGGAACGGGAGCCGCCGGGCCCGGCCCCCCGCCACTCCTGCGCACCCGCGGCCTCTGCGCGGCTGCGGAGCGGGGACCTGCGGGAGGGGAATGGTTAGCAATGCGGTTATCGGGGTCGTTTCTCAGCGGCGGCTTTCGGCAATGGGGACGCGCCCCGAACTTGGCGGTGCCCGGCGGCTCTCCGCGCCCCTCCGCCGGGACCGTCCTCCCGCCGCCGCCCTGGGGGCTCCCGGGCCGCGGGGCAGCCCCTGCCCCGGCTCCTTTCGGTGGGAGCCGGGCGCTGAGTATAGCTTTACCCGGAGAACTACAGTGTCTAATCTATCCAGTCCTCATTTGCGAACGGTCTCCTGCTAAATTATGTCAGTCAAAGGCCAGCCGGACTCAGCGGTTCTCTTCATTTTCTTAATTTTTAAAACAAAACAAAACCAAAAAAAAAAAAAAAAGGAGGGGGAGGGTGATGGGGGAGGGCGGGGGAGAGAAACCAGCAAGTTATTCAAATTCAACCTCATCTGAATAATCGTGAATTTGATCCAGTCAGAGCTGCAGACTGTACATTAAAAATAAATGTCCGGGAGGCATTTACTGTAGTTGATTTTTTTTTTTTTAAATATAGAGGTTTTAAAAACGCAACGTCTCGCCAACCCCTCCCCCCAAATATGGAGTGAGTTTTCAGGTACTGCACGAACCTTGCGGAGTGGTATCAGTGTGTCTGCAACACTTAGGTTGAATGCGTGAACCCCCCAATCATAATTGTATGTTCACAAAGCACATATGGCAGCTGCATTCTTTGTATAGCTTGTTATGGTCTGGTGTGTAATGTAAATATAAAGATCAGACCCAAAACACAGACTCGCTCTCCCCATACGAACCAAAAAAAAAAAAAAAAAAAAAAGTTGCTTTGCAAACTTAAAAAGAATGACATTAGTGCCATGCTACTGTCTGAGCCAGCAATGATTATTTGGTCTGTTTGCTCCCATTCAGAGTTAATACACGACAATAGTTTTACTCTGTGCTGCTTGACGTGAAACCACTGGGGTTGGGCAATTCTGTTCCAAACAAATACAACTTCTACACCCATCCCTGGGACAGCGAGCCGAGAGCTGAGCGAGTTTTGCAATGGAGAAAAGCATCACTTACCACGGCGGGGATCTAGAGCTCGGCAAATGCTGCCAGTAGGTCTGAGAAGTGAAAAAAAAAAAAAAAAAAAAAAAAAAAACTGGAAGGGAAGCGCAAAAGGCAGAAAGTTGGAAAGGGGGATTTGTGTGTGTGTGTGTGCGTGTGTGTGTGTGTGTGTAAAAGCCAGAGGGAAATGCGAGCACAGCGCTCCCTGCTCTCCCTGGTCGCCACCAAAACAAAGATCCAGGAGTTAAGGGAGCAAAGCTGTGCCAGATCTACAGACACAGCTCCTCAGGGCCAAACCTCAGCTTCTCACTCACTCCAGCTAGCGACAAGGGTTAATGCTCTGGAGGGACAGGCTAGCCGGCCCCTGACACCATTGGCTAGCAAAGAAGCCAGGTTTAAGGTAAATTTACAGGCGCTTTGCAAGTTACAAAGGGATAATTTTAAATTGAATATAACAATAATAATAGGAATAATAATATAGCCCATCCTGGTCCAGTTGGCTAACAAGTGAGGGGCACATCCCCCTCCCCTGCCCCGCAGCAAACGCTGCTGTCCCGTCCCGGGGCAGGAGCCCGCGCCCTGTGCCCGCCCCAGCCCGGCCGGGGGGACCCGGGGGGCTCTGGAAATACAGCGCAGGGACGAACACGGAGGGGGGAGACTAGGGGGGGGGGGGGGGGAAGGAAGGGCTGGTGGGAAGGAGGAAGCGACGCAGCCATGAGCACTAAACGCAAAGGTACAGCCTCACACTTGGAGGAGATCAACAGTTTTCTTGGAAGTTAAAATGCTGCGAGCGGTTCCCATGCGAAGGCGGGGGCATGTGGCTCAGGTGTGTGCCCGGGTGCCACTGTCCCCCTGAACGCCCTCCGCGCCCCCTGCAAATACCGGGGCGCTTCCCCTTCGGCTAAGGGGAGGAACGGAAGAAAGATATAACCTGCTGGGAGGGGGGGAAATACATATATATACCTTCATACGCATCTGTGTAAAGGTTGGCGTAAATGGTGCCCACAGTGCGAGCCCCAAACAAGCTTCCAACTTGGGGAACTGAGGTCAGGGTCTGCCCTTCCTGAAGTGAACAGGCGACATGATGGGCATCGGCTTTATTGTCGCCTCTTGTAGTTGGCTGAGGCGCTCAGGGAGCCCCAGCCGGGCGGGGAGGGGGGCACAGGCACTCAAGGTGTTGGTCGGAGGGGCGGCCACCGGCCCGGCCCCTGCGCACACACCGATGGGTGCGCGTTCCCCTGCGGCGCCGGGCGAGGAGGAGAGCGGAGCCGGTGGCGGGGGGTGGGCTGTGGCGGGAGGGGGAGAAGGGGAGAGGGGCTGCGGAGAGGGGAATCGTGGCTGGGGGATTTCCAGCCGGCCTGGCTCCACACGGAAAGGCCCTTCCGGGAACTTCGGAGGGGCCGGAGCCGGGCTGCGCGGCCGCGGCCGTGCCCGCGCCGGGGCAAAGCGCCCAGGTGCGCCCCGGGAGCCCCGGGCGGGCTCCGAGGGCTTCTGCCTCCGTCCTGCCCGCTCCCTACCGGGCTCTGGGGGGAAAGAAAAACCCACCTCATTAGCAAGATTGAGAAGCACATTTCTGATAACACGGGATGTAATTTTGCCATCGTACAAAAGGCTTTAAAATCACTTTGTGCCGCTGAACAATGAGTGCTGGGAATTATTACTATTTGTTTAAAAAAAAAAAAAAAAAAAAACAACTCAGCAAGCAAACGGAATAAATGCCAAGCCCGCGCGTTTGCTCCTCGGATCTATCGTGCGATGTCGATATATCGGCAATAAAATATGACGGGCCATACAGTATAATGAGGTTTTACTAAGAGGCGCGAGGCAGAAAGGAATCCATTACAAGAACCTTTCTCCCTTCCCCCGAGACTGTACTTTTCTGGCAACCGCGCCGCTCGCGTTTCCCCACGGGAGCCCACGAAGAGCCTCGCGGCGGGCGGACGCGGGGGCTGAGAGTGGCTGCGCGGAGGCAGCCGGCGATTCGCTAAAGCGCCCGTTAAATTAAGGAGGTGGCCTCTGCGCCCCCCCCCCCCCCCGCCCCGCACCCCCTCATGCCGGGGAAGGGGGACAGCGCCTTCCCGGCCGCACCGACGGGCGCGGGGGGACGGTGCGGCGGGAGCAGCCCCAGACGGGACGGGACGGAACGGGACGGGCCGCGGGGAGGGCGGGCAGCACGTGCGGCGGAGGCGGCGGCGCATCCCTGCGCGGGCGCGGAGTCGCGCGCCGCTGCCTTCCGCGGGGCGAGTCATCAATATTCAATAGCACGTGGAGCCGGGGCGGCGGCGGCGGGGCGCGCATGCGCCGCCGGGGGGGGGGGGGGGGGGGGTTGCCGGCGGGGCGCGCGGCGGGCGGGCGGGCGCGAACGCGCGCGGGGGGAAAAGCGCGCGCGCGAGCCCGGGAGAGCGCCCGCACCCGCACCGCCCCCGCGCAGGGCCGCGGTGTTCAGGCACCGTCCCCGGGCGGGCAGCCCCCCACCGGCCCGTCACCCCCCGCCGGCCTTCCCCCGAAAAAGGCAGTATCAAACGCGAAACACGCGTCCCGGCGGGGGGGGTCGCTGATGTGTGGGGTTTGGGGTTGTTTTTCTCCCTTCTTTCTTTTTTTTTTTTTATTTTTTTTTCTTCAGCCTTTAGCCGTGTTCTTCACGGGATTTTTGGAAGTGAGAAAGATCCCAAAAGATCCTAAAGTCCTGCCCCGTACCAACACACACAACTTTCCGGGTTTGTTTCTTTTCTTTTTTCTTTTTTTTTTTTTTTTTTTTTCTTATTTTGCAAAGCCAAGCCTTGCCCACGCCTGGGTGGAGGGCACGTGTGGACGTGGGCTGGAGCGTGGGCGGCCGATCCTGCGCGCTGCCCGGCCCCGGCTACCCCCAGACGGCTGAGCCTGTGTTTGCGTCCCGCGATGTAAACACACGCACAATCACAGACGCACACAAGGAGCGTGGTGATTTTTTTTTTTTTTTAAATAGCACTTTCATAGAGAGGTAGTATGATCGTATATATCTAAAAGGTAATTAATTTGATTTATTATACTTGAAAAATCCTGTCTGCAGTACGGGCGTCATCTGGAAACTTCATGCTATTTTATACTATCGTTCTAAAGCCGAAATAAATGTTACGAATTGATGACAGCTTCCAGCTGCATGATAAAAATAGCCCCTTCGCTTCACAGGATCGTGTTTCTTGTTATCGAAGATGAACCGAATCTGACCCATAGAGTTTAGCGGCGAAAAAAATAATTTGATATAAAATTAAATCCTTGGCCATTTTTAATATACAACGCGCCCTGAAACACAGCCTCTCTGCGGTGAAACGGAACCCACCTTAGTACGTTCAGCAAGTTGAGGAAATCTGTCCTGCGCCTGGTTCAAAATAGGAACCTCGATTATTAATCTCTCCGGGCGAATTTGGAAAATACACCCATTTGGTTACAAACGCGACCCATTGTACACAGGCGTTGGCATTAAATAACAGAGGTTACGTGAGCCTTCAAAAATACACCTCCACGTAAACACATGAAAATGTGTCTTTCTAGAAACACCACTCTTTCTTTACGTACAAATATAGATAGAGAGATGTGTATGTATTTACAGATACGTATATATTTGTAACAAAACCGGTAACGCGAACGGTGAGCCCGGGGAGCGTGCGTGTATCTGCAGGGATGACCGCGTGTCCTGTGGATCGTACGCACAAAACAGACCGCGCACGTCCCCACCGCGGGATCCCCCGCGCCTGCGGTGGCGGCCCGCGGCCAGGCGCGGAGGACGGCGGCGGCGGAGCCGCTCCGCGGGCCGGGCTGCGCGGCCGCGCCGGGCCCCGGCCGGGCCTCCCCGGCAGCAGACCCCCGCTCGGGAGAGAACGGCCACGTTTTGAGGAAAAGGTGCTGATTTCCCGCGGAAACGCCACGCTGCGCCGCGGGGCTCTGTCCCTTGTTTCGAGGTGCACAGCGCGCACGTGTGCGCGGGCGCTTCCCACCCGTGTGCGGGTACACGGACGCGGTGCGGGGGTGAACGGAGTGCGTATGTGCGTATGTGCATTTTATAACGATAGTACATAACGTGAACGGTGCGATCGCCCACAAATTCTCTTCCCTCTGCGCTCCCGCGGTAAATCGCGCAACGGCTCTTCCCGCACCAGGTCACTTGAAATACTCTGTCCTGTCTCGGCAGCCCTTTTCCAGAGGGGAATCTTTCCCCCCCCCCCCAACTCCTGCCTGCTGGAAGTGGGCTCGGCAAGCGGGGCTCCGGCTCCGCGCCGGGGCTGCCGCCGTCCCGGGCGCGCCGCGGGGCTCCCTGCGCGCCCGCCGGCACCGGGCTCGCCGCCGGGCTCGCCGCTTGCTGCCTCGGGAAGTTGCTCCGAAAGGAGCAAGCGCTCTGGACGTGGGAAAACTTACAAAGTCGGAGCCGTTTACCAGCGTGGCCAGAAAAGCAGTAAATAAAAGTCCCGACGTTACGTGCACCGGTCCCGGGACTGCCACTTTCTAACGGCTAAAACAAGGGCGACAAGCAGTCGAGGCCAGCGCGGAGCGTGTGTCCCCATTTCAAGCGGTGTCTGCTTTAAAGAAGCTAACTTTGTCTTACGAATGCCGGACTCGCCTTTTAAAAAAATCAAGCGATCACTCACAAACCATTAAAGCGACCTGAAAGGCGAGGCTTTCCAGGGGGAAATGGAAGCGCCCGATTATTGTTTGGCGTTTAACTTTCTGCCTGCAAACAGCGCAAGCACGGCCGGGGCTCTGCGCTGCTCTGCGCGCCCCGCGGGCGCATCGCCCGAGAGGGGACAGCACCCACAGACACCCCCCCCACGCACACGCACCCACCCCACACAGCCTCCCGCAGCCTCCCGCCAGCACCGCCGTGCTGCTGTGGGTATCCCCCAAAGGGGGACCTCGGCGGCGGGAGCCTCCGCGGGCGCGGGGGGAGCCTGCGGACGGCGGGGCCCGGCGTTTTGGCTGCAGCGCGGAGGGGCGCGGGGGCTGCCGGCACACGGCCTGCCGTGGGGCTCGGCGCGACCCCGCGCAGGCAGCCCCTCGCCGACTTCGAAACCTAATATCCCACGCGGGAAAAGTACCCCGACAGCATCTCGAGAGGGAGAGATGAGGAAGGGAGTCATGGCCCCCGTCGAGGCTGGAGAGCTGGGGAGCGTCTTTCTCCCCGCAAGGCTTCGGGAGTAAATCCACAAAGGGCGCCTTGCGAGGGGAAAGTTGGCTTTGGCGACTGAAACAGCGCAGAAACAGCCGAGAGACGCCTCACAACCTCTCTGCCTACAAAAATACCCCTCTCTCTGCCGGGGATTTCGAAGCACTGCTCCCCTCTCCAGAGCCAAGCGCACAGCACAAGCATGGCGTGGACTTGAATTCAGCATCAGCAATTCCAGCCCCAGTGATCGTCGCTAATTCAGAACATATATGGGATGGCGATCAACCAGGATTGCACCGTTCCCCCCCACACACACATCCCCCAGATTAAAAAAACAACAGCAGCAGCAGCAGCAACGACGACACTAAAATCATTCTTTCTGCTGTAGGACGCTCAAACAAACCTCAGACCAAAAGTTTAAAAGAATACTCATTAACCAAGTGCTCCAATACACACAAGTAACAGATCTGTGTTAAGCGACCACTAGGGACTTCACACAAGTTCAAAGAAACTTGCAATACGCATCTTTAAAATATATCACCTCCACCACGTTTCTCCGGGTTTATTTTACAGTGGGACGGCGCGGACTATCTCTACGATTTTTTTAATTTTTTTTTTTTTTAGCTACGCTCAGGTTATTTTTTTAAAACCTCTGCCTGGTCAAGCCGGCGGGGCAGTTAAGCTGAAAGATGGGCGGAAAGTAACATTTTCGGCGCACGAAACATTTTTTTCCCCGGCTCTTTTGCCCGGTGGATTACATTTCCTCAAGTACCAACACTTTCTGCCTTGGTCCCACCGGGCTCCAACTTTTTCTATCTCGCCAAACCCTGCAAGGTGGCGCTCTTTTCATTGAAAACTGATATTAGCCTTATAATAATAACATTTTGTAGAAAGTAAAGTTAAAGCGAAGCCTTCCCACGGGTGCTGCAGGGAGCAGAAGACGATGCCGAGCTGGCGGGAGTGGGGCTTCATCTGAGCAAGGCAAACTTTTCTTTTTTTTTTTTTTTTTTTTCGGGGGGAAGGGGGAGGGGGGATCTATGCTTTGGGGAGGTGAAAAATCTCCGAGGGAGATCCCCAAATGTTACGGACAAAGAAAAATACTTGCGGGGTTTTGTTGTGAGATAGGCGGGCTGCGCTCTGGGTGGGTTACAGCCAGAGCCACGCAGAGCCCGCATGGATATGAGCAGAGAGCGGCTTCCCCCGGCACCCCCTCCCCCCCCCGAGCGGTTAATATGGCTATTGACTCGCTGTACACATAATATTTCTTTAAAGAAGCTGTTAAAGTGTCATCTTGGTCTACTGGAAGGTCAGTTTGTGCAATTCACTCTATGACATATCACAAGCCCTCGCAGCTTTAGCCAACCTCATGATTTGTGTTGTCTGTTGATATGTTGTCTGCTTAATGGGGCGATCATGCAAGCTACAACCAGGAACAAAGCCCAACAGTTCCAACAACCGTAGCTAAGTTAGTGGAAGCAGTACAGCTTGCAAATCTATCAAACTAAACTGCAAGGAAGACAATCTGATTTAGAGAAAAGGCGTTCTGCTACAGTCATTAAGCACAAGTAATTTAGATTTTTTATATTGTCTTCTCATTTACAAATTTACTGTATCAACGCCAGCCAATGGAACGAATTTCTTAAGTAAATGAGAAATAAATAAAAGAGATAGAAAGATAATCAAATTACATAAAATAATTCTTATCCCCTAGATTTATTTTTTTAGAAAGCTATTAACACTGGCAAAATTATAGTAATAATAATAACATAACATAAGAAGTAATTGATTTAAATTAACGTCACGTTTTAAGGAATATCAGGAGAAAGAAAAAAAAAAAAAGAAGGAAGGGGTGGAAAGAAAAAGAAAAAAAAAAAAAACAAAACCAAGCCAAAAAATATACACAACAACAACAACAACGGCCTTCGTGAAACAGTGCAGTACTTCTTGGAGTAAAAGGCCCAAGGAAAGTCATGAATCCACTGCCTGAGAATTAGTTATGGTCATAAATGCCTTAAATTAAAATAGCAACCGAAATCTCCTCTGTTTTAAATCTCCTAATATATGTTATCCGAATTAATTTAATTTAGGGACCCAGTCTATGCAGATTCATGGGCAGTGTTGGAGTGGAGTGCAGCACTTCTCGTGTAACAATTCCCCACATTAATATTTATGTAGCCTATGCAATCTATTTCTGTTATTTTTATGGTTGTTATTCTATGTCTGCAAAGGTCATTTAAATTATACTGCGGCCGAAAATTTGTTTCATAAATTTTGATATAAATACTAATTACACACTATAGTAATGCCAGCAGGGATCCTTTCATTTATCACATTTATATCACCTTCGCTGCTTTAGTGATGACATAATGGAAAGCAGTGAAAAACTGGGACAGTTTTATTCTAATATCCTAAAGCTAGTTGGAGTTGCAGCAGGTTGACTTAGCGAATAAGAATTCCTACCACAATTCATGGGATTTAAGAATCTTTAATAAGGTACGAAATGTTACCAAACAGTTCTGTAAACTAAATTTTACATACCAATTCTTCTAGCCATAAATATTGAATATCTTGTAACATGTATAACCGGACCTTTACATGCGGATAAATATGGAAATTAGGATTTATATACATTATGTTCTTGTATTTGCCAAAAGCAACGGACAGATATAGTTTATATCTTTTTTTTTTTCTTTTTTAATATCACTTTACATAAACAAATGTAACAGTTTGACACGCAGATCCAGGCTTTCACTATACGAATTTCTTGACAGGACGTGTAACAACATTTTACTGCACTACTTAGACTGGACTTTGGGACGAAATGTTGCACTTTATACAAAAAAGCACATTAATACCAATAATATTCTGTTAGATCGACGTTTAGACTGTAATAATACAAAGTAATTCACATTTTGGTACACATTTACTAGAACATTCTTGCCATTCAGTACAAATAGTTGAATTTCTACCTCTTCCCTCTGCCCCCCCACCACCGCCGCCCCCCCCGCCGCCGCTCCCGCCCGCCCGCCCCTCCCCCCACATATATGCAAAGACCACAAATCCACATATCCCCTTATTCAACTTGCGATATAACTATTTACAAAATCAAACAGTACATTTTTTTGTTGTTTTGTTTTTGAAGCTAATAATTCTGTATTTACAAGAGGGGATGGGGGGGAAGGCCGCTGCCCGAGCAGACATGCAGTTGGAGATCTCTAATCAGTGGTTTCCAGTAAAGCCCTACACAGTTGGCATTTGCCCTGGTAACCTTGTCTTCTTATGCATTCTACTAACCCCTTCGCCTACCAAGCCTTGGAACAGAGCAGAGCAGAACAGGAAAGAAAAAAAAAAAAAAGAAAGAAAAAAAAGGGGGGGGGGGGGGGAGAAAAAGAAAAAAGAAAAGGAAAGAAAGGGAAAAAAAGGAAAAAGGAAAAATTAAAAACAAAAAGAGGGGGGAAAAATGGAGAAAAAAATAAAAAATGAAGTCTTCATTTTACTCAGTCCTGGGTCTACTGGCAGCATTTTATTTTTGTTTGCTCATTTAAATTCTGATTTCAAAGTGTTCATTATTTTTGGAGTCTTTAAATAGGGTATTTGTTTGCTCGCTTGGGGCTTTTTTTTGTTTTGTTTCGGTTTGTGTTTTTTTGTTGTTTTGTTTTAGCGTTTTAGACGTACCATTCGTTAAAATTTGATGTAAGCGTGCTGTGGCTGGACGTGTGGTGGACTGCGGAGGAGGAAGGGGATAAGGAGCTGGCGGTCTGGTTTTCTGTGGATGGAGACACGATGGTTGGAGGGGTGGAGGACTCGTAGCCTGAGCTGGCGGCGGGAGAAGGCTGGGACCCCTGCGAGGATGATTCATGGACCTGCAAGAGAAAACCCGGGCAGAAATAGAGAGCGGCGGAGGACGGAGGCCCTGGCGGCGGTCGCCTTCGGCTGGGGATGCGCCAGACAACGCGACCCAGCGCCGAGCCCCGGGCTCGGGCGTCCCCCCGGGGGCTCCCCGCCGGCCCCAGCCCCGGAGCCGCCCCCGCCCCCCCTCGGTCCCGGTCCCCGTCCCGGCCCCTGCCCGGAGGGGAAGGCCGGGCAGAGCCGCACCGGCTGCCTCCCCGCACTATCCCCCCCCCCGTCCCCCGCCTGCCCCGGTAAAACGCACCCACAAAAGGCCCTGCCCGAGGGGCCGGGGCTGAGCGCCGCCGGGCGGGGGCCGGCGAGGCCCGGCGGGCCCGGGGCGGGCTGCGGGCCCGGGACCGGGCCGCGGCAGCGCGGAGCCCCGCCACCGGCCGGCCCCGGGCCGCGCTCCGCGCTCCGCCCGCGGGCACCGCCGCCCCGCGGCTCCTGCCCGCCGTCCCCGCAGCCCCTTCCCCCGGCCAGGCCCGAGGCGGCGTCCGAGCCCCCCGCACCGCCAGGCGCCCTCCATTTACCTTCATGTGCTTTCTGAGGGAGCTGGGGTGCGTGTAGGACTTGTCACACATTTTGCAGAGATAGGGCTTGTCGGAAGTGTGCACATGCATGTGCTTTTTGCGGTCGCTGCTGTTTGCAAAGCGCCTGTCACAGCCCTCGAATTCACACTTAAATGGTTTTTCACCTATTGCAGAGGGAAGGAGGGGGGGAAAACGGATCTGATTAAGCAGGGCCGGCCGGATCGCTCATTGTCCCCATCGCCCCGCCGGACGGAAGCCCAGGGCTCCATTTCAAACACTTGCAACTTTCTAACTTCAACAAGGCTCAAATCCCCAAAACCTTGCTTCCCTTCTCTGCCCTTTCCGCACCTCCGACCCCTACCTCAGCGACGGGGGGGGGGGGGTGGGTGGGGAGCGTAAATAACTTTTTTTTTTTTTTTTCTTTGGAGGGGCGAGTTTCATTTGCAGCTCCAGCCCCGGGCACCTCTCCCTCTTTGCAACGCTCCAAGCGAGGAGAGAGCAGGCGTGGTGGTATTTACACACGATCCTCAGTGTCTAGTTTCCGTTTTTATAGCTCATTCTCGTGATATTTTACGCTCCCACACACCACCCCACCCCCCAGCCCCCTTCTCCCGTATTTTCTGGCAATATCGAAAATTATCCGGCCCGGGAACGCGATGTGAGGGCAGCCCCCACAAAACCTCTGCGAAAGCACTCGGGAAAGCGGCTCCGGCTTTGGGCGCTCGGGGGTGGGAGCCGGGAGAGAGAGCTCTCCCAGTCAGGGGCTGCTGCACTGCCACTTCCCGCGGTGGGGAAAAGTTCTCAGGGATCCCGGCGCCTGCTCTCCGCACAACAATAACACACCAACGCGCCGGGCTCGGTTTATTTAAAAAACGCTCCTCGGAATTAAATATTTACCAAGCCCTGAATTGCAGAGGGGAGACGGATGAGCCGCTTGCAATATTTAGCACAATCTCTCATCGTGCCACAGTGAAAACTGCCCAACAACAATTAATTAAAACCTATAAATTTGAACAGGACAGGTTGCTGCGATATCCGCCCCCCCCCAGAGCCCCCCCCACCCCCCCACCCCCGCCCTACCAATCCCAGCAGCAAACCCTGCCTTTCTCCTTCTCTGCCTCGGCAGGCAGAATTTTCTTTTTGTTGCTGCTGCTGGCGCGGCTGTGACCGAGCCTGTTTTGCAGCGGAGCTCCGAACCTGCCTCTCCGGAAAAAAAATCGGTGGCCCTGGATCATACACACACACCCTCCTCTCCCCGCAGCCCGATCCTCAGCCAAGCAGCGTCCCGACACCCCCCCCCCCCGGTCCCTCCGGCCCGTCCCTGCGCCCCGCTCCGGCCCTCGGCGCTTCCACTCGCAGAGAGAAAAGCTACAGAGAAGGTTACCGTACCTGTATGAGTTCTTTTGTGTATTTTGAGATTCTCTGATCTGGCAAACACTTTGCCACAGCCTGGGAAAGGGCAGGGGAAAGGTTTTTCACCTGTGTGGACTCTGATGTGATTTACAAGTTTATATTTGGCCTTGAAAGGTTTCCCTTCTCTTGGACACTCTTCCCAGAAACATATGTGATTGGACTGCTCGGGTCCTCCAACGTGCTCCACCGTGACATGAGTCACCAGCTCGTGCATCGTGCTGAAAGTTTTGTTGCAGGACTTTTTGGGGTTTGACAATTGCTCGGGCTCAATCCACTTACAGATGAGTTCCTGTTTGATGGGCTGCCTCATGTAACGAAAGAAGGCCCCTGCCCCGTGGTGGGCTGCCATGTTCATGTTCATGTGGCCGTAGCCGTGCAGCTGGGTCGAGGCGTAGTGCTCGGAGCGGGGGCTGGTGACCTGGCCGTACTGGTCGGGTCTGCCGTACATGTCTCCGGAGAAGCCCAGGCGCATCTGCCCGTTCACCACGTTAGGCGAAGCGTGGCTGGTGGCTTGGTCGTGCAGCCCCGGGAAAAGTATATGTCCCGCGGCATCGGTGTGTCCGTGGGGTCCGGCGAAGCTGCCGGCGGCGGAGGCGAAGAGGCTGTGCTGGGCGCTGGCGGCCGCCGCCTCCCCGAAGCCGCGGTTGCGGAACAGAAAGTCCCGGGTGGAGTTGAAGGCGGCGCTGGAGTAGGAGCTGACATGGGTCGGGTGGTGGTGGTGGCCCAGGGCCGCCGCCGCGTAGCCGGGCGCCTGCGAGGTGAAGGCGGTCTGGCCGGCCGAGGCCAGCTCGTGGGTGCTGGGGTTGATTTTGAAGGCGCCCATGCCGTCGGCGAAGGGGTTGATCCCCAGCCCCACTTCTCTGTCCGTGACATCGGCCGTGGAGTGGTGGCGAGAGGATCCGAAGGTAGTGACTCCTATGGCGGGATACTGCGGTCCAGCATCCAGAAGCATCTTCCCAGCGTCGATGCAGCAACCAAAAAAAAAGCACGCGCGCACACACACAACGCGGAGAGAAGCAGCAGCAGCAGCAGCAGCAGCGGCGAAAACACCCTCTTTGGAAAGTCAGCGACGATCACCACCAAAGCAACCACATCAAAAACACCCCCTTCGGCATCAGCGCAGGGGGAAGGAAAAAAAAAAGGGGGGGAAGAAGGAAAAGAAAAAAAAAAAAAAGAAGCTGGTGCGGAAGGGGGAAAAGAGATCTTCGCAGTTGCAAATAATAATAATAAAAATGTGCCCCCAAAAATATTCACTGTCTCTCTGCTTTGACTTTTCAGGGAGGTTTAAGTGGGGAGGGGGGGGTTGGGTGGGCTCAAAAATAAACTGGCTGCAAATAACAATAACGGAGAGAGATCAACACGGGCAGCAAAAAAAAAAAAAAAAAAAACCAAAACAAAAAAGAAACTTCCTTCAGTGATTTTTTTGGCTATAGGAATGTTGCAAAGTGGCCGAGAGCTTGTTTCTCTCTCCTCTTCGAGCTTCCCCACACTCTCCCCGATTTTTTTTGGGGGGGGGGGGCTTTTTTTTTTTTTTTTTCGCTTTGCAAAAAAAGGCGCAAATCATGCACAATATTGTCTTTTGCGGTTTATCTTCCTGGGGAGAAACTTTCACCTCCTCAGCCGGGCGGTGAACGCGAGACTGATAGCGGCAATCATTCCTGCAGATAAATGAATTGAAAAGACGACACCGTCCCCCCCCTTGATGAATGGGAGCCGGGGGCGGAGCGACGTGCGGGCGGACGTGGGCGCTCATTGGCCGGCGGCGGCTCCCCCTTCCCCGCGTAACTCCCCCCGGCCCCGCCAACGAGGGGCGCGCACGGCCGCCTCCCGCCGCTGATTGGCCCCTCCGCCTCATCAATCGCAGGTATTGTGAGCGCCCTGACATCCCTCCTGACAAACAGGGCTGCGCCAGTAGCAACTTTTTTTTTTTTTTTTAATATATAAAGCCTTTTTTTTTTTTCCCCCTCCACGAAAATATTTCCAGCGCATCTTTTTGTGTATATGTGTGCGAAGGGGAAAAAAAAAAAACCCAACACTTTTATTATTATTAGGGTTATTTTCTCCCCCGCTCTCCCTCTGTCTGTCCCTCTCTCTCTCCAGCACTCTGATAATGATGGTAATGATGATTTCTTGGTGATCCAGAATTTTTAAGATCACTGAGCAACTTTTTAGGCTTTGAAAAGAGAAGTCCTGTAGGGACTCGCTTCTTTTGAAGTTGTTGTTTTGCGCTTGTTTAAAACTGAAGCTCTCCGAGAGTAGGTGCTGGGTGCATTTGGTTTTATTTTTAAACGCCAGGCGTGATTTCTCTGGGTAGCTGACTCTATCCCTCCATCAGGTTTCTGAAATAAATCTTGTTTTCTGCACCCATCAAAACGCAGGTGGGTGAGAACTCTTAACTTTCTACTTTTGTTGTTGTTGTTTCGCTTCTTTTTTGTTATTTTCTTTCTCCTTTCTCTCTCCCTCTCCCTTTCTCTCGCTCTCTCTTTTTACGGGGTCTCTTTCATTCAGGTAAAACTGTAAATTTCCCAAACCTACATTGTTTCTTCTCCTGCTGCATGAAACTCCCGGATACTTCTTCTCTCTCTCTCTCTTTTTTTTTTTTTTTTTGGAAAAAAATTATTTAAAATCCTCGATAGGAGCAATGTAAATTCTCTGACATTCAAACCTTTTCTAGTTCACAAATCAGTCACCCTTGTCACAGTTATTGAAATTCCTCAACTTGCCACACCAGGACGGTGGAAAAAGCAGGCGGTGTCTTTGTTGCTGACCAGGCTTTTGATCGCCAGAGAAAATTTACTTACCTTCAGATGAGTGAGCAGAAAAAGAAATAACACTCCCTTTGATTTAGTTAGAAAAATGCAGACATTTGGATTCAGTGCAAACATACAACACTTGGTTGTTTTCTAGATGCAACCCTCGATTAACCTGTCTTTCCCCAGCTCAAAGTCTATTGAAAAACTGCGGATAGTTCTTTTTTGTTCTCGCTACAAAGAGCCATTGACTATATATTAAAATGATTGTTGAAAGGTATAAGTATGGCATTTAAAAGCAGAAAACCTTTGTGGCTTAATCAATTAAGCTAAGCAACATTTGTACAATATTTTAAACGACGCTTCGGCACTAAAAAAGAAAAAAATCTCGTGAAACTTTAAAATATAGACGTCTTTGTGTGCGTACGCATATATAAACTTACGTATGTGCCCATGTGTGTGTGTGCACATATATAAAACTGGCAAATTATTTATTTACTCACTCGCCTGCATATTCATTAGCTCTAATTATTTTCTAGTAACGAAAACACCAAAAGCTCGCTAAGAGTCGGACTCCTTCCATTTCGCCTTTGTTCAGCCCTTCACTTGCCCCCTTCGCAGCTCAATCCGAGCCCCTCCAGTTCCTAGTGCCAAACAAAGAAACTTTAAACTCATCCCCTCTAATTAAAGGCGCTGGTAAGCAATCCGCAGCGCAGGTACTGAGGAACCAGAGCAGCAGCGCTGCTGCGCGATCCCCTCTCGGGTGAGAACTGCCTCATTTCGAGAGGTATAAAAATGGCCATTGCGCCTAGAAAACAAACAAACAAACAACAACAAATAAACTTTGATACGCTTTGAAGGAATGTTTCGCTGCAGTTTATCTGCAGCTGCAGTTTGCCTGTGCTCGGTGCATGGAGATCGCTTTCAAAGCAGATGTATTATGTAATTTCCCTTGGATCTTGGGAGGCTTTACCGGGTGGTTTGGTTTTTTTTTGGTTTGGGGGTTTGTTGGGTTTTTTTTTTTTTTTTTCGGAATAATGCTGGGCTGAATCTACACGTTTGCATTTATTCTGCCAAATCCATTCGAAGGAATTGCAATAGCTTATAGCAACAGGTATACCCGCTCCAGGAGAGCGCCTGTATGTGGATGTGGTCTTTAGGTGGATGTTACATTACTTTTGTGTTTGGTGCTAAAATTAAACAAAGGACAGAGTTGTCAGTGTTATTGTGAAGTCTGGAGGGCGATGGCATTGGGAGATCCAGAAAGTTAGGTAGTCCAGTGCTAGCCTGCCTCCCAGTGCAGGGGGAACCCAGTGATCATTCCGGGTCGGTGCAAAATATACGAGAAGGAAGACGGGAGGGTATTTTTAGGAAGCGTATCTAAATATACAGTGTAAGAGTGAATGTAAAAAAAAAAAAAAATGTTGTGGGTTGTAGAAGTTATCAAGTGGGATTTGCGGCGCGCTCTCTGCAGGAAACGAAAGCTGCTCCAGTTCAAAGCCACATGCACCAACGTGACATATAAGCCATTAAAATATCATCCTGACGGCTCATTTCTGCTTCATCATACATTCCCTAACTGCTTCCAGAAAGCAAGAAAAGAAGAAATGAAGGATGACCGCCTCGATGGAAGCGCCAAAGAGGTGGTGGGTTCTTGGGGGGGGGGGGGGGTATTGTTTTCTTCTTTCATTCTTTCTTTCTTTTCCCTCCCCCCCCCCTCCTTTTATTTTTGCCAGTTCAGAAACGAGGGGGAACCTTCAACAGGTCGCAGGGGTAAGTGCCTGGGAGCAGGGGGTGCCTGGGCAGCCCGGGCAGCCGGCTAGCCCCCACCGCCTGCCTCAAGGGCTGGACGAGAGCTCCCTGCCCTCGGGGGTCCCGGCGGGAGGAGGCTTGGCCACCCCCGGGAAGAAGGGCTGGAGCCCTCGGTGTGCGGGGGAGGGCGGAGGGAGAAGCCCTCAGGAGCCGTCGAGGGGGGGCTCCGGCACCTCCACCGGGCGCCGCGCCCCCGCCCCCCCGAGTCCGAGCCCGAGGGGGCGCCCGGCCCGGCGGTCCACGCAATGCGGGGCGGCGGGGGTCCGCGGAGGCGCTCCCAGCCCCGACAGCGGCCGGGGTCGGTGGGGACGGGCAGGCGGCGGGTCCGGTGGTTCCTGCGGCCGCCCAGGCGGGGCCGGGGGCCCCGGGGCGGCGGCCAGAGGGCGAGGAGCGCTGACAATGGCGATCCCCGTGGGGAGGCGTCCCAGGGGACGCGCTCCCCGCCCAGCGCCTCACCCACCGCCGCGCCCGGTGCCACGGGGGAGCGCCGGGGGAGCCGGCGCTCCGGCACCGCACTCCCTTCTTTATAGGCGGGTGCAGGAGGGACGGAGCCCGGGAGCCCGGCCGGCCCCCTCCACCCCCCACCCACCCCCTCAACCCCCCCCGCGGGCAGGGCCGGGGGAGCTGCCAAAGGAGCTGGGTGCTGCTGCCAACTTCGCGCAGCGCCCGCGGAAGCGCTGAGACACCCGTCCCGGCCCCGAGGGGCTGCCCCTCGCCCGGCACCGGCTGGGGAAGGGGAGATGCTCCCAAATCTCCTCCGAGGGTGCTGCCCTCGAGGGTGACCTCTGACCCGAGCCCGGCTCCATGTGCCAGCCCCGGGAACCGGCACAGCGCTGGACCGGGAGGACACGGGCGTGGGCTCCACGCGGAGATCCCCCCCCCCCCCGGTTCCCCACCCTGCTGTTCCTTTGTCACGCACGGTCCCCCACCCCGGGGGGCCCGACCGGGCGGGGAGCCCCTTTGCTGGGTTGGGTTGAGCTCGGGGTTCGCTCTACCCGGAACCGAGGAACTTTATTTCTACATCGAGACCTTCCCGGCGAGGGCTCCCTTCGCCCTGCGCCGCCGCGGAAAGCACAGGTCGGGTGACAAGCCACCGGCGGCGAGGCACACGCCGTCCCCGCTGCCGCACGCTCAGCTCGGTTCCCACATCCCGGGGCAATGCCGTCAAACCCCCCCGCGGGGCCACCGGGCACCCGCGGGGGCGGCGGCTGCGGCCAGCCCCGCTCCGTCGGCGCACCTCTGGGCGGGTGTAGCATTGAGCGTTTGGGGAAGGGGAGCCGGGTCCCGCCTGCGCGGGCTGCAGCCCCTCGCACCCCCAGACCCAGCGTGGGACGCGGGGGGGGGCTGGTACCCCGCACCGCAGCCCCGGTCCGGCTCTGGCAATGGGGCATCTTCACCCTCCTGCTCCTCCAGTGGCACTGCACAGATGAGAAAGGCGTGCAAGGTCGAACCAGAGCTTTAGCCAATATTTACTCTGAAATCCACAACTGTTTTGCCTTCGTTTTTTGTCATCTGGTAACCATTTGAAATATTAAATGCAGCGATATTTTTTTTTATGTCCAGTTTCAACAAGTTTTGGCGAACGCTTGGGAACTGAGCACTCCTCCAGCCTCCCATCCTAACCAATAAAGCACAACTCCTGCAAACCTCTCGCTAGCGGGGCAGTGTTTCCTGCTCTGACTTGATAAAAGTGTGGAGATGAATAGAAGTTGACTAGAGAATATAATTCCTAAGTGTTTCTTCTAGTCCTTTTTATTTCGGCAGTAATTTTCATCACAGCGGTGAAAATATTGAGGACATCAAATTATTTGTGATAAAGTATGACTGTGACGTGCTGATGAAGTTTCATAATTAATATCATCAATTATTTGGGTTAGTACAGATTTTTATTCACCAGCCCTCGAGTTCCTATAATAATAGTAGCAACAACAATAATAATAATAATAATAATAATAATAATAATAATAATCTCCTTTGAAGTAACTGATTCCAGATTCTAGTGTGCTTTTCTGTATTAAAAAATAAAAAAATAAAAAAAAAAAAAAGAAAAGAAAAGGCACCCTAAGAATTCCAAAGATATCTGCAAAAATTCAGAGTCGGACACTGCATCAAACCCCAGATCTGCTCTGGGGGTTATTGCTGCCGCTCACCGATAGATGTGCAAAGTTGTGCCTGCATTAGTGGCAGTGCTCTGCCTTGCAGAGTGCAAAGAGCAAGCTGAAAATTATAGGCAGGGAGAAGTGCCAGGGTGGTACTATACTAATCCTTGCTGAGACAACAACTTGCGTTGGAGCCTCGCAGAGAGTCCGAAATTTAATTTCGGGAGGGAAGGATCTGTAAACAATATAGTCGAGTTGGTAAAAACCTGCCTTACAATAGCCTGCCAGAAGGTGAATGTCAGATCAAAGGAGAACTGAAAAGATGTCCTTTCATATTTTTTTTTTCCCTAAATCAGCCATGGAAACTTCATGACTCCATAAAACATGTGCTGCTTTGCTGGGGAGACAGCCTCCAGTTTCCCCTCGGAGAAAGCTTGTCTTCCCCCCAACCCTCGCGGGTTAACTCTTGTGGTTTGGTTTGTTTTGTTTTTTCTTTTTGAATCCGTGATGACCCAGTCATATAGCGCCTTACTCATTTCATATCACACACAAATGGTTTTGCTCTTAACTTTCCACCCCTCTTCCCAAACAGGAACAAAGTCAGGAAATGAGGCACAAGACTCCCCTTGTAATGAGGAAAAGAAAACGACTTTACAGAAACATCCTGGAAAAGTCAAGTAAGTTAAAATACGTCTTTTTTTTTTTTTTTTTTCAGTTCAAAGGAGACAATATTTTTTTCAGCTTAGTGTTTAACGTACTTGCATAAACACAAATCAGCGACACAACTCCCCACCAGCAGCTGCCTAATCCTGCTCAATGCCTATTCATTTGGAGGTTCTAGAATTAATATTTGACGACTCTCTCATTGAAACAACAACCCCTGACCCCATGTGATTGCACTGTCACATTATTCTATGACATATTCATCTTGAATTCATTTACGGACGATTTGATTGGAATGAGGTTTGACATGTATTGGATCCTATTAAAGAAGAAGACTTTGATCTTGTTGATGGGGTTTACATGATATGTATCATCTTTACCAGGGATACCAGGCTTCCACAATGTGGTGTCTAAGTAGTTAGTGACTGACAGCTTATCTGACAGGAATACCTTAATCTCGAGGTGCTGAATGAAATATTCTATTTAAAATAAGCATATGATTTGCTTGTCCTAGGGTAGCTCTAGGTCACAAAAAGTGAGAGGCAAACCTAGGCACAAGTCCTTGCTCGTCTGGTAGCTGAGTTCCCATTATCCGGGAACCCTGAAATAAAGAAGTCCCCGTAAGTAGGAATGGGGTGAGGGAGCAGAAACAAAGGCAGAGTGTGCTCCCGAGCCACCCGGTACCCTCTCCTCGTCTCTCCGAGGAGATGCTGGCGTTACTGGAAGGCTTTCTTGAGCCACCTCTTCCTAAACAGCAGTGCCTTCTGCCGGGGCAGGCAGGGACTCGGGCTCAGGTCCTGTGCCTGCCCCAGTGTCACTCCCTGCTTCGTTCATCCCTCCCTGCCCGGAGCGAGTTTGAGGGCTGAAGAACAGCACCGGGAGACTTTTCGGTCCTCTCCGTTTCTATTTCTTGCCTTTTTCCCTTCCTCGCAGTACATATGAGAATTTTCAGATGAAACTATTCCCCTCTTCTCATCCGGGAGTCGAAGCCTAAAGGTCACCCCCGGAACCTGCTGTCTGCAGAGTTCAGGGCGTCCCGTCCCATCCCAGCCCTCGGGCTGGAAAGTTTCTAGCCGGCCCGTCGGGGAAGGTCGGTTCCCTCAGAGGCAGGAGTGGGAGAGCTCGGGGATAGGTGAAGATCAGATTTTGCTCTCCCCGATGCTTCCCGGGGCAGAAGCTGCTCCTTGCGCTGAGCACGACTCTAAGCGTGAGCAGGATTTGGCCCCCAGTCAAAGAGCACAACACGAGCGGCCCTTGATTTTCTGGGGATTTGCATCTCACCTTCACAGGGAGCCCTTTCTCCGGCAAAGGCAGAAATACGCATAAGCGCCTTGCTCTATAGGTAGATTTCTATCAAAAAACCAAGGCAAAGTGTGGTGGATCTGTAAAGCCGTCCATCAGCTGGGCTGTCCCCACCCTCGGGGGTCACCGCAAAGGGGTGCGCGGCTCAGTTGCCATCCCGTAGGCCCCGGCAGCCGCCCGGTGCGGGTCGGGGTACAGGCAGGGGCCGGAGGGTTGGGGCTGCCCGGCTTGGCCCCCCACCCCCGAGGGGTCTGCAGGCATAGCTCTGGGTTGCCCCGCACGGCGGGGAGGGAGGCAGGGGGGCACCTCTGCCTCCCTTCCAGGGCACAGCCCCGACGTGGGGGGTTCCTGCCGCCTCCCGGCACTGCCTCGGCCAGCTCGCTTCTTCCCCGAGAGCGCCGGGTCGGGGACAGGGTCGGACGGGGGGCGAGCGGGGAGGAAAAGTGTTTATGACCCGTCTTTGCATCATGTCACCTCTGTAGACCAGCCCTCCAGCACGGGCTTTGGGGCCGGGGGCTGCAGACGGGCTCGCAGAAACACAGCGGCCACTAGAAAATTTGTACTCTGGATCAAGCTGCCCGTCTATCCGTGTTGATCTGGTACCCAAGAGAGCACCGTTGTCCCTCTAAACTTCAGTTCCCTTAAGACAGGATCTATCCCCTTGATCTTATAAAAACATTGTCCTATGGACCTGCCCTGACGTCTGAGTTTCAGCTTCAGGTCAGGATGTTTCTGTTTCGCTACTTGAGTAATTTTGCTTTCTCCTTGGAAAGGCTCCGGTTCATCCAGCTCATGAGTCCCAAGGGTAGCCTAGAAAGAGATAGTCTTACCGTAGACAGGTGGGTCGGAAATAAAATAATAATATTTTTTTTAAATTGGCCCTGCACAAGCTGACGTTGACACATTTGATAGTTCGCCGAGAGCTCGGCTTATCTGGTCAAACACGGCTCAGGCCTCTGCCAAGAAGCAGGAGACCTCGGTCACCCCTCGAGTGGCGGTCGTAGGCGCTCGCGCTGCCAAAGGGCTGCACAAACAGGCGGTCCAGTTTTCGAAACACACCGGGGGATGCGCGGAGCCCGGCCGGGTCTGGCCCCGCTCCCCTCCTCTCCCCCGTTTCTCCGCCTCCCCGCAGTCATGTGGCGGCCCCCGCCCGCCCCCCGCCCCGCTCCCCCCACGCAGGCAACCGGGGCTCACACCAACTTCACCTAACAGTGAGGGACACCGAGGGCCAGGTTCTCCTGCACTGCCTGGAAAGGGGAGTGAGAGCGAGCCCTGAGTGAGGGGCGAGCTGAGAGCCCTGAGTATCTGACGGGAAACCATCACAATATTTTAAATGAGCTTAGGGCAAACCGGTTATGACATTTTTTTTAATTGATAAACTGTTCCAGATGTTTTCTCCCTTGACTGAGAAGTGTCAGAATTGATGGATAACAAGTATGTAGAGATGCAGTGTTTTAAGGAGGTATGAGGAAAGCAGCTTTATTTGGAATTCACACTCTCAGTGCGTTTGTAAGTAACAGATTCATACTTCCTAACGTTTGTCTCTTCTGTGCACTCCTGTTGAGATGGTCATGAATAGGACTGTCAAATCCATTTCGTAGAGCAAGTAGATTTGAAAGTTGAGATATTGTGAGGATGGTGTGTGGTTTAAAATGCCTGCGTAAACATGTTATGTAAGGACGGAGAGCTAATTGCATCATTTGTCACTTTTCATCATCTGCACTCAGAAAGATGTACACGAGGATGTATCTATAGCTAGCTACCTAAATATCAGCCTCGTGTTACGGGGGAAATATGATGAAAGCCCAGCAGAGCCAAAATATGTAACCGCAGCCAGCCCAGAGCATGCGAAGCTGTGATAAAAATGTCCCCTGTGTGCTTCTGTATGTCCTACACTTTAATCTGATGGTTTCCGATCATTGGCTGGTAGCTTCTGTTATGAGAGTAGCTGGGTTGACATAGCCAAACAGTTTCTTGTTTTGCTACCTAACATAAAACCTATTGATCGCCGATACTGTTAAATTTTTGGGGAGATGCAAAATTCCGCGCTGGGAGCTTTACCTGGCGTGCATGTGGTAAAGCATCCACTGGCAAGTTAACAGCAAGTTAACAAGCAAGATGTTGAGAGCTTGACACGATGGATAGAGAATTAGTTGTTGCTTTCTTTCTAAGGCTGCACGTTTATTGGTGGAGGTATTTTTATGTTAGGATCTGAGTTCTGTGGTAATGCCGTGGGCAGATATTTACAGCTGTGTTTTCCTTCCTTGAAGCAGAAGCCCTGCTTCTTCCCTCTTTTCCCACATTTCATTTACTTCTTTTAAGTTCACAATCTCCTTCTTAAAAAGTTAAGTAGATGCTTCCTTCTGTGCTGAAGCCCTGAGCTTTCCTAAACCTGTAAGGCCTCAGCACGCAGAGCTGAAACCCCAACCTACACCGTCGTCGCTAGCGACGCAAACCCTGCAGACCATGTTCCTTCCTTCAGGTGAGAGGCATCAGTCGGTTATGGATGTTTTGCAATGCTTTTCCTTCAAGCCAAGAATGGGGATTTTACGTGAAGCTGCCCTGCAAGCGTGCGTGAGAGAGAGAGAGAGGGAAAGGGAGAGAGACTCCCTCTTCTGGGTTAAACACTCAGATTCAGCCTAAACATCACGATTTCTCGCATTGCTCCGGCAGCCAATAACCAGATAACTGCTAAAACTTGCCGAAGGAGGGGAAGGGGACGGGGACTCTTCCAGGAGCCCTTTGTCAGGGGTCAGGCGGCGGTACCACAGCCCGAGCACCAGGCCGAACGCCCAGCCCTGGCAAGCGAGTTGGCGGCGCGGCTCCGGCTGCTGTTTTTGCCGGGGAAGGGCCCGCTGCCCGCGCTGTCAACAAGTGTCAGGGACCCGCCGGCCGGCCCGGGACCGCCACCACGGGGGGCGCGGGGCCGCCTCGCCTCCCGCTGCTGCGGCCGGGGCACCGGCGGGGCTGCCGGGGCTCTCCCCGGAGCCGGGGGGGAAACACCGCGGGCTGCCCCCGCCTCGGGGCAGCTGCGGGGCCGGACAAAGGCCGGGGCGGGCGGCCGGGGCGCTTCTCCCCACCCCACCCCGGGCTCCCCCCGCCCGCTTTGGCTTTGTTCCCCCCACGGCCGCAGCCCGGCGGCGGAAGCGCGGCAATGGCCCGGCGGCGGGGCGCAGGGCGGACCGGGGGAAGACCCCGGTGTGGGCCTCCCGCTGCCGGGCTGGGCCGCGGTCTCCGCCGTGCCCCCGGTCGGGGCCGAGGGGGTCGGCGGGGAAGGGGGGGGGTGTGTCGGCCCGGAGGAAGGGGGACGCCCGGCGGCGGCGCATGCGCAGTCCGCCCCCCCCTCACCGAGCGATAACCCTTTCAGTCAGCAGCGGGACCTGTCATCGGTGACATCACGGGGCGGGCAGCCAATGGGAAGGCGCGGAGATTGTGTGGCCGGCGGCGCGGCCCGGAGGCGGCGCGCGGCCGCCCGCGCCCCGTCCCGTCCCGTCCCGTCCCGTGGCCGCGCGGCGTGGGGCTGCCCGCCGGCCCCGCGGGAGGACGGGCCGCGGCGGGGAGACCTCCCGGCCAGCCCCCCGCCCGCCCCGCCGGGCCCACCCGCTGGCAGCGCCGCCCCTGCGCCCCGCCGCCGCGGCAGCGGGACAGGGAAACTTTTTTGGGGGTGCGGAGGGGGGAGAAAGAACAGAAAAGAAAAAAAAAAAAGTTGGGGTTTTTTTTTGGTCTTTTTTTTTTTTTTTTTTTTTTCCGCCCTCCCTGTGTCTCTCTCCTCCCGCTGTCAGGTGACTTTTTAGCGTTAGAAGCTAATGAGCGTGGATGCTCTGGGGATCCCAGTGATGGACCCTGCTGCTCTCTCCAGGCGGAACACGGCGCTGAGATTAGTAGACTTGGCGGGGGCTCCTTGCCACCACCACCACCACCACCACCCCCCTCAGAGCATGACAGGCTTCCCGGGCTTCGCCGGGCACCCCCACGCCACGGCGCCCACGCAGCCGGGGGAGCACGCCGCCGAGTCCCGCCTCGGGCCGCACCCGCTCCGGCCAGAACACATGGGGCACCGCCACCATCCTCCTCCTCATCCTCCTCCTCAGCATCACCCCGCGGCCCTTAAGCTCAGCCCTGCCCCTCATCCCCACCACCAGCTCCACCATCACCACCACCATCATCATCATCATCATCATCATCATATGGCAGGCCAAGCCGAGGTGGTCTCTAGTCAAACGGGAGCGTTTGGCCCGGCGCAGTCACCAGCAGCCCCTTACCCCGTCTCTCACCCAGCCCAGGCTCTGGCAGCAGGTAGGGAC
Source organism: Vanellus vanellus (assembly GCF_965231255.1). Classification (NCBI taxonomy): domain Eukaryota; kingdom Metazoa; phylum Chordata; class Aves; order Charadriiformes; family Charadriidae; genus Vanellus; species Vanellus vanellus. The sequence goes on from NC_138913.1 coordinate 16,382,281, forward strand.
TTCTTCATACGCAGAGACCTGCCGGCCCCACTCATGCCAGGGCTGACCGAGCAGCACCCCGCTGCAAGTTCTCACCACGGACTGTTTGTCTCAACAACAGGTAGCTACCCCGGACACCATGGTCACCACCACCACCACTCAGAAGCTGGGAATCCCTCTCTGTTCACTGGACTCCATGAGCAGCCTCCCCATGCAGCTCCAGGTGGCCATCTAAACGGACAGATAAGACTGGGGTTACCTGGAGAAATGTACGCCAGGTCTGAACATTTCACTCAAGTACCAGCCTCCAGGACAGATCCTTTTGCTGCTTCTTCGCTTCATAGCTACGGTGGCATGAATCTGAACGTGAATCTGGCTCCACACCACGGCCCGGGTGCCTTCTTTCGTTACATGAGGCAGCCCATCAAACAGGAACTCATCTGTAAGTGGATTGAGTTGGACCAGACTCCCAAAAAATTATGCTCGAAAACTTTCAGCACGATGCACGAGCTGGTGACTCATGTCACGGTGGAGCACGTTGGAGGACCCGAGCAGTCCAATCACATATGTTTCTGGGAAGAGTGTCCAAGAGAAGGGAAACCTTTCAAGGCCAAATATAAACTTGTAAATCACATCAGAGTCCACACAGGTGAAAAACCTTTCCCCTGCCCTTTCCCAGGCTGTGGCAAAGTGTTTGCCAGATCAGAGAATCTCAAAATACACAAAAGAACTCATACAGGTCAGTATGTAAAGCTCTCTTTACTCTCTCTCTGTGTTATTCAGCATACTGTTTTGCTTTATTTTGTTTTTAATGTATCCTTTGCGTTGTTATTGAATGCACGCCAAGTACTTCTGGAAAATAAATTCTCAGATTTGTTTGCTTCTTTACCGTTTGGAGGAGAGGGGAAAAAAGGGGGGGAGGAAAGGGAGAGCGAGAACAAATCTCAGAATTCTCGTCCATATTTTTTTTCTGGTTGTTGCGGAGAGGCTGCTGTAATGTTTCTGCGGGTAGATCTGTGTAAATATTGAGTGATATAGCTACTATTTCTGCTTATTCACACAGGCGAGGAATTTTTTTTGGCAATTTAAAGTAGTTGGGGGAAAAAATGAAATCATTGTGCAAGCTCACAAATTAAAAGTGAACAATAGAAGTTACAACTTGTCTAGTCAGTTTTGACTGATGTCGCTGAGATGCTGCTGCTCGAACATTGTGAGAATAACACAGCTGCGACCTTTTCGTTCAACAGTTTTGTTTTGGGCAGAGGGAGTTTCAAATGTTTGATCTGAATAACACTGACATTTTTAATGAGCATTGCCTTCCAACGACTATGCATTCGCAAATACGGGGAGCTGCGAGTTCTGATTCTCGGGAGGGAAAAAAAAAAATAAAAGAAGAAAACCCGGTATTGTTTCGGCCTGTACATTTTGAAATGTCATTTGCAGATCTGTTAAGCGAATTTGGGACATGTGTCAGAAACATCTGTTAGTTCTAGTTAACAGAAAATATAGTAACTCGATGGACGATCTTGCAAAACTACGTTTGAACTTTTCCGGCCAGGAAATCATTTATAATTAATGAAATTGCACGTAGAAAGTTTTCACACTTCCAGGAGCAGCCTGTGAAGTTGTATTAATTAGTTTAGCAGCCGGTGTTTGTAGTCTGAAGCGCTGGCTATTTTTTGTTTCCCTCTTTTTTTTTTTTTTTTTCCCCCTCTGAAGAAGAAGATAAGAAATAAGCCCTTTTTGGAAAATGTAATCTGTTCCAGTGTAGGGTTTTCCACCTCCCACCCCCTTCTGTACAGCCTTATGCACTGCGAGGGAAACTACATAATCCTATTGTAAGATCTGCTTACAGCCAAACGATTTTTTTCGCCTTCCAGTTCATAAAACTCCCCTTCCCCCATGCTCGGTGCAGGGCTTGACCTTCCAGGAGTTGCATTTTTATGATATAACTCGACGTGATATAATATGCAGAACGTATACTAATTTCGTATCGCTGTCGTCTAAACATAGCACAGAGATTTTACAGCGACCGTCACTCGTCACCTAATTATTTTTCCATCGCTCTATGAATAGCTCGTCTGTGTGCAGGGGGGCAATAGCAAAGTCGTGTTCCTCTGCTGCCTTCTCGGCCCCCTTTTTCCAGGAGAAAGGAGTGTCCCCGGGTCACATAACTTGTATCCGAGCCAGCTCCTTGTCAGATCAGCACAGGTACAGCCATTAACCGGGAGAGCTCATCCCTTAATGACAGTGTTTTTCTTAAGTAAACAAACTTTTACTGCTCTTTAACGGGCTCACTGTTTGAAGTCTCTGAAGCAGAAAATGGTTAAATTCTTGGGAAAACTGACCTACATCGGAGAGGCAGGTTCAGGGCAAACCCGAGATCGGAGGTTTGCGTTTATTAAACATCATTCCGCGCGTCTGTACTTTTCGCTTTAACTTTCCCGGTGATTAATTGCTGTATTGTGAAAACTCCTGCAGGGCCTTTATGGTTCCACCGTTTCTATTAAACACCCAGAAGTTGTCAAAAACGCAATGTTTCTGAAACCCTAATAGAACTCGCTACGAATTATTCATGAAGACAGTTCTAGATTCAACAGGAAAATTATTGCCTCCTCAAATATTAATGACTTCTGATTTCTCCGAGGCCGGGGAGCAGGCAGAGGGATTGCTGGCGATGTGCGAATTTTCCAGGTTGGAGGACAAGGCCGTTGAGGCGGCGGCAGCGGGACGAGCAGGACGGGCAGGGATGGCTTCGCCTCCTTCCCAGCGGGCCAGGAACAATAGTGCGAGGCGTGGGACGGAGCCCCCTCTCCCTCCCGGGCGGCCCCCGCCGCCCCCGCGCCTCTCCCGCAGCCCGGGGGCCGCCACCTCCGGCTTCCCCCCCCCCCCCCCCCCTCCCCCGCCTCCCCCTTCCCCTATTCCCCCCTCCACCACCCCCCCGGAGAAGTTGGTAAATACCTTAATCCACTCCCGGAGACGGGGGATTATGCCACAATTTCCAAGCTGAATTTCACTGAGCACTTTTGCCCAGCTACAAGTGTGGGGGTAAAATGGCGGTTGAGATCCTGCGCTTCTCCATCGCCCGGGGAACTTTCTGCGTGGCTGCACCTCCGTGCCCGGGCTGCGGCAGCCAGGACCTGTAAAATGTCCTCTCCCTGCCGGGTAGGGATTTCCACGTAAGAAAACCTGCTCTCGCGAAAGGAATACTTGCAAATAGCTCGGATGGCTCCTCTTTATTGAGGCGTTCAGAGAACGCAAACCGGGCAGCTGAGAAAATGCTGCCCTCTTTCCACTTGAAACCTGACTGTACGGAGGGACTTTTCAGTGGCTCTTTCAGGGGGTTAAGCGAAGTTGAACATTTTTCAACTCTCGGGGAAGCGGAATGCGCCGCAGCCCGCCTTTACCTGAATGGAACTCACTTTGCACAAGCAGAGTGCTTATGAGGATGGCTTTCCCTGGGGTCTCCTAACTTACTGCTTGCTTGTACTACACTAATATCCTTGATTTGTTGTCTCAACTTAGATGCTGAAGGTCAAATTGTTTCCTTACGTGAAACTGTAATTAGATTATATGCGTGCGTGTGTCTGTGCACCGCTGTATGTCGACAGTATTTGGTTACAGGACCCGCACCGTTTTCTAAGAGATCTTATTTTTAACCTCTTCCCCTTCTCTCTAACGCCAGGTATTTACCCATCCTCTGTGAGAGTGTTAGCGGTGCAGGATGTGAGAGCTCCTTGTTGATTATTACAGTGAGGAAAGGACATACTTTAAACGCGGAGCCATGAGGCTTTTCCCACCCACCTTGCATAAAGTGCATTCATGTGAAATATTTGGAATGCCTTCCTTTATGTGCCTCTGCTCGCAGCCGAGCACGAGGTGGGCTGCGTCCCTCCGAAATTTAATCGCGATGAACCGAGAGGGTAAAAAACCTGCCCAACAGATTCGAAAATAAAACCCAAACCTGGAAGATTTTACAAATATTGGAAGTCCTTTCGACCACATACGCCATGATGGTGAACGCAGTGGCTTTGTTTGCACTTCACGTTTAAGGTTCGGCCGTATATTTTTGTGGTGTCCTCTGTGCCCTGATACTTTTTGGCTTTTGACGGTTGAGGAGGTTATTTTCACACTCGGTTGGTGCAGGACCTGGGTACTCCTTGGCGAGCAGGGTTTTGCAGTTTGCTATTATCAGTGACAACAATGTAGTCATCATTTCATCCCGAAGCTGTCTTTGGCGTGTTTCCTTGAAAACCTCCTATATATCGTGTACTATTCCTGGTCCACATGATCCGAGGTTAAACTTTCACACGATTCCAACAACACGATTATATTTCTATTATGCTTAACGTCACTTATCATATTACTAGACAAATTAATCCCGATTGCAATTTCTTCCACGGGAAGGGAATCCTACCCTCACGACAGTGGCGTGCACCGGCCTAGTCATCCTCCTGCTGAATCTCTGTCGTTTCGCCCCCCATAATCAATGTCTTTTTAAAAGGTTTTGTGCCTTAACACACGGTATCAGCAAGCCGGGGCGCGGGGAAAGGAAGGGGGATGCGAATCTTCCACGGGATTGTAATCAGTGCTAGAATGGAGCGGGTGAGATGTGATCTGGCCAGGTTATGAATAATATTTCCACGTGCACCTGGGGGGGCGTGAGAAATGTATTTATCGTAAAAACCTTCCCCGGGATAAATCGCTGACCGCTCTTTCCGCAGGACATCGGAGTCTGCGGGGACAACACGCGTTGTTCGCCCGGAACGAGCACTTGGCCTCTAAGTTATCCTTATCTCGGGGCTTTGTCTTTTGCACAAAACCCCACATTGACACGCAGGGCAGGGGAAGGGGGAGGAGAAGCTGCCCGGGCAGGGGGCTCCCGGTGAGGAGCCGGCTGCGCAGCCGGGTGGGCACCGGGCGGCGGCGGCGGGGCAGCTCGGCGGGGCGGGCGGGGAAGGGCAGGGCCGGCGGCGAGGGGGCAGGCGGAGGCCGGAGGGGAGCTGCCCCGGGAAGAGGACCCGTGCCAGGGCCGGAGAGAGGGGCCCGGGGAGGCTGCGGGCTTAGGGGGGGTGCCGGGGTGCGCCGTTCCCTGCCCAGCGGCCGCCGTCGCTAATGGCTGTGCTCGCCCGTTGCCTCCTGCAGGGGAGAAGCCGTTCAAATGTGAATTCGAGGGCTGTGACAGACGCTTCGCCAACAGCAGCGACAGGAAGAAGCACTCGCACGTCCACACCAGCGACAAGCCCTACAACTGCAAAGTGAGAGGCTGCGACAAGTCCTACACCCACCCCAGCTCCCTGAGAAAACACATGAAAGTGCACTGCAAATCCCCTCCTCCCAGCTCCGGCTACGAGTCCTCCACGCCCTCCTTGGTGTCCCCCTCCTCGGACTCCGGCCGGGAGCCCCCCGCCTCCTCTTCCCACGCCGAGCCCTCCGCGCCCGCGCAGCCCGCCGCCAACCTGAGCGAATGGTACGTGTGTCAGGGCGCGGGGCTCCGCGGCCCCCCCGCGGCCCCCACCGCCCTCCCGCCGCCGCGCCCCCCCCGGCCAGCCCCGGCCCCGGAGGCAGCGCGCCCCGGCCGCGGAGCCGGGGCCGGGGCCG